>NC_080186.1:144543679-146943679 GCF_030028045.1 Hippopotamus amphibius kiboko
CTCCACCCCTCACTTTACCAAGTACTGCATCACTTTGGGATTAGGGAATAAGTGAATATTAGTTGTTTAGGTCACCAGACAAGTGTGTCCTGTGGCCAAAGCAGATAGGGTATAAAATTTTTAAAAATGATGATTGAGGGTAAGCTCACCTCAGGTAAGTACAGCATCACTTGGCCATTTTAAATTGCCAGCATACATATCTATGGAGAAGGCAGTCAGCTTAAAAAAAAACAAGTAGGTAGTGACAAAATCTTTTTCTTGCTAGTTTCAGAACAGAGAAAAGCAGCTCTGGATCTCTACAACTCCCCGCATCATTTAAAAGAATTAATCATTTCACACCAGATGGAGACCAACAGTGAAGTTCGTTGAGGGAAGTTTGGAAACCTAAGGAAAACAAGGTTTTCCAGCTGCCACTGTGCTTCCGAGCTTCTCAGAGGAGCTCTCAGCTCCGATGATCTGTTTCACATCTCCTCGTGTGTGATTTTTCAGGCTCTTCACTGTGAACTGGGGACTGACTGGGAGGTGCGACTTTCCCACCAGTTTCTCCTCTCAGGAGAAATCGGAAACGTGTCTTTTCTCTAAGCTGCCTGAAAATGTCTCTAGACGGGAGATTAACTGTGTCGCTGCTGCAGTGGGTGTTCCGTGGAGGAGCCGCACGCCCCTCTTCCCTGCCCGAGCTCTGCTGCTATCCATCCGTGAAGGATTCGGGTGGGGCTGGGGGGGTGGGGGGTGGGGGGTGGCTGGCTGGCATCTGCCTTGATTGGCTCCCAAGAGCTATATTCCTGGCCAGTACCCTCCCAGAGCCAATGAATCAGGGCCAGGCCCTGCAGCAACCCGGGTAATGTAAATAGGTGTTTGGCCTTCAGGTAGTGTGGGAATCATTCCTGCAGGTTTGCATTTTCCATCATTAAAAACTTCATAAGAATATTGGCCAAGATATAAAACAAAGCCACAATTGTTCCTCTAGCCCAAAGACGAGAATGGTCACCTGCATTCACCTGAAAGAGGAGCCAGGATTGCCCTGAGCAAGCTCTGAGAAGCATAATATTTTCTTTGCAATCACCATACTGGCTCCAGTAGCTTCCCTTCACCCCTATGGCTTCCAACCTCCATCGGAGTCAAAGCCAATCGCGACAGTCAACTTTGGCTGATCCTTCTACTTTGAACACGCTTCCTCTGCTACCCACAGGTTCAGTCCCTTACTTCTTCAGGCCTCTGCTCAAATTCCCCTTTATCAGCAGCCTCTCTGGTTATTCTCTCTAAAATAGCACCTCTCTCACTTTCTGGCTCTCTTATCCAGCTTCCTTTTCCTTCACAGCACTTAGCACCACCTGACACGTATATTTATTTGTTCATTGTCTGTCTGTCTGTTTTCTCGCCTTAGAATATAATCTCCTAGAATGTAGGGACTTAGGTTTCTTTAGGTCACTTCCACATGTATCCCAGCAGATAGAACAGTCCTTGGTTTACAGCTGATGTTCAACGCATTTTGTTGAATGAATGAAGATGTGGCCCTGCCAGACTGAGTTTCTTCCTTTTACAAGGGACTTGTGTTGAGAGCCAGGTTGTCCTTCACACACCAATATCAAAAAGATGGAAGTGGACCTGAAATGCACTTAGCTTCTTAATAACCCATTTTAATCCTAGCATCCATCAACTTAACCCCTGTTAATCTTTCACACAATCATTCCTTGACATTTATGGGTTCGCAAGAATGTGTCAGCAGTAGGCTTGGTGCCAGTATGGGCACGATGACGAACAGAACAGACACTGTCCCTGCCTTCAGGGGGCTGAGAGCCTCGCTGGAAAGACAGAAACTGAAACAAGTAATAGCAACTCGCCCTCCTGGGGGTTATGGCGAAGAAACACAGGGAGCCACGGGAACACAATGCCGGAGGCCTAATCTGCTCTGAGGCCTACCCTCTTTTGAGAAATCATAAAGTAACTGTCCTTCCTAAGAACTAACAAGCAATCAAGCAACTCTCTGGGAATACAATGTATATAGTGCTCAATTCAAATAAAACCATAAAAATGCTTTCTGATAGCCCTTGAGAAGTGTTTCATAGTCAAGAGCATTGGGATTAATAGCAGGCCAGTTCGAGGAAAGAAAGATGAAAATGATGTTTCTTACACTACTAGCATGTGCTAAACATGAACCAGTCTCCCTTTCTCTCTCCTTTTCTTCCTCGTAAGCTCAGTCTCCACGTATGCCCACACTTATATATACATGTATAGGCTTGCGTGTTCAAAGTTATAGAGCTGGTAAGTGGCTACCCTGAGATTCAAAGTCAGTCATAAAAGGCTCTCCAGAGCAGATCTCTCCAAACTCCAATTCCATTCCCTAGGCTTGTGCTTACGCTGTCAATGTGATAGGTCCCCTTTTGGTACTGGCCAGCATCTAGCCTTAAGGATTCTGTACACAGTGAATATGCATTACAATCCTTACGTGCTGTTAATGTGTCGGTCTTACAGGAAAAAAGGCTCTGCCGGTCAAATTGGGACAGGGAGGAAGTCAAACGGGTGTCCATGTAGGGATAACCATGGCCTCTGGTCCTGGCAGGAAGTAGGGCTGAATATCAGAATATCTGGGATACTCTGTGGGGTTTCTTCTAGTGACTGGGGTGGAGAATGAAAAACAATGATTGACTCTTTCAGAGACTCCATCACTGGCTTTCTGGGTGACCTGGGCAAATCACTTAATGTCACACATTTCCCTTTCTTCATTGGTAAGATGAGGCAGAAATAATACCCAGCAGCCCCACACAGGGACAAAGTTTCATATAAAAGTCAAGCTCCTAAAATGAAGCGACACAAGCATGAACACAGGATTTTTTATTACTACAGGCAGAAGTTCATGGAGGGAAATGAAAAAGGGGAGGGCCTTTAAATTTTCTGTGACAGGATTCAGCTGCCCTCCACCACCACTGCCAGGCAAAATCTTGTACTTCATCCGCTTCCCCCCAACAGTGAATAATCCGAAGGCTCCACCACCTGCAAGGCCTCTTTCATCCCATCTTCGCATTTTCCACGCAAAGAGTTCACCACGGGAAAACAGAAACTAATCATAATAGCAATGACAATAACAACAAACCCTACATTTTGTAAAGCACTAAGCAGGCTACAAGTATATTCATATATATTGCTATTGTAAACCTCTCAATAACACTCAGTGATGGATAATTGGCCTCCCCATTTTACAGATGAGAGACTGAGGCTCAGAGAACTAGAAACTTGACCTAATGACTCAAAACCAGTTATTCTGCCTCTTGATTCAGTGATCGTTCTATACACTGGACTAGTCAACAATGACAGGCCACATTACTTGCTAAATGCATTAGCCAGCAAATAGTCCAAGTTGTGAAATGGTCACCTTGAGAACAAAACCTTTCCAACACAGTGCTATTACTCAATTGGTTTTCATTTCCAAAGACTACATGATTTCTTTTATTTTCATAAAACTCCAGGACTCATATGCCAGCACATTCACTTGAGTTTCCCTCCTTGTCAGTTGGGCTTGGAATTGAAAGTCATGTTCTTGGTATTATTTTCCAGAAATGAAGTTAACAGAATCTGACTGTCAGAGCCTTGGCTCTCTCTTCATTACTTTTGGATGAAAGAAAAACATTTGAACGGGGTAATGGAAGGGCCTGGCATAAGCCTGGGGCCTGAAATTCAGGAAACGATGGACTAGCCATTCACAGATATCTGCAGTCAGTGCATTCAAAACCACAATGAGGATCTATATGGATTGTAGATGCAGAAATTAACCCCTGAACCCTTTTTCTGCATGCGTACTCCACTGGAGTCCCTTCTAAACAGACTGACCCCACATTACCAGAATAACATATGTGCAGCTATAACAATTTTGGTATTCACATGGCATGCTTACTTTAACTTGTTTGGATAGTGAGAGGATTTTCAGGAGGTTGTGGGAAGCAATCAGAAGAAGTAACTCGACTCAGTTTAATCTTTAAAAGTATCATTTTTTCAGGTGCATGCTTCCTTTTAGAACCCCCAAGCCCACCAGCTCTCCATAAGCCATCACCCAGCTACGCAGAGCTCACAAAGCCAATACTTTACCTGTGCAATGACAAATGATAATCTAATGAGACATCCCAAAATTGTCTTGACTCCTGAATTAGCAAAGAAGCAGCCAACGACTGTCGTTCCTGTAGAAAGATTTATTGTGCCCCATCCTTTGCATTGTCTATCCACTGGTAATGCACATGTTAACTTCCCACTTATCCTTTGCGGGCTGGCTTCCTGGGTGTACAACTTGTGCAAGTCACACTGGGCCCCCTACCTAGAAGGCCCCTGCCTTTTGTTTCATACTCTGCTGTGGCTGTCTTGAAATCCTTAACAATTTTTGAATGAAGGGCTCTGTATTTTCATTTGTGCTGGGCCCTGCACATCATGAAGCTGGTCCTGATCCCAAGAGTGTAAGCTCCAATGTAAGCTGAGATTCTTGTCTGTTTTGTTCGCAGATAGCATCTAGAATGGTGCTTGGCACAGTCCTTAACACATATTTGTTGAATGAATGAATGAATGAGTGAATGAATGAATACCAAGATACTCAATTAATGAGCATCTCGCAGCCCCAGGCCAAGCCAGGGAACAGAAAAGCTCTTATTTATCATTTTTGTACCCTGAGTTCTGAGTCCAAGCATTCCAAAATTAGGTTATAGGCCTATAACCTAATTGTTATAAAAATAATTCTTTAAGGAAGGAGAGCTGGCAGGAAAGGGAGAAAGAGGAGGCCCAGAGAGAGATACAAGCCAAGCCTACTGAGAGACACTGCCCAAAGACGTTGCAAGAAGAGGCCTGGTGTGCTCCTGGACCAGGAAGCAGGCAATCCCTGCCTCCCAAGTCACCACGGGGAATTTTCCTTAATGTAAACCAGACTGCAGGCAGAGTTGTCTGACTTGCAACCTCAGGCCTACTCCATGTCCCCAGGGTCTTGTAGGAGGAGAACAGCCCAGCTGTAGGCCCAGACACACCCCAAGCCTGTCAATGGATTTCCTCGGCTTCTAATCCTACTCTTTGAGCTCCAACAGTGGGGCTGTGAATGCAGAAGCCAGTATTGTGTAGGCCCTGTTCGTGAAGACTAAGAGAAGAGAGAAAAGCTGGAACCTGAGTAAGTCCATTCCACCCAGGGCTGCCTTGTGGAAGTGGAGGTGATTGGAGAACGGGTAGGTACATGTTAGCACCGCTCACACAGAGAAACAAAAGACCTCACTTGTCCGGTCCAGTAGAGGGTTCAATATGGTCGACACCATTTTTCATAGATTTAATTGATCAACTTCAGTCTTTGTGGATTTAATTGCCATGTCGATACACCCTCATTAATTTTTTGTTTGAGGACGTCAAGGTAACAAGCATACCTCTCTCCACAAAGCCTTTCATGATTAACCCTAGAGAAAGGGGAATACTGAGAACCCACTCAGGCAATGGGTCGTTCTCTTGAGCCTCTATTTATTACCCTCATTACTTATTGAAAAAATACGTTATGGGCAGAAAATCAAGTTATTTGAGGTCTTTGGGGAAAGTGAACAACTTGGGTCATAAGGAAAGGCAAATAAGAAAAGTAAAGCCAGCAAATAGTAGTTCTCTGGATCACTTGGAGAAAAAAAGCACAAAATGAGAAAGAGGAGGAAAAAAATTCTGCACAATGTCCAAATTTCAGGCACTGCCAAAGTTTGCAAAATATCATTTCATTTAGAAATGCTATGATTTAATAGCAAAGGAGGACATTTTGTTGGAACGCCTAGCGTAACAAACACTTTTCTCTCCACTTAACAGCACTCTCCTGGCTTCATCTTGTGGAGAAAATAATAATTTGGATGTTTTGAATTATAGCAGTAATACTAAAGGCACTCTAGGCCCACCCAAATTCCCGGTGTTGAACGTGGTGTCAGGGCTCAGTAAGAATGCAGCAAGATTACAGCAGGCAACTGTTGGTTTTAGGACATGGCACGGTTTGCTCAGTCAGGAGTGAGCAGCGCTTTCTGTAGGACGGCACCCCTGTTGGCAGCCCTTTTGCCAGGGCAAGGCCAAGACAGGGAACTCTCGGCTGAGAAATCCCAGGGCTGTGGACCATGAGCAAGACCCAGAGGGGAGAATGTGAGTCTGAGCACCTGGGAGCCTTGGATCTGCTCCTAGCTCTGCCACTAATGAGACCAGTGACCTTGGGTAACGCTCCCATCCTCTCTGGGCCTCCTTCCTTCATCAGCACAATCTTTGACTTTGAGAACTACAAAGGCCCTTAGAGATCAGTCAGGTTTGTATTCCCCAAACTGTGTTCATTCACATTCTGCCTGCCTGATTTGTGCCTTTTCCATGTCGCCCTTTTATTATTATTCACGTTCATAAATCTAATTTAAAAAAAAAAAAAAACAGTGTCAGCTACAACATACAAAAGGTAACTATCAACTGTAAAAATGTATTTGATAAAAACAAAACCATAGTACTAAATTCTAACCAGGTAAGTGTTGCCAGTCTAGGAAGCAATAGCAACCAAAACCAAAAACAATCAGATGCAATATTAACTGAGACCTTAGGACGTCCCGGGCCTTGTTCTGAATGCTTTATGTGTAATATTTCATTTAATCATTACAGCTCTATGACTTAGTACCTGTTATCATCCTGTTACCCTCATTTTGAAGATGAGACAACTGAGGCAGAGAGAGAGAAACTTGAGACCTGTTCTCTCTGTTAAAGGCTGTGTGAGTGTGCAAACCAGCACGAACCTAAGACTTTCTCTTTGATATAATCAGGATTAAAAGAGAATTTCAAAAGGAATAACTTTTTCAGTATTCAGCCTTATCTGATGCCACATGAGTTTGTGCCACCCACTTAAAATCACCCTGTATGCCTTAAGCAATAGGTATCCCATAACTGTGGTAGACAATGATCTAGTTATAGAATAATTTGAGAAGTGGAAGGTTTTCTTATAGCCACACTCTTGTGGGCCTTTGTGGTATTGGTTCCATTACTTGCTCCACTTGTCCTTTTTCCTCTTGTCTGCCTGAATAATTCCTACTGGTACTTCAAGCATCACCTCACCATGAACCCTCCCTGACTTCTGCCCAAGGTCCCTGGGGTCAGTAGGGCACCCCCTCCTTGGTGTCTCCATTGTATCTACACACATTTCAGTCACAGGAGAGGAACTGCCTTACTTTTGATGAACTCTACCTTTTGACCCAATTGGTTCTTTGACATCGACAGTAAAGCTTGTTCTAAGTAAGCCCATAAACCTATAAAAATTCCAAACTTAATATGAAATGCGTTGAAAAAAATGATTTTGTAAGAATGCGTTGCTTAAGAATGAAACACGGAACACAAATGCTACATTCTGAAAGTGTTTTGGGGGAACTGTTTCATCAAGGGTTAGACTGGATGAGGCATCTTAAAACAAAATCCAATGAGCTGGTTTGGATATGCTCTCTTTTCCTGGTTACTCTCCTTGGAGTAAATAAATATAGGTGCTCTTTGCTGCCATGACCTGCATGGTATTCACAGCCATGGTCATCAGTCTCAAAAACCCTAGGTTTCAACAGGTACTAACGCCTCTGCAAGCACTTGAAGGCGTCAGGGACAAACAGCTTCTTGGCAGCATGGCCCCACGTTACTCTTCCTCTGCTACTGATTCTGCTTCCTTCTTCCCCCGACTCCACACTCCTCCCTCCACCATTCCCCCTCTTCATGATCCCTTGCTCTCTCACTTCAACCAGAGTGCCCTGAATTGCCTTAGACCCTGACTACCATTAACTGTTGAAACGCTATGTCTTTTGCAACCACGGGACAACCCCAAACACAAGTTTTTGTTGTTTCTGAGGGAGTATTACTTAGGGTAAAAAAGCTCATGAAAGCAGAGCTCACAAGTTAAGCCACTGCAGGTCCAGGATCACCTTTAATTTGTTTAATCTTTCTCCCTGACTAGATTAGAAGAGCTCTCTGAAAGAGGGACTGTGTTACATTATTTTGTGCATCCCAAAGTGTTTCAAGCATTACAGACAAACAGATCGGCTGAGTTATTAAATTCATGAATTATGAGCCCAGTTAATGCAGGTCAAAATATTGCCAACAGTTGGAACCCATGATCATGTAGCTTCCACCTGAATACTCTAAAACACACACACACACACACACACACACAGATACACACAGAGAGAAAGAGAGAGAGATAGAGAGGGAGAGAGAGAGGAGAGAGAGAGATTCAATGAGGTTTCTCAGCCTATTTTGGATTAGTCTAGCCCTTAGAAAGTCTTTCCTTACATTGAATTGAAATCTTTCTTCCTGTGATTTCTACTAGCCATTGCTAGTTGCACCCAATAAAGTCGTATAGCAAGAGTTGAGCCCTCTTCAACAGAGGAGCTTCTATGTTAGAAGACAGTGCACATTTTTAGCCTTTTCATCCTTTCAAACAGCACCACTCATGCCTTCAAATCTTAGGATTCCCAGATTTCTTGCCGTCCTGATACAAATCAGGCTAATCCAGGCTGTGGACATAGTCCACCTGCTTTCAAATCCAGTCTCCATAGCTTACTTTTGGTGTGCTCTCTGAGCCTCTGCGTCCTCATCTGTAGAATGGAAATGATTATAATACTAGTACCTGATGTGCCTATTGTGGGAAATAAACCAGATAACACACACAACATGTACCATAGAGTGACAAGCATTTAACAAGCACTCAAAAATGTTAGCTATTAATACTCCAGTGGCAACAGACCAGAAGAACCAGCCCCAAGAGAGCCCATAGCTCCCTCAGAATAGAATCGTTTCTGTCAATAAAGCCTCACTGGGTTCAGTTTTAGAGCTGCCACATCCCTTGGTAGATCATCTTGGACTTGTGGTCAGTCAAAATCTTAAGATCTTTTTCTTTTTTTACTTAAACTGCTGTCAAACCTGCTCTCACACATCTTATACTTTAAAAACTAATTTTCTGAAACTAAAAGCAGGACCGTATATTTATCCTTATTAAATTTTCTGCAAATCCATTTGGCCTATCATTCTAACATATCAAAATATGTTTAAGTCTTAATTCTGTCATCTGACCTATTAGTCACCCTTCTCAGCCCTGTGTCATCTCCAGATGTGATAATTATCTCTTTTCTCCGAGCTCACTGTTAAAATTCTGAGCAACCTCAAGGCTAAGGACAGAGCCCTGTGGTACTGGTGACATTCTTTGGGCGGCAGGCCAACATTCTCATTTTATGGATGAGAAAAGTAAGATTCAGAAGCCCATCATCATATAATACAGTCTGTTGACTGTTTCCCAAAGTGTGTACCTTCAAACAATGATCCCCTGAGAGTTTTTCCATAACAACAGGTTTCCATGGCCAAATAAATTTGGAAAATCACGCATACTCTGTTTCCTCTTGGAGATTAGCAGTGTTCCACAGCACACTACAGATTTTGTGAAGTACTACAGTCAAGAATCCCATTAAGCTTGTTTAGCCCAGAATTTCCCAAACAACTTTGACCACAAAATTCTATGTTCACGTAATAACTCTTAACATCCCATAGAACCAGTGCCCCACAGTCAGCTATGAGCAGACCCACCTAGAACACGAGATCAATGTCTCTCACCTGTCATAAGAGTTAAGTCCTAAGATCTCCAGGTTCAGAGTTTTGTGACTTCCAAATGAAAAAGAAGAAGGGAAAGAGCTTTGGAAATGAAGCGATTTAAAAATGGGAATGTAGTGTCATTCCCAATCTTCCAATTTTCTCTCCCCCTCCCTTACCCCTTGGGATTGACACATACAAACTACTATATATAAAATAGATAACTAATAAGGACCTACTGTATAGCACAGGGAATTCCACTCAATACTCTGTAATGGCCTATATAGGAAAAGAATCTAAAAAAGAGTGGATATATGTATTTGTATCACAGATTCACTTTTCTGTACACTTGAAACTAACACAAAATTGTAATTCAATTATACCCCAATAAAATTTTTTTAAAAATAGGAATGTAGGGACTTCCCTGGTTGTGCAGTGGTTTAGAATTCACCTGCCAATGCAGGGGACACGGTTTGATCCCTGGGCCAGGAAGATCCCACATGCCACAGAGCAACTAAACTCGTGCACCACAGCTACTGAACCTGTGAGCCACAACTACTGAGCCCATGTGCCACCACTAATGAAGCCCACGTGCCTAGAACCCGTGCTCTGCAACAAGAGAAGCCACCACATGAGAAGCCAGGACACCGCAACGAAGAGTATCCCCCACTCACAACAACTAGAGAAAAACTGCACAGCAGCGGAGAACCAATAAATAAATTAATTTATTAAAAAAAGAGAATGTAGGAAGACAAAGAAGGCAGGAATCAAGGTCAGGGAAGCCCTCCCCTGGCCTCCATGCTTCCAAAGCAGCAGTGAAAAGAGGAGCCCAAAGTAGAATGTTCCTTGAAGACCTCTACATCCTGCCTCCCACCCTTACCCCTCACAGCCTTCCACTATGCTCTGCCTTGAGACCATCAGTACTAATCGCATTATGCCTTTACCACATCAGACATCCCAAGAAACCATGGACTCCCAGGGGGCTCAATCACTAGTTTTTCAAGTAGACTCCCCTGATTTAAAATTGCAGTTTCTCCATCTGGCACCCCATCCCTTCCCCTGCTTTATTTTTTCCATAGCATTTACTACCATCTGACATAACATATACTTCATTTATTTGTTTCTTTTATTTGTTTGTTGTCTGTATCCCTCTACTAGAGAATAAGCTCCATGCTGGCAGGAGTATTTATTTTGTTCACTGCTTTATTTTCAGCACTTCAAATAGTGTGTAGCTGATAGTTGGTGCTCAATAAGTATGAAAATACCATTCAGCTCAAGCCAGGGGGCCTAAATGAATTATAGCCTCTCAAAGCACAAGGATCACGTCTTGAGTTTGCTTTGACTTATTTATGATGTGATACCATCTGCTGAGTGGGTCTTTATTACACTGGAAACGAATATTATTACTCAGATAGATATCAATACACAAGGAGAGGCTATTAGTCTCAGAAACCTCATTCCCTCTCCTCTGGTGACCTCATCCACCAGGCCTTGCCTGGGCACAACTCATAAATCCACACCACTAGCCTGACCCTCCTCCATGCCACAGCCCACCTTTCCTGCGGTTTACTGGACATTTCTACCATGCTAAGCATGGTCTCTGCAGGCCCAGAGCTGGAAACAGTATCTCCTCCCTGCCAAAAATGAGTAAAGAAATCAAAACAAAAAACCAACCTTCTCCAACTCTATTACTTTGGCATCAATTTATGTTGGTGGCACAAAAAAATAATAAAGATGAAAATTAATAAAAGCCACAAATTTTTTTTTGACTTCGTCTTCTTTCTTACAGTCTCTACATCTGAAATGTCCCTGCCAGCTCCTCCCTCTGCCCAGTCCCACCCTAGCATTAGGCATTCATGATCTTGTGCCTCGCAATGGAAATATTCCCCTCCCAATCACCCTGGTCCTTCACTTCCTATGTCTTTCATGCCCATTAATGGGTTATAAAACTCATATAGTATATCATGACCTGCATTTTAAGAACAGAATAGAATAAGAAAAAAATCAGACTGTATCACATGCAACATAAACTTTTTTGGTAAAAGTTTTGTTAAATGTGCATGTCCTGAACTATCATGTAAATAAATTTCTTATAATAGTTTGAAAGACACTGCTACAATCTAATGTATTCCAAAGCAGAGATTTAGTTATGTCTCCCTCTATCTAAACTTTTCAGTGTCTCCATAGTACCCTCCAAATTCAGTCCAGACAAATTTACCCACCATTCAATGGTGTCCAAGCTCAGATTCTCATCTGCCTTTGTAGCTTATTTTCCAGTACTCCTACATTCATACCTGGAATGCTCATCATGATGGACCACTCATTATTTCTCAAACATGCCCTGAGATTTCTACTGCCATAATTTTTTGTATGCCGTTCTTTCTTCTAGAGCAGTGATTCTCAACCAGGAGGGGGCGGTAACAATTTTGCTCCCTAGGGATATCTGGCAATGTCTGGAGACATTTTTGGTTTTCACAACTGGAGAGGGGCGAAGATGCTACTGGCATCTAGTGGGTAGAGCCCAGAGATGCTGCTCAAAATCTCACCACACACAGGACAGGCCCCATAGCACAGAATGCTGAGGTTGAGAAAGCCTGGTCTAGAGCAGCAGATTGCAAATGGTGGCGTGCATCTGTCAATTCAAGGACTTAGAGGACTCGGAGTGCTGGGCCCCATCCCCAGAGCTTCTGGTTACAGAGATCTGGCATAGGGCCCAAGAATGTGCATTTCTAACAAGTTCCTCAGTGAGGCTGAAGCTGCTGGTTGGGGACCACAGGACCATTGTCTAGACTAAGATGACCTCTGCTCTCACCAGGGCTTACTGTTACCTAACTAAGGCTTCTGAGGCTTACTTAGATCAAGTGCCAGCTCCTTCACAGAGCCTTTCCTGAAACCAGCCCCCTCTTAGACCGCTCCAACAGTTGGTTTTTCTCTCAATCTCTCTCTTCCACTTATCATGACTCTCACTGGGGCTTTCTTTCCCTCATGCTTCACCCAACCCTGCCACAGCAGGTGCTTCCTAGGCCGAGACTTACACTCACTTTCTCCCTCCGGCTTCTCCAGAGCACTTTGGGCAATCTCCCTGCCTGAAGAAATTCCATCATCCAAACACAACCATGGCACGCATCTCCCCAGCCAGCTCTCATCAAGCCTCTTTCTGTCCATTCCCCCTCCACACTGGGGACTGTCAAAGTATTAAGGAAAGTATTGCAGCACGAAAGGATATACAGCCTTTTTCAGGCACTTGGGTGCGAAACTGAGTAACCAAGGGACAAAATGAGTGAAGTGACAAAACAACAATAAAAAGGGTAGGGGGGTCACCTATAAAGGAAGTGAGTGCACTGTGACCTAATTTTTTGTTTGTCACTATTTTGCCCAGAATCAGCACTGTCTACCACCTTCATGCTGTGCAGTGAAAAAGGACACGAAGAAAAAAAAGAGAGATAAGCCCCAGCTGTTCTCTGAGCATACCTTAGAGACTTGTGTGCACCAGGCATGAAATAACTGCATTCTGCATGTGGCCCTTTAACTAGTCAATTTCCTATATTGTTACAACTCCACTGTAGGTTATTTTCACTAGGATCCCCCAAGTATGAATTTTTTGAAATGCAACTTGGTTTAATCATATCATCAAAATACATGATGTTTAAACATTCTCTTCCCTCCAAAAGAAGTGTCCTAACCATAGTTATTTCAAATCCCTTTTTAGCCAGGAAAAGACTGGTCACACTCTAAATTAAGTGTCATGAGCAAGAATTTAATTTAAACCTAAAAAGACAGTTATTATATGTTAAATACCATATGGTTATTAAAAACATATTTATTGAGGTTTAACAAGTATGTCAAGACAGTACTCCATAAACAGCAGGAATTGTTAACAGGATGCAGTTATAGATTCTTACATCAGGCAATGTATCTTGTGAATAGATACACTTTATATTAGACCATTAAAAATAATAATAAAGAATCTCCGAGGGCCTCTATCTGGGAGGGCAAGAGGGACAGTGAATTTGTGTACTGCTTGCTCACCCCTGGAGACCGAGGATCAGTTCTTGTGTGAGATGGGCATGAAAAATGAGCTTGGGGGTCTTCCCCTCATCCTCGTTTGTGCTCTGTGCAAAGCCAACTGTCCCATTTGGCATGATTGATGAGGGCCATTTAGGGGAGCTCTCTGGGGTGGGGGAAGAGAAGAGTTTGGAGGAGTCACTTGGAATACGTCAAAGGGAAAGGACTCATGGGGAATTGGGCCAGGTTTCTGATGCTAAGCCATTCTCATTATGCTTAAAAGCTTTACAGTGTGTGTTTGTGTCCCTGTATACATTCACGCAGTCACACACACCTAACTTGCTATACTCAGTGCAGAGAGCAGATAATCACCCCAAAGGAGTGTTCCAAAACATTGCTCGTCTACTTAATGTACCAAGTGTGGTTCCTCTCAACTTGCCCTATTGCTGAAAAGAAAACTGGGCTGAAAGGAGGGAGGCTTCTCACCTTACCACCCGCTCCCTTTCCGATGAAATGCCAGGGATCCGCCAAATCCTGTGTTTACACCCCATGTGCCGACACTGTGGCAATGGCCTTGACACGATGGCGTCCGTTCAGCAGGATGACTTCACAGGAGGGTCCGGCCAGGGGACTTCAGATGGGCCATGAGTAAGAACCGGCAAAAACTCATATCCTTAACAGTTAGCAAACATGTCAAAGGAAATTATTCACAAATATTTGAAGAGCAACGAGGTCTGAGTTTTGAGTGAGCAGCTGCTGGTCTCCAGGTTTTCCTCAGCGTATCAGAGAGTCAGTGTTCTGCCCTGACTGAGATTTCCAATGCCAAGCCCAGGCTTCCCTCAATTGCTTTGCACACAAAAGGTTCCTGGATGCCTCAGTGTAGTTATGTAGCTGTACAGGGACCAGCCAGGTCTCTAGGTGGTGACCTAGAAAAGATACTTGTGTGGAATAGTCAGCTGTCTTTAGACTCATCCTTCCACTCCTCTGAGATATTGTGTGTGTGTCTGTGTGTGCATGCACGTGTCGGGGTGGGGGGGGAGGCCGGGGGTGGGGGGCGGGAAGAGAATATATAATCATCACGTCAGCACAATGAACAGGCCCAACTGCATGAGGATAATTATGTTTTACAGTTTTGCTAAACACAAGAAAGTATTTTCTCAGGCCATTTAATTGAAACAACATCATGGGTTATACCTTCATTGTAATAAAACTCCACTGTGTGTCCAAGCGCCAGGGGATTTATTAACTTGCTCCGAGCTCTGAGAATCAGCAGGCAGGGTCAGACGCAGCTAGTGATGATGACATCATCGGCTTTGGCAGCTCTTTTCAACTGGTGTTGAGTGAGGTAATGTCCCCAAAATTAAAACTGACAGCAAGATTAATGATGATAGATTCACTGACTTTTTTCATGATTTAAATTGGTGTTCTGTTTCTTCCATTCTGGACGGCCAAGAGAGCTTCGTGCCATTAGCTTGGCATATCAGCAAAGCCAGATAACAGGAGCCCCTTCTCCCCGCCGCCTGGGGACACGCCGGGACTTCAGGGCTGGAGGGGATTTAGAGATGGGGCCAAAGGGAGACACACCCTCACATCTTTCACAGAGGTGAGGACACTGAGATATACTGCCTTTATCAGACCAGCAAATGTATGCATCCGATTCGTTACTTTGGGGCAAGAAAGGTTATGTGCTACGTGGGGAGTTGCGTGTGCAAGGAATACCTCATCGAATCTTGCTCCACTGAGTCAGAGTTTGTAATCCCTTGAAGTGGAGCTGGGCTGATCTTGCTCTTTGTACTTTGCAGAGCAAAAAGTCTCACTGAGGATGTTAAGAGTATGAAGAAAATTCTGAGGCAGAAGATTGGAAAATGTTTCAGATGCAAGGAAAAGAGCTATTTAATCAACCATTTTAGAGACTAGTATCCTACAAACAACTATCATCTTAATTAATTATTCTACTCTCACTCTACTGTAAACGTAAGGGCAGAGATTAACTATTTTCATCTTTATAATTTCAACAGCAATCACAGCAAAATATAGCAGGCACTAAAAAATATTTATTGAATGTATGTTACTTAAGAAGACCTTAATGGCCTCTCGTAAGAAACTGAGTCTCCTAACTGGGTTTATGGAGCACACTTTCAAATAATGAAAACACTCTTCTTTGAAATTTATCAGTCACTAGTCTACATGAATGTCTCACTAGTCTGAAATAATATGGTTTGTTGTCTTAAAAAAAGAAAAAAAAAAAGAATGAAAGAAAAAAAAATAAAGCCAAAATGCTATTTGATGATATAATAAACAGTCGCACTGCAGAATGGCAAAACCGGAGACAGTTCTCAGTATAAATTTCATTGTGAGTGTGATATTGGCTTCAAAAGTGAAATCCATCTGTTGGTTCAGTGGTTATCTCACAATGAGACTTAAGGTTGACCCTGTTGGAAGTGGGAGTGGCAGTTGGGAAGGAAATGTCCTTCTGTTTTGAAAGAGGGGATGTAGGGTCCATTGGGGCTCTTTCCGGGAAGTCTTGTTTCTAAGTAGAACATTCACCGTCTCCAAAGTCAAGGGACATCACTAGTCCCTGCCCCGCCACTAACTAGCTGAGACATTCACCAAGTCCCTTCCCTTCTGTTTTCCTGCTGGTAAGGTGAGTGATTGGAGTTGACAGGCACTAAGGCTCTTTGCAGGCCAGGCATTCTCTGATGCTAGGGGTTTAACTGCTCTTGGGAGGGGCACACCCAGACAGATCAAGTGGACTAGACTAAATCCTTACTCCAGCTGTTCAAACAAAGTCAGGGTTTTCTTTCCCCCTGAAGTTTATGGTACTGGTTGGAATAAGGGAGTAGGTTTCCCTGCCCTCTGTTCTTTTGGCAACTTGGGCCCAAACATTTTGTTTCTAAGCAGGTTCCAATGCTTCCCCCAAGGCCCTTGCAGCCCTTCACCATGTTTCTTTTGCCGTATTTCTCCCTTCTTTCTTTCTTTCTTTCTTTCTCCTCCCAAACACACTGTTCTCTTCATAAAGAATAGCAAATTGTGGATGAAGGGTTTGGAGAGGCAGTTAGGTTTCATTAATGAGAAGTACAGGAGATGAGACCCTATTAACGTCCCTTTTATCTCCACCAATGGCATTTCTTTTTGGAAAAAAATGACTATATTGACACCTTTTGGAGTGTTTATCCAACTCACAATGGTTCCCTTGACGAGGCACTGCCCCCAGATCCACAAGGTCAGGCTGGGGCCCCACTAGGTCAGCCAAGCCCACACTAGATGATGCCTACCTTTCCGGACATGGTTCAGGTGTCCACCATGCCGGAACACAGTGGACACCTGAACCATACGGGGAAGTTGGAAAATCTTCATTGTTCGGAGGCTGGACTTCTCCCTCTGCAGTGCAATACTTGGTCCTTTACACCAGAGATGCTTAACCTGGCTGCCCTGAGAATCACCCGGAGAGAATTTCTAAATGCAAAAGCCTGAACTCTTACTCCAGCAATTCCAATTCAGTTAGTCTGGTGGGAGGCAAGAGGCACTGGGATATTTTCTGGAAGCTCTGTAAGTGATGGTAATATGCAGCCAGGGTCAGGAGCCACCTCCCTAAACTGAAGTTCCAGACTGTGCGTTTGAAATCTCCCATGACGGTGATAATAAGCCTGAACGTTAAAGGGCAGTGGTGGAACCAGCACTGAGCCCCGTCTCTCCTCTCTCAGGTCCCTAGAGTTCCAGAGAGAGTCGGTGACAGCTGTGTGCCATGCAGGAGACCCAAGGGCCCAGGGCAATTCGCACCATGAAATGCTGTCTCTGCCCCCACTGTGTGCAGCCACCTTCTCTCCACTGAGCCCTACATCCCTGGCCAAAATCAGAAGGTGGTCTCTTTACCAGTTCATAAACCTACCAGCACTGCATTCATTAGTTAGACATAAATGCTAACGAGTGACTGCTATTTTCTGTCCAATGGTACAGAACATAGGATGGCACTGATCAGAGGTATGAACAAGGAGAAGGTGGTTGAATGCCTCTGCATAATTCCTGAAACCACAATTTTAGTTTGCGCACCATGAAGCCAGCTCCCTCTCCCACTCTAGGAATAAAGACTCAGCCTGCCCCTTAGCAAACCGGGGGTGATCAACCATCCAGATTTGTCTGAGACTATCCTGTCTTTAGCACTAAAATCCCTTGTCCTAGGAAACCCCTCAGTCCTGGGAAAACTGAGATAGTTGGTCCAGCCTGCAAAGGACTGACCACAGATAACTCTTGTCAAAGTTAGAAGTATTTCTCCAGTGGACACGACTGCTCATCTCTGTCAATGCTGAGCATGCCTGTCATGACCCCTGTACCTAAATCTCTGAGAAAGGAAAGGTGACATTAGGGTGGGGGGAATAAACCCATTCTGAAGCAGAAGGTTTTACATCCAAAGATTCCCTTGGAGCTCAGATAACAGAACTTATTACTAAAACTACCCAAACCAACTCGAGCCATTCAGGGCTTCTCTCCAATTTATTTGGAAGTAGGATCTAGAGACACTCCAGTTTATCTCTTGCAGCAACTGGGGTGTAACATGCATGCTAGGGAGCTACTGGTAGCCAGGTCCTGAGAAGGCGACTGTTGAAGAGAGGCAGCCAGTCTGCAGTGAGAGAAGGATAAGAAGGCATTCAGGCAGAAGCAGAATAGAGAGATCCAAGATCGCCTCTGCACTCCTGTATCTTTCCATTGCAAAGATAGAAGAATTCAATCAAAATTGACTAAAGCAGGAAGAGAGTTTATTGTTTCACGTTAGTGAACAATTTGGGACATATGCAGCTTCAGGTGCTGCTTGCTCCAGAGCTCAAGCAATGCAACTGTTTCTCTTTTTCCACTGCCCAGCTCTAGTTCCTTAGTAGAGCTTCCTCCCAGCTCTCTGGCAGACTCACCCCTCATACCCATGAGATGGCTCCCAGAATCTCCTGGCAGTATGCTCTGCTAGGTTTATTCTCGGTGACAAAAGTGAGATCTTTTTCAGGATTGCCAGTAAAAGTCTTAACACTTCTCAATGGCTCGAACTGGCCATCCTGAGCCACCAGCCAGGGCCTGGGGGAATGTGAGGCACTGCTGGCAGGCCAGCTGCTGCCAGAAGGAAAGCCAAGCCAGCTCTGCTGAAGTCCATGGATTGAGGAGGGGAAGAGGTGATTTCCCAGACAGCCTCAATACATGGTTACCACAGGCATGGTGGATACATAGCAAGGATCAAAAATAGTTAAGAAGTGTCTACTACCCTTATTTAAATACGCTCTCGCTCCCATTTTTTTCCCCAAAATAAAGAAGACTGAGTTTGTTACAGCTAAAAAGAACTCTAACAATTATAATAATACAGTTACAACACAACATTGCAGAAATCTGCTCCCTCCCTACAGTTTCACATGGTCCTATCACAGGAACAGAGACACCAGGCCCACAGCCATACTGGCATTCTGCCACTCATTTGCAAAAAGTTTTGATGTTTATTTGAATGTCTAAATATGGCCAAAATGACAACATTATGAAAAGATTTTTTTCAAAAGTCCTTGTTGCTTAAATAGAAAAGCCACATTGTTTGTCCGGAATATTGATCAGCCTTCTCTAGTACCAGCCCAAACCTAGAAGTCTGGGGCTTTTTGAGAAGAATTAGTTAATTAATAACACTAATCACAACACAAAACATTAGCAACATGGAAAAATGAAACTATAATATCGTAAACCTCAAAGATTGTGTTTGTTTTGTTTGCATTCATAAGCAAACCGAGTCTGTCTTTCATGTTCTGTTTTCTCTGGGTTTTATCTGAGAAGAACCAGTGAGTACTCACAAACCAATCCATAGAAATAAGAAAGCACCAAAGAGGAACAGACATCAGGTCCTTGTTTCCTCTGTCAACCATACAACCCTGGATATTATGACCCCCAATTCTCTACAGAAATTTGGACTTTGAGTCCCACACTCTGACTCCAAGCACAATTTCCAGAATGACCTTCCCACTGCAGCCTCTGACCTCAGCATGAACTCTCCTCTCCAGCAGCATGCAGTTACCTCTCCTGACACCTCTCCTGTGGTTCCCCCACTCTGTGCCTTTTTTCCCCACACTCTACTTTTTTTGGTATGTCATTCTCCACCTTTGTTAATAATATCCATCCTCCATGGCTCAACTCAAACACCCCTCTGCCCCCCTTAGGCTCTAGTTTACAATCAATTCATCCTTCTACTTAAAAGTCTTTAATGGCTTGCCATAGCATTGAGGGAAGAGTTTTTGGATTCTTTGGTTAAACCTACCAGGCCCTAATTGATCTAACCTGCTGTGTTCCTATCTCATCTCAAGCCATATGTTCCAGCTGTCCTGGATCCTCCTCACTTTCCAGGATTTCCCTAGCTTTTTCTAGTCACGGATTCTTTTTCCCCCTGTTTGGAATGTTCTTCCTTTGCTTGTTCTCAAAGCTGTCTTCTCAGTTGTTAGCCGAAATGTTACTTCTTCAGAGAGCCTTCCCTGCCTACCTAGGGCTATCCATCTGTCCTACCCTTGTATTGTTTCTGCCTACTGTAGCCATGTGTTTCCTGTTTTTATAGGCCTTTTCTTTTTTTTCTTTTTATTGAAGTATAGCTGATTTACAGTGTTGTGTTAGTTTCAGGTGTACAGCAAAGTGAATCAGTTATGCCTATACATACATTCACTCTTTTTTAGATTCCTTTCCCATATAGGCCATTACAGAGTACTGAGTAGAGTTCCTTGTGCTATGCAGTAGGTCCTTATTTGTTATCTGCTTTATGTATAGCAGTGTGTATGTGTCAATCTCAATCTCCCAATTTATCCCTCCTCTCTCTTACCTCCAGTTATAGGCCTTTTCTGATTGCGTGTGTGTGTGTGTATTTGCTTGTTTAATGCTAATCTCTCCCACAAAATATAACTTGCATGAGGTCAGGGACTTAATTTATTTCACTCCTACAGCTCTAGATTTGGCATTTAGCATGGCACCTCCACACTGGAGGAGAATGTTCTATAAATATTCACTGAACAAATAAGTGTATCACTCCTTCATCTGTACACTTACAACACACTTGGGTCTGCTTAGTATGACAGAGTTTATACTAGCCATGCATCGCATGACCAGATTCTGAGAGAATGATCGTGAATAAATGAGACAGCAAAGCACCAGGCTTTGCTATCTCAGTGTAGCTCCTCAATTAGCTGTTGCTCTCATAGGGCTGAACATCACAGACTTCAGAGTGGTCTTGGGGTCTCATCTTGCCCCATCACTTCCCAGCTCTGTAACCTTGGCCGAGTCTGTTCAACACCTCCCGGCCTGAATTTCCTCATTTCTAAATTGTTAATAATAATACCTGCCTTATAGGATGTAAGAATGATATAAGTACAATGTCTGGGAAGTAAAAAATGTTCAGTCAGTGGTGGCTGTTATCATTACTTTACAGAGAAAGAGACAAGCCATGTCAGACACCCAGGAGCTGGCCTAACTCGGTCAGCCAGGCCATGATGTTCTCCTGTGTAACAAACCATTTCATAGAGCATCAACATCAGACAAGACCACTCTGCGACTGTCATGGATCAAGACAAAAATAAGACCACTCCATAATTATGTCTGAATGTAGAAAAAACATGATCAGCGTCCAAACCAGAAAAATAACCGAACTTCTCTCTTTCTGGCTGCTACTTCTTAACCAATTACAGCCTTAGCATTGTCTGGGGTTCCCTACTTCCATATGATTCATCTATTCAACCTCCATATAGTCTCTCCTTCTAAATAAGAAATCTTTATATACCCAATCATTGGATTATCCCTACTTTCTCATAGCCTCCATCCAGAGCAAAACCCTGCTTTCTTAACCCCCCTCCCAACTCTCCTAACACAAGTCCAAATTCTTTAATAAGTTCTCTCTAACGTCCTCTTACTGAGATGACCCCTGTTCCGCATGCTGCGGGTTCTCCCTCATTGCAGTGAGTAACAGACTTAACTTGTCCAGCTGCAAGTGTGTTCGTAGTGGTCTTTGACTGAAGGGCTTTGATAACGGTAGCAACAATTATAATAGCAACCATTTATTGATCATTTACCAAACACCAGGGCCTCTTCCAAGCAACTTACATGTGTTAACTTACTCAACCCCTAAACCAAATTTGGGACGTAGGCAGGATTATCAGCACTGTAATAATATGTGAGTGAGTTCCTTCAGTAAGTTTCATTGACAATGTACTGAACGGCAATACGGGGGCTGCAAAGAAGAATAAATCATAGTCCCTGACCTCAAGGAACTTACAAGCTAATTGAGGAGACAAGACTTAAACACACAAAAATTTAAATAACGATACAAGATGCAATATGAGAGACACATTAAGACACTAGAATTCATGATTCAGAGTTAAATGAGGTGTGCAGATGGTACTGGAGAGAGCACACCGTGGGCTGCAGGCTCAACCCACATACTCTAACTGAACTCAAAACCACAGACAGGAAGTCAGCTAGGGAGCTGCTTTGTTAGTAAGAGGGAAAAAAGAACAAAGCTTTAATGGAAAGAGAGCTATTAAAATTATACTTGCGGAATATACAGCTGAATGACTTTTAAATTTTACTTTTTGGTAATTCATTGTTGGGGAATGATAAAGCAGTCTCTCAAAGGGAGCCTTTTGGGTATTTCCAACAGACCCCATGTCGGGAATGTTCTGGAAGAGTACAATACAAAGGTCACTTCTATTTGGGAAAAGTGAGTCCTGAACTGACCCTATCTGGCCTCTCTGCTATGAGTTACACTTGGGTTTGTGTCATTGCCCTCTGGTGTCATAGAAAAATGTTAATGACAACTCCAGATACAATATCCTGGAAAGATCCTCAGCCACCAAGAGCCACACTAAGACTTGGGTTATTTCTGTAAGGGATAACCAAGCTCTTGTAGTGGAATCTGCTAGCACTTTTAGACCTAGAAGAAAGAGCGATCAAGTATTTCTCTTGAGTAACTAAGTAATTGTGTCTGAGCAAGCACTTTGATATACACTTGGGCAACGACACTGGGCAAGTTATATGACCTCATCTGCAAGAAGAATCTAATAACAGGACCCAATTCACAGAGTGACTATGGGCTTACATGTCATAACGCTATCAAAGGCCTTAAGGTATCCAGCGTACAGAGTACATTCTCCAAGTGTACTAGTAACCAATAATACTGTCATTATTATCCATACTAACACTGTCCTAGGGACTTGGAAACGACGAAAGAAGCATGAGATATGGTCTTTCTGGATACTCCTAAAGAATGAACTGGGGATTTACCCTTCCTAATTTGGGCAAGTCATTCAATTATATTATTTAGCCACAATCCTATCTTGTATAAGCTAAGGAACTTAACTATTTGAGTTTGATGCACAGCTCCACCACTTACTTAGGACTGTGGCAGTCTCTTTAAACTGTTTCTGACTCAGTTTTTTTACGGAAACAATGAGGCTAATAAGAGCTCCTACCGCTTAGGACTGCTGTGGCGAGTAAAAGAAATAATGTATGGAGAACCCTGAGAACATTGTCTGGGGCTCACTAGCTTTTCATCAACATCATCACCATCATCATCAGGCACATTCCAGACTTTCCCTCTACCTCAGGGGATTCAAGCTCAATGATATCCAACATGTCCCAGGAGGCAAACTTTCTAGGCCTTTATTTTAGAGCAAATCGTCCTCTGTCGGAAAGACAGAGCTTTTGACTCCACTCAAAGTGCTAGGGAACAGTACACATTGTGAGCTACTCCCACATCATAACAAATGGCCTACATTTGCAGGTTTACTGGCTGAGGTCAAGAGTCTAGTCCTTAGGAAGAAGGAGAAGGAGAAGGAAAGGAGAAGCATAATAAAAAGTAGGAGAAGGAGGAGGGGGAGAGGAGGAGAGAGGGGAGGAAAGAGGAAAAATATGGTGGGAGAGAAAGAAGACGAGGAGGAAGAAGTATGGCACTACCAGTGCCTTTTAGGGCTAAAATTGCAGTAGAGTCTTGGCTGAGTGATTCGGGCAAATTCCTGGACCTCACTTTTCACACCCAGAAGCAGTGCTGGCGCCTCTTTCCTAAGGATATTATGAGCATCGAAAGAGAGAATACAAGTATTAACACAGTGCCTGGCACACATTATAGCCTCAGAAACCTGTAGGTGTATTATCATTATACATGTAAAATAACTGACCGGGGACCACAGCAGGATAGCATGACACAGGCTAAGAGGTCTCACAGTATTCTTTCATTCTTTCTTTTTCTAATTTAACCTTGAGTTCAGACTGCAGGGGAGAGCACAGCTGTGTTCTGTTTTCAGGTTTGAGTGTGAAGACCACACAAGTGCAGTGGAAAAGGCTTTGGACAGAGTCAAGAGACCTGGATTCCAGTGCCGGCACCAACTGGGGCTGGGTCCTAGTCTCCGCAACTGTTAAATAGATGTAGGGGATGAAGACTGGACTAGATCATATGTAAAGTTTTCTCCAGCTATAATTCTCTAGGACTCTAATACCTTAAACCAGCACTTCACACAGAGTAGCTTACACGGATTAGAACTACTGAGTTTCTAGTGAAATACGTATATTTCTAAATTTCTATCTGGGTTTATAGGAATCAGAATCCTGGAAGTGGAATCAGGAATTTAAAGCCAGGAACTATATATATGTATATATATGGTTGAACCTTAAGAAACATGGAGACTGGGAGAATCCACCCTCTTACAGTAGATAATCCAAAATCCGTATGTCATTTTACAGTGAGGCCTCTGTATCCGTGTTTCCGCATCCACAGGTTCAGCCACCCACAGACTATGTGTTACTGTAGTACAGATTTACTGAAAAAAATCCACAGATTAGTGGACCTAGGTGGTTCAAACCCATGTTGTTCAAGGGTCAACTCTGTGTGTGTGTGTGCATGCGTGTGTGTGTGTGTGTGTGTGTGTGTGTGTGTTAGAAATAAGAAAAGGGAAATGGTAAATGGCAGGGAAGCCTATGTCTGCTCAGGTAGATCATTGTAAATCGAAGAACATGTAGAACATGCTGGGCACTTAACCCATTAAGATCACTGAAGATGCCAAGAGGAAATATTTATAGGTACTTTTTAACATAGTCTATAAAATAGGAGGTTGATTCAAACATAAATTACCTACCACATCATTCTTTAACCTCTAAATCTTTCCCTAATGGCTTGAAAGGCAGCTTATTAAAGCAAAGTGAGTGTTTAAGTACTACATATATACTGGTTAGTTTATAAACATCTAGAGAAGCAGAAGTTACCAGAAGTGACAGATCTGCTAATAAAAAAAAAGCAAATAAAAAAAATTTAAGGCATTTTTAGTCTGGGGAAAAAAGGCTTAAATATCTTGGGAGGTGTGATTTTTTTTCTCCTCGTCTTAGTTCTGCCTTCTGGGTTGGCTCCACTCTCTGGATGAGTCTTCCCATGTGGTAGCAAGATGGCAGCCTGAAGCCCCAAGGATGCATCGTAATCTGTTAATAACCCTAAAGGGAAGACCAAGTGTTTCTCTCTAGGCTCTTCCAGGAACTTGGATAAAGCTCTCATTGGACTAGCTTGAGTCACATGAATGGTCCAGAGCCAATAACTGTGGCCTGAGGATTGGCATTTGCTGATTAGCAGCTTGTGTCACATGCCCACCCCTGGATCTGGGGAGTAGGATTCACCGCACTCAGAACACAGAGACTGAGAATGGAACCGCATTGGTTTCCCCAAGCAAAATTAGGGTGATATTACTAGAAAAAGGAACTTAACACTGATCAGGCAAAACAACAGATGTCCCTTACAAAATCTTAAAGTAGCAAATATTTTTTTAAGGGGTGAATACACATTTTTTAACTACATGACAAATGTTGCCTTGCCTTGTATATTTTATTTTTTCTGTGTGTGCGTGTTTTCTTTTTGTTATATGTATGGTCTTGTATACACTTGTCACACGCATAGTGTCTTGATGGTCATGGAAAATTAGATGACAAATAGTGGTGGAAAAAATGAGCAAAGTTTTGATCATTGTTTAATTTGCTAAAAGAACAGCTCCACCTAAGATTCTGTCTGCTTATTGCCAACAGTGACAAAGGAACTGGAGATACTGCAAATGTGTTTCTGAGAAACTTCTCCAGCTGTTGCAAAAGTGGGACTGAAAGCTCATGGAATGTAACCACCAGGAAAGCATTTTCTATGACTCTTTAGAATCCCTCTAAGAGAAATCTTTGAATTTTCTCACCTCTGAATTCTCATTACCCAGTATAATGGTTAACACACAGTGGGTACTCAATAAATACTTACTGAATGAATATTTATAGGTATGAATCAATGAATGGTTTCATTTTTAGAGCTGGATTTTAGTCAGAAACATATTTTCTAAGTTACTTAATATGTGGAGCTATTTTATGGGACAGGATGGTCGTTCTAAAAACATATATTTTTGCAAAGTTGCATTAGTTTTTGCCCTTCTTCATCATTTACAAAGGGATAAGCCAAATTTTGGTATTTAGCAAAATAAATTGACCAGGAAATGGTAGAATATTTTTCTTCACAAACTGAATTTTATATGATTTCCAGATGCTAAAAAGTCTGGCACTATTCAACGTTGCCTACAATATAGGAGGGCAAAGATAATGAAAAGCAAAACTAGAGGGTAAGGGTACTTTGATTGTAATGAGCTACTCATTGTACAAAAAACTGATTTAAAACTTGTCCAGTAAGTAAAATCTCTCAAGCCAGATACAGAGAAACACAGCACTGAACTGAGTGAATGTCAGAAAAATTTTTAGTTTTTATATATTTCAAGAGCTATATCTCATTCCTCAGAATTCTAGGAGGAGGAACCTGAACTCGATAAAATATCAAACACCTTTTCTAAGCAGGGTGTCTCAAATTACATCAAAGTTTGAAAGGAGGAGCCATGAGATATACAAACTTCTCAAGATTATTAATATTTGCTTTTGTTTTGAAAAGGAAGCCTAGGCCATGAGCCACGAAGCTATGAAATCAAACTAAGAATGACAGGCGTTCCAGTTATTTATTGATACATAACAAACTATCCCAAAACTGAGTGGTATAAAGCCACCACCACCTTAATATGCCCACAAATATTGTGTGTCAGGAATTCAGACAAGGCACAGTAAGGATCTCTGCATCATGATGTCTGGGGTCTCAGCTGGGATTAGCTAGGGGTGACAAGAACAGTTGTGGGCTGGAATTGCCTGGAGGCTTCCTCTTTCATATGTCAGGGCCTAGGCTGGCATGACTTGAAGGCTGATCTTGGCCAAGACTGTTGACCAGAGAACCTACGCATGGCCTCTCTATGTGCCTTGGACTTCATCACAGCATGGCCGCTTCAAGGTGGTCAGACTTCTTACACAGAAGATGAGAATTCTAAGAGTGAGTATTCCAGTGAGCACAGTGGAGGCTAGGCTGCACGACTCTTTATGACTCATTTTTGGAGATCACATTGCATTACTTCTGTTGTATGTACTCTGTTGATCAAGTCACAAGCTCACCCACATCCAAAAGTTAACATAGTCCACCTCTTGATGGGAGGAATGTCAAAGAATTTATAGCCATGCTTTGAAATCTCCACAACACAAAACTCAGAGTAGACATGTGTGGCATGCTGGGTTTTAGGTTTCTTTTAGATTTTCAAGTATAAACTTCAAATGTTTGGACAGATACATAAAACCTAGAATTTAAGAGTACTAGGTTTCACTTCGAAAATGTCAGAGGGACATGTAGGGAGGTTGAGACTGACTATGTGAAAGAGTTGAAGAGGCAGGGTATATGTTACTCATCTAGTGGAGGTTTTAGATAGTATAGTGGGAAGGCCTGGGAAAGAAAAGAGAAGAGGGATGCCTGGCCAGGCATAAAGCATGGAGCAAGAGTACATAATAGGTCAGATGACAGAGGAGGTGGCCTCGCATCTGGAGGTGGCCAAAGATTACATGAGACGTAGGACATGTTGGGTCTGGCTGGCTGCAAGTTTCCAAGGTAAGGAGGCACAACATCCTCTAGCGGCCAGTGGCAGGTAGCAGGGGATGGGGGTGGGGTTGTGATGGTACAGGAAACACTTTATTTCTATGTGCTGTCCTCAACCTGCATAAATCACTCATCAGTGGGTGCAGAAGACCTTTCTTGGTCCTTTGTTGGTTGTCTCCTCGTATATGAGTTCCTCTTTTCCATATTCTAACAGCTCCAGTTTCCCAGGGGAACCAACTCTACCCTGACCTCCAGCACTAGAAGATGCAACAAAGGCTAAGCCAATCAGAGCACCCTAGTGGCTGCCTACAGTGATTAGCTCAGGTGTAAACATACAACCTAAGCTGGTCTAAAAACAGCAGTTCTTTAGATTTTGCTGAGAATACTGGGACAAAATACATTCTCATTACTGCAGCATGTGACTAAAGAAACAGGTAAGCCAGAAGCTGCTGCGAGCCATCTTTTTAATATGAAAGAACACAGTCTTAGAATAAGATGTCACACTGGAAGGCAGACCAGAAAGAGAGACAGAAATAAGGACTCTGTTGACATTGTTCGAGCTGTTGGATCAACCCTCATCTGAAATAAGTCCTTACCCTGGATTTTTCATATACATGAACCAATAAAGTACCCTTACTATTCAGGTTAAATTGAGTCAATGTTTTATTATTTTCAACAAAAAATATTTGAAATACAATATAGAGAGATTCTAATTTCTGGTAGTACTGAATTGATTATTACAGATGTAGAAGACAGACTCTGGGCTAAAGGCCTTGGGTGTGCAGGATCCTGAGAGTGGTTGATTAGACCCTTGTGCTGGTTTGCTTCTACTACTACCTCATAGTCCAAGTAGAATTTTCAGAATACTCTTCATATGACCATAATTAGGTATCAAATACCTTTGTCAGTTTGGATGATGCTTTCAAAAAAGTTCTTATAAGAAAGAACAATAGGTCCTGAAAATGAGTGATTTGGTGGAGACAGCCTCCATCACTTGTTGCCATCATGAGCTATGCTTTCTCCTTGGAGTTATATTCCAGACAAAGCTGATACTGAGCTACTGCCATTTATGAATTTATTCCTTTGATGTTTATAAATGTATGGCTTTTTGACATTTCTTAATGAATTGCTTACAAATGTGTTAATTAATTTATTAGTTAACAGGAATCCACTGTTCAATGAAACAGAGAAATTTAACATCAAGGCTGACATCGTTATGCGTAACTTATTTCCTCCATAAAGTAGAAGGTGTATTCAGGGGGAATACCAATTAGCATTAAAAAAAAAACTATTTAGTGGACCACCAAACATTGTTTTCAGGAAAGAGAGGGCAGCATAAGCGCTAGTTCTAACTTTCATTGAGTTTAGTATGATAAGCTATTTTACTGGACCAGGGATCATCAAATTTGGTCTAACGTCTTTTTGTAAATAAAGTTTTATTAAAACACAGCCATACTCATTCATTTACATATGTCTACGGCTTCTTTCATGCCACAACAGCAGAGTCGGGTAGTTATGAAAGAAAGTAAATGGCGTGTAAAGCCCAAAACATTCACTACCTGTCTCTTCACAGAAAAATCTTACGGATCCCCAAGATTAAACTATGAGTGCCTTGAAGGTAGAACTATGATTTTCATCTTTAATATATAATAATCCCTACTGTATATTGGATGCTTGTTATGTGTCAATCACTGTTACTGTGCTTATGGTTTTAAATCTTAACTCTATGAAATTATATGTTCTGATTTTGGTTCTATAGAACTCAGAGAGGTAAACAATTTTCTTGAAGACACACAGCCAGTAAGTCCCAGACCTAAAAGTCACACCAAGATCTGCCTGTTTGACCCAAAATTCATGCTCTTAACCATTGCACGTCCTCTACTGCCTCTCCATCCCTCTACACAGTTCCAGTTTCATAAAAGGTTCTCAATACTTGATGTTGAAATGAAATGGAATTAGAATTTCTTTTTAAAGATATTTGCTTACTTTATTTGGGCCTTAATAGATCATTTACCTACCAGGGTGCTTTCCTAATGGACTTGCCTGAATGGCCTGAAGAAAATTGACAGGAAGGGTTTAATTTTCCCTTTTTCACATAGACTTTCTCTTCAGTTTTGGTCTCCAACAGGAAGCATGAACAAATCAATGAACTTGGCAAGAAAGAAGAAATAAACTGAATTGTTGTTACTTGGATGATATACTTGATTTATGAAAGAGGGGGTGGAAAGGCCCACCATCACTTCAAATGGGATAACTTCCAATTTTCTTGCTGCCCTTGTGCTGGGGTTATCTGAGCCAGCTGAAAATGCTCTATTGCTCAAGGTTCTGTACTGGTGAAGACCTGGTTATGTTTCTAATGACTGATCAACAGCTACGGTGCTTTTCACCTGTTCCTATCCAGCACACAGAATGTTGGGGCATGTGGATTGCTACATTACGGATTGCAATTGCTCCTCTCCCTTCCCACTTTTCTCACTCTGGGCCTTTTCAAATGTGATCTTTATACATAAAACTAGTGCCTCCACCACAGACAAAATGCAAAAATAGAGGGTTGCCCAATAACGATGGGGAAGATAACTCCTCACATAATATAATCAACAGAGATAATTATTGCTATGGGAAGCATGAAACAACAGTTTTCTGTGCCAGAGAATATTTTGGATTATATATTCCTTATTATTATAGAATATTATTGTTCTTTAGACAAGTATAAAGCCCTGGGCTGAAGGCCTCAAAACCTCTAATGAAATTTTTTAGTGGAAGCCACCCGTCTATGTGCACCACAGTCTCATTTCCAAAGGAAACCTTGTTGTGCCAGAAGCCAGAGCTGTTTTCTGTTATTAAGTATGCAGTGATATTATCGGAGGTGGCTCACAGAGTTGGGGTGCCGCTGGAGGAATGTTCTGGGAAGCAGAGGGGAAAGACAGTTCCAGGGGTTTCATGGCTCTGGGTGTCTCAGTGTTACTGTCAATCTCTGCCTGGTCCCAGCTAGCACATTTGTTCTTTACACTTATTTTTTGGCCAAAGGCAGAAGTTAGCACCATTGGCTGCAAAATTTTCAGTTCCCCAAACAAAGCTTATTTCAGAGATTCATCTTAGAAACAATTTTCTTCAGCTGTCACTGTTCTCTTCTGGACAATTTCAAATAAGAGTAGCTGAACTTTTCTCATCCATTTTTGGGAAATAAAAACATTTTTCTACTAAGGCAAAAGTTCCAAAAATTACAGTTTAGTTATCACATAACTAAAATTCCCCATCTTCTGTGGGTCTTCTCCAATAAGTTTAGCCAGCCTTGATCTCTTCTCTTTCCAGATGACCCAGATCATTTACTTCTTACATCTTTACTTCTCAAACTCTTGTTCTTGGGTCACTAGCATCAGAAATACCTGGGGGAGTATGTTGCAGTAGTGATTGTTAGACCTTATCTTAGTTGACCTGCATCAGAATACCTGGGGTGAGGTTCAGGCATTTCTAACAAACTCCCAGGTGATTCTTCTACTCACTGAAGATGGAGAATGATGGTCATACTGCATCTCTTTAGACAATGGATGATTCCCAGATTAGCCCTTCACATGTCTTGTCAGCAGGAACAGTGCAGTCAAGCTGTGTCCAGTGTAAGAGCAACTGGCCAAAGGGAAGGAAGATGAAATCAAGATTTGCACCCTGGCACAAGGTTGTGCCCACCAGAGAAAGAGGTGATTTTTCCTAATTTTCACAAATGTCCCCTGTGCTCACTGGTTTCCCAGAAGGCTATCTGCTGGGAAGGGGCATCTTTTTCTAATTTACACAAGGGCACTGTGTGGGCTGGCAGTACCCCACTTATAGGTCTATTTATAAGGCTCATGGGATAAGTTCTCTGTGCCCCCTCCTATGGTACCTCGCATGCCACTAAAACTCAGTATTTATAGAATCAAAATGAAAATGCTAATAACATATTAATACTAAGGGAAAGAAAGACAGTTTTATCATTCAAACAACAATAGTCTCCTTCATTTCTCTCCTCCCCTGAATTCAGCAAAATCAGCAAAATTTTCCATTGCAGACCACAAATTGAACATACAGTCTGTGTGGGGGGCAAAATGAAACTCCTCTCTTCCTTCCTAGTGGAAATAAAACTCTTTGGCAGTAATTCTTGGATTGTTTTCTTTGGAAATTGCATTCATGTGATTTTTCAAGATGTTTCCCGGGCTTTGTTGAAATTTGATCCATTTAACAAGAAACACATAACTCAATTCATGTTAAAATTCTCAGGGTTACTTAAGAATAATTATGAGTTGTCCATGTGTGCTAGAAAAACAGTCCAGACTTCCTTAAGAATGGGAAGATTATTTGTCTCTCTGGGGTAATGTTTCTCCTGGTTAAGCATGCTCAATGCAAGAGTTTGCTCAAGAGGTGACCCCAAACTTTTCACTGAAAAGCAGCAGACAGGCTCCACTAGTTTCACCCCAAAGCCATTCTCAGAGGTGATTTATCATGTATGAACCAAGACTCTCTATGAACTTCTACAGAAGTGACAACATCTCACACACCTAAAGAGAATGAGGCTTGGGCCAAACTCTGAGATGTAATGGTTGGATTTGGTTTAAAACACACATTTCCTGAACTTCCTTCACTTGTACCCTTCTCTTTACTAAGCCCTCTAAACCACAGCTAAATCAAACAAAGCCACACAAACCTCCCTTGCACTCACACAACTCCCCTAACACAGAAATGGATCTTCCTGAGATTTCACAGGCTCCTGGGCAGCAAAGGCAAAGTAAATGGAGGGATGGGATCCCAGTCCAGAGACCTGCCAGCCTATCCTTTTGCCAGTGTTCAAAGAGAGCCTGTTCCCTATTCGTCCCTTTCTTAGTTAAACGTCTTCTGGTTGACTGCAAGTAACAGAAACCCACTGACTATAAAGATATAGGAGTGTCTCACAGAGGCCAAAACCCTCAGGAAGAACTGGAGCTGGGACTTAGAGCCACTGGGGACACAGTGGTATCTCCTTACCACCTGTCACCCTTGTTTCTCCCACTCTGTGCACCCTGTCCCTCTATCTCTAGTCTCCACAGTGAGCACAGACAGCATTCTTTGGTTTAAATTTCCTCTATTTAAGAAACCAATCCAGACTTCCTTTTCTTCATCCCAGTTTCAAATTCTGGAGGATGGGAAGCCAACCGGCTCGTTTTGGATCTGGTCATTTTTCTGGTCCAATTGTCAATGGCAAGGAACAGAGTCAGGCTGAACCAACATGAGTTCAAGGTCATTCCTGTGTCCTTCTCGATTGTGGGGAGGAATGTCCCAGAGGAAGCAAACCACAAAAAAGCTAAAAAGGGTCCTCTGGAGTCTTTTCACCTGTGATCCTACAAACAAAAGAGAGCTTTATCCCAACTGCCCATTCACAGCAGAATCTGTTCTGCAACATTATTAACTAATAATAATCCTTCAGCCTTGCCTAAATACTCCCAGTGATAGAAAGGTTCCTGCTCTGGAGGCCATCTGTATTGTTAACATTTCTTTCCTAGGTTTATAGGAGCAATTCTCCAGCAATGCCCACACGTACATACTAGTTCTAACTACTTAAGCAGCATCCATCTCTAACGTTGCAGTGAAATGTATACATATACCTAGGTTTTCTTTTTAATTAAAGAGTCTGAATAAAGGTTAATAAGAGGGAGGATGGTGTGAGAGAAAGAGATAGAAAGAGCTGGGTTCTGGTGAGGATAGACTGCCAACTCTCAAGTAACTACCAACTAGCTGTGCAACTGTCAACAAGCCAACTAATGTCTATTTCCTCCACTGTAAAATGGTCACAGTGTCCTGAAGATTAAATAAAATAAAGTGTGTAAAGCATTCAGCTGAGTGCCTGGCAAAGACTTGAAGCTTAATTTGTCTTTGCTGCTATTTAATTTTAGCATTAATTACTTATGCAAATACCATGAAATCATATACTTTCTAAGCCTTGTATCATTTTGCAACTGATATCTCTCCATTTAACCAGATACATTTTTCTCAAAGGGCCCTGTTCATGCCAATGGGTAAGGGTAAGAATGATAGTCCCAGAGTGTTCTTTTCTACAATCTGGAACTTGTTTCTGGTGAGGGGGCTGGAGAAACATCCACAGACTGCCGGTAAAAGGGGTGGATGCCATTCCATTTGTTATTCAAGCATGAAGCTGAAGGCTTCTTGCTCAAGCTGTAGAGATGGTGAGTGAGTCTGGAGCTTTCTGCATGTGTAGTTTACAGAGTTGAAATACAGAAGCTGACATTTTTATGGCTTTCATAATCTTTTAAGTAAGTGGTGTAGCCAGAGTCAAGGTGTTCTGAGTCCACTGCCACCTCGTGGGTTTAGTGTAATGTTTGGAGAGACAGGGGAAAGGAGATGAAATGATTGGAACTACCTGAGGATGCATTTGCTGCACCCTTGCCCTGAGGAGCTGAGGACAGCCGCAGGGTGTCAGGCTATGGAATGCACGGGAACAGCAGTATTCTTCAGACTGCAGGTACCTTCAAAACAAGGAATACCAAGGAAGTAGTGAGGTAACACCTGCGTGGAAGGACTATCACTTCATTTCCTCCTTCCAAATAGTCTCCCTTATCTTTTGGGTGGCAGAGTAAAATAAAAGTGAATGGGCATCTTGAGGCAGCACTTCTTCTGTATTCTGGAGTCACTGAGAGTTTGGGAACCAAGTCTGGGTCATGTGCACAATACAGATGGCCTCCACAATACTTGCTGGTTAGCCGGCACTTGCCAGACCTATACTGAAATCCTGCTGCTGGCCAGTCATATGATAAAAAGAAAAGAATGAAAGAGGAGATGGAGGATGTCACATGTTCAGGCTGGCTATTTACTGAACACTGTCTCTGTGAAGCATCATCTCTGATGCAGCAAACATTTACTAAGCACCTACTATGTGTTCTGTATGTTATACAAGTGCCATTACGCAGGAGGGTAGAATGTACCCAAGGGTACCAAGAGTGTAGAATGTACCCAGATTTTACCTGGGGTTAGGAAGAGCCAGCAAAGAGTCTCAGAAATGGTGACATGTGAGGTGTACTTTAAACAATGGTATATGTTTCCAAGAATAAGCATTGCATGACAGACATCCAGGGTGTAATGCTGAGTGAAATATATATATATATACACACACACACATATAACTGTGTGTGTGTGTATATATATATATATTTTATAGTAAAATCTGAATGATTACAAAAACCAAACATAAATACAAATTTAAACAATTACTGTTTAACCTTTTCCATTTTGTCTTCCATTTACACCTACTACACTTATCTGCATTTTGTTATGTAATTAGAAAAAAACGAAGAAGAAATACACTAATATGTTGATCTGGGTAATAAATTATGAGAAATTTTTACCTCTTTATATTCTGCTATAGCTTTCAAGATATTAGACCAAAAATAATAAACTATTATGTAATTTTTAAAAATAGGCTCCTACCTATATGGTCCATTGACCTTAGACAAGAGTGAGAAGACCATTAAATGGGGGGAAACAATCTTTTTAGCAAATGGTGCTGGGAAAACTGGATACTCACATGCAAAAGAATGAACTTGGACTCTCACCTCACATCATATACAAAAATTCACTCAAAATGGGTCAAAGACCTAAATATAAGATTCACAACTGTAAAACTCTTAGAAGAAAGTTTAAAGGGAAATCTTTATGACATTGGATTTGTCGATGATTACTTGGATATGAAACCAAAAGCACAGACAACAAAAGAAAAAAGATAAATTGGACTTATCAAAATTAAAAATGTTTGTATGCCAGAGGACACTATCAAGACAGTAAAAAAAAATCCTTAGAATAGGAGAGAATATTTGTAAATAATGTATCTGATAACACATGAATACCCAGAATATAAAAACAACTCCTACAACTCAACATAAAGGAACTGGCTCACACAATTATGGGGGAGGCAAGTCTCAAGATCTGGAGGATGGGTCAGTAAGCTGGAGGCTCAGACGAGCCATATGACCAGAAAGAGAAGAACCAGAACACTTGTGAACAGCCCTAAATACTGCCACTGAAAGTTCTGTACCCGGAACTTTCAGGTTTGGGGTTTTGGTAGGTTTGGGGTTTTCCCCCACCAGCAAGCAATTCTCCAACGCCAGCTAGGTGTTCAACAATTCAACTCAGAACTGAACACTATCTACCCAGAGACAGCATCAGATTCCATAGGTTAATGTCTCTATCCCACAAGACCGCCTTCTGCTTCAGATGCCAGTGGCAAGTTCAGGCTTGTACCTGTACTTGATCCACTGGCTATAAATCAGAGGCTCCCACACCCCTCTCTCTCCCCCTGGGTTTGATTAATTTTCTAGAGTGGCTCATAGAAGTCAAGAAATCCATTTACTCAGTTTATTATAAACGGATATAACTCAGGAACATCCATATGGAAGAGATGCATGGGGCACAGTGTGGGGAGAGGGCACAGAGCTTCCGTGCCCTCTCCAGGTGTGCCACTCTCTCAGCATCTCCATGTGTTCATCAATCTAGAAGCTCCCCAAACCCAATCCTTTCAGGCTTTGATGATGGTTTTATTATATATATATATATATATATATAGAGGCATGATTGATTAAATCACTGGCCATTGGCTATGAGCCAATTGGTTCCTCCAGCCCCTCTCCCCTCCCTAGAACTCAAGGTGGTGGGACTGAAAGTTCCAACCCTCTAATTCTCCTGGCAACCAGGCCCCACCCTTAGTCGCTCTCCAGAAGTCACCTCATTAACATAACAAGACACCATTGCTGCTTTCAGCACTTAGGAAATTCCAAGCGTTTTAGGAGCTCTGTGCCAGAAATGGGAACGAAGACAAATATGTATTTCTTACTATAAATCACAACATCACAGCCACCTCTGTCAATAAATCTATTACACACCAAGGAAAAATCCCCAAATGCAGCAGTTGACCACAAGTAAGAAAAAAAGTCAGACCCACACAGCTTAATAGAAACCTGACCAATGAGAAACATTAAGCAATATTAGGGACCTTTCTGGAACAGGTACGACGGCTTTCCTTAGCATTTCTACAACATGATTCATAACAAAGAAGGATGAGAAACCACGGCCTTGACCATGAAGCTTTCTTCCCAGAACTGTGCCTTGCAGAGCTGCCGATGGCAGTGGTGGCTCCAAATTTTCTGTATAGGAGGGGCCTGGAAATATAAACTTAATTGAGGAAAGCTGTGAGATTTGTCTCAAGGGTGGGCTTGCTTAGCAAGTGTGCTGCTTTTACCTAGAATGCATGTTTGTTTGGAGTGGCTTGGGGTAGAGGGACTGCTCATGAACATCACAGGGAGACAGAAATCCCTCTAAGACCCCTCCTTCTGCTGTCACCAGTCTGTGGCCGCTGAAGGGAATCAAATGAATGTCGGCTTTGCCTCTTCAGACCAGAAGATGCAAGCCGGTAGCCTGCTGGGGTGGCCAACCACCCTGGTTTGCCTGGCACCCTGTGATTTCCCGAAACAACCTTAATGCTAAAACAGGGGCAGTCCCAGGCAAACTGAGATGGTTGGTATCCAATACACAGCCCTCGGACATATTTTATTTTGCCATTAGGTGTTTCATTTCTTTTAAAATTTGAGTACGTTAGGATCGTGTAAAAATCAGTTTTTCTAAAAACACCCAGGTACGTGTTTTGTTTTGTTTTTTGTTGTTGTTTGGGGGTTTTGTTTTTGTTTGTTTGTTTTAAACAATTCAGAAGATCTGGCCACTCTAAGGCCTGTATTCCCACAGGGCAGAAATTAACCAGGGCCAAGTGGTGGCAGCTGCCCCTTTAAGACAAAGCCTGTGCCCTCCCTGTCTTCACAGTCCCCATCCAGATGCTTTCATTCATTTATATTACCTGTCCTTTCAGACTTTGAGGCATGAGGTTGCACATTAGAAATACCTGAGTGGCCTACACCATCCCAGTACTTTGGCTGCACCTCAGGCCAACTACATAAAAATCTCTGGGGGTGGGATCTTGGCATATGAGTAAAATATAAAGAACAGAAAATTCACATTTTAACTATCTTAAGTGTACAATGCAGTGACATTAGGTACATTGACACTGTTGTACAACCATCATCAACATCCATCTGCAAAACTTTTTTTTACCGTTCCAAACATCAACTCTGTACCCATTAATAAGCAATAACTATCCACTCATTCCTCCCCACAGCCTCTGGTAGCCACTCTTCTTTCTATTCTCTGTATTAATGAATTTGCCTATTCTAGGTAGCTCATATAAGTGGAATCATACATTTATCCTTTTGTGTCTGGCTTGTTTCACTTAGCACAATGTTTTCAAGGTTCACCCATGTTGTAGCATGTGTCGGAATTTCTTTCCTTTTTAAAGCTAAATGATATTCCATTGTATGTGTAGGTTACATTTTATTTACCCATTCACCCACTGATGGGCATTTATTTCCACATCTGGGCTATTGTGAATAATGCTGCTATGGACACTGCTGTTCAAGTATCTGTTTGAGTCTCTGTTTTCAACTCTTTTGGGTATGAGTGGAATTGCTGGATCATATAGCAATTGTGTGTTTAATAGTATCTATATTTTTTAAGCCCCTCAGGTGATTCCAGTGTACAAACAAGGTTGTGAACTTCTGCATTAGAGCTTGTGACCTCTGAAGAATCTGTACCTTCTCATTCCAAAGGTGGGGTTCAGGGAGGATTGGGGGCAGGACAAGGAGCAAGTGGGCAGCTGAGCTGATTTAGCCACAAAACAGGAGCTTAAAAACAATTTTAAGAGTACAGAGAGAGACTTTCTACCTATACCCTCAAGCCTCCGAAAACAATTCTCTGCAGCCTTTAGTGAACATTTCTATCAGCCTTCCAGGAGAGCAATTGTCAAAGAATATTTTAAATTTCATTATATATACAGCTCTAAAATATTAACTCAATCTGTAGAATTTTATAAAAATGTACTGGATTGGAAAATGACACAAAAATAATATCCACTGTTGTTTTTTTTTTATAATATCATCCAACTAAAGTGACACAATTTGGAGTAGCACAGTTATTACAATGCAGCCTTGTGCTGGTATGAGTGTCACTTATGTTTAAAAGGAAAGTAATTTTACATGATTTACTCTCTTATTTTTTGTCCTGGCGATACCAGGAGATCTGTGGATTCAGTGACTTCATCATATGGTCTTGTTCCTTCTACCATACCACTTTAAATGAAGACTGGAAGCTTTCAGAATCCTTTTTCCCAGGGGAATTTATGAAATGTCAAAATGGTCACATCAGCCACTTGGATTAGCCTGGGAATGAAGACTTAATTTGGTCATGGGAATGGAAGAGGGATATTTCCTTGAAGTTCTTTCACCCTCCTGGTCTTTCTCCTCTGAAAACATTCCATTATGCTGTATCATTGTCCAAATAGTAACACGCACAACTGAACTCAATTTATCAAAGATATCATTTAGGGCTCTTCGTGTTCCAAGTGGTAGGAAACCCAACTTAAGTACTTCAACACTGAAGGGAGGTAATGAGTTCATGTAATCTAACAGCTGTCGGGTGGTCTTCAGATGAAGCTTGATTCAAAAGTTCAAACAATGTCACCAAGTTTTCACTTCTCTCTATCTCTCTGTCCTAGAATCCACAGTGTTGGCTTCAATCTCAGGTGGCTGCCCGGCAGGTCTGGTCTCTCCCTTTATGCTAGCAAAAGACTTGCCATAGTCCTGTATCTTCCATCCTTACACCACACTGTCCTGGTGGAGTCATGAGGGTGTCCTCTGGTAAGGCTAATAAAGCTAGCACAGGCACCAATCTCATACAAAAAACACAGCTCAGAATGGAAAGGAGGTGTTTTCCCATAGGACATTCAATGTTCTGTTTTTAGAAAAAGGGAAGAATCCATTCTGAGCAGCAAACAGCATGTGTCTACTATAGCAGGAGTGTTCAGACCAATACAGAGTAGAGTACAACTCTCACCTCCCTTATTCTAGAGCAGAGCTATCCAATAGAACTTTCTGCAATGACGGAAATGTTCTATTCAATGCTGTCTAATATGGCAGCCACCTAACAACATGTGCCTACTAAACACTTGAAATGTGACTGCTGTGACTGAGGCAGTGGGTTTTTTATATTATTTAAGCTTACTTTAAATAGTCACAAGTGGCTAACGGCTGCCATATTGTGCAGTGCAGTTCTAAAAACTTAATTTCCATTAAAGCAACTGAAGATCACATTTGTTTTCTTGGCAGGCACATAACATTATTTATAGTACATAATGGAGCTTATTATCAACAAAATTCCAGAACTTTTTTTCTGTTTATGAGGCCACTGAGTCATTCTGTACATTTGTAATTAATTATTTAGACTTAAGTGCAAGAGTTTACATTACTCCAGATTGAATTATCAGGGTATCCCCATCCTTAAAGAAAATCTTTATCTTGACTTTTTATCCATGATATTACTTAGTGTACCAACCTTACGTTAGCCTTTATCATGAAGGGGATCTATCCTACAGCAGATTTTTTTTTTTTTTTTAAAACCTGGAGATGACGAATGGCTTTTATGAATCTATGACACTTCTGCAATGACATCTAGATTTTTGTGTGCTTCTGTTTATGATCTTTTTTCTGTTTTTTTCTTTCCTTTTAGGGAAAGAGCCCAATACCTTTATTATATATTTGAATCTTAAAACTCAATAATTAATCATTTACATATTTGCACAAATTATTAAACCAAGGCAGAAACTTGTGGCCTACTGTTAAAAATGGCCCTCTAGTTTAACAACATTGTTTGCCCTAAGCTCTGTCTCTGGCTACTTTTTAGTTTCAGCTACCCTGCTCTGTGCCATTGCTAATCATGAGCAAAGCCACGAAAATCAGAAACTACGTTTTGACTTCCTTTGAAAGCTTCTAAATGTTATTCACTCTTTAGAGCCCTTAGGTAGGAGTTTTTGTATTTTTCTCCACATTTTATAGTTTGTGTGTAAGAGGGTCATTCTTACATATCATTATATGTATTACTCATCATCTTACCTTATTCATTCTTATATACATATTTAACCAGACCTACATTAATGAACATTTAGAAATTTACTTCTTTATTTTTTTGCCAGTGCAATCATTACTGCTATGAACTTACTATCCTAATTTGTGCCTTCCTGAGCACATGTCCAAGGAGATAATGAGTAGTGGAAGTGTGGGTTATAGAGTGTGTACATAAAGACTGTAATATATGGTAGCTGAACGTCTGGAAACATAATATTTTATCATAAATTATATCATCGTATCAACAAATCATTTTGTATGTATTAATACACATTCAAAAATGTTCAAAATTTATCATATGAATCAAATGTGCTGAAATGTTTCTAGACATGGCAGCCATGTCCAGACACTACCAAAACGTCTATAAGTGTTAAATACTTTATATATAAGTAACCAAGGGAACACTGAATTTTCTTTCTCTAGAAAATCTGAAGAAGGGGCAATTCTAACTCTCTGTAGTAAGTTAACGATGGCCACCAAAAGCCATGGGGCCAAAGAAACTAGAGGCAGATGGGAAAATACCGAGTACACTTGGCTATACTGGTGCCCAGCTCACATCTTAAAACAGGGCTCAGAATAGGAGTAAGAAAGCTGGCATAAATGAACCCTACAAGGACAGGGCAATGAAAAGGAGCCTGATCTCAACTGTCCACCCCTTAATGTATGCCAGCCCTGCTCTAAACAAATAGCAGACTTTCAAAGAGCAAACGTTAAGGATTATTAAACCTTCATTTCTTAATTTCCATTTTGATTCAAAAATCACAGGAGGCTATGATCTTACTTCATGATTCCTTTTTTCCCATGCAGCTAAAATGAGCAATCTGACATTTATTAGCTGGTAAAGGTAGGGTTTTTCTATATGGCATTAAATATTCTTTATCATGATGGTGTTTTACTTTACAAATGGCAAATAGATCATGATGTGACCTGTGTAGAAATGTCTTCAAAGGAGGTTTGAGAATTCGGAAAAATTCTCCTTACTGTGTAACGGGTTGAAATCCCAGTATCATGTCTGACACACTCTTTGCTGGCATTACTCACTGTATTTGTAAGAGAAAGTTAAGTGAACATGGGAAAAGACTTGGTGCTTCCATCTCATATTCAGAAAAGTTGTTTTTCTATTGAATTCTAAGAATACAAAGATCCACTGCTATCATATTTTTTTCAATCAAGTGTTCATTTATGAAATACTGACTAAACATCTGTGCTGTGCTAAGTGTCACTCTAAACTCTGTGGGGAATACAAACATCCTACACCACCTTACATCAGGGCCCCACTTAGTTTCTTGCCCAGTATGGGTTCAGATGTTAGGCTCTTTAGGTAGGTCAAAGTGATGGTATTGATATTTTAAAAGAAATACTGTTTGTACCCTAATGGAGTTTACAGTCTAATAGAGAACGTACATGTTAAGCAAAAAATTACAAGTGTGTGAATTCACAGTGAACTGAAAGTTTTAACCTTGCTTTATAACTTACAATCAGCTGAATTACTCTCTCCCTCTCCACCAGACAGCCAACATCCCAACACAAATAAGCTCCTTGCTTTTCAATTCCTCCCTTCATTTCATTCTTTCTCCTACCTATTTCATTCTCCCTTCCATGTAATATTTATTTATGGAGTGTCTCTCATGTGCACAGTGCTATGTTAGAGCAGCAAATGTCTATGAAAATAAGATAGCTTGTGACAGAGGAACTATGTCTGCTGGTGCTCTTCTCATAGCATCTGATGGTCCAAAGACAGCCTTTGGATCATGGTCCATAATCACCCACATGGTGATCATGCATTTTCCTTCTCTCATCAGAGTCCCAAGAATACGCAGGGCCATAAATCAGAAGGTTGTCCCATGGCAAACAATTTTTACTGAGATTTGGGAATTGCTGGACAGTATTTCCCATGGAATAAAGTCAGGCTAAATAGCCAAAGTTTATTGAAGCTCTTCATATATTGCTTAAGACTAGAATTCAGAGTCAACTGCCTGGGGTGGCTTTCACTCCATCCTTCCATCCAAGAACCACAGAGATGAAGCAAATTAGCCACAGGAATAGGGATTTGTTCCAGGCTGGAGATATTACAATCCTTCTCTGAATATAAGAGCAGGCTTAAAAAAGGGAGCATTCACTATTGAGGGGATAACCATGAAGAGGTCTTGTGGTTATAATAGTTTTATGATTATTTTGGATCTCTGTAAAGACTCCTGTGTTTGAGTAACTGATTCCCCACTGGAGAGAATCACACAAACATTCCTTAACATTAGTCTGTGGCTTTGTTAGACAGAATTAAAAGAGCTCTGTGTCCATTCCAGTCCCCAGTCATACCCCAGATCTGTCATTCACATGACTGTGGATTCTTTCGGAATTAGACTCTGGGTCCTCTGTATTTTTAAAAACTACATATGCAAAAATAGTCTGGGTGAAGTCTACACTACGTGTTGAAAATAAGATATTTAAGTCCGGTTGCTATCCTCCAAAAACCTATAGATGAGGAGGTGATATTTGTTCATTAAAATGCACATAAAATGCACATATACATATATATACATACATACATACACATACATACATATATGAAGAAACAAACAAGTTGGAGAATATTTACCCTTTTCTTCTATCATCTATCAGTTGATCAGGACATATTGTCTAAGCACCTATCTCTTGGGGGAAGCCTACCCTACATTTTGAAACTAAAAGATGTTTAAGTCAGATGGCAGTGTTCCAAAAGCCTTTAGATAAAGATATATATATATTCATATACATATATATGAATGTTCATAGCAGCTTTACTTTAGTACTAGAATGAAAACACTAGATTTCCATTTGTAGGAGAGTGGTAAAAGTGTGATATAATTATAAAATGGAGTGCTCCTCAGCAATTTAAAGGAATGAACCGCTGTTACACATAGCCACATGGATACATCTACAAAACATTTTTTCTGAGCAAAAGAATTCAGATACAAAAGAATATATATAGATTGGTTCCATTTAAATGAAGTTCTAGGACAGGCGAAGCTAATCTATGATTATAGCTCAGAAGAGGATGTGCTTCTGGGGTGATGGGATGGTAGGAGGGTTTAACTTGGATAAAGCACAATGCAGCTTTCTGGAATGATGGAAGTATTCTGTATCTTGATAGTGGTATGGTTTACATCAATGAATTCATGTGTTAAAACTGATCAAATTATACACCTCAGTGTATACTTCATTTCACTATATATTTATTATAGCTCAAAATGTTTACATAAAAGGAAAAATATATAAAATAAAATATTTTAAAAATAAAAATATAGATACCCAATGTTACTTATGCATAAAAAGCAAAAAATCTATATATTTCTATTGATACAAATACGTCTATGTATAATTTAAAGCAGTATTTTGACATTAAAAGAATCTGACTTAGTAGCTGTTCCTGATTCAGCACTAATAACAAACAGCGTATTTTATGACAGCCTTTACAAAGTGCCTTATTATATTTGCTTGATTTGACACATAAAGCGACTGAGTATTTGAGAGTAACAGGACTTGCCCAGGAACATATCACTGTTGAGCAGTAAAGCTGGAACTTGAACCCTTGTCCATATTACCCCAGAAATTGAATCTTCAACTACCGTATTACACTTCTCTCCACAGAAAGGCCACAGACACTCTCTAGGGATCTCTGGGTCTGTCTAGGACCTCAGACAATCTCTCCAGGCACCGTCCCTGTCCTCCCTCCTTACTTTCTTCTAGGGCTTCCAGTAGCTATCCTATCACCTTATACCTGGTTCTAACCTTCCTACCCAGCTCCTTCAGACAGCTACTTTATTTAGAATATCTGCTTGGCTTTTGCCTTTGGTTTTATGTTTAGATATTGTCTTTTAGCTCCAACTTGGCTAAACATTCTGCAGCCCTCAGCCTCGTCCTTCTCCACCAACGCAAAACACCCCAGCCCTCAGGACCCTCACCTCAGTCTAGAACCCTGCACCCAGATTTTCCAGGAGGGACCCTGGATAATTTCTCTCACCTTGTAAATGAAACCTTATCCAGGGTAGAAATGCTGAACAAGTCTCCCTGCTGAATTTGTTTCATGAGACTAGACATCTACTTTCTTTCTACCAAGAAACTCTAAATTATTTTTTTAAGCAATGGGATGGAGATAATTTTACTATTTACCAGCACAAAATTCAAATGTACTGGCTTTTAGGAAAAGCAGTCTTTATCAGAGTTTTAAACGTCTGACTTGCAGATTCTGAAAATTCAATCACTTTATGTTTCCAAAATTCAAAAATGATTTCAAAAGCTAAGGCTAGATCTGGCAAGAAAGCAAGAGAAATAAGTAATAGGTTAGAATGTAAAACAAACAACCTTTCAGCAAGCTATGCCTTTTAACCCCGGGAAATACTCTGGTGCCTTGGAGAACACAGGTCAATGTATCGGTCTTTCACTTTATTAAATTATTAGTATTAAAAAATAACTCTGAGCAAGCAACAAAACACAGCACAGTGCTTTCTACAAATAAAATTTAATTTGTTATCTCAAGAGCTGCTGGCTTTTATCGCTGAAGATTGGAGCATGGTATTTTCAGGGAGAAAGTTTTTTTTTTTTTTTTTTTTTTTATCTAGTTTGGAGGAAACATGGCCAACATTAGTTCCAAATATTTTATTTCAAACATAAAGCACAGAACCAATACTAATAAACAACAGGCTCTTATGCGAACATCGGTGCATGTTTTTGTTATTGCATTATATTCCATGAGAGTTATTGTGCATAATTAAATAGAAAAAACCCCCTGAACTTGGAATTATAAAACCGTCACCACAAACCAACAATTCCACTTGATGTGTATTAAGTCATTAAATTTATTATAAAAAAAGGAGGAGGGGAAAATTTTTTTCCCTTGTAAATCATTAAAAATGCATGAGGGTTGAAAGCATAGCAAACAGCCCATACGTTTGCTTGGGGAAGTACTGCAGAAGAAGGCACTGCAATTCAGAATAAAATGGGGTTTTCTTGAAATTAGAATGGCCTGTTATCAAAATGACAACCTCAAGGGTTATTGGGAAGAAAGGACTTACAAATTCTAAAAATGTAAATGTTGGTCCCAGTGTCCTGGATAAAGACTGTTTGGGGTGTGGGGAGGCTGACCATGGTCTAAGGAGTCCCACAGTTGAACAGTTCATGAGAATGGGCTGCCCTGGGGTCTGTGAAAGGCAAGATCCAGAAAACACACAATAAGTTAGCACCCGGCTTCCAGACAAGGGTCCGCCCAGTGTGCACCACAACCATACTAATCGCTGAGACAATGGTTGTGCAACCAGTTATTTCAGCATCAGAAATTATGCAGTCTATTCATTTGGAAGATTACTACAACTCATGTCACAATCCAGTCTATGCTGGCATCATGAGTTTTCTCTGAAAAGCTTTTTCTTAATGTGTTATAACTGGGAAGCATTAATGAAATGCGCAGGAGTAGAGAGAAAGGGATTAAAGTTGCCAGGGACAGATATCCATTCAAACTGGCTTAGACAAAAATACATCCTTACTGGAGGGAAAGTCAAGGGCATCCAAAGATTGGACACTGAGTTATTTAGACCACTTAGGAACCTGTATTGGAAAGTGAGGTAGAGAGGAGTCACACTGAACCTTTTGAAAGAAGGGGCTATCAGAAAATAGAGTACATTTCTATTTTCTCTGGTGCTAGCTGGATATCGGCTGTGTTTTTCTTAATCCATGCCAGGGACTTCCCTGGTGGCACAGTGGTTACGACTCCACACTCCCTATTCAGGAGACCTGGGTTCTATCCCTGGCCAGGGAACTAGATCCCACATGCATGCCACAACTAAGAGTATGCATGCCACAACTAAGAGTTCACATGCCACAACTAAGGAGCCCACTTGCCGCAACTAAGGAGCCCTCAAGCTGCAACTAAGAAGCCTGCCTGCCACAATTAAGACCCAGTGCAACCAAATAAATAAATATTTTTAAAAAATCCCAGCTCTTTTTTAGATGGCTTTGCTGCCCCTTACTAATTTAGGTTTGTGATATTCAATGCCATGAACCTATGCTGATCCCAACTTTACAAGATCTCCCATCTAACTGACAGCATCTTTCTCTTCTGGTACACCTTTTTTTTTTTTTTTTTTTTAATTAAAGGGAACTTATTGGTTTACTCGGGTCATAGATTTATCCCTGGTCCAATCGGTAGTAGCCAGAAGAATTGGTAAGCTTCCCTATCACCAGGGAAGGAACAGAGTCTCTGAGACGGGGATGAGGACACAACAAACAAAATAACTAGACGAGCCACAATCACACAACTATGTGCTTAGCCCTTGAGTAGTCAGGAATTGAACCCATAGAAACTATATGCTGTCACAGGATGATACATATGTATCTCCTAAATGATTTCTGTAGTCCAATTCTAAAGTGAACATATTTTTCACATTTTAATACTTTTCAAACTGAGATGTAGATTGCAATCAACTTATACACTTAATACAGTGTTTTTTCCCCACTTCACATAATAGCTGCTATTAAATTGATGATGTGTCATAAGTTCAAGTTTTTCCAAAAATTGAGGAAACATGGAAAGCATGATTCTACTGGCTTATAGTTTTGTCAAAAGCTAAAAATCACATCTCTTTGTATAAAATTACTATTAAGCACCATCTTCCTAATTGCTCTGTTTTTGTCTCACTTTCATTTGAAAGATGACAATTTCATCATTTCAACAGGTAAATCCCCAATCCCATCATGTTACCCTGTCCTCTGATATCATGCCTAAATCATCTCTCCCTGGATTAACTCATTATTCCAATTAAAGCCCTTGATATATGTCAGAGACATGCCCTTATTTGCGACAGAGCCATAAAAATGTGTTGCTTAAATTTCTTCAATAAATCAGTTTCTCTATTCCATTCCCTTAATTATGAGCTGTTTTTCTCTGGAATCGCTCCAATGTCTAGGATTTTTTTTTCACCTAGAAATGTTTCCAAAATTTAAATAAGGGATGCCAATATAGCCTGACAACCCTGCCCTTCCTCTTTTGTGATGTTGCCTTACAAGCAGTTCTGAGTGAGGCCTTTCCCCTTGCCAGATGATTCAACAAAGAACTAAACTACATTCATTCAGCGTGCTTACTCATAGGGCATTTGCCCAATAGTCAAGACTGGCCATTGGGGATTATTTTCACACAGAGAATTAATCTTTCACTTTCTTTTCCAATGGAACTTCCTCTTATTATTTTCTAATTCTGGAGTTATTTATTAAGCTTGGTAGTTGGCAGCAGATGCTATAAACTGGCATCATCAGGAAGTGGGATGATGTATAGAAAGACCACTCTCCCTCATATAGTTTTAGTTCAGGTTGCAACATGGACAAAACATGTGGCTTTGGGAAAGGAGTTACCACCTCTGGCCTAGTATATGGCTAAGATGAGGAGCAGGACTAAGTGATTCCTAAGGTTCCTTCAGCTCTAACATCCCACAGTATTATTTCTTAATAGTCCAGCTACCATTTTTCTGAGAGTTCTCATAGGCTTAAAATCATACTAAGTCCTGGGCCCATACCTGTAATACCTCACCAACCTTGCATTCGTTACAAACAGTCTGCACGTCAGAAAGATATCATCCAGGCTCTTTCAAAGTCCCACCCCCCAACCAGATGTGTGTGCGTGCGCGCGCACACACACACACTTTACTTTGGAAATGAACCTGTACAGAATCCTGATCTACAGGAGTTCAGCTCTTTATCTTTTCTTCCTGATGGATACACACACAAAAAGAAATGATGTCCTTGTCCATCACTCTGATAAGACTGCACACTGTCTTTCCCTCTGATAACAGAAAGAAGGAGCAATTTATCAGGAATGATTTATGCTATTTTCCAATAAACTGATTATAAAGCTGGTTAATACAACATAAACTTGCCTAATAGACCATGGCCTGCCCTTCAAATTCCTTTCTTTTTGTTTTTGTTTCAGGACATCCTTTCTTTAGGCCCCGTCCCCTTGATATACATCAGCCAGACCTGGACTGAATTGTCATCATTATGTGATCTCTCCCTGGTTTTGAAGTTTGGAACCCCCACTTGTCTGGCTTCTGGGTTCACTTCAGATCACAATTCTGCTTGCTAAATGAAGAAATCACTGCCAAAATTAAGTAGACATGACACCAAGTCCTTTAATCTCCTAGGAGGCAACCCCTCATGACCAGCTGATTCATACTGTGTGTGTGATACTCAAATTACTGGAGAAATCCCTAATTGGCCTTTTGTCAATAGTTATTTTTGCAAGTTCTTCATTACTTTCTAATTGACCAAATTCATTTTCTTCATTTCTCTCAATAAAGACAGGTTTAGAAGTAACCTCAATTGTATAGCTTTTCTAATGGCATTCTTCCTCTAGGGCTGCCCTCATTTCTAAATAAGCATTTATTTACTCTACCCTCAGTGTCTGTCTGTCTGTCTGTCTGTCTGTCTATCTATCTATCTATCTATCTAAATCTAATTGATTTTGAAAAGTCACCGGTAGCTGGATTTATAACCTTGGGTGTAAATGTTTCCCTAGTGAATGGCTTGGGGAAGTCATTGTACAATATGCATTGACTGACTTGCCTGGGTTGGCAGGAACCCCAGTCCCACCATTTCCTGACCACTCTACAATGAAGTCATGCTTGGTCTTTCTTGCCCAGTGGAACCAGATCTCTGATGTGTCTTCCTGAACCTACAGAACTCCCCCATTGCTGCAAAATGCCGGTTGTTCCACAATGAACTATACCCCATGGGGCTCCAGGTGCTCTATTCCTGCCAATGCAAATCCTTATTGAAGATTCAATAGGTTTTAAAATTTTTTTAAATTAATTAGTTTATTGGCTGCATTGGGTCTTCATCACTGTCCGTGGGCTTTCTCTAGTTGCGGCGAGCAGAGGCCACTCTTCGTTGTGGTGCACAGGCTTCTCATTGTGGTGGCTTCTCTTGTTGCAAAGCACAGCCTCCAGGCACACGGGCTTCAGTAGTTGTGGCACACGGGCTCAATAGCTGTGACTTGCAGGCTCCAGAGCACAGGCTCAGTAGTTGTGGTGCACGGGCTTAGTCACTCCACGGCACGTGGGATTTTCCCTGCCCAGGGCTCATACCCGTGTCCCCTGCATTGGCAGGTGGATTCTTAACCACTGTGCCACCAGGGAAGCCCTCAATAGGTTTTCAATGCTGCATCTGGTTTGTTCCATGGCAAAACTGCTCTGGGCTCCCGAATTACAGTTTATATCTGTGCATGTGTATGTATGTGTGTGTTTTAATTTACAGAGAAAGCTGCTTCCCAAGGCTCAATGCTGCACCCAGAAGATCTGAATCAGGGCACGTTCCAGGGTCTTCTGCCTCTTGGACTCAGAAGAGCTGTCCCCTTCACCATTGTAACGAGGGGCTAAAGTCCTAGATTCATGTATTTCAACCCTCAGAGTTAATTATTTCAGGAGTTTTGAGGCCTCTCCTCCACCAAGTTATCTGGCCAAAGCCACTCAGGCTACTCCAACAGACCCAGATAGCTTAGGAATTTAGGAAAAAGGAGAAGGGGCTCAGTCCTGACTCTCTCAGAAGGTTCCCAAGCTCCTATGCAAATGTCCTTCCTCCTCCTTTGCCCTTGCAAGCCAGATACCTCGGTGCACCCTCTAAATGTTCTCCGCAGATATTAAAGCATTTTGCTAATGTCTTCTTTCAACATTTCCCTCTATCCACACCTGGTTGACCACTTTAACTGTCTGCTTGGCTGGCCAACTTGGCCCAACAACCACAGGGTTGTGGGTGTTTTTCATTGAATAAACTGCTTTTACTGTTTTTACTGGCTTGACTAGTCAAGCAGATGAAGTTACATGTGCTTTAAAAAGATTAAACCATTTTTAGTACTTTGATCAGTGGTTTGATGAAATCTAACTGATTTTTACTCGACTTTGACACAAGTTAAAGCTTAACATTTCTTTCACTTATGGGCCTCCCCTTCTTACTAGGCATAGCCCATAGGACTAGTCCAGCCAGTATCGATTCACCATTTGTCAGTTTTCTCATGTGCTATTTGGGCATAAAATCTGATGCTCCCTACTCACAGCTTAAGATCAAGGCCTTTAAATATAGTTGGACCCAGGGGTCCTTATCCTGCTTTTGCCCCTCACTGGCTACACATCATCTATTGCAAATTACTTCACCTTCTTTGTGCCTTAACCCTCAACTGTGAAATGGGCACATTAAGAGAATCTGCTTGATAGAATTGTTGTGAGGAATCAAGTAGATAATGCATGAAATATCGTAGTAAACAATAAATGGTAATAACAGCTAAATTTATAGAGCATTTTCTATGAATCAAGCCCTGTGCTAAGAGCCTCTAAGATTATCACATTCATTGCTATCTACTATTTGTCCAAGTTATTTAAATTCCACAAATATTTGGTCATTATTCTGTAATCAGGCCTTTTGTGGACACAAGGATTAGCAAGATAACATCCCATAATCAATTAGTTTATATTCTTAAAGAAAGGACTAAGACAAAGACACAAAAAAGCAAGTTAAGTGGTGAGTTCAAGAGAGATCTACAAAGTGTTAGGAGGGCATATAACAAGGAGAGATTACTTCTCTAGGGGCATAGGTGTTATCAAGAGGTCTTCTCGAAGGAGAAGGTATTTAATGACTGGTTGGTTTAAACAGGCAGTAGTAAAAATAAGAAGAAATGAGCAATAATGATAGCAGCTAGCACTTGTAGAGTGTGTCCTGCATGCCAGACATTGTGATAAGCAGGTGACGTACAGTCTCATTTAATCAACCCCATGAGTTAGGTATTATTATCACACACACCCCATTTTATTCACAAGGCTGAGAAAAGTTAAATAACTTTCCCAAGAACACATATCTTGTAAGGTGGAGTCAGGATGTGGATCCAGAGCCTGTGTCCCTAACCACTATGGAGAGACTGCTTTCTGGTACTAGGGAAGGAGGTGACCACACAACTGGCAGGATGAGTTCATACACACACAAAAGAGGGGGCTGCAACCATGTTCAGGGAACACTGGGTACTTGCACTGGGCTGCAGGGGTGATGAGAGAAGGGCAGAGGTAGGCGCTAAGGAGGAGAACGTCAGTTGAAGTCCCCAATAGAGAGAGATGGCCTTTAGGAACACTGCAAGGGCAGGAAGTCACACAGTCAGAGATGCACTTGAGGAAGACTGATTTGGAAAGGGACTTCACTAAGGTGGAACCGACAACACTTGGTGACTGGTTGGGTTCAGGGAGATGAAGCTGAGGCAGGAATTGAAATCAATTCCCCAATTTTTCATTTGCACACAATGGGAGGGAAAGCATGTCAATAATGATTGTATTGATCATATGTAAGATTCTGCCTTTCACTCCTGCTCTTCCCAAATTGCTTAAATGTGAGGATTCATTATCCTTTTCTCTCACTGAAGAATGTTAAGATTCCTCAGAGAAACTCCCTATGGAACTGAGGAAGCAGGAAAGCTTTCCTATGTCCTTTCTGGAAATCACACGACCATGCAGCTTCCTTAGCCACAAGCACAGTACACATTATGGTGACTGGATTACCCATCACTTCTGCATCCTGGCCAGGAAGAGGGATAAGAGGTAAAACAGAAATGCATGGGCCTAGAGGCCAGAGTTTGAAACCTGTTCTTGTTATTTCCAACTTACATCACTTCAGACCAAGTCACTGATTTCTGTGCACAAAATTATCTAATTTAATCCCATTAACCACTCCATGAGGCAAGCAGGGTTAATCCCATTTTACAGAGTCAATAAACTGAGGTTCAGAGAAATTAAGTAATTTATCAGTAATAGAGCTGGAGTATGAACTCAGATCTGCCGAGCTCAAAAGTAGGAGAGTTATCAGTTCATTGAAATCTCATAAAAAAAAAAAAAAAAGGAACGTTCATTTCTTTATAGTAATCAGAATGTCTATTTTAAGCATTCTGAAATATCATGTATACCTCCTTGGGTGACCTTCCTTCCAGTTCTCCCTCACCTTTTAACACAGAAGTTTCCAGAGCAATTTTCCCAAACATCTTAGGTTTTGCTGAAAGAGGCTCTTGCATAATTCCAACCCCAGCCAAACCTCCTTAATGATGTTATTTCACACCATATGCATTGAAGTTGGTCTGAGTCAGCCATTTTTTTTCACTTGTGATTTTTTTTCTCCCCCTGCCCCCTTCTTTTCCAGTCAATATTCATTTTAAATGCAAGAAGCCAGCCTCCTTTTTAGCTGACAAGGCTGGTTGTTCACACATCTTCGGGTGCAAAACTGACAAGTGCCCCCTTAGGTGTGGGCTGACTCTAAACATTCAAGAAAGAAATAGTCAAGAGAGAAAAGGCAGGGGAGGCCAGCAATTTGCTGAACAAAGGATGTGGTGATCATTAGAGTGCACGTGATCCCCAAATGCTATTCTGAAAAAGCCTCTTGATTAGGAAAGGTGCGATTGGCAGCCTTCAAGCCTTCCAACTCCAGCCCCTGTATCCTTGTTCCTGGTTGTTTCCTGGAGTGAAAAGAACCTGCTCACCCAGGGCAACGAGAGCCCCTCTTCCAGATGTACATCATCAGCCCTAATCCTACTGCTCCTGATCCCTCCTAGGGGATGCAGTAACTTCCTCTTTCTGGGAAAAAATGCCTGCCTGGTGGTATTTCAACCCTGGCTGCACATCTGAATTACCTGAGAGGTTTGAAAGATGCTAGTACCTTAGCCCCACTCAAAACTAGTTAAATTAGTGTCCCTGGAGGTGGGTCCTGGGCACTGCATTCTTCAGGTAGTGTGGTAGTCAGGAACTTTGTAGAACAGCCCTCAGTTTAGATGTGTCTGATGTTTTCCTCATGGTTGGACCGCCATTGTGGGTTTGAAGAGGAAGACCACAGAGGCAAAGTACCCTGGTCATCACAGAATAGTGCCATTCTCATTACGACTTTGGGCTTTGCTTTTGAGAATCACTATGCTAAATGGTAGCTCGAGAGTCAGAGGGCCTGACCTCCAATGGACCCACCACCTACACTCATATGATCTCTGGCAAGTCCATTTTTCTAAGTCTCAGATGTTTCATTTGTCAACTGGAGTAACAATCTACCTGACTTACACATTTATAACATTTAGAATGATGTCCAGCACAAGGTAAGTATTAAAGAAACGATAACCATTCTTATTATTATAAATCATGATCGTGGGCAAATTTCTCCCATGTTTCCTTAAACATACAATATAGGGGTTGAACTAGATGATACTTAAGGTGCCTTTAAGTTATAATATTCTTGGATTCTGGATAAACCTATTCAGATGGTTTGCAAATGAAAAAATTAAGTGGACTCACCAATGTATGCTGATTTACAAGTCCCCATTCTAATTCTCTAATTACCCATCGTAACTGAAAGCTGAATTAGCAATTCTACCCATATTAGTTAAGTTCCTCTACATCTCAGAATCAGCTACAGTGTACAGGAAAATATTGGACATAGAATTAGGAGATATGAGTTAAATTTGGGATAGGAGTTGATATTATTAGTTGATATGTTAGGACAGAGTTGTATTTCAGTACTAAAGATGAGTTTACCTTGACCCAGCCAGGCACCCTTAAATGGCTCCTATCAGGACCACTATGGTAGATGGAGGACTGGGTTAGGTGTATGACCTGGGATGGTGGAGATGATCAGAGTGCAGAGAGCAGACTGGGGAAAAGAATCACCTTGGGTGTTTGGAAATCCCCATTCAGCAGGTGGGAATCGGCTAGCATGGCTTCAGGGTTCTCCCTAAAGTGTGCCTGGCAGTTCAGCTGCAGGATTAATTTGAGATTCCTCACCTGTAAAGTGAGGATAATAAATCCCAGCTCTTGGATTACTGAGCAACCTTAATGGGTCTATCCATTTGGAAAAGCTCTGTAAACATAAAAAATGCTATTCTGATGTATTACTATTTGTGAACATCTAGAATGGAAAACAGTAAGCAGAGAGTAGATGGGCTTATTATGTTTGTGCAAGAACACATATTCTTCCTGTCTACAAAGCTCACTGATGTGGTTCAACAGACAAGCATTGCAGAGACAAGCCTTGCTTTCTATCGTGTTTAGGAAGTTTCCCCTCTTATAAATCTTGAGACCATGGGGGTAAACTTTGGACCAACTCAGTCAAACAAAAGATACATAGGAGTCGAAATCCAGCAAATTTCTCAGATAAGAGTCTCTGATAATTAAAATTTTAAATTTTAATGTGTCAATAATTTAGGAGCCCAGTTTACCTGGGTTGTGGGGCTTTTTTCTTCCTCTTACGAAGAATAATTTTGTAAGGGTAAAATCAGTGATTAGGACATTCCTGCAAAGTTCATTAGAAAGGTGAGGAGAGGTTAGTCTGTCTCAAGATGTCTATTCTTTTGCTGAGCCAGCAAAGGCTAGTTCCTGATTTTTATTTTAATGCCAGTCTTATGAGATTCAGGGTGATGAATCTGATCCCAAAATTTGAGACACCCGGGTTGAAACTGGAACTATCTCAGAAAATAGGGGTAGAATGCAAAAGAAGAGGTTTTGCTGTTCAGCAAAATAAGAAGTTTTGCTGTTCATTTATTGCCCAGGTTAGTGCATTCAGATTGTGTCTAAAAGGAACCAATGTAATCACCTAGAAGGTGCAAGTGTCAATAAGCTCTTTGTCTCATGCAGAGCAGAGGCTGGCTAACTACGGCCCATGAGCCAAATCCAGCCTCTGCCTGTTTTTGTAAGTTTTTGTAAAAGTTTTATTGGAACACAGCCATGCTTATTTGTTTACCTGTTGTCTAGGTTTGCTTTTGCACTACAACAACAAAGCTGAGTAACTATGACAGAGACTCCATGTCTCTCAAACTCTGAAATATTTACTCTCTGACCTTTTACAAAAAAAGTTTGCCAGTGTAAGACCTGACATAATTTTAGGTGTTAAATAGGCAGTTTTATTTTAATACTTACATTTTTATTTTAGTATCTATTAGAAAAAAGATAAAACTGCCAAATCTGTGTTTTTGCAGATTTTTTGTTGTTGAGAATAATGTAAAGAAGATATATAAGGAAAACTTGGAGTTAATTTAAGGAAAAATACTAAACTACAGAAAGAAAATATGATGGTAGTATGCAAAATTCTGATATTTGAGAAACACAGACTCACTGGGAACCAAAATTTTTATTTTTATATTTCTCTGGTTCTAAGAAATCTTGGCCTACAAGAGGTTTTTAACAAGTATACTGTTATTCTCTATTTGAGAATATTTTATTCTCTGAGTTTTGGAGCAGAAATTAAACAGGTAACAATAATGACTTCCCACTCATACATATGAAGATAAGGCATAGATGAACCTTTCATTTGCAACCACACAATCATTAGCAAATTCAGGTGTTTTTGGTGGGGGACAGAGGGTAGACAGAATAGAGCTTTTGAGAGAAAACCTTAATTCTAACCTTTGCTCATCAGAAAATGGTCTTGGCTCACTGGGAAGCTCCACGAGGCCTGATAATAGAGAGTTCTCTGGCTTTCTCATGTGACAATGGACACAAGAACTCAGACTGATCTGGCCCTACCTCCTGTGGTCAAGTATATATATATAGGCTTAGAAGAAAGCCATGTCCTGTACTGCCCCACAGTGTGCCGCTTCGAGCTTACTCTAGATGGGTGGTTCTCTAAGTGCATACCATGGAATATTTGTAGGCTGGGATTTCTTTTTCCCTGGCAGTTTAGTGACCAGTAACCTTAGTGAAGAAAACTGATTTAAACAGATTTGAACCTGCTCAAATTTACTGCAAGACTTTTCAAGATCGGCATAGAGATGGAAGATGCAACTTTGCCCAAACCTACCTCACCATGGAACTCTTCTCCCATGGAGCATTTTGGGAAATGTCACTTTTAAGAATCTGGAGGAGACAGGCTCTTTGGTGGGGCTGATAGCAGACTCCTCGGGGGGCTCATGCCAGTGAGTGCTTCCTGGAACCCCTGCAGCTGGTGTCCCTGTCCCAGTGGTGAGCTGCAGCTGCCCCCTACCTCTGCAGGCAACCCTCCAACACCAGCAGGAAACTTAAGTGTAAAGCAGGATGGTGAAGCAAATGCCACTTTTCCATTGACCTGAGCATCTTCCAATGGTGTGAGCATGCTAAGGAATCTTCAGTACGTTTCTGCCCTTGCTTCCCATTGCTGCCAGCTGGAGAGTGAGAAAGTGAGGGGCGGAGACCCTGGAGATTGGGACACAAGGAAGATGTTTCTCATGGATAATTACTGAATATGAAAAGTTAGTATAAGGGACTTCCCTGGTGGTGCAGTGGTTAAGAATCTGCCTGCCAATGCAGGGGACACGGGTTCGAGCCCTAGTCCGGAAAGATCTCACATGCCACAGAGCAACTAAGCCTGTGCGCTACAACTACTGAGCCTGCGCACCACAGCTACTGAAGCCCATACGCCTAGAGCCCATGTGCCACAACAAGAGAGGCCACCACAATGAGAACCCTGTGCACCACAACAAAAAGTAGCCCCCGCTCTCTGCAACTAGAGAAAGCCCACATGCAGTAACAAAGACCCAACACAGCCAATAAATAAATTAATTTTTTTAAAAAGTATTCACAGTATCTTACTTTTATAAAATTATACAAGTCAATAAACATGAAGAATATTGAAAAGACTTATAGTAAGTATCAATAGTATTATTAGGGCTGTTGGAATTATGGGTAAAGTTTCCCTTCTTTGTGCTAATACGTTTGCCAACTTTCTGGCATTGAGCTTATATTATATAATTAAGAAGAAAAGTTAGACTCAATTACAGTAGAAAATCCTATAGAAAATAGATTTCTCCTTATATCACTTTTTCCTAAAGAACCTATAACATGACACACTTTGCAAATGTACCAAGCTATGTATTGCTAGGACCAGAAAGAGTTTTCTCCCAGGTGCAAGTATGGCAAAGGGTGATACCAGAACCCTGGAGGCTTCATGACTAAAAATCGCTTTTCTTGTTTTGTTCTCTTCAAAAACATGTCAACATGAGGAATGGTGGTGCCAAGATCTCAATAAATGACCTCTGGTTTGTAATCCAGGTGACCAATTTCCTTGAACACATCAAGGCCCTGACTCAGCTTGTCCTGTGTATCTGCTCTACCTATATATAGCCCAGATCTCCATGGTCTCGTCATTCCCTCCCTCTGTTACTATTCCTTCCAACCCGACAGTGCCAGAAGTATTGGAGTCAGGGTTGCTGAGAAGGGATTCCCTTAGGCTGCAGAGTCTTCCAGCCAGGCTAGGTTTGGCATCACAGTTACTTCTGTTAGTTAACTCTTTCTTTACCTTTTTGGTCAGAATTGAGCCAATATGTACAAATCTCTGTCCACTGCATTAAAAAAAAAAATTCTTCCAATATCATACATTATTTAAATTTGTGTCCCTGCTGCATGGAACATGGCTCTGCCATGAACTCACTCTGTGACCCTGGTTAAGAAGTCTCCCCACTCTGGACCTCCATTGCCTTGCCCATTTACTAAGATGTCTAGATTTATTCAACAAACGTTTACTGAGTTCCTACTCTGTGGTCAAAGGTGCATAAGCCAGATATAGCTCTTGTCTTAATGGAGCTTACAATTTAGTGGAATGGGCAGATTTTACGTATATATACTTAAAGCAAATCCAGAGGTATATGGAAAGTATTGCGGAGGAGAATGTGTAGAGATTTTACTGGATCCATGGACAGGCCATCTAAGCCAGACTCAGGGAGTCAGGAATGAGCTAATGACATCCAAGAAATGGCTTCCAGAAGACATACTGAAATATACGTAAGAGACAGTGAAAGAGTGGAAGTGGGAGAAAGCAATAGCTTACTAAAATCCCAGAAATAAAAGGATGAGTAATTCATTCAAGAGATCAAAGGAAATTCACACAGCCAAAATAGAGCGTGTGAGAACGGAATGGAGCAAGCTGAGGGCAAGCCACTTTCAAGAGTTTAAACCAGCACTGTCCAAGACAGGTAATGTGAGCCATGTATATAATTTTCAATCTTTTAGTAGCCATATTTTAAAAAGTAAAAAAGAAACAACTGAAGTTAAATGGAATAATATTTTAGTTTACCCAGTATAGCTAAAATATATTTCAACATGTAATCAATAGAAAATTATTAATAAGATACTTTGCATCCCTTTTTCCCCTAAATCTTTGAAATCTGATGTTCACATTTACAGCTCACCTCAGTTCAGACTCATCACATATTAACCACTCAACAGTCACACGTGGCCAGTGGCTACTGCATTGGACAGCACAGATTTAGACTGTATCTTTTGGATAATGCAAAGCCACCAAAGGGCTATAATGGGGGGTGGATCTGATGATTACTCAGGCTGCTTCATGGATAATGAATCTGATGAAAAAAGGTAGGAAGCAGGGAAACTAGAAAGGAGGATGTTGTAGAATCTACAGCAAATACTGGGGTAATGGGGGGTGGGGTGGTAAAGAGATCTCATCAGAGTCAAGAGATACTTAGGAGGTAAACTTAACCATTTTGACATGCACATGAGCCCATGGAGCACCCAGACCCAAGAGCTACTTCACAAGGCATAATGATGCATTTACTTTTTCCTCTCTGACCTCTTTAAGCTGAAAGTCACAGACCTATGCAAGAAGTCACAAAGGCCATATGGGTTTCCTAGGAGCCATGCAGGAAATAGTTTGGGTGAATGGTTTATGGTGCTGTTTTGACCCTTTCTCCTCTGCACGGAGTAAGAAAGAAGAATCATGCAGAAAGTCTGAGAGTGTTTGCTTTTTTTTTTTTTTCCTCCATCACTGACACACTGAATGTATGGAGAGAGGAGCGGGGGAGGTGGCAGATGGAGAAAACTGCTTCTCAGGGGGTGATTACAGCCAGAAAGGGGCTTGAAGGGACATCCCTGGGCCCCATATTTCTTTTGCCACCAGTGACTTCCAAATCAAATGAGCCCAATCTGCAGATCAAAATGAGATTTTTCTTATTGACTTCCCTGAAAGCTTAGCCAGCTCTCTGCAAATCGAGTCATGTGTATCCTGCATCATCATCAACAACTGCCGATTGCAGGGATGTCGGAACTGGGCCGATGTTGGCAAATATGTCACTGATGCATGAGGCCAGCGAAAATCCAGCTCTTATTGGCCTGGCAGCGCTGACCTGGTTTGTCCATAAATGAAGAGCAAATGCAATTTGCAAAACACATAGAACTGATAAGGGGTTACAATAAGGCGGGACTGGAGTCACTTTTCTAAGAGCAGGCATGCTTGAGGAGGAGACAAAGCACATTTCAAGCCTGAAACTGGACAGACAGCATTTCTTCCAGTCTGCTCTGTGAACCCCCTTCCTCAGAATCATCTGAAGAGTTTGTTAAAAATCTGTATATCTGGGTCTAAGCCCAAGCCTACTGAAACAGAATGCCTGGAAAGGGGCCTAGGAAACATTCATGTTTAAGAAACCCCTGGATGATTCTTCTGCATATTACAGTTTAAGAATTTCTTCAGGAAGGAAAGTGGGACAAGAGTATTTCCACTTGTTTGCTGGGAAAAAGCACCAAACCTGGAATCAGTCTACCTGGCTTTTCATCCAGACTGCTGCTGGTTGGCTGGATGCGTTCAGGGTGAGAGGGAAAAGAAAATGGATATGAAATCAGAAGAGGGGGCAGGCCTACCTCCTTCATACAAGAGCTGCGTGCTGATGGATAATAGCTAAGCTAAGCCTCACTGTCACCACCAGAAAATGCAGGGGTGAACACAGGGGACCTTGAAAAGTCAAGTTCTGACATTCTATTTCATTAAATCACCTAACTTCAGTTCCTTCATCTGTAAAATGGGCAGGTTATCTTCTGTTTGAGCTATGCTATTTTCAGAATACAGTGAAATGCTATATATGTATATATATATATATTTTTTAAATTGCTCAAAGGGTTGACACAAATAGGAAGTGGTGGTATTAAATCCAAAACAGAGTTATCTCTACTTAGGACATGATTTGTTGTAAGACTATATCTACACTGATAAAATACCCTTAAAAGCATAGTATTTCTTTTAACAAAGCACAATACAATATATAAAAGGATTTTTGTTGTTGTTGTTCTTTTAATACAGATCACACTAATGTGAAATGGGCCAAATTACCATCGGCTGACCCTCTCTGTAACACAACACTAGCCTTGCAGGGGACAAAGAGATTCATCTTGAGATACTCCAGGTTTTCCACATATTAAAAAAAAAAGTCCTCAGTAAGGACCATGCCTTAACTTAGCATTCAAGTCTATCAATAATTCAGCCACTGTCTCCTTCCACGTAGCCAACACTAGCAAAATTTGCTTATTTGATAAAATGCCCCGTGTTTTTCTAGTTCACAAACCTGTGCTTATTTCATGTCAAATCCTTGGTCTAAAACATTTCCCTTTTTACCAAATATCCTCCTACCAAACTCCTACCTATAAAAATATCATAGATGTATACAAACATTTCATTTCAAAGGTGTACATTTGATGCTGTATACAAAAGCAAAACAAACACACAAACAAAAAGATAGTTCATGACTTAATAAGTATCCAACATTAGAAGAAGGATTAAATATAGTTATATAATAGTATCCAGGTATTCCCTGCTTTTCAAAAGTTTGCTTTACACCACTTCTCTTTTTAGAAAAAACAACATTACCAACTGTCTTTGCTCACTGAAAGAAATCCAAGGAGTATGTTCACTTTCATGAAAAAAGACGCAAAGTGAAAACAGCATTCAGCACTGGTTTTGCGGTGAGCGGTTATGGAGGCAGCGCACACACGAAGCGGTAAGAATGGCACCCCCAAGATCCTTTGCCCTGGGAACCACATTCAGCATCTCAGCATCGAGCTACCTTAGCTTTAAACTGTGTGAGTGTCTGTGCTTTATCTCGGTTTATTTTGTGCATCCATTAGCAAGACGTGTCCTAAGGTAATTTCTTTTTCATTTTACACCACTTTGTCCTGCTGAAGTTTTCATAGGAACGCTCTACCTTTGGATAGCGACAGACACTTGTACTCTACACTAATTTATATGTTGGAAAAGAATGTTTAACAGCCTGGGAAGATGGTCATGACACACTGTTCATTGACAGAAAAAAGTAAGTACCATTTAAAAAATCACCTGTAGATACAATACAGAACACAGAGGAGCACACACTGTGTTAGTTAGGCTCTGGTTCTGAATCATGCCATAAGGTCACACAAAGAAGAAAGGAAAGGTCTCAGGACCGCCACAGCCAGAACTCACAGAGAACTGAACCCCCTGCTCACTGTTCAAACATGTAATACCACTCCGGGTGAGGGAGTCAGATACTGCAGTGATTGACATTCACGTAAGGCAGCTTTTCTCAGTCTCTGCTGCTCTCCCAGCTTCTTCTGACTGGCTTCCACATATCTCAAACTCAAAACATGAATGAGAGGGACTGACCCAGTCATTCAGTCATCACCCAGTACGGAGCCCCCACACTAGGCAGAGCTCTTAGGCCAGGCCATTCCACGGCCAGTGGTCTGCTCAGCCTACAGACAGAGGCCTTTGGCCCTGAGTCAGTTACTCACGGGATCACATGACACCGACTTGGAAACGCACAGGTCGGGTGCAGCTAGGGCGGCTCCTCTCTGACTGCCATCCTCAAAGATTCACGTCTCCTCTCCGGTGTGCTCATCAGGTAACATTTGCTGTTATGCCTGAATGGTGGGGGAGAAACAAATCAGTTACGACTGGATTTGGCTCCACGTGACCAAAAAACCCCCCAAATCATAATGATTTAAACACGCAAGGGTTCATTCTCTCAAGTGGAAGAAGTCTGGAGGTGGCCAGGGCAGGGCTGGTATGGCAACTCCATACAGTCATTAGGATTCAGGGCCCTTCTAACTTCCTGCCCCTCATCCCAGCACAGAGTGTAGTGTTTTTCACACATTGCCTTGTTTTATCCTCATAATGACCCCGTGCAATGGATGCTATTTTAACATCTATTCATAGAACACAAAAATGAAAGAGCGCAGGAATTTTTAGGAGATCAGTTACACTAATGGTGCCATTTCATGGTCCCTCTGTGCACACCCCGTGTATGTGACTCTGTGGCTCCTCTCATCAAAGGATGGAGCCAACTTCCCCATCCCTTGGATCTCGGCTGGTCTTATGACATGTTTTGGTGCAAATAACTGTGCAGAAGTGACGATGTGCCAGTTCTGAACCTGTGCTTTAAGAGGGCTTGCCTGCTTCTACTGTCTCTCTCTTAAAACCTTTTTCATGTGCAGCAGCCTGGACAAGCTGGCTGTATCATGGGAGGCACATGCAGCAGGATGGAGTCATGCTAGCTGACTAGCCAACACCCAGCTGACCAGAGACGCATAAGTGAGCCCAGCCCTGATCAGCAGAATCACTCAGCCAATCTCTGGATGCTTGAGAAAAAACAAATGTTTATTATTGCTTGTCACTGAAGACCCATAGTTGTTTATTTAGCAACATTACTGTGGCACTAGATAACAGAGGTAAGTAACTTTCTCAAGGTGGTCCAAGTAGTAACCGGCAGAACCAAGATGTGAACCTAGGATGTCTACCTTCAGAGCCTGACATGACTGCGGAAAGCTTCAGAATGAAGAAATCATTTGGCAAATATCTGAAGTTTCTCAGAACCTCTAGTCTCCTAGTCAGAGGTCCTGTGCTCAGCCCTGAGGTCTTATTAACTAGTCCAGGCCTTTGGATCTTGGTTTCCTTATCTTTAAAACGGGCATAATAGATACTTCTTTTAGCAAGATTCCTGTTAGGGGCCAACAAGATACTTATGTGAAAGCATTTCACAAATGGCTGTGCAGATGCCAAGTGCAGACAGCACACACTCCACCTTTGCCAACGGCTCAACAAGCAGAGGCTGCCCGGCCTAAAAGAGACTCTGCTAGGCGGTCCTCTGCACTCCTCCCCTCTTGGAATGATTATGGTTTGAGTGCACCTATGGACGACACGGGTAGCGGACGGTTTGTCTTTATAGCATCTCTCTCCCATAACAGGAAAGCCTTAGCTGAGTTCCAAATGAGAGAAAGGGGGAAAAAAAAACCCTAAAGCTGCTATCAAATTCACAGAGGCCCTTAATGGTGATTTAATGCTGGGAGATCTAGCTTGCCACAAGATTGTGACAGGACTGTATTTTTTTCTGTCGGGTTTAGGTGAGTGGTAGTGTGGCCGCATTTAAAGGCAGCGGGGAGAGGGTGGTGGGAGGGCTGTTAATCATGTGCCTTGAAGCGTGGTCTGGGATATAAGCAGAATTAAAGGGACAGGGAGACTAGAGATGGCTGGAGATGGGGCAGGGCGTTACCAAGGAAGCACAGAAAGGAGGGTCAGGCTACACCTCACCTGCCCTTTCTCCTCTCATTTTTATAACTACATTCCTCCCCCCTGTAGCTCCCAAACCCACTCTAGCAAAGCCTTCACAGAGATCATTTAGCTTCCCTGGTGGTTCCAGACATGGTCTCAGCGTGCAAAAGATCAGGATTCAAAAGCATCACATGATGCCTCAGAGTCTCTAGTTAACTCCTGCTTTCATCTTTTACACATTTAAACACTTTTTAAAAATGCACTTACATTTAACGTTTAACCCCAGACACTACCCAGCTGTATGCATGTACCAGTATGCATTCATGCATTCATTCATCAAACACTGTTTGCTCCCCTCTATTACATGCCGAGCACCATTCTAGGCTCCAGGGAAACAAAGATGAATGGCATACGGTCCCTGCTCTCAAAGAGAGCTTGTAAATCATTCCTTATCATAACTTATAGACAGAAAACATTTTGTTTTTCACAGTAAGCTATCACTGAGTTTGCTTAACAGGTTTTCTACCAATGAACATTTTGCTTATCTCTAGTTTGTACTGTTCAGAAGTCACTGTACAAATGTGCCAGCATGACTATTGAATGACCTCATACAAGAAAACTGGCAAGTGTAGGTATGCTATAAATTTTTATTTCTATTGCCAAAAAGGCTGTACCAATTTACATTCCAAGCAATAACATGAGTGTCTGTTGCCCCAGTATTATCAAGTTTTATACATTTGTGAATCTAAGTGAAAAATGAAATCTCATTTTTGAACACTTCCGTTTCTTTAATTGAGTAAGGCTCAGCATTTTGTTGAATGCTAAAGACATTTATTTCTTCGTCTTTGAACCTACTGTTAACATTCTTAGCTCATTCTTTTGGTTGTTGGTTTTGTTTCTTTATTTGCAGATATTGAAGAATTAAGGAAATTTATAGGATAGTATTTTTTCCATGTAGAATTTAAACATTTTATGCAGTCAGATTTGTCAGTCTTTTTTTGTTGTGGTTTTTGGTATTCATTTCTTCTTTAGGAATATCTTTTGTAAGACAGTATTACAAAAGCATTCTGCTGCATTTTCTTTTAGTGATTTGTACAGTTTTTTTTTCTTTTCTTTTTTCTTTTTTTCCCCACAATTAATTCATTAATGCACATGGAATTGTATTAGTTTTCATTGCTGCATCACAAATTACCACAAATTTATCAGCTTAAAACAGTACACACTTTCTTAAGTCACAGTTTCTGTGGCTTTGGAGTTGGGCATTGTTTACCTGGGTCCTTTGCTTAGGGTTTCATAGCTTATAATCAAAGTCTTGGCCTGAACTGTGTTCTCATCAGCTCAATTGGACAAGGATCCACTGCCAACCTCTTTCAGAGTGTTGCTCAAATTCATTTCTTGATGCTATACAACTCATGGCATCCTGCTTCATCAAAGCCAGAGAGAGAGTCTAGCAAGATGGGCATTGCACTATGATGTAATCATACATGTAATCACGTACAACCTATCACCTTAGTCACATTCCAGTGGTTAGAAGAAAGTCACTGATCCTTCCCACACTCAAAGGGATTACACAAAGGTGTGAATACCATAGGCAGGGATCCTGTGAACCACTCTAAACTCTGCCCTTTACAAATCTGTTTTGGTAAAAGGACTGAGGTAGGGATGTAAATTTCCTTAGGTGGTTACCCAAAAGTTTCAATGTTATTTATAAAATTATCTAACTTTCCCCTGATTTACTAGAAATTCTTTTTTTTTTTTTTCCTGTTTTCCTCAGACAGCATAGTTTAAATAACTCAAGCCTAGTTCATTTCTCCTTCTTTCCTCATCTCAAATACAGCATCTGTGATATTGGAAATGCAGTTTGTCAATCCCATAACCTGCTTCTTGGGCATAAAAAGAATACTTATCAGGCTTTCTCTGCAGAGGCAATCACCATTGTTAGCTTTTATTATATTCTTTCAGACAAATGTATGTCTATGTCTTTATTCCTATTTATATCCATATTTATCTAGCCAAATATAAAGGTTGAGGAAAATAAAAGAAAGTCCAATCATTATCTCACTCCTTTCCTCACAAGAGGTGCATATTCATACAACAGAGCCCAGACAACCTCAGGCCAATCCAAGTATACGCTAGGAAACACTATATCAGGCAGTTAAGCCAAGAGCTGACACTAGTCCTGCTCCAAAATGAGCCAAACTCGGGATCAAGACAAGGAAGGGGGTTAGAGCAGGGACATTTCTGAGGATAGGAGCACATCCCAAAGAAGATAATGTATATAAAAAAGGATTGCAAATGTGGTAGGAAAACCCAACTGCACGTTCCATGCACTTGAACTGCTACAGTATCTATCTGGGCCTTTGTGAGTAGGATCCTGTTTAATTTGATAAGGAAAATTAATAACTTATCACATTCTGTTTCATATTAGAGTTTACAACCATCCATTAAAGCCAATATCGTCTCTCACAAGCAAGTGGTGGAAAGGCAATGAAACACATACTAGCCGTTACCTTTTTTAAAATACATCTATTCTTTTTTAGATTTTTGTCCATTTATTGTAAGATATTGGGTATAGTTTCCTGTGCTATATAGTAGGTCCTTGTTGTTTATCTATTTTATATATAGTAGTGTGTATCTGTTAATTCCAAACTTCTAATTTATCTCTCACCCCACCCCACACTATCCCCTCTGGTAGCTGTACATTTGTTTTCTATGTTTGTGACTCTAGTTCTGTTTTGTAAATAAGTTCATTTGTTAACCATGACTTTTCCTGAAAAAATGTCCATCATCTCCACCATTATGACAACCCATTCTTACTCTGCTACTACCTTTTTGGAAGAGGCTATGTCCTATGAATTAGTGTGGTTTTTAACTTTATATATTTTTTAATTACATTTATTTTGAACGAGGAATATGTACATGTGGTAAAAAAAAAATTCAAATGTTACCAAATACAAAAGGAAAAGTAAGTCTCCCCATATCCCTGTCTTCTAGTCCCCCAGGCTCCCTCTCCTTCCCAGAGATATAGAGATGCAAATATAGATAGATGTTATATAGACAGACGATAGAGAAATAGATCACACTTTTAAAAAACTACAACAGTGGCAAGCTATAAACAATTTTCTACACTTTGCTTTTCTCACTTAATGATATAGCATAGGCTCCATATTAGTACAATAGAACTGCCTCATTTTTAATAGCTACATAGTATGGTTTGGATGTAATATAATTCATGTATCCATCCCCTATTAGTGGATATTTAGTCTATTTCCCATCTTTCACTTTTAGAATAATGCTGTAATTAATCACTTCATATTTCACAACACCATTTTAAACTGTAATCTTTTTAAAGATCAATAAGAGATTATATCTAACATAATTCAGCTTATTTCTATCATGGATCTCCATCTATCAAAAGTAGTACTATACTCCACAGCAGTTGTCAAACTGAGGTCCAAAGCAGAGGTACAAACTGATAGCCACCAGCTAAAACTAACACACAGACATGTTGTATTTGATTCACACCATTATTTTTCAAAACAGAACAAATTGACAGCATTAAAATTGTAAGGATTTTTATGTGACTTAGAGAAATCACATCAAAATCAAGATGTGGGGTGTCTCTTGAATAACTAAATACTTAGCAATGCTGGGCTCACATTCCTGCCCAACAGGACTCAGCTGTCACTGGGTAAAGCTGTTCAATTCAGATGTGGCATAGACTTCCTCAGTCCACTGCATGACCAAGATGGGAGTCAAGATTCCTCCATATCTCTGAAGTTGTGTCAGTTGCCATTTATCATCACACACTCCCTATTTCTCCCCTGCCCATAGCAGAGTTGGAAAAAAAAAAAAGTGAAATGATTTTGTATTCAAATGTCTCATAATAGTAGGAAAACAAAAAAATAGGCCCAAACCCACCACCATTCCCTGTTGCCTTATACCCAGGTGCTTCCTCACTCATTTCCATACTATCCTGGCCTCTGAAAGTATTTGACTTTGCAATTCCATGTTTAAAAGAACCAGACACTCCCCAAGGTCAAATCTACGAGGGTGAGCCAAAAATTATCACACTCTGGTTATATTAAAACTTCTGTTGGCCACACTGTCTTATCAGCACTTTCCATTCAAGGCTACTGTGTCCCCAGTCACTGCTGTGCAGGTGTGAACATGTTACATCAGTTCATTTGTAACTGCGGTGCGAGCAAAAATGGATACACCACTTGTGATTTGCACTAAAGAAGAGCGGTGTGCAGGGATTCGTTTTTTGTGATCTGAGGGTGTACCTGGTGCCGTTATTTATTGAAGACTGTGCACAGTATGGAGAAAGTGTTTTGTCATGAAGAAGTGTGTATAAATGGATAGGGAAGTTCAAGGAAGGTCGCACAAGTGTTAGCTATCAAGAAGGAGCTGGACGCCTGTCCATGTCCACGGCTAATGACAACATTGAGTGCACACGTGAAATGATTTCGTTTTCTGGGATTCTCAAGGGCCAGTACTAGAACATTATCAGGAAAAATGTTCAACAATCAACAGTGTTCATTACAGTGAGATGCTTATTGAAGAGCTGAAGCCTAAGCTGCAGATTAAAGGCAGAGGACTGCTATCCAAGGGCATTATGATCTTGCATGACAATGCAAGTCCGCACACTTCTGCCCACACTGTCAACACTCTGCAAAAACTTCGTTTTGAGATGTTATAGCATCCTCCCTATAGTCCTGATCTTGCTCCATTGGACTTTCGTCTGTTTGATCCCCTGAAAGCAGCCCTACGAGGACAAAGATTCACTTCTGATGAAGAAGTGAAGGTAGCAGTGCCTTCGTGGCTCCCAGCTCAACATAAACATTTTTTAATGAGGAAATATGGAAGCTTGTTGACAGATGGACAAAGTATACTGAAAAGCAAGGAGATTATGTTGAAAAATGATGTATTTGTCTTTTGTAAAAGTTAATTAAAATAAATTCTACAGCCAGAGTGCAGATAATATTTGACTCACCCTCATATTTTCAGAAACAGTTCAATAGAGGTCTATTATCTCTTTCTTCTGTTTATTTAAACCCTCTTTCCATTTGTCAACTTTTTGGACAGGTTTTACCTGCAAAGGATTATTTATTTTTTAATATAATTTCTAAAACAAATCAAAGCAAACAAAAAACCCTAAGAGTGTCCAATGGACTTCACAGCTAAAGTGGCCAATCCGTTGATTCTAAAGAAGAGCAGCTGGCAAAACTAATCAATGTTGGACATTTGCATTTTTTTCCTTTTTATAGTCTCCCCTGGTGCTGGGAGATTGGTTTTGTGTGTTGGAAGGAGAACATGGAGAGCAGCTGCTGCCTCCCAGTCTGGTGCACAGTATACAAGAGAGCGTGGCACAGAATTCATCTACCACATATCCCAACAGGTTAACCAGTTCTGGACGGAGGAAGTCACAGCTCTTCCTTTTGACAGTTCTTTGTATTTAGTATAAAAGATTGTGTTTCTGGGAGTAAGACGTCTCTCTTCAAATTCACTCTATATACTCTAGGCAGCAAGATGATGCTGCTTACACGTGATGATCTCCTGCTGATGAGATGGTGACAAGAAAAAAAATTAAATACAAGTATGAACTTGGCAAAAGTAAACATATGCAGGCTCTGGAAATCAGGCAGCAATGTAATTGTCACTACAAGTTACTGAGTGTTTCTTATCTGTGAGGCATTGTGCTCAGTGCTATCCACGAATTATCTCATTTAATTTTCTGAATGCTGAAAGATACACGCTATTGTTAACCCTGCTTTATAGATGGAAAAATTGAAGATCAGAGAAGCACAATGATTTTTGCAAGGGATCTAAGCTTATAAATGACAGAGATAACATTTTTCTAGGTCTCTGTGACTTCCTTGGACTCCTAGCTAAAGAAATTCCTGGAAAGCTTCCTTCACAGACCAAGCACTCTACAAAGAAGTTCGTGTTAGATTTGCAATGAGAACCACTGAATGTATTCCCTTTGGAATGTATAATGCTGCTGCTGATAACCGTTCAGGGAGAAACATTTTCATCCTACTCTTTATGTCATTTTTTCCTTCCATATCTTCTGCACAAGAAGCAATCTAGTGTTGGCCCCCTTTCTCCTCAAACAATTCACATTTGAAATAGCTACTCATGACCTCAATTCTATTCTGAAAGATTGTCTCATTCGACACTTTTCTTCCTCTCATTCCTAAACTCTCTTTGATGTCCTGAAGAGTTAAGTTACTACTCACTAGCTCTCACTTCTGGCAACGTATAATTTACTGCAACTACTTCATCACAGAGTCACGCCCAACCCAACTCGCCTGTCCTATAATCCATGAAGCTTCAGGCTTCACATACCATCTCTCCCCAAAAAGATCTTTAGTGATATTACTTTTTCAATAATAACCTTTCAATTTGCATACAGTAATATACACCCTCTGTGGTATATAGTTCTATGAGTTAAACAAATGCATGCAGTTGTATAAGCACTACTACAATCAAGAAACAGAGCACTTCCATTTCATCCAAAAAAATTCCGTGATGCTATCCCTTTGTTGTCACCTGCCGCAACTCCTGCCAACCACTGACTATTCTCTGTCCCTATTAATTTGGCTTTCTCCATAATGTCATAAAAAATGCAATCATACAGTGTGTATCTCTTTGAGTCTGGCTTGCTTCATTCAGCATAATGCATTTGAAATTGATTCATGTTTTGGAAAGGGATGGGCAAAATAGGTGAAGGGGTCCAACTGCATGGTGATGGATGGTAACTAGACTTGTGGTGGTGAACACTTCATAGTGTATGCAGCTGTCAAATTATAATGCTCTACACCTGAAACTAATGTAATAAAAAATAAATTCATCTATGCTTTTTGAATATCACTAGTCTACACCTCTTTATTGATGAGTAATATTCCATTGCATGGATGTTCCATAGATTGTTAATCCACTTACCAGCTGAGGAACATTTGAATTGTTTCCAGTTTTTGATGATTATGAATAGCTGCTATAGACATCTGTATACAGAGTTTTGGGGAACACAGATTTTTATTTCACTTACATAAATCCCTAGGAATAGAATCGCTGCGTCATATTGTAAGTTTACATTTACTTTACATGAAACTGCCCAACTATTTTCCTAAGTGACTGTAACATTCTGCATTTCTGCCAACAACATGTGAGAGTTCCAGTTGTTCCACATCCTTGTCAGCACTTAATATTGTCAGGGTGCTTTGCTTTAGTGATTCTAATAGGTGAGTAGTGATATCTCACCATGGTTTTAATACAATTCTCTAACAACTAATACTGAGGATCCTCTCATATACTTATTTACCATCTGTGTATCTTCTTTGGTGAAATGTTTTTCAAATCTTTTGCACATTTAAAAATTAGATTGTGTGCTTTTGGTGATATTCTTATAATTTAGAGATTAATTCATTTTAAGTTGATTCTTCTTTAAAATTTATAAATCCCAGTATAAAAATTAATAAACAGAAACCTCTATTAAAACAGAGTCTGGAGGCCAGAAGGGGGAGCTCTCATGCCCTAGGATGATAGCAGAGCCAAATGGAAAGAAGAAAGATTTCCTCTTCTTGCCTGTCAAGAGCTCACCCAATGAGAGATGGTCACAACTCAGTCAATGAAAAGCCACTATATTTCAAATTCTCAATTCCTCCAATTGACTATTTGTTGACTAGAGCTTTCCTAAATTCCTTTTCCCCTCTTTGAAAGAGTTTTCCTCCCCTTACTGTGTGGGCACTTGCAAGTGGCTTGCCATGGTTGCAGACCCCAAACTGCAATTCTTCATTATTTGGAAATAAACTCACTTTTGCTGAAGAAATAACTGAAAGTCTATTTGTTTTAGGTCAATGTCTTGCTGGCTCATACTAGGATCCAGAGAAGACCCTCACTGACTTTGAAGCGGGTGAGCAAACAGGTGCAGTTGCCATATTGAGTCCATTGCTGCTCACTGCTTCTTGCTGACCCTGGAGTTTGAGAGTAAATCTTTCTTCTGGTTCCTAGCTTCTCTCCTTGTGTTTTGAAGCTCTTGAGGTTTTCTTCAGTATCTACTTTAAGGCTTTGTAACCTTCCTGTTTAAGGTCTTGTTATATATGCAAGTATTAATTTGACACATTCTAAAAATCAGGCCATTCCTCCTGGAACAGTCTAGCCTTCATTCCATTCCTTTTGGAACAAGGGTTGGTCTATTGGCACTGCACTGTTAAACTTTCAGCCTGACTCCTTCAAGACTGGGTTGTTCCAGTGGAACTGTGCTTTAAGCCTTTGGCCTGATTCCTCCAGAATTAGACTGTACTGAGAAGCCTTTGCCTGGCTCCTTTGTGACCAGACTGTTTCCTTAGAAATGGCTGGTATTAGACCTGCAGGTTGTTTGAACTATTTAAGCTATTCAGGTTGTTTGAAAATTATTCTTTTATTCTACAGGAAAACCTCTGAGAAATGGGATAACAGTTATCTAAATATTTTGAGGGTTTGCCCTCCCCACAAGGACTCCAACTGATTTTATACCTAAAAGACCATGGTCCTTCCACATGTGCATTTCTAACTAAATGGACCAACTTAACCAAAGGCGATTAAGAACATCAATGATCATTATGGGGAACTTTTGAAATCCCCAAGCTTACTCTTCTTAAAACTAAACTGGACAACCATAACTCTAAAATGTCTAAAAGTTGAATGGAATGCCTATTTTTATGGATATTTTGAGGCTTCCAAACATTATAAGGAACCTTAAATTGTCTCTCTGCAAAATAAGATTTTAAGGTAAACTAAGGCAAACAATTAAAGACAGATAAAATGGCTTCTGAAGCCTCATAGTCTTCCTCCCCTTGGTCTCAGGCTCTGCCTCTTGTGCCATCTTCCTCCTTCCTTTCTGTACCACTCACACCTCCTTTATACCCTCAGTTCCTCCATACTAATTCTCTCATCAAACTTCCCCCTTTCTCTGAAACTCTCCCCATCACCTTTTCCTCTGAACCTATCATATCCTGTCCCTTTAAAATTAGGTGTACTGAGGATTCAGAGGCTAAATTCTTAATTTCTTATATTCTCTGGACTAAAGCTGAACTGACAGCCATAGTCAAAGATTTTCCCAAAGTAATCAAGGATCCTCACAGACTACCAATCGATTTCTCTGACTTGTATCAGCTAGTTGGTGAAGGCCTGGATAAAACTGCTAAATGGGAAAATCCTGAAAGGTCTCTAAGATTACAACCAGAAAATGAGCCCACTAACTTATTACAAAATCAGACTCAGGCAATCACTAGGCAACTGCATTAGGCGATTCCTAGGGCTTTTCTGAAGCCTATTGATTGGAACAAAATTCAGGTTTGCACACAAAAATCTGATACACTTGTTTGTAACCATTACACTTGACTGAGGATTTTTTTTTTTAAATCTGGTCTTCTTTCATATGTTGATCCCACCCAAGTAATTTTTAACTCTATATTTATTAATGGGCTGAACTGGAATCTTCCCCTTCAAGTAAAATGAACCAGGGTGGAATTGCAAACTATCTTTATCCCAGATTTAGCTACTTTGGCAAACCAGCTCTCTCACACTAGAGCCACTTAAAAGGAAGATAGCTAAAATTCTTAACCTTCAACCCCAGTAGGTGAAGTCTCCTAAGTGAAACCAAAAGCTTCTTAGTTTCTGCTGTTATTGGAAAGAGCCAGGACATATGAAAAAAGATCATCACAAATTAAGCACTTTAGGCACCTTCAGCCCTTCTAACCAGCCTTTTCAATGTCCTTCCAATTCTCAGTGACAGGGCTCCAAGGAATTACAGGGGCTCTTCCCATTCCCTCATCTTCATCAACTTGAGAAACACTTATACAGATTGGAGATGAATCTCTTCCAGTCCTAACTGACACTGGAGCCACACTCTTGGTGCTCAATCCCACCACTATAAAGCCATCCCTGCCTCAGAGTACTACAGTTCAACTAGTGGGGATCTCTCATGAACCTCAGAAGATTCCTGTCTCTGCACCTACTCAGTTTTGTTTAGACCCTTTGAAGGATGCACATCTTTTTCCTTTTAGTTCCTCAGCCCCTGTCCATTTATTAGGCTGAGACTTCTTAGAGAAGTACCATGCTGGAATTTTTTTCTCCCCAAAGGGGGAAATTATTCTAGAATTTGACACTAGTCATCAAAGTAGCCAAGCAGATAATTAAATCTTATTCAATCTTTCATTTGCTCCATCTCTGATGGTACTAGAGATGATTCTGGAAGCATTGATCATTTGTCCCTATTCAATCAGCTACCACTCTCCTTATAGGCAAAATCTCCAACTGATACTGGGAAACTTCATAGCACACCTCGCATTAAGATTCAGATAGATACTTCAAAATGTTTCCCCAGAATTAATCAATGCTCTTTGAGTAAAGAAGCCCTCAGGGGCATAAAACTCATAACAGAATATTACAATATCACTATCCCTTGTATCAGTCCCTACAACACTCCATTTTGTCTATGCAAAAACCTACAGGCCAAGGGTGGAGGTTTGCCCAGGACCTCCACACAGTAAACACATTGTTATCCCCTGACACTGTTGTTTCTAACCCTCATACATTACTAACGTTCATTCTCACTAGAAGCAAATTCTTTACTGCAATTGATTTATACAGTACATTCTTTAGTATTCTATCTGATGAAGCTAGCCAGTACCTTTTTTGCCTTCACTTGGGAAGAAAAACAATTCACCTAGACAATAAAGCCTTGGGATTTTACTGAGAGTCCTTCTTATTTCTCACAAATCCTGAAGGCTGATCTGGATGATATAAAGTTCCCTAGAGGTTCTACTTTGTTGCAATATGTGGATGATTCGCTTTTTTGCTTTTCTTCTCAAGCCTCCTCACAGGAAGACAGCATCCACTTGCTAAAGCTTTTAGCCTTAAAGGGACATAAGGTCGCCAAGAAAAAACTGCAGCATGCCCAAATCCATGTTCAATATTTAGGGCATCTGATATAAGAACAAGAACCACACCTAGATCCAGATAGGCTTCATGGTATACTACGTTTCTCTAAACCCAAAACTAAGTGCCACTGTGAGGCTTTCTCTGGCTCATTGGTTATTGCCAAAATTGGATTCCAAATTTCTTATGGCCAAAATTCCATATGTTTTCATAAAGAACAATAACCCTGACCCAATTTTATTGGAAGAATCTGACTACATAGACTTTAAGGCCTTAAAAAAGAGTTTGATGAACCCATTCTTAGGCATCCCAATTACCAGATTCTTTTTTTTTTCCCTTCTTGTATATGAAAAGGAAGGAAATGCCTTTGTGATACTCATCCAAAAACATGGGGAGCACCACTGACCCTTAAAGTATTATAGCCAGTAACTGTACCCTACGATATAGGGATACAGTCCCTTGCTTTAGAGCCATTAGTGCCACTGCCCTTTTGGTTAAGACCACCAAGAAATTTGCTGTGGGATCCCCTTTAACCATTTTTGTACCTCATGCAGTAGAAGCCCTCCTGAATTCTCATCATTCTCAACATTTCTCAGTCAGCTGCCTTACCTCCTATGAAGTCCATTCATTACCTGCTCCTCACAAAACTCTTTTACGTTGTAATAACCTTAACCCTGCTACTCTTCTCCCCTCAGTCACTGATGAAGTCCCTCATGACTGTTTAATGCTGACCTCCTAACTCCTCATGATGATCTTCAGGAAATTCCTATGGGTAATGCTGACTTCTCATGGTTCACTGATGGTTCTTACTTAAAGTGTGACAATGGCAAATATTGTGCTGGGTATGCTATTGCAACTTCTTTTGATACTGTTGAGGAAGCACATTTACCTATGGCTACTTTGGCCCAGCAGGTTGAATTGTATGCTTTTACATAGGCTTGTACTTGATCCAAGGGCAAAACTGCTCTCTGAGTATCTCATGATTTTGGAATGTTGTGGAAGTAACATGGCTTCCTTGCTTTTAGCAAAAATAAAATTTAAAATGGCCCTTATGTTCAGGAATTATTGGATGGAATACTTTTACCTGCCACCTTAGCAATTATTAAGATTCTGGGGCATTCTAAATTTGACTCTCTGAAAGCTAAGGAAAACACCTTGCTGACATTTCTGCAAGGAATGCTGCAGTTAAAGGAACCAAGAGTAGCTAAACCTATGTCATGGTACAAAGGGATATTTCCCCAAATTATAATTTAGAAAAACTGGCTAGAGAACCCCCAACAACTAGCCTCAGAAAAATTAAAGCAAAACTGGAAATTCAAAAACTATTGGTTTGCTAAAAAGGAAAAGCCCTGATCCAGACCAAATGACACCTCAGTCCTACCAGAAACTCCAAAATTCCTACTCCTAACCACTATATATGCATGAAACCATTGGGGTACTGACAAAATGATATCATTTATGAATCAATATTGACAGGGAAATATCAACAGGGCCACAGAAAGTGCTCACCTCACTTTTCTCATTTGTCCAAAGTACAACCCAGGAAAGCCTGTTCATACTAATCCCCAAAATTTTAAACTCCCTAATGAACCATTCAAGATTGGGCAAAAGATTTCATACAACTTCCTCTGTCTTGTGCATATAAATACATTTTAGTCATGGTCTGTATGCTTTCACACTGGACTGAAGCCTTCATTTGCATATAGGCTACTGACTCCTCTGTGACCATGGTCCCTTTGAAAAGGAGTATCTCTAGCTGGATAACTGCTCTTAAAATTCATAATGATTGAGGAACCCATTTTACTGGTCAGGTACTTCAACAAGTCTGCACTGCCTGGCCAGTTTTACAGCACTTTCACTGCACTTACCACCTTCAATTCTCTGGTTTAGTTGAATGCACTACTGGCATCATTAAGACTCAATTGTCAAAATTTATAGAGGCTCTTTAATTACCTTAGCCAAAAGCACTGCTCTTGGTCCTTCTAAATCTCAGACCCACTCCTTTTGGAACTCATAAACTCTCATCCTTTGAGATAATCACAGGACACCGAATCACTTGGCTCTTGCCTCTTTTGACCCACAGTTGATAAAATGCGAGATACTTCAATACTGCAAAGGCCTAACTGCTTGTATTACAAATAACCATGTTTTGGTACAGCAGTTTTTTTTCAGTGTGCTCTTAGAAGACAAAGACCTTAATTAAGCATCATACCTTGCAGCCTGGAGATTTCATTGATGGGAAAAGACACCTTCAGAAGCACTCTCTCCAATTTCATTGGAAATGCCCCTATCAGGTACTGTTAACCACTGTGCTGCCAAACTCTTAGGAACAGACTCTTGGAGTCACATGACACACCTAAAGAAAGCACCAAACTCTGACTGGGCCTGCACATCACCTAGTGACCTGAAAGTAAACATATTTCCCAAAATGGAAGCAGACAACATTTGATAAAACAGTTTTCCCAAGATGTCCAAACCTGTTAGAAGTTTTTTGCCAAATTTTGATGATGACATAATGCTTCAGATGATCTCCAATGTCTATGATCTTGATAACATACAGACTTTAAATAAAAAGTGCCTGAGAGTTCTCCCTTCTACCTTGACTTGTTATTCAAATGTGACCTCAACAGTTTTCCAATCTTTATACTATGGCTCTGACATGGAACACTACACCTATGAAAGGTCCTTCCTGGCAATGAGGGACAAAAGACCACTGAAACCAGAAAATCTGACTCTTGATCAGTGATGCTATCAGAGAAAAAACTTATCAAAAGGTGGAAATGTAAAAATTAACAATAAGAAACCTCAATTAAAATAGAGTTGGGAGGCCAGAAGGGGGAGCTCTCATGCCCTACAATGATAGCAGAGCCCAATGGGAAGAAGAAAGACTTTCCCTTTTTGCCTGGCAAGAATTCAGCCAATGAGAAACTGTTACAACTCAGCTAGTGAAAAGCCACTATACTTTATTTACTATAGCCCTTCCAACTTCCTTTTCTCCTCTTCGAAAGAGTTCTCTTCCCTTACTGTGTGAGTACTTGCATATGGCTTGCCATGGTTGCAGACCCCGAACTGCAATTCTTTGTTGATCCAAAATACATCAACTTTTGCTAAAGAAATGACTAGCAGTCTGTTTATTTTAGGTCAACACCAGAAAGTCAACACATTAAGCTTCTATAGATCACTGATATCTCACTATAAATTCATTTTACCCACTCACTCAAAAGACATAAGCACCTACTATTTACAGCTCTTTGTACTAAGGACTGTGAATACAAAAATAAGCAAAACAGTCAGCTTATAAAAAGACTTGTTTAATCATATTGCTTTCCATACACCTAAATAAAACCAACATTTTTGTGGGTAAAAGGGAATGCTGTTGGTGCTGGGAACATACAGCAAAACCCCTGTTCTAGAATTACTATGCTAATCTCAACTCTACTTGGTTCCATATGTTAATTCTGAACATAGTCAGCTGGTAAATCTCAGAAAGGTGAGGTCTCTCCTCACCACCCTCTTTCATTTCCAGCATTGATCAACTTTGGCAAGGAAAAAAAAAAAGTGAGTAAACAGCAACATAGCAATAGGTTTAAACCAATTTTAACAGGTTAGCAATCTTGCTACCTTCTCTCTTGATTCCAGGAACTCTTCTATTTATATTTTTTTGTGGATATTATTTCTACACCAGAGGATTTTTGAGCACTAGGAAGCTCTTCAAGGAGTAAGAATTCTTACTTTGTACACACTGCTATAGAAAGGTTTCACAGGGATAAAATCTTTTCAGAATTAAAAAGAGAAGCCAGAGGCAACTTTTTGAAACATTTAACCTAATTCCAGTTCTACTCAATCTCTACTATATAATTTTACTGTTTTTTAGAATAAGAATCCACACAACCTGTGCTAAATGCAAAAATTTGTTGCTTGCTGTAATCAGGTAAACAAGAGAAAGCTTATCATAATAACAACATAAATAGCTGCAGTAAAAGACTGACCTTTGTGTTTTGTGAGATATATGAGCAAATTGATAGATTCCAGGGTGGGAGGAATGATATCTGCCTAGGCATTTGGCCTCGACTGATGGATATTATTTTGAAAAATAGAGATATGGAGATAAAAAGCATTCCAAATAAAAGTAAAGCATAAGAAAAAGCAAGGAATCCACAACTAAAATCATATTTAATAGTGAAAGAGAGTATTTTCCCCTTAAGATCAGAAACAAGACAAGGATGTCTGCTCTCACCACTTTTACACTTTAATTCAACATTATACTGGGGATTCAGACCATAGGAATTGGGCAAGAAAAAGAAATAAAAGTCATACTGAGTAGAAAGTAATAGTAAAACTATCTCTGTTTACATACAATATGGTCTTGAGTACAGAAAATCCTAAGGAGTGCACTAAAAATATTATCAGAACTAATAAATGAGTTCAGCAAGGTTTCAGGATAGTAGATCAGTAAACAAAAATCAGTTGTTTTTTTTATACACTAGCAATGAGCAGTCCATAAACAAAATTAATAAAATAATTCCACTTACATAGTAACAAAAAGCATAAAATATTTATAACTAAATACAACCAATGAAGTATAAGACTCAGATACTGAAAAATGCAAACTATTGTTGAAGAAATTAAAGAACATGTAAATGGAAAGATACCCATGTTTATAGATTGGAAGACTTAATATTGTCAAGATGGCAATACTCCCCAAATTGATCTACAGATTTAATACAAGCCATATCAACATCCCAGCTGGCTTTTTGCTGAAGCTGAAAAAATTGACTGATCCTAAAATTCATGTGCAAATGTAAGGGTTCCAGAATAACATATATATATATATTTAAACATATATATATATTTAAAAAGGACAATGTTGGAGGACTCATATTTTCGAATTTGAAAACTTACTGCAGAATTACAGTGATAAAGACAGTGTGGTACTAGTAAAAGAATAGCTATATAGGTCAATATAATGGAATTGAAACTCTAAAAAATAAACCTTCACATTTATGGTCAATTGATTTTTGACAAGAGTATCTGAACAATTTAATGAGGAAATAAAACAGTTTGGCAGATCCTCAAAATGTTAAATATAGAATTACTACATAACTCACCAATCCAGTCCTAGCTATACACTCAAGATAATTAAAAATATATGTCAACCAAAAACTTGTATATGAATATTCATAGCAGCATTACATAAATAGCCAGAAAAGTAGAATCACTGAATGATGAACGGATAAACAAAAGGTGATATATCCATACAATGAAATATTATTTTGCCTAGAAAAGGAATGAAGTACTGATACATGCTACAACACATGTGAACTTTGAAAACACACCAAGTGATAGAAGCCAGAAACAATAGGTTACATATTATATGACTCCATTTATACAAATGTCCGGAATAGGCAAATATATACAAACAGAGAGCAGATTAGTGGTTTTCAGGAGCCAGAGGGAAGAGGAAATAAGGAGTTACTAGGTTTCTTTCCGGGGTGATGAAAATGTTCTAAAATTAGATAGTTATGGTAGTTGCACCACTCTATGAATGTAGTAAAAAACCACTGAAGTATATACTTTAATAGGGTGATATTTTGGCATGTGTGTATCTCAATAAAACTGTTATTTAAAAAAGAAAAGGAGGGGAAAAGGTTGGGAGGTTAAAAGTCTCTTCTGATGAAAGAGAATTTCCCAGTTTAGGTAAAGTGTGGCATAGACTGGGAAACCATAATGGCTCTTAGATGACTATGTAAAGAGAACTAAACAGCCACAGAACAGACCTCCACTGAGGATTTATTTTAGAAGTTGTAAGCCTTTGCTTACAGGTGGCAGCGTGTTAGAAAATCACTAAAGGCATTATCTCATCTTAGTATGTTATATTAAGATACTATTCTTACTATGTCCACATTCTCTGTGAGAATCTTAAAAAGTCACCTCACTTTCCCCATCCTCAGACAAGATTTATATAAAATTATACCACAGAGCAAAATATCCAGCCAACCTATCTATACTCAAAAAACCATCACCCTGCTTGTGGTTGTTTTTTAAATTGCACTGCCCTTCAGCTTTGATATTATTGGAAACAGGCACATTTTAAACAGAAGTTTACCTTCTAAATGATTCTTTCAGTGTAGGGATCAGACTTCTTATTGTACCAAGAGACAACAGAGAGGGAAAATCTGATGAAGTGTGAACATATGGCCATGAGAAACTGAAGAGATAAGTACTTAATAAGTGCATGAGAAAGGGCCCAGATAAAAATTTAAGTGAAAATTGAAGGTATACATATTTAAATTTATGACTTAGAAGTAAATACAACACAATCCAAAAATCCAAAAATAGGGCAATGGTTTAAAACATTATGGTATATCCATATGGAAACTATTAAGATATTAAAAATCATTTATCTTGGGACTTCCTAGGTGGCACAGTGGTTAAGAATCTGCCTGTCAATGCAGGAAACATGGGTTCGATCCCTGCCCCAGGAAGATACCACACGCTGCGGAGCAACTAAGCCTATGTGCCACAACTACTGAGCCTGTGTTCTAGAGCCCATGTGCTGCAACTACTGAAGCCCTAGTGCCTAGAGCCCATGCTCCGCAACAAGAGAAGCCACCACAATGAGGAGCCCGCGCACCACAATGAAGAGTAGCCCTCACTCGCTGCAACTAGAGAAAGCCCGTGTGCAGCAACTAAGACTCAACACAGCCAATGAATAAATAAATTTATTTTAAAAATCACTTATATCCTATTTAATGATATAAATGATCATGATTCAGTTATAAGTTTAAAAATTATTAATACAGTGTAATTTCAAATGTATGTGTATGTGTGTTTATCTTCTTATATAATATTTATACACATATCGGTGTATAGATACATAATTTTACTGACATGAAATACAGACACACAAATATATTTTACTCTATGCATAAAATTTTATACATTTTTATTTATACAATATTATACATAAAATAATGATTTTGTTTGTATTAATAAAATGTTAATAATAAGGATGAGATTATAGGTTGTTTTTATTCCTCTTATTTTCAGCCCTGGGGAGCTAGCATGATGGATACCCCAACAGCTTGCAAATTAGGACAGTAAAACGTCCCTTTCATGTAGCCACTTTGGAAAATATTTTGGATGTTTCTCAAAAAGTTAAACATAAATCTACCATATGACCCAGCAATTCCACTCATTGATATCTGCCCAAGAGAAATGAAAACATATGACCACACAGACTTGCACATGAATGTTCATAGCAGCATTATTCATAACAGCTAAAAAATGGAAACAATTCAAATGTTCATCAGCAGATGAACAGATAAATAAAATATGACATACCCATACAATGAAAAACTATTCACTAATAAAAAGGAATGCATAATGACACACACTACAATATGCATCAATCTCCAAAACATTATTCTTATTGAAAGACCTCATAGTGTAGGATTTTATTTCTATGAAACCAGGATGGGAACAGGAATGAACTGTTAAGGGGCATGATGGATCTTAGTGGGGTGATTACAGTGCTAGGAGGGTGGCTGCACAAGCTGGTAAACTTTCTAAAAATCACTCAATTGTACATTTTTAAAGGGTGTAATTTTATCATTAAAATTTTGTGATATGTAAAATATACTTCCATAATTTTAAAAATTGCCCTTTGAGACTTGAGCTTTAAATTAGACGTTAGCAGACATGGGGCAGAGATATACCAACTTTAGAAGACAGAATGATTCCCAGACCAACAGGACTTTACTACAGCCTGATTGATTATAGAAAGAAGTCTAAAGTCTACAGAAACAATGTGTTGTCAGAATGGAGAGTGGTCTGTCCTGGGATAAAGGGGAGAGATGGCCTTGGCTTAATGCACTGGAGTATCAGGGTCTCCACTACTCTTATAATGAAAGAGGTAGGGGAAGAGGAGAACTGTGTTTCTGAAACGATAACTCAGCTACGAGTCAGTTGAATGAGTCCCATGCACTGATTTGAGGTACCAAGTCCAAGAAACCAGTTGTCGGTTAGCTTCCCATGCAGGTCTGCTGCAGGATGAGGATGTCCTGATAAGTAAATTTAAGTCCTTCTAGACTGTGGCCTTGCTCTTTGCAAGTTAACAAGCTTAACATTCTCGGTACCACAACTGTTTCTGTGAACCAATTTATGTTAATTCATCCCTGTAAAAACCAGACTTCTGAACTTGTGGGGCAGAAAGCCTTAGTGTGGAGGGTGGTGAGTTCCTCAGACTAGATGTTTCCCAGGAGAACTAATCTGAGTGACTGGAGGTTGCCCCAGCTGGCACTGTCTTTCATGTTGTGTAGTTGGCACAGCACAGTGCCAGATAGAACATCCTGGATAAGAAAGTTGACTCTGGAATCAGACCATCTGGGTTCAAAGTCTATACTACTGCTTACTAGCTGTGTGACTTTGGGCAAGTTACGTAACCTTTCTGTTTCAGTTTTCTTATCTACAAAACACAGATAATAACAGTACCTTTCTCACATGGTTGTTAAAAGGATTAAATGAGATCATGTATGTAAAGTACCTAGCACAGAGCTTGCCACCACTAACACTCCAATATTACTACTTCTCAATTGGCATTCTTTTCCTACTTTTCTATTTTTTAATTGATTTTCTTATAATGAGTGTGTATCATTTCAATTCATAATAAGAAAACAGTGTTATTCAAAAAATTTGATATAAATATGACTTCTGTTCAACCAGGTAAGAAAGAAGAGAAAAGAAAAGAGATGGAGGAATGAAGAGCAAAAGGAGGAAGGGTCCAAAAATGCAAATGAGGGACATTTTAGAAGGACGGAATATTGAAATTCAGGCCTTTCTGTCTAACCGCATCCGAACAAGCCCTACCAAAATTTTTCTCACAGAGTTCTTTTGTCACTGCTTATTTCACACTTCATCTTAGCAGGCAAATGGGTGGATTTACCTTGCATGGAGCAGGGACAGCAGAGGGAGGAGGTGGGAAGGAATAATCTAATGGCGAAAGTGAGGAGGGATGAAGGGTGAAAGGCAGCAAAGACCCCCTTCCCCACATGCCTCCCCATTCTCTCGGCACTGGAATCTAAGTCTGCGATTTTAGACAAATTTCACACACAACTTAAACCAAAGATGTAGTTCCCTTCCCCAATTCCAAAGGCTCCCAATCAGCCCTTAGCCTTGTGTAGGGAGCTTTCAAACCCCTACCCATGGTTTAATTGATTTTCTGGAAAAAAAAAAAAAAAAACCCTACCCATGGTTTAATTGATTTTCTAACTGGTTGATATGACAGCCATAAACATCAAATTCCATTAATTAATACTGAGACATCAGTGTCCGTGCTGCTTCTCAATCACACATTTAAGATTCAGTCACCCTGGTGCTGGCATTGATTTGGTCCTAGTGCCCAGAAAGGACAGTTACAAAGGAAGGAGGACCAAATGTGGGTGGGGGGGTAGCATCTGCACTTACACTGAGATAATCAGCTTGGAGGAATTCAAACTCCAAAGAGCACTCCCCGGAGAAGGGTCTCAGAGACCTAGATGAAAGGTTTAAATGTGTCTGGGTGAGGGTTTTTCATTTTGCTGATGGCCTGGAAAGAAACTATCAGCTTGATGAACACAGAGCTTCCCTCGGGTTCTAAGACACACTCTTCGCACTGGCTTTCTGAGAGCCTCCTTCCCTTGCTTCCCTTCCCATTGTTCTCTCCAGCTCTCCTGCTCTGTGGCTCCCTTTTCCCCTAACTACAGTCATCTTCAATTTCATGTTAATTCAGAAAAGAGTCAAAGGGGAACAAAAAGCAATCTTTGCTCCTTCTACTCAAGTAAAAACCCTAAAGAGACCACATTCCCATTGAGGCACATGCTTGAGGGCCTGGAGACAAGCAAAACGTTCTCAGGAACACTCAAAGGTTAGGTGCTGGAGCTTAAGCAATGTGATTAAATCTTGATAGATTTTTGTTTTAAGAGTAAAAGGGAGTGGGGAGGAGGAGCTCTTGTTTGCCTGGATACAAAGAGTGCCCTTGGCAATCCCTGCTTAATCAGGATCTTGATGAGCCTCTTTTCCCTCCCAGGACTGAGATGCCAAGGAAGAGTCTACCTGAGGCAGCCTCTGGCCCATTCCCACGTGCTTGCTCCATCCCTGCCACTTCATTGGACCCTGCACCGAGAAACAGCTGTTTCATTATTCCAGCAATCTTATGAAAATTATTTGTGACTTCAATTTGAAGATTATAAAAATAAAACTCTTGCCCCACCCAGTCCCAGAAGGCAACAGGCAAAGCTGATCATTGTCAAATGCCTTCCATACCTTTATGGGGAACTATTATTCCCTTATTAAGAAATTAATCATCTTTTCCCCTTTAAGGATGGAGAAAAAGTGACCCCAAAAAAGTGAAGTAATTTACCCAAGGTCATTCCCCAAATGGATTACAGATCCCTCTAACAGATACACAGTGTTCAGAACCAGGAGGGAATGGAATGGGGTGGGACAAAATGAGAGCATGCTTGCTGGGCGCTGGGGCTGGGCCAGGGCCTAGAGACTGCAGGTTTTGAGGTTGGTAGCATTATGATAGGGAGCATTCTTTGTTGCTTTTTATTTCATGTCATCATATTTAAAAAGGTTGGAAAGAAGGTGGCTATTCAGAATTTAAAAGTACAGAGGCACACAACAGAAATTAAATAGTAGGGGTTATGATGGCATGATTTCAGATTCAGATGTACTCTGGTTACAAAAAATAAAGAGAAAAGTCCTAATCTGACTTTTAAAAAGGATTGTAACAGATGAAAAGATGCTCAACATCACTAATCATCAGAGAAATGCAAGTCAAAGCCACAATGAGGTATCACCTCACACCGGTCAGAACGACCATCATCAAAAAATCTAGAAACAATAAATGTTGGAGAGGGTGCAGAGAAAAGGGAACCCTCCTGTACTGTTCGTGGGAATAAATTGGTACAGCCACTATGGAAAACAGTATGGAGGTTCCTTAAAAAAACTAAAAATAGGGCTTCCTAGGTGGCACAGTGGTTAAGAATCCGCCTGCCAATGCAGGGGACACGGGTTCAATCCCTGCTCCAGGAAGATCCCACACGCCGCCGAGCAACTAAGCTGGTGTGCCACAACTATTGAGCCTGCGCTTTAGAGCCCATGAGCCACAACTATTGAGCCCATGTGCTGCAACTACTGAAGCCCATGCACCTAGAGCCCATGCTTCGCAACAAGAGAAGCCACGGCAATGAGGAGCCTGCGCACCACAACGAAGAGTAGCCCCCACTCACCACAACTAAAAAGAAAGCCCGCGCACAGCAAAAAAGACCCAACGCAGCCAATAAAATAAATAAATAAATAAATAATACATTTAGTTTAAAAAAAATAAATTAAAATAAAAATAGAATTACCATATAACCCAGCAATTCCACTACTGGGCATATACCCTGAGAAAATCATAATTCAAAAAGAAACGTACCACAATGTTCACTGTAGCACTATTTACAACAGCCAGGACATGGAAGCAACCTAAATGCCCATCAACAGATGAATGGATAAAGAAGATGTGGCACATATACACAATGGAATATTACTCAGCCATAAAAAGGAATGAAATTGAGTTATTTGTAGTGAGGTGGATGGACCTAGTGTCTGTCATACAGAGTGAAGTAAGCCAGAAAGAGAAAAGCAAATACCATATGCTAACTCATATATATAGAATCTAAAAAAATGGTATTGATGAACCAAGTGACAGGGTAAGAATAAAGATGCAGATGTAGAGAATGGACTTGAGGACATGGGGTGGGGGGCAAAAGGGAAGCTGGGACAAAGTGAGAGAGTAGCATAGACATATATACACTACCGAATGTAAAATAGATAGCTAGTGGGAAGTTGCTGCATAACACAGGGAGATCAACTCAATGACTGGTGATGACTTCGAGGGCTGGGATAGGGAGGGTGGGAGGGAGTCGAGGGAAGAAGGGGATATGGGGATATACATATAAATACAGCAGATTCACTTTGTTGTACAGCAGAAACTGGCACAACAGTGTAAAGTAATTATACTCCAATAAAGAGCTTAAAAAAAAGGATTGTAATTAATTCTGAGAAAGGAGTAACAAAATTCAATTATATTCCCAGGTCTGATTTATCACTAATTTGCAGAGCAATCTCAATCAGTTCCCTTAACCTTTACGGCCCACAATTGTTCCATTTGTTTCAGGATGCTCGGTTATCCCTGCTCTATTGTCAAGGTTAGTATGAAAAAAGAACCAATGGCACATGTCTAGCAGAAATCTTCGTACAACTATTCAGTGGCCCCAGATATGTTGTAGCAGTTGGATGTACGTACTACTTAGAGAATAATGGCTAATGTTAGTAAGTTTCTAATATGTCCTGGGCACTAGGCTATGGACTTTGCAAACTATCCTCATTCAATTTTCAAATACTGTATGAAGTAAACACTAGCATTGTTCTGCATTAAAAAGATGAGGAAGCTGAAGCTCAGAGATGTTAAGATACCTATCTGAGGATCACACAACTAGTAGGTGACAGAGTCAGGATTCAAAGCTATTTTTGCCTAATTCTGGAGTTTAAATACTCACACACTAGGCAATGAATTCTACACGGCAAGAACACTCCAGTATAATTCAGACAAGCTGTAGCACACCTCGATTGAACACAATATAAAAAACACCAAGTAGGAACACACTTATGCAAAAGGAATACAATTTCTAGTCCTGAAAAACCCCATCAGTATGGTCTCAGTGTCTTCCCTCAGATTGGAGCCTGCAAGGCAGAGAGAGCAGGTGGAAGACCTTGTTGAACAAGGCAGTGCTTGGGGCAGACACAGACCTGAAACAGCCCTACTGCTCCACAAATCAGCGATGGCTCCCTCTGCTCGAGTTCATTCCAAACAAATCCATTAAAAGCACCATCTTAATGAATATTTGATACAGTTATGACATAGTGAGTCCCATTTAGGAGGGGCTCTTACTAAAGGCTGAGACAATGAACTACTAAAATAGCCAACTAATCATCAAGGCCAAGAGAAATCTGGTCAGGGGACATGATAATTCTACACAAACGAAAAAATGAAAGTCCTACACTCCCTTCTTTCTGATTTAAGAATCCTCTCTTTTAAAAAACAAACAAAAAAGCCACTATCTACCATGTTCAAATACTGCCATCCACCAGCAAAACCCACCTATTTGGATAATTAATTAGTTTTCTTTCAGCCTCATCATCATTTCTGAAGAAAATCAACATATGTATTTGTGTGTTTTTCTTAAATTAGGTCTATTACTGAACCCTTAGCAAATGCACATGCCCCCCCCCCCCCGCCACACACACAAATAAACAAGTCTTAACCTACTTCCCCTAGAAATAGAAAGTGAAGAGAATCCTAAGAGACAAATTCAACGGCAGCCCATGTCCCATGCCACTTTTCCCAGTCTTGCCCCTCTCCCAGGAAAACATGGCGCAGCTCAAGGTTTTTAGAGGAAAAAGAGGGCTGAGCCTACAACACAGAGAGCAAACTGGTGGCCTATGTGTAAAATGCAACCTACAGATGTGCTCTGTTTGCTCTGTCAGGGTTGACTTGCCTACCGTTTTTAAGACATTTGAAATCACTGTTAACATTTAAAAATCTGAAGATTTCACAAACATTTCTGGGTTTCTGACTACTCGTGAACAATTAGATGATCTGGCATGAGGGTACATTCCTGCACAGTGATAGCCAGCTAGAGCTGACTCGTAGCTCATAGAGGGGCCAGCCTCCCCAGTTTCCAGACTCCATTATGTTCCCTTGACAGGAAGACAGGATTGGTTGACATCTGTCATTAACCTTAAGTGGCTGTTTTCCTTAGAGTTGTAAGGAATGCACAGACATATAGACCAGTGGAACACAATATAGAGCCCAGACATAAATCCATGCATATATGGTCAAGTAATTATTGACAAGTGTTCCAAGAACATGCAATGGGGAAAGGATAGTCTTTTCAATAAATTGTGTTGGGAAAACTGGATATCCACATGCAAAAACATGAAATTAAACTTCTATCTTACACTAAAATTAACTTGAAGTGCATCAAAAACTTAAATGTAAGTCCTGAAAACAAAAATCTCCAAGAAGAAAACATAGGGGAAAAGATCCTTGACATTGGTCTCGTCAATGATTTCTTGCCTAAGATACCAATAGCAAAGGCAACAAAAACTAACAGAAATAAGTAGGACTACATTAAACTAAAGGGCTTCTGCATAGTGAAGAAATAATTAATAAATTGAAAAGGCAGCCTATGGAATGGGAGAAAATATTCACAAGCCATATATCTGATAAGAAGTTAACATCCAAAATATACAAAGAACTCATATAACTCAGGAGTACAAAAAAAAAAAGGAAATAATCCAATTTTACAATGGGCAAAGGACCTGAAAAGACGTTTTACCAAAGAAGACATGCAAATGGCCAATAGGTATATACAAAAGTGCTCAACATCACTAATCATCAGGAAAATGCAAATCAAAACCAAAATGAGATATCACCTTATATCTGTCAGAATGCCTATCATCTAAAAGACAAGAGATAACAAATGTAGGTGAGACTGTGGAGAAAAGGGAACACTTCTGGTGGGAATGTAAAATGGTACAGCCATGGTGGAAAAGAGGATGGCAGTTCAAAAAAATAAAAATTTAACTACCATATGATCCAGCAATTCCACTCCTGGGTATATATCTGAAGGAACTGAAATCAGTATCTCAAAGATCCACATCCATGTTCATTATAGCATTATTCATAATAGACATGCTATGGAAGCAATCTAAGTGCCAACAGATAAATGCTCAAAGATGTGATATACATATAAAATGGGGTATTATAAAGCCACGAGGAAGAAGAAAATCCTGCCATTTCCAAAAATATGGATGGATCGTGACAGTATAACGCTAGGTGAGATAAGTCAGACAGAGAAAGACAAACACCGTATGATATCACTTGTATTTGTAACTTAAAAAAGCTGAACTAGTGAAAATAGAGAGTAGTATGGTGGTTACTAGAAGCTGGGGGGTGGGCAGGGGAAATGGGGAGGTGATGTTTAAGGGTACAAATTCGAAACTAGCAGATAAGTTCTGGTGATCTAATGCACAGCACAGTGATTATAGTCAACAATACTGTATTATAAACTTCAAAGATGCTAAGAGACTAGGTCTTAATGGTTCTCACGACAAAAATAAATGATAATTATGTGATGGGATAGAAGAGTTAGCTAAAGCTAACACTTTCATAATCATGTTGCAATACATAAATGTGTCAAACAAACTTTGTTCACCTTATACTTAATGTTATATGTCAATTACATCTCAATTTTTAATTAATACAAATTTTTTTTGTACCTACATCTCTATCTAAAGTGGGAAAATGAGCAGACTGGGATAAACATGTATTGGAAGAAAAATGAGAGAAAACCTAAAGCCTAAGGAGTGTAGGAGTGAAGAATATGCATTTGTGTTTGATAAGCAAACAAAAACCAGGCTGGTTTAACTTCAGGGTCTCACCTGTTCCTGCAGGCATTTGAAATTGACATTCTTGCCTAAAGTTATTGAAGAACTTTGGAAATAGGTCTCACCATAGTTTTCATTTCCATAGTTCTGAGTGCCTTCCTTAGTACTCAGCACAGTGACAAATGTATGAGGTGCCAAAAAAATAAATTACATTATGAACTAAAATTACATTTTGCCCTTTTTCTCGTCTCCATTTGATTTCTGTGTACCAACTACCCTACACGACTATCCTCCCTTTGTGTTGGTCAAGAATACTTTTAGAGTCTTTTACTCTAAAGCTTTATTTCATGACCAATCAGACAGGAAAGGACCTGGTAAAGGAATCACATAAAGACTTTAGTGACTGGTTTGACAAAGTTTTCACTTGGGGACAAGACAAACAGATTTAAATTCCAGCTTCACCACTCACTATCTTAGCTTGTGTTGCCCAACAGCGGGGCCTGCGACGAAGACTGCGTGTGTGTAGGTAGTTCACTGGGGGGATGTGATCCCCTAAATCAGAGGCAGGGAGGTGAACAGGGAAAAGAGGACAAACCGACACAAGAAAGTGTTCACTGCTGCAGGCGACTCGTTACTCCACACAGGGCCTTCTGAGGATTCTTATGGAATGTGTGGCAGAACTGTCTGCCAGGGACAAAAGCCTTTATCCGTCATCTTCTGCCACCCATAGGCAGAGGGTTGCCCCGTGATGTGTTAACAGCTTCATGCAACCAAAGCAAGCCAGAGAGAAGCACGTGAGGTGGAGTGGTAGCCTTGGCTGGAATCAGCGGCAAGGCCAAGATGACGTGAGGTGCTGCACAAAGGGTGTCCCATAAAATAGCTATGGTCAAATACTTCATTTCTGGAAACCTCAGTTTCCCCTACTATAAATAGGCCAATATTAGTGCTTCTCTTTTAGGAAGGTAAGGAGGATATAATAAAATAATCCATGTAAAGTTCATAGCAAAATGCCCAGAACATACTACATGCTAATGAATGGCAGTTTCAAATAAAACTCTTACCTCCAGGACTGTACACTATGGAGGACCTCTATCTGAAGCTCAACAGCAATAATCAATGAAACCAAACAATGATATTTATAATCTCAGCATTCACTTGGCCGCAGATTCCAAACTGGCTGCTGCTAGGCCAAGTCTGTCCCATAGACATGTAATCTTCCCCTGCCCCCATAAATATCTATTTGCATATATACTAATATATATAAACACACAAATATGTTAATATATATTATATATATAACAAATTGGTTACAAACATTTAAAAATCAGAAGAAAATCATAAAATTCAGATTTCCAGGAGAGATCTGACCCCACCAAGCTGGCATTCCCACTGCCAGCTGGAGCTGAGTAGTGCTCACCTTTTCAGATAGGGCATGTTTTCCCCAATTTGCCACTATCCCCTCTGAGTCCATTTCACTCATTCACAACCTGCTGCTGGACATTTGCATTCAAAACTTCTGGACTGATACGTAACCTAGAAAGGCGGGGTCCCTGGAAACCCTGCCAGAACCTAAGGAGGAAGAATGCCAGAAATGACGAGGACTTTATTTTTCAGTGAGATAGTCGAAGAGCCACCCTGAGGCCCATGGAACTCAACGTCCCTGTGATGGAGAGCTAAGTGAATCCTGCTGAGGTGAGAGTGTGTGGTTCCAGTGAGTCTGGCTATTACCAACCTGAGGCTGAGGTCACCCCAGCTGCTCTCGGCGCCTGCAACTCTGTTTATTTCATTCTGGTTCATACCAGAGATTTATTTTTATGAACAGTGAACATTTTTTGTAACATTCCCTCATTTAACCTTCATTATCAAAGTCTCTGACCAAAGCCCATATAAGTACCATTATTGCCCATATAACATTTTCCAACATAAACCATTTAAGGCATTTTTTTTCCATTTTTATTTATTTCTCTTCTGTTACATTTCATTTGAAATGTGCATGGGGGAGAATGTGTCTTGTTTTTATGTTGTCTCATACAGACCATAAGCCCTAATGGTGGGAGCTGCCTATTTTGGAGGTTAATGAGCAATGGGGACATTCATCATATGGAACAAACAACCAGAAAATGCTGCCTTCTTTAAAAAAAAAAAAGTACCAGGAAGGAGTTTTGTGTGACTGGGAAAATTGAAAGCAAAATAACCCAGCCTCTTTGTCTCTTGTGAAAGCCAAGAGAAGAAATATGGTGGCTCCAAGAAAAGGAAAGCAGGAGAATTCTCAGAGACTTAGAGAATGAACTTATGGTTACCGGGGCAAGGGTGGGGGGCAGGGATAGTTAGGGAGTTTGCACTTGACATGTACGCACTGCTGTATTTAAAATGGATAACCAACAAGGACCTACCATGTAGCACAGGGAACTCTGCTCAATATTATGTAACATCCTAAATGGGAAAAGAATTTGAAAAAGAATTGATATATGTATAACTGAATCACTTTGCTGTATCCCTGAAATTAACACAACATTGTTAATCAACTATACTCCAGTATAAAATAAAAAGTTAAAAAAAAATAAGAGCACAGTGTTGTAATATCACTCCTCAAATCACCCATTCATATGCAAATTCTCCATGGATAGTGAAAGTAAGCATATCTCTGAATCTCTCCTATCTGGCCAGGGTCTGGCGCAAAGTGGATAATTTAACGAAAGTTTGTATTTGACTCTAAGAAACACAACTGACCTAAGCAAAAATGGTAATATGTTGTAATATGTAAAATGGTAATATGTTACATAGTTGAAAAGTTCAAGATCTTTAGGCATATTTGTACTCAAGAACTAAAACAGTGTCTTTAGGATTCAATCTTTCTCTCTCTTCTCTCTTTTTCTCTCCCCTGCCCCCACCCCAGCACTCATTCTGCCTTTTATTCCATTGGTTTTACTTTAAGCAGGCTCTCTTCTTTTCATAGTAAGCAGTTCATTAACAAGCTCTAGGCTTAACATTCCTATAAGCTCAGTAACTCTAGTAATAATGAAGGAAGGAAGGGAGCGAGGGAGGGATGGAGGGAAGGAAGGAGGGAAGGAAGGAGGAAAGAAATAAAGAGAGAGGGAGAAAAGGAAGGAAGGAAGGAGGGGAGGAAGGAAGGGAGGGAGGGAGGAAAAAGAGAGAAAGAACAGGCTTCTCTTTTCCAGCAGTTCCAAGAGTTTGGATTCCTGAATAGATCACTATGGTCAGAGGGAAGGACTACATGGATTGGAAGGCCCACCCTAGCCACAGGGACTGAAATTGTCTAGGGTGGAATGCATGCTGGGTGGTCATAAGTGGGTAGAGGTCCACCAGAGAAGGCATGGATGATCCTGTTGCGTGAAGAGAACTACAGGAATGAAGTGCCCTGGGCACTTCCTTCAAGGTCTGGAGTAAGCAGTGAGGAAGTCTTGCAAATTCAATTTAATTCATTGCCATAAAGATGTACCCCATCTTACTACATGCTAGGACTGTGCTAAAGCCTGAGAAAGCAAAGATGCAAAGCTGCTGACAACAATCAACAAATCTACAACCTAGTAGGGGCTATAGCTACAAAAGCAAGTCATTAGGAAACCTTGTGCTAGGAAAAAGTTGTAGAAGTATGTACAAGGCACAGAGGCATCTTTGAATCCCCCCAGAAGTAGAACCTGAGATTAGGACTTGTGCTCAAATGACAGATATTTGGAAAGTAATGTAGGCCATCCAGGTAGAGTAATAGGGAAATTAAGTCAGGGAAGGCAAGGATGCCAGTATAGGGGGAATTATTATACTATAATTTATATATACTCTAATTATGTATGCATATGAATATCTTAGAGGTGGTAACTATCCAAGTTACCGCTGTTGGAAACTTGAGATCCCATTGTCTGGGATCCAGTGTAGAACACATGCCTCAGAATTATTTAACAGGCAAAGGTGGGAACTGATGGGAAAGAAACTGGAGTACTTAATATATGAACTTCTGTCTATCACTGGTAAAAGAGTGCTGGAGTATAGGGCAGTAATCCCCCAGGCATTTCTGGCCTGCCATGTGTGTGGGCAGAGTGGGCTTCAAAGGCCAGGGAAAGCCCTCAGGCAAAGAGATGCAGATGCCAGTTTGGCAGTCAGGCCAACTGCATTGGAACGGTAGGGCCCGGGGGTTATGGGCAGGACAGTGGCAGTACCTGATCTTCAAGTAGAAATCATTTTGCTGCTCCTTCCTAAAACAAGGGAATTGAATGAGAAATTCCTTGAGTGCCTAAGCAACTCTAAAATCCTAAGATGCAAGATGCAGTCTAATAATCTTATATTTTATACTTCCATGTTGGTATGTCTCATGCTGGTTTTAAAATAATCTAAAAATGCATGGGAAATGGGTGGGTGTGGGAGGTGGAGGCAGCTGGAAGAGCGATAAGATTAATGATTTTGTGGTCAAAAAGTCCAGGACTTCACACAAAAATGTATTCATCAAAACAGCCTACTTGCTTGGAAAGGATCTGCTTACATTTAACCCTATAATGTCAGCCCTTGCACTTGAAAGGTAAGATCACTGACTCAGACCATCACAGACTCAGACTATCATAAGAGGACACTCAAGGATGTGGATCATAGAGATGATAGATGAGGTCATGGTGTGGTAATGAGCTCCTGGTCTTTGGGCTCCTGACCAAGTGCTCTCCAGTCAGCCTGGCCAGAAACAGGAACCAAGAGGTAGATGTGGTAAACCAGGTCTTATAAAAGAAATGGATTTTTTTTTCCTATATCCAGAGGCTTAGCCCTATAACACCTTCACATTTCCAAAGCTTGCTCCTGACCCAAGGAAGTTAACTGTATTTGTTTATATTATTTTTAGCATTTGTTACCTTTGGAAGTATTTTCGTGGCTGTTACATAGACAGGGCCCCCAGATATTTTGGCAACAGACCCATGGCTCTATGGCTCCCCAACAAAACCCTGTTTCCCAGCAATCTGCCTGTAAAACCCCAATCCCCTGTGAACCCACACTAGGCCCTATGCTGGAGTGTGTGGGTTCCCAGGGACAGGTTTACCTTCTCATTTCTTAAGATGTGTTCTGGTAAATTAGATCTTGTCTCTTCTTTTTTCTTCCTTTTCTCTTTCCATTCCATAGAACACCACTATTGTTGCTTCTAAATGAAGCTTAAGAATTGCATTTGATTGCAAAGGATGGAGCATTTAAAGTGGTAAGTCTGGGGATGGAAAAAATGAAAATCATATAATCCAATAATGAACCACGACAATGGAGGGGAACTCTTCCTGGAAGCACTGTTGACAATGAGCATCTCCAAATGCCTATGTGCTCAACTCATTAGCAAGAACCACATTTCTTACTTGGTCAAGCACAGGATCAAACTCTATATAATTAAAGTTCTCCCTATGCACACAATACTGGATGACTTGCAGTTGTTTTCCTCCCTCCATTCGGGTAATTTTCCAAGAAAAGGACTTAATTTAGCAGATTTGCAGAGTGATTTGAGCATTGTTGAGCACTCTATGTTTTACTGGGAATGGAGAAAGAATACCGTTTTCATGGACAAATTTGACCCCGAAGCAAACATTTAACTTCTATCGGCTTCTCTCAAGTCCTAACACTTACATCTAGGAGCAGAAATGCCTCCAGAAAAAGAAGAGCTATTAGTGTGACTCAGCGGCTCAAGGAAATTTCAGTGTAAATGTTTTCTCTTGAATTAGGATTTAATATTGGTGGCTGATAACAAAAGTTAATTTTTGTTGAGAGGTTGTATATATTAGGCATGAGTCCATGTGCTTTACATGTATTAGTTCTTTCAAACTTAAAAAAAAAACCTCATAGGGAAAATGCCATTAGTGTTTCTATTAATATTTTCCAGATGAAAAAACTGACCTTATCTTCCTTTTTTCTTATATCCCACAGAAGAAATGTTAAAAACAAACTCTAAATACTACTTCCATTACTATTGCTGCTATGATGAATATTAATAGCACACCAATTGACTTGTTACTAATTAACTAGTTACTAAGCATTACTGAACACCCCAAATTTAAAATAGTGCTAGACGTTATTGGCAAAAATAAAAGAAACAAGAAATTATACTCAGACACACCCAAACAGTATAAGGGCATAACACAGTACCTTGGGAATGACTGTATGCAGTGAGCTCCCTTAAGCAAAATATGATTGTTGCTCAATGCTCTATCGAGAAGAAAAAACAGAGAAAATAAAAACTGTGATATTCTTAACTAAATTCTTACCCAATCTTGACATGTATTTAAGACTAAAATGTGTAAATAAAACTCTTAGCCTCAGAACAAAAGTGGTACACATGTATCAAGCATCTTTGTTAAGTTCATAAAAAAGAGATGCTTTTTTAAAAGAAGCAGTAATAAAAATTGAACTTACGTTTTTCTCTGCTTTCTTTTAATTAGGAATAAGTACTGACCTGGGGATATTGTATGCTCATATTGCAAATAGAGCACATAAAATGAACAGACACACACACACAAAATCACTTTCCAAAACTTAGACAAATTGATGCCTCCGTTTCGTATTTTAGATACTGTTATGTCATTATTTCAATTATATAAAATATAAAAATTTCTTCATGTAAAAGGGATCATTTCCCTGACACATAAAGAGTTTTTACAGACCAATAAGAATAAGGTTAATGAACAACACAAGAATAACAATAAAACAACCTAATATAAGTAAGACAAACACAACCCAATAAAAATGGGCAGAAGATATGAATGAAGTTCACAATAAAAGAAATACTTTGGCTTATAAACATGACAAAATGCTCAACTTCAGTTAAATCAAGCAATAAGACACCATTTTGGCTTATCAGTTAAAATTTGACTCTCGGCCTTAGCGCCATCTTCTGAGAAACCTCCGCGCCATGAGAGCGAAGTGGAGGAAGAAGCGAATGCGCAGGCTGAAGCGCAAAAGAAGAAAGATGAGGCAGAGGTCCAAGTAAACTTGTACACGCATGGAAGCCACAGGAGCAGAAACAAGGGAAGCCAGAGGCCAGGGACGCTGGTACAAATTGTTGGACTGCATGCCTCCCGTCTAGAACTTGCTCAGTGGATCTGAAACATCTATGACCATTCTGATCGCCTCGACCACCTCTGAGAGACCCACCTTGCTCATATCAAAATGGTCCCTTTTAGTCCTTTGCCCTGGACCTGTGACACTCTGGACTGGTTCTTTTCTCACTTGTGGCTGAATGTAACGTGTACAATAAATCATCTCTTTTGCTGTCTTAGCTGAAGAAAAAAAAAATTTGAAAGACACTATCATGGAACATGTATTTCATTGGAACATGTATATATTGTAGGTGCCTCAAATGTTGGTTTCAATGCTCTTCATAAAGAGTGCAATTGTTTTTTCACTTTATTCTTCTTTTATCCTCAGGCTGTGATTATCCTCACTTTGGCCTCTTCTTATTTTCCCTCCAGGAACAATGTTGGCTATGTCTGCACAGAATCCCTAATTCAAGTAGTTGAATCAAGATATTTTGGAGATTGTGAATATAGCATCAGAGAGGATATGTTCCATATATCTGAATCCCCATGGAGAGCAATGTTCAACCAGCAGTCTCATGATGGTACTTATCAATAAGCTCAGAGTTTTAAATGCAGTATTTTCCATACTCATCAACAGTCTTTGAAAAGAGTTGCCCAGATGAGACTGGCAAAGCTATCTTTTGCTTCTAAACAGAAGTCAGTGGGGAACAAAAAGAGAAGGGGGAGGCCATTTAATGAGTTAGATTTTCAACTTGGATAAATTTTGAATTTTGAAAAATAGGTCAGCTATCTTAACCCTGAAATTTTTACCAATATTACCTTTTTTAACTTGAATGTAAATTCTTAAGTATAAATAATAATGCTCTTTACTGATCCTTTCCATAACTTATCATATTTAATTCCCATAATAACCCTATGACATAGTGTTATTATTATCCCTGATATACAGATGAAGAAGCTCACGTTTAGAGAGGTTAAAGAATCTGTCCTAAATGGCATGGCAGAGCTTTGATTCAAAGCCAGGCATTCTTTTTCTGAAATCCAGATTCCTGAACACTTATTCCATCTATAAACTCTTGCTTGTGTCCAGAAAATAATTCTATTTGCCCTCATACTATGGATCAGGATTCATTTCCATAGAAATGAATTTCATTTCTAAGACTCTACTGCTCCTTGGGGTAAGACTGGTATTCAGTGATGTTTAGAGATGGTAAAGGGTATCTTCTCTGTGTTTTCCTCACCTCTAAGTTCTCCCAGTGAACTAGCTCCACATGCTTCTCTTGGTTGGATGTGCTTAAAAAAATGTGCTCTTTCATATCTGCTTCAAGAATGCTAATCAGCCTTAATCATCAAGCAAAATTCCCTGCAATCCAAAAAGACTACACCAAGTCCAGTGGTACCATCAGAGGTTTGGCCAAGACCACAAGGAAAGAGACAAAGGTCTGCCATGTGTCATGACCTCTTCACAGATACTTCCTACATCACCTAAGAATATGCAATAAAACCAATGGGGAAAAATTTCAGAGAGAGAGATTTCAGCTCCATCTGGACTGAGCTTATTAATAATTGGAATTCCCTCAGGAAGAAGTCAGATCCCCTGCCACTGGAGGTATGCAAGCAAAGGATGAATAATTATTCGACAGAAATGTAAAGGGATCTTAAAAGTCAGGTGAAGAGTTAGACTAGGTACAGAAGTTTTCAACTTTGCTTTCTGACACATGGCTGTGGCCACAATCGCTGATGTGATTGTGTTTATCACAGATAATTTGTTACTACAAATATAGAACAATATTTGTGATTTTTAAATATATAAATTAAATCAGTTTATTGATTACAAGAAATAACAACTATTGAACACTATGAAATAGCTAAGACAACTGAAAGAAAAGAATTGCATAAACCCACAAACCAAATTATCTTCATAATGAGTAAACTTGACTGACCTACATCAATGGGAGATTCTCATCTTTGTCTATATTATTCTTCCTTTGTTGTGACAGAATGAAAGCTGAGAACTATTGTATGGTTGGTCTTTAAGATTTCCTCCAAGCCTGAGACATTATGACTCTGATTCTAAAGGACACAGAAACAATAGCACAGAGCAGAAGTGTTCCAGACTCAGACCTGAACTGGGTTGTTTGAGGCCCCAGTTAACTGGTCCCAATGCTAAAGCTAAGTCTCTGTTTTAGGGCACTAGAATAGTACACTTGCACCTTTCGTTCCCTCTTAAGGTGTTGCAAGGGATAAAACAATAGGGTTACTTCACATGTAGAAGAAGTCAGGCTACCTGTGTGAGACTCAAGCGGAGAAATCCAGAGAGAAAGAGAGAGAGAGAGAGAGCGTCCTAGCACTGATAGATGGGGTTGGACTAAGCATCTATCAGAGAAAATTATCTTAACCAAGCAAGAAGTATGCATATATCTATGGGGGGTGCAGAGGGGAGAGAGATGTAGATAAACTTCAAAAATGACGTGAATGGCAGTGGAGCCTGTGTCCTGGGCTCAGGGGCACACGGATCTACCATGGCATCTGGGGCCTGGGGTACAGGTGCAGACGGCATTAGTGGCACCAGTGTTTGAGGTGTAGGCATATGCAGATCACCCACGGAACTGGGTTCTGGGTTTCTGGTGCTCATCAGGGTAACCTGGGGGAGTGGTTCAGGATACAGCAATGGTATGGGTCCAGGGATGGCAGGTCAAAATCTCAATTCAGGTCCCAGGGGGCAGGGTGTTGAGCAGCAACAGCACAGCCCTGATAAAGGCAAGTCATATCTGGAACTCAGGACCTACAGAGCAGATACAGAGCACCAGCTACATAGCCCCAGTGACAGAGGGTCAAAGCACAACTTAGGATTCAGGAGGTGGGGCACAGCCTAGTGGCAGCCCCAGTTCAGTAGATAGCAAGGCTCTGTGGTATCCCAATCATGGAGAGCAGGCAGCAGCAGGAACTTAGGCTCCTGAGGGTGGGTTTCACCACAGCAACAGCCCCAGCCCCAGGGAGGAGATGCAGTGGCAGGGACTCTAGGTAGCTCCATCAGTGAGTTCAGCATCAGTGAAGACTTCAGGGATCCTCAGTAGCAAAGCCTGCAAATGTCTGTGAAGGTGACAAGGATTACTGTGGTCCTCCTGTTATCATTTTCTCATAGCATGAAATCCCTCTGAGGGGATCCCTCTTGTCACTAAGCTGCTCCAGACAGCCTAAGTTGCTGCTGCTCCCTGCTCTCCTTGAATGGGATACCACAGCGCCTTGCTATCTACTGAAATGGAGCTGCCAATAGGCTGTGCCCCACCTCCTGAATCTTAAGTCATGCTTTGACCCTCCGTCACTGGGTGGGTTGGGGTGATGCAGGTAAAATGCTTCCTATACTCCTCTATGCTGCACTCCTCAGTTATCATACTCCCCAGGGTTTCTGCTGCTTCTTCATTGTAGTCCTGAGCTCTCCCAGAGCTATTTTTGTCAATTTGTAGTTATCCATTGTTTTAGTTGTTTTCATGGAAGAGACAAGTGTTTGAACCTCCTACTCTGCCATCTTGCTGACGTTTCACCTTGTGACATTTCAAATATATACAATTTTTGACTGTCAATTATACCACAATAAAGCTAGATGAATCAGTATATTGTTTAGACAGAAAAAGTATGATATGAGACTGAAATCTGGACCTACACAAAGAAATGATGATTGCTGGAAATGGAACAAATGAAGGTAAAATTGAATTCATTTTTATTGCTTTTAATTGCTCTAAAAGATAATTATTCAAGTAAAAATAGTAGGAATGCATTATGCATTTATAGTATAGGTAAATCACAAATGATCAGGTGAATATATTCTTATAAGATCCTTAGAGAATGCATGAAATGATGTATTATTTGAAGCTAGACTCTAAGATGTATATTTTAAACTCTAAGGTAGCCACTAAAATTATTTTTCAGAGGTAATACTATAAATGAGTCAATAGAGGAGATGAAATCATAAAAAGATGCTTAGTTAACAGAAAAGGCATTAAAAAGAGAGGGAAAAACAAATAACTTGAAGGAAAGGATAGAAAACAGCTAGCAAGATGATAGATTTTAAACCAGTCATATAAATGATAACATTAAATGTCCCTAGTCTAAACACAGTAATTAAAAGACAGACATTGCCATATTGGATAAAAAAAGTAAGACCCAAATCTTTATTTCTACAAGAATCCTACTTTAAACGTAAGGCCATAGATGGATTAAAAATAAAGGATGAAGAAATATGTACCGTACAAACACTATAGAAAAGAAATTGAAGTAGCTACATTAATAATTAAATAATCTAATGAATAAAGCAGAATTCTGAATAAGAACAAAATACTTAACTGACATTTGTATAGAATACTCTATACAAAAGGAACAAAATACAATTTTTCTTTCAGGTGCACCTGGAACATTCACTAACAGAGATTGTATTTGGAACCATAAAAGAAACCTCAACAAATTAAAGAATAGAAATATAATGTATGTTATCAGATTATAACAGAACTAAACTAAAAACCAGTAATAAAACAATATCTGGAAAATGCCCCAATTTTTGGAAATTAGACGATACACTTTTAAATAACCCATGGATCAAAGTGGAAGTCCCAACCTTTTAAAGTATTTTGAACTGTATCAAATTATTAAACAACATGGGTAGCTAAAGTAGTACTTAAAGGGCAATTAATAGCACTTAATGCTTATATAGGGAAAGAAGATCTCAAATCATTAATCTAAGTCTCCACTTTAAGAAACTAGGAAAAGAGAAAACTACATTCAAAGTGAACCTAAGGAATGAAATAAAAATGAAAGCAAAGATCATTGAAATTGAAAACAGAAAAAGATAGGGAATATCAATGAAACCAAAAGTTGATTCTTTGAAAAGATTAATAAAAATTCATAAATCTCTAGCCATACTACACAAAAGAAACTCCCAAATTATCAATATCAGGAACAAAAGAGTGATTATCACAGTATAACTCAAGGACATTACAAAATTAACAAGAGAATATTACAAACAATTCCATATCCATAAGTTTCAAATGGATCAATTCCTTGAAAGTCATAAATTATCAAAACTCACCAGAAAGACACAGATAACCTGAAAATCCTACATCTATTAAAGAAATTGAATTCATAGTTTAAATCCTTTCAAAAACAAAAACAAAAAAACTCTTGGCTCAGATCATTGTGCAGGCAATTTACCAAACAGTTAGGTAAAAACAATATAAAATGTGAAATTATTAGAAAAAGATAATATTGTTTTGATGTCAATTCTCTCCAATTTGATCTATAAATTCACTGCAATCCCTATCAAAATCCAAGCCGACTTTAAGAAATATCTAAAAATGGGGACTTTCCTGGTGGCACAGTGGTTAAGAATCCACCTGTCAATGCAGGGGACACAGGTTCAAGCCCTGGTCCGGGAAGATCCCGCATGCCATGGAGCAACTAAGCCCATGTGCCACAACTACTGAGCCTGCGCTCTAAAGCCCACGAGCCACAAATAAGCCTGTGTGCCACAGCTACTGAAGCCCGAGTGCCTAGAAGCCCATGCTCCGCAATAAGAGAGGCCACCACAATGAGAAGCCCACACACCATAATGAAGAGTAGCCCCTGCTCGCCACAAGTAGAGAAAACCCTCATGCAGCAACGAACACCTGACACAGCCAATAAATAAATAAATAACTTTATTTTTTTAAAAAAGAAATATCTAAAAATGATGACAGCTGATTCCAAAATTGTAAAATGTATGTAAGAATTAAAAGAACTAGAGGAGGAAAATACTTTTGAAGAAAAAAATGAAGTTGGAGGACTCACATTACCCATTTGAGACATAAGGGTACTATAAATCAAGATCATGTAGTATTGGTGAAATGATAGATACACAGATCAATAAACAGAATAGACAGCTCAGAATAAACACATGCATATAGAGTCAAGTGATTTCTAACAAAGGTGCAAAGGCAATTAGATGAAATAAGGATAGCAAGGACAGTTGTTTCAACAAACAGTCATTAAGTAAGTGGATGTCCATATGCAAAAAGTACTTTGACAGATACATCACATTTTATACAGAAATTAACTCAAAATGGATCATGCCCACAAAAACTGTAAAGCTATAAAATTTTTATAAAAAAATAGAAGAAAATATATGTGACCTTGAGTTAGATAAAAGTTTTTAGATACGGCAACAAATGCATGATCCATAAAAGAAAAAAATAAGTTGGACTGAATTAAAATTTAAAACTTTTGCTTTGTGATAGAAACCATTAAAAGAACGAGAAGACAAGTCACAGACTAGGCTTGTCTGAAAATCACATTTCTAACAAAGGACTTGTACCAAGAATATGTAAAGAATTTTCAAAACTCAGCAATAAAAAACAAAAAAGCTAATTTAAAATACAGGCAATAGATCTGAGCAGAAACTTCAACAAAGGAGATATGTGGATGGTAAATAAGCATATTAAAAGGTGGCCAACATTACTAATCATTAAGGAAGTGCAAATTAAAACCACGAGGTGTCACTATATGCCTCTTCAAATGGCTAAAACAAACAAACAACAATAACAACTACAACACCAAGTTCAGGCAATGACGTGGAGCAACTAGAACTCTCATACATTGCTGGTGGGAATGTAAAACAGGAAAGTCATTTTGGAAACAGTTTAGAGGTTTCTTATAAAGTTAAACAAAACTACTATACTTTATACAAACATTTAAAAAATAAAATAAACCAGGATGTGGTGGGAAAGAAGGAACGCAACCTGTGGCAAACAAATTTAACTGAATTACAAATGAATCACATAACCACAATGAAGAGGTTGGATAAGAATGTAGCTGCCCCACGTAATTTCTGAAAACAATGTTTTAGAGGATATTATTGGACTAAGAACAGAGAGAACTATACACAAATATTACAGCTGGTAAATTTGTTTTATACTGGAATGTGGGATAGGAATTCTGCAACTACTATATTTGAATAAAAGGTTGAAGAAATAAGTGTATATACATTGTGCACCTAATAAGAGTCAAATTTCTTACTGTCAGAGAAAGTAGTTAAAAATAAGGAAAGAGGAAAGACTATGGTGCTGGACTGAAGTCAGAGGCATCAACATGGAGTCGATCTAGACCGGTAGATAGAGATGTGTATGCATGCGTGAGATAGTACACATACGTATATTTCCTAGCTCTATCCACTGAGAAGAACTAGAAACAGTGAGATTTCAGTAGCAATAACCACACTTAACACCCAGACCTTGGTTTCTTTCTTTTCTTTTTTTTTTTTTAATTTTTTTTAATGGCTATATTTCCCTGTGCTCTATGATATATCTTAGTTGCTTGTTTCTTTTATAAATTTATTTATTTACTTATTTATTTATTTATTTGGCTGTGTTGGGTCTTTTTTGTTGTGTGCGGGCTTTCTTTTAGTTGCAGTGAGTGGGGGCTACTCTTCGTTGTGGTGCGTGGGCTCCTCATTGCCGTGGCTTCTCTTGTTGCGGAGCACGGGCTCTAGGCGTGTGGGCTTAAGTAGTTGCAGCACATGGGCTCAACAATTGTGGCTCACAGGCTCTAGAGCACAGGCTCAATAGTTGTGGCACACGGGCTTAGTTGCTCCGCGGCATGTGGGATCTTCCTGGAGCAGGGGTCGAACTTGTGTCCCCTGCACTGGCAGGCGGATTCTTAACCACTGCGCCACCTAAGAAGCCCCAGACCTTGGTTTCTTAATTACTTTCTCCAAGAAAAGGAACTAGCTTCTTGGACAACTGGTTGTTTTCTGGACTGGGGCAGGGGAATGTGCACCAAGAGTAGGGAGTATCTTGTGGTACCAGAAAGTAAGAAAATGTTTAAAAAAAAAAGAAAGAAAGAAAGAAAGAAAAAAGACAGTATATGGAAATAACAGGGAACCAATATGGAAATACTGCCAACGGCCAAAATTTGAGCAATTGAGAAACAAAATAAATAGCCATAATGTTGGATTGTAATCCAAAGAACATGGCCACAAGCCCATGCTGAATAAATGAATATGTGAAGAAGTGACAACTCTTCCTTACAGAAGAATTCCAAAGAATGCAGGTAAAAGGAATGAGAGAAACAGAACATCACCGTTAGAGTATCATAGTAAGAACTGCTTCAGGCAATGTCCACCAATAGATGCTTAAATCGGTGAGTGAAAGTTTAGGCAGAAACAGTATGTGCATAATCCCAAATTATCTTCTCAAAAATAATTAGTAATTTCAAAAAGGAAAATGGTAACTTTTCAGTGAAAAGTCTAGGCGGCCATCCAGGTGATGGATGTTAGCCAAGTGATCAAGGTTAAGTAACATATGTCAACACCATGTACCCCTTAATTTGTACATGTAGAAGAGCACTTCATCTCTATTGTATTCTTCCCAACAATGTATAACTTCAGCATAATCAAGAGAAAATATCATACAAATTTAAATTGCAGAACATTCTAGAAAATAATTGGCAAGTACTCTTCAAATGTGTCAAGGTCATGAAAGACTAGGAAAGACAGAGGAACTGTCGCAGATTGGAAGTGACTAAGGAAACATAAAACACAAACATAAAACTAAACATAATTCCAGGACAGAAAAAGGACATTAGTGGAAAAACTGGTAAAATCCAAATAAGTTGTGTAGTTTGGTTAATAGTATTGTACCAAAATTAATTTCTTGGTTACATAAGCTGTTAGCATATATGCATAATGCGTGAAGGTTATAGGTACTATTTGCGCAGCTCTTCTGCAAGTCTAAAATCATTGCAAAATATAAATAATTTTTCAAAAGTAAACAACAGCTTATATAGTTACCATACTGATCTACCCATTTGAAAGGAAAGTATTTGTTCTCTGCTTCCAGGTAACTAGTGTAGCAGCCTCCACACTAAAAGTTTGTCATTTAACGAAGAAAAAAACAGTCACCTCTTATAACAGTTATGTCCTATTCATTCTCTCTCTCTCCCTCTCTGCTTGTCAGGATTTTACCCTTGTTCATGAATCTATTGGCTTTTCACAAGGATAAGAAACCAAGAGAGAAAGAAATCACTAAGATGGTGAGACGAACGAAGAGTATTCTGTTGGTTGCAAAAATTCCAAGCTGGTCAGAGCCCTGTTTTTAATGTTTGTTTTTGTTCATTTATGCATATGTATTTATGTACGTATGGTAACCTGGGCCTGTTGAGACCCATGAATCTCTGATTAAATATTGCTTGTTTTCTGTGCTTTTGGACTCTCTCAGATATCTGTGATTGATGCACTGCTACACTTGGACCTTTTCAAATTCCAACTCATTTTAACAGCTTCCTTGTGCCAAGGGAGGAAGATTTGAGGGAATAATGGAGATAACCTCACACAGTTTCCTCAATAGGTTTCAAGAACAGCCCCAGCTAGAGCTTCCAAATGGAGAAGGCAGGCCAAGGCATGTTGAGCTCCATGGAATGAAGTGATTTGGGAGCTGTAGGAGCCCATATCAGGTCACCTTCCTTCCTAAAGGGCTTGCCTTATTCTATAAAGTGTTCTCCTTAAACAATATCTCAGCATCAACATCCCATCAATTAAATTTGGAGAAAGAGTATGTATGTATCAGGAGGTAAAGGAAAAGATGCTTTTTATCGTCAGGCAGTCTTATAAAATGGAACTTGGCAGTGACCTGGGAGGACAGGAGTCTGACACTGTTTTCCTTGGCTACAGAAGGGGAGAGATGCCTGTCCTTCTCTATGTCTTAGACTTCTTATAAGGATAAAATGGAATAACTAAAATGAAAATGGCAGGAAAAAAACTGCAGACCAGTGTTTTCATTGAAATGTTAGGATTTTCTCTTTTCCAGGCTCATTGCCCTCAGGATAAAATAAACACTCTCTGAGAGTGTTTAACAAAGCCCTTTATGTCTAATGCCAACCTGTCTTTTATATCAGGACACCCTTCTCTTTACATCCCTTATCCAGGCACAATGGACAGCGCCCCACTCTCTTTCACACATTCTTGCCTCTGCATATACTCTTCTTCCTTTTTAGGATAGCTCTCCCTGCTCTTATCCATTCCTGATCCCCTTCAACTGAGTGATTCCTGCTTATCTTCCAAGTTTCAACTTAAATACTTCCAGAAAGCCATTGCCCAAACCCCACTCTCCTCTCAAATATGCAAACTCTAGCCCAATTAATCTGTTGGATATGTATATCCCCGACTAGGTCTTCCAGAATGGAAGATTCTGCCTTTTTCACCATTATGTGTATCCCTGGCTTCCAACACGGTCTACCAAACAGTGGCTTTTCAATAAATGCTTGTTGAATGAATGAAGAAATAACCGACAGATGAATAAATGCATGCTTTCAATACAAGTTTCTTGATATAAGCCCTATTTGGGGGACTGAGATGTGGGGAAAGTATTTCAAAGACTAGACTGATGGAACAATTAGTAAATATGCAAGAAAAATTGTTTAGTTGCATTAGATATTTTAAACAAGGAAAACTTTGAAACTTAAATCCTGGGCAGCAGCGCCTGCTGCTTATTATTATTATTGTTATTATTGCAGTATAACATCAAAGCAGCTTACATTTATGTATTCTACCTGAATGCTCAGCAATTTGCTAAATGCTTTGTACATGCTAGCATTGTTTATCTCCCCCAAAACTTTATAAAATAGATACTGGTTTCATCCCTATTTAGAGATAAGAAAATAAATCAGAGAGGTGAGGTTGCTAGTCTGAAGTCACAGCACTACTAAAGAGCAGAGTCACAATTCAAAACTAAGGCTGCAGGACTCCAGAGTCTAAATTGTTAGAAACTGCATTCTCCTGCATCACCAAATCCCACTTCTGCCCTGCTGGACAACTAAACTCCAAGATCTTCCAGCACCCCAGAGTGTAGAAAAACTTGTTTAAATCCAATCCTGTATGAATTCTCAAGGTTTTCTCCATCATCTTCTAACTCACTAATAACGCTACCCTATCAAGTAGTTCTAATCGCAGTTTCTCTCCACCCAAAGCCAGGGCAACTATTCCTCCCACGTATCCCTATCTGAACTACTGAGTTTATGCTTTAATACAATTGTGTAGCTCCCACTCCCCCACAGACCCTCTTTTTTCTTCATTTGCTTCCAATAAAGAGACATTATTTGGTTGGGAGCTTTCCAGGGTAACATGAATCCATCTTTTGAAACTAGTTCCTGCATTTGGAAAATTGAATGATGCTTTGGTGTTTGTTTAGCAAGAAAGTCAGTCTGTGAAACAGCATTGTTATTTTATTATCTTTAATTCTTTTAAACCATATTAAGCAGATTTAATCTCCAAAGATGTCTTTTCTCACCACCACCCCCTTTTTAAATGGACAAGTCAGTTTCTACTTTTAAACCAGTTGCCTGCAAATATGCCACTGAGCATTGATATGGACACTTAACCAAATTAGCCACATGGTCCATCTGTACCTTCCTGCCCTTCCACAGCAAAACAGGTGTTGCCTTCAACATAATGAGAAGGCTTTTTCTTATCAGACGACTTCTTATCATAAAATTAAATACACACATATCCCAGAAACCCAAATCAATCATATAAATAAAAAGGTACACTCCCTCAGTCTACAAGTATCAGTTCCCTTAATAAAGAGACGTCTGATACCTCTAATCCATGAACCAGAGAGATTTTTGATCACCCTAGCATTTCCGGTATGGCTTTTTATTCTTTGCATCAACAAATTCTGTAACGGGGGATGTTCACAGTGACAGCATGTGATAGCTTCAGTAATCATCTCATCTACAAACCAAGATACTGCTCTGTTTCTTCACACCCCAGGTAAGATTTTGAAACAGCTAGTGCCTGGTTATTTACTCGCGTTCTCTATCTTTGAATAAAGCAAAGGAAAATACACTGCAAAGATAAGACTTCTTTATTTAAGGAAGAGAATGAGAAAGAATTTACTTCTGTATTGAAAAAAAATCATAAAGTAAGATCCTATGTCAGACACTGAGACACATCCTGATTATTATAGGAGTAAATGATAACAGAGTCAGGGGCAGAATAAAAAGATCCCCATGAATTTACTCACCTCAATTGAAATTTTTTATTAAAAACTAAATGTGTTTGCAGCATGGGTCCTTTACTATAAACACAGTTAATTATTAAAAGTATAATAAACAATAATAGGCATTTATGGAAACAAGCATAAATTCTTCACCCATTCAAATAAGTAGATTCTAGGTCATAAAAGGGGGTTCTAAAATATAGGAAAAAAAGAACCTAAGGTCTGAAGCTCAGAAACGATCCAGCATTATTTCAAGTCCTTTGTCACTAGCTGGAGGACAGGATCTTTGTCTTTTCCATCAAATTATACAAAGTGCCTGGCATGGGATCTTGACATGGAAGAGCTCTTTGCTCACCTGTTAATGAGGATGATCTATATGGCTTAAGGAAAGATGTTTGGTTTTACTTTTTCTCTTTTTCTTCTATTATAATCTACCCTACTCAAGAATTCAATTATGCAAACAATCACTGTATACCTACTAGGGGCAAATGACAGTTTAGATGCATGCAAAAGACCCCAGGCAACTTAAAGTAATAAAACTTTCCCCTTACTCCTTATGTTAACCAAAGATATATTTATCATCAATAGCAAAAGCAGAACACAGTTATTAAATCTACCAAGTGTAAATACATTCAGGGGAAACATCTTTTTCTTTTTTCCGTCGTGCCTAATCATCTTTTAACACTACTGTTTCAGGGTTTGCTTCTATGTGTAGATCCTTAGGGATTGAGAGAGGTATAAAACATGGTCCCAGACTTTGAGGACTGTCCAGCACCCCCACTCTGAACCTCCTGCAAATATCGAGCCAAGGAAAATGCAAATGATGCAATGATGAATAATAAAAATAGGATGAGCACAGCATTGATATTTACAAGCATACTGTAGGGGAAAATGTGAAGCAGAGTAGCAAAGTTCATCAATAAAGAATACTCACTAGAAAAGTGGCCAGATAGCATATCATGAAGTTAGAGATAGTGAAGCAACCAGGCCTATGAAGGAGTATCAGAAAGCAGAGATACAGAACCTCAGATAATAGATGGTGAGATGAAAAATGTAGGAGAAGAAAAAAGGCAGAACTCAGTAAGAAATACAAATTTTTTTTAAATCAAAGTCATCCAATATTGAATGAATGCATGAGATAATAGACACTATAGAATGTTCAGTAAGAGAAATAGTAGACAGCAACGAAAAAGGCTAAAACATGGAATAAGCAGTTTAAGAGGGTCAGAGACTAAAGATACATAAAGAAGATTCAACAATCATATAATTGGAGTCTGTGCTAAGTAAAACAAAAACAATGGATCAGAACACATATTGTAAAATATAACTTAAGAAAATTTTATTTCTAAAAAGATGACTTGAATTTGCCCATTGAAAGATGGCACCATATGCCAGGAAAATTTTGTTACAGGAAGGTAAACAGTGATGGTATCTGGGAAATTCTTGAATTTTAAAGGCAAAGGAAGAATCCTCTGGAGTCAATAAAAAAGATTGTCACTCATAAGATGAAGGAAAATGATCCCAGATTTTCTACTTCAATACTCAAGAGACATTGAGAGATACCAATAAAATATAATTGTATGTTTATATGTGTAAAATATAAACCTTACCTTAAAAGCAACTGTAAACAAATATTAAGCTCTGGTTAATAATATGCATACTGAAGTATTTGAGGGACAGGTTATACTGATGTCTACCAATTTTTAAATGCATCAAAAAATGAGATGGATTGAAGAATGGATAGAGTGATGGACAGATGGATAGGATGTGATAAAGCAAGTACAGCAAAATAGTAATTGTAAAATCCAGATGACAAAAATATAGAATATTTATTGTGAAAGCCCTTTGGCTTTTCTCAACATTTGAGAGTTTGAGTTTTGTCAATAAACTATTGAGAAAAATAATGACATAAAAATCTAAAGAAGGCTTCCCTGGTGGCACAGTGGTTGAGGGTCTGCCTGCCAATGCAGGGAACACAGGTTCAATCCCTGGTCCAGGAGGGTACCGCATGCCGTGGAGCAACTGGGCCCATGGACCACAACTGCTGAGCCTGTGCTCTAGAGCCCATGAGTCACAACTATTGGGCCCACGTGCCACAACTACTGAGGCCCACACACCTGGAGTCTGTGCTCTGCAGCCCAGGCTGGGGTGGGGGGGTGGGAGGGGGGCAGTGAGCCACAGTGAGAGGCCCACACACTGGGGCAGGGAGTGGCCCCTGCTCCCCACAACTGGGGGGGGGGAGACCATGTGCAGTGGCGAGGACCCAATGCAGCCAATAAATAAATAAAATTTATTTTAAAAAAATCTAAAGAACATAACTAATAAGATAGATATGACTGACACATACCAAACTCTGCCCTAAACCTAGACAGACCACCTTGTTCTCAAGCACCTAAGAACATTCATAAAAATTGATCATTAGCCCCCCAAACCCTCAATAAATTCTCTACAGATAAGAATCTCTGATCACAATGCAATATAACTTAAAATTAATACTAAATCACATATCCTAATACCTCTTACTCCTGGAGACTTTGAAACTCTCTCTGAGATCTTGAGTCTAATGGAAATACACAGCACCACTGTGGAATTTCAGAAAACATTGCTTATCAAAACACACATAAAAACACTACTAAAAGAAAACTCCCTAGTCTTTAAATATTTCTAACAATAAAGAATGAATTTTTTATGATTTTAAAAGTTATAAATAGAACAGTAAAATAAACCAAAGGAAAGCAGCATAAGGAATTAAAGGGAATAAAGTTAGAAAGTAATGAGTTCTACAACAGAAGAATAGGAAAACTAATGAAACAATTCAGAAGATTATTTTTTAAACTTTGAATTTTGAAATACTTTTTGGTATGCACAAGAATTACAAAATTAGTAGTACAGAGAGATCCCATATACCCCTTATTCAGCTCCCCCAATGTTAACATATTATACAACCATAGTGCCAACTACTGAAATCAGGCAATTAAATGAATGTAATACCATTAACTAATCTACAAACTTTATTCATATTTTGTTAATTTTCCTACAAATACCCTCTTTCTGGCCCAGGATTTCACATTGCATTTAGTTGTTTAGTCTCTTCTAAACAAAATTCCTATCCTTTCCTTAACCTCATGACCTTGATATTTTTAAAGGGTATTTGTCAGTTATTTTCTTCAGCATCCCTCAACTTGGGTTCCTCTTGTATTTTCTCATGATTAGTTTGAGGTTTGCAAGTTTAGTAAGAATATCTCGGAAGTACACGTATCAAAATATACCTGATGTCTCTATGTGTCATCACTGATGATGTTAACTTTGATCACTTGGTTAAGGAGGTGTGTGCCATGATTCTGCACATTAAAGTTACTATTTTTTCCCTTTGTAGTTAATAAATACCTTGTGGGGAGATACTTTGAGACTGTAAATATCCTGTTTCTCTTCATACTTTTATTGATGAATTTTAGTATCCACTGATGACAGTTCTTGACTACAATTATCACAGGCTCTGGCTAACTATTTCTATCATTCTCTCTACACTTATTAATAAAATGCTACTGTAAGGAATGGCTACGCCTCTCTCCCATTTATTTATTTATTCATTTACTTAAATCAATAGGGACCCAGGGATGATTTATTTTATTCTACAGGTTATAATACAATCTATCATTAAGAATTTTCTTGCCCAAATTGCCTTAATTTTGCAGATCTGGAGCTTCCTCAAGTTGTCTTCAGTGTCCTTTTGAACATGTTCCTGTCATTTAAAAAATATTTCCTTATTTCTGCAACCACAGTATTTTCCAGGCTTATCTTATAGTTTCTCTGCCACAAGCCTGGAATCCACAATTTCTTAAAGTAACCTTGGTTCCTCCTATTTGAGAATGATCTATAGAAACCATAACCTGAGTGCTAGGTGTGCTCATTGCTACTGGAGTCTCAAGCCCATCTCTGTGGACACAACTAGGAAGTATATGCATGCATACTAATCCCTGCATACACCCACATCTATATTTCTGCATCTATGTGTATATATTAAAAACTAAGGGTTCATTTTGCTATCTCTAATTTAACAACACAGAGCCTATTCTAGTCCTCTCCTTTTCTTTATCTATAATTTGTTTCTCTGAAAGTAAGAAGTTTGCTTTTATTATCTATAATATATATATTAATTTGTTTAATTCTAGTATACACATAGTTTCAGCATTGTTCACAATAGCCCTATGAATAGTCAGATTCAGTAGCTAGGATACAATTTTTGTGTATAGCTATTTTTATCTTTAGTCCTACAGTGTGTAGACAAAATACTGTTTCAAATGTCACTTAGGTTAGTTCTTTTCTTCTCTATCCCCTTCAGTGTAGTTATTTTATTCATCTGTAATTAGGTTCATTCATGATTTTTATATTCTATTTTGGATTACAGCCACATCCTGGTGGATATTAACTCTTTTCGAGTGTGTGAACTTTGCCATGGTTCTAAGCATTAGCTCTAAACAAACACATAGATATGGAGAATTGTTTCTCCCTACTCATTCCTCCTAACCCATTCTCACTCCCTCATTCTTTCCACCCCATTACCACCCTGTAGGTAATCAGTCTCATTTGGTTCTAGCTTATCCTTCCTGTATTCCTTTTACTCAAATGAACACATACATGTATATTTTTCATATCCCTTTTTTTCTTACTTGAAGAGTACAAATATTTATTTGACCTTTGAAAAGCTGGTTATTTTAAAAATAAAGGACAAATGACCTAACCTAATCAAGATAAAAGAAAAATGAGTATTTTTTTTTACAAATAAAACTATAAAAGGTAGATAATTACAAAGTATGAAATAATTTTTGCTCAAATCTATGTCAACAAATTTGAAAATATGAAGTAGATAATATTCTTGGAAAATGTATTTTACCAAAACAGAGTCTAGAAGGCATAGAAATGTAATAAATAGTCTGATTTCCAAAGAAGACAGAGAACGTAGTTTGGCTACAACCATTCCCCCTCTCCTCCATATCTACATGTCCAAATGATTTTATAGGGAAGTTATTCCAATCTTATAAAGCAAATAATTCCAATAGTACCTAAAATGAAACAAAAACCTGGCAAAGATTCAGCATGTGCACTTAGAGACATGTACACACATACACAAATAAGAAAACTATAGGCCAATCTTGCTTATGAATATTGATGCAAGATTTTAAAATAAATATCAACAAACATAATCTAACAGCACATAAAAAAAAATAACACATCTGACCAAGTGGGGTTTATTCCAATAATAAAAGGAATTTTCAATATTAAGTAATTTGTTAATATGATCTATCACATTAACATAGATCTAAGAACAAAAATGCGATGATAATCTCCATAGATGCTAAAAATACATTTTAAAAAACTCCATTTTTCTGAAGAAAAACACTCAATAAACTAGGAACAAACTATATTTTATCTCAAACTAATGGTCACTGAAAAACACTAGAATTGTTTTTGCTCAACAAGGGTTCTACTGGCATAATAATTCTTCCTTATTAATTTGTAAATGTAATGTAATCTCAATAAAAATACAAGTTTTGTGGGGATAGTCTGAAATTAGACATTCTTATTTGATTACCCTATATATTAAAAAACAAATAAATGATAGCCAGGAAAACTGTAAGGGGGGTAGGGGCACAGGGAGAAATCTTTCAAGAGCACTGAGAGGAAGCTATCCTTATCAAATATTAAAATATAAACACTCAGTATTTATGACAGCATAATGTTATTTAAGTGTTGAAAGGAGAAAACCACCAACTTAGAATTCTGTATCCAGCAAAATCATCCTTCTATTAAGAAATAAAAACTTTCTCAGACAAAAATTGAGAGAATTTGTCCCCATTATATCTGCTTCGCAAGAAATGTTAAAAGAAGTTCTTCTGAAAGAAAAAAAACAATATGAAACACTGACCTACATAAAGAAAGTAGGATTAGAGAAGAAATAAGGGTGAAATAAAATCTTCCATATTTTTCTTATTCATCTATTAGGTAATAATTTGTTCAAAATAACAATACCAATAATATGTTGGATGACTACAGTTTATGGATAAATAAAATAAGTGACAGTAATATTATAAGATATAAAAGGTAGGAATTGGGAATACTCTGTCATAAGGTAACCACATTACCCATGAAGCAGTATAGTTAATTTTTATATGTTATATTTATAAATGGTATACATGTCCACAGTGTAGTATCCATATACAAGTGAACTTAGACAAACTGTATATTTCAAACTCTAGGGAGACCACTGAAAGAATTTTAAAAGCAACTATAATGGATATACTAAGAGAGGAAAGAAAATGGGATCATAGAAAAGCTCACTGAAAACCACTGGAGGCAGAAAAGAAGTAAAAGACAAAAAAAAAGATACAGAGAACAAGGGCAATGACTACAAACCAGTAACATATATAATAGATATTAATCTATCAATAATCACTTTAAGTGTGAATGGTCTAAATACACTAAATAAAAGACAGAGACTGTTGGAGTAGATTAAAACAAAACAAAACAAGACCATATTATCTTGTTTCTTGTCTACAAGAAATCCACTTGAAACATAATGACATAAATAAAGAGTAAAAGCATGGAAAAGAGAAACTATGATAACACAAATCAAAGGAAAGCTAGAGTAACTATGTTTATTTCAGACAAAGTAGACTTCAGAGCAAGGAATATTATCAGAGATAAAAGGGATATTATATAATGATAAAGGGGTCAATACTCCAAGAAGACATAATAATCCTTAATATGTATGTGCCTAATAACAGAGCGTCAAAATGTGTGAAGTAAAAACTGACAGAACTGCAAAGAGAAAAAGACATATCCATTATTGTATTTAGAGACTTCAACACTCCTCTTAGTAACTGACAGAACCAGCAGGCAGAATATCTATGAGAGTACAGTTAAACTGAACAGGACCACCAATCAAGTGGATCTAATTGACATTTATAGAATACTTCACCCAACAACAGCAGAATACACATTCTTCTCCAGCCCACATGCCACATTCACTGTGACAGACCACATTATGGGCCATAAAACACACCTTAACAAATTTAAAAGACTATAAATCAAACAAAGTATGCTCTCAGACCACAGTGGAATTAAATTAGAAATCAATAACAGAAAGATACTGGAAAAACATAAAATATTTGGAGATTAAACAATACACTTCTAAATAACACATGGATCAAAGAACAAGTATCAAAAGATATTTTAAAACATTTGGAACAAAATGAAAATGAAAATACAATTTATCAAAATTTGTGGATGTAGTGAAAGCAATGTTTAGAGGGGAATGTATTTCATTGAATGCATATATTAGAAAAGAAAAAAGATCTACAATTGATAATCTAAACTTCCATCTTAGGAAACTACAAAAAGAAAAGCAAATTAAATTCAAAATAAACAGAAAAATTAATAAAAATCAGGGCAGGAATCAATAAAATTGAAAACAATAAAAGCAAAAAAAAAATTTATATCAGTAAAATTCAAAAAAATATCTAGCCAGGCAAACTGAGGAAAAACAAAACAAAACAAAAAAGGAAAACACAAATTACTAATATCAGAAATGAAAGATGGACCAGCACTGTTGACCTCATGGACATTAAAAGGACAATAAAGGAGTATTTTATAATTCTCTGCTGACAAATCTGATAACTTAGATGAAATGGACCAATTCCTTGAAAGTCACAATCTATAAAAACTCATAAAAGATGAAATGAATAATCTGAAGTGTCTACATGTATAAATAAATTTAATCAATAAATAACCTTCCAAAACAGAAAGCATTAGGCCAGTCACAATAAAAACTCTCAGCAGGCTAGGAATAGAGTGAAACTTCTCCAACTTAACAGAGGACATCTACAAAAACCCTACAGTTAACATAATACATAATGTGAGTTTCTAGATGCTTTTCCCTAAGATGGGAACAAGGCAACGATGTCCCCTCTCACTACTGCTTTTCAACATGCTGCTGGAAGTCCTAGCTAATGCAATAAGACAAGAAGAGGAAATAAAAGGTTTACAGATTGGAAAGGAAGAAATAAAACTGTCTTTGTTCACAGATGACATGATTGTTTATGTAGAAAATACCAAAGAATCAACAGAAAAACTCCTGGAACGAATAAATAATTACAACAAGGCTGCAGGACACAAAGTTAATACACAAAAGTCAATTACTTTTTCATATACCAGCAATGAACAATTGGAATGTAAAATTTAAAACACAGCACCATTTACATTAGCCCTCCATTAAAATTAAATACTTAGATATAAATATAACAAAACATGCATAAGAACTAAATAGGGAAAATTCCAAAGCTCTGATGAAAGAAATCAAATATCTAAATAAATGAAGAAATAGTCCATGTTCAAGTATAGAAAGACTCAATATTGTTATGATGTCAATTCTTCTCAAATTGATCTAAGATTCAATGAAATCCCAATAAAATCATAGCAAGTTGTTTTGTGGATATCAACAAGGTGATTCTTAAGTTTATATAAAAAGGCAAAAAGACCCAAAATAGCCAACCCAAGACTGAAGAAGCAAGTCAGAGGACTGATGCTACTCAAATTTAAGACTTAACTATAAAGCTATAGTAATTAAGACAGTGTGGGATTGGCAAAATAATAGAATGATAGATAATGGAACAGAATAGAGAGCCAAGAAATAACCTCACACAAGTCTAGTCAACTGATCTTTGACAAAGGAGCAAAGGTACTTCAACAATGAAAGGATATACTCTGAAATAACTAGACATCCACATACAAAGAAATGAATCTAAACTCAGACCTTACAGCTTTCACAAAATTTAACTCAAAATGGATCATAAACCTAAATATAAAATGCAAAACTATAAAACTTCTAGGTGAAAACATAGGAGAAAATCTAGGTGACACTGGGTTTGGTGAGGAGTTTTTAGATACAACACCAAAAGCACAATCCACGAAAGAAAAAAAAATAATGTTGTACTTGATTAAAATTTAAAACTTCTGCTCTGCAGAAGACATTTATGAAAATGAAAAGGCAAGTCACAGACTGAGAAAAAATACTTGCAAAACATATCTGTAAAGGAATTATATTCAAAATATACAGAACTCTTAAAACTCAACAGTAAGAAAACAACCAAACTTAAAAACAAGGAAAAGATTTGAAGAGACACCTAACCAAAGGAGTTATAGAGATGGCAAATAAAAATATGAAAAGATGCTCAACATCATAAGTCATTAGGGAACTGCAAATTAAAACAACAATGAGATACCACTATGCATCTATTAGAGTGGCTAATATTCAAAACTGACAACACTGAAAGCTCACAAGGAATTTTCATTCACTGCTGGTGGGGATGCAAAACGGTACAGCCACTTTGTAAAACAGTTCGTCAATTTCTTATAAATCTAAACAAGCCTTACCATATGATCCAGCAATTGCACTCCTTGGTATGAAATTTAGTCCCTACAAAAACTCGCACAGAAATGTTTATAGCAGCTTTATTCATAGCTGCCAAAACTTGGAAGTAACCAAGATGTCCTTCAGTAAGTGAATAAACTGTGGTATGTGGTACATCCATAGGAATTATTCAGTGATTAAAAAAAAAAAGCTATCAAACCTTGAAAAAACATGGAAGAACACAATATGCATGTTGTTACATAAAAGAAACCAGGCTGAAAAGGCTACATACTATATGATTCCAACCATAGGACATTATGGAAAAGGCAAAACCATAGAGACAGTAAAATGATCAGTAGTTGCCAGAGAGGGAGGGAGGGACAACTAGGTGGAACACAGGAGATTTTTAGGGCAATTAAACTATTCTGTATGATACTAGAAGGATGAATACATGATATCATGCATTTTTCAATACTCAGACGTGTAAGACACAAAGAGCAAACCCTAATGTAAACTATGGACTTTTGTTAATAATAATATCAAGATTGGCTCATCAATTGTAACAAATACTAATGCAAGATGTTAATAACATGGAAAATTGGGGGGAGGGCACAGGGTAGTATATGGGAACTCTGTGCTCTCTGTATCTCAGTAGTTTCTACTCAAATTTTCTGTAAACCTAAAGTTGCTCTAAAAAATAAAGCACCAATTAATTTTTTTAAATAATGAGAAAGGTTTTTCTACATAAATACACAGAAAGCTATCAGATGCATGGGTAAGAGAAAACAGAGAGAAAGGGTACATAAAATATGTTGCCTTTTATATAAAAATGGGGGAAGAAATAAGAAAATATATTCATATTTGCTTGTTTATGCATTAAAAGCTTTGGAGGAAAACCTAAGAAACTAATAGCAGTGATTACCTGTGGGGCTGGCAGTTGAACTGGCTGGATGAGGGAGTATAACAGGAGAGTAAATATGTGGATCTGCCATGTGATTGCAGCATTATTTTTTTAATTATATTTTTAAAAAATCAACCCCCTGAGAAGGTTTATCTGAGCTCTAGAGGAAACCTTGGCTTTGACCATTCTAGACGTAGTATTTTCATTTAATACTCTGAATAACCCCTCTGAAATTTACTCTTTGGAAACTCTTTCATGTGTGCACAGTGTATTCAAAGAAACTACAAAGATATTCATCACAACATTACTTGTAACAGCCAAAATTTGAGGAGCACCTAAACATGGATCAACAAGAGGAACTGGTTAAGAAAATTGTAATATAGACCTACTAGGAATCCCAAAGCATCAGTTAAAGAGAATAAAGCAGACTTGTATGCATTGACGTGAAAAATATCCATGATGTATTGTTAAGGCAAAAAATAAAGCAGCAGAAAAATGTGGACAGAAGTTTTTAAAGTGTAATATAATTTTGTTTGTAAACGCAATAAAGAAAGACCTGGAAGGATACGCAACAAGCTGACAACAGTGCTTACCTCGGGGGAAGTATGCAGGATTTTAAGGGGAGAAGGGGAGAAGTTTACTTTTTACTTTTTTCTACTTCCTATTGTTTGACTTTTTTCTTCTGCAACTATGATGTATTGCTTTTAATACATGAATAAAAATATAAAGGTTTTTTTTTTTTTTAAACCCAGTCGAGTGTTCATGTCCAGAAGCAGCAGCCATCTCAGGAGGCTGTTTGCTGTTACCTCTGTTCATTTTTTTCATACCAAGAAGGGCTAAAGGAACCTCAGTGTTCTCCACAGCATTGTTAACCGGGGCACTGAATCTAACTTGCCATTCCCTGTAATTGGATCCTTCCAGTAAAGCTGCCTCAATAAAATGTCCCAAGTGCTGCAGCCAAGTGTTTAGGAGGCACATAGGACCCTGGTGGCAGCTTTGGGGGTGGGATGGGGGTCTGGGCTTGGGGCCTGGGTCTAAAATGCTGCAGGAGGCATGCATTAACGTCCCAGCCAGCTTAACTAGCAACAGAGGAGCACGTCTGCATTTTCCATGCAGGCTTAGGGAGACTTGTTTGCAAGGCTCGGGATCCCTGGTGAGCTGTTTTCTGAGGCTTCAGTTACAGCACAATTGCAAAAGTATTAATGCAATGAGACTTTTGTATAACTACATTAGGAGAGGGGAAAATTAACTCAGTGGTTTCTCCAGCAGGCATTCACAACTGCTAATAATGAATATATCTCAAGAAGGAAGTGATTGTTGATAATTATCCCCTAAATCCCCCCTTGTGCAATACCTAAAATGATAGGCAGAGAAAGGCCTACAACTTCCTGTTTGCTTGGTCTGGAAGTGCGATGCATGTTCTATTCAGACGGTCTTTCCGTTTATTGTTTCATCTCTCAGGGGCCCTAAATTCCCTTATGATCTAGGAAACAAGCTCTCTACCTTGGTCATTTTTGTTTTAAGGTTTTCAGAGCCCAAGAGCTGAATCCAGATGTAGCCTTTTAAGTCATGCCAGCTTGGAGTCACAGATTGTTTGTGCTTAGTGCTTGTCTCTCTCACTTCCCCTGTTCACACAAAAGGAATGGACTTTCTTCAAGGATGAAATTACACAGAGGTGTCAGGCACAGAGTTGAGATGGAACTCAGGCCTCCGGAATTTTATTCCAGATTTCTAGAGTCATGTGCTCTTTTATTCATACCTTCATTCATTTCTTCATTCAACAAACACTTATTGAACACCTATTAAATACAAAAGAAAGATAGCATTCTAGTTGAAAATGCCAACTTTGGAACCAAATTGAGTAGGTTTTCATCTCAGCTCAAATACTTTTTAGCTGTGTGACATTTATAACATCATATAGGCTCTCTGTATCTTTGCATCTCTATATTTAAATGGAAATACTGGTGGATCTTACCTCATAAAGTTGTTGAGAGGACAAAAGGATTTAATACATAAAAAGGAGCTTAAAACAGTCCATAGTATGATAATGGTAGCTACTATTGTTATTTTTATTCTTATTATCATTATGTTCCAAGCATTGCGCTGTGGACTTGGAACACAATCCACAACGATGAAAAACCAATCAGGGGCCTCTGGTTTCACAAAACTTACAGACTAGTGGGGGCCTAAACATTGATCAAATACGAGCAATCACAAAAAAATAATAATAAAATGTGAGATTGCCATTGTGATTGGTGCTTCAAATGATATGTGTGTGATACCTTGAGGCGGGTGGAGGGGGGTGAGGAGAAAGATGGGGTAAGAACTGGGATTTAACTAGTCAGGATGATCAGACAAGGCCTATCTGGGGAGATGATAGTTATGAAGTATAAAGAAAAAATTAACTAGGTAAAATGGGAAATGAAGGGCCTTAAGAGTGAAGGAAAAGAATGTGCAAATGCCCTGTGATAGCTGGAGCACTGTACCTACATGGAACTACAAAAATATATGTGTAGTCAGGGCATAGATAGCAAAGGCAGGGCAAGATGAGGTTGAATGCTGGTAAGTGACACATCTCCTGGGGCCTCGCAGGCATTTTACAGGCTCATCATCACCCTAGTTTTACAGGAAGCCACTGAAGAGTTTTAAGCAGGGGAATGCCATGATCAGATTTATGTTTTGAAAAAATCACTCCGGCTGCTAAATGAAGAATGGATTGAAGGAATAATCCTTCTTGAGTATCCAATGTCTCTCCCTGTTCACAGTCATGTCATTGCAAATAAATGGAAGGCATGCATCCCAGAGAAGAAGTCAGTGATCTTCATGAGAGCTGAAACCAGAGAGGTGTAGAGAGGTTGGGTGTAGAGAGTAGGGCAGGAGAATGCCAAATTAGCCTGCTTGCCAATTTAGAGAACTGCATACCCAGTCTTCCTTCTCTAAATGGTCACTGTATCAAATAGCATCAGGAGTACTTTGTTGAAAGCAATGGAAACTTGTTCTGGACACCTATAGCAAAGGGGGATTTTTTAGAAGATGTAGAAGTATCTCAGGATTAAAGGAAAAGTCACAAAACTGTAAAATGAACAGAGTCCAGGCAACTCAAATCATCTTGGCAAAAGGGCCAATGGAAAAGTAATCTCCATCTCTCCTTCTCCAAAAAGAAATAGGAATAGATGCTTAACGGCCAAAAAACAACAAACACTAGAGTATTGGTTCACGGAAGCATCTTTATGGAAGTGTGTTCACTTCCCCACAGCTAATCACATCTTCTTCCCTCCAAACTTTCTGCCATGTATCTCCTCAAACCTGTTTTTACCACCTTTTCAGATTTCATGCTGTCTGATCCATCTTCCTAACTGGCACCATGTAGGAATACCTCCATACTTCATCTCCAGCCAGGGCTCCCACTTTCTCTCCAAATCTCCATTATGCTGCCTGCTTACTGATGGTAAGCACCCTTCTCTATCTTGGATTTTTAAGGACAGTAATCCACCTGCTGGTTACTTTCAGTGATATGTTGCGGGGTAAGAAGAAGAGCATTAGGTTTGCATACAGAGAACTAGACTCTGGGTTCTGCTCACTATGTAATCTTAAATAAGTCACTTTCTCTCTGCAAGCCTCAGTTCTTTCATCCATGAAATGGAGGCAGCAACAGCAACTACTTCACAGATTATGGGACAATCACAAGTAGTAGTGAATGTGAAAATACTTTTAAACCAGTGGTTCTCAACCCTGGCTAGGCTTCAAAATTTCCTCTTGTTTCTTAAAAAACAGATATGTTTCCTAGAGCTGCTGAATCACCACATTCAGGGACTGGTCTCAGGTAGCCGTATTCCTAAGAAGTTTCAAATGTGACTCAAATGTGCAACCAGTGTTGAAAATCACTTTGAATGTACTTTAGGACATATACACTCCTGTCCGATAACACTTCTGTAGTCTAGCTACCATGCTCTACCCCTTCTCCCTGCTTTTATTCCTAGACCTCTCCAAACCACCCTCTACTGAGACTGCCCAAGGAGCCTTCAATCAGTGTCAATCAGACATATCAATGCTTTTGCTCAAATACTCCCAAGTGCCTCTCATTCCTCTTGAGCATGAATGAAGACCCTTCACAATCTGCTCTGCTGACATGTTCAGTTTCTGTCGTGTCCTTTGCACCTCCCACCCAGAATGTTTTGCTCAGGAATCTTTGGCTGGCTTTTTCTTAACATTCAGGCCACAGGGAGACCTTCCAGGCCATCCAATCTCAATTACTCCCTCTCCAACTGTTATCCTCCATTGCATCACTTGTTTTGTGTTCTTCAAGTCACTTATCACTCTGAAATTATTCATTTATTTGTTTTCGTAATTTATCCATCTTCCCTGGCTAGACTGTAAGCTCTGTAAGAGGATATTGCAAGTCTAGGCAACTGCTTTATCCCCAGAGGTAGAAGATTGCCTGGTACCTAGTTAGGTACTTAGTAAATTAATTCAGTAAATGAATAAATAAATGTACCTTTCATCATCTAAGGCAAAGGGGACTCACATTTTGCCATATCCCCAATACTTCAGCCAAGCTGTGAAATGACCAGAGTTTTCGCTTTGATTCACCTCCCAATTGCTGAATTGCAATTCCCAAAATTCACAGCCAAGTAGTATCAGGTGACCACAGACTCAAAAAAGTATCATAAATTGCTTAATACGTTTTCTTCTGGGGCTTAGGCAATGAACTTGATATTTACTGTTTGGCAAAGCTTTTCTGTTTTTCTTTGTTGGTAGGTGTAAGTTGATTTTTGCAGCCAAAAACACCTCTTTCTGGCTGGCTTCCCCATTTTTCCTCCTTTTACTAGCATACCCTGGAGTAGTATAACCAAGCAGAGGTGAATTATGTGCAGGGAAATGGGCCTTAATGAATAGAAAATCCATGGAATTCATTTGATGTTAGCACATTAACACTCTCTTTGCCAAGTCTTCCAAATTTCAGTTTTTCCAACAAAAATAAAAATAGTGGAGGAAGGGTATCTCTCAAAGACCATGATCTTGAAATAACATAAGCAATTCTATACATTTTAATGAAATGTGCTCAAAAGCAGTCAACCCTCATCAACAAACCCCAGATCCAAATGTCAACAAGCCCCTCTAGTATACTATATTGGTCAGGAGCTTGGGCCATGATGTCAGTCATACTTGGTGCTGTGGCTTACTGGCTGCGAGTCTGAAAGTCTTACACTTTCTAAGTCTCAGATTCGTTATCTATAAAATAAGGGCAATAACAGCACCTACATCATACTGTTAACCATTGTTAGGCTGAAATGAGAAAGATATATGTCGATGCCTAGCTGGCACAGTGTGACAGTCTATGCATGTTCCCTAAAAACTAATTAACTGAATAAATGAATTCCAGCCTCCCCACTTTGTAGTCTCCATTTCCCACAATGCCTTTCCATGCTATGCTCACCTTCAAGAACAGTGAAGAACACAGAAAGACAAATACCATATGATATTGCTTATATATGGAATCTAAAAAAAGGGTACAAATGAACTTATGTACAAAACAGAAGCAGAATCACAGATGTAGACAAGAAACTTATGGTTACCAGGAGCTAAGGGGGGAGGGATAAATTGGGAGACTGGGACTGACGTATACACACTACTATATATAAAATAGGTAACTAGTAAGAACCTGCCATATAGCTCAGGGAACTCTACTCAATACTCTGTAATGACCTATATAGGAAAAGAATCTAAAAACCAAAAAGAGTGGATATATGTATATGTATAACTGATTCACTTTGCTGTACACCTGAAACTAACATAACATTGTGAATCAATGATACGCTGGTAAAATTTTTAAAAACAGAAAGAAAGAAAAAGAATGGTGAATAGTAATGGGATTGATTTGGACAGAAAGATAGTTGTGGTGGCGCTCCAACTTTCCTAAGCCTATTCTCCTGAAAAACAACAAACATTTCTGTATTAGAAAGGCCCTAATGTAGTGTCTCTCTCTCTCTCTCAACAAAGAGAGATAATAATGTATCCTGTAGGCTGAATGTGGAGTCCAAATATTCTGGAGAGTCTGGTCCTTTGCCAGGTCCTGGACATATTACATTAAATAAGACATAAACCTTGCCTCCACGGATCTCTCAGGCTCACTTCAAGTCTCAATTCTGCCATTCATTAGTGAAAACATTGGCAAGTTACTCACCTTGCCAAGTCTCAGCCTTCTCCTTCATAAAATGTAGAAAGTGACATCTGGCATCCCATACTCTCAGGGCTGAAATAGAACTTAACTAAGATAAAGCTTCTCTAACGGTTAGAAACCAACTCTAGCTAACTTAAGTGGAAAGGTACTTTTTAGAAAGTTGTCAGGTGACTCAAAGTATTAGCCTCAAAACTCAAAAACCAGGAAAACAAGCCATATCCATGGGATCCACAGCTGTCCACAGAAGAAATGCCTGTGGAGAACACATCCACTGCTAGATACCAGTGCCATCACCACCAAAAGCTGCAGCCACTGCCACAAGGTGCCACCACCATGAATAATTCCCTCCAAGTTTACATCCCTGCTCACAACCCAAAGAGCCAGGCAGGAACATTCAGTTGGCTGAGTCTAGATCATCAGCCCACTCTCTAGTTGCCAGGGTTGATAAGAGAAAATCTAGATCCTATCAGCTTCCTATGTGGAAGTGGAAGGCAGAGTACCACCTTCCTCTAGGAGTTATATAGCAGGGATCCCCACGGAGAAGGGCTGTTTGGTGCTGAGCATTTTCCCAAATGGTAAATACCCCCTGAAGTCTATGAAAGCACTCTGCACACAGTGGAGGGTTGTATCTTGCTGAATCATGCTGACTGGACAAAGTTCAACTACCTTTGAGTGGGGTTGATTAAGACTACAGACCAAAGGAGCACATTCCTTGTGTCTTTAAAAAAAAAAAAAAAAAGGATGAATTATCCATATGTGAAAGAGATTTACTGTAAGAGCCATAGGCATTTCCAAGAAAAATTCCAATAGTTTCATGCTGTTCGGACAAAGCATTTGTGTAACTTCCACAGGGGTAAATGGCTTATTGCTTTACTCACTAATATCAACCTGTCATTTCGTTACTATTGATTGGCACTGGATGGCCAACAGCATGTTATCGGGGAATTGGTTCCTTCAAGATCAGCTCTCACCTACATATTCCCCTACCCAGCACCAGGTACTTTCTCAAGGCCCTAGAAAATTCTCCAGCCAACATTTCTTCCCCTATTTTCTCCTCTGACTCACGGAAAAAAAAAAATGAACTACATGCATGAATTAAGGGAGAAAGATATCTAAAACACTACTGGGAACTGTCTTAAAAGCTATCTTCACTCAGTACATGTATTTGTTATGTAGTGCTACAAAATTTTGGAGTGGGGGACAGGAGAAACAATAGCTAGCCTTGAAGTCTGAAGTCTTGTTTGGAGTCTCTCACCACCCTGGGGCCCTGCCAAAAGCACGCTTTCTCCCCAAGATCTCAATCCTTCCACCTACCTCTGAATCTCTTTATAATAAGCAGCCTAGAGTGCTGTCATTTAATACACATACACAGGGCTCCCCAGAGCTTGGAAACTCTTTCGCAACTGTCTCCTTGATAGGCATCTAAGAAACAAATGAGGAGAAAGGATGTCTAAAGGCTCCATTAACATTGTTAGGTTAGAAACGTTGACAATAAGTCGATTCTTTTTGACATGACTGTCCTGGTAATGAAGGGACATTTCTACATGACTCTTCCTAATGTAAGATAAGATATGGATGGCCTCTGATTTTTTTGACACATGTCCAGTATATCAAAGGGGTGGGAACTGGTATAAGAAAATAGGTTGTCTCAGTGACACATTAATAGGAGCCCTGGTTGGGAGATTAATGATAATGCTACCTTGTACTTGAGTGTCCAGGCAGCTCACCTGGGAATGAAAGCTGGAATTCCTACAAGAGGGGATAGAAAACCCAGGGGCCTCCACCTAACATCCAGATGGAGTTCCCTTGTTTGCCCATAATCCTAGAAAACCACAGGGAGGACAGAATTGCTCATGCACTGGAATGTCACCTTTCATCTGCCTCTGGCTAGGCTGTGGGTCTGAGTAATTGGATGGGCCTATTTGTGGCCTGTCAAAAAAATGGACCTGATGGGATTGGTAGCAGGTAGAAATCAGGCTTCTGGGACAGGGAAAGCTGACGCATTGGAAGCAATAGAATAGAGAATCAGGAAAGAGTGGTTGAAAGATCAGCTCTTTTAGCATCTAGCTCTCTTTCCCCAGACACTGCCCCACAGAGTTCAAAAGGTCACATTTGGTGATTAAAAATAAAACAAAACAAAACCAAGCCTCTATGTTCCCACAACTCTCCTTGCCCTGCCCTACTTTTTCTCTTTTTCCATAGCACTAACCACCTTCTAACATACAATATAATTTACTATTATGTTATCTTGGGTTTAGCTTGGCCTCACAGCATGGATCCTTGTTTTGTGTGTCCCAAGTGACTAGAACAGTGCTGGCACATAACAGGCACTCAACAAATACTTGTTGAATAAACGACTGATTCAAGAAAACTGTGAAAATTCAAATACTTCCATTTTTTAAAAACCCTATAGCCCAGATATCTCAGTCAGTAGAGCATGAGATTTTTTTTTTTTTAAACAAACTATCAACTTAAAAGTCAATTCAGTTATTCCTAGGTGGCACAGTGTTAACAATCCACCTGCCAATGCTGGGGACATGGGTTCGATCCCTGCCCCAGGAAGATCCCACACGCCACAGAGCAGCTAAGCCCGTGCGCCACAACTATTGAGCCTGTGCTCTAGAACCTGTGAGCCACAACTGGTGAGCCCATGTGCCACAACAACTGAAGCCCACGCGCCTGGATCCCGTGCTCTGCAACGAGAGAAGCCACCACAATGAGAAGCCCATGCACCACAATGAAGGGCAGCCCCTGCTCACCACAACTAGAGAAAGCCTGTGTGCAGCAACAAAGACCCAGCACACCCAATAAAAAATAAATTTGTTAAAAAAAAAAAAAAGTCAATTCACCTTTGACAATTTCATCATGCTGTATGAATGAGAGTGTATTATCATTACTATTATTAAATAATAATAAACAGTATAAATAATCATCAAAATGACTTAAAGAAAAAGAAACAAGTATTGATATTGGCAAAAAAGGTTAAGCATTCTAAGGAAGGCTACTAAAAGCAAAAGACTGGTAAGTTTACCCTCAGAAAAGCTGCTTATTCATTCTTTTGCATTTATTCCCCTCTTGACAATAATACAATTGTAGTACTAGTGAAAATAACAACAATGTTTATAAAGTCCTGACAGTAACCCATGCCTGAGCATGGAAACTATTTAGACGCATTCTCACTTAGTTCCCTCAGCAATGTATTTGAGCACCTACCATAAACATCATTCCTGTTTTACCAATGAGGAAACCAAGTCACAGAGAGATTAACTCCCTCAAAATCACACAGTTAATACATGGCAACACTGGGCATTAAACCTAAATTTTTTTGATTCTGGGCTGTAACTTTAGGCCCTTATATCATAATGTCTCTTCCTTTTTTCTTCTTCTTTTTTTTTTTTTTAATCCTTATTCACTCCCTTTTTTTCTAACCCACAGTGGTAGAAGGAAAAATTAAGGAAGGGGAAGAATTTTTTTTTTCTAGGAATGGGGAAAGCAGAGAAAATGGATACATTATAGAGGACCCAATTGTATAATTTAACTTTCCCTTTATCCCTAGAACACACAACATGAAAGATACAGTTAGGAGATTTGTATGAACTCAAATATGGTTATTTGACTCTCCCTTTCTTTAGTTAGTTTAATCTCAAAGGGTTAAGAGAATGTTCTTATAGAATAGCACATCCCACCTGTGACCTGTATACTTGATTCACCTCCCTTCTCATGAGGCTCTTGAGTCAGTCAGTCACAGCCCCATCTCAAGCCTCACATGGCAGATGGTGCCAGATGGTTAACTTTTAACAAGTTCTGCCATTGAATTGCAGAGCTGTTGCCAAGCTATCTTCCTTGGAGCTCTAAAAGTTACTCAAAAATGTCTCAGGTACCCCTGAGGGATGGGGTAGACGTCACCTAGACCAGCTCCGCTTTTATCTACTTCACACCATGAATTTCTGAACCAAATTTGTTTCTAAAGATTCATCAGCAATAACAGAGAGAAGTGCAAAATCATAGGATACAAAAAAGTCACAGTTTACTAGGAAGAGCCCTTATCTGACAGTTAAGGAAATTGGGTCCTGGTTCTCCCCTTGACATTGCTGGGAGGAAATCGTTTAATTTTGTTTCCTTAAGGAAAACAAAACAATTCCTTAAACAAGGGATTGTTTCCTTGTCTGAAAAATGAGATGATTTTGTATTAATATTGGTTAATTCGTTGTGACAAATGTACTATAGTACATAATGTTAATAAGGGAAATAGCACAGACTATACAGGAACTCTATATAATTCTGGCAACTTCTCTATAAATCTAAAACTATTAAAAATTCTAAATTTTTAAAAAAATTAAAAATGCAATTGCTAAGGTCCAGTTCCAGCTTTTAAAAAAATGTACTTGACGCTATCCTTTAAAGAAAGATACCTTGGTATTTATCATTTATTGACCTGGAAATTCAGAGGAAAACTATAATTTCTGAAACTGTTTCAGATATTGGGTTATCTTACATAATTAAGTTCCTTTGGATCCTCTAATTATTTCCTACATTGGATATCTTTTGTTGTGGAAACGTGGGTTTCTTCACCATCCCTTCCTTTCTTGGTCCTCATTTTCTACCACTGGTTTTTGAGCTATCTTCCCAGTTTCAATTCTTCTGCCACTATGTATAATAAGTGTATTTTATATATACCTAGTATACTGGGTCACAATATGAGCTACCATTATATATAGATAGATGATATAGATATACACATAGACATGGATATAAAATTAGATAATAGACAGATATAGAGATACACTGGATATAAAATTAGATAATAGACATAGATATAGAGATACATATATGTATGTAGATAAATAAATATATATTTACCTTTAGTTTTACTGTCCTAATGTTGTAACCCCTTAAAGTCCTACTGGTACCAAAATGAAGCAACAGGTGAAGACTGGACCAGTTATCAAAAATACTTTTCCACATCAAATTTCAGCCTTCAGGTTTTGCTATCATCTCCTTTGTTATTTCCAAATCTCTCATCAATGCATGACTATATTTTGCTAGTTGCCAATTCTCCATTTAAGAAGTTCATATAAGAATTAGTGACATTGGACTTCCCTGGTGGCACAGTGGTTAAGAATCCGCCTGCCGGTACAGGGGACAAGGGTTTGAGCCGTGTTCCGGGAAGATCCCACATGCCGCAGAGCAACTAAGCCTGTGTGCCACAACTACTGAGCCTGTGTTCTAGAGCCCGCAAGCAACAACTATTGACCCCACGTACCGCAACTACTAAAGCCCGTGCACCTAGAGCCCGTGCTCCAGAACAAGAAAAGCCACCACAATGAGAAGCCTGCACACCACAGCAATGAGTAGCCCCTGCTCGCCACAACTAGAGAAAGCCCACGTGCAGCAACGAAAACCCAAATCAGCCAACAAGTAAATAGGTAAATAAAGCAGAGGGTGAAGAAAAAAAAATAGTGATATTAATAAACAATTTTAATATATATTGTGATTTTGAAAGCATAGGGTGAAAGAGGGAGTGTGTTGGCCCCAGTGCTACATTTCACTGAATGAAATGGGCAAGTGTTTGCTTCTCAGCAGAGCTTCCTACTCCCCTTCCTGGCCCAAAATTCCTTAAGGATAGTTAATGACAATGCATAGGCTTCTAAAATTCTGCCAACATAATCAATTCTGTGGGGCTTAGGCCAATCTATAAATTGGGTGTTTGGAACTAAATTGCACAGCTATCACTGACTAGAGGGGCCCTAATGAAATCGTAGCTACTTGACCTGCTTACTTGAAAGGACTTTAAGAAAAAGAAAATCCATTAATCAATTTGTGTCTTGAGGCAACTTAGCAACAGGGATCCCAGTGGTGGATTGGGTGCTTTTGCTAATAAGCAAGTTGGATTGAATAGTTATTTGCATCAACTTAATTTAATTTTTAGGTGATTGACTTTCATTAGGAAGAGTCAATGAAACATCCTACCTGTATCTGAAAAAGATCCAGATATCATTTTTCTTTTTGGGACATGTTACATTTCACAATTGTCCCAGTAGAATATCTCCAGAAGCCCATTACAACATGGGAAAATTTGTGAAATTCAGTCTGGCCTCCAGAACTCTCCATCATTAGGAAACCAAGACAGAATGACTTCCAAGCAGCATACTTCAAAGATCAATCCACAACTTTTTTTAAAAAACTTCATATCCACTACAAAACTTTTTCAACTTATATCCCATATTTCCCCATCATCCAAGGATATTCTGGTTGAGATTGCATTTATTTGTTCATTCATTTGCACTTGTTCAGCAAATATTTATGGAGCATCTACTATATCCAAGTACTAAATTAGGTGCTGGAGATACTTTGTTAAATAAAAGAGCCTCATGGAGCTTACGCTGTACTAGAGAAGACAGATAATTAACAGGTAAATAAACACAGAGTTGCCTGACATGATTGCCATACGCACACGGGCCAGAGTAACAGGAGTGAGTCAACTTAGATATGACAGTCAGGGAACAATAAAAACTAATACATATTGAGTGCTCCTCTAAATATTTTCCATATATTTTCTAATTTAAATCTATCTTGGGATAGATATAACAACCCACATTTTTGAAATGAGGAAACTGATTAACAGAGAGGGAAGGAATCTGCCTAAGATCACATAGCTAGCAATTCGTAGATTCAAATTTTGATCCTGGCAGGACTGCTCCAGAGTCCACTCAGCCACTAACGACAGCTGGCCTCCCTGGAGAAATGCTATTTATGCTGATGCCTGAGAGCTTGCAATGAGGCACCCGAACAAGGAACAGGGGCAGAGCACTCACTGAAACTGGAACAGTGTGCATGAAGATGCAGAGGCAACAAAGCAGCTGGCGTTCAAGAAGGCAGGCAGAGCTGCAGCATAACCAGTAAGAGATGAATTTTATTTTCTGTATGGGTACTATAAAAACATTTTAAGTATTTTTTTAAACTATGTATGTATATATATATCCGTCTCAAACCAGAGATTCTGAAACACTCCAGTTGTCGTAAATGGGCTCATTCAAACACTGATAGGATAATACTGGACTCCAAATCTTATTAGTACATCGAGTCACCGTGTATTAAAAAAAAGAGGTGCTCAGTAAAGGAGGAATAAATGACTAGCAAATGAATGAATGAATGATAGTGCCTTGTATGTAGCACACAGTCAACAAATGTTTGAGAAGATTAGGGAAGAGATTGTTTGTATCTCAAGGATGGAGGCAGGGGGTAGGGGGTGAGGGCAGAGAGTCATCGGCCAGAGTGGGGTCTCATGCGAAATCATTCAAAAGTTCAGTCCCCATAACTGTGGGCTGGAAGCATCAGGGTAACTGCCTTAGTTCTCAGCTTCCCTCTGCCCAGAGAGAACTGTGTTTATGAACCTATTCAGCTGCTGGGAGTTCCAGTGGGAGATGACTTCAGAAGTGTGATATTTAAAAGCAGGAGGAAGGAACGGCCCCAGAAGGATGCTGGGCCTCTATTTATCTCACTCCGTATGCCAGGCTCTGAGCCTTCTCGGCTGATTCCCATTTGTCTTTCTCCTGTGGAATATTTCAGATTTACAGTGCCATCTGTTGAGGAGCACAGGCCCAGGACGTCATGGTTCAGCCTGCAGCCCTTCTGCCGCCCAAGGCGGGGAGGCGGCCCCGGAGCACAGTGGCTGGTGCCAGGCTCGTGACTTCCCTGCCCGTGCCAGGCTGAGTGATGGATTAGGGCCCCAACCGGGCCCTCTCCTCTTATTTCTGCATCTGGATTGGTGGTGTAGGCGCGATTTCTGGTCCTCCTTGTTTTGTGCCTTGCATGCATGCATTTGCATCCGTTCTCCCTCCCTCTCTTTCTCTCTCTCCCTCTCTCTCTGTTGAAAACGGTCTCCTGGCTTGGATCTGGACTCCCTGGGCCTTTCCTCTTCCGCACTGTATATTAACTCCTCTCTATTCTGGCATTTTCGGAAACTGCCTTTGCCAGGTCTATAGGGGGTGGCTGCTGAACTCTGCGACTCTGCCTAAGGAATAGACTGTCACAGAATTACTAGGTATCATTCAGACCTCAAAGGGCACAACGCTTCAACCACTTGGATGCTGTTTTGGAGGATTCGGGGTCTAAGCATTTGTCCCATTTCACCCAGGAAAGCCTCTTTATTTCCAAGGCAAAACTATCTGTCTTGAATTGACACATAAAAATGCACCCTGGTTCCTTCTGCACAGCAGGTGCCAGTGCAATCAGCAGGCCATGTGCATGCCCTGGATTTTGCAGTCGGGCCCTCCTCCAGCATCCCATACTGGAGCAGTAACAGCAACAGTGGAAGTACAGGATTGATGGGCAAGAGCCTGCTCTGTCATTCAACCTGCATCACCTCCTGCCTGAAGAGCACATTCATCTTTCCAGGATGCTTTCCTGTGCCCAAACTTCTTCTAATCGGATCCCATAGTAACCCTGGGAAACACACAGAGTGGGTCTCATCACTCCCATTCTCATTTGGCTGATGAGATTCACAGAGGGCATACGATCTGCCCAAGGTCATACGTTTTTGTTTGGTTGGTTTTTTTTGGTTTTTTTGATGGCGCTTTTTCCAACTCATAATCCAGTGTTCTTCCCTCAGTATCAGACTTGCACTGCACATTTCCACTTAACTATAAAATAATCATGCTTACACAGGTACTGCCCCATACATAACCAAGTGCTTCACTTTTGGTTTGCCTTTGGAGGTCTCAGAGCCTTAATTCACTTTGGTACTTTTAGCAATTCACATCTAGCCAGTTTAGAATCATGTGAGCACAGGCCAGCCCAGTTTGCCTTACCCTGTCTATGCAAAAGGTATGTGCTCAACAGCAAAAGTAATAATAGCAGCAGCAAATGTTTAGTACGTGTTAATTAACCCCGTGCCAGGAACTCTTCTGCTTTTCATGTACTTGACTCTTACAATGACTCTACGCGATGGGTAATACTGTCTTCACCATTTTACAGAGAACAGAACTGAGACAAGGAGGGGTCAGGTAGCTTGTGTAAGATCAGTTAGTGTGTAGCTGAGGCAGGCTTTGAACTCTTAACTGCGGAGACCATGCTGCTAATCGCTTTCACTGCATGTGAAATAAGATTGTCGGTGGGACAAAGGGAAATTGAGGAAGCAGATACTCAGACAACAAAGGAAAAAATTAAATGTCAGGAACTCATATCACAGTCCTCTGTCCATGAACTAAATACAAAAGATTCCTCTCTATTGTTTAAAATAGGCCCTGAGGAATTACATCTGATATCACTTAAATCAGAGAGTATTAATAAAGAAATTCCATACAAGAACCAGTAAAAAGTACGTGGAGTTTTGTTTTGTTTTTTGGTTTTTGGGAGTGTTTTTTTTCCCTATCAGACTAGTATCTCTGAATTACTGTCTCACCTACTCTCTGCTCAGACTGTCACCCTGCTTGTCATCCACTGCTGCGTACTGTATAGCAGCCACGTAATAATAGACCTCATCACACAGCCTGTTTACAGGATACCTCAGCCTTCTCTCCATTTGCATGTTCAAGATTACAACTTTATCAGCACAAACAAAACATCATGTTCTAAAAAAGCCATGAGACGTAATCAAAAGCCAATGGACCAGAAAAGGCAAATATGGTAATACACGTTGCTCATAAAAACAAATAAAATTTTTAAATGTAACAAAGTCACTGATTTCTTTTACTGGCAGCAGAGATTCTCTCTCCTCTTTCTTGGCGCAACAGACCTAACTACATGAAAGCCTACCTCTGAGACAGGCAGCTGTATCTGAAAACACCAGAGCTGTGATGTAAGGAAGAGATTAAGCAGGCAAACAACTTGGCTTAACAGAAAACCATTCAAATTTCCTAACAAGTCACTGAAAAATGCAAATAAACTAATCATTAGCCTAACCCTAAATTTAACATGTTCTCTCCAGATATATATTTTATATATTCTTGCTACAATGTGAATTACTATCCTTTTCTGTCCTTTATTGAGTAATGAAGACATATAATTCAAACCAATTGCTATGAGAATATTGGGGAAAACCATTGAAAAAGTTTGCAGTATCATGTTCAGATCTTTGCAAAAATCTCAATTTCTTTTTCAGATTTGCTTCTCTTTAATGTGAAAAAAGCTAAAGGCAGAGAAAAGTAAGTATAGCTTATGTGAGTTTTTTTTTTTAACCTATTCAACTTTCTATACTAAATCTCTTTCGGGAAAGAAATGACTCTAAGCATAGATGCCACACTGGGATATTTAAAGTGATTCCAACATAAGGAAAATAAGAGCATCCTTTTAAAATGAATAAAGAAAGAAAACACTGCCAACCAATTCTTAGAAGCCAGAATTCCAAACACAACATGGATTTGTGGCCCCACCCACGAGGCTCAGCTTTCCAATTATCAAGAAAAAGGGGATTGGAAAGACATCATTAAGCAAGGTGACCCAAAATCCAATTTTGATAACTTAAGAATAAGTGCACTAGCAAGCTGTGGATTAAATGTCCTTTAACATATAACCTAGGTTTAGGAAAACTAGAAAAAGGAGATTAGCGGGAAAAAATGTGTGTTAACATTTCCTTTTCCCAAATGTTTGAGTAAAAGGTGTCTTAGATATTTAAAAAGCAAAACACATAGCCAAAAATTTACCAGCCCCAAACAGATTTTCTTCTTGCAAATACCTGAAAGCTAAAGAGAGAAGCTTAAGAAGGGAAAAAAAGGATGGAAAAAGAAAGAGAAGGAAAGAGAGAGAAAGAGAGAGAAGAAGTGGAGTGGGGGGTGCAGGTAGGAAGGAAGAGAGAAGGAAGGAAACTTAGAGCTCCACTGAAATCCTACCTTGGATTGTGAGAGCAAAGGAAACTTGACACGGTGTATTGTTTTCCTGTCATCACCACAGATCTAAATTTCAAGCTAGGAACCAGCATATTGTTTCCATTGAGTGGGATTAGCAAAATTTGTTTCCAGGAAAACTTTAAAACTAGCCCTGAGTTTAAGTCCCCATCGGTTAGGTCATAAAGAGCAGCAATCACTTCCAAAGTTTGATGGCTGTTCATGGTGTCATTTGCTGCTTCACATCTGTTTAACTCGGAAGTGACATTCCCAATTGAGTGTGTTTTCGGCAAGTTCCCCATGAAATTACTTCAGTTTTATGTGTAGATCACTGTGTACATTTCATATAGAGATGAAATAGATACTTTCAAGCAGTTTCCAATCTGACATTTTCCGAAATATGGAAAAAAAAAGAAATTGGGATGGGAGGAAGAGAGAAATGATTAAACATCGTGTCTTTGAAGAAAATACAGCAAAAAGTAGAAAGTATTATTTCTAAGCTGTAAAAGTTCTGGGCAGATTCTCTTTACGGATTATTATAGCATAAAGTATTATTGTTCTTTTTACAGAGGCTGGCTCATTTTACTCTCTCCTATAGATAGTCTGGCTGTTATGTTTCAGAAGGCCTCAGTTCCACAGCTTCCTTGGCCAACCAGGGCAGATGCTATAATTCTCTGTTGCTTTTCTATAGACAAAGGTAGGACTCAGCCTTTCACCAACAGATGGGAGGCTTGTATTCACTCTTGGGTATTATCATTCTGCCCAACAGTGAACTGATTCTTACACCACTCCAGAATCGAGCCTGGTGTGGTAGAAATTCCAGGTCAGAGGTAAAAGCAAATGTTTCTGGAGACTCAGGAGGAGGGTGGGGGAGTTTAATCTCAGTCCTCCTGATTTAGAGTCCTGGGGTAAATGCCGCCGTAACAAGGCTCCAAACCAACAACAGGATGACATAAGCTCTTCCATTTCTAACCCAGTTACCCACCAGAACCCAAAGCATCCTGAAGCTCATGATGTATAAATTTAATTTCTCTTTTATGGCCAGAACAGTATTTTCCATGATTTATAAATCATTTGGTCGGTGATTTCTTTGAAATCTTTGCCTCATTTATGCTCTTGACCTCTTGACCTCATGATACATTTATTTATGCCAGAGATCTCTCTGCAGTGGTGCAGTTTAATGTCATTTGCCCGAGACTGGGTGGCTGAGAGGCAAAGAAACAAAGACAAATGTTTAAGGAGGTTTGTGATACAAAAATGTGTGTTTAAAAAGAAGGATAAACAAAGGAAAATGTGAACACTTAAAACATATTATTTCTGCACTATTGATTTATTGCAGGAACCCTCTATTTATTGAATAGTTTATGGGTATCTGATTATATGGCAGTTGATGGGGCAATGAGAGAATACTGATCCTCACAGCAAAAATATTTGCTGTAAATGTCATGACATGCCTTGTCTATAATATGATTCTTTCCAGATGGTTATTTTTCAAGTTTCAGAAATGGAAAAATATGCCTTTAGACAAGTATACATAAAAATGATGTCTTTCTCCTTCGTCTCTTTTTGATTTTCATTTATTAATACTCTGCTGTTTACCATGAAGCAATGTGCTAAAGAAATCTGGTCAGAATGACATCTGATTAATTGGGCAGGGCACTTCCTACATAGCTCTTTGCTGATAACCCAGCTGTCCAAGAACCATTTCATTATAAGAGATGCAGAGGCAGGCGACAGTCACAAAACCACTGGGAAGCTGGGTCTGTTCTAACAGATTGGCACAATTTGTATCACTGATGCTCAGAACCTATAGGGCTTGCATAGCCCAAAGCCAAGGACAGGCTCTGTCTCTTGGGACAGACCGTATTTCTCTATGCCACCTACTCATTATTGAAACGTGAAGGAAACGGCTCCCGTTCAACATCCCCAATCATTTACCTGATGCATAATTATTTGTTATGGTTCTATATATATATAGTGAGACACATACAAACACACATACAAGCACAAATATTGTCTTACAGGCATATGCTAAAGGTAAAATATAATATTCTATTAGCTGTTAAAATTAAAGTTAACAATGCATTAATATTGAGCAACTGATTTCCTGTGTTTTAGAAGGCTGTTTTACCTAGCTCCTCTGGCTGCTGTTTAATCAAGAAAGTATGTCATCTGCACATTCAAATTACATAAATTCAACTACTGTGTAAGAGCTTGGTGGGGAAAAAAATAATGAGAGGGAAAGAAATAACAATGTAAACAGTGTGTGTGATTTTGCCCTCATCCCACTCAAAAGACACATATATCACAGTGATTGTGAATCAGGCAACCTGAATTGGTGGTTTCCTCCCCTGGTTTTGTTTACTTTGTGCCTCTCACATCATGAGCCTCTTGCCACACTGAGCCTGAATCAAGGATAAAGCTGACTACATCGTTTTTTTTCACCATATATGCTGATGCTACACATGAGTGCTTTAAGATGGGGTTAATTGCAGCCCATGTCATAGCTAGGAATCCTATACAAACAAGCAGAGTGAAAGGTACTAAGAAACATCAAATAACAAATCAAAGAGGAAAACGTCCAAAGGCAAAACAGAGGTACCAAATAAGAATTAAGTTCAGTTCGAGCAATCAGAAACACAAAGGTCAAAGTCAGTAGAAGGTAACAAAATGTTAGCACCGGTTATTTCAGGGGTGGCTATTTACCTCTTCATATGGTTCTCCATTTTGCAACTTCTCTGCAATAAGCATGGGTCAGCTTTATGATGAGAAGGAAAACAAACTATTAAGACACTAACCATGAAAATGAAGGTGCTTAAAAAAAAAGAGAGAGAGAGAGAGATTGGCATAATGTAGCCTGGATCTGGACAGTCCAAGGGCTGGGAGAACAGGTATTGGGAAGCTGAAGTTCATTTTCTCCTACTTCTCAGTGTGATCCTGGCTTAGAACACAGGGTCTGGAGTCAGACAGGCCTGAGGTCAAATTCTGACTCAGCTGCCTTTAGCTTGTGAACTTGAACAAGTCACTGGACCTCTCTGAGAAACGGTGTGCTGGTAAACATTAACCAACCAGCTCTGGCTAGAAGGAATGTGACTTGTAGCATTTGCCAATTTCCACATATGCAAACACTCCCAGTGTGGTCAATTTCAAGCTATTAATCTTTGGTCAACCAAATCACAAAATTTCTAACAATTTAACAAAGGGTTCTCCCACATTGGTATAAGATGGCCCAGCACACCATTGTCTCTGAGCCTTAGATTCCTCCTCTACAGAATGGGGATGTAAATAATACCTTATTCATGGGTATATTGTGACAGTTGAAGCATCAACACATGTAAAATGCTCGGCAGAGTGTCCAGCTCAAGATGAATGTTTAAATGTGCAGAACGTCACAGATACAGGTATTTGCTTGTATACACATAAACTACCTCTGGAAAAAAAAGTACACAAGAAGGTGCTAAATAATCATCTCTGAAGAGGCAGGGATCAAGGAGAAGGAGGATTTTCACTGTTTACCTTTGGTACCTTTTAATTTAGCAACATGAACATATCTTTCGTATACTAAAAAATAAGTAAGACAATCATTTTATAAGAATAAGAATTAGGTAATTTCAGCTCTTAAGGTTGGCTGTCTTCACCAACCAACATGCTCCCCTGCTGAGACAGGCAAAAGCACACAAATGGACTCAATATAAATTAAAACACAAGAAACTTCCACCTGGGACATGAAAAATATTCAATTAGTAGGTTTATGTGAAAGAGATTATCATTGCAGATGACACATCTCCAATTTTTACATTGGACCTTAGTTGACCAAGTTAATGTCAGACGTTAACCCCTTGTTGCACAGGGACTTTGTAGAGAGTAGTCACAATAATTGTGTCACTATGCAATCTTGATTTATTGCAAAAACAATATTATAACTATAGAAATAATGGAAATAATTCTCTAGAATTCCCTCTTTTTTTTTTCCACTTACCATCCCTTTCTTGTTGTTTACCAAATGTGTTTGCCTGCCCAGGTCTCCAAGCCTTACCAGCTTGACTGCTAGATCTTAGGGCCCTCCCCCTTCCAAAGTTCCATCCCCTTTTGTATCTTAGAGAGTAGGAGAGGGGCAGGGGTTGTAAAGCAGAGGTGGCAATAACGTGACTTTTGCTGCAGCCTGCCTCTGCTGCAGTTCCAAGGACCCAGGTCTGGGCTCCATCACTCTGGCCTCAGAGAAAAAGAGCAGGTGTGAGCCTCCTGTCTTGTCTGGAACCCCCAAAGTCGAAGAAGCCTTTCTCTTGATTCTCCACAGCAGTGCTGAGACTAGCCTCCAACTTCTAATAAGACTTTACTTATAGTTCAAGAAGAACAGAAGGAAACTACAAACAAGAAAAACGTGCCTCTAGATCTAGAATAAGGCCCAGATGCTTCCTCTGGGGGCCCCTTATGTAAATACCCCTGGCCTAGCCTTAAATGAAAGGTTACAACCCAGGTCCCACAGCCATGTCTCCAAAGAGTAGAGAAGTGTCTCCTTATCCCAGACCATCAACTCTATTCCCAGTGGATCTACTCTTTGCCAGAGCGATTGACAGAGGCAACACCTTTCCTTCTCAGAGCAAGCCCTACCCTCACTCACGAGAATGTGGGCCCACTCTTTGGTCCCAGCATGAAGTTAATATAAGAAAACAGTAATCCAGAATCAGAGCGCTTCTCAAAGTCTGGATGACCAGATCTGATGGATCATTGAAAGCCCAATCCAGCCCTGAACCCCAGCCCGGTCTGGTACTCCCCGCACGAGACAAAGACCCTGTCTGTTTAACCTTCTGAAAAATCACTTCCCTGGGAGACGGTAGCTCAAATAATAATCCGCAGGTCACCCCAGACACAAGTGACCATAGTTAGGGCACAGTGCAGTCTCAGCCCACACACATAAAAGAAACACAGGATGCTCTGCTCTTACACAAGCAACAAAAGCACATGACCACAGAGAGCATTTGGTTTCTCGGTCAAAGGTGTCTCTATGATTTCACAAGGCTCCCAAATAATAGCTGGCATCTTGCTTTACATTTCAGTAACATAAAGACAATTCAGAGATTTTCCTAGAACAAAGAACTAGTCTGACCCAGAGAAGTTCAGAAAGCTGACTTTCTTATGAGACAGAAAAATCTTTGCAGCTCTTAAAAGACAGAATTTTTTTCAGCTTCTCCTCGTAAATGTTTCAAAATCTTTAGACACATTTTCAGTTAGGTCATCCTGTTACACTCATATAATTTTGACATGGCTATGATCATATTGTAGATCAAATATTGTATTTGACTTTTTTTTTTAACTTAATATGATGCATACGAGTTTTCATGTCTCATCTATGTTCTTTAGAATTAGAATGGTGATGTGAGTGCTGTAATAATAGTGATATCCAACCAGAAGAAAGCAGACTCTCCAAGTGGGTGGAAGCCAGTGCAACCCTAGTCAAACTCTGTAAGTGTGTTATTTATTTCCAGAGCTAGTCTCCTCCCTTCTGAAACTCCCTGCTAACAGGAACCTGGATCTCCAGGATTTGGCACAATGCCTAAAGCAAAGCACGTACTCAATAAGTATTTGTTGGATAAATGAGCAATTGAATAAATAAGTGAATGAATATTCTTCCCCTCTGCAAGGACCATTCTAACTTGTCTCCACTGTAGCATCTCACACCCTGGACCCACTGAAGCATCCTTTTCATCAATATAGCCCCATTCTGTGTCCTCTGAAACTTTAACTTATTGCCTAATAAAAGCAAAACTTACAACTTCCTCAATACATTGGATCCCAAAGAAGGCTCCTTACTAAACAGGCCAATACCTTTTGAAGAACCAGTGGCTTACATGACCTGGGAAATCGAGGCTAGCAGTGTATTACAGTCAAAGTTGTTCCAGATCTGTGCTTTGCGTCTTCTGTACTCTTTGCTCTTGTTCAATATTCCCCTGGTTTCTCAGGAGAGATGTTCCCCCAAGATAACAGAGAGGGGCATGAAAAGCCTCACCAGAAGCCCAAAAAGAATGTGCCTTAAAAATGCCGTGGTTAGGGCTTCCCTGGTGGTCCAGTGGTAAAGAATCTGTCTTGTGGTGCAGGGGACGCAGGTTCAATCCCCAGTTGGGGAACTAAGATCCTACATGCCGCGGGGCAATTGAGCCTGTGTGCCACAACTACAGAGCCCATGTGCTGCAACTAAGAGCCAAAAAAAATAAAAATAAACAAAGTTTAAAAAAAAAAATGCCGTGGTTAGAGGCATAAATTTTGGTACCCGAAGGACCTTGGTTCAATTTCTAGAGAGTGAGTCTCATGGTCCTCATCTGTAAAATACGAATAAATAAGTTAATATGTGAAAAGTGCAAGTACTGCCTGACATGCACTAAGAATCCAATACATGTTAGTTTTTATTTCTTAATAATAATGTAGGCCAAGCAGCAAATTAGAGGTGATGCTTTCAGTACTAAAGTAAAATAGTGAAGAAGCTTTAGAGGGAACAGCCACAGCTTTTGCTACAATTCATATCATATAATTTACATCAGCGATATCAACTATACCAGATCCTGCCAACATTCTCCCCTCCCATGTCTACAACAGACATCACTAATCAAACCCAGATTTGACCTCAGTCATCCTTTCAAAGCTGAATCTGTCGATCAGTATTGTCACAGGAAACGAAATCTATTTGCCACTCCATATTTAATTGTTTCCCTCCTTCGCCTATGCTAACATTAGCCCAAAGAAGAACACTCTTTAATCAGGCAGTTGCGCCAATTTTTTTTTAAAGTAAGGCATTAGGCTAAACTACTCAATTGTAAGCCTCCATTCATCTTAGGGTATAAAGTCACTGAGTGCCAGCACTGAGAGCTAACAAACTCATGTTCTTATCCCCAGTGCAGAGGTTTAATCCTTTACACTGAACAGAGTCCTCAATGAATAGCTGTTGGATTTCACACTGTTTCAAACCCTCAAACTGGAACGTTTAAATTCACCCCTGTTCAAACTTAATTGCCTTTGTTTTCCTTTCCCTTCACTGCTTCTCTAGACATTCTCTTTGATTGTCTCTAGCTAACTTTCCAAATGAAGACTAAGTTTCAGAAATTGTGTATGCTTTCAGTGTTGGACAAAGCCCTTCTGAGAACAACCTGACACTTTATTAGACTATTCACTGTCCCAATATGAAGAGCAAGTGAAATAATATGCCAATCGTTCTTTAACAATAACAACAGCAAAACAGCTCAAATTACAAAAGAATAAGTGTTTTAAGGGACTCCTTCTTTACTGATACAACTCTTTGAGGTCACAACTCAAGGTCTTTTATTCAGGTTATAAAGGAACCATTTAGCTGAGCTTGTGTTTTCTTTCTCAATTTTATGCCAAATAAATACCTGGTCCTAAGGCAAGACAGCAAAGGACAAGATGTTCCCAGAATTCTCTTTAAGAACTTCCACCTAACCTCTGGATCCTGGCATGCCAAGACATGTGTTGGTACATTACAGCTGTGTTTATATAAGGAAAGTGAATAGACTTTCAAGACTAATCAGTTTATTTCATACCGGCAGCAGGGATTATGAGAGAATCCTGATTAATCAAATCTGGAGTGGGAATTTCTAATTTCACTTGAACAAGTAAATCAAATTCAAACCAGTGGTTCAGATAAGGGGCTTCAGAGTGAGTGAGAGCAGAGTTCAAATCCTGTGGGATTGTGAACAATTTACTCTGCCACCCTAATCCCCAGTTCCTCATATGTACTCTATGGATGTTATAGCTCTACCTTGTAGGATGGTTATGAAAATTAAATGAGATAATGCATCAATCATTTAGTGCCTGACACGCTACCTAGTATATAATAGTGAGAATTGGTGATGTTGTTATTTTCTTTCTTCTCACCTCATTTTCTTTTGTGGGATAAGAAGATGATACACATGCAAAGTTCAAACTAGTTGTAACAGACATCTGGGCAGAGTTCAGCTCTTGGGACAGTGTGGTTTCTTACTTGGAGCTTTGGATATTCTCCCCTTGCAACAAAAGAAAAAAATTAAAATGCTTAAACATTTCCAGACAATGCTTCAGTGTATCTGCTGCATCCTGCCATCACTTGTAAGTGAACCATGGAACACGCATTCTGAATATAAAACTGGGGGGAACTATACTGGCTTTGATAAATGCAATCCTGTGCTTTAGCAACCCCATGTAACAGGCCAACAAATTATGCTCCCTCTCCCCCTCTGTGCCTTGCACAATCCCAGGAGGATTGCACCATCGTCAGCTGAAAATCCCCAGAGTGGCTGGCTGGGAAGCAAGGAGGGTGGCTTACCAAGGAATAGCAAGGATATTGATTGGAGGGCCACCTCTCTAATTAAGGGAACACTAGGTTTGTGATTCTGAGGGGCTTACAGCACCAATTTCCCAAATCAACCTGACATACTTGCTTTTCTATCTGATGTCCCCTGAGGTTCTACCAAAGGCTTTCTAGTCAGTTTAAGAGAAACAAGCCCTGCAACAGCACCAGGGTGGCTTTCCACTTTGACTTCCAAACATGGACGATACATACTGAGACCCAGCACTTCAAATTAATGTTCCCAAGACCCAGGCAGCACAAGCCTGAGTGAAGGGGCAGCACCAAGTTCTACCTGGGACGGGTCTCTCCTTTGCCTACTGTCCTACTAGAGCAAGACCACCACATTCTGACCTGAAAGAAAAGCAGAGTGATTACAATCTTAGACACAGGACAAGCAAGATGACACAGAAGTTAACAGCACAGGCTCTGAAGTCCACGAGTGGCATGCTGCCATGCCATCTGCTCTACTTACTAGCAAGTTCCTTAAACCCTCTGCTGTCCACTGTCCTCATATGCTAAATAAGTACTGTTGGACTCAGTGACCAGAACAAGGATGCAGATACAGAGAATGGACTGGAGAACTCGAGGTATGGGAGGGGGCGGGGGGTGAAGGGGAAACTGAGACGAAGCGAGAGAGTAACACAGACATATATATACTACCAACTGTAAAATAGTCAGTGGGAAGTTGTTGTATAACAAAGGGAGTCCAACTCGAGGATGGAAGATGCCTTTGAGGACTGGGGCGGGGAGGGTGGGGGGGGCTTGGGGGGGGGCGTCAAGGAAGGGAGGGAAGATGGGGATATGTGTATAAAAACGGATGATTGAACCTGGTGTACCCCCCCAAAAAATAAATAAATAAATAAATTAAAAAAAAAAAGTGAGTTCTTGAGAATTGAATGATATAACATTAAAATGCTTATATGATTGCCTAGTAAATACTGAGTGCTTAAAATATGTTCGCTGATAACTAACTTATCATTCAGCAAGAGGATAACAGTTCTCTACTGAGATAAATCATGAGCTTAGTCTAGCTAAAATGGAGAGTTAAACTGCTGAAGAAGTAGTAACGAGGTTTATTTGTCCTGCAATTACATGATACTATACCCAGGAGTCTGAAAATACCCTAATCCTACTCCAAACGACAGGCATTCTCCCAAGTGAGAGCTCAGGGGTCATACGTTGAGCAAGGAATAATGGCAGATGGAAATCAAAGTAACACTATTATCAGAGGTGTTGGCTCCAAGCCTCAGTGCAGAGAGCTCTAGTGGACTGGACCATATGGAACACTGTTTTTGCCTAGTTAGACAATCAATCGATCACACCTGCCAGCTCCAAAATGAATAAACCCAGACATCCACAGACTACAAAAGAGCATGCTGCAATGCTCAGCATCAAACTGGCCTGGGCTGTGGTCTGTGCAATAGCTGTAGACCTAACTGCCACATGGGAAAAGAAAGGGCAAAGAGATAACTCAGCTTGCTTCTGAGGCAAAGATCTTGGCCATGCCACTACTTTGGCAACATGGAAGGAAGAAACAGAAAAGAGGAAGAGACAAAGAGACAGAAAGAGAAGCAAATACAGACGTTGACTATTTGACAGCAGACTTATGATTCCAGGGAAGAGAATTACCCAGAAATCTAGAGAGAGAGAATCCCCCACTGGTACGTCACTTTTGCCTACATCACTACGTACATAATGACTCAACTCTACGTTAGCACTTTTGGTCCAATCATTGTGCTTGATCTTCACCAAGACTCACCAGAGGAAAGATAAAACACTGACCTAAACATATTCAACAGAGGGGGATTTAGTAAAAAGTTCACTTCAATAGAAGCCAAAAAAAATCAGTGCAATTCCACTTTTTTTGAGAGACACTTGCTTATTACTGTATCAAGTCGCATACACTAAATCAGGGTTTCTCAATGTTGGCACTATTGGTATTTTGTGCTGGATTCTTTGTTGTTAGGAGCTGTCCTGTCCACTGTAGGATGTTTAGCAACATCCCAGACTACATGTCAGTGGCACACACCCCCCAACTGCCCAGCCCAGTTGTGACAACTAAGATGTCTCCAGACATTGTCAAATGTTTCCTCAGGGGCAAAATCGCCCTCTGGTTGAGAATCACTGCACAAGATTATGCTGTTATGACCATCTCCAAGTCACAACCAATGATCTTTATTTCTTGCTCCCACTATATGTCCATCATAGGTAGGCTGAGGGCTCTGCTCCAGTATCAGGCTAATTGAGGACCCACCATCTGAAGCACTGCTCTTCAGCACGGCAAAGGAAAAGACAGAGTTTGGTAAATCATGTACTAACATGGGACTTGCTAGGTGGCACAGTGGTTAAGAATCCACCTGCCAATGCAGGGGACACAGGTTTGATCCCTGCCACAGGAAGATCCCACAGGCCGCGAAGCAACTAAGCCCATGTGCCACAACAATTGAGCCTGTGCTCTAGAGCCCATGAGCCACAACTATTGAGCCCATGTGCTGCAACTACTGAAGCCCACACACCTAAAGGCTGTGATCCACAATAAGAGAAGCCACCATAATGAGGAGCCTGCGCACCACAATGAAGAGTAGCCCCTGCTCACCACAACTAGAGAAAGCCCGTGTGCAGCAACAAAGACCCAACACAGCCAATAAATCAATTAATTTAAAAAAATCATGTGCTAACAATCATAGCATCCACTCAAAACTGATGCATACTCCTTCCACTCATATTTCATCAGCCAAAGCAAATCACATGAGCACACATAGCTTTAAGGACCAGGGAAATGGTATCCCATTTGCCTAGAAGTAGAAATATTTGGTGAACAGCACAAATGACAATCACAGCTAGCATTTGAAAAAGTTCAAAGCTTCCTCCTACATTAATTTTTTTATTATCTTTACTAGATTCTTGCTTATATTTTTATTGTTAATGTTTTTCTAACTTAAATGAGATGTTTGCTTACTAATTTAGCCTTCCTTCTTTTCTATTATAAGCAAACATAGCTTTGAATTTTCCTCTAGCACCTCCTTTCTTATATCCCACAATATGTCATGTTTCAGTTATTGTTCAAATTCAAAAGTTTTCTAATTTCCACTATAATTTACTTTTGACACATGAGTTATTTATCATTATGGAAGGGGGTTTAGTTTCCCTAAATAAGGTACTAGCAAGGTACTAATAAGGTGGGGAGAATTCGTTTTGTTATCTCTTACTATGGTAAGAGAATAGCATATATATGACTATTCAAATGATGCTGATTCTTTTCTTTTTTTTTTTTTGCTGCTGATTTTTTTAATTTGTTGAGACTTGCTTTAAGGCCTAGTAAAGAGTCAATTTTCATAACTTATATGTATCCTTAAAATTGAGTATCTTCTCATTGTTAGGTGATAGTATTATGTGATACTCAGATTATTGTTGTTTTATTCAAATATTCTTTATTCTTGCTAATACTTTATCTGTTTGATCTGCCAGTTTTTGAAAAGAGATGTTAAAATTCACTTTATGATATTTGTCAGCTTCTCTTTGCAATTCTTTCAGTTTTTACTTTATATAATTTGAAGGTGTACACAAATTTTAGTGTTATCTGTCTTTGATGAGTTGAAACATTTTCATCTAAATGAGAACCCTCTTTATCTTCAATAATGCTTTAGCCTTAAACTCTATTTTGTCAGTTATTAATTAGCATAACTACACAATCTTTCTTTTGGTTGCCTGGTCTTTTTCTATCCTTTTATTTTCAAACTTTCTATGCCCTCGTTATTTTATTTCACTTTTTGCTTCCCCCAGAGAGTTCGTTTTTAATTTTTTAAATTTTTTTAATTGAAGTATAGTTGATTTACAATGTTGTGTTAGTTTCTGGTGTAAAGCAAGGTGATTCAGTTTATATATATATGTGTGTATATATATATTATTTTATGTATATGTGTGTATATATATCCTTTTTCATATTCTTTTCCATTATGATTTACTACAGGATATTGACTATAGCTCCCTGTGCTACACAATAGGACCTTGTTGTTTATCTGTTCTATATATAACAGTTTGCATCTGCTAGTCCCAAGCTCCCAATCCAACCCTTCCCCCTCCCCTACACTCTCCCCACCCCCTCATCCTTACCCCCTGCCTTGGCAACCACAAGTCTGTTCTCTATGTCTGTGTGTCCTCATGATTTTAGATCAATCTCCTAAACAACACATAGCTGGGTTTTGCTTTGTTTTTAGTGAGGTTTTTCTGTAATTAAACCCTAAAACATTTGTCCTTTAAATAGACCATTTTTTCCCATTTATATTTAAAACTACAACAATTACATTTAGATTTCTACCATCTTAGTTTGTGCTGTCTATTTCTCCTATTTGCATATATGTGGGTTTCCTTTTTTCCCCTTTCTTGCCTTCTTTTGAAATGCATGTTTATCTCATTCTTCTTTTTTTTTTTTTTCTGAGATATTTTCCTCCCTTTTGAAGTCCATCTTTTAGAAGCGATTTTGTTAGGAACTGCTGATAGTTTAAGAACTCAGTTTTTATTCATCTGCAAGTTTCTTTTTTTCAACCATTCTTGAAAGATGGTTTAACTGGATATATAATTCTAGGTTGACAGATTTCTCCTTTTGAATTTTGAAGGTAACATTCTGGATTCCATTATTGCTATTGAAATTCAGTCCTCATTGGTTAATTTTCTTTCACGTGTAATTAATGTATAAGTAATCTGGGGGTGGATTTTTTGTTTGTTGCTTTTAAAATTTCTTTGTTTTGCTAGTATGAGGTTTTGCTAGTATGTGTTTAGTTACAGGTCTGTTTTTATTTATCCTAATATGCTTTTAATCTGATAATTCATGTCTTTCATCAACTCTAGAAATTTGTTATTTTCTCCTCAAATATTTCCTCTTCTTCTAGTCTCTTCTTTCACAACTCTGTTTAGACAAAGTTTATAGAGTCTTTCACTCTACCTTCCACAGCTCTTAACATTTTCTATTTCTTTGTTTCTCTGTGTTGCATTCTGTGTAACTTCTTCTGATTTATCTTCCAATCCACTAATTTCCCCTTTAATTGTATCTAATCTGCAATATGACCCATCTATTAAGTTTTTTATTTCAATAATTCTACTTTTTAGAGTTTTATTTGCTTTCTTTTTTAAGTCTGCCCAAGAGTTTTATAGTCTCCTATTTATTACTCTCAGCATAACTCTCTCTCACGTAAGATTGGCATAAAAAGCAGGTATATGTAAAACATATCATATCAACAACAGCAATCAAGATACGATGATGCTCCTAATATAAATAACTTCAAGGCAAATTCTTCCCTTAGTTCAAATATAGAGAATAAAAGAGGTTGTCTCTTACAATGCTATCTTTCATTGGATAATAAGAGCTATGCAGATATTCTCCTTTTGCCCTAATAGCTCAAAAGCTTGGAACTTACATTTATGCCCAAGAGCAAAAGCTTTCATCAGCCTAAGTTTTTTGATTCAATCATTTCTCTTTCCACCTTCCCTTAAAAAAAACAAAAAACTTGTATCCATGTACTCATCTCTATTTTTGTCTGTATTTTCTATTATAAGCCTACTCAGATCCTTGGGGAACATGTGAGGCATAAATAGTCATAATAACAAATGTCCCTAGGCTTCAGTTTCATCATCTGTCAAATGATTACTTATGGTTTTAAAATTTCTACTAGTGTGGCACAAGGGAAAATGGAACTTCCAGCAGAACACAGTTGAAAATTCATGGTAACTCCTCTAAATGAAGACTTTCAACCCAGAGAACATCTTAATATAGCAATATATTGGTAGTTGATTTTAATATTTTAATGATTCCTCCAAATTTAATCGATAAAATAATCATTAAAATAGTTACACAGCAATAGTTAAGTGATACAGTTATTATAATTATTATTATTTCATTTGATTCTCTTCACAACTCTGAGATAAGCAGGATGGATAATATCCCTCATTTATTATATAAGAAAATAGACTGTATTACTTCTCAATCACAGTGGATTCTCAAATATGACATGTGAAAAATGACTCATATGGATGTGAAAACGCCAGTTTGTATTTATCCTTATTTTTGCTTAAAAAAAGAAACAAGTGGAACTATACTAATATTAATTTACAGCAAGAAAGTAACAATTTATAACAATTGTGCATACATTTGAGGTGCACACTCAAAAATATTTTATTGATAGTGACGACATTAAAAAGTTTTATGACATTAAAATGTTTATCAACAATTGCTCTAAGCAATATGGTAGAAGGCACTAGTTTAGAATACAGATCTGTGAATACTACTATCCCTACCTGGACTATAAGACATCCAATCCCAAAGAATAGGAGGAACTGAGCAGAACTTTTAAATGAAAAGGAAATTTACTACAACAAATAAAACAAGTTCCAAAGACTAGCTGCCTTCCTTTGAGGAATTAAGCATGATAGTTAAAAATTCAAATTATATAGTTTTCTAAAGTATAAATAAAATATCTCAGTGTGGAAGGAATTCAATTTTTAAAAAGCAGAATAAATTAATTTAAATTATACCCTGGTGGACATTTCATAATTAGCCTTATATATGATTGCATCTGGAAAGCATCATTCTTCTCAATAGGAAAATTATGCAATATGTATTGTGGGAGCATCACATAAAATTATTTTGCTTCTCCCATCAGCATGAAGGTCCCAATTTCCTGTAAGAATAATTGTGAAACTATCCTATTATACATGCTTTAAGGAATAAAAAATATCTTGAGTCTCAAAATTCCATATACAGCCAATAGGAATAAAAATCGGGGTTTTTATTTTGTTTCTTTTTTTGTTTTGTTTTAGAACTCATCAATAAAATCTTCAACTGGGTACTGTAAACAATGTCGACAAGGGGAAGACATTGGAATCCAGTTCCGTGATCAGCTAGCCAGGCATTTTTACATGGCTATGTTTATCAGGGATTATGAGGATTAAGTGAGTTAATACAGATCAAACTCTCAGAATAGTGTCTGGTACAGAGAAAAAATGCTCAGAGCAGCTTACAAATTATAAGGACAGAATGGGAATAAAGATGCCATCCCTGGGAAACTTTTGGGATGGTCCATCCCTTTTGTCTACACACACACACACACCACCCACCCCCAGTAGTCCCAGGTAGGAGCCACTGTCATTGTCAGCCTGGGTTCCTCAGAACTGACTATCATCCAACCCAATCTTCCCAGAATCCCTAAATTTACAGATGAGGAAACAAGCTCAGAGGAAATAAATGACTCACCCATGAACACTCATAGGCCTTTGATCTTTCCATGGATTAGACAGCCATCAACCATCATTTCAGGGCAGATGTAATTTTCTGTCACAGTTAATTTGATTCTCAGAAGGAACCTCCCAGACACTTTGGGGTCCTCTCCCTTCTTCTAGGTTCCAAGATCAACTGCTCAGTTTATAACCATTGGGGTCATAAGCCTGCTGCCCAAAGATATAACTCCTGCTGAGCTCCCCTTGCTCACACACACATAAACCCACATGGTTTTACAAAATACCCTTAAAGCTTCACTTTACAAACTTTTCACCTTTAATAAGTGTAATATATACACATCATTCATATGCACTGCGAAGGGCAGGCAAAATAAACCCTCTTTCAGAGTTCAGCTCAGCCTGGGCTTTCCTTTAATACACTGGCTCTCAACTAGGGGTGATTTTCCCCCCAAGGAGACATTGGCAAAATCTAGAGACATTTTTGATTGTCACAAATGGGAAGGAGGGGTTGTGCTACTGGCTTTTAGTGCGTTGAGGCTAAGGGTGCTGCTAATATCCTATAACACACAGGACAGCACCCTACAACAAAGAATTACCTGACCCCAAAACGTCAATATTGTCATGGTTAAGAAATCCTGCTCTAGTAACAAAAAAACCAAGGCACAGACACTTCCTGGCTGACCTTAGGCAAACTGCTTTAACTCTAGTAGCCTCTTTTGGATTTGTAGATAAAATGGGGGTAATAATAGTTACTCACCTTACAGAATCATTATCCGGATCGAGCAGGACAATCTATGTTAAACCTTCAATACTGTGCCTTTCAATAAACAATTGATTCATTCATTCAGTAAACATATATTGAGCACAAGATGCTGTGGACATAGAGGTGTGTGAAAACACATTGTTTCTGTGCCCATGGAGCTACAGTCTAGAGGGGAGATACCAATCAAAGAATCACAGGCACAATAAAAATTAGCTATTGTTATTATTATTAATAAGAGAATCTCCTCCTTTTCTGGATTTCCCCATGCTTGCACTCCTAAGCCTCACTGTGATTTTTCTGCTATAATCTAAGAAGGGCTAATACCAAAGGTGAGAGGCTGAAGTCCCCCACGCCCACACAGGGATGGAAGGGCAGGAAAGCTCTTTGCTCATCTGCCAGCTCTTCGACCTCTGAGAAAAGCTGCCCCCAAGTTCTAATTGCCTGCTCCAAACTCCACAGTGTCTGGGGAGGGGGCACGTGATCCACGGACAGCCTGCCATCATGCTGCGTTGCTATAGTAAGGATGCCCTTTATTGATCAGATTTGCCTGGAGTCATGTAACTCCCCAGCCTGACGCTGGGCTCCCCAAGGGGCAGTTGGCAGCAGAGCATCTCTCTAGACCAAGACTGATCCCCAGCTCTGCCCTCTCTCCTGCCCTGGACATATGAAGGCTGCCCACAAAAGCACCTAATGCTTCTTTGTAGTGTCTTGTCATTTACACACTAATTTGAAGTCACAGATCAAAACTTGATAGAGACACCAGGGAAAAGAGATTTGAAGATTCCCCACCTTCCCTAAAGCAACGCTACAGTCCTGCATCAGCAGCCAGCAAACCCATTGTTTTCCCTGGAGAATCTCTCTCCTACCCTTTAATTTCACTACTTTCTAGAGTCTCTCCATCTTGCCAACATTTTTATTATAGGGAGTTTGACACTGAATCTTAGCAGAAGTGCAATATGTCTGCTAACGATTAGAAAGCAGATGCCCTGAGAGGTTAACGGACATATTCAAAGGTCACAATACTGTTAACTAGTGCACAACCCAGAGAGAGAGAGAGACCCAGTTTCTTGCTTCTTTCTAGTACGCTCAGAGAATGAGGCAGCCAGAAGGTGTTCCCAAGTAGGCTTCCCTTTTTTCTTTTTTTTTTTTTTAGTTTTTAGGAGCAAAGTTTGTTTCTTCATATAATTATCTGCTTAGAAATATAGGTAAGAGGCCATTATTTCTAAAAAAAAAAAAAAAAAAAAAAGATACATTAAAATTTTCTCGCTTCCTCAAGAACTTCAAATGTCGCTGAATATTTACATTTATCTAGTGAACACCACCTCCATCCCCTCCCCACCACTGCTCACACGTGTCAGTGATCTATGAGCTCACTATGCGTACTTGTTGGTGAGAAAGCTCAAGCAGCGTAGTCACATGACTAAATGAAAATCATATAGCAAGTCAGCAGCAAGGCCAGAATTTAGGGTTCTAGTTAATGCAAGATCATTTAAGCCAGAGAAGAAAAATGCACAAAAAGGATCCTGTGGCTCTTTATTACATGCCAGTGGCAGGCATAGCTAATCAAATCACAGCTCCCCTTTCATCTGAAGCCTGGATCCAGTCTCAGAAACCTTCTTAAGATGATTGTCCAAACAGCTATTACTCATCAAGTTCAACATAATACGTGCTGATTTGGGAAGGCCTCTTCAAGCAGGATACATTTCAGAGGAGATTTAAAGATGAAATGAAGGCAGACACATGAAGAGTCAGGGGAAGAGCATTCTAGGTAAAGGGAACAACATATGAAAAGTGACAAATATGAAATTCTATTGACACATTCAAGGAACTGGAAGAGATAGTTATGGTTGCACTGCAGTGAGCAAGGAGAGCAGCAACAGGAGATAAATGTGGGCTAGGCAGGAGTTCAGGGGGTTGTCCGTCAATACACAATAGCCTGACTAACACCTGAATATGAATTAATTCGGTGTGAATTGATTTGATAAATAAAGTTTAATACAAAAAAGACAAAAACAGCTGCTTCACAGCAAAGGAAACCATAAACAAAACAAAAAGACAACCTACAGAATGGGAGAAAATATTTACAAATGAAGTGACTGACAAGGGATTAACCTCCAAAATATACAAACAGCTCGTGCAGCTCTTTGTCAAACAAATAACCCAATCAAAAAATGGGCAGAAGATCTAAACAGACATTTCTCCAAAGAATACATACAGATGGCCAAAAAGCACATGAAAAGATGCTCAACTTCACTAATTATCAGAGAAATTCAAATCAAAACTACAATGAGGTATCACCTCACACCAGTCAGAACGGCCATCAACAAAAAGTTTACAAGCAATAAATGCTGGAGAGGGTGTGGAGAAAAGGGAACCCCCCTACACTGTTGGTGGGGATATAAATTGGTACAACCACTATGGCAAAGAGTATGGTGGTTCCCTAAAAAACCAAAAATAGAACACCATGCGATCCAGTAATCCCACTCCTGATCATATATCCAGAGAAAACCATAATCAGAGAGGATACATGCACCTCAATGTTCACTGCAGCACTATTTACAATAGCCAAGATATGGAAGCAACCTAAATGTACACTGGTAGAGGAATAGATAAAGAAACTGTGGTACATATATACAATGGAATATTACTCAGCCATGAAAAAGAATGAAATAATGTCATTTGCAGCAATATGGATGAACCTAGAAATTATCATACTAAGTGAAGTAAGTCAGAGAAATACAAATATATGATATCACTGATATGTGGAATCCAATTTTTTAAAAAATGAAACAAACATTTACAAAACAGAAATAGACTTACAGATATTGAAAACAAACTTATGGTAACCAAAGGAGAAACATGAGGTGGGGGATAAATCAGGAGCTTGGGATGAACATACACACACTACTATATATAAGATAGATAACCAACAAGGACATACTGTATAGCACAGGAAACTCTATATTCTGGGAAAACCCATATGAGAAAAGAATCTAAAAAAGAATGAATATATGTATATGTATAACTAAATCACTTTTCTATACACCTGAAACTAATACAACATTGTAAATAACTGTACTCCAATAAAATTTTAAAAAAACCAAATGAACAGTGATATGAAGGGGAAAAAAGACCAAAAGTACAAGAAATTACTGTGAGGAATACAGTTTTGAGTAGAGGATCTAAATACCAAGGGAAAAAAAAGAAACACTGGGCATCTTGGTAGAAAGAAAAGAATCACTGTCAGCTCAGCTCAGTGAGGGAACTTACAATCAACTACATCAGTCAGGATTCAGTCAGAGAAGCAGGACCACTAGGAGAGAGATGTATGCGTATATATGTATATTATAGGATTTGTTTCAGGGATCTGACTTTGCACAATTGTGGGAGCTAGTTAAGCAGTATCTCTAAGGCTGTTGTCTTTGCATCTTATGCTGGTTCTTAGAGCCTGCAGGACAGGCAGCAGAAAAGGGAAGACCGATGTAAAGTGAGGGACAGCAAAAACAAGCTGGAAACCATTGCATGAGCTGGAGTTCCCATCAGCTGGAGCCTGTCAGTTCTCATCGCCTCTGACACAATGGTGTGGATTTCCTGCAGAAATCAGGGCTTTTCACCATGGAACTAAGCATGTACATTGCCCGAGAGTCAGAGAAGCTGAAGGAGGGTCCTGAGGAAGGAGAAATAATTGCAGACCTGCCTGGCTGCAGCGGCACACCAAGGAGGTGAGCTGAGCCTTCAGGTGAGGCACAGGGTGTGCAAACTACAAAATGACTACCGCTTCCCCTCCAACCCCCAAATTTCACACAAGGGATCTCTCTGCGGCCCACCCTCACTGGAAACATACCAGGAAGGGTACTTCAGCCTAAATGCTAAATTACACCACCATCTATCAACCAAAGGGTAGACTTGTAAGGCCAGTTTTTGCTTACTTACCAACACCCTCTTCTACTCTGCTCTCCTCTTCAAGCCGACACAGCCATGGTTATCTCTGGGTACACATGATTGGACTAGGAATTGGCCTCTTTCTCCCTCTCCTCCTCTCTCATTTGAACCGGGACTCACACAGAGACTGTTAGATGTCTAAGGGGACCTGTAGAGGTTGAGTAGGGTGGCGGCTGAGGAGAGGTTAGTGGATCCGCGAGCAGGAAGAGCTGCAGCAGAGCCACAAGCAATGATGAGAGCGATTCTGTGACCCTTGAGAGGCGGAAAGGCTCCTCAGTTCCTGGCTTTCCCTGAGTGGCCCAACTGTACTTTGCTTCCTATGTAAACATATGATAGCCAACGGCAATTTAAAAAACTCCACTTACACCTTTACTCTTGCCAGCTGGGCTTTGTTTCTGGTGTTTGCAGCCAATCCACCCCTAAGTCAGACAGTGGAGGTTGAAGATGATCTGTACCTGCTTCCCAATTCTCCCTAGTTACTACATTCAGTGACCCAGATGGCCCAAGTTAGAGGTGCTTCAATTCACACCCACAAAGACATGCCACAAAGTCATAGCAATTTGGAGGAAACAGCAAAAAGCGGGAGAGCCGAAAGAGTCATGGAAATCTCTCCCTCCCGTGCTGAGTGCTGGGCACATCACATCATGTCAGCTGAGGCCTCATAAGGTGGTGGGGGGAGGGGGGTGCAATTTCAACTACTGCTGCTCCTAGAATGTGCACTTGAGAGATGGCGCTCTTCCCAGAGCTGTCAATCTTCCAGCATTCATGATCCTGAAAACTGATTTAATAGAACATTTTAAAGTAACTTTTTCAAAACTTTATGCCAAAAAAGAAAAAGGAAAGCGCTAATTGCTCTTTAGAGCTTCAGGAGCTTTTCAGTCCAGGATCTCAAAGTACTTGATGAACTCTCATTCCACACAACCTCGCTTCACCCCTTAGTGCAAACAGATCACTACTGTTGAGTTCATTTTACAATATGGAAAAACTGAGGCCCTTCTCAAAAAAGATGAGAATGTCGCTGCTTCCAATTTTCCACCTCAAGAAGAGTTAAGGAAAAGTGTGGCTCATTCAGATCAAGACCTGATAAGTGCCTCACATCAGGCATATTTCAGTTGCAAATACTCTAGTCAAGGTGTCAGTTTCACTGCTTTTGCCACAAGGTAAGAGGCACACAAGCAACTGATAGCTCCCACGCTTACAATTCTACAAACAGAAATGGGAAGAAAGTGCATTTATCGAAGCTTCATTTTTCTAAAAATCTCAAGGAAGAATTCTGACTGAGTGGTTTGGGTTTGCATGCCCACACTTGGACCAATTGCTGGGGACCAGAGATAGATACTGTGGGTCACATGGGTCACCCTCATGGCCAATGCAAGCAGGGAATATCACAGAAAAAGGAGGATTAGCCAAGACATAACCAGCAGGGGAATTGCAGCCACCCGAAATTGTGTCTTCAAGAAAACTATCTCAGCAAAAAAGAGGTAGCCAAATACAGATATCTTATCCTCTCCCTGCCTTTAGCACTCTAAAATAAAGATGACTTGCAGCTAAATCTTTGTGTACATAAACATTTGATTCCTTAGGGTAAATTTTTAGAAGTGGCGCACCTGGGTCAAACAGTACTCACATTTTTTGAAAGTTTTAATCCTTTTTGCTGACCTGCTTTTCAGAAAAGGGGTACAAATTTACATTTCCATCAGTATGTGAACACAGTATCATTATTCTTTTATCTGCTTCTTAAGGAAAGGGTGAACATGCAGTAAAATGGCCCATAGGAACAGGTGCAGCAGAAAAGAAGGAAAGGACCCAAATATATTTCCACTTTTAGACAATCAGGATCTGAACTGAGAAATGTTTATACTGATGAGGTACAAATAAAATCAGGCGAAATGACAAACAATGCTGGATCCTGTCTCTGAGCAAGGGCTGTGACCTTCCAGAATCAAGCAGCAATGTAAACAACAGCCACCTGCCCCTCATGTCAGGTAGCTGAGCCCTTAGAGGTAGCTGGCCTTGCAGAGCTTACTTCCCCAGCCTCCACCCATGAGAAAGCTGGGTGAACTCCTGGCAGTATGCAGACGGGATTGCGTTTCTCAAGGATCACAGCCCTTGAAGCCAGGACAGCATACCTGTCAAAGGCAGACTGTAGCCCATGATTGCCCCAACACACTGTGGGCTAATTGCCATTGCCGAAAATAATCTCTGAAGATTTCAGCCGGCATCATAAATAACAGGGGGCTCTGCAATGGTGCATTATGACAAGGCCTGGGTTACTCTTATCTTTTACTAGAGTGGAGCTTGTGCATTCATGTTACTAATGAATCTTTTTCATTTGTGCAAGTAATGTTTCCATTTGACAATGACATGAACATAAAGTGGAGGTTAATTTACTCCACTGCGAGAGGTTCATTATTTAACCTGACGTTGAGGACAAAACAATGTAGCTTAATAGATGACAAATAGAAATTAGTTGTGATAAATTTTGCCATTTAATTCTAGCAGGCTCACTGAATGTTTGCCATAAACATGGCAAGAGAGCCAGGGTTACCCTCTCCATGGGTGGGGTTTGCTCACTCTGCTATTTCCAAGGTATCATCCAAGGATTGTGAAACTCCCATTGGGAAGTTACATTGGGAAACAAGCAACTCCCAGTTATACAGAAGACTTGGGAGACTACTGGTGATGCACTGTCACTGGCTCAAATTTTATTGGATTCCTTTCCTTAACATTGGATAAACAACTGATATACAAGGCTAGACATAAGAAGTTGTATTGAATTTGGATAGCTATTAGCATTAACATCTAAAACCTAAGCTTGTGCCTTTTTATTCCTCCACGTGGAGATAGCTGAGCAACAAAGGAAACAGCTTTCATTCTAGAATCAAATAGAGCTTATGCTGGAATTCCAGACCAGCCAGTTACTAACTAGGAGCTTTTAGGTTACTCAACTTCTCCTAGCCTCAGTTTCCTCATCCATAGAATGGGAATATTATTAGTATTTACCTCATATTATAGATGGGATTCTGAAAAGGGGGTGATACATATTACTTGGAATTGAGTCAATGTCCTTCAATAATGGTTAGAAATTCAGTCAATTTTGATGTTTTTCCCCTCCATCAAGACATGCTATCTGTAAGAAAACCAGGTTATGTCATTTACACCTTCATACCATCAGTGTACTCCTTCCCCCAAAGGTATTTGCATTAGCATATGCCTTTTCACTGTAGAGAGAGAGACTGTCCCCAGATTAAGGAAATTTAGGTCCAAATGATAATGTAATGAGGGAAAGAAAGGAGACCATTTTAGGCAAAAAGGACAGCCTGTGCAAAGTCTCTGTGATAATAGGGAGGTTGGAAAATACAGAAGACTGAAAGAAATCCAGCATATCTAGAGCATAGAAATTCGGAAGATTATGGTAGAGAAGTAGGCAGAGCCAAGATTTTGCAGCCCTTAGAAGCGCATGGTGAAGAGTTTCGTCTTTACCTGTAGGGCAATGATGGGAAGGCCAAACTGTCCAAACCAGGACCATAATATGTTTAGATTTCATCTCAAATAGATAACTCTGAAAGTAGTATGGAAAAGAGATTTGGAAGCAGGCAAGAGTAACTGCAGCCTGACCAGCCTGGAAGCTACTGCAGTGGCCCAGACCAAGGCAGCAGTAGCTTAGATGAAGCAGTGGTAGATAAAGAGACACGGAAAGGCTTGGTAAACATCTAGGAGGTAAAATTAACTGGACTTGGCAATGGATTCGATATGGATCTGGGGATAAAGAAGAAGGAGGTATCAATGATGACTTGCATGAATCATCAGGCTTCGCACCCTTGTTTAGAAGTGAAAGAATTAGGCTCAGGAAAGTACATTATCTTCCCAGAAACCAACACACACCTATTAGTGATTGAGTTTCAACATGTGTTTTTGTGTATGTAGTGTGCATGCACGTGATGTGTACATGAGAGTGAGAAAATATTTTTCTGTACACTGTGTGTTCACACACAAAACCGAGATATATTTTTTAAGTAAACTAAAAATTTGAGTACTTTTATATTTCTAAATAAAAGGTAGAACCCCTGTGCCCATCTCCTGCCTCTGTTAAGTGCATCCCTTTGACGTATTACTCATGCTCTGTGCTTATTTTTCCAAACTGCAGTATATATGCAACCCTCCATATACTTTCTTTTCTCTCTCCAGTGTGTGGCCACCTCATTTTTATTGTTATTCTGGATTCTATTCAATTTATTAGTTTGTGGCCTATGTAAGCATATTTTAATAATTTTGAAGGAATCTTTTCATCATTGAAGCTTGCCTAAAGAAGGCCTGAAATAATCAGTATTTCAGATTTTTACTGCTCTCCACCCCCCCTCCCCCACCATGCACACACACTCATATACGTTTTGCTATTTTAAAGAAAGAGATTTAACAGCCATAAGGCACTTTTAAAAATAACATTCACATCTGGGCTGACCACCTGTATGCCAAAATTTAGCTTGATGTTAATTAAAACAGGCATGTTATAAACCTCAGGAAATGGCAGCTGACCCCTAACTATGAATGTAATGCTATAATAATACGTAGTAAAAATAAGACATTTTGAGGCTGTTGCCCAAACCACTCATGCATTAAAATTCTCACCACTGTATACCTTTGTGCAAGGACGGGTAAATCAACTGCAGAAGTGGTCCAACCAAAAAATAATAATGATAAGAATTCAACAGATAAGAGCCATTCACTCACTTGACAGATGGCTTTACACGCCTGTCCTGGACAGCCATTCCACCTTGCGAGAAAGATTCTGCATGTAGTTTGGAGGAACGACTAGCTCTAGCATGCCATATATGATAATAACATCAATGCAGCTGATATTTATTGAACATTTTACTATGTGTCTGGCACTGTGCTAAGCACTTAACATAGATGATGTCATTTAATCCTCCTAACAACCTTACGAGGTAGGTACTATGATTATCCCCATTTTACAGATGAGGAAACAAAGGCTTAAGCGATTTAGTTACCCTCTCTAGGTGGTACACTGGCAGAGCTGGGACTGGAATGCAGCCATCTGACCCCATGGCCCAGGTGTCTCATGATGACTCCACACAGCTACAGAAAATTGCCTTCACTCCCACTTGAACACTGTTCCATCTGCAAACTCACCCCATTCTTTTCAGATCCAACCACAAGTGACCTGCTGCATTTTCCACCACCTCCTTTCCTGACCCTTTCTTTGTCACTTTCTTCCATGTGACCCCAGAGCCCTCCCGTTTCCTTTTCACTTTCCCATCAGCTCTACTCATTTGAAACCACTTCTCTTAATTGGCTCTGACACCCTGGCATTTGGCAAGTCAGCTTTTGCTCTGCTTTTCATTTGTTCCAGCTATTTATCACTGCCTCTGAATTCTGACGTTGTCCTCTTCTCCTTAAAGTGTTGCTTCAACAAGCGAGGTATTAGAAACTTGCATTTTAGGAGGTGTATATATAGAAGGCAACTAGGTAGAGTAACGTGTGTATGTGTATGTATATGTATATATACATACACACACATACATATACATATGGCAATTGAATTAGAATACAGAGACATGGGCACTAAAAGAAAAAACTTCAAAAACAAAGCAAAACAAAAAACTTAAAATTCTGTACTGTACAAATTACAATGTCCAGAGTGCCCATTGGCACAAGTGTGAATAGCACTTGAAGCTGTGAGTCTAAGTTCATATCTGAAATGTCCATATTCACTTCCAAAGATGCACTTTAAAAAAATTTTTTTTTCATCTTTATTGGAATATAATTGCTTTATAATATTGTGTTAGTTTCTGCTGTATGACAAAGTGATTTCATATCCCCTCCCTCTTGAGCCTCCCTCCCATCTTCCCTATCCCCCCCTCAAGCTGATTTCCCTGTGCTCTGCAGCAGCTTCCCACTAGCTATCTATTTTACATTTGGTAATGTAGGTATGTCAATGCTACTCTCTCACTACGTCCCAGCTTCCCCTTCCCCCCACCATGTCCTCAATCCATTTACCATCACAACAAAAAGAATAAAATACCTGGGCATAAACCTACCTAAGAAGACAAAAGACTTGTACTCAGAAAACTATAAAACACTGATGAAAGAAATCAAAGATGATAGGAACAGATGGAGACATATACCATGTTTGTGGATTAGAAGAATCAATATTGTGAAAATGACTATACTACCCAAAGTAATCTACAGATTCAATGCAATCCCTATCAAATTACCAATGGCATTCTTCACAGAATTAGAACAAAAAATTTTATAATTTGTATGGAAACACAAAAGACCCCAAATAGCCAAAGCAATCCTGAGAAAGAAAAATAGAGCCAGAGGAATCCCTGACTCCAGACTATACTACAAAGCTACAGTAATCAAGACAGTATGGTACTGGCACAAAAACAGAAATATAGATCAATGGTACAAGATAGAAAGCCCAGAGATAAACCCACACACATATGGTCACCTAATTTATGACGAAGGAGGCAAGAACATACAATGGAGAAAAGACAGCCTCTTCAATAAGTGGTGCCGGGAAAACTGGACAGCTACATGTAAAAGAATGAAATTAGAACACTAAATAACACCATACACAAAAGTTACTTTTAATAAGATTGTTTTTTAACCTCTGAAATTCAACTGCGTTGCAGTTCCTGAAGCTACAATAATGGCTGTACAACAGGGGTCCCCAACCCCCAGAGCAAAGACTGGTACTGGTCCACAGCCTGCTAGGAACCAGGTCGCACAGTAGGAGGTAAGTGGTGGGTGAGTAAGCAAAGCTTCATCTGCCACTCCCCATTGCTTCTCATCTCTCACATTACCACCTGAACCATCTCCCCAACCCCATCCTTGGAAAAATTGTTTTTCATGAAACGGGTCCCTGGTACCAAAAGGTTGGGGACCACTGCTATACAAGATGTGCAAGAGTCACTAAATCCATTGGTTATGAAACATGCAACAAGAGTCGACCCAGATCTTTTCCACAAGATCTCAAAGGCTTCAGGCATCCTGGTTAGGACACCAACTTTGAATCGGAAAGATCAATGTTTTGTTCCCACTTATATACTTATTCACTAAGTGACCTTGGACAAGTCTTTAACTTCAAGTCTATAACTTAAGTCTATAACTTATCAATCAGAGCCTTGGTAAGTTATATTTAAAACATGAAAGACTGTAGGACTCTCCCCTTAGAATTCTGATGAGACTCAAATAAGAGAAAACATTTTAAGTGCCCAATCTTGTATGTACTCAATAAATGATACCTGCTGTTGTTAATACCAATTCTTTTGTAGTTGTTTTAATCCTAACAGTAGTGGTTGTAGTGTTTGTTGCAAGGGTGCATCCAAGTTCTGTGCTAGGAAAATTCTGACTATTCCTTCCCTCTTCAGCAGTACCTTCAGCCATACCAAACTTCTTACGATTACCCCCAAACATCTTTCTATACACTCTTCTCTTTCCCTAGAAATATTGGTCCCCTATAAATTGGCCTGATAAAATCCAAATCTCAGATCAAATATTAGCACTTCTGTGACATTCACTGACTCCCCAAAATAGGCTTAAACATTCCTTATCCCATTTTTATAGTAGTATCTCCCTAGTAGACTGAGCTGGTAGAGAACAGGGACTTTTGTTTGTTTGGTTTTTGTTTTTGTGTGTGTGTGTGCCATATTCCCAATGACTAGTATAGAAGCTAGTTAATTGTAGAGGCCTAGGTAGGAAGCTTTGGTTCTAAGGAACAGAAAACTTCACCTCAAACTGGCTTAGCATTAAAGAAGTGTGTCATCCAATACAACATGAAGTACAAAGGCAGGTGTTATCAAGGGCTCATTCAGTGAATCAACACCCATGTCAAGAACCTGGCTTTTGCCATCTGCCTGCTGCCATCTCAGCAAGGCAAGCTTGCCTTCAAATGGGAGTCCTCATGGGCATAAGATGGCTGCCATAGCTCCAAGCTCCTTATCCAGATTCAACAAAAGAAGAAATGAACTATCTTTTCTTGTGCCTCTTTCAGAAGAACTATAAACCCTTCCCAGAAGCCCTCAGCATACTTCTGATACTCCATTTCCCAGGATTAGGTTTTATGTTCATTACCAAACCATTCATCCACAGGGGAAATGAGATTACCACGATTACTGCAGGTCAGGGATCAGCAAACTTCTGTAAAAAGCCAGATTGTAAATAGTTTAGATTTGGCAAACCATACAGTGTCCACTGTAACCACTCAATGTGCTCTTACAGCACAAAAGCACCCATAAATAATGTACAATTATTTTCCAATAAAACTATTTATGGACACTGAAATTCAAATTTCATACAATATTTGCATGTCATGAAATATTCTTCTTCTGAATTTCCTCCAATCTTTTAAAAAAAATGTAGAAACCATTCTTTGCTCCAAGGCCACATGAAAACAGGTAGCAGGTAAGGTTTGGCCCAAGGGCTATAGTTTGCCAACCCCTGGCTTACATTATTTGGAGTCAAATGTGTGTTTAAGTGCCATTTACTACAATTTCCAAAGTGCACAATACATATTTTAAAAATTAAAAGAATAAATGATTAAAGAACACAGTTCTTGCCCAGGAGAAGTTCAGAGGATATATGTGTATATGATTTCCTGAAAGATATTTTTAAAATAACTGCTTTTCCTAATAATGGTGGAGTTAACAGGACTAAACAAACAAAAGAATTCTGGTTTGTGACAGCTTAGATATTAAATTGTGAAAATGGAAGGTAAATAACATTTTGTGTTAGGATGTGTGGGAAATACAGATTTGAAAAACTCCTCATGAATATAAAGTCATAAAAGGTTTGCTTTGATGGTAAGTAGGTGAAAGAGATTACTTAATGCACGTTTTCTATGTTAACATCTGACTTCACAATTTTCCAAACATAATGTTGCATGTATCCTGATACAGGCAAAGAGATAATTATAGAGTAACTGCTTGCACTCAGTGTAAATTAATCAAATGTAAATTAAATAAACTGTAAATAGAAGATACTCCTTAGCTGATACGGCAAGTGAATCACCTCCATTACAGACTCATTTTTGCAAAATTACATCTAATCATAGTATTTTAAGATAGTGTTTGGCAAAACATCTCTAAATCTGTCAACAAAAGCAGCAATTACTTCTTTGCGGCTGAATACCTTTGCCAACAAACACCCATCTGTCTGGAAAGATTTATGTATGGCTCTGCCTAAAGGCAGGGCTAAAATCTCAATGACCTCTGGAGATTTCTTTCACCTTTGTGCTCTGAGAGTCAATAAAAATTCATTTTAGAGTAATTTTACGGCAAACCTTAAAAAAACTACAAACCTAAGATGTAATCAAGTCTGTTCCAAGAATCCCCAAAATAAATATTCTTCTAGGTAATTATATAGCTTATTTTCCTTGATCAACATCTTAATCTTGCTTGTCAGTTGCTGCTTTCATAGAGTCCCAACTCCTTAATACAGCTCCTAAGACCCCGTGTGGCCTCAGTTACACTCAGCACCACTGTTCTTTATGCTCCACGGGACTGGTTTCCTAAGTTCATCAAGCGCTTGCTTCCAGACCTTGCCCCATGCATTTCCTTCTGCCCAGGCCACTCTTTCCCTCTCCCTATCTCACTTACCCCTTGATATGGTTAGCAATATCCACTTCCTTCATGCCCTGGCTTCGGTTGGGGGATCTGGAAGCCGCCTCTGCCTCCCTGACCCCAACATGGGTGAGGTGGCCCATCTATGTGCATAGCACCCTGTGCTTGCTCCTTTCTTAGTACTCATAACCCAAGTATTTTCTGTGTACTTGTTAGTCTCATGAGGGTTCAGGACAGGAACTGTGTCTTGTGCATAACAGTAAAAAGTATAGAAGGCCAGATCAAAAATAGATTTATATACCTTGTGAAAAAGTTTAGACTTCATTCTGAAAGGTATAAAAAGAAACCATTGGAGACCTTTGTCATGTTCATACATGCCTTTCAGAGAGATCATTCTGGAAGCAGTATCAGAGAATGGACTTCTAGAACACAAAAGAATGGATGGTGAGGGGTCTATGCTAGAGGCAACGAGACCACCTAGAAAGTGGTTATGGTAGTCCAGGTGAGAAAGAACGAAGGCCTGATCTACAGCCATGAATACTGTGGATGGAGAAGAGTGTCAGTTTAGAGAGACATTTAGGAGGCAGAAATCTATACAACTGGTAACTATGTATCAAAGTGAAAGAGTAGGAGAGAAAAAAATGAGGTGACTTCTGGTTTCCAGCTTGGACAACGAATCAGATGATGGTGCTAGTTACTTAAGATACAGGAGGAGGAGCGAGTTGAAGCTGGGAGAAAGGAGTGATTAATTGCAGACATACTGATTTCAAGGAGCCTGGAAAGCATCTAGGAGGGGATGACCAGTAGGCATCTATATGTGTAAGTATCTATGTGTGTATAAATACATACAGAGAGAGAGAAAGAAAAAGATGTGAAGTTCAGACCAAAGATAAAATTTGAGAGTCATCAGGTCATGAAGAGTATTGATGTCATAAGCGTACAGGTCACTTAAAGAGAATGCACATCCAAAAAGCAGAGGAGAGCTGCAGAAGCTTAAATAATACCAACATCTGAAGGTCATTCAAAAGAGGAGGGACTCTTGAAGAAAACTGAGGAGTGACCAGTGAGGAGGATGAAATCAAGAAGTATAGTCAAAGAAGGAAGAAAGTTCTAGAAAGTAGACGTTATTAATCAGCCATGATTACATAACATCCCTAAATCTCAGTAACACAGCATAGTAAGCAATTATTAACCTGCTAACAGGTCTACAGGTCAGCAATGATGGCTCTGCTCATGCTGCAGGTCTACGTGGGGCTGCTCTGTTCCACGTGTCTCATTTTGGGGGACTAGCAAGCTCCCTAAGGTATATTCTTCTCCCAGTGATGGCAGAAGCCCAAGAGGAGCCTTTTAAGTCCTAGTCTTAGACTGGCATTCTACCACTTCTGCCCATAAGCCATTGGCCAAAGTATGGACCACAAGGAATGGGTACTTCACCCATTATAGTAGATGGAGAACTGGTCAGTAGGGGTGAGAATTGTGACTGTGGCCAGAGCAATTTTATAAGAGGCTTAATATTGTCAGCTCAAGTTAAAACTGATGTTGCTCACACAAACGAAAATATTGTTTTGTGTTTTACAACATACCTAGAGCCAGGGACCTTACTGGTCCAACCCTTTGGAAGACTGTAGCACATGGGGGTCAGCCAGTAGAAATCACACCCTCATAAGAAGCCAAGGTGCTTCCCAGGAGAAAACAACCATATGGCGTGTAAGTATCGAGTGAGTGTCCAGGTCAGGCTTTTTGGTATCAAGAGACTCGGTCAGGCTCAGGAAAAGGTGAGTTTATTTTAAGCTTACATGTCAATTAGAAATGGCCATCAAGAATGAAGTCACATCTGGGGGCTGAATACTTTGCCCAACTCTCACCAAGGTCTCATGGTCTTTTTCTCATATCACTTTAGCTTCTCTCTGTACTTCTGCACCATTCTCCCCATCTATTAACTAGATGCTTCTGTTTACTCACTGTTTCTGCTCTATCCTAAAATCCACTGGCATGTAACCCCGGCTGGCCATGACTCTAACTTGGGGCATTTTTCTGCCCCTCCTTCTAGCTGCCTTGGGCTCTCCAAGTTTCCCAGTTCAAACTCCTAAGGGTGAGGTTGAAATCAGCTCATTTCTCACCCTAAGCTGATAGGGTGGCAAGCTTATTAATTGGTCACCCTTGAGCCAGATTAGTTAGCCATCCGTAATCTAACTATTTATGACCAGCTACAGGGAGGTTCAAAGAGTAAAGAAGTTTCCCTCTGCAAGTACTGTGGGTAAGTAAAGTACCAACTGACCATTCTACTACAAGAAGTTTCCCAGAACGTTGGAATTAGGAATCAAATAAGTAAATAGAATGCCCACCCTCTAACTATTTGGAGAGCACCCAGGCAGAAAGCTCTTTCTGAAGGAAGAAGGATTGGAGATGCTGTGACTAAACCCCAGGTTACTGACCTATAATAGATGTAAAAGGAGATTTAACATGTTACGTAATGGAATGTCTCATATAGCTCTCAATCCAACCTCCTTTACATGAACTTGTTCTAATATCCTGGAGATAAGAGCTAAAGAAATAAATTGAATACACAGTTGTAATACTGGAAGAGATGTTAGAAAAATTAAAGCCAAGATTTGGAATCCTTATCCAAAGAATGAGATACTGGCAGGGAGAGGTTCCTCCTCCCACCTCACAGAGAGGAATGGCACAATAGCGGGGAGGGAAGCAGGGGAGGAATGAGAGCCATGGCCATTTATGATGACTAGTAAGATACCAAGACACCAGGATGATCATGGTTGTCCTTCCTACATTACCAAACAGTAAAGCAAGCACCTGGGGTAATAAGCCAAAGGTTCCTGGTTACATTATGGCATTCCTAAAGGGCCTTCCAAATTCCATAAGATTTAATTTCCACCCAGGCACACAAAGAATAGAACAGCCTCTGATAGCATAGCTATCACTGCTATTTCCATGAAAAGAGCATGCATCTTTAGTAAATCCAGGGACAGGCGTGCTTCTCTCTTCTGCGAGAAGTTATCCAATGAGCCCTGAGAGTTTGTGTTCCAAACATGAGTTGTGCCCCGCTCCCAACCAAGAATGTCTCCAAGTACTCTTTTTTTTTTTTTTTTTGGTATTGTGCATCTACTCTGTGCTTAGAACTGGGTCAGGTCTGAGGAGAATGATATTGCTGGAGACACAGAGCACACAAGAAGTAATTAAAGAACAGTAGAGAACAGCATATGGTCAAGTATCACACAAGAGAGTACAAAAGACAGTTCAAGAAAGGCAAGGTTAATTTAGCTAGAATCATGATAATGAGGTCAGGGATAAAGAGAAGATTTAATATGAGCTAGCCCTAAGGAACCAGCTATTATGGCCTTTAAAAATTCTCCGAAAGGGAACTCTCTTGCACTGTTGGTGGGAATGTAAGCTGGTACAGCCACTATGGAAAAGAGTTTGGAGGTTCCTTAAAAAATTAAAATTGAACTACCATATGATCCAGTAATCCCACTCCTGGGCATATACCCAGAGAAAACCATAATCCAAAAAGAAACACGTACCATAATGTTTATTGCAGCACTATTTACAATAGACAGGACATGGAAGCAACCTAAATGCCCATCAACAGATGAATGAATAAAGAAGATGTGGCACATATATACAATGGAATATTACTCAGCCATAAAAAGGAATGAAATGGAGCTATATGTAATGAGGTGGATAGACCTAGAGTCTGTCATACAGAGTGTCATACATAAGCCAGAAAGAGAAAAACAAATACTGTATGCTAACTCATATATACGGAATCTAAAAAAAAAAAAAAAAAAAATGGTACTGATGAACCCAGTGACAGGGCAAGAATAAGGATGTAGAGAATGGACTGGAGGACACGGGGCGGGGTGGGGTGGTGTGGAAGGGAAGCTGGGACGAAGTGAGAGAGTAGCATAGACATATTTACACTACCAACTGTAAAAATAGATAGCTAGTGGGAAGTTGCTGTATAAAAAAGAGAGATCAACTCGATGATGGGAGATGCCTTGGAGGGCCAGGACAGGGAGGGTGGGAGGGAGTCGCGGAAGGGAGGATATATGGGGATATATATATAAATACAGCTGATTCACTTTGGTATACCTCAAAAGCTGGTACAAGAGTGTAAGGCAATTATATTCCAATAAAGAGCTTAAAAAAAAAATTCTCCAAAGTACTTCTCCTGTCCCTCACTCTCAAAAATAAGCTAGATAATAAAAATGTACAAATAATGATTTACTTTAATTTTTTAAATAAACATATGACACACCTGTTACTTTTAAAAGGGGGGGAAAGGAGTTGGCAAATCAAACAATTAGGTGTCACAAATCCAAGAAGGTTGGAAACCACCACATTCAAGTCCCCCTTGGGTTCGGAGAGATTTATGCTTCTTCAGGGCGTCCAGACATTAGCAGCTCAAACCCCCACACTGTATCCTGGTTTCATTTAAAGGACCCATAGGTCAGACCAAAACACAACAGGGCTTTATATGCCAATTTTTCTTGACTCTCTGTAGGTCAGGGGAAGTTAAGCTCATGTAATTAGGGGATAAAGACGGAGGCTGGGCACGGGGGATGGAAGCATGATGAAAGTTCCAGAGTTTAAAGGCTCGGTAGGAAGCCAGAGGAAAAGTCGATAAAACCATGTCTTTATGAAACATGTGTTTTCCATGGTAGAGTGAACATATTTGCCATTACACTCAGGGAATCCCCCTGCAACTTGGCACTCTCATCCACCTGTGGGGCGAGGACAATTCACATTCATCATGATGATTGTGAGGCCATTGTTATCCCGAGTTGCCTTCCCATTCATCAAATACCAATTCAGTTATATTCAGTGTAATACCAGCACTAAACGCATTTCATTGTATTAACTTTATCTCACAACTGATAATCCAGGTGACTTTTTATGATAATTCTCTCAAATAAAATATTTGATTGATTGGACTATCCATAAATGATGTCAAAGAACAAAGAGGTGCCTATAAATGGCACAGCCAGGGTCAAAAGCGCAGTGTCAACATGTAGCCATGAAGAGAGATCGGGAAGCAACGCTAGGCAGCAGTAAAAACAAAGCAGTGAAAATTAAGAACAGCCATACTGAGAAAATAAACCGAGAAAAGCCCTGAAATCCTCAAAACAAATAAACAGAAAAGAATCTCAGATTGTCTCAGTGACAAACATCAATTCTCATATTAATGACTAGATCCCAGAATCACTCTCTTAGATTCCAGCTGTGCTATTAACAAACTAATGAAGCTTTTAACTCCTTCAGACTGGAAATAGGGTTAATGGACCCAGTGCGTTTCCTATGAAAATTCGGTATCACACTGATGACCACTCACAGTACATACTTCCACAATTCACCAGGCACTATTATCAGTAGAATTCTCGTGACAACATAAGATTCCATGTGATGGTCAAACAGTGTTTGTCCATCAGGAATTTCTGTCACCTATCATTACAAAGGGGAGTATTTTTTATGGCCATAAGTTTTTTCAGTCTTTATTATCTATAATTCATCCATCCAACTTTTCCTTCTCCCTCATACATCCTTCCTTCCCTCCCTCCCTCCTTCCCTCCCTCCCTACTTCCTCCCTCCCTCCTTCCCTACTTCCTCCCTCCCTTCTTCCCTCCCTCCTTCCAAGAAATGTGTACTGAGCATCTAGTAAATGATAGACACTCTTCTGAGCTTTGGGAAGATAGTGGAGTGTAAGAAGCACAAGGTCCTCAGTCCAGTGTAGTTTAGAGTTTACAGAGGGAAGGTGGACAAGAAACAAGTAAAATCCATAAAGAAAATTTCAGATAATGCTTGGAGCTATAGAGGGAGGAAAACAAAGCAATGGTAGAGAGTGGGGTTGCTTTAGAGAAGGCAGCGGGGAAGGCCCCTATCTAACAGAGAAGTGACATTTGAGCCAACACTTGAATGTGGAGAAAGACCAGCTATAACTCAGGGTTTCTCAACCTCAGCATTGTTGACATTTTGGACGGGATAATTCTTTGTAGTGAGGAATTATCCTGCTCTGTAATATGTTCATCAGTATCCCTGGCCTCTTTCCACTAGATACCAGCAGCAACCCTATTTCCAAGTCATAATAAAAAACACCTCCAGACATTGCCAAATATCCCCTAGGGAATAAAATCGCCCATGTTCAAGCCCACTGGACTTTGTGAAGATCTGGAGGGAAATTACTACAGAGAGAAGGATCAGCACAGACAAACCCTATGCTGGGAATGAGCCTGATGTGTTCAAGGAAGAAGAAAGAAGGTCATTGTAGATAGAGTGCAGTGAGCAAAGCTTAGAGTAAAGCAAGAAGAGGTTGGGAGGGCACTAATTCAGGAAGGGCCTCATGGGCCACTGGAAGGTTTATACTTAAATTATGAAAACACATTGTTGATGTGGGAGCTGTTAGTCCAACGGAATGAAGAATAAACATGTGAACCCAAATTATAGAATTGTCTACGGTTTAATATCCTTGAGCTACTGTTCTATAGTTTGAGGATTCATCCCGCATCCGAATGACCACACCCATAGCAACACTAGAGAAGAATCACCTAGTACCTATTTTGTCTCCATTCTAGTAATTGTCTCCTCAGTAGGTTATTGTATTTCATTCATTCCCCTTCATAAAAAATGTTCCAATTCATCTTTAAAAAGGTTTGCATTGAACATCATCAGTACTAAGTGAAGAAGCACTGAATTTATCATTCTCTGTGGCTTTGGATGGGACCCGAATTGTCAACAGTAGAATAAATCATATGTCACACTTGATCTGTGGTCAGTTTACATGCTATTTTATCAGAGGTTAACAAAAAAATTAGGCCTCAACTTGCTAGCCAAAGAACATCTTCTGATACAGGAATAAATAGATTCTTCTCTTTTTTCCCAAAAGAGAGATAAAATTAATGATGATAACCCTTCTTGAATGAAAAAGACACAATTTAACATGGTAAATCAAATAGACATTCTCAGCTGGGTCATATCTGGAGAAACCAGCACTGAAAGCTGTAAGACTGACTCTCCAACTCCTTCCAAACTTCAACAACACAAAAGTTCCCTTCAAAATTACTCAAGCATGATTAACTGAGCTGCAAGCTAGGAAAGTGACTGTATGTCAGATATAACAATAAAAATAGAGTTTGGAGCAATTTGTAAATGGTGTGGTAGATACAGACCTCAGGTCAAGTAAAAACAACAAAAAAGAAAAGGCAATGAGATTTTGCAAATAAGCAATATTGACAAAGTGAATAGGAGTGCAAAACACCTGTATCCTCCTTTCAGCTCAATAATCACAGAAGCTACACGATCTAGTGAAAAGAGTCTGGGGCGAGGAAATGGAGTTTCTAACTTTATGCCACTAAATAACGTCTGACTTTGGCAAACCTCCATGCTCTGCCTACCATTTTCTGACTTGTTGAATGGGTATTACAGTAACAAGTGTATTAACCCACCGAATGGGTCAAATACCCTAACACTACAAATGCGCAAGAAATTACCTATAAAGTGTCAAACTGTAAATATGTAAAGAGTGTGGTCAGCAAATCACTCTAAGGCCTGTTATCCTATGAATGGTTTTTGTTTTTGTTTTTTTTTTTTGACTGAAAAGAAGAAATTCCAGTATAAAATTCCATTTCAAGTGGTCCACATAATCCACAGATCCAGATGATCTGTAGAGAATTCTCGGTTCACTTCCCTCACATAAAAACTGAGATACAAGAATGACACACAGGGCATCCCTGGTAGTGCAGTGGTTAAGAATCCACCTGCCAATGCAGGGGACACAGGTTTGAGCCCTGATCTGGGAAGATCCCACATGCTGCGGAGCAACTAAGCCCTTGTACCACAACTACGGAGCCTGTGCCCTAGAGCCCATGAGCCAGGGGAGATCCTATCATTTATTGAACATAGGACTATGCTGGGTACTTTCTCTATGGTCTTACACATTTTATGACCATTTTGCAGGTGACAGAATAAAAAAGGAGAGGTTTACTTTTAATTCCTCCTAAAATCACAAAGCTTCTAATTAGAGAGCAGCATATGAGCCCATTCTTTTACTCTTGCACATTACTTACTTACTGAGCACCACTACGTGCCTGGCACAATGCTATGCACTGGGGATACGGCAGAAAATAAGATGGAAAAAATTCTCTCTTCTCATGGTATTTACTTGTGAGGGAAGACAAAAAGCAAGAGACACAGGTCTGCCTGATTCGTAATCTAAGACCCTAAGACACCTGCCTTCCTCTGAGTCATCACTTTATGGTAACAGAAAAGAACAAGAGGGAAAACCCATACACACAAACAACAAACCCAAACTGAATATCCCCAGTAAACCAGAAATCTAGAAAGAATAAAGCCAGATGAAAGAAGCAGCCAGACATTAGAATGTCCTCTTCCAGTATTTAAATTGAATATGTTTGCATTTGGGTTGAGAGCCTGTAAGCCCAAAGGCAGGTGCCTCACAGACCACCAACTGCAGCACAAGGACAACCCCTGTCAGGGCACAAACATGAAAACCAGCTCTCCACCAGAAGGCCTGAGGGTTATAGGAACTAAAAGGCCTGGGTGTCTGGCTCCCAGAGATGGGGAGACAAGACGAAAGCATACGCCTGCCCGCCTGGCAGCAGCTCTCCCTGGCCTGGAGTGAAAGTGTCTTTACCAGCCAAGGGAAGCTGGCAGCAGCCGTGGCCTCGGATGGAGAGAAGCCGCCGCCAGCCAGCACCAGCACGGGGCTTCCCTGCAGGCGGCTCTTGCTGAAACAAAGAGGGGCGAGGGGAAGAGCTGTGGATGTCCAGCCTCCAGGCTCATATCTAAAATCAAGAGCAGCACTGTGCTAATGGAACGCCAGATCTGCTCCAAAACCTACGCACCGTCAGGGATGCAATCTGAGTAATTTCCTGATGACTCTTCTCTGCATAATGGATTTGAGTTATAAAGGAATTTATGCCCTCAGGACCAAATTACCCAGATAATTGAAGATACAATGGGGGGAGGGGAGTGAAAGGAGAGAGAGAGGCCTCAATTACAGGGATTCCTCTTTCACTCTGAGTTCAACATTTGAATTCACCATGGCGTTTAATTTCTAAAGTCTCTTTACATCCACAGATTGCCCTGTTTGGATACTCGAATTCCATTGCTTTCTTATAGTGAAGCTGCAGCAAGGCCTAATTTAATGTAGGCTTGCAAACTGTAGAGTCTAAATCCACCCACACTCCTCTGCCCCAGTCCTCCAAGATGAGACTCCACTTCCGGCTTTAAGTTTCGCAATCACAAATAAATCTCTAACACTGCATTAAGGTTAGAAAGGCTTAATATTAAAACAGGGTCGACTAAAGCCTATGGGCTGCCCAGGACCGCTTTGGGAACTCCAACCCATCGCCCAAGCATAACTAAGAATTTGATGGTGATTTTAAAGACTGGATGGTTTGAATTCCTCAGAGCTGCACACCTACTCTGCTCCTGTTCCTCTTCGTAGTGGTTCTCATACTTGAAGGTATGCAAAAATTACTTGCAGGGTTGCAGGCACAAAACTAGTAACGCTGCCCTGTATGAATGCATTAAGGGACTTTCAAAGTTAATTTTGTTACCTCTGTGCTGACTTAACACCCCAAGCCCAGGGAAACTGTGACCCCAAGCCCAGGGAAACTGTGACCCCAAGCCCAGGGAAACTGTGTCCCCAAGAACACTGCTTGTAGGCCTACCTACCTTTGGTATTAGTGACTATAAAGCAAGTGCAATATCTTGCTCCATTCCACACTCAATGGAAGAAATTCATGAAACGTCAGTGTCTAAAACATCCCATAAAATATCCCTTTATCCATGTGCTTTCTAGCATCCAGTTTCCCTTCCCTGCTCTAGGAGGTGGGAAAAGGGACACAAAGAAGCTACTTTAGGAAAGTTTCCCATGATTCAGTCGAGATTTATTGAGAGATCTAGGCATCTTCACTATAGATTTGTTATTTATCTTAGCACACTTTATTGTATTTAAGAGCCTCATTTTGTCAATATTTACAGAACTGGTTGGACAAATGAATAAAAGTAAAAGGCTCTAAAATATGACAAGTCTCGAAGCCCCAGAGTCAGGGCTAGAACAGATGGTGGCACACATTAGTAAATTTGGTAAATTATGCATAGAATTTGCAAGGCACCCAACGCTAACCAGCTCAAATAAAGTCCCCCATGAAGTACCAAAGGGCTTAGGGATGCGGGTGGACAGAGGGTGGTGAGTAGTTTGTGAACAGGTGTTAAACCACTTATTCAAGCACTCCTACAAATGGCCTAAAAGATTTTCCCAGCATCCTCCTGCTCTCTATGAGTCACTGTGGGAATAGCAGTGAGGTTTGGAGTTGAGTTATAACCATTCAGTGAAGCATTTCCCTCCAGACTGTACAAAGGAAAGGGGCTACGTTAGTAAATTTATTGACTATTTCATTAGATCAATATGGGATATGATTTAAAAGGCTCTGCCCAGGCTCTTTAAATCTATTTAATCAAACCAATTAATGAAAAAACTTAAGAAGTTGAAGCATATCCTGTAAGGTGCATCATAAATACATTCCCTTACTTGGGCTTTTGATCTCACCCAGGTAATTAACAGCTTTAGTTAAGTTCAGTCATTCCTTCATGCCTGGCTATGGCCATAAAAATCCCCAGGCTATGTGTAGCTCTTGGATTTATTATGTTTTTCTTACTGCAAAAACGTCTCTCACATTCCACTTTCTCCCCGCTCCTTGAGCAAGTTTATGCAGCCATTGCTTTTGCAGCTGTCACGAAGCCTACACTGGCTGGTGAGCTTTGTCCTGCTTAAGAGGCTGGATACACTCAGCTGCTGGTAGCCAATTTGGTAGCCTCTTCACTTTCATCTAACTGTTAGTGGAAGACAAAAACATCCTGAAGGTCTGACTTCTAAGGTTCTTTGCTCCCACTGTCTGTGTATTCTCAGCTTTCCATGAACGAAATGGCCTCTCCCTGTGACACAGAATATGGCTTCTATTATGGGATTTGGCATGGTCTCCCTCCTTACAAACACTAAGAATCAACCTTTCTAATCAGCTGCTAAACAACCCCATTCCCATTAATCCTCCTTCAAGTCACTCTTGCATCAGTTCCCCAGGTCCCATCTTCCCAGCTATGAAGCTTTGGGATGCATGGGCAAGCCAACACATCACCCAGAGACACGGGATGAAGTTAAATGTCCCAGAGTCAGTGCCAGCCTGGCCTTTGAGGCTGAGCTTATAGCTTCATTCTGTTTTACAGGCAGAAGAACCTCTGTTTGGAAGGGTAGCAAATGTTTCCCCCAAAGCTCTTCTCTATCTGCATTTGAGGAGAAGCTTGGTAAGTTTAATTACCCAGATAACTGCTCCAGGGTCCTTCCACAGCTGAATGCAAGGCTGAGAAAATGGTGCACTTAACTATAAAATTCAAATTGTGAGTCAACAGTCAACTTTCTTAAATAAGTCACAATTCTTTGTGGAAAAGGAGAGATGAGACTCTTGATATGACCGGTTTTCCACAGGCAATCAATTTGTGTTCCCATGCACAGAAAGCTGGGAAGGCTCAAAAAACTCTATTGAGGGGCTGAAATCAGGGAAATTGTTTTTCCAGTTTAAGATCAATAGCAGTCCATTTTACTTTTACCTCCCTCTACTTACTTTGATCCATTCAATAAGTATTTACTGAATATCTACCATCCTAGATGTTGTCAGAAAAGACACCAGAGAAATACAAAACACCCAGTGAGCCCAGGGATTTTATAATCTTTGTAGGAGATAAAAGTAGGCTGACATAAAATGCTCATGTTTAACACTATCTTCTCCTTGACCAGCCTAACAAATACTTGTTCACACAAACTCTGGGCCATCATTCATTCAACATTTATTGAGCATTTACTCTACACTATATACCAGGCTATGAACGGTGTGTGCATGACAAAAAAATAAGCAAGCAATTACTTATCTCTATGGGTTTACTGTAGAATAAAGGAGATATAAGATACAAATAATTCCATGGCTCTTCATACTATGACATTTACATGAATAAAACCCAGAAGAGTTTAATTCAAAATCCTCACATCATTTTAATAGTCAAAGCTACCAATTCTATTGTACACTGAAACCCCACTGATTTGTTTAAAATATATAAAGATTCATTTTGCATAAGTAAACATCCGCTTTAGACAACATACTTAATAAAATGGTATTTAAAAACTTGTAGTAATTCGAATTACTGTTAATAGAATGTTTAGCAGAGTTGATTAACCATTGCAATCATGTTACATCACTGCCTTAAACAGCAAATTTTTTCAAGAAACTCTTCCTTCCTAGATTAAAATTAATTTATGAAGAAACAACCCCTTCAACACTTTACTAAACTCTAGCTCAGCCTCTATTTAAATAATTCCTAATACTGATTTGCAGAAATAATAATCACCATGATATCTAAAGCTTTTGAGCCCTCGCAAAATGTCTCAGATATCGCGCTAAGTGCTATAAGCGCATTATCTCAGTGGTCATCACAACAACCCTGTTAGGTAGGTTGTCTTATTAGTTCTACTCTACAGATGAAAACGTTGAAACCAAAGGTCCCATAGCTAGTGAAGACTTGTCTGAATTCAGAGCTCATACCTTTAAATGAATCCAAAAATCAATGGAGTTGTGTCACATCTATGCAGTTCAGGGTTAAAATAAGTAAGTAGGTTGGCACAAGTCCCAAAAATATCCACCAGCACAGAGGGAACAAATGTGATTTTTTTTCCCTACCAATTTCCTTCAACCTCCTGATTTCTAGAGGGACCGTTTTTGCTCTGTGCCTCCTCTTCTTTTGCCTGTCCTTCAATCAAAGATGCTCAAGTGGCCAAATCCACTTAAAATATAGAAAATGTTCCTTCCTCTTGCTTCAGGTGCTTGTCTGTATGAGGTGTCTCTGGGATGCCTTGTGAAGGGGGAGCTCAGAGAATGGTGTATAATTCCCATCACTAAAATTAAATTATTAATTTTTTATCAATTAATTGGATGAGGATTGGTGGGAAAGACAGGCCCTCAGCTCAGCAGAGCTCTACTGGGTGTCAGATGAAACAAGAAATCTGCCTGGGTGAGATGGGGAAGAGAAGCCACAATAGTAATAACAGTGAGAATCCCCTGGCTTCAGGAGAGGGAGAGCAAACCAGCTCCCAGGAGGAGAGATGCAGCATCACCAAGATTTCTCCAGAGGGGCCTTGATGGAATCAGCCCTCCAGGCCTTGTAAAAAGAGACTCTACCGCTTACCCAGGAGTTGCTTTTCTTAATTCTCCTGCATACTGAGAAAGATCAAATTCCAGAGAACAGAGTTTTCTAGCCTCCTTTTGAACAGATGTAAAGTATTCTTATTCAGAATACTACTCTTTAAAAAATGAAAATAGCTTGTATTTCCGGGGTATATAAATAAATCATTATAAAAATAAACTATTTAGAACATATTTTTCAAATGCTTTTTTTTTTTTTTTACATAAAATTCCACTACCCCAAGATAACAATTGTTAACAGTTTAGGGAACAGCATTCCATACATCTCTTTTTGCTAATAGGGAGGTCGTGAACAGCTACAAACCACCAGTTATTACTTTATTAAACAAATATTTACCAAAGAACTACCCTGTGCCAGGGATCACAACTACACACACATGCTTTTCTTTAACCTTTTCTTTATTATTCAATAATATCATGTGAACTTATTCCGATGTCAATAGAGATCTATATAATAATCATTGTGAATCATTTCATCATGTTTCACCTTGATTCCAACAATGGGCGTTTAAGGGTTTCCAACTTCTTGCTATCAAAAACAATGATGCAACAAGAAGTCTTTCAATGTTTCTTTGATTGTGTCTTTTAGATAAAAGTCACTGGGAATTCAAAACACCGTACACTCATATAATTCCTCACTATTCAAGTTGTCATATTTACAACATGGCAATAAAGAGACTGGTTTCTGTAAAACTCACATCAGAATTGGTCTCACTGTTTCACAGTTACATCACATACTTCTGGTTTTCCTTAATAAATCTGAGAGAGCAAGGTTTTGACAGATGAGGAAACTGAATCACAAAATATATATGTGTCTGTAAACAGGAGGGAGACAGACCTAAAGATAGTTGTCTGAAACTAGAAACCAGGTATCTCAACAACGCAAGAGTAAAATACAGCATATGTGTGTCCGTTAGACCCAAGAAGACTCTAGTAGCCCCACATATTTTTCTAGATAAAGGATCCCTGAGGGTGAAGCTTACCCTGTCTTACTCACCAGTACTTAGCTTGCAGCTTGAAATATGGCAGGTACTCAATAAATAGTTCTGGATTTAATGAACAAGCCACAAAACAGATCTTCCAGGACCATAGCAAACCACAGTCAACGTCCCACCCTCATGCCCACTTGGCAACAGAAACTTTGAAATGAAGCAAAGGAATCCACAGCTAGTAAATTATGTATAGCTCTTATCCTGCAATGAATTTCTCATCCTGAAGGAGCTGTGGATAGTAAGTCTCCAAAGCAACGTCAGATCCATGAACTGAAGGACTTAAGCCAAAGGACACTGATCAAGCGGTAAATGGAGAGGAGAATTCTTTCAATGAGTGCTTTATTTTGCCTTTCCTGAAAATTTCCTCCCAGCTTCTATCAGCAAATTCCATTCATCTCCTCCATTTCTGCCCCTCCTCCTCAACCCATATTACCTCACCCTCTGCCACTTTGTCAGAAATCTGTCTTGCGTACTAATTTATATATACATACACTGTATATGTAAAGGAGCATTACCAAGTGGGTAGTTCTTGAAAATCAGCCATTCATCATGCATATTGATCACCAAGGTAGTACAGTATGAATCAGAGACCAGCAATCATTAAATCAAAGATTTATACTAGTAAAAGAGCACCAAAGCAATTCATCAATTCCATACCACCCTCAGTGATTAATTAGGTTGCAATCTGACAGCCTAGAAGCTGGTTCATAATTAAGGCTATTACAGTTAGAGGTTGGTTGCTTTTTTTTCCCCTTCCCTTAAGGAAGGCAAAAAGAGGAAGGCATTAGTCTTTTGGGCTTATGGCATTCTGTCCTTTTCCTTCATAGCATTTACTACAGTTGGTAAATATAGAGTTATCAATGGGATTATGTGTTTAAATTCTCTCTTTTGTCTCTTAGATCCCTGAACCTCTAGCACACAGTAGGTACTTGATCAATATATGTTGAACAAATGAATTTTTAACTAGATGCTTCTGATGCTTCGAGCCCAGATGTAGCATCACTTACAATGGAGCTTCTCATGTTCCCTCTGGGTCTTGTCCTTTCAAAAGTTAAACTGAATTTTTTCCAGACTGGAGAACCACTCTGGAAAATTGTTTGATAGCATTGACTGAAGCCAAAGCATGCATTCCTATGACCCAGCAATTCCAATCCTAGGTATATATCCAGTGCAAATGTGAACAAACGTTCCCAAAAAGACACATACAAGTATGTTCATAGACGCACTGTAATCAATAGACAAAATTGGAAACAACCCAACTGTTCATCAGAGAATGTATGATCAGACCAAGATTTATTTATCCAATGAGAAACTACACAGCAATGAGTATGAACAAACTACAGCCTCATACAACAATATGGATAAATCTCACACATACTATGTTGACAGAATGAAACCAGACACAAGTGACTACATGCTGTGTGATTTTACATATATTAAGTTCAAAAATAGACAAAACTGATTTGTGGCATCAGAAGTCTGGATAATGATTGCATTTGAAGGGTTGGTAAGTGGGAGAGGGCAGAAAGGAGGCCTCTGGGTGCTGGTTACACACGTAAATTCATGTTGTGAAAATTCACAACCCTTTTCCTGTTTCATTTTGGGATAATAAATAGAGCTATATGATTTACTGCCCTTTCCTATAATAGGTGATAGTTCAACAAAAACTAAATTTTTTTAAAAAAGAGTTATTTTTTTCTCTGTGTGATGGAAGAGTGATGAACATCCTCATGCATACCCCAGGCCCAGGTCCAAATTTCAGAAAGTATCTCCTGGTGGGGATTCCAAAGAAGGAGGTACCGTTTCTAATACGAGATTAAAATCACAAGTCCTTTAGGGCCCCTTCCAATCCTAAAGTTCCATGATAAGTAATCTTTTGAAAATTGATGGAGAACTCAATGCCCGTGGATTTCTTGTGCTAACCTTGGCCACTCTCAGAAGAGTGAAACGAGACAATTAGAGAAGACTGTCTTTCTGACATATGTTCAACAGTCTGTGTCACCTTTCATAATTTCTTCCTGCAACACTTGAAAATCAAGTAGGGGACTCCTGTAACTCAAGAGGGTTTAGAGGAAATGGGTATGGTAAAGAAATGCTGTGGGTGTTGGAAATTCAGAGATTTCTGATAATCCCTAGCATCAGACCAGAAAACTAAGCCCTAAATTTATAATAAAGCCCTCCATTTTTTGAGGATTTCCTATATACCAGGCACTGGGTTTATGTACTTTTTACCTCTTCTTTCATTTAATACTCAAACTCTTTGAGACAGGTACAGACTCCCTTCAGCTGTAGAGAGGGTGAGCCACGTTCACTGTCTGAGTCTCAGATTCAAATCTATACAGCTGCGAATAAAATACCATGCCCAGATAGCTGTGGTTACAAGAACAGACTCTGGAACAAGACCAGCAGGGTACAAAGCCACGCTGAGCAACGTACTAGGTATGTAACCTTAATAAAATATTTAACCAATCTCTGCTTCAGGTTTCTCATCCAGAAAATGGTATTACTGATAGTACCTACAGAATTATTATGAAAAGTACATGACATTTAGAACCATGCATAGCACAGAGTAAGTACTCAAGCAGTGGCAGGTATTTATTAATGTTATCTATTTTTATATTTTATTTATGTATCTACTCTTAATAAGTGGTGTATAACCATCAAATATTATACATTCAATTAGTCTAGTCTTCAGTAAAACAAAATTATCAGTAATAGTTCTCTACTAGTTTAGGATCTATTGGGGATGTTTTAATCTAGATCCCTAAAATATACAAGAAATAATTATTAATCAGACTCCAAATTTTTTGAAAGTCAAGATCACATCAGTCTTGCTCAGTGTTGTATCCCTGAGGCCAAGCACAATGCCTGGCACATACTAAGCACCCAAAAAGTATTTGATACATTTTTTACTAAATAATTCCCTAGTATACCTACCTCATCTCCCCACTCTGTATTCAACCAGAAGAGACCTGGTTATTTTTAGAAATTTTCTGTTAACCCTAATAACTACAGATATACTCTAATTTAAAAAAAAATTAAATAAATGTCTTTTCAAAAGAATTTACTACGTATTCTCAGTAAATCAAAATCTGACTTATCCTCGCTTTTTAAAAATTTGCCCATCCTCAAGTTAGATACAATAAAAGACTTTCATTCTTAGAATATAAACCTCAAATTAATTCATTTATTCATTCACTCATTCATTTGCCCAGTGTTTATTAAGCACCTTGTATCTGTGTTTAGTGATCTCAGCTGCAAACTACAGAAACCTCAAACAGCTTTAATATTAAGGGAACTTATGGCACATAAGAGAAGTTCACAGGTAGTTGTGCAGGCTTCTTGTTTGGTTTGATTCAGCAGCTCATTATGTCACCAAGGACCCAGATACTTTCATCTGTCCACCCTGTCATCCTTGGTGTTGGCTTCATTCAAACTGGTAACCTAACGACTACAATTGTTGCAGAGTGTGGCCAACCCTATTGGCTATCGATACAACAGTCACACTCTCCCATTTCTTCCTTTCCAACAGAAGCCCAATTTTGCTCAGGTATCAGACAGCCTATTTCATTACATCTTCCCAAATGTGGATGTTAATTATTTAAGTCAACTACGGTCAATCCTTTCACCTTTCCACAATTGTTTACGAATGTACATGTAACAATCCTTGGCAATGTAAGGGGAAGTCAGCTTTGGCCCTTCTAGAAATGTTTTCCACACTCTTATGAAAACAACAAGTCAGGAGCTGGCGGCTTTTCGTACCTCTGAACACTCTTGCCTCTTCTGTGTGAGATGATCCCTGGAGCAGCTAGAGCCCTTTTGTCACTACAAAGAACCATACACACAGGACCACAAGCACACAGTAGAGAAAGATGCAAGGAACCTTGCACCCCTGAAATTAACCAACCCTGAAACTGTCCTACCTCTGAAATTCTTGTTATGTGAGCAATTATAAAATAAACACGTATTCTATAAGCTGATTTTAGTTGGGTCTCTGAGGAAGCTATAAAAACTGTGATATATGTGTAGTTATCACTACACAAACACAGCTACTCCAGAGGAAAGAAAAAAGATCACCTCTTTCTGAGAATTTCTCTTAAAATAGAAGAAAATTGACGCAGACACCTAACCGCTCTCCTTCCTCCCCGCCCCATCCTCTCAATTCTAATTGGCCAGTATCAGTTCATACGCCCACTGCTGAGCCAATCACAGGCTAGAGAAATCGGACTCCTAAACTCAATCAGGCCCACCCCTGGGATCTGGAATTGGGATCAGCTGTGTCTGAAGTAAATGGCCACATGGGGGAGGGGTGACTGCTTGAATAAAATTGAGTTCTGTCAGGAAGGAAGAGTTGGATATTAGACATTGATCTGCTGTATCCTGCTTATTACCATATGCACAATGTGTACTGGACTTGGGACTCCCCAATAATAGGAAACGTTTAGCACAGCTCTACTTCGATAATCAAATCAAAGTCTGTATCCTTCTTGAGGGCCCTATTTTTGGAATCTCAAAATCTCTTAAATCTAAGCCAAGTCATCAGATCTCTAACAGCTCTGCTTGGGCTCAGGTCCAAATGCAGAATTTGCTAACAGAGATTTTTATCTAAAGTAAAGTTCAAGTAGGTTTCTCCCTACCTCCCACTAGTTCTGCAGAGCTGTAGACACCATTCTTAGCATCTTGGTACATTCAGGACTACTAACTTGCTTCCAGGCACATTTCTAATACTCTCATTTCCGATCAAACTTTTCTGAACCTAAGTCCTCAGACTTCCTGGAGCCTAGAAAACAATTCCCCAGATTGGAAAGAACTTCTCCCCTTCGGGGCAGTATGGTATAGTGGTTAAGAATGGGTTCAGATCCTTCCTCTACCATTAACTAGGTGGTTCTCGGTCAAGTTGCTTAACTGCTCTGTGCCTTAACTTCCTCAACCATAAAATGTGAATGATAATCATAGTTTCTAACTCATTGGGTTGTAGAAAGCATTAAATTAGTCAGTGCATGGAAATGCTATGCACAGCATCTGGAAAATAAAATGTTACCTTAATAAGTATTAGCTATTCCCTGTGTTTCTCCACCTCCATCTTTCTTTCCTCTTACTGCATCATCACAGGGCTGTAAGTCACAATTAGAGCTAATTGATGAGCCTTTCTGGTTGGGTGTTGTCAATCAAATAGCCTGAATTTTTTTCCCATTTGGTTAGACAAATTCACTATTTGGTATAATAGTTAACTTGGCCAAGTAAATGAAAAAAAAAAAAAAAACACAACAACATTTATACAATAATTTTCTTTACTCTGAGCTTTCTCAGAGGTTATAGGACTGAGCCTTTCTGGACCAGGCCTCTGGAGTTGAGGTTGACTTCATCTTCTTTGGGCTGCATTCCTGGCTTTGAGCCAGTTCCTCGCCACAGCCTCAAAAAGCCTAAGCTCTGAGAGTGCCTTGGGGACTCAACTTCATTGACTCGCAAAATCAAAATATACAAATTCCCCTTTTAAACCGTGATCTATAACTGGGAGAATATTGCCTCTCCACTGCATTAAGGCCCGCCCTATTACCTTATGGAATTACCCACAGTGGCAGAAATCCATTCACCTGATCCACTGACACCCTGGGGGCAGCTCAGATAGCATAAAGCCAATTGATATATGTATATTTGATATATATATTATACCTGGAATTTATGTCTTGTGCATGTTTCATTTGCTATTCTGACTCACTTTATGCCACAGGAGCGCTGGGGAAATTTTGAGAGGGGCCAAGAAAGAAATGGCATGGAAGAAAAGGGTGGAAATCAAAACAGCAATTTTTCTTTCTGGTCTAGGACCTTACACCTGGGCATCCTGATAGCTCTAGAGCAAAGTATTCATTCCCTTCCTCCTTCCAGGAAGGCATTATGAGAAGGAAAGGAGCTAAAGCTAGTAGAAGAGGAGAATCCTGCAAACTGGCAGCTGAGCCAGGTCCCCACTACAAAGTATATGCGGTGGGGAAAGCAGGTGGTGGTGATAAGCAATAATAGAACTGAAGTTATGCATTTTAATCTACACAGTTATCAAAACTCCACCACGTAGTTCAAACTCACTTCACTCTCAAAATAGTCAACACTGGTATTTTCAGCTCCATGTTACTGATGTTCCAGAGAGGAGAATGCCTTACGGCAAAGCTGGGATTCAAATCCAGCCTTCTGTCTCTCTAGTGTGTGGACGAATGGTGATGTGTAAAACTTTAGAAGGCTTCTTCATATGCTCCTGTATGTAAGGAGAGAATCCATCATCATGCACACTATTCAAAGCCCTACTATGTATCCTGTATTTTCCAAATGTTTAATTAAAAAAAGAATTCATACCAATTTTTAATAGCAGCTTACACACACACACACACACACACACACACACACACACACACTTAATCCTCACAGTAATCCTGTGAAAGTAAAGCAAGGGAATCTGATTCCAGGAACTGTGCTCTTTAAGCACTCGGCCATACTGTTTCTCTATTATCTCATGAATGGAGAAATGGAAGTCTACATCTAAAAGATAAAGTTGGCAATAAGACCAGGTCTCCTATTGGCTCAATACCTGACATATTAAGGATGGGGCCCAGGGAAAGACAAAAATCAATGGACCCAGTCCCCTTGATTAATTTCCTCTGCTCCATTGGTTAAACTGCTCCATTGGCCTTGATTACCCCAGGTGGCAACTGTTCATTTCACTTCACCAAGTAGTTATTGACCACAAAGCTCTATGCCAGCCCAGGCTAATTCAGTGTGAACAAGATAGACATGGTTCTCATCCTCACAGAGCTTACAGCCTGAAGAGTAAAGCAGATACTAAACCAGTAATAATGAAGAGTGAAAGCCATGAAGCAGCCAGTCTTTTTCATAGATTCTCCATTGGAAAAGACCAAAGAAGTCATGTAGTTTGGCCCATTCAATGCAGAAATCTCCTCTACAGATGGTCATGCAGCCTCTACTAGAATCCTCAAGTGCAGAAAGCTCCCCCTTCCAAAAGCAGTGCATTTGAATTAATCATAAAGCTTTTCCACATACTGAGTCTATCTATCTTCTGCCCTGTAATATCTGCCACTGTTCCAAATATGTCTTCTGTAGACCACAGAACAGGATCTAACCCTTTTCAACACACCAGTCCTTCGACACTTTTGAGGACAGCTATCAAGTGGCAAGTTCTCTTTTTGAGACTAAATTGCTCCTCTTCCCCTCAAACATGACTCTTAGCCCATGGCTTCTCAAACTCATCCCTACTAGGTAGCATGCTGGGTGCTATCAAGTTTGCCAATGTCTAAGGCTAAAAAACTGGAGTGAATATCTGAAATGTAACCTGACCAATAGGGTGAAGTAGAACTATGATCCACCTTGGACAGGAGCCTGTCCTCCTATTAATTCCTGCATTCACTGTTTTGTTTTTAATACTGATCACACAAATTGTCACATGTTGTACTCAGACAACTGCCCACATTTTCAAAGAGAAAGTTATCAAAGTCAGATCTCCCCAGACCTCTACTTGGGCAACTGATATTTTTTTTTAATCTACATGAAAGGCTTTACATTTGCCCCTGTTAAACTTAATTTAGCTTCTTGGTGAAACTCAGATGACAGTGGCATCTTTGTTGAATAACCCCATCTTAGATTCACAAAAATGATTTTCCTAAGAAATCTACCAGGACTAAGCACTTGATGAATTGAGTAGTCTTGCTAAAGGCTTCAGAGTTAGGGAGTAGGATTCCATTATATGGGAAAAATCCCTTCTCTGAAGTTCCTTATTTCCTTCACCACCAGCTCTAGGGCCTTATTCCCACAGACCCCAGCCTTTCTAACTCCTGCCTACCTGCCCCTTCTCCACCATCCCAAATTTCTCTCTCCTCTATTATGAAAACAATCCAGTCTACCCCAAGCTCCAACCAATGAATTTAACATAAGCAGAAAATTTTATATTTCCTTTTATGTAACAGGCCTACCCTCCTTAGAAGCAAATGCATGTAGATAGATGATAATCATTATTCAGGAAATACTTATTGAACTCATACTATGGACCAGGTACTGAGCTCCTTGAATGATGCAGTGACGTGTGATATCAGATATGATCCCTGACTTCATGGCACTTACCATCTAGTAGAGAAGATGGCAATCAACCACACAGTCAGTGTAAATTACAGGCCTAACAAAGCACTGGGAAGAAAAGATAATTTCACGCAACTGGAGGATTTGGTGTAGCCAGGGGGTCAGGAAGAAGTTCTCATAAGAAGTGGTAAATAAGCTGAGACACAAGGAGGAGGGGTTAACAAGCGTATTCATTGCTGCCTTACTATATTGAAAAATGGAAATGACATCAATGTCTATATACAGGAACAATCTGCAGCATTCATTTGTGGCATATCCACATAATAGATTATTAGAAAGCATTACGAATTTGATAACTAAAATATTTCAAGATAAAAAAATACAAACCAACCTAACTTTAAAAATATTAATGTAAAAAACCCTAAATAAAATTTAACAATGAGAATCCAGCAGTACATTATGCAAATTGATTCATTTCAGGAATTCAAAAGTATTTCAATCTTAGAAAATCCATTAATGAAATTCACCATAAATGGGTCAAAGGAGAAAAATACGATTACCAAGAAAACTGTCAAAAGCATTTAATAAAATTCAAATCCATCCTTTGCTAAAAAAAAACAAAAAACAAAACAAAAAAAACTTATTTTGAAAAAGCACATACATATCCCTCAAAATTAAGAACTATGCCAACTATTGAAACACTAGAAGCATCCTCACTAAACTCAGCAAAATGACATAAGGGTGTTCTTTTACATTTGTTATTTAATACTGTTCTAAAAGTGCCAGCAAGTGCATGTAAAAATCAACAAAATAAGTGATACAACTACTGGAAAATGAATGCATAGTTGTCACTACTTGTATATGATGTGATTATACACTTGGAAAACACAAAAGAACAAAAAAAATAGAAACAAAAAAAGCATTAATAAAATGGCCATTTACAAAAGTAGCACAAAAATCAATACTGTTCTTATAAACTAGCAATAACTACTTACAGATTATATAAGTAAAAAGATCCCATTCACACAAGTTAAAAAAAAATTAAGCCTAAAACTTCAAATAAATATAACAAAAGTTTACTGTAACATGTATAAAAAAATAAAATTACTGAGAGGTACAAACAAACAAATGATGAAGAGACCTAACTTGCTCCTGGATAAGAAGTTTCAATATTATGAAAATACCCATTCTTCCCAATAAATCTAAAAATAATCAATGCAATCCCAATAAAATTTGACAAATAATATTAAGAGTCACTTTTGGGAGACTATTCACAAACAAGTGAACACAGCCCAGAAAAATCTGAGAAAAAAATTATTGAGGAATGATTTGTCTTATAAAGCTACGGTAACTTGAAATTGTTTTGCCTAAAATAAAAAATAGACAAACGGAAGGAAATAAATAGCAAAATCTAATGTTTTAGAAAAGAGAAAAAGGTAAAACCAATAAACAAATCAAAAAGCTGGTCTTTCAAGAAATCTACAAAATAGACAAACCACTATCTCACTTAAGAAAAAAAAGGGGGGGGGGGAGCGGAGAAAACACAAATATCCAAAATAAGAAATGGTAAAGGTAAATGGAAGACTGAAATACACCATTAGACAACCATTGTAAAATTCTGTGCAATAAATTTGAAAACCTAAATAAATGAATAATTTTAACAAAATACAACTCACCGAACTGATTCCAGTAGACAAAGTTTGAACACACCAATTTCCTAGGAGAGAAAAAGGAAGTTATCAAAGACCTACCACAAAACAAAACAACAAACAAAGCAGCAGGCCTAAATGATTTCATACAAAAACTGGACCTTCAAAGAAGATATAGTCCCAATGCTACTTTAGCTGTTCCAGAGACTAGAAAAAGGAAAGCTTCCCAATTCCCTTTATAAGGCAAGTGTGACATTGGTACCTGAATCTGGTAAAGACTGCACCGAAACACTACAGACCAATCTCACTTGTAAACATGGAAGCAAAAAATAAATAGAATATTAGCAAACACAATCAAATAGCCAATTAGAATAATGTTCCAGCCATGTAGGGAGAATTCAACCTGAGGAGATTTATTAATATAATTCAACATACTAATAAATCAAAGGGGGGGTTCATATGAACCATGTACACTGAGACGGCATTTCACAAAATTCAGGTTTTTGTTAAATTTACAAGATCGTGAATTTAGAAAAATAAATTTAGTACGGGAACCAATGGAAACATTGGCGTTCCTGGTTGCTTGAGGACACAGCACATTCACTCAGGCAGAGACCAAAGTAGCTGTGGCAGTCAACGCACTGTAAGTAGGCGACTCCCAGGTGGGCCCAGGGGATCTGGGCAGGATGTTGGCCTTTGCCGTATTAGAGAATAGGCTGATAGCAAAGTATCACTCCCACAGACTACTACATAGCAAAGGAAAAGGAAAAACAGAAATTTACAATGGAGACATCTAGCTAGGGATTTTTACATGCATCATCTAATTTAATCCTCCTTACCACCACGCAAGAACTAGATAGAATCATCTCTATTTCACAGACAAAAATTTAAGGAGCAGAGATACTTAGCAGTGTACTCAGGCAAAGAGGTTGGGTTTCTATCGAAACTTAGTTTTAGATCTAGTCCACTCTGCTCTGTCTCCCTCTAATTTTCTCATCAGGCATCTTCACTGGTCAAACCCAAAAGTAAGCGAGAGGGCAGGGGAATGAATGGTGGATATGATTCATATCTGTCAAGCCTCCTAAGCCCAGATCAGGGTGAGAAAGAATAACGTAAACACCTAGAGGGGCTAATGCAAGATAACAGGCATATCCCACTTCTTAACGTTAAGACAAGAATAATAGGAGCTCCTGCCATAAGTTGTTCAAGGATTGAATAAGACATTGCAAGCAAACATCTCAGCACCTTTTTGGCACTGATAGAACTCTCAACAAATATTAGCCATGTCATTAGCTTATATTAGTTAAATGCCCTGAATCATTTAAACTTCATCTTTCCATCAAAAGTTTGGCTTTTATACCTAAATTTTAAGAACAAAAAGCAGCAGAGGAAAGACACACCTGGCTCCATCCACCAATATTCCCTGGAAAACTGGTTAAATATCACAAACAAACTAACATCTGGGCAAAGGAGGATGCCGATAAGATGAGCAACACTGATTTCACCACAAAACAACCCTTTAAATCCATTTTTATAAGCATTCCCAATGAAGAACATTCTTACTAAGGGAACATCTTTTTGAGCTGTGTTCTCATTCTGAGAATATGCTCTTTGCACCATCTTCTAGATGGTAGAGTTCACACTTAATAATCTTGGTCATAAATGACCACCTAAATAGGTCAGGAATAATTTCAAATCTGTGACCCTTAAAGCTGAAAATATAGATGAATGTAATTAACCTACTTCCAAAATTAAAAGAAAAAAAAAAATCTGTTCTATTTTCTCCTGACTTGGGAACATATGGTGTCAGATTACCTGGTTTGGCACCTGGCTGACTGCTGGGTCCATGTGTCGCATTCTTACACAAACAGGCAGAGGCGGTACAAAGCCTGCCCAGAGGAGCCTCAGTCAAATCCAAAACAGGCAGCTAGAGCCACAAGCTCGGCCAGAAACTACTATTAACAGCCTGGAGGAGGAAACAGAGCTCTCAGCACCACCTCCAAGCCCTGTTTCCCCTCCTGCCCCACAACCTCCTCCATAAGCATCCTGAGAAGGACCATGAAAGTTGGTTTCTCTGTTGACACACATCCGTCAACACTCCTGGCTCTATGTATTAGGGAGAAAGTGAAGTGGCCTCAACTCATCTTTGGGGTTGGCTCTCTTAAGGCGTCTTGAATTAATCCAACCAAATGCTTTCCAACCCAGTTAAAGTTGTGTTTGTCATTCTCCCCACCTCCAGCTCCCAAATCCTGGCATGTTCATGTCTAGTAAAGGACATTCACCTCCAACGTAGTGCAAAGAAGCAAAATGGAGAGTCAACAGCGTCTCAGCATCTCTTTTCTGTTGGCTCCTTGAAAGAGGACCAGCTCGAACTGGTTTTGCCTCCTTAAATAGGTTGTTGATTACCTGAAACAGCACCAGCTTAAACTGGTTTTGCCTCCTTAAATAGGTTGTTGATTACCTGAAACAGCACCAGCTTAAACTGGTTTTGCCTCCCTAAATAGGTTTCTGGTTAATCAAATCTTGAGTTACTTTACAGAGACAGCACTGTGCATGTGCAAGACAGGAACCTACATCTCCAAGATGTGGACCCTGAAACCAACAACCTTCAGTCTACGGAACTCAAAGAATAGAAGAGTCCTTTACCAAGTGAGAAGTCCTTCAATAAGGAAAATCTGGCTTCCAGCAGCAGGAATGGCTTATATGGACTAATTTAAGACTAGCCAATCCGCTTCCACATTTGAAATTCCCCTAGTCCTTTAAATTTCACCTCCATCCTGGATAAGGGAGACAAATTTGAGAGCCTTGCCTCATTCCTTCCTCCCTTCCTGTCGGCCTCGCAGTAAAGCTCTTTTCTTTTCTCAAAAGCCGCTGCCATATTATTGGCTTCTATGCTCGTGGGGCAGCAAGCCCTTGCTCAGTAACACTCACCCCTGTCTTATTGTAAGTTCCACCTCTACCTCTGAAAATCAACTCAAAATGCACCGTGAATCTGAACACGCCCCTCCACAGCCCAGTCCCCCACATTTCCCACTGCCATCCTGAATGTCTCCAAATTGTATTATTGCTTCCTTCTTGGGATTACGCTATCCCTCTTTTTTGCTTCATTTTTTTTTGAAATGTACCTACTCATTTCAAGTTGAATCATAAGTCAAGAGTATTCAGCCCACACCTGCTGAGGGAATTAAGAAACCCCAAGGAACTGGGTAGATTTGGTACCGTTAGAACAAGAAGCAGCCTAGGGAAAGAGACCAAGAGTGGCAGATTGTAGCTGTTTTGGCTCACCTGAGGCATCCCTTCATAACAAACTGGGATGTGCAAGACATAAGTGACAAGGAGGACAGGTCACTGAAGAGATTTTAAAAAATGGGTCTTTTTCAACCAACTAGAAGGATCCCTAAGACCAAAAGAGAAAAGACCAGCTACATCCACTGGTGAAAAATGTACCCCTCCTAGCCCTTCCAATATATAGTATCTGGCCAGAACAAGACGGTGTATGCAGGACTGTTCTCTTCTTTCCATGCCCATCTCGGGGGTTGTGGTAGACATCTGCTGTTTTTGCCAGCCCAGAGTCTGTTTCCTGTTTCTTCTGTTAATAACACTCCCGTTTCCTTAATAAAAGACTTCTTTCTTACTCTAAACGATTGTGATGAGGGTGCCAATTCTAATACCTGGCCGTCACCCCCATTACCACTGTCCACAGGGATTGGCATTTGACCCAAGTAGGTGATATGGTTTTTCATTTTTTTGGCATAAGTGAATTAATCCCAAGAAGTGGACGTGTAACCCAAGCCAGGTCAATGAAAACCTTCTTTGATATTTACACAAAACTGGAGTCTAGGTGAGAAAGCATTCTTTTTTCTCTGGAGTCACCAAGCTGGAGCTGCCTGTGCCACACCCCTCACTATGTGGAGGAAGCCACTACACAGTTTGTGTAAAGAGGTCATATAGACGGGATGGATATGGAGGAGAGAGAGACAGGTGGGGCAGAAAATGAGTTGGATAAGAGATAAAGAAATATGGGAGAGAGGTTGGGGGAAATGATGAGGGAAGAGAGATAGAAGAATAGAGAATGATGGGGGAGAGAGAGATAGAAGAAAGACAGAAAATTGGAAACAGAAAGATGGGGCAGAAGTGGGTAGAAATGGGGTGAGAGAGACGAAGAGAGAAAATGGAGAGAGATAGATGGGAGAGAAAAATGGGTGAGAAAGAGATGAGATACTGAGTTGGGAGAAAGAAAGATGGGGAGAGAGGTGCAGGAGAGAGAAAAATAAGGGAAGTAAAAATGGGGATGAGAAAGATACAGGGAGAGACAAATGGGAAGAGAGATGGGAAGGGGTGAAGGAGAAATGAGAGACAAAGGAGAGAGGATAGAAACCCGATGGCTTTTCTCGAGGTCCTGCTTCCAGGCCTCCCATGAGGCCATTGGCATCTTTGTGTACACTAGTTTACAACCAGATTTGAGTTGGTCCTATTACTTGCAACCAAGGGTGGTAACCACTCAATGCTCTTAATCAAATCCAAACCTACTGCACACTTGGCTCTCAACGGCTTTGTTCTAGAACCTAAACATGAACTAGAGGTTTCACTGATCTCCTTAAAGCATGGTCACACTTAGAATCTCCCCATACTTCAAATAAGTGGAGAAAATATAATTTCCTTTCCTCTGCCTGCAGAGAGTATGTAAAGATCTTCATTTCTTCCCATTTCCCAATTGGTATCTGGCTATCAGAAACCAGTCCTCCTCCAAAAATACAAAAGAAACTAAAAGCAGCATTTAGGAGAAAATAATGTTGTACATCATACCAAACTTTAATATGTCTTTATGCAAAATAGTAATATGTCTGGTAATGCAAAGATCCTTCTAAAGTAGGTTAATAACAATCCAATATTATTCTCCTTAAAAAAAATGAAAATGTATGTTAAAAAAAAAAGGCCTAAAGCAGCTGAATCTTGTACCCATTGATGGAGCTGATTTACATAGATAGCATTTAACACTCCATCATCATTATCCTATCAGTCTCCTGTCTAACATGCAAGCCTGAAGACGCTCAGTGTGCTTAGAGGTTAAAAAAAAAAAAGAGAAAAAAAAACCCTATATCCACCAGCCAAAATGGTGGTAAATGACAAAAAAGGAAAAAAAGAAAAAGAAAGAAAAGAAAGAAAAAGAAAAAAAGAAAAGAGGAAAAAATTTTAGGCAGACAGATGAATATCAACTGGGATGAGAAAAAGACTGTCTCTCCCCTCCCTTATGTACCAATACAGTAACCTAAAAGATTGAATAAAAGAAAACTAAATATTTAAGAATAAAATTTGATTATCAAATGGGGATAAGGGGGAAAAAGGAAGCATTATGATAATAGTTGAGTCTGCCTCTGCTAGAGGAAGCAGCTTCGAGTGTGCCCGCCTTGACTTAAATGGAAAGCAAATGTAAATGAATCACAGTTCTTTGAGTCCTTTAGACTTAACTGTGTGAATATGTTCAGATTTTTTTCTTTTAAAATGTTAAGTGAATTTAATTCTGATGAGAAGAGACAGAGAGAGTGCTCTGGGGAGACACACATGTCTGTGTACAGTGTGGAGAAGGGAAGCAGAGGGTCACATGTGTGTACACCCTCCTCATGAGAGCTCCTTCTTGGCCATGTACTTGGCTGTGACCTTGCAAATCCTATGGCCTCTTTAGTGCCTCTGCCAGCATATCAAGAAGGCCAGAAAGATCAGAGGCAGAATGGAGTCTGGGGGGTTGTAAAGCCATTGACCTCCACACCCTAACCACTAGGTAGTTCTGGACTATATCTAGACAAGCTGAAAAGAGCCTTAGTTATGTCAAATGTGTGTAGTCAGGGTGGGTGTGAGGAGGTACCCTTTAAATCAGCTGAAAGAGAGGTATATGGAGGCAGAGGAAAAAGAAAAGGAGAAACAAAGGAGCATGAGAAGAAACAGCAGGCAAGTAGGAGAGGGGAGAAAAGAAGGCAATGATGAAAGAGAAGATGATGACGAGATGGAAAAAAGATTAGTCAAGAGAAATAAACAGTTTCTTAGCCTCCGCTCCTCTGGTTTCTTACCCTGAACTCCTAAGCTGAGACCCAGCCTTCCAGCAGTTGCTCCAAATGCTACCCATACGCACGCCCCTGGGCAGTCATCACTCACATAACGTGTCCAAGTACATATCAGAATCCTTTCTAACACAGCATGCCAGGCAGTCACTGCTATTAAATAGGACAGTGCCCTTAATTTAAAAGTGCCACTTCTAGAGCTTTTCCTCAGCCTTACATCCAGACTGTGTGTCCTCTAGCAACTATCCACTCAACAGCCTGGGATTGCTCCTAATGGTGTGGAAATTTATTTACAACGCAAAGTGACAGAAGTCAATTAAACAGAGTGTGATACCAAGAGAAATATGCAGAAATCCACCCCCACCCCCACCCCCACCTTTTTTTTTAAACTAACAACCTTGGGCCATGTCTTTTTTTGTCCTACCCCACAGTGTGACAAGACTAAACCAGACAAACCAGGTTCTCCCAGCCAGCAGTCTAGTCTACAAAAGAACAAAGATAAAATAAAGTGACAGCTTTTGAATATTAATAGGGCATATCAGCAAGGGTGAGCAGCAAACAGTGGAAGTCTTCCACAAGTTCTAAAAGCAGTTCCTAAAAGCCCGAATTCATCTCATCACTCCCCACTTAAGAATTCCACTAAGAAAATGAATCTTTATTTCAAAAATAAACTTCTGAGATGACTAGAGATAAAAGCTGAGAAAGAAATACTGAAGCACCACAGGACCAGCCTTCACTCATCTTCTCCCCCCAGGGCCCATCACAATGCCAAGCATATTATAGATGCCCAATAAATGTTTGTGGCATGAATGATGTGAAAAGAAAAGGAATGTTTTAAAATCAACTTCAGAACAGGAATGGGCTTTGAAAACAGGCTGGCCCCAATCAGGATCACAGAAATAGAAAATAGAGTTTGAGGTCACTGAGATCTACTCTAGACATTACCTATAGAATCTTTGGAGAGTTTTCCTTTCTAAAGAAAAGTAGAAACAAAGTTTTCTGGGGCACCACATTTCTACCTTTCTTATTCATTTAGCCACCCACTCACATATTCAATCATTCATTCAATAAATGTTACTGAGTGCCTACTATGTGTCAGGCACAGTGCAAGGCTCTCAGACTCTAATGGTAAAAAAAGACAAGTAAGGGCCCAGCCCTCAGGAAACATATTTGCTTTGTTCCTACTCCTTGCCCTAAACCTAAACCTATGCCAAACCATCACATGCTTAAGCCATTTCAACAGCCTGAATTGCTTCCCTAACACAAGTGCCCTCCACCCCTAATTCATCTTTTCCATCCAATCTGCATTAATTTTCCTAGAAAATGATTGTCATCATGTGTTCTCCTGCTCAGAAATCTCCAGTTGCTCCCTATCATAAGTCACTTTAGCACCCAGTTATCAACCAGGTACTCTATATTAGGCATGAGGCTAAGATAAAGTCTACACTCCTCAACATACACTGAGGGCTGTATTGGTTAGTTATTGCTACATAGCAAGTCACTCCGAAACTTGGCAGCTTAAAACAATAAGTGAATATTATCTTTCTGTGGGTCGGGAATCCAGGAGAAGCTTAGCAGTTAAACTGAGACTGCAGTCAAGTTGTCGGCCAGGGCTACAGTCATCTGAAGGCCTGACCAAGGCCGGAGGACATACTTCCAAGAAGGCTCACTCACATGGCTGTTGGTGGGAGGCATAGTGACTAAGATCTAGGATGTAGGGCTGCCTGGGTTCAAATGCCACCTTCTTTACTTTTGGCAAGTTACTTCAGCTCTGCCTACCTTGGTTTCCTCACCTGTAAAATAATCTACGTTATAAGCTTGTTGTGAAAATTAAATGAAGCAACATAAGATAAGTGCTTGGCATGTACTAAGTCCTATTATAGTATTTGTTAAATAATATAGATATCTTTCTTCTACATTCATTTCAAGTTCTATACTTCCATACTATAGCCCGTGGTGGATTCCTTCACTAAACTCCTAATGCTGTAATTGTGACCCATTTTAACCCGCAGATCTACAAATCATCACTTAATTATCTCACCTGCAGATGTCACATCTTTCTCCCAACTGCTGTTTCCTGACAGTCTTTAAATTGTGTACTTCTTTGGAGTGCCTAGGAAAGAGTAAGCATTCAATTGAAAAAGAAGAATGGGAGCAATTAATTCACATTAGCCCCTAGAAGAAATATTCATGCTGCTAGTCTAGCCTCCCCGAACAACAAGAAACCACACTCTCATTATTTCCACATGACCCTCTGCTATCACAGAGCTGACCCAAATTAGGCTTTCCCACAAGATCAGCCATATATTGGCCCCCTTGCTCACCAAGGGGAATTTACGAAAACATCCAAGATGATGGCGTGGACTCCCCTTAGACCTGGATGTAGGAGAAGACAGGTGTGAGCCTCAGAAAGGAGGGCCCAGTTGCTGCTATAAATGTCAGTAAAGCAAACTCAATACATAGTGTGAGGTTATTAAATCTTTAGGAGCCTAATATTTCAAAATCGTCACCAACAAATGCTCCTTCTCCATCCCTGACTCAAACATTGTGGAATTTTAGGACTCCTCACCTACGGCTTTTCTTATGATGGTGGTATTTCCTCTCTAAGAATTTACAGCTTCTGGTCAGAGCCAAAACCTGTGCTGGGCCATTTCTCATACTCAGAACCTGCTGGTATGTCCAGGTGAGCACACAGGCAATGGCAATTAACAGTTTCAGGAGGCTTCGGGGGAGATGTCCCCACCATCACAGATAGAAGGCTCTAGTGGTCCTGATTTGGCCACTGAGACACTACATTCATTCACAGAGGCATTCATTTGTCACTAATTTACTCCTTTTTCAACTAATCTTTATTAAGCATTTACTAGGTACACTGAGTGATACCAAGAAGTAGAACATAAGTGTTTGGCTTCATGTAAGTTACCTGGAATAAATCACCCTCTCTGGCATCAATTTCCTTCATTTATAAAATGAAGAGATTGGTCAGTCTCTAGGGTTCTTTTCATTTTTAAAAAATTGCTATTTTTCTGATTCTAATGCCTGCTCTGCTTTGCCAGGCAGGGTTGCTATGAAGATGAAGTTAGAAAATGTGCATGAAAGTGCTTTGAAAACTATAAAGCACAGCTCAAAATGTGAAGCATTATCCTCATTGTTGTTGCCATAGCCCCAAAAATCCCTAGAGAAAGCTTTTCAAAGACCTGCTTGATAACATCCCACTGGGATCCTAAATAAGAAAAGCTCTTCCTCAAGTCTCACCGGGATCTCTCCTGCTGCTGGGAAGTCCACAAGGTTGTTTCTGTACATTAGCAGCTTCTTGCAGCAAATGCTTTTCAGAGATTGCAATTGCCCACAGGGGGAAAAAATTATTATGTGACCTAATCCTGAGGTCTAGTCTAAGTCCTAAAGGAAAAAGGCTATGATCAATGAGTGATGTCTGCCATGGATGGGCACGAGATGGAGAAGTGGTCATTAGCTGACTGGCATTCCTAGACTGACTCCTTTTGTAGTTAGGCTGTACAAGCCTCAATTATGTACCCAGCATTTTAGCAAGGGTTTTGCAAGAATGATCCATTTTTGGAGTAGGTATTAATATTAATCCCCTTTTACAGATGAGGAAACTGAGGCCCAAAAAGGCTAAGACAACACTGCTGGTATGTGCCAAAATTAGAAGCTAAGGCTGAGCAATCCCAAGGCCAGTGTACTTTATTATGACATCACACTGGACTTTAGCTAGGATCTTAAGACGGCATACAAATAGGTAAACCAAAGGACCCTCCTTACGATTTTCCTTGAATAACAGATGAAATTGCTAATATTAGCTAAAGGTTGGGAGGTTATTGGCCGTCTCTGGCTTAGCACAGGGACTGAACCACTAAAGCAGCAGTCTGTACACTTTTTTTGATTGCACATTCCATTAGTTAAAAACTGTCACCCAATTTGGTATATAGATATCTACTTATATGTGCATGTATTTATTTTCAAATTGCATGCATATATCAAAACACTAATGTATTAAATATATATTAAAACATAAAAAACACAAATTTTAAAATGAGAAATCTATATAAATACAAATTTTAATATTCTCTACCCAATCCCAAAAGGGATCATTGTGCCCAGTCTCTGGGGCACACACAGCCACTTTCTGTTACACTGAGCAAAAGTGATGTGTTGTCTTTATTTTGCCTCTGTTTCCTCTCTGGGCTCAACTTCAGGGCTGGCCCTGAGCAAAATGTCCAAGAACAGAATCACTTCCTCTCCCCACCCTCCATTAACTACCTCTGCTCCCCATCCCCACCCTTCACCCCCCATACTCTTTCCCAGGCTCCCAGGCACTCAGGCATCTTCATGCTTTTCATACCACTGCTCAAAGTCCCCTCTTTGTGTTCTTGTCCAGGGCTGGCATCTGCTATAGCCAACACCCATGCATTTGTACATTCATGCATTTTTCACACCAAACATTTACTGAGCACCTGTTATAAGCAAGCACTGTAGGAACTTGGAGAATCCAAAGACGAATCAGTTCCAGGCATACCCAGACCAGAGGGGAATTAATGCACACATATAACCTGATATGATACTGAGTTGAAAGTGACAAATTCACTAAGAGAGATATGGGAAAGATGACTTTCGGTGGAAGGATCCAGGGAATGTGCATGAATAAGGAGACCGTAAGCATGGGTGGGTGGGACTCTGAAAGGGTAGGAAGTGCACTTCAGGGTCAGGGGCCAGTAGGGAGGAAAGGCAAAGAGGTAGGGGGACTTTCTAAGTGAAACAGAAAATGTGGGCAAGATAATAACCCACCAGGCAGAGCGGTCCCTTGTTACATGGCAGAGACGACAATGTTCAAACAGAGTGGCTGGAGCAAGCCATCTAGAGAGTGGAGAACCTGATGGGGCTGATTGATGGCCCTGGCTCAAACCCCGAAAGGCTCAGGTAATTCACTGAGGGGAAAGTATGCAGAGAAGCCAAAATCAGATTTACCTCAAGAAAGATTGCTCCCGCTACAGCGTACAGAGTGGACTGAAGGCAGGTAAGGGAGGGTATATCACCCGGACACTTTCCTGTAGGAATGAGCACATCACCCCAAGTGTCCCCTGGAACATTTTGGCAGGATAAAAGACTGCTCTGAGGAATGCTCCTAGCCTATTTTTCAGCTACTCTGGAATCCACCCACCATCAGGACTAACTACAGAGCACAGACTGCAAAAAAAAAAAAAAAAATGGCAGGAGAACTCCTGTTGCAACCCCTGCACATTTTGCAGACCAGCCCATCTCTTTACAGCCTGGTGACTTTGGAAAAAGATTTCCAGCCACTGGGCCCTTGATAGCCTGGGGTGAGCCTCCTCCTGGCAGGACAGATTCTTCTCTTGGTCAATCAGAAGCTGGAGAATCAGATTTCCCATTCGGTTCCCAGGGTGCTCTGGCCTGAGCTGACACACTGCTTCTTTAAACATATTATGAAGATTATCAGCAATGTATCAAGGTGTCTTTGCAGAATGGTATAAACTTCGGCTGCACTACTTATTGCCATAAACCACACTTCCAGGTTTTTATTTATATGCGCATTAGTTCAATATGATTGGATCTGTAGGCAGCAGAGAGGATTGAGGTAATTTATATATATATCAATAAAGGTCTCCAGCCAGCCACTGGGTGCTCTAAGGGGAACAGTAGTTCCATTTAAAACATTAGGAACTGGAGAAATTGAAAATAACTCTCTATTTAGAGACCAAGGATTAAGGCATTTTGCAGGGAAGGTCTCAGCCCAGCCAGGCTATGCTAAAAAGGTTGTTAAAATGTCATTTGGCTGATAGTTAACCCACAGAATTTACCTTAACCCCTTTATTTCAATTGGATTTTTTTTTTCTGCAAAGCATTGACCCTAAGAGGGTCCCACAGTGTGGTGGGAAAGTTGGCTGAGGGTGTGGGCATATGTTGATTTTCGCCTCCTAATGACACTTCCACTTTCATCATCTCAGCGAGTTCTGCCACACCCATTGGGTGAGGTCTTCCTGAGACTTTGGGTCAAGGTGCTCTGTGGTCCTCAGCCAAAGCGGCCTCCTTGTCCAAGCTGAGCCCATCAGACTAACCCCCTCCCAGATTTCAACTACTGATAAAGTGCCACAAGGAGGAGAAATGGCGGAAGCAGACTCTTCCTAGTGGTGGAGCCCTGAAGAGACTGTTAGTTCCTGCCATCTACTCCAGTGGAGCTGCCTGCACTCCTGGGTCTTGCGCTTTCTCTTCCACTTTATGAACCACGAAATAGCCTTCCAATGAGTTTGGCTTACATTAGCCAGAGTTTCTGTTGCTCACAACTAAGCAGCCTGCCTAAATGACCCACTGGGGGCCAGGAGCCCAGCACTTGGTTTCATCATTGTGACCACAGACAAGTAACCTCCCTACTCTAGGTGTCAGTTTCCTCACCTGCAAATTGAAAGCACTGGAAGAAGTTCTTAAAAATTAGGAAGTGTCAGAATCATCCGGGAATTTTATTGAAAATTTAGATTCTGATTCCATCACTGTGGGGTGGGGCCCAGGCATGCACCACCTGTGCATATGACTCTGTGCCTGTTAAGCTTTCAGAGCTCATTTTCAAATTACACTCTCCAGCGCCTTTCATCCTGGGGAAGACCCACAGAGACAGCCTCTGAGAGAAAAGCTGACCAAGGTGGCCCTCTTGTTTCACCTAGGGCAGCTTTCCTTTTATATTTTAGATATTGAGATTCTACATTAAATTTCCTCTGTGAAAAGGGATCTACCACTGACAGAAAAGAATTAAAATCACTGGACTAAGATCACTAGATGATCTCCAAGGAACCTTACTGCTCTGATTCCACGAGGCACCTCCCACATGGATTCTGAAGGGAAGCAGATGTCAAACCCTTTGGGGAACTGACCGCTGCATTATTTTACTTGAATTTGAGCTTAGAGAAACAAAACCAAGACCTCAATCCCGAAATCATCTTCCTAACAAACCCACTAGCAGGAGTGGATTACCCCACTGGTCATGATGCAGCAGGTGAGGCCCCGAATGGCTTGCCCGGTGTGATGCAATTAGATAACAGCGGAGCCCAGTGACCTCCATCACATCGGAGGGCTCCTCCTACGGTGCCTCTTTCTGCCGTGGTATTTGAAACACCATAAACTAGAGCCAGAGGAGATCCATAAACAGCCCAGTTCTTATTTTTTACTTTAGAGTCCCTATGTGGCTTCATTTATTTTCAAAAGAGCATGTGACATGTTCGTTGGCACCTTCCCTGCCATAAAATATCTGTTGACATTTGTGGTTTGGGGCTGGATTGGATTAGTTGCTATTTCATTCCATTCACCTACTGCATGTAACACCAGGGGAAACACCACTCCACCCTGAGCCCCCTGCCACATCTTCTGTCCTCTACCCAGAACAACCCTCATGTGCCCTCTGCTGAATGGGAAGGTGGAAAAAGAGCTATTCCATCTTTTACCAGCTATGCAACCTTGACAAGGTGTGTAACCTCTGCCTCCATTTCTTGGCCCGTGTGAGGCTGTTGTAAGGATAAGGATAAGGATAAGCAAGAGGAGGTTAACGACAGTGGGTAACATTTTTCCATCACTTACAATGAGGCAGACCCCGAGCTATGCAGCTTTATCTGAATTGTCTCAGTTGATCCTCTCACAAGTCTACAGAGTAGGTATGACTGTCATTACCCCCATTTTTCAGAAGAAAGAATGGAGGTGTGAAAAAGTTAAATAACTTTCCCAAGGTTATATAGCCAATAAGTGATAGAGTAGCTTCAGTCTCAGGAAGTCTGACCCCATAACTGTGTATTTCATTGCAATGCTATGTTCGTGGTGCTTTTTCACACCTGGTTGAAAAGTTTGATGTGTCAGGTAGAGAGAGGGCTCCTAGAATATGTTGGAGGAATCAGATGTAGAGGGTGATGTGGGATACAATAATGCAAAATAAAAATATAGTACAATGGAAAGAACACCAACCTGGGTTTGTCCTCACTAGCAGTAGGACAGGTGCCACTTGTCCTCCCAGAGGCTCAATCTTCTCATCAGCAAAATGGAGGAAAGCATCCCTACCTTGGAGACAGCATGTAAAAATTAAGATGTGAGCATCACCACCTAGCAAGTACTCAGTAAATGCAAGTGATGTTATGTGTGTGGCAGTATGCCAAAAGGCTAGTTGAAAGTAAGATATTATTAGTCACATAAAGTATTATTATATATTAGAGTAACATGGAGTTCCTTCCAAGACTATAAAGTCAACTCAAAGTTTTCATCCATAAGTTGAACTCACAGAGAGCATGGGTCAAAAGTCCACAGAGCTAAAACAAACAAGAAACAAACTTGTCCCCATTTCCCACCCATGATTCAAAAGCCTACAACAGGAAACCTCTATTATATGTCACGGAATTATATATAAAGGACAATTTAAGTATTAACTCATGGGGAAGCTAACCTCTTTTATACCTATCATTCAGAAAAAATTTCTATTAATATGTTTATGTACATATTTTAGATATATTTCTATAAAAATACACACGTACACTCGCAAATATTTATTTTAAGGAGATCATATTATACATGCTAAAGTTGAAATATACTTTTTTCCTTAAAAAATATGCCACAGACATCTTTCTATGCCAACAAATGCAGACACACATTGTCACTTTAATGCCTTCATAATATTCTACTTATATAGATATACTATGATTGACGTATTGGAAATTTAAACGTCTTCTAATTTTTGCTATTATAAACAGCACTGAAACAAATATCCCTGTACATACAACTTTGTGTGCTTATCCTTTAAGGTCTTAGGATAAATTCCTAGATATGGATTTACAAAGTCAAAGATACATGCATTTAAAACTTTGCTACAGGAGCTTCCCGGTTGAGAAATGTATTCAGAAGCCGAGAGGGACACAACACAGTTCCATTGGGACAGAAGCTCCTCCTCTAAGGCCTTTCTGGACCCCACCCTATGTAACTCTTCATCTGGCTATTCATCTGTATCCTTTATAATAAGCTGGTAAACACGGGGCTGAGAAAAAGAATGTAAGTAAGATCTGTCACTGGTCAAGTGCAGGGCTAGCATTAAAAACAAGTGTGTTGGACATCAAAGCACATGTCCTTTCTGCTCTTGGTGGGCTTCCTCATGACTTGTTGGTCTAAGATTCAGGTCCTGGCACTTGGCATGTTGAGAACAAAACTGCAGAATGAGAAGACGGTGGCCAGTATGAACAAATTAAAGACTGAGTGGTTATTGACTGACATGACTTCAGCAACACTGTCAGCAGTGATTAAGCCAGGTGACTAAATGTACCCAACAAGAAACTCCAAGAAGCTAGATACAGGTTTGAACAGAGGAACATGATTGTGGGTTGCTGAGAACTTGAAAAAGCTTTGGAGGATGGATATCAAATCTATAGAGAAGGGAAGAAAAATTTAGACTTTCTTAGCATGAAGAAAACAGGACAGAGTAGTAATTCAATAATGACTCCAAAATATGTGAAGATTTATTCTTTCGAGCTGCAGCTCAATCCATGATGTGTACATTTCTTGATACGTTACTTTACACACAATTCTCAACATTCACCCTTGAGAGGGTTTTAATAAAGTATACTCACATCTAAATTTTTTTTAATTTTTAAAAATAAAATTTTTCTATATATTTCCAAACTCTTTTTCTAAAGAAAGGCAGTTAGTTCCTTAGGAAACTTAGATTCCTACTTACAAGTATGAGAGTAGACAAACATTATAACTAGTTGGTTGAACTAAATGAGATTTTTGTATTTGTAGGTCAGAAGTGTTTGAATATTGGTAAATTCATACAGTTCAATCCAATAATTCATCCCTAACATGAACCAGCTTTTGCCTTTCCAAAAAGGTGTTGGCCATTCAAAAAAGGGCAATTCACAGATTCGCACTGTGTACATTTTTAGGGAGGATGGGAGGATGAAATAAATGGAGAATGTTTTCACTGCCCCTCAGAAAATGAGCTAATTATTTGAAGAACTACTTTCCAATCTGGAAACAATCTGTTCTTGAGTAAAGTAAGCCACTTGATGGCTCCTTGCTCCTCTACCACACACTTTTTATCAGAGGATAGATCCGATAAAACTGAAAAGAAAGTGGTGTGCATTGCCAGAAGTCCTTGAGACCATCTCTCTACAAACTGACTAAATCTGAAGGAATGTCACAGCTAAAGAGCCTTGCAGTAACCCAGTCATTCCTGCATTTTCTTCCAGGGAGCACAAGTCCCACAAATGCTCTGAGGAGAAAAAGTTCCATGGTCATATATGTTGGGAGAATACACATCTTATTTAGTTTAGAATTTTTAATTTATTAAAATTAAATTAAAAGTTTAAATTCTCCTGGCAAGCCACAGTGCACTGAAAACTTCAAGGCTCTGAGAAGTCCTGCAGTAAAGAATCCCACTCCTTTCATTGAACACTGTATCTCTCACACTTGTTGACCACAAATCCCTTTGATCACATAACATTTATTACCATTCAGTGGAAAAGACTTTCAAAAATGTCCTCCAAAACTCTCATTTTATTAGAGAAGAACCTAGATCATAAAGGTTATACAGGATTAGAACCATTAATGCAAGCCATTTGGCATGTATTTATTGAGTGCCTGCTGTGTGCCAAAATCTGTGCCAGGAGCTGGCATGTAGTGAACCAGACCTAATCCTTGATCTCAAAGATGTTATGATCTAGTGGGAGGAAAAAAGAGGTCAACAAGCAATTTCAACTTGTAATAATCCAGAACATGTGGCTACTGAACACCTAAAATGTGGCTTCTGAAACCAAAGAACTGAATTTTTAATTTAATCTAATTTTAATAAACATAAATTTAAAAACGAAAGCGGTGCAAAATATTTTTCTATTAATTGCAGCTTTGTTGTCTTGACAGGGCTATATTTCACTTTGTTGAAAATTTAGCATCTAAATTGAGTTTAGCTGTAAGTGTAAAATGCACACAAGATTTCAATGACGGATCCAAAAAATGTAACCTGTCTCATTAATAATTCTGTATTGATCGCATATTGAAATATTCATATTGGGGGCTAAATATAAAAAGTTATTAAAATTCATTTCACCTGTCCCTTATTTAACTTTTTAATATGGCTGGTAGAAAATTTTAAATTACATATGCAGTTCATTATATTCCTTTTGGACAGAGTTGATCTAAAAGATTTAGCATGCTCGGTACACAGAGATGCCTAACCAAGATCTGGGGAAAGCTTCCTAAGAGATAATTTTTAAGGTGAAACCTGAAGGAAGAAAAGGAATGAGTCAAAAAAGAGAGCTAGAAAGAGTGTTGCTGACAGAGGGAATGGCTGTGCAAAGGCCCTGGAGCCACCTGGATCCAGATCAATATCATTTCCACTGCACTGCACCTTCTCTGCTCCAGGCCCCCGAACACTTCACACATTACTGCCTCTAACACCACTAGAGGCTTTTCATTTGGAGTGAATTATCTCTGAAACCACCCACAGATATTAGGGGCTTGGAGAAGAATACTATGTTCACGTTTCACATATCTTCTAAATATAGATTCCACTCTTGCACAGCCTCCTGATTCATTCAAAATGTGCAACAATTTTTTATGTGCTCAAAGGAATCTTCTTCAAGGAGACAACTTCCACCAACGCAAACATCATATTACTCCCAATAAGTGTAATTACAATAGGCTGTCGTTGAGACAGATGTATGGTCTGGAGCAGGGGCAGGGAGGGAGCTCAGCCGCAAAGGATGGGTGCAGAGGGGGCTGTTAGGAGGCCATCTAGCACAGTGGTGAAGGCTCAGGCACTGACAGTTCCACCACTTATCAGCTGTGTGACACCAGACAATCTCATAACCACTCTGAGTCTCAGTGTCCTCATTGGTACATGAGGAAAGGAGTAGCATCTATGACAGAATTGCCCAAGTGCAGCACTACTGACACTCAGGCCAGATAATTCTCTGTTGGCAAGGCCTGCTTTGTGTACTGCAGGGTGCTGAGCAGTGTCCCAGGTCTTTAACAACCAGATGTCGCTAGCACCCCTCACCCAGTTGTGACAACTGCAAAAGTCTCCAGACATCGCCAAATGTCCCTCCGGGGTACAAAATCACTGCCCGCTAAGAACTGTCGATCTACCGAATGAGGATTAAACAGAATCCTGCATGAGAAGTGGGGGCACGATGCGCAATAACGGTTCGCTAAATAAATTCCTAAAACAAAGGCAGGAAAAGCTCCTACAAGGATGACAATGGCGCTGAGCAGATCTGCCATTTTGTGAATTTAATCAGCCATCACTTCAGCCCAGGAACTTCCCTCTATTCCCTCTCCTCCTCCCCCCTCCCCCCAAGAAGCTAGGGCCTGGGTCTCCTGAGGGATGTGGGCAGAAAGGCCCTGCAAATGGGACATGACTGCCTCAATGGATTTAATGGTGCTTTTTAAATGTGGATAATTGTGGGGCCTCTTTCTAAGCAAGTACACCAGTGGCAGGAGGCTGCGGGCTCTGGGGCACCGTGGGCCCACATAGCTCAGCTCCGTCGAGCTGATGGTAATGTTATTAAATGTGCTCGCTCCTTTTATTAGGCATCTTAATAACCTCTAAGTTGCACCCAGGAGAGTTGGTGCAGAAAAGGAATTCTGGCCAACCTAATTTGTATTTGAAAATACCCCATAGGCCAACAGAACAAGATTCAGATGAATTTCACAGGCAGCTGAGGGCTACGCAAGGCAAGTGTTTCCAAATTGTACTCCATTGTTGAATGCAAAATGCCTGCCTCACTGCCTTCCCCATCCCCAGTCTTTGCCCTCTTTTTCTGCCAGTGCCCCTGGATCCCCACACATGCATATGCAACTCACACTCCAGCAGCTGGTTAACAAAAAGACGTAATGTGGGTGCTCCCTGACCTACAGTGAAATGATGATAGGAGCGCATACTTATTGACCATTTATTACCCTGAGCCAGACCCCACTGCATTCCTGAGAACAACCCAAAGGATGAGTGCTATCGTTATCTGCATCGTATAGTTGAGGAAACTGCAGTTTGAAAAGGTTAGTATCTTGCCAGAAAGAATTATACAACTAGATAATTACAGAGATTGACATAAACCTAATTCCACTTAACTCCCAAACTGCTGCTCTTTGCCTCTGCCTAACATTTTTCAATAACAGGGTGGTGACAAGGCGTGAATCTATTTTTCAGTTCACCAAGTTTGGGTGACTGTATATTACACACTTGTATGAAGTGCTGGGAAAAGACACTGCCCCTCCCCTCAGAGATTTCATAACAGAAATTACACACAATGGAAAGAATATTTTAAAGGAATCAGGAAAGAGGAGTCACAACTCACATTCATTCAACAAACATTTAGTGAGAAGCTACTACACTCCAGGCAGTGTTCTAGCTGCGGGGGATACTGCCATGGCAGCAAATAAAGGCGATGGATTTGAGAAACATTCCAGGTATAGAATGAACAACCTGCCAGTCTTGACTGAAAGGGTAAGAAACAGAGAGAAAGCAAAGGGGACTCAGATTTCCCTACTGCAAGAGACTGTGAGGATGGGCAAGACAGTAGCTGAGGGATTTGGGGAAGGAGTAGTGAGTTTGTTTTGGGGTATGTAAAGGTAGAGCTGCCATAAGACATTGTACTAGTCCCCTGTTGCCGCTGTAACAAATTGCCATAAATTTAGTTGTTTTAAACAACTCAAGTTTAACTTTTTCCAGTTCTGGAGATCAGAACTCTAAGACAAGTTTCAAGGGAAAAAAATCAAGGTGTTTGCAGGGCTAGTTCCTTTTGGAGGGTTCAGGGGAGAATCTGTTCCTCGCCTCTTCCAGATTCCAGAAGCTGCTGGCAGTTCCTGGCTCCTGACCACATCACTCCACTCTCTGCTTCCGTCATCACATTGTTCTTCTCTGTCCTCCTGTGTCCCTCTTTTAACTACAATTTTAATTACATCATTCCCACTGTGATAATCCTGGATAACTTTCCCATCTCAAGATCCTTAACTGAATCACATCTGCAAAGTGCTTTTTACTATCTTATTAGTAAGATACTAGCACCTTACTTACTAGCACCTTATTTCTAAGGTAATGTTCACAGGTTCCAGGAATTAGGACATGGACATATTTGGGAAAGCCATTATTCAGCCTTCCAAAAGTATTCAGGAAGAGATGCTCTACATGCACTTATAAAGATAAGTCTAGAACTTAAGGGAACTAATATTCATTCACTCATTCAACCATTCCATAATCATTTACTAAGCAGTTCATATTGTGCCCAGAAGATAATCACATCCAAAGAGTTGATTTGGGACTCATCCGCATAGCTTATAGGTAATGAGTACAGAGGGAGTGAGAAGCAGAGAACTAAAGAAAACATTTTGGGGAAATCTACACACTTCTGTAACAGAGAGAAAAAGGGGAATCAACGTAAACTTGTCTAAGTTAAGACATGCAGCACCATTTATACAGATCTGTTTGTATTATATGGGTGATTATAGGTGATTATACACACACACACACACACACATATACATATGTGGAATGCATTGTCAAAATATGCTGTCTGGTGGTGGGATCAGGGAGGAATTCAAGCAGATTCTTCTTGAGCTACAGCATCTCTGGAAAGTCTGTTCTCCAGGCTATGATCACCACTGGTAACTGTGGTTCTGGCCTGTTTTTTTCCTCTCCCTTTCTCAGCCAAGTGCAGCCATTAAGCATTTCATATCCAATCGCTACAGCCTGAGCTCTTGGCTGCCCCAGTAATGGAGGCAGCAAGAATTTAATCCATGGCAGCCTCAGGTGCAGAAAGATGATACTAAATATTTCATTCCTGGGATGATGGGAACTGGAAGCCCCTGGAGAGGATCTGGCTGAATCTTTTAAGTGAGCCCTTCCAGGAATCCATTGGGTAACCGTGCTATTGGCAATAATGACTGCCACTTGGGCCTCAGCTTCCCAGTGGGAGGGGAAGCAGCATTAATGTGCAACAGTGCTAAAAGGCCAGCTCCAACTCTGGTTCTAAGAAATTATTTTTTTTTTTTAAATTCTGCTTTCAGAGGTTTCCTGTCATGTCTTTGGAGCCAAAAGACATTTGTCACCCATTTTTTCCCTTTTTTTATTTTTCACTTTCAGCCAAATGAAAGGAGAATAAAAAGATCTAACAAAGAGAAATCATTTTAGGTACATTTCTTCGCTTCAGGAAATTACCTGCTTTGGTTTACATCTTTATCTCCTCTCAGTCTTTAATAGCTAGCACAAGAAGACAGTAAGTGTGAGAATGGACGAGAGAAAAACATGCATTATCTTGGTGTGAAATTGCATAGATTGTGTTGGTAAGTAAATACCATTTGTTAAGCACTGAAGTATTAAAATGAAAAAAGAGACTATTGTTCCTTAAAAAATTAAGTGTTTTGAAAAACTGGATTAGATTTTTTTTTCATCACTCTTCACAAAATTGAAAACAGATGGTATGTGCTATAGACTAAAAAAAGAGAAAGTGAAAAAGGTCAGCGGCAGTGAAACAGGGAGGGTCAGAGGACCTGAAATATGACCCCTTTGCCCTTAAAACCTGAATTTAGATTTGGTTTGTGACTCTGGGTCAGAGCTGCAGACCCTGAAGGAGTGAGGTGTGAATTGGAAATCAAAGGACTGGTAGCAGGAAGCTGGGCCTCCACAGGCACTTGGATGTCCCCGCCTCGCCGCTCCTCCCGAACTCTGCCATCCTTCCAGAGAAAGCTCCTGCAGGAAGCTCTACTACCCAGTCCAGGGTCTTCTGCCTCTGAACTTCCTTGCTAACTGGACCACACCCTGTGTCATGGATCTTGCTTCCTTCAAAGATACAAAGAGTTCCTTAAGGGGCAGTTGGGTGGCAACCATTAGGAACATGCATGATTCCTTTCCCTGCCCCCAAACTATTACTTGCTTCCTAGAGTAGCCTGAGGTTGCCTTGATATGCAAATATTTATGTATAATTGTATCCTCTGTGTTTCCCATGGAGTGGTAAGTACTAAAGGAAATGTGAAAGATGACTTTAGGTGGTAGTACCTAGATACTCTAAATAGAAAACATTACAAATAGTAAGCATTACTACATTCTAAATAGAAAGCATTTTCTAGTTAGTATTAATGATATTGCTTTGCATCCTGGAAATATACATATTAAGAAACCCTCAAAATATCATGACTATGAAATATAACTGTATATTAGTTTTCAAAAGTAAATTAACATAGAAAATATTAAGCCAAAGTTCACATGAAATTTAGACATGGAAAAATCATTAAGATGATGTGCAAAGGCTGAAGTGTTAAAAAACACCACCCTATGCCATTTAGCACATACTTTTTATATTGTCCAACAATTATTTGTCGGTTGAATGTATCTAAAATACTATTGTTTGCTAACTATTATCACAGAATTTTTAATCCTGAAAAAAAATCTCAAGAATAAAGAAATAGAAGGTTTCACAGTAATGACATTTTATTGACTTGATAGTCAAGGCAATGAGCTCTGGAGTAAGAGCAGGCCTCTGTTTACGTTCTGGCACTGTTATTTTTTAACAGAACTCCTAAATGTAAATAATTATGAGCTCAGTGCCTCAGTTAAAGTGTTATGAGAAGGAAATTAAATAATGCTTGCAAAGTGCTAGTTTTGTGCCTGGCACATAGAAAGAGCCCAGTATATGGTAGCTATTATTACTAACAATAATAGTAGCATCAACAATAACAATAAAAATTGACATTTTTATGGAAATTCACATCTTTTAAAGGGCTTTTATCCAACCATCAGCATTTGTCCAACCCATCTCCTGGGTGCCAAGTACTATGTGAGACTCAGGGATTCAACCCTGGAATGAGAAATTCACAACTTCAGAGAAGGCACGGTAGGGAAACGGACTCTAGAATCAGGTTGCCTATTTTCAAGTCCAAGCTTTGCTACCTCTAGGTGTGTGGCCTTAAGCAAGTGGTTTACTTTCCATGCCTCAATTTTCTCATCAGTAAAGTAGGAATAATAATAATAACCACTTTTTTAGGTTGTTGTGAGGATTGAGTCCAGGTATATAAAGTATATTAACATGATTAGAAACATATCTGCACATAGTACAGCCAATTTATTTTAGCTTTTATTGTTGTAGCTGCTTGACCTCACAAGGCTACCAGACAGTCTTCCACATTCCTTAAAATGGGCAGATAAACTTTGTCTTGCCACAAATTATACTCAAGCACTTATATTATGTAACCATATAAGGATGTTTGAGCTTTATCTACTGAGAACATTTTGTCACTGAACTCAATCAAGTACTTCATATAGATTCAGATCAAGCCAGTTTTATAATCAGCATAGAAGGTCACACCTACAGCATATACTACCCCAGTCACCAGGAAATTTTGCACTATCACCCTCTATATTAGACACTAGAACACTCAACCACACACACACACACACACACACACACCCCTTCCTATTGTGTGAAATTTCCTTATTGAAAGTTGTGCTATTAGTGTAAATATGAAACAAAGCAACTGCATGCCTCACACTTGAACCTGACGCCCATTTGGAGCACACACTGACATGAGCCTTCTATAGGAATAACACTGGCTGTTCGAACACATCTATACTATCTGTGCAGGCCCAAGAAGAAATATAAAGAGCCTGACTTTTTTTTAATCCAATCTTTTTTTTTCCTGTCCTTATAGAAAATCCAGACAGGTATCTAAGTGGTAAGATTAAACATGTAGTTAATGAAGCTGCACGAACCCAGCCCCAGAAAGTGGCAGACCACCCATTCTTCTGACAAGTGAAACCAGCCAAGTCAAGATATTCCAGCCAGAAACCGTGGCTGCTCCCTCTGATGGAAATAACTGCTTCAATCCAGACTGTGCCAATGCAGCCCCAGACATAAAGGTGATGAAGGGCTCTTTTCAAAGCCCAAAGTCTTGCCTCAGGACCATTTAGAAAACACTGCTGGCTAGGGAGTCATCATACACACAAGTCAATGAAATATTACCCCTAATTGAGTGGGCCATTTGAGAATGCAACCAAGAGCGTGTCCAAGGAGTCAGCACTCCCCTTTACAACTCCCCAAGCCCCTCCTGGGTTAGTATCCATTTAAAGAAAGAGAAAAAAAAAAAAAAAAGACCACTTTCATCACTTAAGTGTAAATGAATCAAAGTATGATATGGATACGGGAGCAATCAGCTTCCCCTGATGATTGATCTGTTAAAGGAAATGAAGGGCTATTCATTCCGGATGTGGTGCTCCTAAAGCACACTGCTGGGTCATGGATTTCTGACTCCCTAAAATTCCACAGGCACAGGAGGAGATCCAGGAGTTCCGTTGGGGTGAAGGATACAGGAGAGTTGGTGGTCTTTAAAAATGAGAAAGCTTTGGATGCATCAAATCTCGTCACTAAGGAGAAGTGAACTTGATCTCTAAGTCATTCTTCAAAATTTCATTAAGAAGACTCTCGGAGAAACTAATCCCAAAGCCACTTCTGAAAAGCCAGGTATATCCCAATGTTAAAGAGGTATACTAAAGTCAGCAGTAGCAAACTGGTTTCTTTTCTTTGGCTCAAGCAGTGTTTTGTTGTTTTTATCTTAAGTAGTTGTCAGTACTTAAAAATCAGGATATCACATTGCGATTTTGCATCTCTTGAAGGTCATCTGATCTTCATTTCTATGTGGCAACAGTCAGCTGCAGCTGAGTAGCAGATACCTCTTCCTACAGTTCCCATGGTTTCACCTGGCCTCCTTGATACAGCTATGTTAACTGTGGCCTCCATAGACATTGACTTTGCAACTGCTGCTATGAAGTTGGTCTGGTGCCTGTATAGACAGAAAACAATTCTGATCCCCTGGTCCTGGCTAAGAATCTATGTTATGGACTGAATGTAAATAAAGTAAAAAAATATCTTCAATTGGCTTGACATGAAACTTCACCCAACAGAAGCTTCATGCTGGGTGGTGACAAACTGGCTCATTTAGATATTCTCTCTTGGAAAGTGTGACACATCTGTGAGGTAGCCTGAGCTAGCTCTCAGTTTTCCTTGAGGCATGCCGTGTATCCCAGTCTTGACAGTACCAGAATCTTTGCCGACTGAGGGTCACTAAACTTTGCAATAAACACCTATTCCTGAAAATCTAAATGTATCTCTTTTTAGTAATTAAAGACAAAAATATGCTCTTTCTGCATATCTCAAAGCCCACCAACATGGGGTAATATTGCTTCATGAGAAAGCATAGCAGAAAGGGATAAGCAAGGCTCTGGAATCCAAATGGCTAAATTTGAGTCCCCATTCCAGCCTTTGCTAAGTGATCTTAGGCAAGTCTCTTTACTTCCCTGAGCCACTGTCTCCTCATGCAAAATGAGATTAGTACCTACATCACAGGGTTGTAGTAATTAAAGTAATGAATGTGAGCCACTTCATACAGTACTTGTTTATATGACATAAATATTAGGTTAAAACAATGAAATCTACAAATGAAATTTTTCACCTATAACTTGTTTAAACCTTTTAGCTTTCTTGTTCCTCCCATGGGCTACCCAAATATAGCTCGTGTACCCCTACATTTTGTACTTTTGTCCCCAGAACTCCTTTCTCACTGGTACATTCTTCTTTTTCCTCTGCATTTAATTGACTCTAATCCATATATTAAGGCTTAATTCCAGTTCCACTTTTCCCATAAAACCTTCCCTGACTACCCCAATCATAGCACGAACTCCCATTCATCTGTAATCCAACCTGTGAACTGGTGGGTATTCCAAAACTGCCCAGACCATGCCAATGAAAATAATATTGTTGTTCACCAGCACAGCAACTTGAATGTGGCAACAAGAAAGAAAGATGTCCAGCTTTTCTTCCTCCTATCACCATTCTATTTTTATCTGTATGATATGACATCGATGCTTCACATTGCTCAAAGGTTTACAGGCATTTCACCTCAAAATTCCCTGTAGTAAATTCTTTATACTGACAGCTAATGTCTGCTTCACAATCACTGTAGCTACTGATCCAGATATGGAAAAACTGAAGGATATAAAACAAGATTTTTTTTAAATCTCCGATGGAGCATTAAAGCAATGAAAGTAGAGCCCACAGGACTAGTTGCTGGATTCATTTGAGGAAGTGAAGAAAGGAGCAACCAAGGATGATTCTTAGAGTTGGAGATTAAACAACTGAGTGAATGGTGGGCTCTTTCCGAAGATAGGAGACACTGAGGGAGATGTCGGAATTTTCTCGGGAGTGATAGTGAAATCAAGATTTCTGGCCAGGTCAAATTAGAGGTGGCTATCAGACATCCAAATAGAGTAATGAAGAGGGCAAGTGTCTCACTCTAGAACTCAGGAGAGAGATCGAAGCTACTAATACAAATCTGTGAGTCATTCGTCTAAGATGACATTCAAAGCCATGGTACTGGATCAGATTACCTAGGGAATAAGGATGTAGATGAAAAAAGAAGGCAGCTGAAGAAAGAGCTCCAGAGACAGCCAACCAGATAGCCAGGGAGGTAGGAAGAACACCAGGAGACTGTGGCATAGCACAAGTCATGTGGAGAAACTATTTCAAGAAGGAGGAGTGGTCAGCTGTGACAAACACTGCTCACAGGATGAGCAAGATGAGGCCTGTCTCAGTCATTAAATTAATAAGATGGCGGTCATTGTGCTATTGACAAGAAAGTTTCAGTGGAGTGGTGAAGGTTACAGCACAATTAGACAAAAAGGAGAGAATGATAGACACAACATAGTAACATTTTTTGAGATGTTTAGGGGAGCAGCTATGTGTGTGCTTAATTATCCATAAAGGGCAAAAGCAGAAGCAGGAAGACCAGTTGGAGGCTATTAAAATTGTCTAAGTGATAGAACAAGTTGACGTCTCAGATATAAGATGGTTATCCAATTCCACTAAAACGTAAAAAAAAAAATAAAGCAGTTATGCTGCCAATATTTTGGCATAATGAAGGAGTTGAGGGCATGATTTTTGCTTCTTTTTAAATACAAAATTAAGAGTATTAGAAATAAAGAGAACCTCAGATTATTAATCAACCTCCATTGTCAGTCAACTGCCAATTTCGAAGTAGAGAGACTGAGGCTAAAGAGATGAAGTTATGTGTCCAAAGATGGAAAACTTACCTGTGTAGAAACAAAATTAGAAACTGGAATGCCCAGCTAAGGACTCTCTCCTCACAGCACAAGTTTCCTCATGGGAAACTACAGTACATCAAAGCTCCATACAACCAAAGTCAAGAGGAAGAAATTTTTGCTTCATGGAGCAGACATTTGAAAGTAAAGGTTAAGAACTGGAGTTTTTAGGCTCCAGTTCAGACTTGGACAGTTATTATCTACCTCACTTTGGTCAAGTTACTTGCCTTCTTGTTTTCTGCATTCATAAAATAAGGAAATAATCATACCTGCTTCATAGGGTTTTTATGAGGATGAACTGAACTCATGTACATAAAGTTATAATGCCATACATGCAGTTAGGACTTAATAAATGATAGGCATTCGTATGATTCTTTGTCTTTTATCTCTGGTAGTTCAGATATAAATCCACAGGCTAAACTCAAATTTCTGTGAAGAATCTTAACAACTGAGAATGACTAGGAAGAGAAATCCCAAGCAGAGAAAAGATTAGGACCAAAGTCATCAAGGCAGGGGTGGCGGGTCATATTTGGGAAAGAGTAAAACACAAAGCAATGACAAAACCTTATTTAGGGGCTCACATCTCAAAGACACAAAAGGAAATTCAATGTCATGCAGACATGAAGTTTAATCTTTTGGAAAATGCTAGCATATGACGTCTGGGGGTTTTCCATGATTCACAAAGCACAGCAATAAGCATGTGATTCCTCAACCCTGTAAGGTAAACCAGGCGATTACTGTTACTATTATGCCCATTTTAGAGATAAACAAATGCGACTAAGAGAGATTAAGAGATTTATTCAAGGCTTTGAAATCTAATAAATTGCCAGGGCCCAGACTAAAGCTCAGGTCTTCAGAATTTTCCATTTAGATGTCTGATTACTTGAGGGAGCCTAAGTACAGCTTCTGTAGCATTTGATGATTTTATGATGTGCTTTGGGATTTATGGATGTTATTTTGTTGGTACCTCTCCACCTCATAATCCACCATGGCAGTGTCTGCCTTTTGTCTCTGAAACGTATAAAAGCACCCAGAGGTTGTTAAGTGGTGGGTGCATCCAATAAATACATAAATCATAAAAATACAAAGAGCCTATGATGGCTGGTTTCCTTTCTGACAAATCTGTTTCCTTCCTGACAAGAGATGCTGCCCTGTGGTTCCTCATGTGGGGAAATAAATGTCATGAGTTATCAGCCATTTAGTATTATGCCTTGTATGCACCTATAGTCCTGGGGGGATTTAAATTTCAAATTGAGGCACATCATTTATGAGGGCTGCCCTAGCCCAGTACATAGGCAAAGTCAGAGGGTCCTTGTAAGATGTTATTTGAGAACCCTCAAAAATGTCTCTCTTGTCCCCAAAATACTTTCTCTCACTAACTTGACAGTCTCTAAAGTTTTCCACCTCAACGCAGTTCTTTAGGTTAAGTTACCAAAGGTCCTTCCTTCATTTATTTCAGAAATCTCTGTTGAGCTATGATGTATTAGACACTGTTCTAGGTGTTGAAGATGCAGCTGTAAGTGGAACAAAGACCTTATCCTCATGGAGCATTCATGCCATTGAGGGGTTGGAAGGGTGGATGGATGGCAGGGTTGGAAGACAGGAAATAAACAAATTAGAATATTGTTAAAATGCCTCCACTCAACAGATATCAATTACAGTGCCTACTATGTGCTAAATTATCATAAGTCCTGGGAGAGTTTACACAAGAGGTTATTAGAATAATTTAATTTTTCAGATTAGCCAGCCAGTCACTAACAACCTCAAAGAAATTCACATAGTGTCAAGGCCTGCATAGTTTCTGGTCTCTCTGCATCTCCCCTCCCTGTCCCTGAAATCATTTGGTTCAGCTCCCTCTCTAGGACCAGTCAGTCCTCACCATACATGGAGGGGAAGTTTTAAGCAATGCCAGTATCCAACTCTTGGGAATTCCCTCTCAAATTATCCTGATAACAGAGCTTCCTTCATTTGCTCAAAAAACATTCCTGAGTGTCTACTACATATTAAATCTTAGAGATGCAAAAATGCATGAGATAATCCCTGCTCTAAAGACCTTACAGCTTTTAGCAAGAAGAGAGACAAGTGAAAAATAAACAAACTGTAGCCCAGATGCTGAAGCCCTATTATTACTCAGACTTCCCTGCTATTCCTTCTAAATAAATTCACCATCTAGACTCCCATTGCTCTAGAGCAGTACTGCCCAACAGAATTTTCCATAATGATGGAAATATTCTAAATGTATGCTGTCAAATACGGTAGCCACTTGCCACATATTGAGTTGAAAAGTGGCTAGTGCAACCAAGGAACTGAATGTTCTATTTATTTTAATTAATTTAAATTTAAGTCTAAGTAACTATATGGAGCTAGTGGCTACCATATTGCACAGTGCAGGTCTAGAATTAGGAATTTTTCCAGGGTGGGCAAGTCCTGATATGAGCTCTTAGAATCCAGGGTCTGTGAGGATATATGGTTCTGATGGCAGACTTGCCAAAAATGTTGCCATTTTCCTGGAAGTTTGCTTGGATTTTTCTACTTGCAGGGCATTTTTTTCTCCATGTGGTGATTCAGAACCCAGGCACCTTTCATCTTGTAGCTCCATAGCATCCCTGAGGGCCTGAGAGACCTTTATGTGTAGGCTATAGATGCAAAGAGAGTAAGCAGAAAAGGCACACTGACTTCTTGGAAAACCCAGCTAGACAGGGTTTCTCTCACATTCCACAGAATGTGGCCACACCTGGATGCAAGGGGTGCTGGGAAATGTAGTCCCTGTCTAGACAACTGCCTCCGGGTGATAGCTGCATACTATGGAAAGAGGATAACCAATTTCTGGTGGACAGCTATCCATCCTTGCAACAACCAGCATTAGCCCTCTGCAGGGATTCTGAAGTTGAGCTAGGGAAAGCACCTAATACATGGCCCCAAGTAAAAGCTACACCTCTGTCAGTGAAAATAGGAATAGCATTAATCAAAGTGTCACCGAACTCAATTCTGCAAACAGGAAACAAGAGGGTAAACTTGTGGCAAACATCTAAGGACAGAATGCCCTTCACAGCCAAGGAGAGAATGTCTCCTTGCTTGTGAATGAGAGAAAGCTGCCCTGTTTGCACTGTTTCTTCTCATATATTCGTTAACTGGCCCTCCAACTAACCTCATCTCCCCGAAAGTTTGCTGATGGGCCCAGCTGTGACCCTTTCCCCATGCCCTCTCCACCCTCCATGATCAGCTTCAAAGTGTGCCAGACCATTTGACAGCCTGAGTCCAACTGGAGTGGAGAATTGAGGAGGTATGAAACAAAAGGTTCCTTTCACCTCCTCAGTCCTGAAACACTAAAGTTGTACATGTCAGAACTGGAGGGAGAATTTGAATATTTGTGATTTATGGCTTTTATTTTTGTTTTGGCAGCTTCAGCTTCAAATTGAGGTTTCCTCGATGGTGAGACCACACAGAATGCATTGCTCTGTTGTCAGGATCATGAATTACAGTTGTATTGATGACACTGGAACAGTATTATATGAATCTCTTTCCACGAATAAATACAATGTAAGCTCTATATTTTTTGTTGTTCATTAGAATGGCCTGAATCACTAAAGCAAGACATTCCTATGCCAGACAATTCTTCCCCTGTAATTCCATTGTTCCTTAACTGCAAGAGAAATTAGATTATCAATAGGTATAGTCACCCCTGCAATCATGTTAACACTAAAAACTATGTATTAATTCACATAAAGTTTACATTATGAAAAGTGATCAATGATTCCATTGCTATTACTCTGTAACTAACAGACTCTATCTCCTAAGATTGCTGTGAGATAATATATAAAAAGCACTTAGCACTGTCTGTAATGCACAGTAAGCACTTACTAAAAATCAGCTTTAATTATTAAAATTAGGTTATAGTGGACATCTATTACCCTTCTGGATACTAACACTCCAGTTGCCTTGTGAGGAACATTTCTATACTATTATCAACCCACGTGGTTGGCAGTGGAGAACTATCACCATCTCCAGTCTCCAAGGAGTATATAGGCAAGGAAGATACTCCTAACCCTATTTCATGCTGATGCTCAGAGAGGTGAGGGACTTGCCCAAGGCCATACAGCTGGTAAAACATAAAAATATGATTGAACCTAAGCCTCTGACATTCACCTCAGGGTGGACTACTAAAGCTATCCAGCCCTTTCCACTCACTCTGCCCTAAGCAAATCCACGTGCCTGTTGCTAAGCAAAAAAGAGAACTGATCCAAGATGTCCAAGTTTCTACTTAGCCAGGAACGCATTCACAGGAACTGTGACTGTGTTCCCTCTTTCTTTATTTGAAATGGTATGTGAGCTTTCACTATCCCTGAGTCCTGGGGGCTGAGTTGGGTATATTATGCCTGTGTCTTCACTGCCCTTGTACATCCCTCTGTTAGAATTTGTCACAGTGCGCTGTAATGGCTCATTCACCTGTCTGCATCCCCCCTTCTGTGAATCCAGTGATGGCAGAAACAATGCCTGTCTAAAACTCATTGTTGCCTGCCAAGACCTAGTACAGGGCCTGGCACACAGTAGAGGCTCCATAAATGTTGATTAATGAATGAATGGATGGATGATCAAACAGAACTTCTTATATTGTACTGAAATTTCCATCTGTACTAGAATTATTCAGCTCTCTCCCTAGATTTTAATCTCCATAAGGGCAGGTACTCTAACTGCCAGAATCTCCACGAGTATAGTCCTCACTGCACAGTCTCTGGCACAGGAAAGATACTCAACATGAATATGTACAGAATACAGAAGTCAGAGAAAATAGCTATAGCAATTTTGTAGCAATTTCTACAGCTAGATTTTATAGTTAGAGTAAGTTTTTCAAAAATCAGGCCTACTCATATCATCTTACTTCTTTAAACTCTTCAATGGCTGCTAATTTTACTTTTAGTGTCCAGACGAAACTTAAAATTGCCTCCAGGGCCCTGCTGGAACACTAACCAAGAGAGGAAAATATTTGGAAGTCACAAACCCTTGAGATTCTGATGGGAGCTCTGGCCTCCTTCATAAAGAAGTCATATGTTTGTTTATGAGGATATATTTTGCATGCAGTTTTACAAGGTTGATGGAGTCTCTGATGTCTACTCCTGGGTCCTCCTGGGACCTATAACCCCAGGTTGGAGGCATCTCAGCAGCCCACCTAATCAGCCCTCAGAGTAAGGAAGGAGGTCAGCTCTGCTAAGGGCCTCTCTGCAGCTTCTGAGATACAAGGAAGCCCAACCCTACCTGAGTGCCAGCTCTCTGTTAGTTAGCAATTCAGAATGACTTATCAGAGCAATCCCTCAATCTCCCATGGTACTTGTCTGACAACCCCTTAATCTTGGCAAGAGCTGCATTAAACCAACCTGTCATCATCACTGCCACACACAGCAGCAGCTCAGAGAGAGACACACACTCACTCAGAAGCAGACTCCCCAACCCGTTAAGAAGAAATTAGAATTTGGGGGGCCTGTTGATCCACAATAAGCAGTCAGGAACAGACAGACAGGGCATGCCAAGAGGCACTGGGCCAAATGCAGGCTTGAGGTGAGCTGCTTCCATCCTAGGGGCTGTCAGGAGTCATCAAAAGGAATGTTTAAATAACCACTACTCTCAAAACCCAGGTCCATGCCCAGCTGGATTAAAACAAAGGAATGGAGCCATGAAATAAAAAGGTGTCAGGGGAAATTTGCTGAGAATGGGATTTATTTTCACAAATTCAAAGAGCCCCGGGGTTACCTTGGTTTTGGAGAAACTGTTTTATCAGTTTCCTTTGTGACCTGTGATGACCTGTGAAATTGTAGACCTTTTCAAAAGAAAAAGTGAAACTAGATCCATCTGACACCCCAAAATATTTTGGAAACTTAAAGGAAAGAAAAACAACAACAATAGCAAGGCATAATTAGTCAAGTCCCTCTTCTGGGTTAACCTTTTTATGAAATCCATTTTATCAGATAATTATTGTGATAGCTGTGAACTATCATTTTCTGATCCTTTATTATGTGTGAAGCACTTCTAAATTATTTTTTCAAATATTTATTGAGAGTCAATTATGGCACATTGATTGCAAAATTGGCCCCAATTCTTCACCCCTCCCACCTTGGGCAAAGTGACCTGACCTTGACTCTGGGTTTTGCCAGGCAACTTGCTTTGGCCATTGAGATATTAGCAGATGTGAAACAAGTAGAGACTTGAAAAAGCATTTGTGCATTTCCACCTGCATTCTGGTACCTCTGCCATTACTGTGAGAATGTGCTTAGGCTAGCATTCTGCAGGGGGAGAGCTATGTGGACAGGCACCACAGACAACAGCCAGCTGCCTCTCAGACCCACAAGCAAGCCCAGACAAGACCAGCAGACCTACCTAGCCAACATCCAACTGATGTTTGACAGGTGAACACTGAACTTACACATTATTGCTTATAAATGTATACCATAAAAGTTTTGTGAATAGTTGTTACACAGCATCATGGCAATAGGTAGCTGATACACAAACTACATGACAAGCACTAATCTAAAACATTGTATATAATGATAAACAAAATGGGTAAGGCCCTTCCTCTTGCATTCCAGATTATGTTACCTAATTCAAAATGTATAATAACTTTACAAAGTAAGCCATATTGTCATCTGCACACAAGGAGAGTGAGGCATAAAATGATTACATTACTTGCCTAAGGCATTACAGCCAGCAAATAGGGCCAGGATTCCATTTCAAGCTCTGTAATGTAGTGGATAAGATGAATAATAATCTGAAAGGTAAGAATAATGATAATGCATACCACAAGAATTATTGTGAGGATTAAGTGATATCATGTGTGCCAAAGCACTTAGCAGAGTGCTCTGTACATGGGGAACTCAAGAAGGTTTTGCTATGGATACTATTTCAGCTGTCATTATTATCATAGCTGTTGTTGTTGTGATGCTGTCAGAACCCAGAGCCTGAGTATTTAACCAGTTCTTTATTATTGGATTGCCTCTGGTCTATTTTCCTGTCCTTTCTGCCTGAACAGCATATAGATAGGCCTGAATGATAAGCCTGGTAAATGTCATTCCTTCTTTTCATAGGGAAATGATCAACTTTAATAACCTTTATTCTTCTGAACCCAGATCAGGTATAGGCCATTTCTGACAGATTCACAACTGAGAGATTATTACACACTTAGACTAGAAGCAGATGTGTCTAAAAGGAAGAATTGCAGGTGCAGTGCAAAATAAAATAGGGTCTCTTGTTCAAATATTATTGAGAATTTACAACAGAGTTATGATTGTATCAGAGCATTGGACCAAGCATGGGGTCCTTCTAAGTTAGCACCTTCTTCATGGGATTGTTTTGAAGAACAAATGAGAAGAGCATTTCCAGTCCTTAAAGCAATGTCTGGCAAAGAGTACCCAATAATAGTTGTATAAGCTGTCCGTGTTATTATTATGTGTTTGTTTAAATAATGAAGGGAATCCTACTAATTTTTACCCCCTTAATGTTTTCAAAACTCTTGGAAGGCCATTTGCTCGTGTGGTTTTTGTAAACAGTTCTGAGAAGCAGGCAGAGTGGAGCCTTCTCTGTCCCACCACTAACGAAATAGAAGCTCAGAGAGTATTTGGGACTTTCCAGAGGCTACACACTGGGAAGAGTTAAAGTCAGCCCAGAATCTGGGATCCCCCAGCCCTGTAGTCTTTCCTCCAAGTCCTCCTGGCTCCAGCTACATCTGGCCCTGACCGAATTGCCATGTGGACAGCATTTACTTATTTGATAGAGTAAGGACCCAACCCTCTGGCTGAGATAAAGGGTTTTCTTTACATAGAGATCCACACCAGAGTCTCCCAATTCATTCCCTGGAGTTTCACTTACCACCCCATGATCCATGCTATAATGTAACCATGTCTTCTGAGCAAACCATAGGCTGCCCAAGAAGGAAGGGACAGGCAGAATCGTCCAGTGGGTGATTAGCACACAGGCCCTGGAGTAAGACATGGGAATCTGAATCCTGGCTCTGCCACATAGCGTGAGCAAACTCGTAACCCAGACGGTCTCAATATTGACAAGTAGGGCAATCAGTATTGGGTAATATTGACATTTGGGGGTAGAAAGCTCTTTGCTATGGGAAGATGACCTGTGCACAGGATATTTAGCAGCAAACCTAGCCTCTACCCACTAGATGCCTTTAGCACACCCAACACTCCACTCTCATCTGTGACAACCAAAAATGTCTCCAGACTGCCGATTGCCCCCTTTGGGAGGTGGGGAACAAAATCACTCCTAGTTGAGAACCACTGACTTAACCTCTCTGAGCTTCAATGCCCTCAACTATTATCTAGAGATGATAACGATAAAAATGTCTGCTTCATCAGGTTCTGAGGATTGATGAGATGACCATGTACAGGTGTGGCATAGGGCCTGGCCCACAGTTAGATGATCAATAAATATTACATGCTGTTACTATTACTGTATTGACCAAGGAATACAGATCTTTGCAAGAGCTCCATTAGCTTACGAAATTTGGAGTTGAAAATTCAATTCAGCAAATACGAGGTATTAAAGGTCCATCTCTACAGGTATTTTGCCATGTACTGGGAATTGCAGGTTGAATAAGATTTAAACCCCACTCTCAAGGAGCTCCCTACCTAGCGGGAAGCTCACAACCCAGGCCTGGTTCAAATTCTAGCTCTGCCACTTCCATGTATGACTTAGGGGAAGTTGCCTGCACTTGCAAGAGTCTCTCTTACCCCATCTCTAAAATGAGGATAATAATAAAAACCCCTGAGAGACTTAGCTCTTAACCATTCAGCTACACTGTCTCTCAACAACACCCATGTCCCCCAATTGCCTGTCTGATTTCTTTCCCCTCACCACACTGCCTGCAGCACAAATAAGTCCATAGCATTCCCCAAAGGAAGATGCTATTTCCTTCCCGTGAACATTTACAATCCTCCAGGAGGTGACTGGGGTCTGAGCTCTGGGGTCAGATGGACTTGGACTCAAGGCCTTGAAAAAGTCACTGCACTTCTCTCATCCATCAATTTATTCACCTCTAGGATGGGGATAACAATGGTGCCTACTTCATAGGGCTCTTAGGAGGATAAAGTGAGATCACTTGTAAAGCACAACAGAAAGCCAGGCACAGAGGAAGCACTAGATACCCGGTCACCATGGCAATGAAGGTGTTGAGAAGGGGGGGAGGATGCTGACCGGGAAGGGAAGGAGGAAGACGTGGCTCTCCATGGCCTGATCCAACAGCCTTTTGCGAGCTGACACAGGAGCCTGGAACTCAATCTCCCTCCCAGACCTGGGGCATAACCTGCAAACCTTTCAACACCAAAAACCTCCTCTCCTCCGCAAGCCCTCCTGGGCCAATAGTAACTGCTTTTTCGCAAGCTCTCGCCAAACGATTCAAGTGGATTAAAATATGTATGTATATATTTATGCGGACAAGAAAGAGGAAAAGCGTAACTTCTAGTCAGAGCCTAAATTTCCTGCCTCCAAAGCCCAGCTGGATAGCAGGAGTTCTAACAGAAACCAGCCGAACAATTAGCTGGAGTTCTGTAGCTGTCTGCAGCAGACTGCTTACACCGATGTCTCGATAGGTGGTCTCCCAGTTCATCAGTTCATAAATAAGTAATTTGAAATGTGTTCCTGAGGGAAATTTTCCTCCTGCTCTCCCCAACAGACTGTACTCATCAGTTTTCCCATTCTCCAGGTAGCTGCCGTCCTCATTTATAATGGCCAGAGGAACTACGCTGTTCTAATTCCTGCTTCATTACATTGTCTAATGCGAGTTTTCACCAGCCTCACAGCTCCACATTTCTTTACATTGATAAGAAACAAAAAAACGCTGCATATGTTATTTGTTGGTACTTTGGAGGTAGCTTTGCTACCGGTTTAAGTGTAATATTTTTATGTACAAAGCAAGATGGACCAGCTGAGCTCTGGACAGAGGTTTGGAAATGTTAATCAGCTCTCAAGAGACACATATGTGTATGTTGGGTGGGAGCGCGCACACAGTGCACAAACCAGGCACACCACACAAACCGCACACTCCACACACACAGCCAAACCATCACCCCATCTTTTACTTCTTCTTCCTTGGTTCCTACCCTCACCACACATTTAGACTGGCAGATATTTTATACATGTCTTGATGTATTGTTCCAAACCTATATTTTTCCACTCGAGAAAATGCACAACCAGATCAAAAGCACCTGGTGGCTTAGGAAAACCAGAGTCCCCCACTGGCGAAGCTAATGGAGTCACTAATTTGCCTGGCCAATAAAACCAATGATTTCTATACTAAAAGCCTTTGAGTGAAGCCTCCAGGGCTTGCTCCAGGGGTAATGGAGAGGGGCTAGTTTCCTCTGAGCCAATAACCTAATTATTTTTTTAAAGCACTAACTGTATCTTTCATTATAATAATGCATATAATTGATTTTACTGATTATGTCTTTCATGGCATCTATTAGTCACTGGGAACTATATTTACTTCTTTTTGTTGTTTTATGATTGTTTAGCTTTGGCGTCTCATAATAGGTAATTAATAAAATATGTTAATCTGAGAGTAATTTACTAATGAGATCTCCAGGAATGCTTTTCTCTCCTGATAAAGGAATCCCTCAGAAGGCTTTTGTGAAAGAAAAAGCCTTCCTGTGAAATCTTGGCACAATCTGAAACCTAAATTCAGATGTACTTGTTTGTTTTCCTAGCCTCTGAACAGCCAGAGAATCCCATCAAAAGGATTTAAAAGTGAATGTCAAGGACTGTCCAGTTTCAGAGAAAAGTGTCCCCTTCTCTGGCCTGGTTGTACTGTATAATCAACACCCTCGCCCCCAGTGACCACCCTGTTAGCCATTAGTGAAGTTGGCCCTCCAGCTATTGGATGGCTCTTTAAGAAAAAGGCTATCATTTAGGAGGTCTACATAATTGTGATGCAAGAAAAGCAAAACCAAAAGGGTGAGATGAAGGAAAGAAAGAAAATAAAAGAGGCTAAACAAAGACAAACTGTAGACTACAGGCGACTTTCAACACAGAACACACCACCCGGTGATAGAGGACGACAAAAATCTAGACTGGTCTCCCCTGTGCACAAGCAATTCACCTAGATCTCTGAGGGGGTCCAGTGTATTGAGTGGGAGGAACTCATTCTCTGGGATGCTGGTCAGACAGGACTAAGGATGTCCGTTGCAGAGTGGTGCTTCAAACTGGGCATCTGGAAGCAGATGGACCTGGCTCACATGCAGTTCTGCACCTGCCTTAATCACATCATTTCTTCTCTCCTCACCTTTCATCTTTAAGATGGGGTGTGGACAAGAGTTCTACCCTATTGGATCTTTGAGAAGACTGATAGAAACATGACTGTAATGAAGGCACACAGAGCTAGGTATTCACCAGGGTTTCTCAGCCTCAGTAAGACTGACATTTGGGGACCAGTAATTCTCCAGTTGGGTGGGGAAGGTGTTTGCACTGCATTCTGTTTAGCAGCATCTCTGCTTCTAGCCATTGGGTACCAGTAGCACTCCTCCCCTCTCAGTGGTGGCAGTCAAAATTGTATCCAGATATCCTCAAATACCCTTTGGAAGAGCAAGGTAGATGCCTTAGGCAAAATTGCCACCCCTGAGAAACACCGGCCTACAGTTAAGATTCAATAAACACTAGCTTAGTATTGGGATGGTCTTTTCTGAGAATCAACTAGCAGGAGAGACTAGAAAACCACTTGAGGAAAAAAAATGTAGGGTGTTCTACAGTGAATTCCTCCAACTCTTGTTACGATCATGGGGAATAATTCTGGACTTCAGTTTGAGTAAGTATCTCCCACTGACATGCAGAAACTTCTTCCCAGAGGAGGCCAAAGTCTCCTGAGAGGAAGGGAGCACTTGCCATAAACTGCCTCCAGGTTATGGACTACACACCAAGATGTGCGGGAACATCTCATGTCCAGCTCCTGGAGAGCCAAGCCAAAAACCAAAGGCCACCAATAGCAAGTAGCGTGTGTATGTGTGTGTGTGAACATACATATACATGTAGGTGCAGCTACAGATATACAGATACATCATACAATCAGTTTCTGATATATAAGCACAGAGGAACTACAGTAAACGCTGCTGATTGAGGGAAAATTGAAAGTTACTTAACCCTTACCCATAAAAAGCAAAGTATGAGAATCAGTAAAACCTAAAACCAACCTGCCTACTCTGATTCCTATGACATATCACTGTCTCTAAAAATTCAGGTCCTGGATGCTTTTCTAATCCAGACTATTTCAGATTTGGAGTGGTTCTATCTTTCACTTAGTGAGAATAAGTAATCTCCTACATTCAGTACAGGCCACCATATGAAAGGCTCTATTTACATGTCATCTCATTTAAAAAAAGACAGCCTGCCAGTTCTAGCAATCATCTGATTGCCTCACTCTGTAGAAAAAGGAAGTAAAAACCTGCATTTGTTATACATACATATTCACCACCCCTCGCCCCCAAAACACAGGCACTTTATACCATGGAAAACCACATAAACACAAAAATAAGAGCAGACAATTGTCCAAACATGTGTTCACACAACCTTCTCGTGCACTGACTCAAAAATAAGTACCTGATGACATTCAACGTCATGGACTGGATTTTCCAATAAGCAGAAAATGCATGTGCCTGAGATACGCTGATAAAACAGGAACACTCAAAAATTTTTCAAAAACCTACATGTAAGGCCAGACACTATAAAACTCCTAGAGGAAAACATAGGCAGAACACTCTATGACATACATCAAAGCAAGATTCTTTTTGATCCACCTCCTAGAATCATGGAAATAAAATCAAGAATAAACAAATGGGACCTCATGAAACAAAAGCTTTTGCACAGCGAAAGAAACCATAAACAAGACTAAAAGGCAACCCTCAGAATGGGAAAAAATAATTGCCTATGAAACAACGGACAAAGGATTAACCTCCAAAATATACAAGCAGCTCATGCAGCTTCATACCAAAAAAGCAAATAACCCAATCCACAAATGGGCAGAAGACCGAAATAGACATTTCTCCAAAGAAGACATACAGATGGCCAACACACACATGAAAAGATGCTCAACATCACTCATCATCAGAGAAATGCAAGTCAAAGCCACAATGAGGTAGCACCTCACACCAGTCAGAATGGCCATCATCACAAAATCTGGAAACAACAAATGTTGGAGAGGGTGTGGAGAAAAGGGAACTCTCCTGCACTGTTGGTGGGACTGTAAGTTGGTACAGCCACTATGGAAAACAATTTGGAGGTTCCTTAAAAAACTACAAATAGAACTTCCATATGATCCAGTCATCCCACTCCTGGGCATATACCCAAAGAAAACCATCATCCCAAAAGAAACATGTACCATAATGTTTATTGCAGCACTATTTACAATAGCCAGGACATGGAAGCAACCTAAATGCCCATCAACAAATGAATGGATACAGAAGATGTGGCATATATATACAATGGAATATTACTCAGCTATAAAAAGGGATGAGATGGAGCTATATGTCATGAGGTGGATAGAACTACAATCTGTCATACAGAGTGAAGTGAGTCAGAAAGAGAAAGACAAATATTGTATGCTAACTCACATATATGGAATCTAAAAATGGTACTGATGAACTCAGTGACAAGAACAAGGACGCAGGTGCAGAGAATGGACTGGAGAACTCGAGGTTTGGGAGGGGGCAGGGGGTGAAGGGGAAGCTGAGAGGAAGCAAGAGAGTGGCACAGACATATATATACTACCAACTGTAAAACAGATCGCCAGTGGGAAGTTGTTGTATAACAAAGGGAGTCCAACTCGAGGATGGAAGATGCCTTAGAGGACTGGGACGGGGAGGGTGGGGGGGACTCGAGGGAGGGTGGGGGGGGGAGTCAAGGAAGGGAGGGAATATGGGGATATGTGTATAAAAACAGATGATTGAACTTGGTGTACCCCCAAAAAAATAATAAATTAAAAAAAAAAGAAAGAAAGCTACCAAAAGAAAAAAAAAATTTTTTTTCAAAAGAATTTGCTATTTGAAAATCATCAGAGTGAAATTAAAAGAAAAAATTAATTCTTTATTCGCCTTCCTTACACTTTCGTTACAATTTTGCATTGTTTTTATTCCCAGTTATCTATGTTGGGGGTCAGCAGAGGTCAACATAATTTTTTGAGATATTCAGGTCTTGAAAATCTTAACTGAGCCCTGAGGCACACCCAAACATTCACATCCAAGTTGTAAAATATGGATACCCAGGCCTCTTTATACAGGTACCCTTTAGCACGACACTTGTGATGGCAGGCGGGGCTCTGCTCTGGCAGCCAGAGACCTGTATTCTAGTCTTCACCTTCCACTTACCACTGACACTTTGCTCAGATCTCAGTTTCCCAATGTAAGAAACAAAACAACACAAAAAACACCACAACAAAACCTAAACGGTGAAATTGGCATGATTTCCAACATTCACTTTAGCTTCGACTGCGTGTGAATCCCACCTCTTGCACAAGGTCACCCACAGCTGGCAGCCACAGAGTCAGAACTGCAAGTAATTCCTCCTCCTAGTTCCAGGCCTTTTCCACAAAGTTGTACCCGCACACGAATGCCCCCTTCCTTCTCTTGCCTCCCCCAGCTCCCCAGCTCTTCATTACTATGCATCTCTTCTCTCATCTCCTGTGCAGCCAATCCACAGCCCCTCCCCACCCCCCACAGCGTGCGCGGCAGGTAGCTCAGGGAAAGATAGCAATGGGGAAAGACAGCCAGGCACATTGAAGGGGTTACTTTGCCCGGGGACCCCTTTATCTGAAGTTGTCCTCAAAAGCGGAAATGAGTTGATTTGCATTTTCCTACTGAAGCATGCAGAGTCGCTGAGGAGTGTTTCTCCTTACCGAGTACCGTCTTCTCTGGTTTGCCCTGAGGCCTTCTCTGGGGCTGGAGCAGCTCTGAAAACACCTGTATGCTGCCCATTTAAATACATGCTTCAGACAAATCTTTTCAGGGGTTTCAAAAGGGAAAGACTAATGCTTTCCCTCCCTGGCATACTTTATCCTTCCTGTGAATGCTGAAGGCAGAAATTAACCCTCTCCAGACTGGTTTATATCTAATCTGTGTATCCATGCAATGCCTGCATTCCCTGTTCTGGGACTCGCAGTTAACAGCTTTCTCATTCATTCATTCATTCAAGCAAGTAAGCAAGCATTTACTGAGCATCAACTCTGTGCCAAAGCCCTGTGATGACTGCATGTAGCCTACAGAAATAACTTTGACAAGGATCTTATTCTCAAACTGCTCCCAGCTGAACTGAGATCTTACTTGGGGACCTCACTGCATCTCAGAAACTGGCTTGGACAACATCACGGCTTGTTGCAACCCACGCTTCGCCCCATGACTTTCCTGGCCTTCCTTCTCTGCTGTGCACCTGAGCCTGCTGCCATGACTGGGCACAAGCACTTTATGACGTTGGTAACTTTGTGGAAGAACTGAGGGGAGTGGGGGGCAGTGTCATCACCCACCACATGGTATTCTGCCACCTTGGTGACCCTCTACCTTGTTCTCCACTGGCTCCCAAAGTCAGGGCTCTCCAAGAGATGACCTGTCTCACCGCATACATTTCTCTGTGAAGTGTAAGCCCACCCTGCTTCTCTCACAGTGAGCACATCCCACAGACCAGTTTTCCTTCCTTGGTATCCTATAAATGTGGAGAATAAAGTTTTCTCTATCTCTTTATTCAAATAACTAAAGTGGGAAAGTGAGGGAAGCCGTAAGAGTATGCCTGGCCCTAGGCAGTCAATTAATAAATATATTAAGTGAACATATTGAAAGGAGAGGGTTGGAAAAGGACTGTGGTTGTTCAGGGGAGGGAAAGATGGCTCTCATATAGAATTCAAAGAAGGGCTTCCCTGGTGACACAGTGGTTAAGAATCCACCTGCCAATGCAGGGAACAAGGGTTCAATCCCTGGTCAGGGAAGATCCCAAATGCCGCGGAGCAACTAAGCCTATGCACCACAACTACTGAGCCTGCGCTCTGGAGCCCGCAAGCCACAACTACTGAGCCTGTGTGCCACAACTACTGAAGCTCGAGTGCCTAGAGCCTGTGCTCCACAACAAGAGAAGCGACCACAATGAAAAGCCTGCGCACTGCAACAAAGAGTAGCCCCCACGCACCGCAACTAAAGAAAGCCCACGCGTAGCAACGAAAACCCAACACACAGCCAATAAATAATTAATTTTTTTTAAAAAAAGAACTCTTTCAAAAATAAAATAAAAAAAAAGAGGGAGAGAATTCAAAGAAGGAAGGCTTCTCTGCCAAAGCATGTGGTGGCCTGTGAGCTGGCAATATCTTGTTACCTAGTCCTTTCTGACCCTCACGTACATATGCTTCTTCTCTTTTCTTGTTTTGGGCTTCTGGCCAAATCTTCATGAAATACTAGAAGATGAAGGGGATCTTGAAGGTCTGTACAGAGGATTCAGGAGTCATAAAATCCTAAAGGGTCCATGCAAAAAGAAGTTTTTGAGCTCATCTAGCCCAACTCCTTTGGTTCATAAAGGAGTAAACAGACCTTTCCAAGGTCATGCAGCATGTTAACAGGCCATAATGCACTCAACCCTCTTTCTTCTATGGCAGAGAAGGCCAGACCTCTAATATGCTTGATCTGTGGGGTGGTTTTTTTTTTTTTCCTCTTAATTTGAATGAGTGATGAACATTTTAAAACCATGAAATTTCACATAATAATCCAGGAAAAAAATCAATGATCTGCTAAAGCGGGGCTCACATTCCTGACCAGTGGCAGTGGCTGGAGCTGGGTGGCTACCGTCCCGTTTGCACAGCCCCCTTCACCCCCAGTTGTCTCACACCCAGCTGGGTTCCCTCATCTCCATCGTGATGATGGCACTTAGAGGCTTTTTTTTTTTTTTGGAAACATTTAATTTATTTTTTTTAATATTTATTTATTTATTTGGCTGCATCAGGTCTTAGCTGCAGCATGTGGGATCTTTCATTGCAGTGCGCAGGCTCTAAAACACGGGGGCTGGCACGTGGGATCTTAGTTCCCCAACCAGGGATTGAACCCACATTGGAAGGCAGATTCTTAACCACTGGACCACGAGGGAAGTCCCCCTTACAGGCTTTTAAACTGGTAAGCCCTACCTTACAGCAAGCTTCCTGCCCTGGCCAAGAAAAATACTTATAGCATGACTAGCCTCACGCAGCTCTATATGTGAGGTGATTCTAGAAGGACCAAGAAATGCAGTAATTCCTCTCTCCACCAAAAACTAATAATAAAAGTAATAAATTGCAGGCAAACAAGCTTTTCCCTTTGTCTGGTACTGCCTGGAATTTCACTATAGATTGGGTTAAGTATTGTGGTCCTCTACATCTTGGATTTGGAGGAGAAGTGATGAAGAAAGAAGTGGTCCCTAGCACACATCTCATCTATTTTAATATTTTGGCTGAGGGCGATTCTTGGCTATAAGAACTCTCAGCCCCTCTGTGTGTGTGTGCCTATATACACACGCACGTGATACACAGCACGACACACAGTCTCCTCTCTTGTTTTCTCTCTCTCTTTCTCACTCTCAAAATCAGCCACATGCCCAACCTTGTTGAAATCTGATTCGATCAAAAAAACAAAAATTTCCCTTTAAAAAAGAAAATAAAATAATTTTCATAAAATGGAAACACAGAGCAAACTGACCTCTTTGAAGATGCAAATGTGATGGTTTCCTCTAAAGAATAAAAGAGACCATGAACCAAAGGAACAGACTCTAGGAGTACAGGACACTGCATTTTGCTTATGTGAGGGTGTGGACTTTGAGAGTCACAAGGTATATGAACACATACACTTTCTGTATATGGACAGAAAGAAAGGGAGAAAAACTGTCATTTTAGCAAGACTTATTTTATTGTGATATCATGCTAACAGTTGAGTAAGTACCAAAATACTAATGCCAAATTTTAACAGGTCTTCTCCCTTTCTCTTGTTCCCATTGTGAGCTCTGGGAAGTAGAGAGAAAATGTAATGAAGCATATTTCTTTTTAAGTGGCATGTAGCTGGCCTCTGTGTAGATCTTGTTTTCTGGCATCATTTTAATTAGGAAAGGCAAGAATGTTTCCGATGTTCCTCCACCGCCCTTCCCTATGTCTAAGGGAGGGTTTCACAGAGAACTGGCAACCAACACAGTTTTGACAAAGCGAACTTCTTTCTCTTATAAGCATTCCTCCAGTCCCCAGATAATAGCCCTCATTCCTCCCACAGTAACTAACGCACACAACTTTCTTCCTCCCACCCTCCTCCAGCCCACACTTCTCTCTGAAACATATAACATAATTGGGAAGGCTAATTATCAAATAATGCTTAAGCCTTTGGGAGCAAGATAGGGGGTTCTAGAAGTGTTTTTAAAAGTCCCCAGGCTGTAATAGAAACGTGATCAACTGAAACAAAAATGCCTGGTGAGAAGCTTCAAAACTGAAGTCAGTTTAAAAAAAAGTTTTAATATACATATACATGTATTACTCACATGTACATGTAATATATAATACATATTATGTCATATACATAGTATGTGTGTATGTGTATAAATATGTGTATATAATATATATTAATGCATGTGTATATATCTCTATATGATGTATTAGTTTTTTAATAGGTCACAGAGCTTCTCTGACATTCTAGGGCAAGTCCCTTAAAGACAGAAATAATTAGAAGATGATACATTCTTTTCCTGATACTGGGCTATCCACTGTGGATTTTTGTCCACCTGCTCCCTACCCTGAGAGAGGACCCTCAGCTGGCTATGCAGGGAAGGAGGAGAAGCCCGGCTCTAGCAAGAGGGAAGGGGAGAGCGATTCTGGACAATATAATTCTCTTCTTGGCCTAAACATGAGCAGATAGAGCCCAACAGATATAGTCTTTATCATGGAATAAAACAGACCCACAGCAGTGTGCCGCACACAGGAACGCCACATTTTATGAAGTGCTGTATTGAGGTGCTACATGCCGCAGTGAGCAGAGGGTAGAGCAGGAGATTGGGAGGCAACGACTGAACCTCCTGCCTCCCTTGCCCCCTCCACTCCAGGCACAGGCATGGGTTTTATATCTGCATCCTCAGAGAGGAAGAAACAGTGGCTGTGAATACAACTGTATGGGGGCCAAGGCCTCAGCTGAGATGTGTGATGAAGTTAAAAATAGCACCCCACTGGTAAGATTTCAACTGTCATGGGACCCTGAGCAGTTACAGAGCAGAAGGGGCGGGGGCTGGAGAAGGAGGAAGGAAAGCATGTGTAATAACTATGCATGGCCTATCATGCGAAGAGCTACAGGCCAGAAAGAAAGCTCCTCACTCTTTCTTCAGTAGAAAACACTCCCAGGACGCAGATTCTGGGCATGACAAGCCCTCCAAAGGGAAAGAGAGCCCACGCATGAACCCTAGGGTCAGGAAAGCAAGGAAGGTGTAGTCTGAGAATCAGCTCACAGATGAGCGTTCCATAAGGATCAGCTCTTGACTCAGCACTGGAGGAGGGGGTATCCGTGATCTCTGGGGACTCACTTTCTAGTTGAAGAGCAAGTCCTACTGGTTGTCTTTATCTCATGCCCCACAGAGACTTCCAGCCTCATTCCAGGGACTCAGGCACGAATGGGGATTCTGAGCAAGAGACAATCAGAAGGTATGCAGGATACTCTTCCCCCAAATTATTGGGCAAAGCCTGACTCAGCTGTATTTGGGACTAGTGACAGCTTTTAATTTGTACTCTTTCCTATGATGTGATGCCATGCCACCCAAATTACGTACATAAAAATTACATACTACTGGGGAGTGACGTAGTATTCCAGAGTCCTTATAGCCATGGAAGAATCAGGGCACATCTTCCCAGAACAATTTTCTTTTTGGTGCAGGAAAGTAATGTAGGGAGATTATTATTCTTATTAGTTAGTAAGCATAAATGTAAACTAGAAAATTCAAACATTTTTAAAATGTTAAGGTAAAATATTAGTCCTCAAAGAAATTACAGGCTTTCAGGAGACTATTCTGCGCTTCGGCCCCATCACCAACCTGGAAATGAGTTCACTTTTCTCTGTTATTTGAGATTCTTTTGTGCAAAAAGCTTACGCATATGGTAAGCTAAATAGTGGCCCCCTCCAAGATATTCATGTCCTAATATCCAGACCTCATGAATCTTACCTTATATGACAAAAGGGACTTTGCAGGTGTGATTAAATGAAGGATCTTGAGAGGGAGAGGTTATCCTGAGTTCTCTAGGTGGGCCTTACATGTAATCACAAGTGTCCTTATGAGAGGAACACAGAGAGAGACTTGGCTACAGAGAGGAGAAAGTGATGGGATGATGGAGGCAGAGACTGTAGTGATATGAGTTGAAGACAGAAGAAAGGGCCACAAGCAAAAAATACTGATGGCAAGAAGCTAAAAAGGGCAAGGAAGCAAATTCTGCCCCCAGAGCCTCAGAAGAAACCCTGCCAACACTTGATTTTAACCCACCTTGATTTTAACCTGTTTTGGACTCCTGACATCCACAACTGTAAGAGAACAAAATTAATGCACAGAAATCTCTTGCATTCCTATACACTAACAATGGAAGAGCAGAAAGAGAAATTAAGGAAACTCTCCCATTCACCATTGCAACAAAAAGAATAAAATACCTAGGAATAAACCTGCCTAAGGAGGCAAAAGATCTGTATGCAGGAAACTTTAAGACACTGATGAAAGAAATCAAAGATGGCACAAACAGATGGAGGGACATACCATGTTCCTGGATTGGAAGAATCAACATAGTGAAAATGACTGTACTACCCAAAGCAATTTACAGATTCAATGCAATCCCGACCAAATTACCAATGGCATTTTTCACAGAACTAGAGCAAGAAATCTTTCGATTTGTATGGAAATGCAAAAGACCCCAAATAGCCAAATCAATCTTGAGAAGGAAAAATGGAGTTGGTGGAATCAGGCTTCCTGACTTCAAACTATACTACAAGGCCATAGTGATCAAGACAGTATGGTACTGGCACAAAAACAGAAAGGAAGATCAATGGAATAGAATAGAGAACTCAGAAGTAAGCCCAAACACATATGGGCACCTTATCTTTGACAAAGGAGGCACGAGTATACAATGGAAAAAAGACAGCCTCTTCAATAAGTGGTGCTGGGAAAATTGGACAGCTACATGTAAAAGAATGAAATTAGAACACTTCCTAACACCATACACAAAAATAAACTCCAAATGGATTAAAGACCTACATGTAAGGCCAGACACTATAAAACTCCTAGAGGAAAACATAGGCAGAACACTCTATGACATATATCAAAGCAAGATCCTTTTTGATCCACCTCCTAGAATCATGGAAATAAAATCAAGAATAAACAAATGGGACCTCATGAAACTTAAAAGCTTTTGCACAGCGAAAGAAACCATAAACAAGACTAAAAGGCAACCCTCAGAATGGGAAAAAATAATTGCCTATGAAACAACAGACAAAGGATTAACCTCCAAAATATACAAGCAGCTCATGAAGCTTAATACCAAAAAAGCAAATAACCCAATCCACAAATGGGCAGAAGACCGAAATAGACATTTCTCCAAAGAAGACATACAGATGGCCAACACACGCATGAAAAGATGCTCAACATCACTCATCATCAGAGAAATGCAAGTCAAAGCCACAATGAGGTAGCACCTCACACCAGTCAGAATGGCCATCATCACAAAATCTGGAAACAACAAATGTTGGAGAGGGTGTGGAGAAAAGGGAACTCTCCTGCACTGTTGGTGGGACTGTAAGTTGGTACAGCCACTATGGAAAACAATTTGGAGGTTCCTTAAAAAACTACAAATAGAACTACCATATGATCCAGTCATCCCACTCCTGGGCATATACCCAAAGAAAACCATCATCCCAAAAGAAACATGTACCATAATGTTTATTGCAGCACTATTTACAATAGCCAGGACATGGAAGCAACCTAAATGCCCATCAACAAATGAATGGATACAGAAGATGTGGCATATATATACAATGGAATATTACTCAGCTATAAAAAGGGATGAGATGGAGCTATATGTCATGAGGTGGATAGAACTACAATCTGTCATACAGAGTGAAGTGAGTCAGAAAGAGAAGGACAAATATTGTATGCTAACTAATATATACAGAATCTAAAAATGGTACTGATGAACTCAGTGACAAGAACAAGGACGCAGATACAGAGAATGGACTGGAGAACTCGAGGTATGGGAGGGGGCGGGGGGTGAAGGGGAAACTGAGACGAAGCGAGAGAGTGGCACAGACATATATATACTACCAACTGTAAAATAGATAGTCAGTGGGAAGTTGTTGTATAACAAAGGGAGTCCAACTCGAGGATGGAAGATGCCTTAGAGGACTGAGGCGGGGAGGGTGGGGGGGATTTGAGGGGGGGGAGTCAAGGAAGGGAGGGAATACGGGGATATGTGTATAAAAACAGATGATTGAACTTGGTGTACCCCCAAAAAATAATAAAAAAAAAAATAATAATAGTAATGACTTAAATCATACATTTTTGAACCAGAGACAAATTGTAGCTCTACTGGAACTTAATAATAACTGTAATAACAATAAAAAAAAAAAAAAAAAAGGGCAAGGAAGCAAATTCTGCCCCCAGAGCCTCAGAAGAAACCCAGCCAACACTTGATTTTAACCCACCTTGATTTTAACCTATTTTGAACTCCTGACATCCACAACTGTAAGAGAACAAATTTGTATCGTTTTAAGGCACTACATTTGTAATTAATTCATTCCAGCAGCAACAGGAAACTAATATAAAAGTCCAGGTCATGTGGATCAGCAAGTTAACACTATTATAATGAATGATGTTACTTCACATCACATAGAACATAGGATGTTGAGGGATATTTATTTTATCCCTTCTCCATTAAAAATTATTCTATTAAGCTACAAAACATGTTTAGCTGAGACTGGCTTCCATGCATTTGCTCATATCATTTCCCCTGCTTGAGAAAACCTCATCCTTCCTACTTTAGGTCCTGTTGTGAAACAAATAAATAAAATCTCCTTAAACCTATATGTTTGATGAAAGTGAGGTTTTGGGTTCCTAATAGGCTTTAGTGATTGGAAAAACCAAAGAAAAGATTTCTAATCCCATAATGGTAGGAAGTTCTTAGCTCCAGTGTCAGTCTCATGTTTTTAGACTGTATAATACACGAAGTAACAGGGCACCAAACTGCTTTTTCTACTGGCCTGCTGTTGTACTGTAAATGCATACTGTTCATTGACAACTATAGTTCAGTTTCTCCAGTGCCCCCTAATAAAATGAAAACAATATTAAAAAATTGTCAGTCATTACCCCAAATCATAAATCAGTTTTTAAAGAAACACACATTTGCCCAGACCTCTTATGAATTGTCACAAAATCCAAACAACTGGCGCTTACATTAAAAAGAGTTAACTGGAAGATAGGCAAAGAGGATCCAATACACAACTAATAGGAGACCCTGAAGAAGAAAGCAAGGGAAAAAAGGAATCACAAAAGAACAACAACCAAAAAAACCCAAAACTACAACCAATAAAGTTATCCCAATATAAAAAATGATTTGAACTATATATTGAAAGAACATAGCATATACTTGAGAATACTGACCCAGAATGACCAAAATCAAGACACAGTCTAGAAAAATTATTGTATTTAACAGAAAAAGAAAAAATCTGGATATCTATGTAAAAAGAACACATAAGAGAAATCAAATCAAATTATGCTCTGATTTTTTTTGACAGCAAAGCTTTTTGCCAGAAGAAATTACAGTAATGTATTTAAAATATTCAAGGAGAAAAAATGTGAACTAAGGATTTTTTATCCAGGAAATCACAACTGCTAATAACATGCAAAGACTCAGAGAATATTATTCCCATGAGCCCTTCCTAAGGAGTCTACTAAAGAACAAGTTTCAGACAGGTATTGCTGGTGAATATTAGATATATAGTTACTTATAGTTAAAAGACTAAATGAGGGTTAAAAGGTAGAGACTCTAGTATGTAATGGCTATATGATTTAAAATGCAAATATACTACAACTATAAAAATGGGGAGATGATTAGCATATGCAAAGAAATGTTTTATCTGCTTTCAGTAATAGTAATGTCAGTGATAGTACAAGTATTATTACTCTGATAATGTTGTATATGTGAAGTAGAAAAAAGCAAATTCTAATAATGGGGTATTCTAATTCTACCATCCCTTGCACCTTCAAGAATTTTCTGGTGAAAGAAAGGAGCTACTAAGGAAGGCAAAATTGGAGATGTTAAGTAAACACTTACCTGTAGATATAAATCGAAATTGGAAATATCAGTATGAACTCATGAAGTATTTGTTTATTCCAGCTTTTTCCATTAAAAGGATTTAGAAACAAAAGTTAACCCAGTAGCTGTAAGCATCTCTAGCACTCAGATCTGATCTTCAAAATGACATATCCCATTGAGCTAAACCAGGATTTCTTGGATAAATGTCTAATTCCAGGTTTGCTGCAGGAAATATCCGTGAGTTTGGGACATCTTGACATGGAGTTAGAAGGAAATTGTCAAAACCACCAGGGTCATGTTAAAAGAATTCAGGAAGCACTTTAAAGAGTTTTCCACTGGCCAAAGATTTGAGCTGTTCAGTAGATTGAAACTCATCAAATACATATAAATCCATGAATTCATGACGTGTTTTTAAAGTAATAATTGGTTAACTTTGGAGAAAACAATGTTCAAGCTGTTATCTTGAAAACTGGGTACATAAAAGGAAATAATCAAACCTTATTGTACCTATCCTATATGAACTGTACTACTGTGTAACAAAATAGCAGATGAGAGAAAGTGTCCCTTTATACTTTTTTTTTAAGTTATTTTTTTATTTATTATTTTTTGGGGGGTACACCAAGTTCAATCATCTGTTTTTATACACATATCCCCATATTCCCTCCCTTCCTTGACTCCCCTCCCCTCGAGTCCCCCCCACCCTCCCCGCCTCAGTCCTCTAAGGCATCTTCCATCCTCGAGTTGGACTCGCTTTGTTATACAAGAACTTCTCACTGACTATCTATTTTACAGTTGGTAGTATATATATGTCTGTGCTACTCTCTCGCTTTTAAAATGTATCCCAGGTGGTAAATAAAAGAAATTATAGAATTAAAATATTACTATTTTTCAACTCCCAATGAATTAATGAATGTAGACAATGAGCACCTGCTTTAACTAATATCAAAAAGCAGCATGTGATTCACTTTGGTGTACCTTAAAAGCTAGTACAAAAGTGTCAAGCAATTATATTCCAATAAAGAGCTTAAAAAAAAAAAAGCAATATGAACCAGATACAAGACATAACACCACCTATAATCTTGTCAAAGGGCTCGAACATGTATCAAATCAAGCCCCTTGATCCAGCTCTCAATTTGTAGGAACTACAGAAGATGGAGGAACGCACTGAACTGCACCATGAGTGAGCAGTCAGCAAATCTGAGTGTAAAAAAACTTGACAAGTCAAATGGCCCAGATTTGTCCACCAATAAATTGTAAGAAAAAGAAAGAGGTGGAAGGGGAAACTACATTTTAAAAGAGACCTAAAAGGCAACTGACAGAGGATTAATCTCCAAAATACACAAACAGCTCATGCAGCTCAATATCAAAACACAATCCAATCAAAAAATGGGCAGAAGGCCTAAGTAGACATTTCTCCAAAGACATACAGATGGCCAAGAGGCACATGAAAAGACAATTAACATCACTAATTATTAGGGAAATGTAAATCAAAACTACAATGAAGTATCACCTCACACCAGTTAGAATGGCCATTACCAAAAAATCTACAAACAATAAATTCTGGAGAGGGTGTGGAGAAAAGGGAACCCTCTTGCACTGGGAATGTAAATTGATATAGCCACCATGGAGAACAGTATGGAGGTTCCTTAAAAAACTAAAAATAGAATTACCATATGACCCGGCAATCCCACTACTGGGCATATACCCTGAGAAAATCATAATTCAAAAAGACACATTCACCCCAGTGTTCACTGCAGCACTATTTACAATAGCCAGGACATGGAAGCAACCTAAATGTCCATCAACAGATGAATCAATAAAGAAGATGTGGTACATATATACAATGGAATATTACTCAGCCATAAAAAGGAATGAAATTGGGTCACTTGTAGAGATGTGGATGGACCTAGAGTCTGTCACAGAGAGTGAAGTAAGTCAGAAAGAGAAAAACAAGTATCATATATTAACGCATATATGTGGAAACTAGAAAAATGGTACAGAAGAACCTATTTGCAGGGCAGGAATAGAGATGCAGACATAGAGAACAGAGATGTGAATACGGGGGGCAGGAGGATGAATTGAGAGACAGTTTGACATATATACACTACCATGTGTAAAATAGATAGCTAGTGGGAACCTGCTGTATAGCACAGGTAGTTCAGCTCAGTGATCTGTGATGACTTAGATGGGAGGGATTGGGGGTGGGGAGGGGGAGGAGGGAGTCCAAGAGGGAAGGGATATATGTATACATATAGCTGATTCACTTCATTGTACAGCAGAAACTAATACAACATTGTAAAGCAATTATACCCCGATGGGGGGGAAAAAAAAACATATAGGCAAGACTAAACTACAGGGCTTGGGATGCACACTTCAGTGACAAAACCATAAATAAATGCAAGGATGAGATTACTATAAAAGTCAAGATAGTGGTTACCTCTGGAGGTAGGGAAGAATTGTGTTGGGGTGAGGCACATGGAGGAGTTACAGAGGAGGCTGGCAATTCTATTTCTTGATTTGGGTGGTATTTACTGTATAATAATTCACTAAGTCACACATTTGTTTGGGTTGGTTTTCTGTATCTGTGTTTAATTTTACAATATAATTTTTTTTTTAAAAAGTTAACTGCAATGGTTTTGTTCTCTAGGTTAATTATTTGGTCTTGACAAATAAGAAACTCTCCCCAAAGCAAGGGCTCCTTTGATTTCTCTGGGAACTAAGCCACAAGAACTAGTGTCCAGCCATGATCACTGAATTTAGCACATAGTAGAGCTGATTAAATTTTTGTTGCATGAATCTTTGAATCAGTGAGTCAACAGATAATACAAACACTTCATACTCTAAAACATTCTGCACACTTCTACTATTCATTAGATGACTTTTCCAGCTAGAAAAATCTTCAGGAGTTCTCTATTACATGTAGGAAAGGTTTATACTTCTCAGCTTCACATTCCAGCCTCTTTTCCAGAAATCAGTCTCCATCAATCTTTCCAATCTCACCACAGCTTCTTACCCAAATGCTCCAGTACAGCCAAACAGGTCTACGATTAGAATTCTATCTCCTATTTTTCCCCATTTCCCCTGCTCCCATGCCTTCTCTGGTAGCTTTCCCCTTTCTTTGTACTCCCATAAATTCTACTCATTCTTTAAAGCGTGGCTCTATTCCCATATCTTCTCTAAAATCAGTTCTTATTACTCTGCCCCATTGTGCTTTCTCTTCCCTTGGAACTTTAACAATACCTATTATCATTACTGAATACTTAGCTCTTGTTTGCACTGGTATTTTAAGAGAACATTTTACCTTTATTTGTTTTGGGTCTGCAAATATACTCCATATTTCTTAAGTCTGGAACTGCGACTAACACTTCTAAAAAAATTATTATAGAATGCCTACCATCACATTTTGTGCATAATAGGCTCCCAACAAATATCTGTCAATTGGTTGGTCAGGTTGGTGGGTGGATGAATGGATGGATAGACAGAAGAATGGGTCAAATTATCATATATTTGAGAGCATTCAATGGCTACTGACAGACATAAGACATGTAAGTTTATAAGGGCAAATTATGAGGGTCTATTTGATCCTGGAAAAGATCTTGGCCAGAGGATCTCTGGTCAACTGTGGGCAATTACAGATGTTGAGTATCTGGAGACTGAGATGCTGAAATGAAAGAAGTGAACACTGAGAATGAATGGAAGAAACTACAGATAAACTTCCTTTCACTCACAGCTTTGTCCACATCTGGATTTATCTGTGGTGGGTCACACATTTAAACACTGAAAGTTAAAGAAAAAAAATACTGAAACTTTACGCAAAAATTTCAAAAGTCCCACTCTATATACTTTTAAAAAAATCTCTGTGCAAAAATCACTTATGGAAGTTTGGGGTTGGGCAGAACTACGGATGGGGCTGGGTGAGAGCTCTTTTTTTGTATTAAAATCAACTATAAGCAACTACAATGAAAAATTAGAGGCCCAACCCTTCAGTTATAAAGGTAACATCTGCATAAAGAAGGAAAGGGAAGGTGCCTGAAAGGTGTTCGCTGTCCCAGAGAGCTCTGAGCTGAGAGAAATCCCTGTTCTGGTCAGCACGCCAGGCTGGCGAGTGGCCCGGTGCCCAGGGTCTGCTTCTTCTGGTTCCCTCCTTCCAGCTAACCACAGCCTGCCCTCCTTTTACAGGAATGGTTCCAGGGAGAAATCTTCAAGACCAGACAGATCGGAAAGGATAAATCAATGGGAGTCTGTGAGCTGAGATGTCAGCAAATATAAATAAACAGAATTAGAGGTGAAAAGAACAGGCACCTCCAGAAGCTACAAAGTTCTTTCCCCACATGCGCAGGCATTTTCCCTCCAAAATAGCCTGGAAAGAAGAGAAAGTCTCTGACATGGATTGGTTTCCTCCTGTATCATGAGAACTGCTTTAACTGCTTCCATACATGAAATTTTATTTAACCCTCCCCTTCAACTTGCAAGGAAAGGGTTATCTTCCCTGTTTTACTGATGGTGAAAATAAAGATTCAAAGAGATTAAGACCTGACCAAGGCTGCACACCTAGTAAGTGTCAAAACCAGGATTCAGACCCATGTTTCTTTATCCTCCAAAGCCCTGCCCACCACACCACTATCAGAAACAGAATCTTAGCTTAGTTTTAGCTGAAAGACGACATCACCATCATGCCCATTTCGCAGATGAAGAACCTGAGGCCAGTAAGGAGAAGCAGCTCACACAATGACCTTCAATGACCCAGGCTTTCCCATTTCCAGATAGGAACTCACAGTGACTTGCATCCACCAGGGTCCTACAAGAACGGCACACTCAAGTACGGGCATTAGAGGAGAGCATGATGAAGGGATTTTTAAAAGCAAGGGCACATTTAAGGGAAGCCAACAAAGGCTGGTGAAGCATTCCAAGTGTAGCAGCTGCAGGGGGGCCAGGACCACCTCTGTGCCTGAAGGAACAAGGCTAAGGTCCCAAACCCAGAGAATCCTGTAGCTGAGGCTTACGCTATAGCTGTAGAAGCACTCTGAACTTCAGTAGAGAAAGCCACTGCCAGCCTGCAGCCTGCCCTCTCTCTCTTCTCCAGCTTACTGGTGCATCCCATAAGCTGGACCGTACAGAAAGCCAGAAAACAAGGAATTTCCAGGATGTGGCTTCCAGGGGTCCGAGCAAGACAGAGAAGGGAGGATCATGGACCTAGAGGGGGAAATGAAGACTTTTGAACATACTGCTACACAGGGATGCTTCTCTGAAACTCAGTCCTTAGGAAGGGTCCTGCCTCAGAAGGTCAAAGACAACAAAAACCACCTAAGTGTTCCCTCCTAGTGAACGTGGGGCCAGGAAGGCCCAGCATGGAGACATATAGAGCGGCTAGCAGCAAAGAGCTGGATTTCTCACTGCCCGCTGCAGGCGTGCTATCTTAACCTGGCTAACTTGTCTGTGACAAAGGGGACAGAAGCCCTGCTCAACCCTCCTTGGGATCAAAGGCATGACTTTGGGATTCTTAGGCTCTGGTACCTAGGTCAGTACTGGTGTTCACAGCGAGAATTACTGGTGTTTCAGGTGAGCTTTTGTGGGTATTTGAGAATTAAAAATAAGAAGAGGTAGGGTTGGGACTGGCTGTGAACAAGAGCATGTGTGCTGTTTACCCATCTGGAAGTCAGTGCCACTTTTAAAATAAAGATAATCTTATCACTTCTTGGCCTTTTGGTTAAGATCAAGTGTAGTATCTGTTCTTATCAATTTAAATAAAGGCAATCCCTAAATGAAGGCAGTTTAGGCATCTTGGAAAGGCACATTCCTCTTATCTATGCACAGGCATCCTTGCTTTGATGCTACATCTCTCCCTCAATACACACACACACACACACACACACACACGTGCATACACACACACCAACACACACACTCCATGCCACATCAGGTCTCTCAAGCCCAAACCAGCCTTCCATCCCTTCCTGAAGTTTCAACCCCAGCTTCCACTGAGCCCCTTTCCTCACCCTGATTTGGTCATATTTCCTATTTAGTTTAAATCAGCAGTCTGATTTTATCAACAATAATGCTTTATAGAGGTTTATTTCCTCAAACAGACTGTGCCCCTCTTTGCTATAAAGTTAATTTTATGTTCTTTGTTCACTTTCTTAATCTGCAAATTACATCCTGATTACTTACTATTGGAAAAACAGCCCCCTTTTGCTTCCAGTTTGAATATTCTCTACCTTATCTTGATGACCCTAATCTCTCTCCCCTGACTGGCCTCTCAAGGCAGCCGTAAGTAACCGGTAACCGGCAGGGCACAGCACAAACCCGGCGCTGCAGCAAGTCCGCCAGGCCTACGTGCCTTGCTCCTCCACCGGCCCTTTTTTTCCCCCCAGTCCTTTTTCTCAGAGTGTGGGAAGAGGCTCAGTTGCAGCGGGGAGGATTAGAAATTCTGGGATCTACTCCACGCTTTCAGAAAGTCCTAGTGGGAAGACGGAGAACTTCCGACACTCAGAGAAACAAGGACAAATGCTTCGGAGGCTGACATGTGGCTGATACTGCATGAAAAATGACCTGACTCTTTTGTTGGAAACGCCTGGAGGGGGAGGGGCTGCAAAAGGAAAAGAGATCACAGGGAATGGAGGGAAAATAGAATCAGTTCTTACATGATCAGGATTTTTTAAAGAGGATGGGGACGAGATGACCCAGCTGTCAGAAATGTCAAAGAGAATTAAGCGTGTTTGTAACCACATAGAGGGAAGGGAGAAAGGGAAATGGGGAAGGACGATGAAATTGACACAAAATTTAAAAGACAGAGTTGGAAGGGATCTTAACAAACCTCATCCTTTACGAATGAGAACACTGGGGTTCCAAGACCAAACCCCAAGTTCTAATAACAGGAAAAGAGTGATGATATTGATGATAATACTAATGACAAGTGATCTCTGCTTACTGTTATTTATCAAACCAATTCACCCTCTTCCTGTTGTTTAGCACATGCCATGTTCATTTCCATCCCCAGGCTTCTAGGTCCCCAGTAACAATAAAAGCTAATATGTATTATGTGATGTGTACCTGACACTGCCTAAATGCTTTACATGTCTTATTACATTTAATCCTCCAAAAACAATTCCAAGAGGTAAGTAGAATTATCATCTACATTTTACAAGTGGAAAAAAGGGAGATGCACAGAGACTGATAACTTGGTGAAGGTGACAGGTAGGAAGATGGAGCCAGGATTCAACCAGGTCTGTCAATCTCCTGAGTCACATTCAAAAAAATATTTGTGGAATGAATATATGACTCTTAAATTTGTATGTTTTTCACACAAACCTCACTCCAGCTTTAGTCCCACTGCTCTAATTTCCTGGGGGACATTGTACCTCTCCAGGCTTCCTGATTTCTGGGGCAAAGTCGTTTTCTGATACCCTAGGCTGGGCCATAGATAGGGTAACTCTTTCTGTAAAGAGCTAAATAGGAAATATTTTAGACTTTGCAGACCACATACTTTCTCTGTCTGTGTTCTTTTTTTTTTTAACAATCCTTTAAAAATGTAAAAAATCATTCTTAGCTTGAGAGCTCCCTCTGACCCTTGTTCTAGGCCCCCAAACCTTGGAGTCATGCTTAAAATGTCCCTCTCCCACCACCTGTTCATCCAATCATAAAGGTTTCGGGGTTTGGGCTGCCTCTCAAAATACTCTTTACATTTTTTTTTCAGCACCCCCCCATCCCTAGTCCAGGCACCCCCATCTCATGCGTGCTCTGGTCACCAAAATGGTCTCTCCTATTCCCCAAAGCAGCCATATGTCACTGCTGGATCTATTTTCACAAACAATAACTTGTACAGATTGTTCTCTTGCTAAAGTGCCTTCAAATCTAAGCCCCTTTCTCTGAATTCAAGGACTGATGCCCCCAAACACATACACACGCACACACGCACAGAGTTATGTGGTTTTTAAATAATACTAAAAAGAACAACAGCTGACATTTAATGAACATCAATATGATGTAGCCACTCTGCTAGCCCCACGGATCATCTCATTTAAGCTCATCAGAATCCTATGAGATAAGTATAATTATGAGCCCAATTTTACAGATGGGTAATAATTGAGGCTCAGAGAGGCTAAGAAACATATACTAGTTTACACAGTAAAATGGTAAAACTGGAACCAAATTGTGGCTATCAGACTCCAGGGTCCCTTCCCTTAATCTCCATCCTGTATTACTTTTAACATGTCTCCCCCTCTGCCCTTCCAGAGCCTCTGCACCAGTCCCACCGAGAAACATCCTCCAAGGGACCATTGATTCAAGAGACAGCAGGCAGGTCACCCCACAGGATACACATCTCAATTCTTGGCCTGCAAAGGGCAGTGACTGCCCTGGAAGAGAAGCTGGTGCCTCTGAACATAGAGCACCATAAATCGAGTGGGGATGACCTTAGGTGTGGAGAGCGGGTTTCATTTGATGTCCCCAATAGTAGGCTGCCAGCCAAAAAGTGGGCAGCTCAGAGCAGCTGCATTTCAAAGCAGCAGACCAGGGCAAGCTACTAACGTGTGGACACAACCACTCCACAATTTGCTTAAAAGCCACACTGTGTTTCCTGGACCATGGCCGCAGGCCAAAATACACACATTCCGGTTTTTACGACTATAAGGTAAGCATTCTTTTAATGGTTCTTTCCCTGTTCCCTCACTCTCTACTGTGCTGTGTTTTGCTCTTTCCATCTCCTCGTTTTTTTTTCTTCCTTCCCAGCTCTGCTCTCTGCCTTCCTTGCTTCCACCCTCCTGCTTCAAAGCTTGCTTGCCACTATCTGGTGCCCTGCTTTTCTGCAATCTCCCCATCACAGTGGTTTTCCCCTCTTTTTGGGCCCTTGGTCAGGTATTCTCTAATTACTAGACTTCCTCTTCCTCTGTTTTCCTGTTTTCCTGGCAGAGCCTCCTTCCCTTGCCTTTTAAGTTTCGTGGCTTTAGCACCGACTTGAAAGCTCCACTCCAGCTTCCTGGTCTTCTCATTTCCCCCACTGGTCCATCCTCTCTCCCACTGTGGTTACCCTGCATGGCCTTTTCCATTCTTTCTGGACACCTGGTCCCACGTGTCCCTCCCACCCTTCCCCATCCCCTTCACCCTTCACCTCTGTTCTTTGTTCCCTTGTCCCCTGTCTTTCCTCAACCCTCCCGCCCCTCCTCTTAGGTCCCCTCCTGGTTTCTATCCCCCCAAACCTTATCTTTGTTTTCCTTCCTTCTGGCTGCTGATAGAATGGGAGTAGTTGCAGGCTGCATCCCTGATTTCACATACAAACCCAGAGCCAGCCTGTCAGTCTAACACTAACACTGCCCAGGGAAAGGGAGTCTCGGTCCCTACAAGCAGTTTGCCCCTGTAATTTGGAGCTGAGCTGGAGGCTTTGGAGTAAATCTAGAGGAGTCTGAGACGTCCAGCTTGGCAGGCAGCATGGAGAAAGGACTGACTGTTTCTTTTTCCCACTGATCTCGTTTAAGTCAAAGCCAAACACCAGGGCTGGGACATGTCATTTGTAAGTTGTAGCTTTGGGGCAGGACCCCGGTGACCCTCCCTGTCCCTGCCTCACAACACACACACACACACACACACACACACACACACACACACACACTTCTTATTCCCTTTTGTTCAGAGCAAAAGGCCCTGTGACTTTTCAGATATGGCATATGAAACACCCACGGTGAAAAATAAGATCTATAAAGGGAACCAGAACCACCACAAAAGGAGATGCTGCTGCTGGGGAAAGGGCTGTCCTCCATCCTCTCTGCCTCTTGCCCATCAATTCTTTTCAACTTCATTTGTTCCTGTTTCCTTGACAGAGCCCCTTTAGAGCAGATCTGGCGTCTTTCCTTAGAGGACAGCGCCATCTAGCAGGTGAAATGCCAAACCCTTAGCGAGACGCCCAGAAGAAAATCAGCCTCCCAGGCTCCCCACCGGTTCTCAACTTCCCTTTTGAACTCTCAGCCAGTCAAATCCCAACTGGTCTGAAACAGCGATTTAACCCTTTGGACTCGTTGGAGATTTAAGTAGATCTCCAACCACCTCTACTTCTCCAGTGCCTGCCCGAGTTTCATTTTGTGGCCTTAGTTTCCAGAAAAGGCAAGAAAGTCCTAGCTAAGCCAACAGTCTCTGCCTGATGCTAGGGAGCTCCAGGTGACTTTTCCAAACCAAAATGAAAAATAACATCCTAAAGATATCTGAATGGCTCAGGCCCTCTCTGGAACTCTAGCAATATTTTCTTCTCTTTCCTTTTTCTATCATTTCATCTCCTCCTTCTCCCATTTATTGAGTGCCTGCTGTGTACCTGGCACTATGCCGAGTTAATTGAGACAGCTCCTCTCTCCAGAGTCCCACAGTCCAATGGACTCAGATGTTAGACTCCTGAGTTTGCAAAGCCTCTGATCTGGGATGGGGTCTTTGTAATCCTAGCTGTGCTAAGGAGCCAGGGGATAGAGAAAAGAAGACAGGCCCAGGTCCCCCATTTCTACCTCTATCCAAACAGCTTCGTGTTCATCTAGGTTTTACTTCCTCAAATTCTGCCTAAGATTTTGTTGGAATAAAGTATTTTGAAGACATCTGCTAAATGTCTCACTCTACAGATGAGGACATGGAGTACAGAGAAGTTTAAGGACTTACCCAAGGCCACAGAATTAGGGAAATAGCTCTCCAAGTCTTACTTTCCTGGCTCCTTGACAATCAAACCCCACCAGGTCTTCAAGGCCAGGCTTCTACAAGGTGAATGAGGGCAAAGCGAACTGCTCTGATTATTTTGTATTTTTGTTTGCATCTCTCCTGCCAGACCCCATGTAGGCAAGGGATGGTATATGAGTTTTCTAGGGCTGCCATAACAAAATATCCCAGAGTGGATGACTTCAGGAACAGAGATTTATTTTCTTATAGTTCTGGAGGATAGAAGTCCAAGATCAAGGAGGTAACTTTCTTCTGAAGGCCCTGAGGGAAAGATCTGTTCCAGGCCTCTCTCCTTGGCTTACTCATCTTTTCTCTGCATCTTCATCATCTTCCCTCTGCATGTGTCTCTGTCTAAGTTTCCTCTTGTTGTAAGAATACCAGTCATACTGGATTAGGGCTCTTCCTAATGACCTCATTTTAACTTAACCACCTCTGTAAAGACCCTGTCTCCAAATACATTCTGAGGTACTAGGGGTTGGGACTTCAGCATGAGTACTTGGGAGGGACACAATTCAGCCTATAACAGATGGCAAATAGTTTTTATTTGCCTCGCAAACTTTAATCAATTGGTAGTGGCTGCCTAGATGATCCCCTCCCCACAACAAAAAGGATAAAAAGGATTATAAGATTGAGTCCACATGGGGTCCACACTGCCAATGTACGCTACAGGCATGGAAGCGGGAAGTGGCGGCACGGTTGCCACAGGTCTGCCCTTGGTGGTATGGGGCATACAGACACTGCCTCCTAGGAGCAAGAAACATATATCTCTACAACATATCTCGACATACCAAAACATTTCAAAGTCATATTTCTGAAGGTCCATGGCAATCATGTGGTCCTCCCAAGCCCTTTATTTTACAGATGAGGCAAACTGAGATCCAAGGGGGTTACAACTTACCTAAGATCACTCAGCTTCTTTGTGGCAATATCAAGATCAGAATTTGACTTCATATCTTTAATCTAGTGTCCCTTCCAGGACCTTGGTTGCTCCTGTTAACATCCAATAAAGACAGAAGCTCCTATACTTCCCAGGCAGGATCCCTCAAGTCCCCCACTCCTGAGACCCAGGAAGGAACCATGTGAAGAGAACTAAGCGAAGAGTTAAAGGTTGTGGTTGGAGTCTATGGCCAACTCTATATTGCTCAGACCACTAAGTATTAAAGGATTCTGAGGCTGCATCTAGGCCTTTCCAGAGAGAACAGTGCCATCAGTTAGTGATGTCTGACATTGCTATGGCCACAGGATTGGGTAGGGGGAAGATGAATATTATATATTTGCTGGGTCCCTTCCAATCCTAAACTTTGTAATGAGAGCCTTGAGCAGAAGCCATGGGCCTTCCTTGAAATTGACTAGAAAACTGGATTAAGAGACATGCCGTGATGATCCCAAAGCCCAAACAGTTATGTGACCTTCTCCAAGGACTTTTAGCACAGGGCTCTTCTGTGTGGCTTCTGTCCCAGAAGCTCCAGCTATCCATTACATACACATCCTTAGTTTCAGACCCACTGAAGTTATCACTGGTGTTTCTCCATGTAGAAATCTCCCCCCGGTGTCATTTGGTGAGACCCAACTCTGGCTCCTGGATAAACGCTGGTAACTTCCATTTACTTGATGCAGCAATAGGCAAGAAGTGTTTCTGAAGAGTTATCCTTGGGCTATTGCAGGCCAAGGCCATGCAAAGGTCCACTGGCTCATGGGCCCTGGAAAAGGCCAACTACAAGAGAATAGATACCATTCCTCAAAGGCTTTCCAACATGCCACAGCCTTATATGTGGCTGACCAACGGGGCTGCTCAGGGACAGGCACACTGTAGAAGTTGAAAACATTTGCCTCTTAACTTCATAGAGAGGCAATAAGCCTTATTCAGGTTTTTCTGTTCCAACTCAGCTTGCAACTCCCCAGCTCTCTCTTACTCCTCTCTCCTGGCAGGCAGGCCTGGACCAGCTTCTGGGAAACTTCGGGATAGGTATTTATCACCTGCAGGAAAAGCTCCATATGAATGGGTATGAGAGAATACAGAACTGGTTAAGAGTTCAGCTCTGGAGATGGTAAGATCTAGATTCAAGTCACAGTCCAGCCACTTTCTAGCTGTGTGACCTCAGACAAGTTACTTAACTCCTCGAAACTTCAGTATTCCTAGCTGGAAAATGGGGACAATAATAGTACCTAGCTCATAGGGTTGTTGTAAGGATCAGATGGGATCATAGTTACTGGTACTATTATTAGTATTATTAATTAAACACATATTTAGGGAGCACCTACTCTGAACTGTTTGGGATAAAAAGATGCATAAGACATTGTTTTTTACTTGGCAAAATTCAAAGTCAATGACAATTCAGTTACAGTACAATATCAAGTGCCTAGTCAGATATGTGTCCAGAATAGAAGGCAAGAAGGATTGATTCAGCCTGGGGAGCTAGAGAACTTCCTTTACATAATCAATAACATTTGAGCTGGACCTTGAGGAAGAAATAAGATTTTGCTACAAGTTCTCACCAAGGAATCAACATATGCCAGAGGACCAAACCTACTGTGGGAACTTTGAGTGTGGCCTTGCCTGGAGGTGGTAAAGTCCCTGGATTTATTTCCATAGGTCCAGTGGGGAGCATCCCTGGAAGTCAGGAGATCTGATCCGACCTGACCCTGGCTTGCTGTGTCACCTCGGTCATGTCACCCTACTTCTCTGGGGCTGTTTCTTCAAATGTCAAGTGGAATTGATTTCCCATAAAGAGGTTCCATAATGCTTGAAATTTAAGTAAGAGCTGTGTGAACACTTTGGGAAATTAAAAGCGCTATTCAAGCAAATAAGAAAAACAGTAACAAATGTTTACTAAGCACTTACTACCTGCCAGGCATTGTGTCCAAGGCTTACAAGCACATCTTATCACAATACCCATTACTATTGCTACTTTGCAGATGACAAAACCCATTGGGAAAAGAGGTAACTTACTCAGAATAACACAAGTAATGTTGATGTGTGAGAGAAACGGACAGTGCTCCTCATCCCCACCCCCAGACGTTCTGGAACTGGTTCTAATGATCCTGGGGTCTCAAGAGACCCACGAGAAACGGAGGCACCAAGCAATGCCATGCCCAGAACTAGACTAAGGTTGCAAGATAGCACCCTGCTTAAGGCCAGCTCACCAGCGCCTAGAGAGGCACAAAGCATTCTGGGTCCCTTGGTCCTTTACCGGGAGATCATAGCCATAGCACATCACTCTTTCTTTGTCCAGTGCATCCTGAAAAGAGCTCCCTCACCCCTGTCATGAGCCCTGGCAGCACAGGGATAAGGGAAAGTGGGCCCAGACTCACCAATGCCTCCAAGGCACAGGCGGGCAGGCCCAGCTGTGAGAAGCTGAGTGGAGGCAACCGGGGGCAGCCTGTGGAGGGATGCGGAGGAGATGCTGGGCTGCCTAGAGGCTGACGATAAGTGAGGCCTCACAGCTGAGAGGGTTAGCTCAGGGTTTCAGAGGAATCCCATCCACTGAGAAAACCAGGAAGAAACAGCTCGTGAAAAAATGACACCCGCACTGCCTGGAGCGGGGGGAAAGCCCTGGTTGCAGTGTCTTCTGCTTCTGAGGGAAAGAAGGAATGTTTGGTGGGGGGGGGGGGGGGGGGTGACTGCTGGTGCATGAAACAGGGGTACAGTAGGGTGATCATGGGTGCTGGCTGTCTATCTGCTCCTGCTCCTCCATTTTCGCCCCATATCCAATTTTCTTTCTTTTTCCTCCTTCCCTTTCTCATTTGCTTCCTCATTTCTTACTACTAGGTCTAGATAAAGTTTTCTGAGTCCTACCCCTATGCCAGGCACAGTTCTAAGTGCTTCACATGAATTATCTTGTTTAATTTGCATAACAACCCTGTGAGGTAGGCAATATATAGAGACTTCAGACAGGAAGAAACTGAAGCCCAGAGAGGATTAAAGAAACTGCCCAAGGTCACAGATCTGATACAGCACCCAAATCCAGATTCTCACTCTACAGCTTGTGATCTTGCCAGCGTACTACCCTGCCCATAAAACCTGTTTGTGGAGAGGACGCCCATCAGAGAACTGCCTACCAGAGACTAAGCATGGGCTAGGTTTCTCTTTCTTTAACAGAAGTTACCAGTTGTTCAATCCCTGCAGTGAACTTTCCTCAAATGGGAAATATTGTGAGAGTATGCAACTGCTCTCAGACAGGGATGTAATAAAACCTTCCTCCCTCTGAGGGTCTGAGAAAGAAGGAGCCCTATCCCAGGGAAGGGGGTCGGAAGGGAGGAAGCAGGATCAATATTCTAGGCTGCTAAAGGGGTGGACTTTGAAGTCAGCCCTTCAGCAATGATGCTGTTGACAACTTCATCCCTGGAAGATATCTGAGCAAGTGAGGATAAGCCAAGAGCCCCTGAGGTCCTGTTGCAACCATGATCGGACCTGAGCTGAAGCCTCACCCAAGCGTGGTGCAGAACGATGCTTTCCAAGTCACACATGGGCCAGTGAGAAACCACACCATTAGAAGATTGCCCATACTCCACTTCCCTCCTCAGCAAGTGTCCAATAGGGACTGACCACCCTGTGGGCTAAGTTAGCAAGCCCTGGGGGTTTGGATAATTTACAGGGTGGTGGGAGACTCTGAGCTTCCTTCGATAAGGCATGTGACAATTTTGAGCAATTAAAAGAAAAAATAAGAAAACCAATTCTATTTGCTCAGTGAGGTTGCTCCACTGAGGTTGCTCCATAAGCAGTAATGTTGCTGAGTTTTTCTTTAGTGTTTCTCCTATTGCTCTTTCTATCCTGTTGGCGTGATGTGACAAAAGAGTGGTTATCACAACTTTCTCAAGAAACCCATAACTCACCAACAAGGATGGTTTCTTTCCCCCAACCAAGTCAGGGTCACCATGCATAGATGCACAGGTTGTGTACTGCTCAACTGCAAGGAGTACTATTCACACAGAATATGATGTGAATGGTTTCTCTAAGTGTTATGCAATAAAGAGGCACTGAATTGCACTCTCTCATTTTTTAAGAATCAGGTCAAATACATTCTTCTCCACCCAGCCTTCCCCAAACAGCCCAGCTGACAAGAAGCACTCCCTGTTTTATACCCACAGTATACTCTGTACAAGACACTTCCTGCCTGTATTTACTGTTTCATGTGAATAGCTAATCTTTCCCACCAGACTATGGTTCTTAACCTTTTTAGAGGAGTTCTGGGCCACTTTTAGAATCCTATCAAAGATACAAACACTTTCCCTAAGGGAAAAAGAACTGCACAAACACATTTAATTTTGTATCCAATTTCCCAAAATTCAAGGATGCCCTAAAAACCATCCACAGCTATTCAGAGGGGAGCTACCAGGATTGCAGAGACAATATGTGCCTTGTTTACCATGGGATCCCCAAAATTAGCATAGTGCCTGACACACAGTAGCATAATAAATGCCTATTGAAGGAAGAAATGATTGAACCCTGGAAGGTTCTTGAGGGCAAGGTCAATGTCAGACTCAATTCTGTAGCCTGAGAGAGTTTCTGAGACAGTGGACCCTCAACCAGCCTGGCCTTTCCAGGCCCAGCCAGAGAAGGAAACTTTGCCAGGCTCCTGAGTCCCCACCATGAAAAGGTAAAGTCCCTGCTTGGTGGGGCTTTTAAACACTGAATGGGAAATCTGACACAATTTTTCTGGTTACTTAGAGTCCTAAGAATTTATGCTTCCCTTCTTTTCTGCCCAAGGAGATAAAGAAGTTTCTTTAGTGAGGTGAATAATGTTAATAATAATAATCCCTTACATAATTTTCAAATTAAACTGTCTTCCGCATTTTCACATTTATGAGCTCCTCTAGTCTTCACACATTATCCAGTGAAATAGATATCACCTTCATTTTACAGATCAGGAAGCTGAGGCTCAGAGAAGCCAAGTTACTTGCCCAAGTCACACTGTTTGTCAAAGGCCAGACTAGCACCCTGGAATTCTATCTGTTTCTCCAGCATTCTTTTGCTGACCTCATGCTGCCATATAAGCAATTACTGAATCCCATATTAAATGTCTTCCATATGCAGACATCAGCACACTCTGAGTTTAGTCTGTCTGGACCATGCCCCAAAGTATGTCTCACCACACTAGAAAAGTTCCTCTGCTCAGCAAGTATCACCTGCCACAGGCTTCCAGCTGCCAAAGACTGGGCCAAATGTAGCCAGGGACTGCCACTAGACTCTCTTAGGTCAACAGTCAGCAACACAGTGGCCCAAAATGGCCCACCCCTCCTCTGCCACCAAATGCTAGCGACTGGAACATCTCAGCCACACATCCTCTCTCCCAAGAGTGGGTGAGCTGGGTCCTCACTCCTGAGCCACAAGGCATGACAGGAGGTGAAGGCTTGGAACATCAAATTCCACAACGAACAGTTCAGATGATTGAAGGAAAGAAAATGAGATTGGGAAGTGAGTTAAAAAGACCTCTCACTGAGGACACAGGGTGGGGGGTGAAGGGGAAGCTGGGACGAAGGGGGAGAGTCGCGTTGACATATACACACTACCAAATGTAAAATAGACAGCTAGTGGGAAGCTGCTATATAATACAGGGAGATCAATTCAATGATGGGTGATGCCTTAGAGGGCCAGAATAGGGAGGGTGGGAGGTAGTCGCGGGAGGGAGGGGATATGGGGATATATGTATAAATACAGCTGATTCTCTTTGTTGTACAGCAAAAACTGGCACAACAGTGTAAAGCAATTATATTCCAATAAAGAGCTTAAAAAAAAAAAAAGGACCTCTCAGAGAAGCGGATCCTGCTCAAAGGAAAAGAAGTCTCTAGAAGGCAATCTGAGTGATCTTCAAGCGCATAAAGAGACGTGCTACTATGGATGGTTTACATGCATTTTTTCCCCATCTGTATCATAGGTAAAGAAAGGTAAGAGCTCCCACTGTAATGGGCAAATTTTAGGTTGCGTGTGACTAAGGACCTCCCTACTGCAAGAGTGAATGCATGTGCAGAATGCCCACCCCTCAAAAGCTTCACAGGGCAATCTGCAATCCCTAGAATCAAATCACTTAAGAGCAAATCACCTTGCATCCAGTTAGAGGGGGAGATCAGCTGACCTCTACATAGACTCGCCTTCCCAATTTGAAATTATGTTGCCACCTTGAATCATAGTCATGTCTTACGCCTGTATAGACTTTACAGTATTCAAAGCACTTTTATGGAGATTGGATCGCCTTTGACAATTCTGGAAGGTGGTCTGGGAGGCAATCACCATCTCCAATTTATAGATGAAGAATGAGAGCCTTACAAGGCAATGCTTTTTCCAGCAAGCTATGGAGAGCCATGCATCTTAATCAGCTGGGATCTCAGCTCTCAGTGGCTCAATTGACAAAGTCTGAATCCTTGTGCCAACCACCTGGGTGTCTGAGAAAGCCCAGGGAAGCCCTTCCACAGACAAGCTGGGATGGGGGTTGGACAACTGCACAGCCAGAGTAGCCAAGGGTGAGAAATCACAGTGACACTCCTTATCTGGCCGGAGCTGCCTGTAGATAAAGTAGAAAATAGTGCACGTCACAGCAACTTCCTGGGTTTGTGTTCAGACAACCATTCTCCCCTCAGTCCTATTAAAAAAAGACTCCAGTCATGAAACACTCCTCTCTTCCTGTCTGTCTTCTCTCTGTTCTTTGCTCTCTCCCCAAGCCTCCTTCCTTATCTTATTGTTCCTTCTCCCTGAGACTTGACAGTCCTCACCTCTCACCTTTCACTGCAGGGCAAAGAAGCTACTTGACATGATGACAGGTTCTGGGGAAAGCTCTTGCCCCCAAAGATCTCCCACTCTCAAGAGCTAATGTTCCCAAAAGGAAGAGCAGTCTTACATGTGTATATTGGCTGGTTAAACTCTAGTGACTTGGTGGGAATTATTTTATCACATCTCCTTTTTGCACCAGGAGTGATGTAGCTAGTCAACAACTGTGCTAGGCATAGAGATACACAGCCCCAGGCCTCGTGGTATTCGTGGTTTGGTACAGGGCTCCCCCCAGCTCTGCCATCTCCCTCAACCCCCAGGCAGCTGGAAGGCAGACACAGGGGCGGCCTGACCTCCCAAATGAAGTTCTCATTTGTCATTTTCTATGTGTGCTGCAGTGTGAGAAAGGTTGAGCATTGGTCTGGTGGACCTACAGTAGTCACAACCAAGATTCCTGGAGGAAGGAAGGGGAGGCATTGAAAGGGAAAGGAGACTTCAGACCAGAGAACTGGGTGTCTCAAAAACCAATGTTACTTCACAATGCATCAAGAATTTACCCCACTCACTGTCACCACTGCCACCCCCAGTCCATATACACACTCACCACAACCCAACCAAAAAGTTCCTTTGAACTGCCTTGTAATGGCAACTGAAGTGGGATCCAGAGACCCTCCAACCACCTACCTGCTTCAGTTTCTTAGCCAGCTATTTCATTCTTGTCCTGGTCCTCCTGAGATCTGAGAGGTGAAGTGGCCCAAGACCACACAGTATGTGAAAACAGAGGGGATGAGAAATTGTATCAAGAACCAGTGTGTCTGAATTTGAATCCTGGCCCATCACCTACCAATCCTGTAGGGGCATTACTTAGCTTGCTTCCCTTCCCGTGTCTGTGTGATAGGTATCTGAATAGTCCCTGCATTGCTGCAGTCTACCAAAGAGTAAATGAGATAATACAAGGAGATGCTCAATACTTGACACACAGTAAGTGCTCAACAATATTAGTAGCCAGGTCTGGCGCTCTTGCCTTTGGCTTTGTGGTAGAGGTTTGTTTGTTTGTTTGTTCCATTACCAAATTACCCTTTGTGTCGTGGAAAGGAGGTTGAGATATTTATGACTCAGTTCCTGATCGGGGGGAAGAATGACCCTTTGAAATGTCACAGAAGTGCACTTTGTTCTTGCTGTAGACTCAGATCAACAAAATTTTGATACTTCCCCACTCCAAGATTCGTGCCCCCTTAGAGCAAAGCAGACCCCAAATCTGAGGTCTCCCCACCATCTTAAATCTTCCTAAATCAAATTACAGAAGGATCCTCTTTTCAAATGCAACTTCAACATCAGACTAGCCAAAAAGATTCAGTGCTGTGGTTTTAGTGACACAATTCTTTATCACACTAGCGATTCTTGAAAAGAAAGATATGAAAGTCTCATTCTTCCTCAGAAGGGCTTGAGTAGAATTGAAGACTGTGCAGTTCAGGAGAGACTTGCTGTATAATATCTGAAATCACTAGACATTTGAAAGCAGAAATGTCTTCCTCCTTTGAGTATTGCATCCTAACTGCCATCCAGAGATGATTTATATGTGCTCATCCTTATTACAGACTACACATAATAAAGGCATGATAGAAATCATATCTGCATAGATTCAGGCAGCTCTGGGAGAGAGGCTGCCAGTTTTGTTTGACAAGACACTCAATCAAGCAAAAAGGTTTAAAATATTCCAGGAGGATCCCACTGCCTGTTCAAAACTGTATATTTTTATCCAGATAACAGAAATCCTAATTGAGTACAACATTAGTACTCATTTTTCCTAACTCCTTCTTGCAATAAGAAGCACCAAAGGAAAATTACAAAAAAAGCTTTGCTTTTATGGGCTAGGGTTTTGAAGGAGAAGAGTTTGCCATGTGGTGGTTCCCATAAACTCAGGCATCACCCCTCATTTGGGTGCCTGTAAGCAGAAAGTGAGGACTTGTGTGTCTACCGTACATTGAGCTGAGTTTTTCCCTACATTTTTGGCTCACTGGATGAAAACTTTCCTTCAGGACTTCTCCACATGTTTAAATCCCTTTTAAAGTGTTCACTGCACTTAGATTTATAGCAGGGTCTGGAACAGAGGAAGGTGAATGAGACACTCACTCACCCAGGTGCAAAATTTAAGGGGGCACCAAAAACCCAGGAATCAAAATAAGTAATATTTTAATGCAATATTTTTTGATAATACAAATGAAAGCCAAAAAATCCAGTGAATAAAAGGTCAGAATTTTAAATAAAACAGACACCAAGTCTGCACTTGTACGATGCTGCCTCACTCTCCTCACCCTAATCCCAGCCCTAGCTGCCAAAAGATTTATTTACAAAAATGATAGCTGGTCTGCAAGTCATATTTTACTGATTCTATTTTTTTAATATTGCATAAAAATATTATTTATCTTGAGTCCTGCATATTCTGATACCTCTCTAAATATTGCATGGGAAGGAAATGCCTCACTTGCCTGACTCAGCCTCAAAATGCAGACAAAGATGCCAAAACCCATAAAGAAATTAAAAAACCCCAAATTTACTCATTCAAATACCTCCTCCTTATCATGGTATCCAGTGGCACCACTTTTACTCCATACTAAAGGTGAGCAGAGGAAGAGGGTGGGGGAACCACCATCCCAGCTTCTAAAAAGAATCTCTTTCCTAGCCGTTAAAAGAGCTGACAGGTTGATGAAACGTTTAAAGGCAAAATGTTCAAACAGAGAAAAAAATTAAAAATTTAATAACAAAGTTAAATGTAACTGTTTTAAAGCATAATTCTTTTGAGAGACGAGTTTTGTGTTGGACCAGCATCTGAAGTAGCAGTGGTCATTATTAACAGGAACCTCTGAGAGAGGAGACTTAAATCACCAAAGTAATAAAAGCTGAACAAGGACTAGCACCTTGAAAGGCACTCGGAGAGAAGATTGCATACAAATGCAATTAAAACGATGCTTATAAAATACGAAGATGTTAATTGGGTTCAGTCCCAGAAGCCCCAGCAGTACAGTATGTCAGAAGTTAGCGGGTTTGAAGTTTAAAAAGAGTAGTTTAATTTGTACACCTTGTCCTAATTACTGAGCTTTCTGCAGCCCGCGTATCTGTATGGTTTATTGTAGCTTGGAGCTTTGTAAAACAAACACACACACCAGTTAATTGGGTTATTGCGATGGAAAATTGGGCTACAGAACAGCAACCTCTCTTGCCGGTGTGCCTTTACGGCTGGTAATGAACGCTCCAGCCACGCCAGGGAACCCTGATTTGTAAGGTGTGCCGTTTACAGCTTGGTGATTCTGTTGGTCTGAGGAATAGAAGGTGATGCCGTGAAAACAAAGAATCACACCAGATAATGTTCCCTCACGACCATGCTCCCGCCCCAGCTGGCTTGTTTAGAACTTTTAGCACTGCCACCAACCCCCTCCCTGGTCCCTGCCCTTTCAAACATCCCAGCCCGTCTGAAGGCCACATTCTCACACGAAAGCCCTAGGCCCCCAGAATGGAGCAAGGACAGCGGCTCCTCCAGTAGCCCTGTTTTTAGAGCACCTGCGGGGAGACCTTGTGAGGTGGTGGTTTTTCTCCTAACCAGCAAATAAATAAGTAATGCTATCAAAATAGGATCATTTAATCAGATTAGGAGTGAATGTGGCTGAATCATTTTCCAAGAGTCCGATGAAATGTGCTTCCCACCATTAGGGTTTTGGGCATTTCATGCCCGGCACTGCAAACTTCCCTCGTGAAGGAGGCCATGCGGCTGTGACATGTCGTGGGTTTACGGTGTCTTTCAGTCATTCTCTCCATTCCCTTCTACCTCTAGCTGCTAAATATGAATCCAAAATGAAGTGAGAGTGTTGGGACTTTTATTTCTATGCCAACTAAATTATTCATCTCTGGGAGGTTCAGAAGCCAGCACTGGGGTAGCAGACAGTGTGGAAAGAGCAAATGCAAGATTCCCAGGCTGGATCCCAGCTTACTAAAAATACAGAAGGGCCCTCTCAGTCTTTGACCATGAGTAACAAAGAAATATCATCTTCTCCCACAGCCCAGAGCAGTTTTCCACATAGAGTCCGCGGGCTAGCCCAGCCCAGGGTAGCCAGCCCAGGGCACACTCAGACCGTCAATGCCTACCTCCAACTTCCCCTCCATCTGGGTACAGGGGAAGCTGGCTCCTCATGATTGAAAGGAAAGTAACCTGATCAATGAAGGCGCCCTAAGAAATTGATGTCTCAGAATTTTCTCCAACCAAGAGTATTTGCAGTTCAAAAAAGAATCGCCACGGGGTAGGCCATTCTTGACAGAGATGAGAGAAGGAAAGCTTTGGGAGCCAGGGCCCTCACACAAGAGCCCATTCATCATGCTGAGTGGACTTTAAAACTCTCTGGACATCGAGGAGAAGCTTTTCAACACGCTGGGTGCTGTAAAGAACCTCGGAGCACAAGGTCTCTCTTGTCAATGAGCTGGTATTTTGGAGAGGCAAAGCCCACACCTGGCTCTCAGGGCCGGTCTGGAGGGTGAGTGGAGTAGAGAAGAGTTGCCATAGCAACTCTGTGTGGTGTTAGGGTAATTAACCACACCACCGATTTCCCTGGACCTGAAAATTTAGAATTAAAAATGTTTACTTTGGGCTAATCAAAATCCTAAAGGGAAACGTCCCCTGTTCCAGAGCCTGGATTTTAACTAAGCCTGGCCATGCTTACTGCCACTTAGCATCCAGGAGATGTGGAGCAGAGACTCAGCAGTGTGGGTAATCCTGGCCCACCATTGAGCAGCTGTGTGGCCTGGGGCACATTCCTTAACTGCTCTCTGCCTCAGTGTCCCCATCTGTAAGCCAAAGACAATTACATCACCTCCCTCACGGGGTTGTTAGGAGGATTCAAGGCGATAATACAGGTACAACACTTAGAACACTGCTGGGAACGTAACAAGCACTAAATAAATGTTACCAATTATAATTATTACTATTAATATGCGTGCTTTACAGATGAGAAACAGAAGCTCAGCCAAGTTAAATAATATGCTCAAGCTCTTATACACACACACACACACACACTCACACAGATGAAAGAACAGAAATTCAAATTCAGACCCAGGAATTCTGACCCCAACGCCCAAGATCTTAATCATTATGGAGAGCAAGTCTTTCTGAAAGGATACCTCCTTACAATCCAAGACTAATTTCCTCAATCTGTGTCCTTCCCAGACCATAACCTAGAAGAGGGAAGTGGGGACATTTAAGAACATCATGGTGCCTGAGAGGCACACCTGAGGAAAGAAAAAACTTGAAGATCTTAGAATCCTGCATCACTATGGACACACCACCCATTTCACAATTTCCCCCAGATGGGTCCCAACCCTAGGAATCAGACTTAAGGACAGCAGCAAGGAGAAATTCCTGCAGTGCAAAGCTGCTATGGTTTCTGCTTAAAATTGACTTTGAGGTTGTATTAAAAAGCAAGAAAGCGTCAGTAAGCCCAGCCTCCCTGGCTCTGACAAGCCTGCGGCAGGCAGGTTATTATTATTATTTATTATTTGTTGATGGCTATTCAAAGCCATCAGTCAGGTCTTCCCCCAGGCCAGGAAGCCGAGGAGCAAAGGCAGTGGTAATCTCGCGCTTGGTTCCCAGAGCTGCTTGGGAACTGAGAGTTATTAAAGTACACTTTGCTATTGCTATCTGCTCTGTGGGGTGCTTGACCCTACATCTGACTTCAGGCTTCTGCTGTCCCTGCAGTACAGGCAACAGAAAGTTGTACAAATTGCAAAGAGGGACTCCAGGGATGAAGGAGGAGGAAGTGGCAGACAGGCAGAGGATGCTGGGGCTGGTGGAAATGGGGATTTTGTACCCTTGTTTTATTTCCTCTCTGCCTTAACCTTGCATAACTCCATAATCACTGGACTCAATGAGACCAGAGGATGAAGAAATTGCCCAAGGAAGGATGGATGGAGCTGTCGATGGCAATAAAAGTCCATGTAATAAGAGAAGAAAGAGACACTTGCCACATCATATCACAGGGGTAAATACTGACCATATCCCTCACTGGGGGCTTTCAAATTTTTTTTGACCCTGACTATGCCCCATAGTTAGAAACACATTTTACAACATACCACAGACCTCCATGCACACACTCATAAGTGAAACAAAATTTTCACTGAAACAATATTCACTTTTACCACATGGGATGTTCTCTGATACTTTCTACCTTATAATTTTCTTTTTTAAAAAAATCTTGGTGAAGACCCACAAATGTAACTTCATACCCACCTTAGACCTTGAAAATAAGAATCCTCTCAGAATAAAGTCAGGGAACCAACAGTTTTGACAACAAGTACCCCAATGCTTGTTGGGTGCTTGCACATAAGCCTCAACTTGCCTCCTCAAGAAACTACTATATATAAAATAGATAACTAATAAGCACCTACTGTATAGCACAGGGAACTCTATTCGATACTCTGTAATGATCTATTTGGGAGTAGAATCTAAAAAAGAGTGGATATATGTATATGTATAACTGACTTACTTTGCTTTACAGCAGAAACTAACACAACATTGTAAATCAACTATACTCCAATTTAAAAAAGTCAATTAAAGAAATAGATAATTCAATTAAGGAAAAAAAAAAGAAACTATTGAAATCATCCAGGAATTCTCAATGTCTGCAGGTGGCCAGCTCCATAATGCCAAGTCTTGGTCCATGATGGTTAATTTTATGTGGCAACTTGGCTAGGAATATGGTGTCCGGTTGTTTGGTCAAGCACTAATCTAGATGTTGTTCTGTAGACATTTTGTAAATGTGATTAACCATTACAAGCAGTTGGCTTTAAGTAAAGCAGATTACACTTTATAATGTGAGTGGGACTCATCCAATCTGTTGAGGGCTTTAAGAGCCAAGACTGAGAAGACTGAGCTTTCTAGAAGAAGAAATTCTGACTCAAGACTAACAGAAATCCTGCCTAAGCAGCCAGTCTGCCAGCCTGCCCTACATATTACAGACTTGCCAGCCCTCATAATCACATGAGCCAATTCCTTAAAATAAGTCTTTTAAATATTGTACTATATGCATGTGTATGTATATATATTTATACATTTATGCATATATGTATTTATATATTTGTATGTACATGCATATATATATACATGTAACTCCTATTGGTTCCTCCTAGAAGTTTGGTTTCTCTGGAGAATCCTGAGTAATACAACATCTAAAGTCATATTTACTATTAAATAAACTTAATGTAAAAAAACAGAGTGTTTACTCTGGCCACAGGTGGAAACTAAAACTAAAGGGAAGGAAGATTGGATTCAAAGAGACACAGTAAAAGATCTGTAATCTTGGTGAAAAACAAGCACCTGAGCTTGGGTAGTGGGAATGGAGAGAAGAGGGTGTGTTCCCAAGACATTTATGAGCCACATTCCATGGGAATTAACTGTTAATTTGTTAAGGAGGTTGAAGGAAGGGAAGGAGTACAAAACTATACCCACAGTTTTGACTTGTTGAGTCAAAAATAGTAAATAGAGTGAGCAGTTTGGGGGAGGAAAGATGAAGAATTGAAATGTATACATATTACATCTGTGATGTTTGCAAAAACCTGCAGGTGAAGATACCTAGTAGGCAGCTATGCAGCTGTATGTATGCAGATGCTGGACTTTAGAATCAGATCCAATCTGGACAGAGATTTTGGAGTAATTCATATATAAATAGTATTTCAAGACATTGGGGGAGGTATATGTATTAGTTAAGACATTAGTTAAGACACAAACTGTCTGGAGGGTATTTATTGGCTCACATGTCTAAAAACTGCAAGGATGTGCTGGCATTAGATACAGCTGGGTAAAGATGATCAAACGTTCAAACGTTCAAACATCCGAATGTTACCACCAGGAATCAGTCTCTCTCCATCTCTTATCTCAGTGTTTCTCTCCCTATGAGGTGGGGAAATGAACACCAGCGCTTCCTGGCTGACATCCTACAAGTGTAGTACCCTCCACGAGAAATGACCGTCTCTTTCCAAAGAGATTGAGCAAAAGTGCTATGGCTGAAAGTTTGGGCTGTTCCTCCAGCTCTTACATGATTCGCTTCTCTTCATTCAAATGTCAGTTTCTAGTGAAAACTTCTCTGACCAGACTATCTAAGATAGCTCCCTACCTTAATCACTCATCACACTTTTATTCCACTTTATCACTACCTCATATTATCTTGCTACTTAATTTATGTATTTAATTTTTTATTACCTATCTGCACAGCTAGAATATAAACTCCATGAGCTCAGAGATAATTTTGGTCTCATTCACATTGTGGATTCCCAGTCTCTAAAACAGTAGCTCCTGGCACATATTAGGTGCTCATTGAATATGTGCTGAATTAATAGGCTCTGACTGTGGCGAGAGTATTTACACCAATGAAATGCTACAAATTATGGCTTTTTCCCAAAAACTGTTGGTTGTTAAATATTTACCAGCACATCAGAATCATATATACTGAGGGGGGTAGAGGTTTTGTTCATTCCACCAAAAGAAATCAATTTGCTTTTATTAAAGGAAGGATGAATGGATGCTGGGAGAACCAAAACAGTTTGATGACCACCATAAGAAAGTTGACCAGGAAGTGTTCATAAACCAAGAGGAGAGATAAATCAAAGATAAAATCCTATAGGACATCAACACTGAAAGGAAAGATGGATGAAGAAGAAGCCTCAATGCACATAGTGAGAAGAAGCAACCAGAAAGAAGAAAATCAAGTCATTGGTATCACAGAAGTCAAGGAAAAATCGAATTTCAAGGAGGAAGAAATGGTCCAGTCTATCTTATGCTGCAGAGATCAAGGTAGCCTAAGGTAGTAATTAAAATCTAGGGTCTTTATTTGATTGATGAGATAGCACAATTCTGACATCAATTGGTCCACTCTTCTCTATTGGGTAGATATAATGTATCAAAAGTCACTGAATACAAATCATCTTTCTCTTTTTCTCAACTCTTGGGGTTCTCTGTGCCTACAGAATAAAAGCATGGCTCTATACTTCATGTGGCTCATTGGGATACCACTGGCACAACAGATCCTACTCTTCCTTTGGGTGATATCATCTTCAAAATCCAAATTTGGGAATGAAAGATAAAGGTAACTAGTGATGCTATAGAAGGACTCCCATAGTTTCCAAGCTCCCTTAGTTTCCAAACTAGGTTTCCAGCTTAGGCTGGAGACCAGTGTTAATATTGTGTTTGGGGTTATTTGTTTACTGCGGAAATACTCAGTCGAGAAAGAGGAGGGTTACCTGAAGCAGGGATGAGTTTGCCAATTGCTTCCTGTTTGCATGTCCCATCTCTCCATCTAAATTCCAAGAGTCTGGTCAGGAACCATTAATATCATGGACCTAGCAGATACGACCTACATGACAGGTCCCAAAACATACATTTACCACTAAGCTCTATGATCCTACTTAAGTCACTGAACTGTTCTAAACCTCTGTTTTCTATGAGAATAAGAAGGGTTAGACTATGCCAATTCAAATGTATCTTCAAACTGTAAGTTCCTGTTTCTGTATTTTGAACTACACCTATATTCCCAAGTATCTACCATTATGTGGAGTGTTTCAGTAAATATCTGCAGAAGGACTGAAGGGTGAAGAAGCAATATATAATCTAGTCATCATATCAGTGCCAGAAAGGAAAGATGGGGAAAACATAAGGCAAGCTACAACCAAGAAAATTAACATCAGACCATTACACTGTAATTCATGGATTCAGAACAAGGGCACTCTGTCTTAGCCCCCACCTGTAAATGGTTTATTACTGTAAATTCTAGAAGGCCCTCATATATCAGTCTCATTTATATCATGACCCTACCCCATGGACAGTTTTGTAACAAAGCAACAAGAAGTTCCTTCCTTGCTTTCAGCATTTCACTGGCCACAATTCTCACTGGAATGGACCCCCATCACTGGCATTGGCTAAACTGAAGAGATGATCTGTATCCATCAGGGCTCTTTGGTAGAAAGCCACAGAAATTGACTTAAGGGGAGAAAAAAAGCAATTGTAAGTCTACTGTGCAGCTTGCAGAATAAAAGGAAGAGCTGGTTCACCAAACACAAAAAGGACAAGAACCAGGCACTCAGGGATATCAGTCACTCAGAATGTTTCTCAAGAGCGTTGCTCTCAGATGACTCAGCTTTCTTCTGTCTCTATGTATCTCTGCTCAAGATTCAAATGCGGGGGGGAGAAAAAGCTGATTGGCCTGTTCTGGGTCATATATGTACCCCTAGGATCAAAGAGTAGTGACTCTTCCCAGAAGAATGGTGTGTATACCGTCTATGCATACGTGTGTATGTGTGTGTATTGTAAGCATGCACAAATATGTATGTGTATATGGCACATGCATGTATGTGTACATATGCACATATGTACAGCTACAGCTGCATCTGGTATTATGTGTATGAGTCTGCATGTGTGAGACTGTGGAGATAAATGTGCACTGTGTGTTTATATGTACACGTGCACATGTGCAGGGGAAGAACATGCTGGGAAGAGAAAGTCCATAGGATCAGGTATTTTTTGGTAAAGTCTTTAAGATGTTTTTGAATTTCAGTAACATTCCCTGCCAACTATGTAACTACCTATATAACCTATTATCTCTAATTTTTATGCTCATTTATAAAATGGGAATACTAATACTTACTTTGCTCTAAGGACAGAAAAAAAAAAGACAATGCATGTATGCAATAGCAGTAGAATTAGCACAATAACCTCAATAAATAGGAGTTAATATTCTTACTATCTTATTATCTCTGAGATAGGCTATGATGTTCATAAATAGGTCAAAATCAAGTCAAAAAAAGTTCTATTAAATCTCATTCTTTCTGCCCCAAGAGCATCCACATCGGGAAAGTCACTCCTGTCCCCATCCCCAGGAGGCTACTCTCAACTCAGGCGCTTTGCTAATGTGCTTCTTTCTACCTGGAATACCCTCCTTTCTTGCAATCCCACTCCTAAATTCTAACCCCTTCAGGGCTGGGTTTCAACCCACCACTCCCAGTAAGCCTTCGTCGAACCCTTCCAGATCTTCACAATCTCCTGCTCCTGAGTGACAATAACACTTACAGGAGAGATGGTGACTAGATCCAATGGTTGTGGCCACCTGGGGTGCTGCATTGAAAGGAATTCTGTGATTGAGACCAGGTCCAGAATCAGCAGGAAAGAGTGCCATAAGAATTAAAGTTTCTGGCACGGGGTGTAAGAAGTGCTGTGACCTACGTGGCATGTGGTTGTGAGGCCTCCATGTTAGTCTTTGATTGTACAATGTGTTGGACTGTTCACTAAATGTTCCATGTGTGCTCTTCCCTTGAAACCAGGAACCCCATCTCATGCTTTTTATTTCTGTCCCACTCTAGTGTGGGGCTGAACACAAGGTAGGGGATCAATCAAGGCTGGTAGGAGAATGAATTCATTCCTTGACTGGTAGCCAAAAAGCATGAGGTCATGTACTACAAACTGAGAGCATCTGGGGGCAATGAACAAATGCAGTCCCACAAACTTCTCAGCAGGGAACATGGGGACAGTGGCAAGATCATGACTTTTTGAGTTATACAAAGCTGCGTTAGACTCCAGTCCACCTATTAACTGGGTCACCTTATGGCCAAGTCACGTCAATATACCAAATCTCAGTTTCCCTGTCCAAAAGGAATGGGACTAACAACATCCATGTTGCAGGGTCATTGAGGGGATTAGAAAAAAATCAAACATATAAAAGACTTGGCCCAGTTCTGGGCACAGAAGACGCATTCAGTATATCTGAGTTTCATTTTAAGGTATGAATAATAAATTTAAAAGAATGCAGAAAGTACTAATAAGATCATCATTTCGTTGTCATCGTCATATGGCAATCTGGTTTCCCTGGAAGACAGTCCATATCAAATCCTCCTTGGAGCACACCTGTGTAGCTTGTGCGAGGAACCCCCTCTTCCCCTCCCACTTGGCCTCTAGCATGACCCTTCAGGAAATGCTCTGCCCTCTCACCACCCCCTTGACAGGTAATTTGGAACTCTTCCCACTAACACAACAGGCTCTCTTCACGAAGCAGGAGGGGGGCTGGAGAGTTCAGACACGCTTTCGACTGAATCAAGCCTGCATTTCTCAGGCAGGAGCTTAGCATACTTATATGTGTGAAACATCAGCCAGGATCAACAGAGACCCTGGATTACCTTTGCTTATGTAATTTTCTAGGGAAATCCAGGGCATTAAAATCACTAACCACCTGGCCTTAGTTGACATAGTGCCTGCTTTTAGAGCTAAAAGTCAATCTAGGATAAACCATACATTGCAAGTCATAGATACAGCATGTATTTTTTAAAAGAGCACTTATTTATTGAGTTCTTACTATGTGCTAGGCACTATGCTAAGAACTTAACAGACATAGTCATACTTTATCCTCCCAACAACCCCTAGTGGTAGTACAAACGGTCGCTTCTCTTCAAATCTATATAAAACCCAGTCATTATCCAAAATAGTGTGTTTCAGTGGTAATTAAAATGCACAGGGACATTACTGCCCCCTGGGCTATATCTCTGCCCTGCCAAACACTCAGCACAATCATCAGGAATCCAACAGGGAGAGATGCTCAGGGGCAAAACTCCCATTCCTGCTCCAGAGCCCCCAGAGACTTCCTCCTAGAAAGTCCATTAGCCCTGGCAGGCATCACTGGTATAAATCACCACACGGCACTCAATGAGAATACAGTTATTATAACAATTGCTGCATTGCATGATGCTCATGCCATCCGGAAATGTAGGTCTAATTAGCTCTAAGCTGCAGAAGATTTGAGTATGGTAGTTTCATTTTGGCTTAATGCTCAGCGCCTGGTGTAAAATCTGAATTTATTACTCTTTTTTTAATCATTTCTGCATGGCTCAACCAGTCGTATCAAAACTACTGCATGTTATAGACTTTAAAAAGTGATTCCCTGTAGGCATTTTAAGGTATAGGATCTATTATGGGAAGATATATACTTGACAGCATTCTGTTTATTACTCAGTTATGCTACATTGTTCGTGAACCCAGTGAAAGATGTTCACAGTGGTAAGTAACACTTTATTCCAGGAAGAAGAAACATCGGTCAACTTCCTTCGGTAAGTACTAGAAACAGCATGTCTGCAATTACAGGACTAATGGACAAATGCTTTCATATTCTATCAAGACCCTCAAAAACAAAAGAGACTATTTTAATGCTACATATGACCCTAGATTTTAATCAAAAATATTTTTCCATTAAAAGTAATGTGTTTCGGCAGTGGACAATCTATGTTACATTTCAGAACACTTTAAAGGACCAAACCCAGGTAGCCTCATCCCTCTTGCCAGCTGTTTGGAGATGGGAAGTGAAGACAAATTTTTCATTCGTTCTCACGTTTATTTCTTTATTCTGTTTGTGCCTGAACTAGTGCAGCTCTTTTCCTCTAGCCGTTGAAGGGAGCTGGCTCAAAGAGGTCCCACTTCCAGGAATGACCCCAGGCACTACTTCCTAACTCTGCTCCACACTTGCTTGCTTGGCCTCAGTCTCCCTAATTTCTCGCCTTGTTTATGCATTGCTCTTCAGCTCCCTAGGCTGTGGTTCTGGTCAGCTTCTCTGCTTGGCTCTCAGTCTGGCTTTACCTCAGATACCTTAGGATTGCTCTGCAGCCCTTGGGCCACATCCAACCCATCCCACAGAAACTGAGCCTAGGCCCAGTGGCCTAAAGACTCCAACTGTCTGAAGTTCACACAATATTTTTGAGGAGAGGAGGTTTCAGGTAAAAAGTTAAGTTAACCAAGGCAGCTGACCCCACTCAATTCCTGCTCACGTATTGGGTCTTTGGCGTGGGGTCCTTTCTGCTGTCCCTCATGGACCTCACCAAGGGCTATGGAGCCCAGAGCTCTATCCTTCACAATGGCTGAATTTACAGTTGGGGAAAGTATGGTCATGGGGAAGCTGACCCAGAGTCCTGACCTCACTGAACTACCAAATCAATCAACCAGGACATCACCTACCTTCAGAACTGTTCTTGTGTGCAATAATTCTATTATTTAAACCCCTTTTCATTGGATATCCTGTTAAATGCAGCCAAAGCATCCTGATTAAATCACTAGAAATACTACAATCTTCCATTCTCAAAGTATACAAATAGGTAGAGAAGAATGAACATGGATTTGATACTTGGATCTTGGATGCACATCTTAATTCCCTCAGTAGCTCAACATCATTTATTGTTTTATCTGTCTCCCTAGTGGACTGTAAGCTTCTTAAGAGTCTAATTATTCCTTGTCTGGAGAGAGAGCATACTAGAGTCTTTTACAAACTCAAACATCTTGATTGGAATCCAGGCTCTGCCACTTACTAGTTGTATGACCTTGAGCAAGTGATTTAACCACTGTAATTAAAAAAAAAAAAAAAACTAAGAAAAGTAGTATGTACCATAATACCTAATTTATAGAATTGTTGTAAGATAAACTAAGCTAATCCATGTAGGAAACTACTTAGCATGGTACCTAGCACAATGTAAGAATTTTTTAAGGAAGTTAATAGTATTAGTTTTATATATATACACCACCCACATAGAATACATCTTGTCATTTAATAAAGGATTGCTCAATGAATGACTGAATGAATGAATGAGTGAATGGATGAATGAATGACAACTTTGCCTCTGTTGCTTTGAGTGTTCCAGGAGGCAAAACTCTTGGAGACTTGAGACCATGAAGATGAGCTTGTGGTGTGATATAACTTTTAGAGTCATAGTCGTTTCAGCTGCTTTGTATCAAATGTAATGGTTCCTTAGCCATTTTTAATAATGTCTAGGAAAGATCTGCCCAAAACCAATGTGTTGTCTTCTTAGAAAGTACTCTCTTCTTGCTCTTGTCCCCAAGGACACAGAGCAGAGATGCTGCCTACTTTCATGCCTGGTATCAGCTTTCCAAAGCTGAAAGGTCAGCTTTGACTTCCAGGTCTGGGCCTCAGCTACCCTCTCCATGTTCCAGCCTTGGGAAGCTTTTGCAAGCGGTTGATTGGTATAAGCAGGGGCCACAGGGTGCACTGAGTTCTCAGGGTCAAGAGCAATGGGATAGTAGAGGGAACACCTCAGCCTGAGGAGCAGTGTCAGAGCCAGCATGGTATTCAGGCTTTCAATATCTAGGCACTCAGCACGTGGAGAGGGTACTGTGGAACACCAGCCCTCCTCCTTCTTCAGGACCGGCATATTCACTCCCATAGCTGCTGGGAATACTGGCTACTCAAAACTTTAAGCTGAGTCCCTCTCTGAGAATTGCTCTCAGCACAAGGAAGCTGCCTTGCCCAACCAGTAGCAGCCCGCCTCCAATGACTGCTCATTTCTGGGGTTTAGCCTCCTTGGGCAGCCCAAGGACTTTCCTAGTGCTGAGGCCGCAGAATCTGCTGCCATTATCAGTCAGTTCCACATCTACCTCTGCCCCACCCCATTTCTTTGTCTCCTCACAGATGTTGCTCCTGTGAACAAGCCCCAAGAAATCTCCTGCACACTAGTCACAGAGTCCATTTCCAGGAAATCTGACCTAAGACAAAATTGTTTTAAGTGTCAGAGATACTGTAATGAATAACACAGAATTCTCATGGACCTTACATTGGAGGGGAAGGAAGAAGGAGGGAATGAGTGAGAGAAATAGAAACAAATGAAAACACAATATGTCAGATAGGGATACGTACAATGAAAACAAACGGAACAAAGTAAGGAGAATGAAAAATGAAGGGGGTGCTGTTTTCGATCGTCTCATCAGGATAGACCTCCTTGATAAGGGGCATTTGAGCAGAGACCAGAATGAAGGGAATGAAGCATGTTGATATCTGAAAGAATATTTCAGGCAGAGGCAAGAGCAAGTGCAAAGGGCCTGAGGAGATGTGTTTAGCGTACTCACAGAACAGTGAGAAAACCTGAGTGACTGGACAGAGTAAGAGAAGGGAAGAACAATTTGCACAGTATGTTTTTAAGTGATTCTTCTGGCTGCTATGTGAAAAACAGATTGGGAGAGGGAGCAGGGGTGGAAGTAGAAAGACCAGTTAGGAGGTTAATATAATACTCAGACAAAAGATAACCAGCCCCAGTTAACCAAAGAATCTTAGCATCTTCTTACACGCAAATCTGTAAGTTATGCAAGAAAACACACCCACCTGTGTATATGCCCCCAGTTAGTTAAAAGTTCAAGTCCCCCTTTAAAGGTTCTGGTCACCAAATCTAATGTATGTGTGTGTTTGTGTCTGTGTGTGTTTGTGTGTGTGTGGTGGATTCGGGGGGATGGGGGAGTCCTCTATACTTCCAAAGAATTCTCCAACACCAGATAGGTGTCCTACAGTTCAACTCAATTCTGATACTGTCTGCTTGGACTTAGCATCAAATACCACAGGTTAAGGGCTCAGGCCCACAGGACTGCCCCCCTCAACTTTAGAGACCATTCGCAAGCCCAGATGCTTCTGACTGACCTGTGCTTCTGACAAACTGGCTATAGGTCAGAGGCTCCAATGACACCCCTCTTTGGGTTTGATTAATTTGCTAGAGTGGCTCAGAGAACTCAAAGAAACATTTTACTTACTAGATTACCAGTTTATTATAAGAAGTATATAACTCAAAATACAAATGAACATCCAGATGGAAGACACGCATAGGGCAAGGGATGTGGAAAGGCAGTGGAGCCTCCATGCCACTCTCCCCAAATCGTCACATGTTCACCAACCCAAAAGCTCTCGGAACCCTGTCCTTCTGGGTTTTTATGGAGGCTTGATCTCATAGGCATGATTCATTAAGTCAACGTTGATTGGTGATTGAACTCCATCTCCAGCCCCTCTTCTATCCCCAGAGATCGGGGGTGGGGTGGGGAGGTACTGAAAATTTCAACCCTCTAATCACATGTTTGATTTCACTGGCAACCAGTCCCCATCCTTAAGTGGATTCCAAAAGTCACCTCATTAACCTAACAAAAAACACCTTTATGTTCTCTTCACTTAGGAAATTCCAAGGGTTTTAGAAACTCTGTGCCAGAAATGTGGACAAAGACCAAATATATATTTTTCATTATAAATCACAGTATCACACACCCTTCAACCCTCATTCCAGAAGATTGTCAGCTGGGGGAAACTACTTTTTCCAGAAGTGAGTTATCCATCACAGCAGGTATTTAACATGAAACCCAAGGACAAAATAGCTACAAAGGTGCTAAGAAGTAATCTAACTGCAGATATATAGTTAAGGTAGTAGCAAGAAGATTTGCTGATGGATTAGGCATGGTTTTGAAAAAGAGGATGGAAAGAAGGAAGGGAGGGAGGGAGGAGAGAAAAGGGAGGCAAGGAAAGGGAGGAAGGAAGGAGTAAACAATAATTCCAAGATTTAGTATGAGCAACTAGGATAAAAGATACTATAGCTTTAAGGGAAAAAATTTTAAGCATGCTAAGTTTGAGTCACCTTTGGACACTTAAATGGAGCTTTGAATAGGGAGTTTGGACTCTGGAGTTGAAGACAAAGGTCCAAGGACTTCCTTGGTGGTGCAGTGGTTAGGAGTCCACTGCAGGGGACATGGGTTCAAGCCCTGGTCCAGGAAGATCCAACATGCCGCAGAGCAACTAAGCCCGTGCACCACAACTACTGAAGCCCATGCACCTAGAGCCAATGCTCTGCAACAGGAGAAGCCCAAGCACCACAATGAAGAGTAGCCCCTGCTCACCTCAACTAGAGAAAGCCTGCATGCAGCAACAAAGACCCAATGGAGCTAAAAAAAAAAAAAAAAGAAAGAAAAGTCCAAGCTGAAGATATGAATTTGGTCGTTAATGGCATACATTGTATTTAAAGCTGTAAGCCTGATGAGGTCATCAAAGATGTGAGTGTAGACAGAGAATTCAGGGCCTGAGAGTAGTCCAATATTTAGAAATCTAGGTGGTAAGAAGGAATCAAGGAAGAATACTGAGAAGGAACAATAATGAGATAGGAAGAAAACCAAGTAAGCATGGTGTCCTGGAAGCCAGGTGAAGGAAGTATGTTATGACAAAGGGAGAGAGCAACTGTTAATAGGCTGACCAAGATGTATCCTAAGAATTGACATTTGGACTTGGCAATATGGAGCTTAATTATCAGCAACTTTGACAAGAGCTGTTTTTGTCAATGGTGGGGACAAAAGCCTTCATGGAAGAGTGCACAAAAGAATGGCAGAAGGGGAACTCTGATAGAATAACAGAATTGCCTGGAATTCTGGGCTAAGACTCTGAAGTTAAGCCCAACTTCAAAGAGTGCTGTGCTCAATTAGTGATGTCTGCCATGAGTATAGGATAGGAAAACTGTGATATTTATGACACATATTTACTATTCTTGTTCCAGGAAATATAGTGATTCACTCCATACTTTCTATACACATTTTTATGCTATCAACCATTTGAGGCACTCATTAACAGTTAATTTAATATTGTTGCAATAGGCTGCTGATTTTTCAACATCCAGATGTTCCTGAGTATAAAAGGATGTTTTATTAAATTATATATCACAGTTGGATAGTTTTAAAACAGTTTCCAGTGTACCACATAAAGCAATTTATGAGATCCTTCAGTGTCCTGAAAGAACTCAAGATGTCTTAAAAAGACATCACGTCTCTCTGAATAACTAATTTACTAAGCAAAGGGGCTTAGAAAGGGTAGAAAAATCAACATTTGTCTATACAGTGCACATTGCGTTTCCTGTCTCCCTGTTCCCTGGGAGTCAAGACTAGGTAATACAGATTTGCACATACATATCTCTTTTGTAGAGTTACTTTGTTTGCACTGGAGGTCAAATGAGGCTGCTCTATCAAATGATCACAATGTACAGGAAAAGAGACTAGTAAGAACAGGTACGCAGAAATATTAAAATTTAATTCAGTGACCAACTGATTTCCATTAAGACCATGCTTGCTTCAAGACTTATGTTTTATCCTAGTCTCCAAAAGTACTCAACTCCCTGAGAAAATATTTCTTCTCTATGGTTTTTGGAAGTTAATTTCCCTTTAAATTTGCATATTTGCATTCTAACACATAATTTCTCAGAGTTGGAAAATGTCTTCAGTTATCTTGTTCAAATATCTTCCCTCTGTGATGAGTAAATTCTTGGTGCACTGGCCCCAGCAGATGCCCTTGGATCTCTGGTTAAACACCTCCAGTGATGGACAACTCGACCTGGAGAAAGCAGTTCCCTCCAGCTGTCATTCTTCCGAAAAGAGAGTTGAAGGGGGACCTAGACACTCAAATAATTGCGAAAATATGCACATAGGTGGTTGTGTTTTCTCACATAACTTATAGGTTTGCATAACAATATACTTTGATTCTTTGGTTATCTGAGGCTGATTTATTTTGATGATTCTCTGATTTCTGAGGCTCCAAGACAGAGCAAGCATTCTTTGTCAACTAAATGGCCTCCAACTATGCCCAGACTTAAGAGGGGTCCCATTAAAATAAACTCAAGGCTGTCTGATTTTTAAATCTCTTTTGTTCCTGGTCTAGCTGACAGGCGTGTGGTTGGGAGAGTGGAAGGACAACTATAGAATAACAACCTCCTAGTTCTCTAATTATGGCACCAATAATCCCCTTTATATTCTGGTGTTTTGTTGCATGTTTATGGTTTTCATCTTAAAGGCTGAACAAAAGCTGACTCCAATTGCTACAAACTCATGAGGCCCCAGCCACAGGCCTCAAGCAAGGAAACAAACAACCAGAATGCATGGGAACCCAGTTTCTGAGATTAAATATGACAATGGTGTAGAGTTCATATATCTCAGGAAAAAGGGGATATTTAAAAGTCTCCAGGGTGCCCTGTCAGATCAGGATTATCCAGGACCCATGCAATTGTTCATTTTTCATCCTCAGTGAAATGTCACATGGATTCTGTCCTTTACTTATGTTTAAAGATGGATAGCCAATTGTTTAAGCCTGGTGTTTTTCATTAATTAGATCTCTACCACCAAAGCTTTAAGTGAAGTCATTTAATTTAGACTTTGGTTAGTGGGCTATAGAAAATCAGTATTAATTACTGTTTTTTATTAATTTTATTTTCCATATGACCCAGCCAGTCAAGGAGAATAGGGTTTTGAAATTTTACAAACCAATTCTCCATCGATAAAAGAAAACGTTAGATTCATTGTCAGCAGTGAGCAATTTCATACATTGGGCCCAGGGTACTCCCTAAGCAAACAACGAAGAGCAAGAAAGGGAAACATAAATTTTGCCTTTTTCTACCCATAGAGAGATGGGGTAAGAATGTGTTTTAGTTCATCTGTGGATTCTAAATGCTGACTTACAGACTCAAGTATCAAAATGACATTCTCTTTCACTCTGAAGGAAAAAAAGTTTTAAAGGCCAGCAAGGCAATCTGGTTATATCCATCATTACCCTTAGTTAATGACCTACTTGTTAGTTAGCAGCTGCTGTGGCCAAGGAAAGGTACCTGGTTTCTAACAGTAGTACCTCATTGCTAGTTGGAATGAGAGAATGAGAGAAATCAACGGTCTGCCTCAGGGCCATGTGGGTGAGTGGACCCAGCTTGAAAAGAATGTGCTTCTCTTCAGTTACCTAGAATAAGTGTAAGTCTTTGCCTTGGAAGAAATCTTAAAAAAAAAAGAAAAATCTAGCAGAGGATTACCTTAAAACTGGACAAAGCCAACTGGAAAGAAGCAAGGTTATGAGGAAAGCATTTCCAGGGCTCACATTTTCTTGGAGAAGAGTATAAATTATAATTTTGACATTTTTTGTGAAAAATCTAACCACTGAGCAAAAATAAAATATTTGTGCCAATATGATTGGGACATTCTCTCCCTGCTGTCAAGCCACATGGAAAGTCAGACTTGAGGATCAGAAGGGGACTTGGAGCTTGTGAAATCATAAGGGAGAAGGCTAGATAAACGGCATCTTTAATGGCCTCCACCTGACAGTGACAGTGGTCTTGCCAAATGGACCATAATTGCAAACTCCTTCAGCTAGAGCTCCTTACGTTCACTGTCACACCAGCTCTAACCTGCCACTGGAAATAAAACTAAAGAAACACAAAACTAAAATCAAGCATCCCCTATCAGTCTTTGAGCAGTCCATGAAAAGTTTAGCTGCTTCCTATACAATATATGTGGGTGAGTGGACCCAGGTTGAAAAGAATGTGCTTTTCTTCAGGTACCTGTAGTATACACTATATGTGCATACACTATATGTGCATATACTATATATGTGCATACACTATGTATGTGCATACACTATGTGCATACACTATATGTGCATACACTATATATGTGCATACACTATATGTGCATATACTATATGTGCATACACTATGTAAGTATGTATAAATATATATAAAATATATGCAAAATATAAAAAAATATATAAAAATGTATTCAGATTACTGTTTCAGAACACTGAAGACACGAGATATAGATTAAAAGTGCAATCTAGGAATGCTGCAATTTATGCTCAAGTCCTTGAATTTATAATGAAATTTTTAAAAAAAGCAAACTGATTACCTACAGAGGATATTAGGAACCAGTTCATTATCTTTATGATAAATAAAGGGAAAGAGTCAAGCATCTCCTGTGTGAACCGTACCATTTGGTAATCAAAGAGTAGATGAGGGGAAGCATCTGTTTATAAATTTTCTAGCTAATAAATGAAAGGGAAATGGTAGAATTAGGCATTCCCATTTAGCAGTTCCCAGGCATTGAGCATTGGCTAATGTTAGCATCTAAATAAGTGCAAATATCAAACTTTATGTGCCTCCTGATGAAAGAACTCAATGCCACCTACCAAATGGAATGAACCTGAATCTAATGGGGTTCTGAATATAGTTTCCAACTTAGGAAAATACAGAGAACATAAGAACTGTACAGTGCATATATAATCAGCAACATCCATATTACAGGAAAATTCTACAGATGAAAAGGTAGATTGAAAGAAAAAGAAAGGAATGTATAGAAACCTGTAGAGTAAAAGAGGCTTGAAAGACATATCCATTTTTTTAATGGGCAAGACTAAACTAGAGTGTTTAGGGATGCTCACTTGCATGGTAAAACGAAAGGATGCAAAGAAAAGATTACTATGAAAGTCAGGGTAGTAGATACTTTGGGGGAAGAGGAAAAGATCACATGGGCCACACAGCTTTCTGCCATAACTGACAGTTTTCCCTCTTGACCTCAGTGGTGGTTAGAAGGGAGTTGCCTACTAACTCATTAAACTATACAGCTATTCTGTGTTACTTTTTATATCTGTTTGGTTTAACAATAAAGGGTTTGCAGAATGAGAAATCCACTCTTCTTCTCTGGTTTTGTTTTATGGAAACCTGGGCCTGAGGCAGGCTTCTTACCCTCCAGAGCCTCAGCCAATCAGTCACTGCCCAATGTCAAAATATTTTGGAATAGCTACATGATGGGCTATGTCCATTTTCACTTGGTGATTTGGATCTCCTTGACTGACACCTCTTGGGGCTACTCTGGCCCAAAAGCAACATTTCTAAGACGTCCTCCAGGAGTACGAAGCCAACCCAGGTGACCTACTAGATTTTATATCTTAGTGCTGACAAACAGGACCGCTAGTTTAAGATGGCTGAAGTTACTATCTTTAACAATCCTCCCTCCCGTGGACCGGAGTGTGGCGGCAGTGTGTCTGCTGGGAAAAGGAAAGTGACTTCAGCACTCCAGTACATTACCAAGATGAAAAAAAATTATCTCATCAAAGCTAGTCAAGAAATTATACACTGTTTAGGACTCCTGCTTTCAGTACCAAGTAACAAAGCTACAGATAATTCCTGAAAGCTTTCCAAGGCATGTAGTAGGGTTGGGGAGGTTGTTGCTAAAGTATCCTGAAGGACAAAGGAGACAGGATGACTTCAACTGTATCAGATTTTACAGATCACTATCCAGCCTCTTCCACTACCTGAGAAGACCTTGGCTGCATACATGTCTACTTGGCCCAATAAAATAAGAGCTCTGGCATTTTCCTCAGACTACCCTATCTCATTCTCAGGCAGTTTGCTGCCAGTGCCTGGATACAAGAGAACTGGTGCCTTGAAAGCGGAAGTGAAGACCTCAGCTTCGATCCCATGAAGTCTACCCACTTGGTTTTGTAGCTCCCTGCTCCACCAAAATTTATGACCATTATTTTTTTTTAAGCTCTTTATTGGAATATAATTGCTTTACACTCTTGTACCGGTTTTTGAGGTACACCAAAGTGAATCAGCTGTATTTATACATATATCCCCATATCCCCTCCCTCCCGCGACTCCCTCCCACCCTCCCTGTCCAGGCCCTCTAAAGCATCACCCATCATCGAGTTAATCTCCCCTTGTTACATAGCAACTTCCCACTAGCTATTTTACATTTGGTAGCGTATCTATGTCTATGCTACTATCTCACTTTATCCCAGTTTCCCTTTTGCCCTCCACCCCCCCTACCCCAGCCCTGTGTCCTCAAGTCCATCCTCTACATCTGCATCTCCACTCTTGTCCTGTCACTGGGTTCATCAGTACCATTTCTTCAGATTCCATATATATGAGTTAGCAAACGGTATTTGTTTTTCTCTTTCCGGCATACTTCACTCTGTATGACAGTCTCTAGGCCAATCCACATCATTACATACAGTTCAATTTCATTCCTTTGTATGGCTGAGTAATATTCCATTGTATATATATGCCACGTCTTCTTTATCCATTCACCTGTTGATGGGCATTTCAGTTGCTTCCATGTCCTGGCTGTTGTAAATAGTGCTACAATAAACATTATGGTACATGTTTCTTTTTGGATTATGGTTTTCTCTGGGTATATGCCCAGGAGTGGGATTACTGGGTCATATGGTAGTTCCATTTTTAGTTTTTTAAGGAACTTCCAAACTGTTTTCCATAGTGGCTGTACCAGCTTACATTCCCACCAACAGTGCAGGAGGGTTCCCTTTTCTCCACACCCTCTCCAACATTTACTGTTTCTAGATTTTTTGATGATGGCTATTCTGACCAGTGTGAGGTAATACCTCATTGTGGCTTTGACTTGCATTTCTCTAATGATTAGTGATGTTGAGTATCTTTTCACGTGTTTGTTAGCCATCTGCATGTCTTCTCTGGAGAAATGTCTGTTTAGGTCTTCTGCCCATTTGTGGATTGGATTATTTGCTTTTTTGGTATTAAGCTGCATGAGCTGCTTGTATATTTTGGAGATTAATCCTTTGTCTGTTGCTTCGTTGGCAAGTATTTTCTCCCATTCTGAGGGTTGTCTTCTTCTCTTGTTTATGCTTTCTTTCACTGTGCAAAAGCTTTTAAGTTCTATTAGGTCCCATTTGTTTATTCTTGATTTTATTTCCATTATTGTAGGAGGTGGGTCAAAAAGGATCTTGCTTTGATGGATGTCATAGAGTGTTCTGCCTATGTCTTCCTCTAGGAGTTTTATAGTGTCTGGCCTTACATGTAGGTCTTTAATCCATTTGGAGTTTATTTTTGTGTATGGTGTTAGGAAGTGTTCTAATCTCTTTCTTTTACATGTAACTGTCCAATTTTCCCAGCACCACCTATTGAAGAGGCTGTCTTTTTTCCATTGTATATGCTGGCCTCCTTTGTCAAAGATAAGGTGCCCATATGTGTGTGGGTTTACCTCTGGGTTCTCTATTCTGTTCCATTGATCTACCTTTCTGTTTTTGTGCCAGTACCATACTGTCTTGATCACTATGGCCTTGTAGTATAGCTTGAAGTCAGGAAGCCTGATTCCACCAACTCCATTTTTCCTTCTCGAGATTGCTTTGGCTCTTCAGGGTCTTTTGAGTTTCCATACAAATCGTAAGATTTCTTATTCTAGTTCTGTGAAAAATGCTGTTGGGAATTAGATAAGGATTGCATTGAATCTGTAAATTGCTTTGGGTAGTATAATCATTTTCACAATGTTGATTCTTCCAATCCAAGAACATGGTATGTCCCTCCATCTGTTTGTATCATCTTTGACTTCTTTCATCAGTGTCTTATAGTTCTCTGCATACAGGTCTTTTGTCTCCTTAGGCAGGTTTATTCCTAAGTCTTTTATTCTTTTTGTTGCAATGGTAAGTGGGAGAGTTTCCTTAATTTCTCTTTCTGTCCTTTCGTTGTTAGTGTATAGGAATGCAAGAGATTTCTGTGCATTAATTTTATATCCTGCTACTTTACTAAATTCATCGATTAGTGCTAGCAGTTTTCTGGTAGAATCTTTAGGGTTTTCTATATAAAATATGTCATCTGTGAAGAGTGACAGTTTTACTTCTTCTTTTCCAATTTGGATTCCTTTTATTTCATTTTCTCCTCTGATTGCTATGGCTAAAACTTCCAAAACTATGTTGAATAACAATGGTGAGAGTGGGCACCCTTGTCTTGTTCCTGTTCTTAGAGGGAATGCTTTCAGTTTTTCATCATTTAGAACAATTGGCTGTTGGTTTCTCATATATGGATTTTATGATGTTGAGGTAATTTCCTTCTATGCCCATTTTCTGGAGAGTTTTGATCATAAATGGATGTTGAATTTTTTCAAAAGCTTTTTCTGCATCTATGGAGATGATCATATGGTTTTTATCCTTCAATTTGTTGATATGATGTATCACATTGATTGATTTGCATATATTGAAGAATCCTTGCATTCCAGGGATAAACCCCACTTGATCATGGTGTATGATCTTTTGATGTGCTGTTGGATTCTGTTAACTAGTATTTTGTTGAGGATTTTTGCATCTATATTCATCAGTGATATTGGCCTGTAATGTTCTTTTTTGTGACATCTTTGCCTGGTTTTGGTATCAGGGTGATGGTGGCCTTGTAGAATGAGTTTGGGAGTGTTCCTCCTTCTGCTATATTTTGGAAGAGTTTGAGAAGGATAGGTGTTAGCTCTTCTCTAAATGTTTGATAGAATTCCCCTGTGAAGCCATCTGGCCCTGGACTTTTGTTTGTTGGGAGAGTTTTTATCACAGTCTCAATTTCCATACTTGTGATTGGTCTGTTCATATTTTCTACTTCTTCCTGGTTCAGTCTTGGAAGATTGTATTTTTCTAAGAATGTATCCATTTTTTCCAGGTTATCCAATTTATTGGCATATAGTTGCTTGTAGTAGTCTCTCATGATCTTTTGTATTTCTGTGGTGTCAGTTGTTACTTCTCCTTTTTCCTTTCTAATTCTGTTGATTTGCGTCTTCTCCCTTTTTTCCTGATGATTCTGGCTAATGGTCTATCAATTTTGTTTACCTTTTCAAAGGACCAGCTTTTAGTTTTATTAATCTTTGCTATTGTTTCCTTCCTTTCTTTTTCATTTATTTCTGACCTGATCTTTATGATTTCTTTCCTTCTGCTCACTTCGGGGTTTTTTTGTTCTTCTCTCTCATTGTTTTAGGTGTAAGGTTCAGTTGTTTATTCGGTATGTTTCTTGTTTCTTGAGGTAGGATTGTATTGCTATAAACTTCCATCTTAGAACTGCTTTTGCTGCATCCCATAGGTTTTGGGTTGTTGTGTTTTCATTGTCATTGGTTTCTAGGTATTTTTTGATTTCCTCTTTGATGTCTTCAGTGATTTCTTGGTTATTTAATAGTGTATTGTTTAGTCTCCATGTGTTTGTATTTTTTACAGTTTTTTTCAGGTAATTGATATCTAGTCTCATGGTGCTGTGGTCAGAGAAAATACTTGATATGATTTCAATTTTTTTGAATTTACTGGGGCTTGATTTGTGACCCAAGATGTGATCTATCCTGGAGAATGTTCTGTGTGCACTTGAGAAGAAAATGTATTCTGTAGAGTTTGGATGGAATGTCCTATAAATATCAATTAAGTCGAGATGGTCTAATGTGTCATTTAAAGCTTGAGTTTCCTTATTTATTTTCTGTTTGGATGATCTGTCCATTGACGTAAGAGGGGTGTTAAAGTCTCCTACTATTACTGTGTTACTGTCAATGTCCCCTTTTATGGCTGTTACCATTTGCCTTATGTATTGAGGTGCTCCTATGTTGGGTGCATAGATATTTTCAATTGTTATATCTTCTTCTTGGATTGATCCCTTGATTATTATGTAGTGTCCTTCCTTGTCTCTTGTAATGGTCTTTACTTTAAAGTCTAATTTGTCTGATATGAGTATTGCTACTCCAGCTTTCTTTTGACTTCCATTTGCATGGAATATCTTTTCCATCCCCTTACTTTCAGTCTATATGTGTTCCTTGGTCTGAAGTGGGTTTCCTGTAGACAGCATATGTAAGGGTTTTGTTTTTGTATCCATTCAACCAGTCTGTGCCTTTTGGTTGGGGCATTTAATCCACTTACATTTAAGGTGATTATTGACATGTATGTTCCTATTACCATTTTCTTAATTGTTTTGGGTTTGTTTTTATAGGTCTTTTCCTTCTCTTGTGTTTCCTACTTTAAAAAGTTCCTTTAGCAGTTGTTGTAAGGCTGGTATGCTGGTGCTGAATTCTCTTAACTTTTGCTTGTCTGTAAAGCTTTTGATTTCTCCCTCAAATCTGAATGAGATTCTTGCTGGGTAGAGTATTCTTGGCTGTAGGTTTTTCTCTTTCAGGGCTTTCAGTATATCCTGCCACTCCCTTCTGGCCTGCAGAGTTTCTGCAGAAAGATCAGCTGTTATTCTTATGGGTTTTCCCTTACATGTTATTTGTTGCTTTTCTCTTGCTGCTTTTAACATGTTTTCTTTGTGTTTAATTTTTGTTCATTTGATTAACATGTGCCTTGGTGTATTGCTCCTTGGGTTTATTCTGTATGGGACTCTCTGCACTTCTTGGACATGATTAATTATTTTCTTTCCCATGTTGGGGAAGTTTTCCACTATAACCTCTTGAAATATTTTCTCAGACCCTTTCTTTTTTTTTTTCTTCTTCTGGGATGCCTATGATTCAAATGTTGGTGAGCTTAATGTTGTCACCAAGGTCTCTGAGACTGTCTCCCATTCTTTTTATTCTTTTTTTCCTTTTCTGCTCTGTGGCAGTTATTTCCCCCATTCTATCCTCCAACTCACTTATTCATTCTTCTGCCTCAGTTATTCTGCTGTTTATACCATCTAGAGTATTTTTAATTTTTAATTTTAATTTTTATTTTGTTATCTATTACTGTTTGTTTCTTCTTTAGTTCTTCCGAGTCTTTATTAACTGTTTCTTGTATTTTCTCTATTTTGTTATCGAGATTTTGGATCATCTTTACTATCATTACTCTGAATTCTTTTTCAGGAAATTTTCCTATTTTCTCTTCATTTATTTGGTCGTGTGTATTTTTACCTTGTTCCTTCATCTGTGACATATTTTTTTATTGTCTCATTTTCCCCCCACTTTGGATGGGTGGGATTGTGTTCCTGTCCCACTGGGTGTTTGGCCTAAGGTTTCAAGCACTGGAGTTTGTAGGCTGTTGAGTATAGCTGGGTCTTGGTGTTGAGGTGAGAACCTCTGGGAGACCTCACTTTGATGACTATTCCCTGGGATCTGGGTTTCCCTGTTAGTCCAATGTTTTGGACTCAGAGCTCCCACCTCAGGAGCTCAGGCCTGATCCTGGGCTTGTTAATCAAGATCCCACAAGCCGTGTGGAGCAGGAAAATGAAAAAATTAAAAAAAAAAAAAAGATGGAGCAACAACTGGAAGGTAAAACAACTGCAATAGCCGAAGTGAGCAGGTGGGAAGAAAAAAAAAAAGCCAGAAAATGCCTTGGCTGTGGGAACGGGGCTTAGACAATGGTGGCAGCAATGTTAGGCAATGGGCAGGGCCTACACTTAGAAAAGGCCCTGGGGGTGGTGGGGAATGAGGCTTAGGCCCAATGAGGCAGAGGGGCCCAGGGATGCCTCTGGTCCTGGGGGCAAAGGACCAGATCGAGGTATCCAGCAGGCTCCCCAGGTCCAAGTTGGTGGGAGAAATGCTAGGCACCTCCCCTAGTCCTCCAATCTTGGAGGGTCCCTCCCCCTTGGGTTCTCTTCTTCCTCACCCCCTCCCTCTTATTCCCCTAGGACCCTCACAGCTGGAGGGGACAATGGAAGACAGGAGACCAGACTCTGATGCCCAACAGGCTTCCCAGGGCCAACTGGGCTAGGGTAATACCTGCAGCACTTCCCCAGATCTCCCAGTCTCGTAGGGTCCCTGTCTGCCTTTCCTCCTCTCCCCAGCCCCCCACTCTCCTAAGTCCCAAGCAACTGGAGGGGGCCCTGGAGTGTGAAAGACCAGGTCCGTGAGCCTAGCGGGCTTCCCAGGGCTAGTGGGCAGGGGAAATACCTTCCCTGCCTCCCTTGATCCTCCAATCCCAGAAGGCCCTCCCTTGCCCACCTCTCCTTTTCTCCTCTGCTTTTCTTTTACACCCCTAGGACCAGTGAGACCCAAAGGGGCCCCTGGAGGACCGAAGACCAGGCCTGGGGGTGCAACAGGCCTCACGGTGCCAAGTGGGTAGGGAGATTTCCCGCAGTGTCCCCCCTGATCCTCTGGTCCTGCAAGGTCCCCCTCACTGCTGTCTACCTCTCTTCCTCTTCTCCTCTCCTCCCTCCCTCCCACACTTGTATGACCCACTCAGCCGGAGAGACTGAGGGACCAGACTCGGGAGCCCAGCAGGCCCGCCGGGCCGAAGTGGGCAGGGGAATGGTCCTCTGCACCTCCCATGGTCCTCTGCTCCTGGAACGTCCCACCACTGGTCTGCCTCTCTTCCTCTTCCCCTGCCATGCTCCAACATCCCCAGGACCAATGCATCTGGGAGAGGACCCTGGAGAGTTGGAGACCAGGCCTGGGAGCCCAGCAGGCTTCCTGGACCAGTGGGCAGTGGAAATGTCTTTTGCTCCTCCCCCGATCCTCTGATCCCAGAGGCTCCCTCCCCTCTTCTGCCTCTCTTCTTTTCCCCCCACCGCTTCCCTCCTGTACTTCTAGGACCAATGGCCCGGAGGGGCCTTGGAAGGTGGAGGACCTGCCCAGAAGAAATACCCGGCGGTGCCTCCCCTATTCTTCTGACCTGGAGAGATTCCCTTCCCACCCCCACTGTCTGCCTCTTTCCCTCCCCCCATCCCCCTCCCCCCCCCCCACACCCCCAGGACCCTCGTGCCAGAGGAGGGCCTGGAGAGTGAAGGACCAGGCCCGGGAGCCCAGTCAGCCTCCCTGGCCAAGAGAGCAGGCGAAATGCCCTCTCGCCTCCCCGTCCCCCAATCTCAAAGCCCGCACCCCCACCAGTCCGCCTCTCTACCTCCTCGCCCTCCTCTCTCCTTCCCACACCCCCAGGACCCAGACAGCCCGGAGGGGCCCTTGGAGGGTGGAGGACCCTGCTGGGGAGCCCAGCAGGCCCCCAAGCCAGGGAGCTCAGCAGGCCTCCTGACCTCCTGGGTCGGTGAAACCCAGTTTCAGATCTCCCCAACCCCCAATGGTCTCTCCAGGCAGGAACTTCCCCCGTCACCCAGCCACCCCCCGGGGTGCCAGTCTCATCTGGCTTCCCCTTCCCCAGCCCCCTGACTTCCCCCAGGTCCTACCTGGTTGCTCCGGGGTTCCTACATCTCCTTTGGCCTCAGGTCCCCTGCCGGCCTCCAGCAACCTATCTATTTGTGGGGAGACACAATCTCCGCGTCTTCCCACGCCGCCATCTTGACTCTGCCCCCGACCATTATTTTTAATAATTATGATGATAAGTTATTTTTGAAGTTCATGGCTCAAGAATGCTTGGGACTGGCTTATATTAAATTGGCCAATAAACTGCCTTGAGTCAAGACAAATTGTAAGGCAATGCAGAGATTTGGGAGTATGGAGCATGGGAGAAGAGGGAGCTATTGGAAAGAAATCTCTAAGCACAAAGCACTTTATAAGTCTTCAAAGTGCTTTTAAAGTCAATCTGATATGTAACTAAAAGTTAACAAAACTGCACATGTATATCCCACACCTAGACTGCATTCACACTGGGCATGTAAAATCCAAAATGCAAGATTTTATGGGAGCTGGAACCCATGATGTGTCTGCCTGTCAGGAAGCTGATGAAACATGACTTTTGATGACCTCAGCCAGTGGCACCCTGGGGCATGGACAATAGCTCTGCCATATCCAAGGCCCTGAAAGGAAGTGTGGACTCCATTTCTCCAGGGGACGAGGCCTATGGGCTCTATAATAATAATTCCTGCATTAGAAGTCAGTTTGTCCAATATCCTCAGTTTATCAATGGGGGAACAAAAGTCTAAGGAGGGATGTATTGATACCTGCTTAAGCAAACACTAATTCCACCCTTCCCTTCCTCCTGGATGACAAAACCCCAATTTTGTTTGGGTAAGCATTTGCCATATAGTCATGTGCTCAGAAAAGGGATCCACTGCAACCCCCAGAGAAAATGAACCATGGCTGTTCAAAGCCAATCATAGCCTCTCAATGCCCTTAGCAGTGATTGGTTAGGCACAGATATATGACCAATCCTGGCCAATGGGATCTGGGGATAGTCTGCTCAGGAATTTCTAAGAAATACTTTCCTCAAGTAAAAACAAGAAAGAAGAAAAAGAAACTCTCTTCTTCTTCACAGGACACTATAATGTGTCACTTGAAACTTCTATAGCCACTGTACAAACAAGACAGGAAAGGCAAGTGCAAAGATGGCAGACCCTACATCCTCAATGATGTCAAGAAGCTGCAACTCTGGACTTGTTATGCACGATAGTAAGTATCTTTGTTGTTTAAGCTACTTTTTAATATACTCTCAATTTCTTACAATCTGAAGCATCCTAGCTAATATAATCACAGAAAGTTTGTGACAGAGCTGGGATTAGAACCAGATGTCATGATTTCCAGGCCACTGAAGGCCTCTACTTAAGGGACTGATGAAGTGTGTAAATAGGTGTATCAATCTAGGTTATGCTGCAGAAATTAAAAAAAAACACCAAATTTCAGTGGCTTACAACAGAAAGTTTCTCTTTCTTGTTTTGTAACATGTTTATCAGGGTTGGCTGAAGTTCTCCTCCAGGGAACCAGGCTAATGGAGAAACTCTTTTCTTGAATATTGCTGGTTTTGTGACAAAGAGAGAAAGAGAGCATGGCAAATCCTAAACGGGCTCTTAAAACTTCTGTTCAGAAATTACACACAACACTTTCACTCACATTTCATTAACCAGAGCAAGTCACATAGTCTAGCTTGATATCAGTGAGAAGGGGAAAAAGGACAATTTCTTTACATAAACACCACATTTAGTCCGTATTTAATACTTCTAAAAAATATTTAAGCACCATGGATAACTAAGAGGGCTACTGAATTGTTTGTTTGTTTGTTTGTTTTCGGCCATGCAGCACAGCTTGAGGGATCTTAATTCCCCAATCACGAATCGAACTTGGGGCCCCAACAGTAAGAGCAACGAGTCCTAATCACTGGCCCACCAGGGAACTCCCTACTGAATTGTTTTGAAAACATCTCTAAACTTTAGAATATTTTAGGAAACACAACTGCCATGCCTTGTTTATAATAAAATATCTTTTCATTTTGGAATGATTATATGTCCATTAAAATTTTTTTCCACACTGCATTACATACTTGAATGTTGCTATAAGAGTAGATCTTAAATGTTCTCACCATAAAAAACAAATGGTAATTTTGTAAGGATGGAGGTATTAGCTAATGCTATGATGGTAATCTTTTTGCAATATATAAATGTATCAAATCATAGTGCATCTTAAACTTATAAAATGTTATATATCGGTTATATCTCAATAAAGCTGGGGGGGGAATATTTTTAATTTCCAAATCATTAAAAGTTAAAAAAAAAAAGCCCTTACTTTCCCAACCCTACTAACCATAGATAAATCACTAATAATTTAGTGTACATCCTCCAGTCCTTTTTTTTTTTTTTTTTTTATTTTATTGGCTGTGTTGGGTCTTTTTTGCTTGCGTGGGCTCTCTTTTTAATTGCCGTGAGTGGGGGCTACTCTTCATCGTGGTGCATGGGCTCCGCATTGCTGTGGCTTCTCTTGTTGCAGAGCACGGGCTCCAGGTGCATGGGCTTCAGCAGTTGCAGGACATGGGCTCAATAGCTGTGGCTCACGAGCTCTAAAGCGCAGCCTCAGCAGTTGCAGCGCATGGGCCCAGCTACTCTGTGGCATGTGAGATCCTCCTGGAGCAGGGAATCGAACCCGCGTCCCCTGCATTGGCAGGCGGACTCTCAACCACTGCACCACCTAGGAAGCCCCCTACAGTGTTTTTTTATGTATTACATATATTCACATATCTATACACATATGTACATGTATTTGTGGCTAACTGAAAAAAATACAATTTTACACAATCATACATAGTATTTTGAACATTTTTGTTTGTAAATATATAGCAAAGTAACTTACTTGTTAACAATTACATAGTATCCCATTGTGTGTATATTATATAATTTACATCACAATCTCTCCCAGGATGGACATTTAAATTATTCTCATTTTCACCATCACAAATAATTCTGTACTGATTATTATTTTACATGTAGATATAGATATCTGCAAACTCCTATGGTATTTCTCTAGGATAAATTCCAAGAAGTAGAATTGCTAGGGGAAAAGGCATACATATTCAAAAATTTCATAGATAACGTCATATGGCCCTAAAAAAAGATTATACCAATTATACTACTGAACTGGTGACTCATTGAAGCCAGCCAACAGTGTACTGGACAGTGATCCTTGTAGACAGAAATATGTGCTGAGATCCTGATTACATATCAGTAAAAAAGATACTGGACATATTTATAATGGTCCCTCTTAGCAAGCTTAAATCTAGTGAGGGAGAGAAAAGAGCCATCAGAATACTAAAAATATATAAGTACTTAGCATAAGAAACTGGATCCGGCCATTGCCGAGATAGCTGCAAGGAAGCAGCTCTGCTAAGGGGATGTTCAGAGAAGAGAAGGTGTCAGTGTAGGGATGCGAAGCCTCGCTGAAAAGAAGCAATGTCATTAATTACAATTGGTAGAAGAGGAAGCTGAGATGGGGTTGATGGCAGCACTGGGAGCGGAAGCGATAGCTTTTATGGGCCAGTGAGCTCACAGGGTTGGTGTGCTGAGCTAATCACATTAGGGTCAGAGTCTCTTCTTCAGGCCAAGATTTTTACATAACAGTCTGCCTTGGGTCATTTTCTGCAGACTGTCTTAGCAACAGGGAATTGGTTGGAATGGCCCAATCTAGAGAAGTGAGACTAGAAGAGTTCTGCCCTCCATATTAGAGTCCCTGAGCTATACACCACCAATATAGCTCAGCCATTTCACCCCCAGGAGGGTAAAAAAAAATATCAATCAACCCAAAGGGTACACCTATATCCTTAAACGGTCTGGATTCTTAGGCCCCTCCTGAATACCTTAACCTTTAGCGTTCACTAGAATCATAAAAGAGATAGACTAATGAGGATATCGTTAGTCCCTCTGTAAGCCTAGATTTCCATGGAAAAGACCAGAACCAACTCTAAGCTTAGGGGTCAGGATACACATGCATGATACAAATGCTGTCATGTCCCCATTACCAAGCCCAACACATCTCTGATCACGACACCCTTTTCTATTAGATCTAGAAACAGCCCCAGAATCCTTTTCAAAAACAGCTTTTCAAGCAACCACTACCAATCAAATGGAATTGGCACCGCATCAAAGACCATTTGTTATCCCTGATTTATAAAAACAAATTAGCCATTTCCTCATCAGACATTCCCGCCTACCCATTACTTCTCCAATCATAAGCCTCTCTCAGAAGAAGCCATAGGCATTGGGACCTCATACAGACCTGAACTGTCCACACTGGGAAGTGGGAGAAGGCTAATTCACCTCTCCTGGTGCTGCCCACCACCCCTACTACCCCATCACAGCAGCCACTCCTCCAAGCCCCCACATTCTTATAAAAGGGTTCGCCATAAAGATATTAGCTCTTCATCTGTTTCCCCCCCACCTAGAGGTAGTTACTTCATTCATTATTTCAACAAATATTTACTGAGTTTCCACTATGTGCCAGGTCATGTCCTACAGACTCAGGATACAGCACTGAAGAACACAGGCAAAATCTCTGCCTAATTTTCAGGGGAAAGACATAGACAAGAAGCGAGGTAAACTGAAAAATGCTAAGAAGACCCCAAAATGCAGGAAAGGGGAATGGAGAGTATTTGCAGGATAGACACTTTAAAGAGGGAGAACTCTACCTGGGAGTTGACAGGTGACAAAGACCTAAAGGAGGTAAAGAAGCATGTCACGAGGAAGCGCCTTCCTGAGAGAGGCCCTGGGGCAGGAGCAGGTCAGGAACAGGGAAGATGTTGATCTAAGTGGACAAACTGGGGGATACAGGAGGAGAGGTCGAAGAATAGAGGGAGAGGGTAGATGTGGGGATGGGGTGGGAGTTACAGATCATAAAGGGTCTCATAGTGGGGGTCGAAAGAAGGATCACTCACATAGATGGTCTCAGCCTGCCTTCACCACGGTTCTGGAAGACAAGTAATAAGTACATTATTACAAGTAATTTACTCTAAGTGTGACAAATGTGGCACATTTATAAAGGGCTGGGGGAGAGAAGGTGCCATGGGAGACACAAGAGGACAACTTAACGGCATCTGGTAATCCGGGAAGGCTTCCTAGGAGAGAGAATATCTAAGCTGAGCCCTGTAGGATAACAAGAGTTTGCCCAGCAAAGAAGGGGACTACCAAGGAGAGAGGAAAGTGTGTCCAAGGATGGAGAGGCTGAGAGAAGAGCTATGCCCTCATCTCACAGAGAGCAAAGGGAAGAGGGGTGAGATGTTAGCCTGGAAAAGAACCAGAACCCTCAGGGCCTTGAAATGCTTATGCAGGGTCTTTGACGTCATCCTAAGCAGAAGAGGAAGCTTTTGAAAGCTTTTAAGTGTAAACACGATCTGTCTTACCTTTTTATTTTGTAAAAGATTACCATGTCACCATCCTTGCTAACCGCTTAGATCCCTGAAATGACACAATACATTTTTATTAAAATGTCGGCCCTGCTTTTTTTCTAATTATCCATCTTGAAAGCCCTTCTTTCATTTCTGAACTACCTTCCTGGTCAATGGAGCTGCTGCCTCCTGACTCATCCTTGCAAAACAAAGCCTTGCCCACTCTTTACCTGACCTTTACTTGGGATAGGAAGTTCCAGAGATGCTTCCTAAAAACAAGGCATGACACGAATGCATGAGAACACTTCTCAGAGAGTGAAGAAAAGAAATATCTAGTTTCCTCTTCTTGCTTCAGGCTTTTTTCCATACAGAAACTGAACAGATCAAAACCATTTCAAACTGGGATGAAACCATATGATTTCCAGAATTACACATTGTTTCACAAGGTTCAATGGCTGAAAAACACCTTTCTCTGTTGGTGGAAATGAACCAGACTTTTCCCATTTGCTATTTGGGGTCTTTACATGAAGGCTAATTCATTCATTCATTACCTGTATAGACAACATGTAAGGTGTCACAGATGATCTCGAACATACATAACATCAAAGACGACATTCTCTCCTTCTGCCCGAGATCATGTTGCGTCCTGTTTTTCTCAAAAAACAGCGTTTATGAATCTCCAGGCAGCAAGAATTTGTCGTTGCTGTTTGGTTGTGTTCTTTGTATTATTCTAAAGTTCTTGGTATATTCCATACTCTAAATTAGGCCTCAAAAATATTTCTGATTAAAAATTTATACAGCTCATGACAGCCTCTTTCTAGAACATAACCCCTAACTAATTCACACTCAGTTATGCTGCAGTTTTCTATTTATAATATTTTACAATTTCTGTGTATTTGTATTATAAATTATTAAATGACATCAAGGTGTTTATTTTGATGAGAGAATTTTTGATGCATTTGACAGGGTAATTACTTCAGATCCTGCTCTGGATTGCTGGGAAAATATTTAATTTTATTTACCTCGATGAATAATGAAAGCATGCACGTGGTGGGCTCTCTTGCTGTGCCTTCTAGCCTCTTCCGTTTGCTTCTCACTAATGAAAATAGGGATGCTTATATGAGGAGTGGCTTAAAAGAAATAAATTACCAGTTTGGAGAGGAAGGGAGGGGACGAAGAGAGGAAGGAGGCAGGTGATGAAAACTTCACTGTGTTTTAGTGTATGTTTTCGTGGCAAGAGCAAGGAGGGAGAAGAGCTATCTCCTTGTTTATTTAGTGAACCACCCTTCCAATTCTAGGAAGGCTTCCTATCTACGAGCCTCCTCAACTGAAAGAGCAGAAATGAGAATGGCAATGAAGACTAGGAACATATACCACAACTCCATAAAGCCCAGAAGATAATTGACTATTATATGCACTGTCATATTGGATTCATGAATTACATGTATACATGATTTCCATTTGGTTATCATAAAACTCCTATGAGGTAAACACAAGGCCAACCTTCACATTCTTCCTTGAGGAAGAGAACGTTGAGGTCCAGTTTGATGAATAGCCCCTAGTCCCACATCGCTGGAAAGTATGAGGTTCCAGGTTTCCTGACTCTTAATCCACCGGGATTAAGGAATCAAGGAATAAATTTTTTCTCACCATCTGATTGTAAGCAATCCAAAATAACTGTTAAAAACAACAGTCCCAAAATAGAGTCGCTTATGCTAAGCCTCATGTCACCAAACTGAGATTTAACTTAATTAAATCTCCTAGAAATGGAATCTTAAACCAGTCAACAGAAATCACCTCATCAGTACTAGTCAGTTAATCTGCCTGACAGATCTCTGTCACCCCCTAAAGGAAAGTAACTTTGCAATAACCAATCCGATTTTTTGCCTAGTAAAACTTCCTTGTTCCTGCTCCCTTCTGCTTATAAAATTCTTTCACTTTGTATAGCTCCTTGGAGCTTCTTTCTATCTACTGGAGAATTGTTGAATAAAGCCAATAAGATCTTTAATTTTACTCAGCTGAATTTTGTTTTGTAACATAATAAACATGTTATTAGGCATTCAACATATTTTACCCAGAGAACGTATGTCTATGAATTTCAAATACTAAAATACTAGAGATATCAGTGGAAATAATACTGAACTATGTACATCAGTACAAGTCACTGCTTTAATCTAGACCTCAGTTTCCTCATTCAAAAGTGGAGACAAGGGACTTCCTAGGTGGCGCAGTGGTTAAGAATCTGCCTGCCAATGTAAGGGACACGGATTTGACCCCTGCTCCAGGAAGATCCCACATGCCACAGAGCAACTAAACCCATGCGCCACAACTATTGAGCCTGCGTTCTAGAGCCTGTGAGCCACAACTGTTGAGCCCATGTGCCACAACTACTGAAGCCCGTGTGCCTAGAGCCTGTGCTGCACAATAAGAGAAGCTACCACAATAAGAAGCCCACACACCACAATGAAGAGTAGCCCCCACTCGCCGCAACTAGAGAAAGCCCATGCGCAGCAACGAAGACCCAACACAGCCCACAAAATTAATTAATTAATTAATTATTTAAAAAATGGAGACAATATTGGTATCCATCTTTTACATCTGCAAATACTGAATGAGATAGTACAGGGAAACAATCTAGTAAGTCTTAGCTATTCATATTGTACAATGGCATATAGAGTTAAATATAGTACTGGGGGCACCATCCACATCTTAGCCATCTTTGTGTCCCCAACCCAGAACAGAGTGCAGCTTATTCAGTAAGTGAGTTGGATGTATGACTGAGTGGCTTTGGCCGGTCTATGACCACACCGAAAGCACCTAATTACATCATAAGGTCCTGGAGGGCAGGACAGTACCTTGTTGTTTTCCCCCACTCAGTGTATTGCTTGAACACGGATGATGTTAAAAAAATGCCTTCTCAGCCTCACTAGAAGAGAACACTCAGTATCATCCACACAGAGCAGAGAAGGGTTTGGCAGCAGCTTTTGGAGTGTTGCCTGAGGCAGGGGCTATAAAATCCTCGAAGTGCCAAGGCCACCTTAGTGAAGAACGAGGCATTGTTTGGGGCCAGGACCCCTAGTGAGCAAGGTCTTTTCCAATCAAAGGCCCAGTCACTTGCCTGTGTTCCACAAGCCCCTGGGGCTCAGCAGTCATTGTGTAGTGGAGGCCACTGGGAGCGGGGGACGCCCACCTCCCAGACTGTATCGATTAGCTGCTCCATCTGCCACTCTGCAAACAAGCAGTGCAGGGCCCCCATTGGATGAAAATGTCACCCATGGTAACAGATCCTCACAGCTGGTGTCTGACCACAGGGCCCTCAGGGAGGGAATAATCAGATCCTGAAAAGCAGTCAGCCCACACCAAGCTAAATGCAAAATGAAAAATAAATAAATGTCTATTTTAATCTCCTCCCTCCCTTCTCAACCCTGAGCACCAGACCTTATTCCCAAATTGCACTGTCACAGCAGGGGATTGTTGGCCCCCAAAGGTTGCTGGAGGGTCCTAAGAATAGTCTGTGGGAATTGTAACTCAGAGACCTTTCCTGGCTGGTTCAGGAGCCATAGAGAAAATGCACTGAAACCCAGAGCCAGACCCGAGACTTCAGTTCTTTCCTTGGAGATCTCTCTGTCTCTGCCTCTCTGTCTCTCTCTCTCTCTTCTTTCCCTTACTATCTCTCTTTCTCCCTCCCTTCTCCTCCCCTCACCCCTCCTTCCCTCTTGGCTCTCTCTCCCTCTTGCTCTCTGTCTACCCCCCGCTGCTCCCCCCATCCTCCCTCCTTTCTGTCCTCCTCTCTCCCCCCAGTTTTGCTCTCTCTGCACAGAATAGCCTTCCTCATTCTCTTTCCTGGATGACTCCTACTCCTTTTTCAGGCTTCAGCTTAAACATCTTTTCCTGTGGGGATTCTGACCTGAACACTCCCCTCTCACGCTTGGCTGTCTGTCCTATCAGGCTGAAAGCACCAAGAGAGCAGGAACTCTGTTTGGCAAGCTGACTATTCTAGTCCCCAGCACTTAGCACAGTGCCTAGCACATAGCAGATGCTTAATAACTATTTATTACATGACTAAACAAACATTGCCAGGTGCAAAGCAATTCTTATAGGGCTTCTGGATATTATCAGACTCTGAAAATATCCATGCCATGAGATTCTTTGCCAGTTTCCAGTTACTGAACTAGCCTAAGTCAAAAATAAAGGAATTTGTCAGAACGGCACTGGAATAGCTCAGAAAGCTAAAAGAACTGTTGACATGTTGGACTAGAGTATTCCTTGTCATGGGGGACTGTCCTGAGCATTATAGGATGTATAGCAGCATCCCTGGCTTCAACCCACTGGATGCCAGTAGAACTCCCAGTCCCCAGTTGTGACACAAGGATTCCAAAATAACAGGAAAAGTGTTCAGCTGCTACCAGCCAAAAACACTGACAGGAGTCCACTACATCTTTCCAGCTAGACTACTGGTTCTCTGGGAATGATTCTGCCTACCCCCATTCAGAAACATTTACAACGTCTAGAGACGTTTCTGGTTGTTACAACTTGGGACAGGGAATGCACAGCACTCACAACAAAGAATGCTCTAGTCCAAAATGTCCATAGTGCCGTGATTAAGAAATCCTGAACCGCATGGATAAGGCAAAGCTAACATCGCAACTAGACATTTTAACTTTTCGTTTTAATGCCTGAACTATGCATCTTCATCTTGGATTCCAAAGATACATCGGACCCCTTGCCTTCTTTAAACCAGCAGAAACTCCTTCATCCTGTAGAGAGTTCCTGGAATGAACCCAGAAGGCTGCCAAGAGACCCAGAGAGGAACCTCTGGTTAGGCAACATGGTGTGGTGTGGTTAGAGTATTATTGTCTATATTTCCTGTATTTCAAATCCCAAGTCTACCTCTTTCTAGTCACATCCTTGGACAAGTTACTTAATGTTTCTGAATCTCAGGTTCCTCATCTATAATATGGGAACAGTAAAAACTACAAATCCAAGAAAGCACTTGACACATTACTTGGCACAGGGGGAACATTAGCTGCTATTTTACATCACAATAAGCAATCGAGACGAGTTTTTCACTGATTCAGTTATTTTTCTCTTTTGACAAACATACTGGTTATTATTATATGATTAATCCGTGGTGATAACAAATGCTTTTGTGTAGATAAGCATTGTCCCTGAGTGCAAAACTGAAGAGGTATAAGAGTGCAGCGCAGGTGGTGGGATGAATTGGGAGATTGGGGTTGACATACATATGCTAATATGTATAAAATAGATAACAAATAAAAATGCAATGAAAAAAGTTAAAAATTAAAAAAAAAAAAAAAGAGTGCAGGGCATGTTCAGACCAAGGTGAGATTCTTGGCATAGGAGGAGCTTAAAGTGCATGGCTGGAGGGTAACGAAGGTCAGTGGAGCTCATCCATACATTGAGAACAGATTACGGAAGGCCCAGCTAAGGAGGAGGAAAATTGGTTCCTCAGGCACCAGAAGCAAACAGGGACTTTAAGCAGGTGAGTAACTTATCAGGTGTGCCTTTTAGGAAGCTGCCATGGCAGCACATTGGTGGTGGTTCACTTCCCTCATTGCAAACCCAGTTATGCTCTCCCAACCTTGGTTCCTCCAGTTTAACTGGAACACCTTTGGAGTGATGGGGGTGGGGTGGGGAAACAGTGATCTCAATTACCACACATAGTACTATAGACGCATGCCACCTTTCTAAATCACTTTGGCAATGTGCTTTCAGTGCCTTAAAATATGCGTGCCCTTTTGCCCTGGAAATTCCACTTCTAGGACTCTATCCTGAGGAAATCATGAAAAATGTGCACAAATATTTACCTACAAGAAAGCTCACTTTTTAGCACTGTTTGTAGGAGTGAAAAGTTTAAAACTCTAAATGTTCAAAAATAATTAACTGGTTAGGTAAATTAAGGTATGATGACTTAATATGCAGCCATTAAAGCCACATTATTGGCATGTGAAAAAACAAGTTACAAAACAGTTCATAACATGTAATACTTTTAAAACACACACACACACACACACACACGTGTGGACACACACTTGTCTTTTTTTGTTACACCCACCCTTCTGTCCCAGCAAATTCTTTCTGGCAATTTACTCTAAGAAATTAATAAAGGCAGTCACAGTGATGTATGTAAAAGTATGTGTGTAAACAAGCCTACACAAATGCACACAAAATACTCTGGAAAGGTATATACCAAGGTATTAATGGTGCTTGCTATGGGTGAAGGGATTACAGGAGATTATTTTCTGCTTTTTGCTTTTCCAAATTTTCATATCTTTCTAACAGGAACATTTCTTGTATTTATAACAATAACTTTTTATATTTAAAAATAATAATAAAGGTAAAGAAAGCTCATCCCCAATAATTATGCCAGACAGAATTCTGTAGAATTTCTGACCATACTGCAATTTTTAAATCATTAGAGGGAGATAGGCTAGCCCACACTTTGAAAACTGTTGTTGATTCGCCTTAGATTTTAGTATAACTTACATTTGGTGTATACTGAATTTAGTATATACTGAGTTGCCAATATCTATTCAGCTGCATCATAAGTGATGTGGGGTTACAAGAAAAACTTAACCTATGTGATTCCTTTCCTCAAACTACTCAGAGTCAATACAGGATAAATGATATATGTGAAAGAGAAATTAGGACTAATTCAAGGCCACACATGGCAAAGTGCTAAATCATAAGGAAGAGATGCTGGGTTGTACTGAGGTTCAAAGAAGAAAATAATTACGTATTGGAGGGGTCAGGAAAATCTTTCGCACAAAAAAAGATGGGATGGTAAAAAAAGAGAAGAGCAGCAACATCAAAGGCATAAAGGCAGGAATGATGATGTGAGTTTCAGAGAGAGTAAGAGACCAGCTTGACTTAAGCACTGATTTCTTACTGAGGACTGAAGGTAGTGAGGATAATTTAAGGAGGAGCCTCAGTGCTGGGGTCTGAAATTTGGACAATAATGTCAATGTAATAATGTCTGGGTCTAAATATAACAAAGAGATGAGTGATTTTAAAATATCAAGTATAAACAAGATGTTGATAACACAAGCGCTAATTATCTAGAAACCACCTAAGAGAAGCAAGTAATATAAGGAGGAACATAATTACCTCTTTTAAACAAGCCCCCAAACCCAATCTGAAAATACGTCTTTGGAAAGGTGATCCTTTCAGCAGGAGCCACTCTTCGTGAATCCCAAGGAAGTGGCAGGAGAGGAAGCGGCTGAAGGAAAGGGAAGTTCATGCGGACATGGGTGAGAAATTAGGATGAAACATTAAGCAGAGAAAATTTGTTTCATTCCCAAAGTGGAAGTTCTATAATGAGTGAAATTCATTATCTTAAACTTTTGGCCATGATGTGTAATTGTTAACCTCTGCTGCTTTGGCTCAGGGCTCCCTTCAGTAAAATATATTGTTTGCCATCAAAGCTGATGTGGATTAGAAGCTGAGCATGTGCCCTCCCTTTTAGGTTATATTAATATACCAAAATCAATAATACTCCATAGCTTTCAGAAGTAGTAATAAAATAACCTAAAATATTCCCAGAATACACCTATAAATTATTTGTTCAATGTACTTATGTTAAAAAGGTTGTCAGTTACAATGCTCTGGAAGACTCTAAAATTACAAGCCATCGTATTTGTATTTGATAAAGCTCTTGCTGTTTGGGGTCACAGGGGGTTATGCTGTGGGCAAAAAAAATCATTATTTTCTCTAATAAATAAATTACTTGCCTATATTTCATGTATCACTCAGGCCAGCCAGTATTGAAGGTTTAAATAATAAATAACAAATAGCTCCATTCATTTATTAATAATGATGCTTCACGGTCGTGTGTGTGTGTGTGTGTGTGTCTGTTGAACATGTGAGTTTTCTTTTAGACTCTTGGGGTGACAGATTGAACAGTAGTCATCTGAAAAGACAAAAAATCATTCCTCAGGGATCATTAACATTTTTCCCGGTTAAGAAAATTGTCTGGTGCTGATAGATCTTTTCACTTGGCCAATGCCTGATACAGAGAACTGTCCTGTGATAAAGTTCTTGAAAGGCATAGAACCACTCAATCCCTCAGCCTGAGATTCACTAGAGGAGCCCCCTTACTATTAACTCTTATCAATGAAGCAGCAAGACAGATAGAGATCTAGGGGAAAAAACAGAGGGAAAAGAAGTCAATTAGACTCACTCTAAAATTCTCTCTATTTATTTAGTAGAAGGAGAAAGAAGGTTAGCCATGTCTGCTTCGGGCAGTTTACATCATCATTAGTCCCAGTAATTAACTGACCCCGCAGATGTAAGTATCAATCTCTGCCATACTGTCACAAAGTGACCGTCACCATCACCTGCTTCCATTTGAAGAAGACAGAGGCAGGTCAACCCAGGATACCCATTCCCAAAACATCCAGCTAAGAAATATTTTACACAACATTCCATCCCCTAAGGAATACCTGGACCAAGGAAATGGCTAGAAACAGCTGGACCTTGCAATGAGTTCCTGTTGGCACTAGGCCAGAGCAAAAGCAATCAGCCTTGCAGTGAATCCTAAAACAGATGGATCCCCTCTGTTTGTCCTTCCCTTCTCTACACACGTAGGGCAAGCATAGGGCTTGGCAGGAGCTCTGGGGACATGCACATATATTTAAAAGGACATAAGTCTCAGAACTACTCTTTCATAACAAATTGCACACTTTTTTCCTACATTATTTAGTTCTAGGGCAAAAGAGCTTTCACCTCTGAAAATAGATACCAAAAAATCTGACCTGCTCCAGTGACCTAGCTAATTGGGCCCAAGAATGTTGGGTGGAAGAGCCAAGTTCTGCCTACTGTTTGGGGTCTGTTGCTGATTCTTTTTGCCCTAGGTAAATCCCTTTTCATTCTTTGGTCTCTTCTGTATGTGACCCTCACCACCAAACAGCAACACAGAGCAGGACACAGCAGGCTGCCACACCATCCTCCTTGTTTAAAGAACAGGGTCAGCTCCTTGCTGTGAACAGATTTTCCTCTGTTGAAACAGGTTCATGTTTATCTTTCAAGTTCCAGCAACAAACTCGGGATTGCCAACATGTGCTGCACAGCTGCTGTAGTGCCTGATTTATGAACAAATCTGCATATAATTGTGTTGGTTCTTTTTTTCCTGGTCAATTTTTTTCTTTAAATAAAATGGCTTAGTCCAGGCTGCATAAAGCCCCAATTCTAAAGCCATATAATTTTATGGACAAGGAAGGGGGAGTGGTAAGAGTAGGGGGAGGTCTTTTGTATGGCACCTGAACTCATTAAAATCCTAAATTCCATAATTTTACACTACCATGTGCCACAACAGAACAGCCTAATTGCTTACCGTCTTTATGAGAACCGCAAATGGAGCAGGAAAACCAGGGAACAGGTGGGAAGGCCACACGGGGGTTTGGGTCCAAGCCCTGTCAAGAGGTGGTGACCAGAACAAAACTGGATAACTTTGTATTGTAAGACACTTTATGCTCTACAAAGGCCTGGATGTTGTCAAGAGTCAGTGGTGGTGCCAGGTATGCGTAAAAATAAAGATTCCCCAAATTAGACATCTCCTTATGGTGACCACACAGTAGGCATTTTTTAAGATAGGGCACTAAGGGAAGAGGTAAGAATAGATGGCTAACAATCTTATCTCTACCTACATATTACCAAATAAAGGTTGGATCCTACAATTCACACACACAAAAAGTGACTTGTACATCAAGAGATCAAGTTTCTTCCCTGGTCCCTCATGACAGCACCAGCGATTTGAGGAGTCATGGATATGAAAACTCTTTAGCACCAACTCTATAGACATTAAAATTTTTTTAAATTAATTAACCAGAGTGACTGGATTTTTCAGGTTGATTACCTTGTTTTTTTAACAAAGGAAACTACCCTCTTTGAAGAGGGTATTATAATTTGGTGACTATAGGCAGAGGCCCAGAAATGTGCAATTAGGAAGAAGTTTTCAGCACATTTTTTGTCCTTACCTGCCAATTAATAGCAAAGACTAGGCCAGCCAAGCCCCAATTGCTAGATCTCATTCTCAAGACTGGACAACCAACCTGCTCATTTCCTTCACTTAAAATGAAGGAAAAATGCAACATATTTCCAAAAGTCAAAACTTCATTCAAGCCTCAAGACGCCTCACCCTTGAAAATTAAGGGTGCCACTGTTAGACTATCAACCTAGATAATCATGAGACATGCAAAGACCAAGTGGATGAGATCCAGAAATCCATAAAGTTGAAAGAGGTTGGAAGATATCAAAAGATGAGAGAAGTTGGTAAGTCTGCACAGGTTAACAATAGAAGCCACCGTTTTTCAGAGTCAGGCACAAAGTCTAATATGAAGTAAGCACTGATGTTAAATGAAGGGATGGATGGATGGATGGATGGATGGATGGATGGATAGACAGAAAGACAGTGAGTTAAGAAGAAAACAATTGACATCTGATCTCAAGGAGGAAAATCCTAGAAGTGGGAGTGGTAAAGGGGTAGCCTAGGTACCCTGATGGGGACCACAATCAGAAGTTGCTGAGAACACTGCTAATGAATGCTGTCCCCTAAGGGACAGAGATACTTTACCAGAGATCTAGTAAGGCCTAGACTCACAGATAAGCTCTTATTCCCCAAGTGAACTTACAGAGAGTACTCCTAGGCCTGGCCAAAGCTTTGACCACTCATCAGTATTTCCAACAAGCACTGCCAACTTCTTTAGAAATGTGTCGAAAGATCTCCACTTTCTGAACCAGAGGGACAGGATGTTTCAGCTTAATCCTCTCTGGAGGCCTGAGATCTCACACCAAGAACATGGTGTCTTGATTAGGCACTCACTGAGACAAAGTGAAGCCAGATGGATGTCTAGCATGCCAGGTACGGTCTATGGGGGAACAGAGGTCTCTTACTTAGGCCCAGTAATTAGAAAGTGGGTCTGATACAGGAGAAAGAACACTGGGTGGGAAGTTCTGCTTTTAGCGTTGCTAACTCCAAAATCAGGCCAAAAATACCAAGTAGGACAATTCTTTTTGCAACCTCTCTTCCCCACTTTCTCTTCTCTTTATTGTGCTCAGAATCTGTTTCCAGGCACCTTTCCTCACTAAACATCCCAGACATTCCTTACCGTTGACCAGCTCACAACTATGTAAGTACTTAGCAGCATTAAGCATTTTGCATTCATTGCTTCATTCATTAATGACAACCTGGTAAGGGAGACAGCATAATTATTCCCATTTAGCAGATAAAGAAACTGAGGCTTGGCAAAATTACATCATTTGATTAAAGGTAACCTCACTGATGTTGAGGTTTCACATCTGGTCCTCCGCCTGCCTTGCTTGCCTTTTGTTTTAATGGACCCCCTAGTACCTAAAAGACATGACCTTCTCTCCAGCCTGTCAGGTTTCTATTCACCCAACTAATGACTCATGGCTTGCCATGCTCTGCAGACTGGTAATGAATATCAAAGTATTTTATAAACCATAACAAACCATATAAATGTGAAGTCTTATTTTACTGTGAGTGTGTGAGAGAGAGAGAGAGAGAGAGATGCATTCATCTCTGCTTCTGTCTGGTTTCTGACTTGTTACTTGTAGTCATCTGAAATTCAGACTCCCTAACTAGAGTAATGCCCACCTCCTAGGCTAGCCCACATACACTTGTAATATGCCTGTGTGCTCCCAGACCTAGCCCCTTTCAAATCTGGAAATGACCTGAGGCCATTTCTGTGCTAGACCCAAGGGTGAGGTGCTGCCTTGTTTTTGGAAATTCTTTATAAAGCATCCTCTTTTCCAGCATTCTATGACTCCCTCATCTGTCCCTATGTCCCTCCCACTGAGTTCCACTGCTGTTCAAATTGGTCTCATATGCACTCCTTTAAAGCTTGAAATTGCCTTTCCTACCATCTCCCTATATCAGCAACAACAAAAATGTCTATTATGTCCAAGGAAAACAGCCACATAATCATAGCTAATACTATTTGAACACTTATCAATACAACATTCCTCACACTGGGCTAAGCATCTTACACATAGTATCTCATTAAATCCTCACAATATTTCTGCGAGATTTCTACAATTGTTATCTCCATTTAATGGGCGGCAGAACTGAGGTCAAGAATGTGCCTGAAATCACACGTGTTAAGAGGCAAAGCCAAGGTTTAAATCAGATCTTACATATGTTTCCAAAACCTCATGCTCTTAATTAGTATGCTATTCTCAACAATATGAGAGAGAATTTTTTTTTATTCTCTGAAATGAATGAAGGCTTTCCAACTCTTCCAGATTCACCAGGAGTTTCCTATAATCTCCAACAGTGTCCCATCCTGACTCCCAGGTCAAGCATATTCCCAGTGGGGAACCACACATAGAACAGCCTATGCCCACTCTTTGTGTCAGCCTGAGACTTGGTTGAAGGTGTGGTGAAACAACAGTTCCCTGATCACCGATCCATGCAGGATGGCACACAGCTACTGTCAGAGATCATGGAACAAGAGGACACTTAGTACACCTGAAAGAAGGGAACTGAGTGCAAGTTGATCTTCCGCATGAAGGAGAAGCACGTTGTCGTTTGTTTTCCCTCAATAGGGCTCATTTGCTTTCTGGATATAGGAACTCAATATTTAGAAACCAGTGTCTTCCATTCCAGACTCTAGTGCACATTTCAGTACTCCTTCAGCCCATCAGGACATTCCTTAAGTGATGGAAAATAACAAAGTCACTCAGGTTAGAGGAATGACATACAGTATTTGCATTTAAGAGTATTTGCTTCAATTCAATTGACACAAGCTATTGTTATGAAGTCTGATCTCCTAGGTTAAAATTCCTGCTTTGTCAATGTTTTCAGCCTTTCTAAGCCTCGGTTTCCTTAGCTGTCATGAATATCAAATAAAATAATGCAAGTAAATTGCTTAGCCCAGACTGACCTTCACAGGTAGGTAAAAAGTACACTCAGATGCTAAACCAAAACAAAAGAAAAATAGTAAGAATATATAAATCAAGCCAATGAGTAGGGGAGAGAGATCATGGATGGCCGAGCTGTACTTCTCCAACTTATCTGTCACAGCCAAAGGAAAAAATATATATGGGAAATTAAATAGCAATGAAGAGAAAAATGGTACGAAGCTCACATTTTCCTAGCCCTCCTAAATGGAACTGGGAGTCAAGATGGAGCCTCTGCGGAGAGGCCAGGTCTCTGAGTTGGCATGTTTATCTCCCTGTCCCTGCAGGTCAATGGTAAGCATGAGGCCTGCAGGCAAGGAGGGGAGTGTCTCAGCCTAGGTCAAGAGCCTGGTCTCTTAACCCAAGTCTCTCCTTCTTTCGAGAAGGAAACTCAAGAAGGAAATGAATAAGTAAACAGAGGAGAGGATGGGGTGGTGTGAGTTAGCGGAGAGTATGCAAAATGTCTGAGTGTGCTTTCAATAGAAAAGAAATCTTTTGAGCCTACATACCAGATATCTCTGCCTTGAATATGATTTAGGACAATCACATTGCATAAAACAAACAAGGAGAATAAACAAACCCAGAGCTGTGGAACACATTCTTTTACAGAGTCCAAGAACATCTCCCATGGCCAGTTCCTCAGGGGCAGAAATCTTAGCATTTCACTGTTTGAGGGCCCGTGAAACCTCTGAGCAAGGCACAACTCGTTTCCGGGCTCTCTCTATTACAATTCCTTCTAATTTAAAATTTATAATGAATGTGAACAATAATCAGTTTGTAAATACTGTTTTTAAGTTCACTAGAGCTTTGCCGAGATACTCCTTCTAGGTAACAAGTATGTGGCTCATTACTCTCTCATTAGCAAGATAGAAATAAAGATGAAAAAAAAAGGAAGAAAGAAAAGAAAAAAAACACCCTCTCCAAAGATATTGTTGGAGTCTAATTGCCTGCAAGGAATTCTTAATAATGTTTACTAATGCCTTTTCAGCCTTGCCAATTTTATAACGCTCATTCCAGATTCCAGGTGTGACGTCTGTGATCCCTGCTGTGATCTTAGCTAGTGAGTTTAGACACCTAGAATAGCAGCTTTGGAGAGTTTTTAGCCCCATCTTATGTCCCTAGGATGCAATCACACCCACTGGGGCTTTAGAAAGCAAATGTGAAGCTCTGGCATTTTTATTTAAAATGAAATATCTAATTGGACAGGGACTGCTGTCTATCTACACAAGACACGACACCATCTCGACCTGGCTCACTGAGAGCAAGGCTCCAAGAGAGGACCTTTTGCTAGACATTACAAGTGGCTAAAAAGTGTTTTTTCCCCTATCTCCTGGAAAATCTGGTTGGGCAGATTATTCTCTTGTTTGAAATACAGATTCTTTGTTTTTAATCTTATTTGGTGTTCTGGAAATCCAAAAACAAATGGTTTTACAGAATCTATGCCAAACATTAGTTTCTTGATTCTCACCACTATTAAAGCAAAGGATGGCAAGAGGACTCAAAAAGAAACTACAGTAATTTGGAATGGGGTGGTAGTGGGTGAAGCAAGGATTGTTTGTTTCCCTTCTAAACAACGTATGATTATTTAGGAATAATATTTAGGAAATAACTCACTGACCTTTGCAAGAACTTCGCATGTGAAGACACCAAGGCAGGGAATTTGTAAATTCCCTGCAGGTGAGGGACCATACCTATTAGAGGTTTGTCCTCATTATTCTGTTCTAGTCCATCCCTACTCTTTCCAAGCCACCTTTCTGCCTCTTTCTCCTGTCCTCTAAGCAGTTGAAATGATATTCCTTAACCTCATGAGGGCGAGGCTGAGATATGAAGCTTTTGTTTCTGGAGTTAAATATGAGAAGCAACTTTGAAATGGACTTACTCCATTTCCTTTATGCTGGTAATCTCTGTCTCTTTTAGTTTTATAATAAGGAGGAGGAAAGGGGGAGGTGCATCACAGCTCCATCAAAACTCCTTGCAACTCTAGCGTTTAAAGAAGAACTTTTGATATTGACTTGTTTGTATGAGTCTGCTGTTGATTACATGGGGAAACCAAGCAGAAAACTGTGAACAAGTTCCCCCAACAGGGTTCATAAAACAAGATTGAAAAAGATATAAGAAGCCATAATTTCAAAACCACCAAGCCAAAATCAGGCACTATTCCCAGATCTGGGGTCCATTCCTCAAATAAGCCAAAGCCTCCAACAGACAAGTAAAAACTCCTTTTAGCCTGGGAGAGTAGACGAGTCTTGGACTAGGGTTCAGGAGTTTTGGGTTTTGCCATCAACTAGCTATGTGATCTTAGGCAAGGTGCTTGGACTCTCTGAGCTCCAGGGTTTGTTTTGTTTTGTTTTGTTTTTGCGGGGGGAGGTGGCCGCTCTGTGTGGCTTGTGGGATCTTAGTTTCCCCAACCAGGGGTTGAACCCATGCCCCCTGCAGTAGAAGCGCATAGTCCTAACCACGGGACCACCAGGGAATTCCCTGAGCTCAAGTTTTAAGTAGCTATAAAATGAACGTTTAACTTAAAAAGTGGGAGAATTTTGAGTCCTGGCCCCACCACTTCTTAGTTGTGTAACTTTAGGTACATTACTTAACCAAAGTGCCTCAGTTTCCTGACTTGTGAAAGAGGGATAACTATACGACTTCCCTTACAGGGCTGTTGTGAGGATTAAAGGAAAAATAATACAGGTAAAGGGCCTAGAATGGTGTCTACAGTGCAACAATCAACAGACTTTGAGTGCTGCTAACAGGTGCAGGAAGGACAAACCAGTTATCTCAGCTGATTCTGGGCAAAGGCTCCTGATATCCTAGCCTTATTACTAATTCACTTCTGTAAGGATTCAGAAATCCTGATCCCTGTCTCTATGAAGAAGAATTTGTACCTGCTCCTTTTCCAAAACCAAAGTTTTACTCCAAATTCCCAGTCCACACTTGGCAAACACCAACTCTTGTCCTGGCCTAATTGCCTTCAAAGGCTCTCTGCATGCTCCTTTCAGAGAGAAATCTCTAGTTCTGAACTGGCTTTTACATTTCATTAGCTGTATGGTCTTGACCAAATCATTCAACTTTTTGATCAATTTCTTTTTCTGGAAAAAAAAATCATAAAATCAGCATCTGGCTTGGTTCTAGAGATGAACAAATGGAGATAATAATAATAAAATACAACTACCATTTATTGAGCAACTACTTTGCACCAGGCACTGTGCTAGAAATTTTACATATATTTCAATTAAATAATCCTCACAACAACCCTAACAGGCAAGTAATAAAGAGCACTGTCTTCCTCAGGTCAAAATCCTTGAAGTCATTCTTGAATCTTTACCCTTACATTCTTCACCAATTTATAAGCAAATCTTGGCTCTACCTTAAAAAAAAATAGATACAGACCATTTCTCACCAATTCTACCTCCACCACCCTAATCTCACCAACCTGCCTGTACACTGCAGTAGCCTGCTAACCGTGGCCCCCAGTCTCATCTGTTCCCCACCAGCAGACAGAGCAACTACTTTAAGGATATAAGTCAAGTCATATCTTTTCCCTGCTAAAATCTCTCCAACAACTGTCTGTCACACACAGAATAAAACCAATTTTCAAGCATAGCTTATAGGTTAGCCTCTGCTAACATTTGCAGGGGCCAGGGCAAGAATTCAAAGGATGATCCACATACCACATTCTAAATTTTTTTTTAATTTTAAATCAAGATAACAAACTGTTTAAGAAATCTTTTCTATCTATTTGATAAATATATGAAATAGTGAAACCTAAAAATATGTGTAAATCTATTTTTAAATGACTAAAAATATAAATCTATGGTTTTTAAATACCTGAAAATTGGCAAAATACTAAAAACTATTCATTTTCATTATTATTATGCATTTTGGGTGTTTTCTTGACATACTAGCTATGTTTGGATGAAAAATATGTAAATAACTGAAAAATTATTATCCATTCATTCCATATTTTTTCTTGCCTTAATATCAGCAAAATTAATAACTATTATTATAATCAAGATTTTCATATAATTTATGTTCTATTAATAGAAATGATCTAAATATTAAAATGTAATTTTATTCAAAGTATATTTGAATAAACTTTCATGAAAAATTTTAGTTAATAGAAATTAAAGTCAAAATGCTTACAATTATTTTCAGTATGCAAAAAGCTATTTTTATTGTAAAATATTCCAAATTATCTACTAACATTAAAAGGCAGAATGTTATCTATATTAATGAATGTCAATATTTTAAATCAAATTATTTAAATAAGGCTGAAATTTATTTACTTTTTGAAAATTTAATTAAATCCTAAGTAGTTTTATAAAAATTAAACTATTTGCAATTCTAGACTGAAGATTCATCTAGTTGCCAATGTAAAGATTCAGTATCAGGGCTTCCTGGTGGCAGTGGTTAAGAATCTGTCTGCCAATGCAGGCGACACGGGTTCGAGCCCTGGTCCGGGAAGATCCCACATGCCATAGAGCAACTGAGCCCGTGAGCCACAACTACTGAAGCCCACGCACCTAGAAGCCTATGTTCCACAAGAGAGGCCACTGCAATGAGAAGCCCATGCACCTCAATGAAGAGCAGCCCCCGCTCGCCACAACTAGAGAAAGCCCGCACACAGCAATGAAGACCCAACACAGCTAATAAAAAAATACATAAAAGATTCAATATCACATCACACTTCACACTTTTACCACTAAATGTACATAAAGATATTACACAAATTTAAGAGTAATATGAATTTTTTACATTACAAAACATTCTTCAGCCACCATATGCAATTGTATTCATGAATAACACATTTTGGAATATGAAGAGAAGCAAGAAAATAGATGCTTGACACTATCGGGAAATAATTTTGCACTTTACTATGCAAAAATTTTTTGATATCTGAAGTATCTTAGAGGAAAAATTGATCAAATCAATTTGTCTTTTATTTAAATACTTCATCGACTCAAATCCTTTCCAAATTCCAAATCAAATCAGTGTCTGTTTCCAAGGTCAGCAACAGCACAACCTTCAATCAAACCTTTACGGCTTTTGGAGGCAGTGACCTTCTGAGGACAAGGGCAAGTGTTCCTCTGGGGCCTGAGTGGTGTTAGTTACAAGGGCGGATGTTTAGGGTCTGGGTTGCTCTATGTTAACACTGGGCACTGAGTGACAAGGGACAGAGGCCTATGTGTTTGTTAGTAAGTTTTGCTTTCTGTGACTATGGTGTTCAGGACCCTCTAACGCTCTCGCCTGGGAGTGAGGGTAATACTGCCTACAAGGTCCTGTATAATGTGGCTCCTGGGTACCTTTCCAGCCCATCTCCTGTCACTCTCTTCCTCGATCATGCTGATTCAATGAACTCTGCCTTCTTGCAGTTCCTTGACCACAACATCCATGTTAACACCTCAGAGGATTTTCTGTCTCCTGTGTCTGGAATGTCCTTCCCCTGGATATTGGTGCAACTCACTCCCTCAGGACCTCATGTCTCTGCTCAAATGTCACCTTATCACAGAGGCCTCCCCTGACCACATTATCTAAAGCAGTACCTTTATCACTTACTATTCCCAAGCCCTACTTTATTTCCTACTTCACAGTAATTATCTACCTGACATTAAATATACTATTTATATCTCTATTGCCTGCTTTTGTCCCACTTTTGTTCACAAAATGCAGTATAGTACATTTTCAGTAAATGTTTGGTGTGTGGGAGGCACTCAATAAATATGCTGCCCTGTGTCCTTCTTGCTTTTGGGGCGGGGGGGTGGGGGGTGGGTATTTTTAGGTGGGATTTCTCAATCTTGAGGAAGAATTAGTTGTAGTTTCTCAGACATTTGAAAACAACAGAGATATACTGGTGTCGTCTGACCTACACCCCCAAATGAGGGACAGAAGACAGAGGTGACATAGCATCTCAAAGTCACAGGAAGAGAGTCCATTACAATGGCTATATTCTCTAAGACCAGTTGCCTTTTGCAAGTGATCCACACATCTGGGTGTTACCACTGTTGGATCTAGTTATATGACTCCCTGTACCCTGTCCTCCACAGACATACCGCTTTCTGTTGTAAGAAAACTGAGGTCAGCTCTCTTGCTGTCTACATTCTCCTTTTTCTTTTTCCTACCACTTATTGGAGCATCAAGCATATGCCAAGCACTGTGCTTAGTACTTGCCATCCTTTGTCTCATTTAACCTTAACATCCAACATACAAGCAGCTATCACTGAAATCCACAGAGGAGGAAGGTGACATTCAGAGAGAGAACTTTTTTTCAAGGCTAGTAAGTAGCAGAGGCAGATTTCTAATACAGTTTTGTTTCCCTCCGAAGCCCATGCTCTTAAACCACTATGTCTTCTGCCTCCTCAAATTCATCTAGACTCTTCAACTAACATTCACCAGGCACCTTCTAACGGAATGCTGTGGTAGGTGCTATGGGGGACACAAGAATAAAAAGATGCAGTCCATATCCTTAAGTTGCTTTACCCTACAAGGAGAGGCAAGAGTCTCGTATACCAAACCAAGAACAAAAACTACAGTATATGAATTCTTGGCAACATGAATGGTATGGACAATAGGTGCTTTAGATAGGAAAACAACAGTGGACTTTAGAAAGATGGAGAAGTAAAGAGAAGTGAACATTTGAACCTAACCCTAACGGATATGGCAATCCAATAAAATACTGCTATTTGTGCAGGGATACATGTGTAGATGATGTTTCTATTCATTTGTATATTTACTGCACGATATTTATTGATGTCTTACCATGTGTCTGTCAATCTGCTGGGTGCTTGGCAAACTAAAATAAGTGCTTTGTAGAGGAAAATTAAACGGCCAGGGAAGAGCACAGATCTGGGCTCTGTGAGGAACAAGAGGCTGCCTTCCTGGCTCCAAAGATCCCATTAGGAAAAAATGTGTTCAGCATTCTTTCTCTATTGCCTGGAGTATGAGAACACTTTGTAATCAGGAACCCCTAAGTGGACCCTGGAGAGCATCCATCCAGTACCAGGTCAGATTTCAGTGGTGGCTCTTCCTTCTGACTCCCCTGGTAAGACAAACTATAGTGGTCAAAGGAGCAGGCTTGAATCCTGGCTTCAACCCACAGTTGTGGGTTCCTGGGCAAATGACTTACCTTCTCTGAGCCTCGTTTTCCTCAATTATAGAAGAGGGAGGATAAACCTTACTTCACAGGGTGCAGCGAGGATTAAATGAGGTAAGACCTGTAAAAATGCTGGTATAGAGTTAGAGCCCCCAAAATTAATCGTTCCTTTCCCTGCTCCATTTTTTCTGGAAAATAGTTTCTTGCTTTCTGAACAAGGAACTGTTCAGTGTAAGGAACAGTGGTCTGACTTTTTTCTGAAGCTCTAACTTTACTGAATTCACCCACTCCTTCCACCTGCTTCCTCTGCAGCATCTCACCACCCTCCGAGCTCTCTCCAAACACATTTCCCCAGCCCCCAGCCCACTCCCACTTGCCTTCATCTTTCTCCCACATTTAAAGCTTCGGCTTCCCTATCCAGGATAAGAATCTGCATGGAGTGTCTCAGACGTATTTAAACTTGTGTAGCAAAATCATTATAACAGGGCAATCCTCTGCTTTCCCCCCACAATAATCAGGCTCCCTCATTGGGATAAATGACTTGGCCATCAGGTTTATAGTTTACCCATTTGGGAACTGGATTATTGCTTCATAAAACTGTGTTACATGGTACTATTATCATTTAATTATGTTGCCTAAATTTAAAAATTTTTTAAATTAAAAAAAAAAAAAAAAGGATTGCCTTTTGGAGCACTGGTCTCCAGCACCACTTTAAGTTTATTGGGTACCTGGGTTCTTCAGGAAGCTGATTTCTCCAGCACACTTCCTGGCTTCAAATATCTTTCAGGGTGGAAGGTCATTCTGTTTGGCACACTTTCCTTTGCCAGGCACCACTCCTAAAGGGGTAATCTGATCTCTACTTAACATGCTATTTTAAATCCCCCAGAAAATTGTGCTAGACTATATGGCAATATTTTCCTTCCCAAAAGTATTATGTATATACATAACTAAATTCTTGATGGGCTACATGATTCCTCAAAAGGGCACCTATGGAAATTATTCTTCCATAATTATATGATAAATTACCAGTAGTTCCCCTTAAAGATGCATCCTTTTGGGTTAATTTATTTTGTCTATTACAATGCAATGGGCCACATAAGATGTCTGAGGTAGAACGGAGTAGTTGGGAGTACAAAAGAAACAAGATTTGCCTTGAGTTGGTTACTGTGGAGGTTGGCTGGTGGCATTTAGGAGCTCAATACACTATTCCCCCCACTTTTGTATAGGCTTGAAGTTTTTAAAAAGCTATTGCCCTGGGAAGGATAAAAGGGTCTGTTTCATTTACATTTTAGTATTAATTAATTTATCAGGTCTGGTAAGATCCTTCAAGAGATAATGCAAATAAGGGGGATGGGAAAGTGAAGAATGAAAAGCTTTATGCCCAGCTCCGCAAGACTGCCCTGTTTCAGTTCAAATGTGGGTTATACCCCATGGAACAGCTGGTAAAGTATGGCCCCATGAACTGCGTAGAATTTTGGAGGTGAGGGAAGTCAAGAAAGATTTGAATAGCTGGGTACTTCAGGCTGTTTGAAGGAGAGGTAGAATTCAGATGGACCTAAGAAGAAAGGAGAATACTCCAGAAGAGGAAGGTGAGGTAATGAGAACAGCACAAACTGTTTCCGGCATTGCTTCCTAACCGGTCTCTTGCCCTCAGTCTTGTCTCCACACTCCAGTCACTGTAATCTTTCTAAAACACATGCATGATCTTCTCTTGATCCTACTGAAATTCCTCCTGATTTTCTCGTTGCACTCAGAATAAAGTCCCAAATCCCTGGCACTGGCTACAAGGCCTTGTGTGTCTGGTACCTCTCCCTCCAGCCTCATCTTGCATTCTTTTCTCCTCACTCCCTTCTCTTCACCCACAAAAGCCAGAAAATACACTAACATTTTAATAACAGCTCTCTTGGAGTCATTGGTTTATGGGCAATTTCTATATTTCTTTTTGCTTACCTTTCAGTTACTAAATTTTCTACAATGAACCAAGATTATGTTTTTAGTAATAATAATTTTTTTAAAGCCTTGAAAGCTGTATGAAGGGAAGTGGTAAAAGAGGCAATTTTCTCAATAATGCAGGAGGCTTTAGAGAGGGCAGGTAGGATAAGGGCTAACTGTGAACAGGAGACACAGAGCTGCAGCAACGAAACAGTCCAGTAGTGACAGAAGTCAGTCCTGAAGGCAGACCTCAAATCTCCCTGGAAGCACAGCATGACTGTGGTAACATGTAACATCTATTCTTCTGAAGAGCATGTGGAAATAAAGGTGAGAAGAGTTAAAGTACTTTTTGTTGTTTTTATTTGGTTTTATTTTATTTTGGTTTGGTTTTCTAGCTTGAAGATATTTCAATATGTTTGCGAGTGAAGGCAGTATTCACTAAAAGCACTTGCCCTCTCTGTCTACATCATGTGTGGCTCTTCAGTTGTTTGAGGGATGATTTTAAGGTTAGGAGATATTTCAAACAAACTTTGTTTTCAACAAACTTTGGCCAGGTTCCATCTATTTAGTAAATACATATCCATAGATGAAAACATCATGAGGATTAGTGGTTGGAAAAGGTCCACCTACTATCAACAAATGATTCAAGTCCCACTGGCATCCAGCCTGCTTCACTACTTATTGTTACTCTCACCCTATTTCCTTTCAGCCTCTGGAACTCTATATTGATGCTACCTGAAAACACGGTTCCCAGTGACCCCCTGGAGTCTTTTCAGTCCAGCTTACAATGATTCAATGAGCTAGGGGCTGGATAAATACATATTTTCAGAGAGCATCTCCCAGTGGTCTCAAGAGCTGGAAAGGGTTATTTAATTACATCATAAAGAGGCCAAAGAAATCGATGCTTGGTATCTTCAAGCTACATGGCACTTGAAGAATTAGCTAGCCCAAAGTCCACTTTTAGGGAGGGAAATGGAGCCACAGTGGGTAAAGGATCTGTCCAATGGCCCCACAAATAGATGCTGAGCCAGACTTGAGAACTCAGGTGCTCAGATTCTCAATCTAGTGCTCTTTCCATAAGCAGTCATTTTACTAACAGTGCTCCTGACCAAAACATCTCTTCCCTAACCCTCCAGAATTACAAACTCCCTTGGAAAATGGGCTTGATGGAGTTATTTTTAGTATTAGAATTTATTATTTTAAAAGAAGTCTTCAAAAAAAAAAAAAGCTGCCTTGATAATGATAAACAAGGCCTTAAGCCAAATAAATTTCCAAGCATTGTCAGAACCAGAGATACCCCTTAGTGTTATCTGTCCAGGCACTATGTTATGTATACCAATGAGACCTATATACTTCATGCAGCAAAATGGGAGTTGACATTAGCTAATTATTGTTTTTAACAATCTATTGGCCAGCATAGCCACTTCTGTTTGTTTGGGTCTTTTTTTTTTTTTTCCCTGTAGCTTTAGATTGCCTTGGAGCTAGATCTCATGCTCAGGTGCAAACAGCTGGCTGCGGGATAGCCTCCCTGTCCACCTGCCCAAGTGGAGTGAGAAGAGTCTCCTCGCTGCAGGCGGGGGTAATTCTGCCTTAGGATACCTCCCTAGTTCCTTTCCCTGGCTCCCTGCAGCTGTTTCTAAGATGCCCCCCCCCACACCCGCCCTTCTAAGTCTTGGGCCCGCTTCTTAGGAGCTAGCCTTTCTTAACCCCATACCAACTTCTCTGATGACCCAGTGATATCATGAGGTCAGTGCAGGCCATAAAACCACATAACTGGCTCCAAAGGAGCAGCCCTGAACTCCAGAAGATCAGGGGATTTACAAATCCTGACAGGGATATGAACCTGACTCAGAGGGTAGGGGATGTGCCTTGACTTTGTGCACTTTTTTTCTTTTTAATTGGCCTTGTTATGACACAACCCAGACATTCAGTCACCGTAGAGACAGCGTAAAAGTAATGTGATGAAACTTCTGTCTTTTAAAGGGTGAGTGAATGCATTTTAATAATTAAGTAAAAAAAAAAAAATTAAGTTACCAGGGCTTTGATGAGAGAAAGCCAGGACCTCAAGAGCAACATGGTCCCAAACTCATAAGCAGGACTTCAAAATAAGTTAGCCCCATCTCCTATCAATTTTGCCCTTTCTCCCCCATGAATTCAGCCAATTCCAAAGCCCATTGCTCAACGAATGGAGACTGTGGTTTGGATAAGAGAGTCTGAACACTAGAAGGCTCAAATGTCAACCTGAGTCAGTTCAGTACAATAGAACTAAGCGGCATCAAGATTTCCCACTAAAACATAGTTAAACCTGACTTTGGGGGACCCACCACCAGGTGCCAGTAAATCAGGACAAATAATCAAATACCTTCAGTCATGGGGATGGTGACTTTATACCCAGATTTATTTGATTTCATGTAGTTCTATTATTTTCAGTAAATCAACGGATTCCCAAATTGTATCTAGTGTATATGCAAACATGAACTGGGAAACAGAATGGTAAAGTGACTAAGTTAACAGACTTGTGAGTTGGAAAGACATGTCATTTATAAGTTTGGACCCCAGTGAAGTCTATTAACTTCTATAAGCCTTGTTTTCCTCATCTGGAGAATAAACATATTCCTAATACTTACCTAACAGGACTGTGGGGAAACTAAAGGAGAAAAGTCATGTAAAAACCTTAAAACACTACTTCTTCATTAAATAAATCACTAAATAACTAAACATGAGTTTCTTTTCAAAGCTTTATACCTTTGTTAAAAATAAATTCACAAGTCAAATAACTCATAACTATTTTTCTGACCACCTGATCTAATGTTTAGTTTGGAAAACAGTCACAGTAGACACAGACAACTGGAAGAAACAGGACAAAAAATGTAAATGACTCAACAATGCTCTCCTCTGTAAGTACATCATTCCTGTAAGACTCTAAATCCATTCATCAATGTCTTTTTCTACTTATAAAAATATAATGCCATAGAGTTTAAGAACAAATCAACAAGGAAAGAGAAGAACTGAACACAGGTCAGGAGAACTTGACTCTAAGCCAGCCCGTGTCACACTCTATGGGAAACCTTGTGGCCTCCTCTGTAAGATAAGGGCTTTGGAATGTACCTGAAGGTCCTTTTCAGCCCTGTTGTTCCAGTGACAGCTATTTCAGTGATTCAGTAAGACATAAACAGTAACAGAGAACTCCGACAACAGACAGTGGTTCACTTCTGCTCCTTGCTATATAGAAGGCCACGTGCAAGATGACAAACAAGCATCCAGACGAACAAGAGACTGAGCAGGGTGGAGCTGACAAACTCTGCAAGGCATGCTATTCCATCCTCAGGATGGTAGCGTCCTGGGTTAAGTTTACGAAGGCAGTAGCTAACCCTGCAGCCAGTCCCTCTGTCTCAGAGATAAGGGCCTCCACATACCTATTAGCCCAAATCCTTGACCACGTGAAGTACCAACAGTAAAGGAAATCCTGGCTCTAATCAGGGACACCAGGCAAACCTCATCAATATATGAGAGTAAGTCCTTAGCTTGTTGCAACATCATTGCTCCTGGAAATAAAGCTGGCATCAAAATGTCTTCAAATGTAATGCAGCCATGATGCAGCCCTTGAAAGTATGGCCAAAGAAATGCTTCTCCTGATGCAATCCTCAACCATGAACCAATAGCAATCATCATCAGTTCATCACAACACCAAGGACCCATGAGATCTCAAAACCCTTCTAAATACCAGTCAATCTGATGCACACAGGATTTAAAACCTATTTGTTACCATCAACGCAATTTTAAGTTGGACATAATTTTATACACACACACACACACACACACACACACACACATACATATCATGAAATCAATCGTTTTTTAAAAATGCTAAGGTTATCTCTGCATGGTAGGATTATGTCATTTTTAAAATTTTACTTTATTACATTTTCCAAATTTTCTACAATAGGCTTGTATTACTTTTACATTCAGAAAAGAAACAGTTTTAAGAGAATTTAGTTTTTTTTCAGATCTTTATTGGAATATAATTGCTTTAAAGTGTTGTGCCAGTTTCTGCTGTACAACAAAGTGAATCAGCTCTATTTATACATACATTCCCATATTCCCATTAAAAAAGCACCTCGATTACTCACTCTTGAAGGAAGACCACCAAGCTTCTCCGCTCATTTGTGAGACTAATTTGAATGAACTGAATGCTGTCTTGAATTTGCTTCTGTGAAATATCATCTATGACAGTTTAAATCAAAAAGCAGGGTGATATGGTTGAAAAAACTGAAAATCAGAAGGCCTAAATTCTAACCCTAGTTGTCCCCTAACTAGCTGGAGATTGTGAGCAAGTTATAGCTTCTGTGGGCCTGAGAGTATGGGACTAGAATCAAATTACCCATGTCCAAATTCTGCCCCACCAGCTAAAAAGCTGTGTGACCTCAGGCAAGTGACTTAACCTCTCGAAACTCAGTTGTCAATTCAGGAACAGAATAATAATTTTCCCTGCCTGGACTGCTGTGACGATGAAATGAGATAGTCTGCATAGGCCTTTAGCCTCACACCCAGCACTCTGAAAGTGCTCTAAGAACATTAGCTGGAATTGTTATTATTACCTTTCCCGTCCCAAAGCCGAGGGAAAGCTACCATGTTCTGGAGAGGGGCCTTCCACAAGGGCAAGTGTGTCTCTGCCTTTCAGTGCTTTCCCAGAGGCTTAGTCAGTTCTTCACCACAGAAGCCCAAACTCTCTACCACAGCCAAGTTCTGCCTTTCGTTGCCATTCATTTATTTCCCACTCTCCTCCCCAAACAGCCTTTAAGATCTGCAGTCACCCTGGGGGCCAGGAAGGAGTAAAGGAAAGCATGTGTTGCCTGCAGACATCCATAGAACATCAAGATGACCTCCTCTACCTTTCAAAGAAATGGTTTGTGTGTGGCCCAAGACAAAGGGAGCACTGTTGACTTTTATTTGTCAGAGACTATCTCGGATTCCCTGAGTTTGTTTGATGAATTGTTTTGGGTAGATAAAATAGCCCTGTTCCCACTCTCCCTGATTCTGCCACTGAGAGCAGATTAACAAAAAATGTGCTCTTCACATCAGAAAATGCAGCCCTACAAAAACAGTTCTTGAGGGAGAACACTTTTTTTTTTGTCTCTGCTGATAATTTTCCCACGCTTTGTGGACAGCCCAGGCTGGCCTGAGCTCGGGGTCACCTTCTCTCATCTGGAAGCACCAGGAGGACATAGGGCTGCAGACCCTGCACAAGGTTTGCAGCTAATGCTGGAACAGATGGGCCCAGGAAACCCATAGGAAATGCAGAAGACTGACTCCCACCCTCTGTGAACCATGAGCCTGCAACAGGAGAGGAGGGATGAGAAGGACCTTTGGCTGCAGGAAAGCAGAGCCCAGAGAAAGCACAAAGAACAGTGGCCAAAGCCTGTATAGTCCAGGGGTTCAATGCATGGGCTTTGGAGTCAGACAGACCTTGGTTCTCATCCCAGCACTGACCCTCACTCAGGTAGGTACCCTTGCTGAAACTCAGCCACACAAGACTTGATCTCACAAGACTTGTTGTGGGACCCAAAGAAGCTGATGTCGATCAAACACCTGAAGGGTGAAAATTGTGGCTTTGTTAATAATATGTTCACCCTTGAGTAGGGGCCCCTCTCTAGAGTAGGAAACACTTTACCATTATAGCAGTCCCGAAAAGAAAACCCCATTTTCTTTACACGGGGTTTAAACAGAGCCATGGAGAACCAATGCAACCCTTGCACATGCTTACTCTGTAATTGTAGCTGATGTTACATTAAATTATAAAAAGCTTTTGGTTACTGAGCAGTACTATGGACCGGGAACCATTTGAGGTGTTTTTCAAGCATGCTCTCATTTGAACCTTAGATAAACCATTATAATAATAAGTATTATTATTATTATCCTCATTTTATACAAAACTGGGTCTTAGAAATTTGCCCAAGGTCAAAGGCAGAGCCAAAATTTATCTATGCACATACATGATCCATTTCATACACCTTACTGGTTGGAGTCACTGAAGACTCCAATTCTTTTCTGTGAAGAAATGTTGGGATGGCCTTTTATCACATTACATTAGCCCTTAATCCATGACCAGACTCACATCGCACTCTTATGCCATGCCTTCAGTTGGGACCTACTGAAATGACTATAAATCATATTGAAAAGTTTCTCCACCCAAGTCCTGAAAACCCTTTATTTTACATAATCATTCAATGATACACCTCAAGGACCTTCAGAGATCATCACTCAGTGCCCTCCTTTCACAAATGAGAAAACAAGACTCAGAGGTGAATTGACTACAACAAAGACACACAGCTAGGTCCCAGCCCAGCCTAGTCTAGAAAAACCCAGCTATCCAAATTCCTCACTACCATTTTGTGCAGTCACCTTTCACCAGGGTTAACGGTACAGTTGGTATTCCACTTTCCATCCCTCATTCCCAATGTACGTACCCATGTGACAACAGGGGAGCCTTCACCGGAAGTCTGACAAGCTGACACCTGCCACCCATGAGAATGCCCACTTTCCAGCATCACCCATAGCTGTCCTAAGGATAGGCCATCCCTCTCTTCTTCCCACTCTATTTTTGCAGCCTATCCTCACCCTCTTGTTACCCCGTTGGGACCATACTTAACCATCATGCTAAAGCATAAATCCACTGTGGATATTTATCTTCTTATCTACAGGCTTTTGCCACTGGGTTCTGTGATATAAGGGTCATGAAGAAGATGAGTGTCCATTTATTCATTTAGTAACAGGACTGGGCTGTGTGCTGGAGTATAGTGAAACACCAAATGTGAACCAAAGCCCACTAGGAGACACAAATATTAAACAGGCAAGCACACCAACAAATAAAGTAATCGTGAGAATGCAATGAAGGAAACCAAACAGGGTGCTATGGAGACACTAATAGGAGAGATTCACCTAGTATCAAATACTCAGGACAAGGTCTCTCTGAGGGGGTAAGCTCTGAGCAGATGCCTGAAAACTGCTTGAGTTGTCCATAAGAAAGCACAGATACTTCTCATAATTCTGTCCCTGGTCTCCATTCCAGGTTTCAGCTTGTCCCAAATCATGTTTAATATTTTTAATTATAAAAATAAGATATATTCATTGTAGAGCATTTAGAAACTCAAAAAAAGATAAAAAGAAGAAAACTTAAACTGCCCACACATACTCCTATTATTGCTAACTGGTATATATATGCACACATAAACATATATATAATTATAAAAAGGAAACTTTTATTATTGAAAAATGTGTGGATGGGGTACAAAAAAATGCAAGGCATAAAAACTGGTATAATAAAAATTAAGTCACTTTTGCACTCCTGCCACTACCACCCCCAGATTTATTCCACAGAGTAACAGTTTTTTATGTGGACTTCAAAGATTTTATATATATATGTATATATATATATATATATTTTTTTTTACATAAAATGGTATCATTCTATAGACCCTATTCTGCTCCTTGCTTTATCATTTAACTATATCCTGAAGAAGCAAATATAATCCTTATTCTTTTTTAATGACTATTATTTTTACATAGCTAAGATCACTTTGTATAATAATCTTGCATCCTGCTTTTTCACTTCATATTACATCATTAAAAATTCTTACTTCATTTAAAATGACTTTTGGGAGCCACGGGAGGCAGGGGATATGGGGATATATATGTAAATACAGCTATTCACTTTGGTGTACCTCAAAAGCTGGTACAAGAGTGTAAGCAATTATATTCCAATAAAGAGCTTAAAAAAACATGACTTTCAAAAACTAAAACAAAAAATTTTAATGACTGCAAAACATTCCACTCTATGAGTAAACCATAATTTACATAAACACTACCTGATTATGAATATATGGAATATTTCAGAAAATTTTATTAATGGCTTGAAAGAACAGTATGCATAAAGCCTTTACTGTGTTTCTGTACTTACAGAATCTTGAATTTATTTCTATAAAAATTTATTGAGACTTCTCATGAACACAGCATTGTTCTCTAGTCTACTGCGATACCAAAGACAGATATGATGTACATATTAATATTGTTAAGAATAAGAAGAATATGCACTGTGCTATAAACAAATGCTCTTTGGATGTTCCCATCTCCAGGTGGCCTCGATCAGCTCTGCTCTAGGAGCAAGACTAACACTTGTTCTTGCTGTTTTTGCTGTCTGACTTGTTCCTCCCAAAACTAACTTTGCTCACCAATAGTGATAAGATAAAGAGCATCGAGGGCTCAGAGAAGGGAGCAAAGGAGGCCACCTGGCCATCTGAGATTCTAAGACTGGGTCTCCTTCTGTTTTAGGAAAAATGTGTCCTCCATGTGACCGAGAGGGTTCTGCATTAAGGTAGAAGGCTAAAACCTAAGGTTGTAATAAAGTGTCCCTTTATCTAGCCTTTTTAGGGGCACATATCTTTTGGGAATCTTGCTGGGATTAGTGGGGAGTAGCGAGAAGAGACAGAACTTGAATGCCTAGCTAATAATATCTCCACTCGACAGTTCTCTATCCACTTGTACATAATTACTAGTTCAGCATATATAAATGTAGGTTCTGGAGCCAGAGGGTCACTACTTCCTAGACAAATTATTTAACCTCTCTGTGGGTCCAATTTCTTCATCATTAAAATCGTAATAATAATAAAACCTACCACATAGGACTAACGTGAGAATTTCTTGAGTTAATTTCATGTAAGTAATTTAGAACTATGCCTGGCACATTAGAAGTACTCAGCAAATGTTTATCATTATAATTCACAACAGGTGAAAAATGAAGTTGAGTGCTAAAGTTAAAAAAAAAAACCACATATTAAATTCCAACAGCATGGTTTCTTTTGCTGTGCAAAAGCTTTTAAGTTTCATTAGGTCCCATTTGTTTATTCTTGATTTTATTTCCATGATTCTAGGAGGTGGGTCAAAAAAGATCTTGCTTTGATGGATGTCATAAGAGTGTTCTGCCTATGTTTTCCTCTAGGAGTTTTATAGTATCTGGACTTACATGTAGGTCTTTAATCCATTTTTGTGTATGGTGTTAGGAAGTGTTCTAATTTCATTCTTTTACATGTAGCTGTCCAATTTTCCCAGCACCACCTATTGAAGAGGCTGTCTTTTTTCCATTGTATATTCTTGCCTCCTTTGTCAAAGATAAGGTGCCCATATGTGCTTGGGCTTACCTCTGAGTTCTCTACTCTGTTCCATTGATCTTCCTTTCTATTTTTGTGCCAGTACCATACTGTCTTGATCACTGTGGCCTTGTAGTATAGTTTGAAGTCAGGAAGACTAATTCCACCATCTCCATCTCTCCTTCTCAACATTACTTTGGCTATTTGGGGTCTTTTGCATTTCCATACAAATCGTAAGATTTCTTGTTCTAGTTCTGCGAAAAATGCCATCAGTAATTTCATAGGGGTTGCGTTGAATCTGTAAATTGTTTTGGGTAGTACAGTCATTTTCACAATATTGATTCTTCCAATCTAAGAACATGGTATATCCCTCCATCTGTTTGTATCATCTTTGACTTCTTTCATCAGTGTCTTATAGTTCTCTGCATATAGGTCTTTTGCCTCCTTAGGCAGGTTTATTCCTAGGTCTTTTATTCTTTTTGTTGCAATGGTAAGTGGGAGAGTTTCCTTAATTTCTCTTTCTGCTCTTTCGTTGTTAGTGTATAGGAATGCAAGAGATATCTGTGCATTAATTTTATATCCTGCTACTTTACTAAATTCATCAATTAGTGCTAGCAGTTTTCTGATAGAATCTTTAGGGTTTTCTATGTGTAATACCATGTCATCTGCAAAGTGACAATTTTACTTCTTTTCCAATTTGGATTCCTTTTATTTCATTTTCTTCTCTGATTGCTGTGTCTAAAACTTCCAAAACTATGTTGAATAATAATGGTGAAAGTGGGCAACTTGTCTTGTTCCTGTTCTTAGAGGGAATGCTTTCAGTTTTTCATCATTTAGAATGATGTTGGCTTTTGGTTTCTCACATACGGCTTTTATTATGTTGAGATAATTTCCTTCTATGCCCATTTTCTGGAGAGCTTTTATCATAAATGGATGTTGAATTTTGTCAAAAGCTTTTTCTGCATTTATTGAGATTATCATATGGTTTTTATCCTTCAATTTGTTGATATGATGTATCACATTGATTGATTTGCATATATTGAAGAATCCTTGCATCCCAGGGATAAACCCCAGTTGATCATGGTGTATGATTTTTTTTAATGTGCTGTTAGATTCTGTTAGCTAGTATTTTGTTGAGGATTTTTGCATCTATATTCATCAGTGATATTGGCCTGTAATGTTCTTTTTTTGTGACATCTTTGCCTGGTTTTAGTATCAGGGTGATGGTGGCCTCGTAGAATGAGTTTGGGAGTGTTCCTCCTTCTGCTATATTTTGAAGAAGGCAACCCTCAGAATGGGAGAAAATACTTGCCAACGAAGCAAAGGACAAAGGATTAATCTTCAAACTATATAAGCAGCTCATGAAGCTTAATACCAAAAAAGCAAATAACCCAATCCACAAATGGGCAGAAGACCTAAATAGACATTTCTCCAAAGAAGACATACAGATGGCCAACAAACACATGAAAAGATGCTCAACATCCCTAATCATTAGAGAAAGGCAAGTCAAAGCCACAGTGAGGTATCACCTCACACCAGTCATTATGGCCATCATCAAAAAATCTAGAAACAATAAATGTTGGAGAGGGTATGGAGAAAAGGGAACTCTCCTGCACTGTTGGTGGGAAGGTAAGTTGATACAGCCACTGTGGAAAACATTTTGGAGGTGCCTTAAAAAACTAAAAATAGAACTAACATATGATCCAGTAATCCCACTCCTGGGCATATACCCAGAGAAAACCATAATCCAGAAAGAAACATATACCGTAATGTTCACTGCAGCACTATTTACAATAGCCAGGACATGGAAGCAACCTAAATGCCCATAAACAAATAATGGATAAAGAAGACGTGGCATATATATACAATGGAATATTGCTCAGCTATAAAAAGGAATGAAATGGAGCTATATGTAATGAGGTGGATAGACCTAAAGTCTGTCATACAGAGTGAAGTAAGCCAGAAAGAGAAAAACAAATATTGTATGCTAACTCATATACACGGAATCTAAAAAAAAAAGAAAAAAAAATGGTACTGATGAACCCAGTGACAGGACAACAATAAGAACGCAGATGCAGAGAATGGACTAGAGGACACAGGGTTGGGGGGGGGCGGGGGACGAAGGGGAAGCTGGGACAAAGTGAGAGAGTAGCATAGATGTATATATACTACCAACTGTAAAATAGATAGCTAGTGGGAAGTTGCTGTATAACAAAGGGAGATCAACTCGATGATGGGTGATGCCTTGGAGGGCCGGGAGTGGGGGGAGTTGGGGGAGGGAGGGGATATGGGGATATGTGTATAAATACAGCTGATTCACTTTGGTGTACCTCATAAGCTGGTACAAGAGTGTAAAGCAATTATATTCCAATAAAGAGCTTAAAAAAAAAAATTCCAACAGCAAGACAGAAAAGGCCCAAAAGGAATCAAATACTTCATAAAATCAACTGTAAATAGTCAACATTTCTCAATATATTATTTGAGCATGGGATCAGGGGAACAAAGTTAGAATAAAGTAGTGAAGCTTTGTTTGATATGTTGAAATATTAAGACCAAGGACTACACCAAGCCATATAATTTCCCTTTATCTATCACATGAACTCATGATAGAGAAGATACTACTTATTATTTCAATCGTCTAATCATTTCAATTATCCAATCTTATTTCTAGCTCTTCTAGGAAAAGGTTGGGGTATAAATTTCTCTAAAAGGCACTCCAGGCAGAGGGAATCATCCTAGCCAAGCATGGAAGTATACTGTGTGCTCAAAGGATGACAAATGGATCACTGGAGAAGATACCGGAGCCTTTCATATGGTTGAAGCCAGAAACTAGCAGAAGAAGATGACCCTGAAAGACTGGAATTAAGTCAAAATATGTGGGGCCTCTAAGGCCACGTGGAAGTGATCACATTTATCCAACAAATGTAAGAAAAGGGGTAACTTTTCATATCTCTATTTTTATATAACATTATATGAGGCCATGTGGAAAATGTACCAAATGGCAGAAAAATTAGAGGCAAAAAGGCTACTTTCTTGTTATTAAGAATCCAGGTGAGAGATGATGAGAATTTAGAGTAGGGTGATGCAAAATTCAACTAGAAGAGAGAAAGGCATCTAGAGTTAGGGTAGGGTGATGAAAAATTCAAAAGGAAGAGAGGAAGGCATCGAGAGATATTTCAGAGATAGAAGCAGTAGTCTTAGTGACTGTTTAATGTCACAGGCAAAAGAAAAAGAGAGAAGAGCTAAAGTTGTTCTGAAGCATCATATGGGAAAGATGAGAGATTAGAGCACAGCACAGTGAAGCACAGGTGGTTAGGAAATGTTCATTGCAAATGGGAGTGTGGAGAAGGGCATGTTCTAGTCACGTTGAGCCACAGAGGAATCCCTGGGTATCTGAGTCATTGGGTTCCCGTGGGCTCAGGAGACACATGAAGTGGAGAGAAAATCATTGAAACCAGAGATGGAGGATGTGCCAGAGATAGTCTTTATCCATTTGACTATTGTGCCAAGTGTTGTGCCTGCCAGTAAGAGTTTCCTTTCATTGCCTTCCAATGCCGTGACATTCTCCCAAAGCCTCCACATTGCCTTTCTCTGCCTCCCACCAAGAGTGATGTGTCCTTCCTCTATATCCCCATGGTACCCAGCATGTAAGATCACAAGATGTTATAATTATCTGCTCCTCTATCTATTTTCCTCTAGACTATGAGCTTCTTATTGGCAAGGAATGTGTCTTATTTATCTCCATAATATCAACACCTAGCACAATGTCCAGCACACAAGCTGAAATCAGAATTCTTTGATGCAGGATCCCTTTGTTGCCTAATACACAAAGACAATCATGTGCAGTTTCATAAGCCCCTCACAGACTAATGTCCCTTGACCTACTGCAGTTGATAGAAGATGTACAGTCTGACCATTTTAATCAAGACACTCAGATGTTGTCTGCTCACTGTAAGTGCACCATAGACTCATCTGCCTTTTCTCATATTCCTGCCCACAACCATTTTGTTATCTCTATTTCTGGAGTCCCACAATAATTTTTTTTTAAATCTTTGCCCTACCAATACCCAGAATAATAACAATAAAGAAAGTGGAGACCAAATTCAAAATGAAAAGCTGATGACAAGCAACATATTTTTCTCTTTTAATTATTTTATTTATAAACCTGTTAGAGGTCTGAATGGATTGTAAAGACTATGCCAGGATTTCGAGATTTAATTTGGGTTTTACAAGCAGTGAAAGCAAATGAGGCGTTCACCTTAGAGTTAATGTCTCAGCTAGTATTATCGTCCTCAGTGTGCTGACAAGGAAACCAAGACACAGGATGGAGAAGTAAACAGTCCAAAGTCACATGCAGAATCTGAGAAGAGTAGGAAAGGGAACAGAATTCCGGCTTCTGAACACAGACCAGTGGCTCTTAACCTTGAGTGGACAGGAAACCGCCTGGTGCTCTTGTTTTCAATGCAGATTCCTAGGCCCCGGCCCAGACCTGACAAATCAAGACTCAGGAAGCTGCACTTTTCCAGGCTTCCAGGTGATTCTTATGAACACCTAAATTTGAGTGCACTGAGCGCCAGTGGTCAGGGGTCAGAAGCCACACTGCAAGGAACACTGTGCCAGATTCTTCAAATGGTTCTGCTCTATTTGGCTGAATCAGAATGCCACTTTGTGAAGAGTCTCCAGGAAGGCAGCCAGCAGGGATTATGAGAGGCTCCTCCCAGTAAGCTCTCAGGCTCTTCACCATGTTCCATCTTAACCAAGCCACGCCTGGCAAATAGGAACCAGCCCCACACTCACCCATCCCCACGTCCCAATACCACTGCGCCAACAGGAGAACTCTTCCCTTTGGTTCTGCTTCTAAAGGGCTGCTGAGATGGGACAGCTCCCCATTCCCAGGCCTTCCTGCAAGTTTTTTTTTTTTTCCTCTGTACAATTAATTAGCTAATAATTTTTGCTTCTGATCCATTCCTCATTAAAAAGCTGAATTCCCGAGTTGGGGCTGTCAGAACAAAGGTAGGAGAATTTATGTCTTAATTTTGGTTCATTATGGCAGGAAGCCTCTTGCTCCCATCACTCTCCCTCCTCAGCCCCTCCCCTCCGAGTTCTGACGGCTCTGTGACCCTAAATGCCTCTCTTGTGGCAGCCACCATGGAGGCACTGTCTCTGCCCTTTATCTTCTGCCGCCTCATTAAGAGAAATGAACCTGAATCTAAGAAAGACGACACAGGGGAAATAAAAAAGTAATCCCTTGGTGCCACCTATAATGAATTGTTATGAAAACCATGAAAATATCTGTCTGTGGATATTGTTCTTTGATTTGAAGTCAGTGTTGTAAGCGGTAATTTTTGTCATTAAAGCTGTTAATCTGCTCAGAGCTCCTCATAAGTTTTTATGAAGAAAAACAGCCATGCTGCCTCCCTGCTCATTGCAGGGTACTTTGGAGGCCAACACACATGCAGAGCACCGTGGAATAATTAGCTTTAATTATGGCTGATACTGCTGTCTGTTGAAAGTGGAGGGACTTCACGCTGCTAGGGTTAGAGATGGGGCCTGCTCAGCCTTTGCAAGGCCAGAGGACAGGGGCCTACGACTTTGAGTCTGCAATCCCAACCACTGCAACCACAGACACCAGGCACCACACCCCACCCAGGGGAGGTACACTCTGGCCATCACATGCTCATACCCAAGCATGGACGTGCACACACACACACACACAACTTCATCTCCTTCATCCCTCAATCATCTTGCCCAAGTTCAACCACCAAAAACACACATACTACCCATGATCCACATACACTAACCACAGTATATGTACACCAACTCATGACATGACATGCGCCAACTAAGACTGGCACCACAAAATCTCAGCATATGCAACCTGCTACAGCAACATAAATATTCAACTTTATCATGTGCATACCCCCATTCCCTCAGCCACAACTGACACCAACCACAACACGCATACACCCACCGTGATATGGGTGCCTAGATATATAAAACCAACCCCAAACTGACACATAGCCAACTATAACACACACTTGTGCACTAGTGCTAAGAGGCAGTCATATCAAACACCTCTTTTATGTGAAAAGCCTAGAAATAAGCTCTGGAGGAGCAAAATGCTCTTGACCTCAGAGAACTCATTATATGGTCAGAAATAAGCATTTAGACTGAAAACAACTGGCAATTCATTTAGCGTCTAATGACGCACTGAGCATTGCTTATGTGTCAAGCACAGGGCTAGGCACAATGGAGCCTTGATGGACACATAAGACATGGTCTGTACCTCAAGAAGATTGTGGTAGACATAGATTTCCTTTCAAGAAATAATCTGTCCACCAGCTGGGACTGCTGTCTGCAGAGAGCCTTTAGCTGTCTGCTGCTCCATGGGTTACATCAACTGCAGAAAACTGCTTCACCCAAGCTCGCCCTCTGCCCAGGGAGGCGACATTGCTGATGACTGATCGCTGTATGGGTGTAAGAGCCTTGCTACTTCAGTCAATGCCAGACAACTCTGACCAGCCACAGCTTCCCTCATCAGTGGAATTTCTAGTAAGGTCTACATCTCAGGTCAGTTTCTACCTCTGCCCACTCCTCCTTTGTTTTTCTCCCTTCCACCGATGTTGGTCCAAAGGGCACTCCCTAATAAACATCCTATCCCACTTAACTCCATCTCAGAGTCTGCTTCCCAGAGAATGCAACCATGACAGAGCTAAATTCAACATTATGAATGCTTTCTACCAAGTAGGAGTACCAGAGAGTAAGTGCTAAAAGGATTCTTTGGAAAGGGAGAGGAATTGAATAGTAAGAGAAGGCTTTCTGGAGAAGGTGACATTTAAACTGGGTCTGGAATAATTGTTAGCATTTCATAGCTGAGGAAACATACAGCTTTTTAGAGAAAAACAACTTGGGCAGGAAGTACAAAGTGTGTTCTTACCTCAGGGAAATAGTGAGATGTGAAAGTGAAACCAGACTGTGGATGGAGCTTGAATTGAAATTTTTTAAAAGAGTTTCATTTCATCTGTTAGACCAATTGATCTCAACACTTGGCACTGCAGATTAATCACAAAGGGTACGTAACCCAAAAGTACATCCAGCACGGTTATAATTATAGTCATGGGAGGACATCATAAATTGAGGAATATTAAAAAAAAGAGAGAGAGCAGGTTATGGTCATATTCCAAAAGGCTGGCAACCATTGCTATGGCAAAGGCAATATTAGAGTTCTCCTGCTTGGGTCCCCCCAGGCCATCCATCCAACCATTCGTCAATTCAATAGATACTCGGGCACATACTGTTGGCAAGTCACGTTCCTAACAAATGCCCTCATGGCATTCACTCTCTAGCTGTGAAGCCAGACATTAAGCCAAGAAATGAACAAAAATATAGAAATGACTTCATTTTGATTGTGATCATAATTGTGAACACAGGGTGTAATATGAACAGATCAGAAGATTCAAACTGACCTAAATTGGGGCAGGTCAGGTGTCAAAGAAGTTTTCCCTGAAAAATTAAAATTTTAAACTGTGGGACCATTTTAGTACTCATTACTTAGCTTGGTCCTCAGAGTGCAGAGGTGAATAAGACCTGTCCCTTATTGAAAACACAGAAAGGGAGAGAAATGCAAAACTGTACAACTGAAGACAAACTTCGCCTATTTCACAACTTTTCCATAGGAAAGCACCTACATGGAAAAGGAAAAGCAGCTAATGCCATTTTCTTTGTCATAATGACAGGGGGAATTGTGGAAGGACTGCACATATGTGCTTATTCCTCTTCAGAGAATATATCCTAGGAAGTGGTGCCTTGAGCTGGATTCCTAGTGTCAGGTCGACCAAGGTTCATACTCTGCTTAAGTCCTGGGGTGCTGCTGGCGCGAAGGATCACCCGTGTACTGCAACATTAGAAGCAGGAGCTCAGGTCCTGCTGCCATGTCTGGAATCTGGCCGGCCACCCCCACCCCAACCCCAGCCCCCAAGCATTAGGCCTCATATTACCAGGGACTTTGCATGGATGAAGGCTTTGTCCCCAGCAGATTGAATTTAGAGACATTTGAAGTTCTCCTTTTGTTCCATTTCAACAGTATTCAAAAATATATAACTTTGGTGCTGCTTTGAACTAATTTCCTAGGGAGTTTTCACAAAGAGAAAAAAGGCTTTTTCTTTGACGCATCATTCAATTAAAAATAACATTTGGGTTTGGTTTGAGAGTTCAAAAAATTAGCATTCATTTTTTCAGTGATTCATTTAATCAGTTCAAGTTCCTGTAGTTGGCCTAACCCAGAATAATATATACAATGAGGTACTGTGGTTGCTTAGGGTTCATCCAAACTTCCCAACTACTCCTTCCTAGGCCTGGGTTTATGGGCCAAGGGGGGAATGGAAAGATGGCCCCAGTCTGAATAAATGAGAACAGTGACTTCTACTAGAGAGAACAAACAAATCACACTATAAACTTTTAACTAAACTGGAATCAAAAGAAACTTTCTTAGTATAATATTTAAAGTATATATCAGACACTAACAGCAAACATGCATAATACATAATGGTGACACACTAAGGATGTCTCTATTAAAATTAGGAACAAGCAAAAATGTTACTATCACTGTTATTGAGATTTGTTCTGGAGGTCTTAGCAAATGCAATAAGACAAGAAAAAGAAATGTTGAATAAACAGTACAAAGGAAAAGACAAAATTATTAATTTGCGATTATAAATATCTTCCTAGAAAATTCAAGGGAATTAACTGAAAAACTAAACTAGCAAAGGAGTTCAACATGAGGTAAGATGCAAGACAAATAAACAAAAATTAATAGCTTTCATATACACCTGCTAATATCCTTTGGAAATTTTCATATTGAAGAAAGATTTCATTCACATAGAAATAAAAATCTTAAATTTCTAAGAAAAACTTAATAAAAAAAGATCAAGATGTATATTTTTAAAAATCTTTTAAATAAGCCCAGGCATGACTGAAAAGCATCAAATTACCTGAAGCTTAAATTCATGATACCCTACAGGGATTATGAATTTGAACTCCCTTCTGGCATTAATTTTTATTCTTGGTGTATTCTCTATTCAAAAATAATGGTTTTGCTTCATTAACAACCAGCTCTTTCCAGCCTTGGGTCATGGAGAACAATAGAATTCAGTTTTAACCTTTTGTCTGCTGAAAGCCAATCAAAGGATATGGCTCCGAGGTTGCTGAAGCTCTGGCCAACGACACAGCCACCTAACTATTCAAACACACTTGTACTCATCTGAGAAGTTTGCAGGTAAATGCCTTAGATCAAAAGTTAATGAATAAAAGTTTATATGTAATATAAACACATTAATTACCTGTTAAATGAATAATTCTTTTTACAATGTGTCCACAATTTTCACGTCTCGATTATAACTATAAAACTACGTACTTTTACATGGCACCTTCACATGCAATGTCTGACCTCATCCTCTTAAAAACTCCATAAAGTGAGTAGTACATGTATGATTTTTAAATACTAGTATATATGAAGCATTTATCCTGTTTCATGGCATACACAGTGTGCTAACCTTTTACATACAATAACTCATTCAATGATGTCCTCATGACATCTCTCTGAGATCAATGTTGTTATTATTATTATGCTTATTTTATGGATAAGGAAACTGAGGTTCGGACAGGTTGAAAATCTAATTACAGAGCCACTAAGGGGCAGAGCTCTGATGAGCCCAGCTAAGGCTGCCCTGAGAAGCTTCACTCTTAATCTTTACACTATGCTTCCTCTTTTGGTGGCAGTATTATTATGACTCTACTCACAGTCAGCAGCAGCAGCAGCGGCAGCATTACTACCTACTGCATTAGTTTGATAAGGCTGACATGACAGAATACAATAGATTTGGTGGCTTAAACAACAGAAATTTATTTTCTTACAGTTCTGGAGGCTCCAAATTCAAGATTCCAGGTGCCAGCAAAGTTGGTTTCTGGTGAGATCTCTTTGCTTGGCTTGCAGATAGCAGCCTTCTGCAATTTTATATAACCCATGTAAAATTCCCCACATAGCCTTTCCTCAGTGTGTGCACACCTTGATATCTCTTCCTCTTCTTACAAGGACACCAATGCTATTGGATAAGGTCCCCATCCTTGTGACTTCATTTATCCTTAATTACCTACTTAAAGGCCCTATCTTCAGATACAGTCCTATTAAGGGTTAAAGCTTCAACCTATGAATATCAGCACATAACACCTATACTTAAAGATAAGGAAACTGAGATGCAGGGAAGTTAATGGACTTGCTAAAAGCACAGAGCTATAGAGGAACTTCGGCTCAAACTTAGATGTATCCCAAGTCTAAATCCCATGTTCTTTCCACTTCCCCATAGTAATTATTCACGCTGTGGGAAGGGAAGTAGTATGTAAACAATGTAAAAGAACAGATAATACAAAACTCATTTTCATTCTGCTTTGGAACACTCTGGATACATTTTCATACCCCGTTTTATCTTCACCATTATTTCCAAACTGCTACTAAAATGAGTTTGCATTGCCTTACTGTGTCTTCACCCCTACACCCAACTTGAGAACAAAGAGCACAGCCCAAAACAAAATTGACATGTATTGCAAAGACAGCAGGATATTTAAAATCTACCATAGCTAACCACACACATATAAACCAGAACTGACTATATGCACTTTGATATGCTTAGAGAGAAAGGGCTATATAAATTCAAATTGCTCTCCTACCTAGATATCTAATTCAACTTCACAGGGACCTAGCATGCAGGTACAGAATTATCTTCCAAATATGTTCATTCATTTGTTTATTCAAGTAGCATTTACTGAGCAGGGTTCACCGATTAATCAGCCCCAAATTAACTCATTTAATCAACAGATGGCAGTTACTCTTCTTACTTTCCCACAGATACAGACTCTTCTGGTCAGGAAAGGGACCTTTCTTGAGGTCTTCCCCACCCATACCCTTCCACTCCCAACCACTACACACCAAATTAAGATGATCTATCTCTAGTAATAGGTATTGTTATTGGGCCTATTTTACAGATAGGAAACCTGGACAGAAGGGATGAAGTTCAATGTCACACAACTTATAAGTGGTAGTATCAAGATTAGAACCCAAGCAGCCAAATACCATAGCCTACACTTCTATCTGCTATGCTGTATAAACTTCTTGATATGCTATATTTCTTCAATTTGTTTGTCAACATAAGAACAGAAGGAATGTTTAGCCTTGCAAAGTTTAGGGAGACTTACCTAAAGAACAGAATTCTTAAACTGGAAAAAACAAGGCCTGAGAAGTCAAGGAATTTGTCCAAGGACACGTGTCCAAGAACATGGATTCCTTGCCTTACTAATCTGACCCACTTTCAGGGATCTAGCACTCCCACAATCCTGGGACCCTAGTCTGGAAGGTAAGTGGAACCTAAGCCCAAGCGCACTATCCATTGTCCACGTGAGCACAGCATCCCCTCCATAAGTCAGGGTGATCACAGGGAGGGCATGCATATCCTACATAGGGCCCCATTATGGGCAATTCCCCCTGATGGGGGGAGGCTAAGAATAAAAAATAAATATAATAGATGAGTTAATGTATAATACGTGGTGCTAAGTGCTAAGAAAAAGAAAATAGAGTAAAGTAAATGGGATAGAGAATGCCACCTGTGAAGGTGAAGGAGGGGAAGAAGTTATAGCTTTAACTAGTGTGGTCAGGGTGAGCCTCATTGAGAAGGTGACATCTGAGCAAAGACCTAAAGGAGACAAAGTTCATTGCTATGCAGATATCTGAGCAAAAGATATTCTAGGCACAGTGAACAGCATGCTGCAAAGGTCCCAAGGCGAGTGGACAGAGATCTGTGAGGAAGTTATTGCAGTGTCCAAGCTAGAGACAATAGTGGCTGGAGTGGCAGCAATGGAGGTAGTGACAAGTGGTTGAATTCTGGATATATTTTGAAGGCCAAGTCCACAGTATTTCCTAACAGATTCATTGTGGGATACAGAGAAAGTATTCAAGCATGCCTCCAAGCTTTGGGTTTGAGCACATGGAAGGATGCAGATGCTATCAACTGAGAAGGGAAAGGCTGTGGTTAAAGCAGGTTTGGGGTGGAGGTAGAAAGGAAGGTCAGGAATTCGGTTTTGGACAAGTTGAGTGTGAGATGCCTATCAGATAACCAAATGAAGAAGCTGAGTAGGCTGTAGAATGTATGAGTCTGAGGTTCAGGAGAGAACCCTGGCTCAAATATAAATTTGAAAGTCATCAGCATAGAGATGGTATTTTAAGCCAGGCAACTAGCCAAACTCTGAAAATGAGCAAGTGAATATAGAAAAAAGAAGATGACTTAAGGACAAAGCCCTGGGGGCACTCCAACATTCAGATGTCAGAAATATGAGAAACAGGAAAGGAGATCTGGAAGCAGCAATCAGTGAGGTAGGAGGAGAACCAAGCAAGTGTGTGGTGCTCTGGAAGCCAAGGGAAGAAAGTGTATCAATAAGGGGGAGGTATTCAGTTATATCAAGGAGGAAGTGTTCAGCTGTATCAAAAGCTGCTGATAGCACTATTTATAATAGCCAGGACATGGAAGCAACCTAAACGTCCATCGACAGATGAAGGGATAAAGAAAATGTGGTACATATGCACAATGGAATATTACTCAGCCATAAAAAGGAACAAAATTGAGTCACTTGTAGAGATGTGGATGGACTTAGAGACTGTCATACAAACTGAAGAAAGTCAGAAAGAGAAAAACAAATACTATATATTAATGCATATATATGGAATCTAGAAAAATGGTACTGATGAACCTAGTGGCAGGGCAGGAATAGAGACACAGACGTAGAGAACAGATTTGTGGACACAGGTAGGGAAGGAGAGGCTGGGATGAACTGAGAGAGTAGCATTGACAGATATACACTACCATGTGTAAAACAGATGGCTAATGGGAAGCTGCTGCATAGCACAGGAAGATCAGCTCGGTGCTTTGTGATGACCTAGAGGGGAGGGTTGGAGATGGTAGGAGGGAGGCTCAAGAAGGAGGGGATATATGTATACATATAGCTGATTCACTTTGTTGTACAGCAGAAACTAACACAACATTGCAAAGCAATTATAATCCAAGAAAGATGTGGGGGGGGAAAGCTACTAATAGGTTACATAAGATGACTTCTGAAAAAGGCCACTAAATTAAGCAATAATTACCTTCTGTTAAGGTATCCAAATAAGGTCACTTGGATACCTTAACAGAAAACATTTTGATGGAGAGAGAGAGGGCAAGAGCTTTGACTGGGGTAGGCTTAAGAGAGAAAGGGAGAGGAGAAAATGAAGACAGCACAAGGGAGCAGAAAGATGGGGACATAATTAGCATAAAAGGTGGAATCAAGAAAAGGATTTTTTAAGATACGAAAAATAAAGCATATTTAAATGCTGATGGGAATGATCCAGTAAAGATGAAGAGACTAAGGCTATAGTCAAGAGAAGGGGAAATTGCTGAAATAATGTCCCTGAGTAGGAAAGAGGGGGTGGGGTTAGAGCTCAAGTGAAGGGATTAGCTTTAGATAAAAGCATGAGTAACTCATTTACTGTAACAGATCCAAGACAGAGTATAGGGATGCAGATGTAGTGGAAAGGGAAATATATAGGTGCTGGGGAGAGGAGCTGTCAATAAATAAAGTCTAAAGAAGGAAGCAGGGCCAGACCATGAAGGACCATGTAAACTTCCACAAGTGGTCCAGACCTCATTCTGAGTACAATGTAGAGCAACATTAAACTTTTAGGCAGATTTTCACTTTATAAAACTTATTCCCAGGAATATGTAAAATAGATTTAGGTGGACAAGGGAACCTAAAGGCAGAGAGACTGATTAGGAAGATGCTGAAGATGTCTAGATGGGAGAAGATACTGATTTACATAAATAATGGCAATAGGAATAGAAAGAAGTTTTAAAATTTTAAAGCAATGGGCTCCAAAGACCCTGATAATCAACTGAATATGATGAAAGGGGAGTAGGGGTCAGAAAATGACCTCAGTTGCCTGACTCGAGGAACTGGAAGGATAGTCAAGCTATTCACTAAGGAATTCAGAGGAAGAACATGGTTGGGATAGAAAATAAATGGCTGGTTTCTAAACCTCATTGGTTTTAGACATCTGTGGGGTACCCACAGTGAGGATGGCTCCCAGGTTACGGAAAATGTAGAGCAGGAGCTGAGGAAAGACCTCTGAACTGGAGCTAAAGATTTGTGAGTCATTCTAGGCAGTCACTTCTGTAACATAGATAGGATCTAAGGAATTAGTTGATGTGTGTGGTGTTGTCTGCTCCTGTACTCAATGGTCCAGACCACTCTGTTTTCACAGGACTTCTCCCTTTGATTTTAGTTGTCACCCTGATGTCAATGGAATCTGCTTTTAATCTGCCTTTATTTTAGATTTGCTTTATCTGTGTAAAAGCATGAATGAAGCTTGTTCTGCAAAATAAAATAATGAGCCTTTGTCACAGTAACTCAGAGACCTTTTCCACTTTCATTTTTATGGATGTGTTCTTGCTAGCTGATGTTTTAGACAAAAGGATGCTACTATAAAATGCATTCTGGTTCTTAACTATAAACAGCTTTTTTATCATATGCTTCTGTGGATGAAACAAACATTCTTTGTCTCCATCTATAAGATTAGCAAAAAAAAGCTAATGATCTAAAGCAGTGTTTCCTAAAATGTAAACACACAGCCCTCCCTGTGGACTCAAAATGTTTTTAGGTGATGTGGGAGATGATTTTAGATGGTACATAAACATGGCACTAAATAACATTGACTGTCATTGTAAAAAAGTTTATTTCATTTTCCATTTTCTTTCAATTCTCCTAACAAAGCCTGCATAAGGGGAATGACTCACTTTGATGCTAGTATGTCCTTAATTTTTACTAATATCCCTTTATAACAGAGATAAAATAGGGTTTGGGTTCAGAGTCTTCCACAAACTACAGTTTCTAATTAGAATTCAATAACGTTGTTTCATTTTAATTGTATTCATTTTTATACTTAACTTCTATATATGTCAAATGGTTTCCATTTATAGCACTGATACCAAATGTCCTTCTAAAATAGGTTAAGTATTTTAAAGTGAATTAATTTCAAGAAAGATATTTAGTAAAAGATGGTTCTTAGATATATCCCAAACTATGAAGATGGTAGTATTAACAGATAATTTCCAGCAAAAAAAAAAAAAAGTAAAATTATGACTCATATACACATAAAATAACACGTTAAGTTTTATTTATTATTTAACTCATTACTTAAGTGAGCAAACCAGGTAGATGATATAACCAGTTCAAAGGAAAATCTGAAGAAGCACAAATTTGTATGACTTAACATAAAGTTAAAGTGATTGTAGAAATGGACACAAAACTGGCTTTTGAATGGGATGGGGAGTGGGGGAGAAGGTCATCCCTCCACTGGACAGAAACCGTTTGCATATCAAGAAAACTATTTTGCTTTGCTTTTTATCTATAATTTTCAAAATAATAAAATAGTTAAAGGGCAACGGAAGGTGAGAATCAAACACCCTGGAAGGGTATGCTCTAAACAGTGTAGTTTTCCATTGAAGCAAGACAATTCATAGTCCAAATCCTAGGAAGGCAGCACTGAATAGAAGAAAATGTACATAGCGAGGTCTGGAAATTTGGAGTCTTGACCCTGCAACTATATGAACTTGGGCAAGTCATTTTTTCTTCCCTTTTGGCCTCAGATTACTTATCTGTAAACAAAGGACCTGGACAAGATACTTTCCAAGGGTGCTACGTGTTATAAAATTCTCAAATTCACGACACTTGAATGCCTAGGACTTTAGCTGCCTAAGACTGGCATTTTGAAACAGTACCTCTTATTTGTAGGGTTCTCAACCTGCAATTGACCTGCTCACCAGCCTTCCTAGAGCAGAACTGAGAAGCTGCCTCTGTTTACTCAGACCAGAGTGTAGTCAATGGACAGGTAGTGACCACGATTCATACACTAATGGCTTTGTTAGAAAGAGGATGTCTTCCTCTGTGTTCATCTTGTAATTAAGACTTTGCTGAAATCCAACAAATATACTTCATTTATCACCATCGTTATTGCTATCATTAATAACCAGAATAAAAGTCCCAGCTTTCACTGGTTACCGCATCACATCATTAACTTCCTTCTCCCTGACCTAGCTGCAGGTCCCACTCCTGCTTGGAAAGCTCCTGTGCCGTGGAAAGCATTAACATAGCTATTTTAAAAGTAATTTTATATGAGAATTTCAGAGATGCACAGTTCAAGTTTTATACTCCCTTCTGGGTTTTTCTGGACCATCGTTTTGAGGAAGCTGGATTAATATCACTTGCACTGAGTTCAATACATTCTTTCCTCAAATTACAGGGCATAGGGACAAGGGCAGAGGTTAAGAGGACTATACTCCATGACCTCACACCAGGAAAGAACTCAGGAAGAACCAAATAGTGCCTTTTTCTCCTCAAATACTATTCATGTATTGTCCTGATACCCTGCCAGAGCTGGGATGAAAAACTAAGAGGGTGGGCCCTGCTGCCAACAAGCCTTGAACCTGCTGCTTAACTCAAGTGAGTTCATTCATTTCTCTGCGCCTCAGTTTCCTGATCTGTTTTTTAAAAAATTAGAACATCAACTACACTTCAATAAAAAATAATAATAAAATAAAATTTTCAAATAATAAAAATTAAAAAAATTAGAATCACAGGATTCTCATGAGGCTTAAAATTAGGTGTGTAAAACACTGAGTACAATGTCAGTAAGCACCCAATGTTACCTGTTGTTGCAGTTGTCATAGTTGCCATGACCCTGGCTGAATGCACTTGGAATTGGTAATCAGAAGTGACCACAAAAACAAGCATTCTTTCATTCAGTCATTCAACAGGCACTTTCTTCCTTGCCCATTTTTATTATTTTCCATTACAAAAATTGTAATACAGGTTTATTAACATTTGTAGTCAGTGTTGGAAAGGATATACACCAAAGTACAAGAATAAATCTCTGAAGTATGGGATTAGGAGAATTTCCATATATACTTGCAACACTGCAGGGTTTTATTTAATAACAAATATATATCATTATTATAAATATTTTTAAAGATTTCCCTTTTGAAAAAACTGAGATGCAAGCACCAACTTGCAAAAACAGAGAAAGAGGGAAGAAAAGAGTCATCCTCCTACTACTTCAGCTATCCTTGTTCTGACTACTCTGAAAACCCAGAAAGATTGGAGTCCTGTAGAATGTTAATAAAGGATCCTACACACAAGTGTAAGAGCTCTGGAAAGCTGCAGTTCTTAATATGTAGAAGATCGTGAATCCCACTAAGTATCTAATGAAACCTGCGGACCTTCCTCCAAGGAACAGCGCATACATGAAATAGCTATACACAGCTAACTGCAGGGCGGTCCAAAGCCTCCTTAGATTTGCAGAGGTACGACAATCCCTAATATTAATGTCCATGGAACACCACTAACAATGTCCTCCACCCGTTTACCTATTTGATTAAAGACACACCAAGAAGGTCCCATGACAAAAATATCTTCCGCACAGGCCTGATTCTGGTGCCTCTCATGATTAAGGAATTCCTTTGTATCAAGGCATTATTACCTATACAACTACAAGCATCCCTGAGAAATATAACATATACCATTTTTTCATTCATTTTTCCAACAAATATTTATTGAGCACGTATTATATTCTAGGCAATAGGGTAAACAAGTCAGCTCTCTTTGAATTCGGAGTCTACTGGGTAGGAGAGGAATGACAGAGAGATGGACAATAGACGTGTAAACGAACTAAATGGTGCTGTAATTGGTTAATGATGAAAATGGAACTGGCTATGAAGAAAATAAAGTAATTGAATAGGAAGATTTGGGGGAAGCACAACTTTAAATATGATGCTCAGAAAGGCTTTCTGTAAGACCTGCCTGGGGAGGATAAGCCAGCTATATTGAAATATGTGAAGAAATACATTTCATGCCAGTCATGAAAACGTTTATTGAATTCACATATTACATTTTTTCTCAGATGAAGGCAGTTTCTGAAAATACAAAGAAAGCAAGTCCAGAAAAGAAGATGTTGCAGAGAGAGAAGAAGGAAGGCGACAACCACAGGAGAGTCACAAATACAGAGAAAGACTGAGAAAGATTGGTAGAGAAGAGAAGTAAAAGGCCACACCTGGCATTTGATTATAGTTTGGAATACTTAGAATCTTTTTAACTGCAAGTAACACACATCTGATTCAAACTGGCTTAAACAATAAGAAATTTTACTAATACAGGTGGAAATTCAGAAGTAATGTGGGATTTGGGAATGATACCATCAGGGCTCCAGCTCTGTTTTCCTTTGATCTCAAGCTATGTCCTCCTCAGTAGATACAGAAAGAGACAGGAAGGGATAGAGACAGAGACAATAGAGATGGAGATAGAGGCAGAGACAGAGATAGAAATAGAGATTGGCAGAGATACTGATGATAGAAAGGAATAGAAATATACACAGCTATCGATATAGCTATCCATATATGTTCTAGTATTCCCAGGCTTTTCTATCCCCTTTGCTCTCAAAAATGTTTCTGGCTTTGCTCACTTGGTTTCTTTTACTCCCCAGCTCTTTGAGACACATTCTGCTGTCGTCACTAGTTCTTTAGATTTTGTGATAGGAGTGGGTAAGGGTAAATGGACAAAGGGTACAGAGGCTAGAACTGAAAGTGAAGCATTTCTGGGAATTTTATAAAATTACAGAAAAGGAGAAGCTAAAAGGTATGAGGCAATTAGATGATTAGATAAAAGGGGTCTTTTTAAAGGAGACTTTGGGGTATATGTATTCCCTTCTCAATGTTTGAGCAATTTAAATAAAGAACTTGCATTGTTTGGAATTGATTTTGTTGTCTTTTTTTTTTAAGAATTTTCACTGAGATACAGTTAACAGACAATAAGCAGCATATATTTAGAGTGTACCATTTGGTATCCCAATCTCCCAATTCATTACCCCCCACAATCCTCCCCGCTTTCCCCACTTGGTGTCCATGTGTTTGTTCTCTACATCTGTGTCTCTATTTCTGCCTTGCATTTCCTCTTTCATAGTTGTTAGCATTTGCCTTCTGTATTGAGGTGCTTCTACATTGGGTGCATATATATTTATAATTGTTATCTCTTTTTAACTATCTTCTCTGCAACACAACTATGAGACTGAACCCTGGTTTAGTAGGGTTACATGCTTGCTCACAAACATACACACACACACACACACACACAAATGGCAAAAGCTCAACAACCCTGTTTCTCACACCCCTTGGGAACAAGGTGGTCAAGAGCTGCTCCAATGCTGACCTTGTCTAGGCACGTCAGGAGGAAAGAGACTGGAATTTTGGCAAGCCACTTTTAAAAGGTCATTGACCTCTGGTTTCCACTATAGTTCAAACTATGAACTCTGTACTATAAATCACTATTATTAAAAACAGCTTGGGTGTATTTAAAAAGGTCTTGGATTTATGAGCAGGAGACATGGGCTAAAATGCTGTTCCATACCTCACTAGCTGAGAGATCTTTAGTACATATCTTAACATCCCTTTAACATCTGTAAAAGGGGCATAATAGTACCTACTTTACTACATTAGTGCAACTGTGAGTTCATTGAATATATGGGTTTACACATTGGAATACTCCTTATTCATTTCTGTATCCTTAAGACTTAGCTCACGGATGGCAAATACACAGCTCCCATGCTGCAACTCCCTACCCATGGAAAACACAGTTAATAAATAATAGTACTTTGTTCCACTAAACCTGCCACATAGGGCACTAAATGAGTAAATATTTGTTGAGAGCATGAATGAATGAACAGAGTGCCCTAGGCAGTCACTACCAACTGATCAGAGCTGGCTCCTAAGATGTAGCATAACTGCTATCCCTGGCCCGAACCTTTATTCCAGCATTATCACAATCTATGCAATTGATTGCTTGCCCATACCGTATAGACAAGAGACTCACCACCTATTTTTGTAAATAAAACTTTATTAGAACACAGACACATTCATTTGTTTACACATGGTCCATGGTTGCTTTCATACTACAATGGCTGAGTTGAGTAGTTGTAACAGAGCCCATATGGCACACAAAGCCTAAAGTATTTATTATTTGAGCTTTTACAGAAAAAAGAATTGCCAACTCCTGCTCTAGACCATGACCTCCTTGAAGGTAATGGTTGTGTGCTCCATCTTCTTATCCCCAGCACCTTGTAAAAGGCAGGCACTCGAAAAGGTTAACTGAATTATCATATGTTGGGAATTCCAAAAAGGATGATGGTTGACCTCAAATTATGATTTTACTACAACTAGCTATTTAATTTCCTCTCAGGAATCTCAGGTGATAGAAAACAAGACAATATACTTTCATAAGGAGAAGGGCCATGGCAAGCAGATGAGACCCAAAGACAAACTGCAAGTAGTGGCTTAGAGCACTTGGGTGGAGTGGAATTGACAGCAGGTGACAGAAGAGTGCAGACCAAGAGGAGAAGAGCATGGAGAGAACACGAAGGAGAAGTCCAAAGTCAACCTGGTCTCCCACCTATTTTGCTGGAAATCAGCACTGCCTAATAAATGGACAGTTGACCCTTGAACCACATAAATTTGACCTATTGGGTCCACTTATAACTGAATTTTTTTCAGTAGTGAATACTGCACAACCCACAGATGGTTGAATCCAGCGATGTGGAACCTCAGATACAGACGAACCACGGCTGGGGGAAACCACATATAGGGAGGGCCAACTATAAGTTATAAAGATTTTTGACTGTGTGTGAAGTGTCAGTGCCCCTAACCCCCCACGTTGTTCAAGGGTCAACTGTATTTTGGTTAAGAACCTCAAAGTGTTGTCTGTTGGCAACTTATATCAGAATCACCTGAGGAGTTTGTTAACATAAAAATTCCCAGGAATCATCTCAGACTTAAGAAGCTGTGAACCCTAGGGGTGGGGTCCAGGAATCTGCATGGTTAACAAACTCCCCAGGTACTTTTTATACCCACTAATTTTTAGAACTGACCTAGAGAATATACTCTTTTCCCAAGTGAGAATTCCTAATAAATATTTATCTCAGATGGCTCCTTTGTCACAACATATTTTCCATTTAAAGACTAAGATCAATGTATTCTCACTGAAGATCTGAGTACTATCTGTTACGAGACACTTTTATGGTGTACATACAATGCCAAATGTCCTATCAACCCAACCAAAAATACAAGATAAAGCTTTGCTTCAATGAATTGGACAATCAAAAACTGACTGATGATCCATGAGCCTCATGGAGTCATAGGCCCAGAGAGAGACAAGGACAGTTGGGGGGGATACGTGACAGAATGATTATATCTTATTGGAAAGTATCTTTATCCCAAAATAACCAAGATAAATGACTTGTGACTGTGACATAGGACAAAGAATTTCAGTATAACAGAGTTGATTATGGAAAAAATGCAACCAGTATAGTAAATCACTCTATGGGGAAAAACAAAAAGGAAACAGTTCAGAATAAGTGCCTCTAGAGATAAAAATCACCTCTCTAAGATATTTTTGTGAAAAAAAAAATTTCCTTAGAAATATTGGGAAATAATTTATAGTAGGAAAAAGGCCATTATAAACCAAATGGCCTTCCTACATGATAGCAAAGTATATTTTTAACATGGGTTCATTATACCTTATTTACTATCAGTTTTAACTAGGTTTTCGTTTGCTGCCAAGGTTTGGCCCCAAGAGTGTTAACACTAAAGCTAACCCTTTCTTCTCGAGGCTGTAAATGTCCCTGAAAGGGGTTAAGAAATAAAAATAGACTCCTCCCTGACTTCTTCCTCTGGGACTCATTTCCTGACTTTCAATGGCAGTCATTCATTACTTGTGTACCTGGAGTATCAAGCTACCTGCCAACTATTCCCACTCAGATTCTGGAAGCAGAACTCAAAAACAGTATATATTCCAAAGAATTCTAATTTTTTTTTTTAGAGAACTGTAAAAACGAGTAAAATTGTGTTGGGAAAATAGAATAATCAGTTAGGAAAATAAATGATTTTTGATTCCTAAATCAATCCCTACACCAAAAGGCATTCCAGATGAACCAAGATTAAAGTGCAAACTATGAAACCATAAAGATTCTAGAAGAAAACAATGGGGGAAATGTTATAATTAATGTTATAATTTTAATTTCTGTATAAAATTCTGATGCCACAATGATGTACGGATGAATTTCACTCCACAAAATTCTGCATGAAAGAAAATATCAGGGGGAGAAAAAGTCAAAGATAAATAACAAACTGGAAGAAAACGAGATCACAATGCATATCACAGACCAAAAGCTATTTTCATTAATATACAAAGAGTCCTTAGAAATCAATAAGAAAAATCCAACTACCAAAGGAAAAATAGGCTAAGACATATACACTTCATAGAAAACAAACTAAATTATTTGGAAGCATATTAAATTCATTCAACTTCCCCATAATAAGAGAAATGAACACTAAAAACTATACTGGGATACCATCTTTCACCTATCATATTGACAAAGATAAAAAAAAAGAATTATAGCTACTTGTATTGAAGGTAGGAAAATAGATGTTTCTCACACCTTATTGATGGAAATGTAAATTGACTTACCCTCTGAGAAAGGCAATTTGGTAATGTTTACCAAAATTTTAAATGCATACAGCCTTCAACTCAATAGTTAAAGTTCTAATGATTCATCTTGAAATTTACCTAAACTTGTACACAATAACCAGAATTGTTATCATATCATTGTTTATATTAGTAAAAGATTGAATGTTTATCATCAGAGGGCTGGTTAAAGGAATTATGGTAAATACATAAAGTAGAATATAGTATGAAGCTACTAAAATTAGAGGTAATTTTGTACAATTATGTGAATAAATCAAAAATATATATTAAGCAAAAAATGTGCAAAATAACACATAGTATTCATATATGATTATACATGCACAGAATATTTCTAGCAGGGAACAAAACAAACAGGTAAAAGTGGTTGCCTCTGGGGAGAAGTGGGTGGTTGGGGAATAAGGGTGGGAAAGTGACTCTTCAAGATATATCTTTTTCATATCTTTTGAATTCTGAACCATGGGCAAGTACTACCTATTCAAAAGGTGTTTTTTAAAGAGCTGCAAGAAAATTAGACAAATATCCAAACCCTCTCACCATATTCTAAAGAGGTCTTGAAGGCAGGTCTTTACCTGCATGATTTCAGTATTATCATCAGGTGGGAAAATCTTTAAAGATATTAGTGTCCTGTTTTATTTTTCCCTCCTTCCCTTTTCCAAACATGTATTCAGATCCTTAATAATTCCTTGCCTTAGGGAGTTTAGCAGGGTAGAAAACAGAAGATGCTTAGGTCAATGATTCTCCCATCTTTTGCAAAAGCCCCAGCACTTTGAAAGGATTATGGCAGTAAACCCCAGAGGGGAGGTAAGAGGTGCTTTTGAGGATAATAAGAGAGTGGAGAGGGAAGATTTATTCTTTATGTTTCTTTAATCAGAAAGAGGTGACATTAGGTAGCATGAACAGTAAAGCTCCTAGGAATGGCTATTTGGTAGGCAAAGCGGGTTTCTACCCAGGACACAGGGGCTCCCAGCTTATCAAACCCCAAGAGCCAGCAACTTAAGGGCCTGTGGAAGCAGTGAGAGCTAACCTATGGAGACCAATGGGGCCACCCCTACCTGGCATTAAGGAAAAGCCTAGGACCTTGGCAAATACCTAGGTGCAGGTAAGGGAGCAGCAGGGAAGGTCTAAAGGTACTCCCATAGTGACTGAAGTTGTATTTCCCTCCAGCCATCAGGATATAGGGCTTATAGATGGATTTAAGTTGATTTATCACATAGCTGATTTTGTGGGTGGAGAGTCCTCCATACTATATAGCTGGACGCATTGTAAATCAGTTGGTGTATAGTAAACACTCAATATGCTAGTCCCACTGCCTAATGTCTTTTTTGATACTACCCTGTGGAAACATCTTTCTTTTCTCTTTTTTGTCCCTCAAATCCTCCTTTGTCTCTTGTAATCTACCTTTGCCTTTTTCTCCCTATCTCTTTTTCCTTTCCTGCTGCCCAAGATGTAGACATAACAAAGGCACAAGCAAGGATGATCTGGCACGACCATAATCACTCAGAGATGAAGAAGCTCTCTTGAACTTACTAAAACCATGCCCCAGAATCTAAGAAATTTTCTCAAAAGGCCTGCGTCTTCTGGCCAGACTTCTCCATGAAGCTGGAGAAGACATTAACACTGAGGGAGATGATGAAGCTGAACCTCTGAGACTTTACAGGAACCTTCTAGAGAGGGCTAGTTTTCTAAATGTAGAATTGGCCTATGCAACTGGCCCCGAACGCAACAGTGCTTTTGAACACGAATTCAGGGAACTGATCCTCCTCGGGTCCTCACAAGAAGATAGTATGGGGACTACCCCAGAATCATTAATCATCAAAGAAATGCCACTTGGCTGTCTGAAGACACATAATGAAAAAATGGGGAAAGTGACTGGGGCACTGAGACCCTGGGGGTATAGGGAGTTCCCTACAGTGCTTAATTTAATGGGCAATGAAAGGCCCATTTTCTCAAGGGCCTACGGGTTTCAAAAACATTTTTCAATTGTGTGTTTTCATTTCAGTGATAATTTCAGAAGAAAAAAAAAAGGATCTACCAACTACAAGACCAAAACTTCTCTTTAGCAGTGACAATTTGCAGTTGAAAATTTACTAAGTCAGTATTTCCCAAACAGGATTGTTTTCTCTACAGTTGGGAGAATTTTTCTCCTTTAAAAGGGGTTCATACATTACACAAGTTTAAGAAGCTGTGGTTTTAAGCATTGTCTTTTCAGGAAAGTGAGATAAAATGTGAATGTTCCCATCTTAGCACTAACTAAGTAACAACCTGCCACACCTTTGGGAAGCAGGCTCCTGAAGGAGCAGGGAAGGCCTGGAAGAGGGGTGGTAGAGACTATAGCATAGCTGGGTAAACATGAGTAAGAGGTCACTGAGCAAGAGAAGGGTGGACACCAACGAACTGAGGAGGGTCTTGCAAAAGGCTGCTGAAGTATCTAACATAATGTCAGATGTCAACCTAACAGATTGGTCCATGGAAGACCCTGTGGCACCACCCAGAACTTGAGCTGTATCTACTAGGACAACCCCTCTCCCCCACCCAGTGTGTTCCAACTGCCAGCATACATACCAGCATCCCACAAGCCCAAAATGCAGACTAGCCTGGGATTCCTGCTCTTCTTTTTCAAAACCCCATTCTTTCTTGAAAGCTTACCTTTTCCCTGACCTCACCCCAATATATCATACCATTTGTGCCACACACTTTATCACTTACCCATAAACTGTTTGAATTGCTCACTGTTGATCAACCTACATTCCTCTTGTCTACCCAAGAATTCTGCAAGACCCATGTGGAAAGCCCTAGGAAAAGGCACCAAAAGGCAAGCCCTAAGAAAGCATCAGCCCCTAACAAAATCCCAATTATTTTCATTAACTACATAGCATTTGGGGGCATATTCTCTTGTTTTATTCAAACATCCATCGTACAAAGCAAACTGGAAAGAAATTACAATAGATTTCTATCAAGAAAAGGGAACATGAATCCCACAAAAGTCTGGTGAGTGGATTTGAACCCATTAATCAAACTCACAAGCATCTTAACAAACTCTCTAGTAGCCCAATTTCCATACTGACCTGGGAGTCTTTTAGATACCACATGACAAGCCTTAAAATTGTTCTTCAAAAGAATGGCGTACCTCCTGGTCTAGCATCCTCACTGCCTTGCCTTCACATTACTCATCTGGGTTGAAGTTTTATAGTTGTTTCGTAATTATGGCCTTGCCACGAAGTAGGTGTTTAATAAATACTTGCTAATGAATGGATTCTACACCTTCCACTAGACTGTAAGTTTCATGAGAGCAATGACACGTCTTGCTCATCGTCATAGCTCAGCTCCCAAATAGTGCCCAGCACACAGTAACTCCCCGTTAAATATTCATTCATGAATGAATGAATCAGTCAATTAGTCAACGCCTAAATGCTCTCCTAGGAAAAGCATTCGTGAAACCCACAAACAGATTTCTTTTAAAAATCTACTTTTCGTCAACTCCCCAAACCAGGGCAGTGAACCCAAAACGGAATAAAATTACTTCCAAGAAAATGAACTGTTCCCCAGTTGCAAATTGGCTTTGGATGCTGCTACTTCACTCCCATTTACACTCTTTTCAGGCAGCTATTTCAGGTGATGGCATTATCATCGATGGAATTCAATAAAGCGACCGGCTTCCCCCCTCCCCATGTTTATTTTCTATAATCCGTCTTACAGCGGGAGACCATTATCCAGTCAAACAATGTTCAGTTTCATCGGCATTACCACTTCAAGGAAACACGCAGAGGGTTTGCACAAACGGGTGTGTAGTAAATTTAGCCTTTTAATAGGTTCATTCTTTATTAGGTATTTATTTCAGGAGGCAAAGCCCTAATTAGATTAAATGGAGAAGCTAAAAAGCTATGGAAACACACAGAGAGACTCCAGAATTAGATGAATTTGGTTTAGGTTTCCAGTTTTCCTTTTATTTTATTTTCTTCAGATGGCTGGAGAAATCCACACTGCAATCTCTAGTCCCTCAGATAAGAGTCTGTGAAATGAAACCCTGCCAACGTTCTGTGTAAGGAAGTCATATTTGTCTTTCTCCTACGCAAAGTTATTGTGGGGCTGGAATCTAGGAAAAAGCAGCTCCTGGAGCCAATGGTGAACCCAATTTACTGTGGCAGATGAATATAACAAAGGTGGTGGTCTAGATGTTTGGCCTCAAGGCACAATTCAATTTTCAGCTGTTTCAAAGCTATTATGTCAAAGGCTGTTTGCATAAACATAATGTCGCTGGGGTAATCTTGGGTAGGCAGGACTGGAGACGTCTGCCCTCTACTGCCCAAAATGGAAATAGCGCCTGGACATCCCTTCAATTCAGAATCAGAGCTATGAAAATGTCTACAGTACTCCCAAATAATGGGCCATCTCAGAACTTTCTGACATTTTTTTCTCAAGCTTTAAAACCAGACATGATTATTCAGTTTTGTTTTGAGGGAGAAAATGAAGTAGATTGAGGATGTGATGAGTTGATTGATGATGTGGGAACCTAGGAGAAAGCTATTTCCCTTCTTAGAATTTAAAAGAAAATTCCCTTCACCACCCCCAATCCACCCACACATATATATTTATATCATCACATTGATATTTAATATGTTATTTTAACATAGAAGAAACAGACAATGACTCACAGGAAACAAATCAATAGATTTCAGAATGGGCTAAAAATGTCACTATAAAATATATATATACATATAATGTTTATGAGGGCAAGAGTGGGAGAGGATATCTTTTCAGTTTCAAGTAAAAATCTAGCTCTTTCTTTAGGTTTCTTCTCTTTTTCTTTGTTCTTTCTCTTTAATAAAAACTATGCCAAGATCTCTGCTCTGTAGTTATACCTGCAGAGAACCATTGTCAACACTTAAATGTTTTTCCTTCCAAATATAGAAACAAAGGATGGGCCACTTTAGGGGAGAATATTTTAGGTAGGGTACTACAGTGGAGGGCCCCAGACAAAGAGAAAGGTCACTGAAAATAGATAGAAGATGTGTTCCAGGGGGCACTGACCTTAACCCAAACCTGCATAGAGTCAGTCTTGAACCAGACTTGGAACAGAAAACTGCCCATTAGATTAATTCTGTCCCAAATGGCACCTAATTAATCCTCAATTGGGTTTTGTAAACTAATATACCTATGTCCAGAGCTACCCTTTAAATGCTTTAATCTAAAATGTCTAAACCTGGGACTTCCCTGGTGGCACAGTGGTTAAGAATCTGCCTGCCAATGCAGGGGACACAGGTTCGAGCCCTGGTCCAGGAAGATCTCACATGCCATGGAGCAACTAAGCCTGTGCACCACAACTACTGAGGCTGCACTCTGGAGCCCGTGAGCCACAACTACTGAGCCCGCACGCCGCAGCTATCAAAGCCCGTGTGCCTAGAGCCCATGTTCACAACAAGAGAAGTCACTGCAATGAGAGGCCCACGCACCACAACAAAGAGTAGTCCCCACTCGCCACAACTAGAGAAAGCCCATGCACCGAAACTAGAGAAAGCCCCAACTAGAGAAGACCCAATGCAAGCCAATACATAGATAGATAGATAGATAGATAGATAGATAGATAGATAGATAGATAGATAAACAATTTTTTAAATTAAAAAAATAAAATAAAATTTCTAAGGCTTGTTCAAGTCACTATACCCAAGATATTCCTTCTGCATGCCCAGGTCTCCAATAAGGCCATGAATCAAGACTGGACAACATGAACATAAGTACAGAATTTACAGTCTAGTGGAGTTTATAGCTCAGGAAAAGAGACTGACATTCATCTGATAACACAATCAAGTGATTAATAACAAAATGAAGAAGATTTTTTAAAATGATGTTCATAGAGCATGTTTATAGGGTACCTACACTGTCAGTCCCTATGATGGCAAAATATGTGTCTATAACAATAAAAATATCTACTACTTATTAGAATCTTTCCTCATTCCAGGCACTATATGAGGTTTTCATATGGTTTCCTCATAGAATCCTCACTACACCCCATGAGGTAGGCACATTATTACCCCATTTTACTGATGAATAAACTGAAGTTCTAAGGGGTAAAGAAACTTGTCCAAGGCCATACAGTCAATAAATGGCTCATATCTAAGTACAAGGCCAACACCCTTCACAGCTTCCTACTTTTCTAATTATGTACGCTAAATATTCTAGAAAATTCAGTCAAAGAATTTAAGTGGAAGAGCAACAATGTTCACATTAGACAGAGATGCTGTGTTTATTTGCTTAAGGTTTCAGGGGCAAAAAAAAAAAAAAGTTAACTATTTTTGAAGCAACCTAAATGTCCATCAACAGATGAATAGGTAAAAAAGATGTGGTACATATACACAATGGAATATTACTCAGCTGTAAAAATGAATGAAACTGGGACATTTGTAGAGACATGGATGGACCTAGAGACTGTCATACAGAGTGAAGTGAGTCAGAAAGAGAAAAATAAATATTGTATATTAACACATATATGCAGAATATATAAAAATGGTACAAACCAACCGGTTTGCAAGGCAGAAATAGAGACACAGATGTAGAGAACAAACGTATGGACACCAAGTGGGGAAAGCAGGGAGGCTTGGGGGGGAATGAATTGGGAGATTGGGATTGCCATATATACATTACTAATAAGAAAAAAAATACCAAATTGTACATTCTAAATATATGCAGTTTACTGTCTGTTAACTGTATCTCAATAAAAGTTCTAAAAAAAAAAAAAAAAAGGTAACTATTTTTAAGCAATAGGGGAATGGGAGGTGACTGCCCAGGGCAGTTAGAAGGTAAGTGTGCTTTCTGAGGCCAGACTGCTTGGGTTCAAATCCCAGAGCCACTAATTACCAACTGTGTGACCTTGGGCAGATTTCATCTTCCCATGCTTCATTTCCTTAACCGTAGAACAGGGAAGATAGTAATAGTATCTTACCTCATGGGGTTGTTTGTGAGGATTAAACAAGGTAACCCAGTGTCTATGAAGCAGTTAGAACAGTGTCTGGCACCAAGGAAGCACTCTATTTTGGATTCAGAATGAAAGCACAGGTGATGGTTTACCTCAAGGGACTCTTGAGAAGATTTGATGAGATGATACTTTTAAAGTACTCAGAACAGTGCCCAGAACCAAGTAAATACTTCTTTACTATTCAGTGAACTCTCCTGCTCGCTGTCCATCACCAGGGGAAGGGGGCCTGGTAGCCAATGTCACCTCTGCAACAATGATCACAGCTTTGAAATGAAGCGTGTGTGGGTTGGCATCTAGATGTCTGAGGCCACAGCATTTCTCAAAGGCTCTAGTCTAACTGAAGGGTTCTATGTTGCCCACTCATTTGCATTTGCTACAGAAGCCTCAGTGTGGCGACTCTACAGAACCACCCTAGGTGGAAAAAATTAATTATTAAATAAGGCAAAAGGTTCTTTGGTTTCTTTCCACATCACCAGTGGTTTGCCTCACCCACCCACAAAGAAACGGGAATTCAGGGATTGAGTAACTTCTCAGTTGGTGTATGAAGGGATAGGAAGTCAGGATAGAATAGTAATTTGGGACATGGAATCTGGAGTCAGGCAAAACCGCATTTAAAAGCCAGCTCCACCCTTTCCTTACATATGACCCTGACTGAGTAGCTTGAACTTTCTGAGCCTGTTTTCTCATGGGTAAAATGGAGATAAAAATAGTATTTTCCTTACAGATTTTTTTGGAAGAATAAAACATGATAACATAAAGTGTTAGTCATTACAAAACTAATATAAAAATAACAAAAATCAGCATTTGAGTGCTGACCATGACAAGGGACTTCTATGTTGTATTTATGCCTCACAATGATTCAGAATAAGTTCTGTCATTAGTCCCATTTTATAGACGATGTTTGAGATCATTGAGTCACTTGCTGGTCTAGTTGGGATTTTAAATCAAGTCTTACACCGCCTAGGAAAACGTTCTGTAAGTGATAGCTGTTATTTCCTTTCATGTCATCGATTCCTCAATGATTCAAATCCTTACTTCTTATATGCTTACCTTTATGGAGCCAGGGCCTGTGAGAAAAAAAACCAAGCAGGATAAGTCATGAATCCCACCTTCATAGAGCTTTTAGTTTCATTGTTTAAACAAGACACAGGCACCTGATGAATTATTGCTCCCGTCTCCAAATCCTCCCAGATATAACCAGAGTCCTCCACATACAATATTCAACTTATTTTACTCCCCCAAATCATATCTCCATTACATGAAGTTAACATTATTTACCACTGGCCCATTTGCTAGGAGTTCTGAAGATGATCTAACGTATTGGAAATACAATGATGAAAAGCATATATTTACTACTCTAAGTACTCAGCATAGACATCTATTATTTTTCCACCTAATATCCATAGATCCTTCTTCAATAAATAACATCCCAACCTTGCTCTGGAGGCCCCATCTCCAGCTCTCAGTCCTCATGCTTTGGAGAGAGTTGATTCCACTCCAGGCTCCAAACAGGCATTGGCTGGGGGTACGGGTGGAACTGATGTTAACTCAGGATTAGCCAATCAAAAAGCTGAGTTCTACAAGCCAAGCAATTGTTTTGGGGAGTTGGGGGAGGAGGAGGTGAGCTGTAACCTAATTAGAGCCAGAGAGGATTTTCATGGGACCAATGGGAGAAAGGCGTCATGTTTTCCCATGAGTCTGCTAGCAGTACAGAGAATCTGAGTCTGGAGCTTCCAGGGCCATCACAGGGAACCTGGGAATGAGGCCAACATGGCATGAGGCAGAGCTGAGAAACGGAGAGAAACCAAGTCCTCATGACATCAGTGGAGCCCTTGAGCTATGTGACTCTCAAAGCATACCATTAGAGAGAGATAATTTTTCACTCTTCTATGGAAATCCCTTCTCTACTTAAGCCAGTTTGAACTAGGTGTTTGTCTCCTTCAGCCAAATTAATCTGGACTGATAGAGGGCTCCATAAATATAAGTTCATTCATTAACAGTAGTAGAAGAGTGGAAATTGACTATATATACTCTTTCACACTTCTCATCCTTTAAATCATTGGCACATCCCTGTGAAATGTCTCTCCAGAGTTAGGAACGTTTTTGAAAAAATAAAATGAGCAGAATCTGCATCAAAAACTAGGAATGAACCAAATAAATTTCACTAAACCTTACTCCAACAACGCAAAACATAATGTTGGCTTTACCATCCAACAGGTATAAACTGTTTCTACGTTCAGAAAGTAAGATCACTCAAAACCCAGACTTGTGTATGCCACAAGTAAGTTAAGGTTAGGCTGGGTTAGGCTGAACCAAAACTGAGTTAAGTTATTAATTCCCAAGTAACTTATTTGAGAAAAGCAAAGCTTAAAACCCTAAGAATCTTCCTTTTTAGAAAAGCAGACACTGTGAGTAAAAGCAGCATTTTTCATAGCATGACAATCGTTTGAGAAATTCATTTATGTTCTTTTCCTTCCCGTCTTTTCATCCTTCCTTTTTCCTGTGTCCAATCAGTTACCAGACTCTGTGCTTCCCTGCCCTAGGGAAGGTCTGTGACTATAAAATACCTTTCTTCCCTGGCTTTTGTTCTCAAAAGCTTGCAGTGGCCATGGCAACCTGGTGGCCCATGGACATTTTACTTTGGCCTACACAGAATAATTTTAAATGCTTGAGCCAACAATTGACATAAAGGAGACTGCTCATAAAAGTCTAGATTTCTAGCTTTTCTTGAAAAATCAGAAGATCCAGCAACACAGGGCAACATGAGTGATGACAGCAAGCCAGACCTAGTAGCAGCCCCCTCTAGACAGACCACCTACTAAGCCCCTACCAAGCTACTTTACTCACTTCCATTCCTATCCAGCCTCTGCAGTCATTTGAGTTTGCAATTCTTGACCTAAATCTACTGAGGAGAGTGTCCTAGGAGTCCTGAAGGGATGGGAAAATAAGGTTGGAGACTAAAGGGAATTCCTCTGACAGAAGGAAGAAAAATAATTTCTCTAAAGATTAAAGAGATTTTCAAAAGTTGTGAAGGAAGATACAGGGCTGCATTCTCTCAATGATCAGCAGAGACCCAAGGGGGATGACTGGTAATGTTCTGGAAAAATAGCAAGACATCAGCAAGGAATGGCTGAGTAGTTCTCTGCTTTGACAAAGATGCTCTTGTTCCATTTGTGGATTAAAAGCAGCAGGGCAAGAATCGTACCACGTGGACTGGGTTCATGGTTCCCAGCAACCAAGGCACACTGATGGCCAATGACCTGGGGCCCTCCCCAAGAGATGTCCACAAGACTAAGTAAAGTTGCATTTCTAGCCCATCAGGGAATGAGAACCTAGGTTGTTTCAAAGAAAAGTGCAATATTTCTTGAACACATGAGATTAAGAATTGCTACAATTTCCAAGTATTCCAGGAAGTCACAAACACATCCTCCCCTGATTCTTCCCACCCCCCACCCCCCACCCCCGCCCCCGGTTTTGCTCTGGGTTTTTTTTGTTGTTGTTGTTTTTTCTTCATACATCTGGGTGGGTTTCTCAGATGGCCATCCCTATTTGCCCTGTTCCTAGGGCTGCTGTAGCCTTGGCCTGCAAATGCCTGGATTTTATAGTATCACCAGTCCCAGGATGTTTGAACCTTTCTCTCTGTTGCTCTGACCCAGACACTGTGATCTTGAGATGCAGCAGCAATTTCCAGATTCCTCACATACTGGAAGAAGCCCAGTGGACAGCTTCTTAGCTGACAATAGAGTTCAGCTCAGGCAAGTCTTCAGAATGGAGTGACAAGACACTCCCTGTGGTCTCTCTAAAACTGAGAAGAAAAGTGGAGCCCTTTTCTGGTTGCTCAGGACGCAATAATTCCACATGGCCCTTAAGAGCACCAGCTTTAAAGTCAGGAAAAACAAAGTTCAAACCTGGCTCTGCCACTTACCAGCTTTCTTCTTTTACCTTAGGCAGCTTCTGTTTCCTCAAAATAATCATATCATCCCACAGTTTTGTTGGGAAAGCTCTATGAGATAATACATAGAAAGTGTCTAGTTCAATATCTGTTCACAGTAAGGACTCATCTTATGGTTACCTACTAAAATAATAATATATTTTTGAAAGTTGCAAAGGGAATAGATCTTAAAAGTTCTCATCACAAGAGGAAAACTTCTTAAGTGAAATAATAAATGCAGATGCTGAACAGAGGGACCAGCAAATAGTAAGTGTTCAACAAATGCTATATTTAAGTGAAAAAAAAAAAAAAGAAAAAAATTTCTGTAATTATGTATGGTGATGGATGTTAGCTAGCTTTATTGTGGTGATCATTTCATAGCACATATTATACATATCGAACCATTATGATGTATGCACGAAAAAACATAATGTTGTGTGTCAGTTATACCTCAGTTTTTTAAATTGCAGCATATGGCCACTCCAACCTCTGCTAAACCCAACATAAATACTTATTTGCCCCTCACTGTCAATAGGGGAGAACCAGAGCTTCCCTATGCTCAAGGAAAATGGAAGCCAACACATGTAAGTTGTATGAGAAAGGAATTTCATGAGGACAATTGTCAGCTATTCCAGAGAACAGGAAGGAACCAAGATCAGCCAGTGGAGCCAAACAATGAGGGCCAGTGCCATCAGACAAAACTGTGAAGAAGACCAAGGTTTTGTTCATCTGTTATTCTGTTTTTTGGTATATTACAATGAACCCTCCCAATCAGACACTCAATGCTTCATATTGCCTTTAATGCCCAGGGTCTCAAAGTGGGCTAAAGTTCTCTCTCAAGTACTTTCATGTACCCTGAATCTTCAGGAAACATACCCCCTAGTCAAAACCTGCCAAGTGTTCCTGTCCCTTGAAACTCTGCTCTCTTTCCACTAATCTGAAAAACTAATATATTCAAAAGTATTATGAGTGGGTGGAGGTTTCCTCCATCACCACTTTTATCAAATCTGCATTTTTACCACACTTTTAATATACCAAAAGCAAAAATTAGGTCTACCCCAAGAGTAACTAAGACATTGGTGTGGAGCAGACAGGACTGGAATTACAATTCAGTTATGAACTATGAGGCACTCCGTAAACATGACAAGGGATGCGCTTTCCTGAGGGAGGCACTGTTTCCCATACCAAGGTGGGAAGGTGATACCCCTTGGTTCCATGTGGGCAAAGCCTCCTACTTCCTTCCTCCCACCTCAATCTCTCAAAGGTAGCCTAACATCCAGGTCATCTTGTGGAGAGAATTCACGGCCCACAGAAAAAGCCACTTGTAAAATCACCTCTGTCTGGTGCTCTCAAAACATGCAAGCATCTATGAAAAGATACAGGAGAATTTCCTTTTGAATTAACATCTGAGTTCCTGAATGTATTTCTTTCTTTCTTTCCTTCTTTCTCTTTCTTTCTTTCTTTTTTCTTTCTTTCTTTCTTCCTTCCTTCCTTCCTTCCTTCCTTCCTTCCTTCCTTCCTTCCTTCCTTCCTTCCTTCCTTCCTTCCTTTCTTTCTTTCTTTCTTTCTTTCTTTCTTTCTTTCTTTCTTTCTTTCTTTCTTTCTTTCTTTCTTTCTTTCTTTCTTTCAGCTGTGCCATGTGGTATGTGGGTTCTTACTTCCCCTACCAGGGATCAAACCCATGCCCCCTGCAGTGGAAGCATGGAGCTAACCACTGGACTGTCAGGGAAGTTCCATGTATTTATTTCTTTATCATGTCATCTGGATCTTCTTAGCCCCTTGAAATCTAAATAGGATTGCCTCAAAATCCCAATTCTGCAGTGTGGGGGAAGCCCTACCTCTCCCTAAGAGACTCATAATTTCCTCAAACACACTCAATTGCCCCTTTCTCCCTGATTCCCATGTCCAGGGGACCATCTCTGCTTTCCACGGAAGAGACCCCAATGTGAAGTTCAACCCCTCCTCGGGTTGCTGCCAACGATCCACCCATAGAGAGCTAGGGGTGAACCATGAGGATTTTTTCAGAAGATTTCAGAAAAAAAGACAGCACACAGCCTCCAGTGAGCTACATTAGAAACCACATTAAACGACCTCTACCTGACTGTCCACCGGATGTATCCAAGCTTCCCATGACCTTTGTATAACTCATAACAGATGCCCAAACATTGTTATCCCCCAACCTTGTTTGTGGCAGTTGTGCTGCTATTTATAATTATGTAATTTAATCAATATAAACAAACACAAAATGTAAGTATGAAAATACAGCTCTTGTTGGTATCAAAACTAAGTTAAGGGCTTCCTAGGTCGCGCAGTGGTAAAGAATCTACCTGCCAACGCAGGGGACACCGGTTCGATCCCTGCTCCAGGAAGATCCCACATGCCATGGAGCAACTAAGCCCGTGCGCCACAAATATTGAGCCTGCGCTTTAAAGCCTGTGAGCCACAACTCTTGAGCCCACGTGCTGCAACTACTGAAGCCCACACGCCTATAGCCTGTGCTCCACAACAAGAAAAGCCACGGCGGTGAGGAGCCTGCGCACCACAATGAAGAGTAGCCCCCACTCACTGCAACTGAAGAAAGCCTGTGCACAGCAAAAAGACTGAACACAACCAATAAAATAGATAAATAAAAAAATTAATTAATTAAAAAATTTAAAAAACAAACAAAAAAAACTAAGTTAAATGTTTTGTATAGACTTGATAAAGGTGTACTTACAGAGAAAATATTGTCATGTTCAATCTTTGAGAAAAAAGAACACTGTAAAAGATGGGGAATAATAGTAAACCTCTGGAAGGACTCTGTGATGAGATTACTTCCCAAGTTTAAGTTGACCATCCAATTTTAAAAAATAAACAAAAAAACTAGAATTCACAGATGATGCATTTGGAATGCCTGGTGCAAGAAAAGCAAGGAAGTCCAAAAGCAGCCAGTTGGCCAGAAAACAAAGACCTTGGTCAGACATCAAATGATGAGTCAATGAATATATTACATGTCTTAAGTTAAGATAAAATGTATAAATGTTTTTTTTTCTCTTTCTCTTTTTTATTTTTTTGTATAAATGTGTTTTTAATGATACTCTGATTTAACCATTTTTTACTTAACTGTGCAACTGCTCCTGTCATGTCAGATCAGAGGACTTTTGCTAGTATTCAAAATTCTCAGTTGACAATGATATTTTCAAAGTCCTGGGTGTCCCCTACCTAGTCCTTTCTCTACCCAACAACCAGCTGCCCCTGTAATTTCACATTTTCTCCCCTTTCCAGGCAGAATAAGCCAGAACTCTTTGACTAACAAACTTATAATCAGAAACTTTTAACCTGGGTTTTCACCCAACAGAAAGCAGCCAACACTTATGGAGTGCCAGTCACCGCCCAAAGTTCCTTATACCTATTAACTGAACAATCCCATAAGATAGGTAGCATTCTACAGATGAAAGATCTGATGCACAGAAAGGTTAATCGGCCACCAAGCTAGTTAAGTGGCAGTCGCATCCAGAACCCATGTTCTTAACCATGGTTCAATGGCAAAGATTTTCCACCTAATCTGCTCTGCTCTTCTCTGTAAAAGGAAGTTGGGAGGGAGGCTCAAGAGGGAGGGGATATGGGGATATATGTATACATATGGCTCTTTCATTTTGTTGTACAGCAGAAACTGACACAATACTGTAAAGCAATTATACTCCAATAAAGATTAAAAAATAAATAGAATTTTTTTAAAAAGACAGTTTAAAAATAGCAGCAACAACTTCCTATTATACAGCAGATTTATTTATATATGTAGGTCAGGCACTATGTTAGTGTTGGAGACAGAGACAGACTCAGTGCCTGGCTTCCCAAAGCTTACAGCCTAATCAGAGGCACAGGCACTTAACAAGTAATTATAAATATGACAAGATAACAAACCACTCTTCAGAGAAAGTGGCAAGAAAACCAGTGGGAAGAGATATTTGCAACATGTATAAGCAACAAATCTAAGCAATAAAAATAGAAAATTACCAAAAGACATGAACGGGCATTTTACACAAAAGGAAACAATGAATAGCAATAGACATATAAGATGTTCAGCCTTATAAGTAATAAGAAAACAATGTGTTAATTTCAATAAGATACTATTTCACATCTACCAGATAGGCAAAAACAAGTCTGACAATACCAAGTGTTGAGGGGAATGTGGAGAAATGGGAACTCCCATACACTGCTGGTGGGACTGCAACTTCTATAAACACCTGGGAAAACAATCAGCATAAAGTAGAAGATACATGTATTCTCCAATCCAACAATTCCACTCTGAAATGTACACATTAGAGAAACACTTGTCCTTGTGTACCAGGAAGACATATGTGAGAATGTTGACAGCATTGTCTGTAACAGGAAAATAAAAACAAAACTGGAAACAACTCATATGCCCCCCAAAAGTATCACGGATAAATAGGTTGAAATATATTTGTTCACTGGAACACTGTACAACAGTGAAAATGAAGGGTGCACATGTGTCATCAAATGATTGATAATGCTCTACTTCTTAGGCTGGATTGTGGGTACGTGGTTGTTTATTTACCATCACTCTTTATACTGTCTTTCTTGTTATATTCAGCCATGTATGTGTATATTTCACTCTATTTTCTAAAAGAGTGAAAAAACTAATAAGTGCTACAAAGAAAAAGGAGCAAGAGTTAGGAGAGTATATGCCTTTTTCGTATTTTCTACGTATCTCCCAGTTCTGATGGGACCATGACCTGCTTCATTCCTACGCTGAAATAATAAAAAGGAAACTTCAATCAACACAATCAATATGGACCATCAAAACAGATCACTGTGACCTCAAAAGGGATCTAGAAGAAAGGCTTGGATTAACTAAGCAAATGAATTTCAACAGAGAGACTACCTCATTTAATGCTACACACATATATGTACTAGTCTTCATTCTATCGACCAATGTACTCATCTACTAAAAACTCATTTTGGGAGTGACCACGGGGCCACCCCTCTCCCAACACCTATTTCCTGAGTCTCCTGAAAAGATCTTCACAATTTTTGCCAAAAGAAGAGTAAGTAAAGAACCTTGGAACCCGAATGATTTTTGAGAGCCTGTATTCTTAACTAAGAATTCATGGATAAGCTTCAAAGGATCCAAGAAATTCCTGACAATGTATGCAAAACTTTACGTTTGTGTGGACGTGTGTGTGTTTTAGAGGAAGAGTGCCTCTAACCACCGCTTGAGTTTCAAATATCACCTTCTCAAAAGCAGCCAGACTGCTACCTTAACAGGGCGACCAATCATGCCCAAGTCCCGATTTTAGATTAAAAGTTTTGCATCCTGGGAAAACCCTCAGACCTGGGAAAACCAGGATGGTTGGTCACTCTAATACAGGGTTGCCAGATAAAATGCACAATGCCCAGTTAAATTTGAATTTCAGATAAACAGTGAATTTTTTCAGTATAAGTATGTCCTGAGAATTATTTATTATTATCTGAAATTCAGATTTAACTGGGCATTCTATATTTTTATTTGCAAAGCCTGGCAACCCTTCCCTAACAGAATAATTAATAATAACAGTATAAATAGGAATAATAATAGCAATAGCAGTAACTAACAATTATTGAGCGCTTCCTTCATGTCTGGCCCAATTTCTTATTCCATCCTAACCATATCACAGGAGGTTAGGATTTACCTGCATTTCCATTTTATGGAGGCAGTAATTAAGGATTAAAGAGATGAAATAGCTTGTCCAATATCACACAGTTAAGTCAATGGCAAAGTCAGATTTAAACCACCAAGATCCATGTTCTACAAAAAGGGGAAGAGGGAAGGGAGAAAGCTGTACCTGGAGATGCCAAATGTAGCAGAGTTTACCACCTGAACAACCCCTCCCCCCCAACCCTCCCACCTTTATAATCAGTAACTTAACCCTGGGCTCTGAACACTTGACAGGCTGTGCATGGGAGGCTGACAGATTTGAAACATTAGCACCATGGCTTGGATAGCATCCTGTTTCCAAAGCCCTGCTCTAACTCCCCCACTTTTCTCATAGGCTTTATCAGGAAGATTTTCCCTGAAGCCTTTCAGCCCACGAGAGTTGACAGTGGCTTAGAACATCAGCTGAAATTCATTTGCCTCTTGGAGTTGCTTCTTGTTTCCCCAAATCTATTAGTACTTTGTCCACATAGTCTGTAGGTTGGAATGGGACTTTCATGGAGGTGACTGCCTGTCTCAATCTGCCAGGAACTGAGAGATTTCCAAGGATGCAGACTTTCAGTGCTAAAAATGGGGAAAATCCCAATAAAACTAGGACTGTTGGTCACCTAACGGTCTGCAGATTAACCACACACTTTCACTAATGTTATCTCACTTGATCATCAGCACAACCCTGGGAAAGAACCATTTTACAGACGAGGAAACTGAGTAGCAGAGATATTCAGTAATTGCTGAAGTGTGTAGGGTTGTGAACTGCAGAGCTTAACCTGCCAGATGTGCCTCACCCCAAAGCCAGGCCAACAAGTGGTTGGCTAATGTTTCAAATCTGTCAGCCTCCCATGCACAGCCCTGGGCTCCAGAGTCAGACTGCCTGAATCTGAACCATGAATCTGACCTCGAGTCATTTCATAAACCTCTCCTAGTATCGCAACTCCCTTATCTATAAAAATGAGGATAATATTAAAACCTGCTACCCCATTTTATGAAGATTATGTGAGATAATGCATTTAAAGCACTCAGCACAATGCCTGGTGCTTAACAAATGCTCACTGGTGGAAGCTATCATAACGTCATCTTATTGCTAAAAGAATGAGGTATGGAAACAGTTCTGTCTTCTCTGCATCAATCTCAAAAGTTGGAATATCTCCAAAACATCCTTCTTTCCCCTTACAACAAGTTCTCCATCTTTCATCTGTTTTTTCCTAAATATTTTTAAAAGCTACATTTTCAGCTTTTACTATCTCTTGTGAGTTCCACATTCTGATCACAAGCTGTGTCTACTACGGAGTCCTCTTATTCAACCTTTATTTTGCTGTATCTTTCACAAGCTCAAAGGGAGTAAAATTCAGTCAGGATCTGCTTAAAGAATAAATCCTTTTAGATCCTACCCCAAGTGACTTGGTGAGCACAGGGACCATGTATCTGCTTCATTCACCTCTGAGTTATAAATCACTGCATGTGCTCCATAAATATTTATTGAATTCACTAATTAATCAATCAATATCACTTCCTCCATTATCAACCATTCTTGCTACTCTGTATCTGGAATAAACCATTCCATTCTGTGAGTCTTGTTTTGCTGTAATTTTTAATTCCCATCTTACAGTTGCTAATTTTCTAAAACTTACAGTTAGACAAAGCTATTTACCAACTCAGTCACAAGAAGAAAATCATTCAGACTAAGTAAGAGTCAAGGAATGAATGTAGGGTAGAAGGAATACTAAACCGGAAGTCAGAAGAACTGAAGGCCAGATTTGCCACGCATCGGCTATGTGTCTTGGGAGAAAAAGAAAGGCAATGAGAACATTTGTGTAGCTCTTGCTACAGGCCAACTCTGGACTAAACACATTCTAAAGATTTTTTCAATTTAATTCTCCTGCCAAGAACTATTTCTGCCCTGGTTTTAAGAGTGAACAAACTAAAACTCAGAGAATTTAAGTATTTTTACCCAACTTACACCTAGTAGTGAATGCAAGACTTGAATCCAAGTCTATTGACTACACAATACAGATTCTTCTCATTTTTCCCATCACCACCAAGTTGCCTCCTTAAAATAAGTGATTGCAATAGAAAATTGTTTCATTCAATCAGTCTCTAATTTATGGGCTCCACAAGCTTCCCTTGAACCAGATCATGTCATCAATTGAAGCCTTAGTTTTTCTCGGGGTAAAAGGTGGAGGTTGATGATGCCTTTCATATTTTAAATCCTGTGACTGGGTGCCAATGTGCTGAGGTTCACTCTGAAAAAAGAGGCCGCTAGTTGGAGCACTCAGAAGAAGGCAGCTTGTGTGTTCAAGCATCCATCCTTCTAGCATTATCAATCTGCCACATTAATATGCTAATTGTGAGGGAAGAAATGTGGAACTAATAATTCCATGTATCTTTCAAGTAAGGGCATCCAGGTAGCACCAAGATACTAGAGGACTGAAATCAGCATGATTGCACTGACTTTGAGTGTGTCAGGGCAGGAGAACAGAAAATGGGTTCTTTCACCACAGCTCCTTAACACGCTCATTCCAAACAGTCCAAGAGAAAGAAAGCTCTTCTTTCCATTTTCTTCTGGTGTTGGCATTATGCAATACATAAACCATATTGGCAGCCTCCTCCATGCCTCCAGGAGCCCATCAAAAAGTAATAACCCTGACGCCTTGGAGCTGCGTAAATCTGCTGCTCTCAGACTCGCCACCCAGCTTGGAAGGGTTGGCTGACTCGAATAGATGGAGCTAAAAAAATATTGCATTTGGCTTTTTCAGAATCTTGACTAATTGAACCATCTGGTGGAGGACAAAAACCATGTCATTTGGGGCATGGTGATTTTAAACAAGCTGCCAGCATGTGCAGGATAAAAAAGGATCTGTGGCCTGTTGGCGATGGCTACAGGAGAAATTAACACATGTGTCAGAACGAACCTTGAAATAGAACTTCCTAAATGCAAAATCATCCTTTTTCCCTCCATGACCCCTACTCTAGTCCATAAAACCAAATATGTACTCACATATATTTGCCCAAATAAGGGCATTCCTAGCTTCGTCTTCTCCTTCCTTTACTAAAAACAAGCCTAACACATCAAGTCACCTACATGGCTCAGTTTGCAAGGCTGAGGAGGAGAAGTCCTCCTGACTTATCTTGCACATCACCTATTCACCCCAAAAACGTATTAAACCCTGACTTTGCCACAGTGGCTTATGTTCCCATTATATCCTTCCTTCCTATTAAATGTGTATGTATCTCTCTAAGATGTGGAAACCTAGTGTGTTAGGTGGGGCTCCTCAGAAGCAGACCTTGGGAGGAGGGTTCACAGGCAAGTGATTTGTTAAAGAAATGTTCCCAGGAGAAATCAGCAAGGGAGAAGCAGGATGGCAAGAGGGAGAAGCTAAGCCAAGGTTTGATTTCTGGCAAATCCGCATGAAGAGTAGATGCATCCGGATTCCACAGGGAGCCTTGGAATGTAAGTCACAGAACTCAGAATTTGTCTCAATTTGAGGCTAGAAAGCTGGGCTTTCACACTCCTGCACAAGTCAGTTGTTGGCCAAGAACAGCCGTGGGCAAGTAAACCCCAGACAGTTCTACAGCTCTGAGAATTTGGATGAAGCCACCCCTGTAGCACAAGAGTGTCCTTCAAAGACATGTCACAAGAGCAGGTCATAAAAGAAAAAGCACCCAAGAGAAGGTACCTGAAAAAGATCTAAGGGAATCTGGAGGAGCATAACAGCATCTGCTACACACATGAAGCTTTTCTCAGCCTTCAGTGGTTTAGGGCAAAATGGCTACCTGAGAAGAGAACAGGATCCAGGAGGAAGGGTGCAGATGCAGGAAAGTTAAGTGACAGAAAATGAGGAAATGCTCCTGCGTAAAAGGAAGTAGGGCTCTATGGAGAGGGGTGCAATCAAGAACTCTTGGGGGCTAAAGGAGAGGATGCAGTGGGGGAGAGAGGCAAAAAGACGTGGAGATATCCTGACAGACCCACATGTACATCTGCGGAAACAGCTACTGAGCAGTGCAAAGGAGGGAGAAAATAAAGACCAGAGGGAAGGGCGCTAGATCAAGATAGGGTTCTAGTCCTGGCCCCCATAAGCTCACTGTGACTCTGGACAAGTCATTTTCCCTCTCCTCATTCAGCTTCTCCTTGGTAAAATGAGGGTTGACCAGATTGGGACTTTCCAAAGCCTACTGCACGAAGCACTGGGGTTTTATCAGCTATTAATAGGTGTTCGTGGCAAAGGGTTCTGCGGACACAAAGTTTAGGGAACACTGCAATTTCCTCCTGGAAATCCACATTAACATACTAGAAGTCCTGCCTTTAAAAACTTATTTAACTGTTGAACTCTGTTATTTACTTGACCACAAGACTCTTTAGGGCCAGATATCTAGAATCTTCTCTCGGGACACCAATACTTGGGAAATTAAGGTTCCTTCTTGCTCTAATGTCGATTCTGTTTCACAATTTAACAATTCTTGCATTCAAAAATTAGATGAAATAAAAGTATGTCCAGTGAGGGAGACTTATGACTACCAAAAGGCAACCAAGAAACTCAGTGATAACATTTACAACCACCAGGTGTTGAACAGTTAACCTATGCCAAGCACTGCAGCAAGCACCTTATAAATATGTTTGATTTGATTTCCATAAGGACCTTGATGAGTATTTTTATCTCCACTTTCCAGATGGTGTAACTAAGGAGACTCAGACAGGTTCAATGAGTTGCCTTGGTCTTACAGAAAAGTTTAAAGCCATGAGCCAAGCCTTAGCAGCCTAATGCCATGCCCTGGTCTTCGTCATTAGCCCAGCTCTGTGGGGTCCTTTGTTTCTCATCCTTCTCAAGCCATTCTTCGTGTGTGAGACCCTTTGTCTTTCTGTCACTTCACCTTTGATACATCATCCATAAAATGAAGCTAACTGTCCTGGTCAACATATTTGGAAGCTCTCACAAAAATAACTGTGAAGTGTTTTTCAAAAAAAAGTGTTCTAGAATAATTTGAAGCTAACGTTGAAGACAAAAAATAAAATTCCATACACGGCTGTATGACTTTTGAGAAAACTGTTTCAATGAATCAATGAAAGGAATTATGTCAACACTATAGGGGAGAAACATGATGAGGAAGTAACAATACTATTTTAAGATGAAATCTGAGCTAATTTTACTGAGAGTCTCTTATGCTCCCTCTCATCCTTTTCTCTCACCCTTCTGGTAGACCATCTTGTACCAAGGTCTAAGAGAACTTTCCTTGCCAGCGTTCGTATCATTATTGTTCCTAGAAATGTCCTTTGCTATTTCTCCACCTATCCAAGGCTTTAAGACCCAGTTTAGGTCCTGATTCCTCTGTGATGTTCACCCTCTCTCATGTGTAATCTTATGGTCAGTACTACCCAGTGATGGCACTGACTGCTCCCTGTACTGCTCTGACATGCCCAAACAGATGGTAAGTGCCTATCTGGGCTCAATCACACTGCTATAACAAAAATACCATAGACTGGGTAGCTTAAACAACAAATACTTGTTTTTCACACTTCTGGAGACTGGGAAGTCCAAGATCAAAATGCCCACAGATTTGGTGTTTGATGAGAGCCCACTTCCTGGTTCATAGGAAGTTGTCTTCTCTCTGTGTCCTCACATGGCAGAAGGGGTGAGAGCTCTCCTGGGTCTCTTTTATTTATTTATTTTTTTGAGCAAGACTTACATTTTAATCTTGATTTCAACACAGATTTGTTGCCATTGTGAATATAAACAAATTCATTTTCTGTCTTCTTAAAACTGGAGTTGGGTATCAAAGAATTTACAAAAGCCTTTAAATTTTTGGATAAAATTGACTAAATGTTTAACTTTTGTTTGATATAAGCGGCACAGAATTTATCTGAAGCTGGTAACAGAAAAGAAACTATTATCTTTAACATTAACACATGCAAGAAAAAATTATTCATATTATATAGAACCAAAATTTTTTTATAGTAGGTAGATGTTTATATGCCACTACTACTAATAGCTTTCTTAAACCTGTTACACTGTTTTAGTACCAGCACATTGTGTGTGTGCTTTAAAAAACTGCACATTGTAAATCAGCTATACTCCAATTAAAATTAATTTTAAAAAGTTGCTTGTAAGTGCCATGCTATTGTTTGTCAATTCCTATACCTCATCTGATGACTGACCTCCTGTTTCCTCCATTTTCTTTCTTTTTAATTGTTATTGGAGTAACATTTTCACAATGTTGTGTTAGTTTCTACTGTACAGCAAAGCGAATCAGCTATACATATACATATATTCCCTTTTTTGGATTTCCTTCCCATTTTGGTCATCTCTGGGGTCTCTTTTATAAGGGCATTAATCCCATTCATGAGGGTTCCACTCTTAAAATCTAATCATCTCCCAGAGTCCCACCTCCAACTACCATCACATTGGGGATTGGATTTCAACATATGGATTTATGGGGGACACATGTATTCAGTTATGGCAGTGCCTCAAAGGAAAGAAGTATGCATTACATGTGTCTTGCATCACTCAAGCTCTGGATACTATCCCAGAACTGGATGCTAGAAAAACAAAATTTGAGCAATTTTTTGTTTTTTTCTCCTTGAGGACAGGGACATGTCTGTCCATTTCATCCTCAGAATCTAGCACAGTCCCAGCAAACAATTAATTCTTTTTTAAAAAAGTTGTTAGATAAATGAAAGAATAATTAAGTAGGAAATCCTCAACTGATAATAACAATGGCAACAATGATATTTATCGAGTATTTGCCACATGGCAGGCACCATGCTCAGCACCTGTATTATACTTACAGTCTACTCTGAACCTCACAACCTCTATAATGCCGGTGCTATCATTAAGGCTCCTTTAGAGATGAGGACACTGAGGCACAGACAACTTGAATGACTGGCCCAAGGTCACGTAGAAATCAAGGATTTAGGCCCAGTCAGTCTAACTCCGTGGCCCAAGCTCTTAATGATAAAGCTAATATCAACTTTTGGACATTCCGACCACTTTCATTATGCCCCTGATGATGAAAAGGATCCAGAAAGAAATCAGATTGTTCAAGGGATCTAAGGTATAAACCACGGGGCTAAACTCTCATAAACTGGCCCTCAGTGCAGTTCTCTAGTCAGTATGCTGTTTTATGATATGCTGACAGGTAACAAAGGAGGAAATTAAGAAAGTCATCACACCCCTGGAGAAGCAGGCAGGCAGAATGTGATGCCAACGCTGCATGGAGCTTCTGCCAGGAGGATTGATCCACTTATTCACTCAACAAACTTTTCTTGAGTACTCATGTGAGAAACACATGAGTATTAGAAATACTCTAATGAATAAGATAGTCAACATACCTGCTCTCACGAAGCTTCCATTCTGGTGGGAGGAACCAAGCATAATCCAGTAAACCAACCCAGATGATGTAAGACAGCGACAAACGCTAAGAGCAATAAAATGGGATAATAAAATAAATGGTGATGGCATGAGATGGAGACTACTCTGGAAAGAGCAGGCAAGAAAAGCCTTTCCCGGGGGTTGTCACCAGAGCAGAGACTTGAATGAAACAGAGAACAGATCCATGCAAAAACCTGAGGGAAGTTATGTGACCTGGTTTCAGTTTTTTAAAAATCACTATAGCTGTTATGTGGAGGGTGAAGTGTTATTGAAAAAGTATGGAAATAGATCAGCTAAGGGGGTTTTCTCAAAGACCAAGGAGGATGGTCATGGCTTAGACTCAGGTGGAAGCACTGGGGATGATGAGTGGAAGGCATAAGGAGGCACTGGAAAGGGGGGGAAAGGATGTCACCCAGTATGCAACCCTGGGAGCTGCATTTGGGGAAGACAGTTATGGGATCCTAAACCTATTTTTTTTTAATTCCTGTCTTCTTCCCTTAACCAGCCTATCTGTCCATTTCAGGAAATAATCAAGTTCATCAACATCAAGTCATTATCCAAATATGTCAACAGCCTAAAGGACCTTGAACTCTTCTACTACCAATGTGATCCTTTCCAGAGCCCAAGTCCAAATTCCTCCAGGACAGGGGTCAGTATATTTTTCCTATAAATTTCTAGAGACTAAGTATTTTCAGCTTTGCAGCCATACAGTCTCTGCTGCAACCACTAAGTTGTAAAATGCAAAAACTGCCAAAAATGATACATAAACAAATGGGTGTGGCTGCATCCCAATAAAAAATTTTATGGACAACAAGATTTTAATTTCATATAATTTTCCCATGCCACAAAATATTCTTCTTCTCCTTTGTTTTTTTTTTAACCATTTCCAAATGTAAAAACCATTATCAGCTCATAGGATGTACGAAAATAGGCAGTGTTTGGCCTGAGGGCCACAGTTTGCAGACCCCTGCTCTAAGAGGATGCTGGCTAGAAGAGCAGGATTTCTAAAAAGTCGCTTCCCTATTCAGTTTCTTATGTAGTGTTACTCCTATTGGCCCAATATAGGTCATACTGCATATCTTACATATAAATATAAGCCAAATTTTATATTCCCCTCCATGGTGTCCCCCTGGGGACTCAAGGGTCTAATAGCCAGAGTGAGCTCATTTTGCCAACAATCCCCACTTTCCATAATGGAATTTAATTATTTGGCCTGAAAAGCATTTAAGCTTCACTATACAGAAAGAGTCAAATAAATAAATAATAAAGGGGTACATTTTGATAGCACCTGCCTCAAAGATCTTAAAGGCACTGTCATGCCTGCTTTAATATTTTATGGTGTAGAAATGTGGCTGTTACCAGGTCATAAAAATATACTGCTTTTTATACCGGGTCAAAATCTAGGGCTAGTAGTCCTATTTTGCGGTAGGATACAGAAAGCCAGCCAGGAAAAAGGATAGAGTTACCTTTTTTGAAATCTGAAGAGAGCTATTTAAAGATGATGGACCAGATAAATGCATATTGGGTCATTTTTTTCCTCTCCTTCTGCATCTCAAAACAGAAGGTTTCAGAGTCTGCTGGCAGCTGGTGCAACATTCATTATTTACCACTGGAAAGCCAAGAATCTCAGCCTCTGACCCTCCATTGTTGCTTAGGCATATTCTGGGAAGAGCCGAGAGGCAGGTGTTTCCTCGAGCCAGTAACACATGGTTTCTATGCAAACACTCCAAATTCTCAAGTTGGAACTGACATTAGCAATGATCTACCCCAACATCCTACATCCTGGAAGAAAGACTCCTCCTGTATTGTCACTGACTGAGGACAATATGGGGTTGGGGTAGGGAATTCATCCCCTCCCTGAGCTGTCTTTGTCATCACTGGAGAGAGAACTGGTTGTTGTTTAATTTTTAAAGCAATTCTGGGAAACAGGGACCATTTTAATGTCCATTTCACAGAAAGAGAAACTGAGGTTATTTAATGTGCTCAAAAGTTACACAGCTAGTAAGTGGCAGAAGCTAGAGTTTGAGCCCCAGTGTTTCTTGGTTTCTCAAAGAAACAACAACCAGCCCTCTCATCCTCCTCGCCTCCCACCCCTCAAAATACTTCAGTATAAGAACTATGTGAGCTGCCCTAGTTCCTACCCAAGGAAAGTGACAATTTCCAAGATTGAGATGAAAAAGAACATGAGAGGGTGGGGCGGGGCGGGGGGGGGGTAGTAACAGTTCCACAGCTAGACTTAGGTACTAAAAAAGCTAATAACTGCTGTACAAGCAAACAAATGCAGAGAACGGTTTTTGGCACCATAAAACAGAGATTAATTAATACTAGATTACAATGGAATTCCTATAGAATTACACTTGATCCAGACCCCAGAGTAACAAAGGAATTCAACATGATTAATGCTTTGAATAGCAAGAGATGTCAGAATGATTTACCTTTTACTACTAAAAAGGGCTGCCAGATTGCTTTAAAAAGCTCTGCCTGACCCAGGATACTGGTATCTCCAGCGCAATCAGCAATCTGAGTTTACTCATTTGACAGAAGCAGCAAGTCTGTGCCAACTTAGCTTTGTTTTACATATCTTCTTTCCCCCCTTCACCTCCCTTGCCCCAATCTCTCTTCCAGTTTGCAGGAATTCTGAAATCCTCAACAAGCTCAGCTGGGTAACCTGGGTGTTCGGAAGAACCAGCTCCAGGCAATAGGCAGCACAGGCAAAACCAGCCCAGACACGAGTTCCAGCAAAAGCAGCCGTTCCACCAACTCTGAAGGGGCTCCTTTATTTTATCTTCTCATTTTTCCCCTTCAGAAAAATCGCTGCTGGTGAGTCATTTGTGGCTATAGGTGTTTAAAGCATTTATATGAGGAAAAAGACAGATTGATGCCTTTAGCACAGCCTGCCTGCTCTGGTCTAAGGAGAGGTCAGGAGGATGACAAGAATACTAAAGCTTAAGACGACAGAGTTGGCGCCAACATGCATTTAAGCAGAGACGAAGAGTCCAGAATTCCTGGACATCATAAAGAATCTATTATCATTGTGGTCACTTTCAGCAAGACTGATTTCATTACCATCTGTCTTCATCTACCGCCGCTTGGTGAATAAATATTAAATATGGAACTTTTCCTGGACTCAAGTCACTGAGGCCGAGAGGGAAGCAGTTATGTAACCATGTGATCCCTGCACACCTCATAACCAGGAGCAGAGCAGATGAGCCAGAGGGTCGGGTAAGGGGGGCGCTGGGGGAGGGAGACACTGTGGAGTGAGCTAAGATCATTAGCTCTACTGAGTTGAAAATAAGAGTTCAGTTCTCGGTTGAGTAATAATTCTCTTTTCAAGGTGGGCAATATTTAAGCAATCATCTCTTGAAAATTGGTCATTACCACCAGCTAATAACTGATTTGTTAGTTAATAGCCCAAGGTGAAGCCAAGGGCAGCAAATGCTCTGGCATACCATTCTCTGATGGCAGGATTAACAGGTTTCAAGGGCATTATTGCTATGATGAACCATGTTCATTGATTTATAACAACAGTAATATGTTTTATTTAAAAAAAGTGGGTGCAGTGTCCTGGGAAAAAATCATTATTGTCTGGTGCTTTGAAGCTGAATAGCCACTATACCATGTCCAAGAGAGATGCCCTTGGGTCCAGCTCTGGGCATCCCCAAGGTCTATAGGCTGGCCCTGGATGGCTTGCACAGTGTGGGATTAGAGAATACAGAGGAACATCACTCAGAAGGGCCCAGGCTGTAGCTTTAATTACAAAGACATTGGTCACTTCTTCCCTTAAACATTTTATGACCGTGTATTTTTTAAAAGCTGCCAGCATAACGTCTTGAAGAATAAACAGTAAGATTTTTGTCAGTGGCACCTCTTAGGATTGGGCTTGACCTAGGGGAAGGACAAGACTCTTTCATTTCCAATTTTAGAATTTCAGTTTCTTTTTTTAATATTTAATAGAGTTTGGTTAAAAAAAATCTTATAACTGCTCACGAGGAAATCCTGAGGCTCAGGGGTGAGAGTTTAGATACTGGTGAGACAAGTTATCCTCCAACAAACAGCACAATATCACTGGGTCCAAGACAGAGAAGTTACCATGGTGGGATAAGGCTTGGGGATCCCACTGGGAGCTGCCCAGAGGGCCTTCTGGCTGAATGATCACCGCTCCCACTCTTGAAGTCAAAGCTTTCCTAGGGAAACTGGAATCATATCCCCTTTACTTCTTGTGACAGCCCTTTTCTCCCTTCTCCCTTAAGGGCATAACTCTAATTTTATGCTTCAAAGAAGAGAGAGTTCCTCCCCACTCCCAAAGGTAAATCTTAATTAATCTAAACTAGTCATGGTAATTCCAATTCTCTTCCAATGATTGGTTTAAGAAGGGCATGTGACCCAGTTCAAGCCAATAAGATTAAGAGGAGATCTGTAGAGGGATTTCTAAGAAAGGATTTTTTTGCTCCTAAAATCAAATGTGCAAGATGACAGAAGACCATTTTTCCCCTCTAAACATGGCTGGTGTGAAGGTGATGCCTGGAACTGTTGCAGCCTTGTTGCAATCATGAAAAGATGTCAGTCCAAGAACAAATACGCTGAGGATGGCAGAGCAGAAAGATGAGAGTGACCTAGGCTTTCACTTGGTTGAGCCTCCAAATGAACCAACCCTTTAACTTCCCTCTCTTCAAACTTCTTATTATTTGACATCATAAAAAATGCCCAGATTGTTTACACCACATTTCATTGGGTTTCTTTTTACTTACAGCTGACAACGATCGATTTGAGACATTCCTCTAGCCTGCCTCAAGAAACATGGATAAGGAAAGGCTCACAGAGAAGAAAGTGGGGACAGAATCATTATAAAAGCTGAAAATGCAAGGTTTAGAAAAGTCAGAGAACATTTAAGTGAGTTCCATATAACTGAATGATGCCTTGTACCCTAAAGATTAAGTAGGGTCTTTTCCACAGCAAATGCCAAAAGAATAGGTACATTAGCCAGAAAAATAAACACTTATCTATGCCAAAGCGTGCAGCTAGTGAAAATCACCTAGCATACCTGAGAAAAATCAAGTTGGGAGGAATGTGTTATGATCAATCTCAACTCTCAGCTTCACTGAATTTGTCTTTCAGGGAAATCTATTTGCAGGGAAAAAGCATTTAGTGAAGGTTGTTGTTTGGGTCTCCCAGGGTGAAGAAAAACATGAATGGTGAGGCTTCATAACTGACTGGCTCACTAAATAAATATTTACTCACTGTCTGTCATGTATAAGTACTGTTGTCAAGACAACAGAATAGCTGAAGATGCCTCTGTCTTCAAGGAGCTCACAGTCTGTAGATTCCTAACAAAGGTGATTGTGGATTTCTTGGAGAGGCCAATGTAAAAACAGAAGCTTCAACCATTAGGTAAGTGAGACAGATACATACATGTATTCATCAAACTCATAACCGTGAAACATATCACTGACTGGCTCTCAACCAACACACATGCCTGAAATCAGCAGTTCCACATTAAGGGAATAGATTGTTACTTTAATCTTTAGCTGAGACAAGGTTTTTTTCAGCAGCTAAAGCTTGATTTTTGAATTTCTAAAGCTGCCAAAGTTGGAGGAGCCAGAGGAAGAGGAGAAAGATGAAGAGAAATATTTGGCCATGACATAGATATTATTTTGGAAAAACTTTTTATGTGATCATTTCTTCTGATTCACCGTTTTTTTGACTAAGATTAGTCAACCAATATCATCAGCTAGTTTTAGGCCTGACCCAAAACAGAAATTTAAATATCTCTGAATTCCTTCAGGAAAAGGTATGATCAATTTAAGAGCACAGAATATACATACCTAACTTATCCCATCCATAAAGAAAAAAACAGAACTCTTCCTTGCTATTAGTAACAGAAAGGTTAGTACTTCACCTCTACTCTGGAACAAAGCCCAAAAGATCTTTCATGAAAAGCATTCTGAACTTTTTTTAACTAAACCAAACTTGATGATGGGGCAAAGTTTGTCTGCCTACTTCCTTCCCCTTCTTAACTCCCCACAGTCCTATCTACCAAGCCCTCCTTGCTCTTTTTGCAACCCTCCCAGGCACTCAGCAGTCCTTGAATTGTAGTCTCCTAACCAGACCCTCCTTACCCTCAGTAAGCACCCTTCATTCTCACTCTCCCTACCCACTCTGCCCCCATCAAAATTTCATTTAACCAGTGTGTCACCCCTTTAACATCAGGTGCTCCGCTCAGAATCTGGGAAGCTAGATGCTCTTAGTGGATATGAGTTCGTTAATCTGGTACCTCTCCTAGGTAAACTAGATGCATTTTTACAGGAACCATCTGAGATAACAGTCTAACCCTCAAAGCATTCTAATAATGAGGGTTTTTAAGTACCCTGGGAAACTTGTGAAGGAAATTGGGGACTACTCCTAAAAGCACACCTGGCAAGTCACTGGAATCTACTTATTTGTAGGGCTGGTCATCTCCTGAGTTTATCCAAACAGTTACATGAGATGCTTCTTTGAAACAGCTCACATGTTAGCAATCCTGACTCCAGTGCTCACCTGGTGTTGGCTATAAGCTGATGACTGTGTCCGTTCTAGAAAGCACTGTTCAATTGAGTCTAGACATTCATTTTCCTTAAGGAAGGAATAAGATGCTCTGCCTGACAATGGTCAGCTTCCCTTTACATATTCAATAGGTGCGCTAACCATAGTAACAAAAACACCAACGCTCCAAAGCCTTAAAACAGTAAAGAGGTGTTTCACATAAAATTCAAGCAGCTCTCCTCCAACTAACAATTCAGAAACCCAGGCTCCTTCTATTTGGGATTCTGCCGTCTGCAATCCATAGCTGACAAAGTTCTCTGGGCTTCACCTCTGAGCCAGGGACACACAGAAGAAGGGCCATGGAGTCACAGGAGGTCTTGGAGCCAGGCTTGGAAGTGGCAACATTACTTCAACCCACATGCCATTGGCCAGAACTCAGTCACATGTCCATCAAACTGCAGAGGAGGCTGGGAAGTGTAGTTTAGATGAGTGCATAGTAACAAAGTAACAGTATAGTGAGCAGTATCTGCCACACCCCAAAACCTAGAAGGCTGATAACGGTACACTCACTCCACACAGGGCTATTACTGACCCGCAGCTACAGACAACTACATCTGACCAGATTCGAGACTTTTCTAACAGTTCTCCTGTGGGATTCAGTTTCTAAGACTTCACAAAGGTTCTTTGCTTGACCTAACTTTATTCAGGCTCCTGAACCTTCTCCAAGGCCCATCTGTGCACTTCCTTGTAAAATTCAGTTTTAGCAAGAGCACTACTAAGTCAGTTTAACCAGAACCCTCACCTGTGATATCTGATCACCTTCAATATCGGATCACGTTCCTCATCTTCCACTACCCCCAGGTGATGTCTGATCACCCTGGCCTGTCCTCAGCAAGAATCCTATTTGCTCAGTTTAGCCAGAACCCCCCTTATCCCTGATGTTTCTTCTTAGCAATTTTCCACCCACTGACCCCCACCCCACTCCCTGGCTATAAATTCCCATTTGCCCATGCTGTATTTAAAGTTGAGCCCAACCTCTCTCCCCAACTATAAAATCCTATTTCAGTTGTCCCTATACTATCACAATGGTCCTGAATAAGTCTGACTTACCATCTTTAGAAGATCTAAACAGACATTTCTCCAAAGAAGACATATAGATGGCCAAAAAGCACATGAAAAGATGTTCAACACGCTAATTACTAGAGAAATGCAAATCAAAACTACAATGATGTATAACCTCACACCAGTCAGAATGGCCACCATCAAAAAATCTACAAACATTAAATGCTGAAGAGGGTGTGGAGAAAGAGGAACCCTCCTATACTGTCGTGGGAATGTAAATTGGTACAACCACAATGGAGAATAGTATGGAGGTTCTTTAAAAAATTGAAAATAGAACTACCATTTGATCCAGTGACTCCACTCCTGGGCATATATCTAGAGGAAACCATAATTCAAAAAGATACATCCACCCCAGTGTTCATTGCAGCACTGTTTACAATAGCCAAGACACAGAAGCAACCTAAATGTCCATCAACAGAGGAATGGATAAAAAAGATGTGGTATATACAGTCAATGGAATATTACTTAATCATAAAAAAGGATGAAATAGTGCCATTTGCAGCAACATGCTTAGACCTAGAGATTATTATACTAATTGAAGTAAGACAGAGAAAGATAAATATCACATCACTTATATGTGGAATCTAAAAAGATGATACAAATGAACTTATTTACAAAATAGAAACAGACTCACTGACATATTAGGAGTTTGGGATTACCATATACACACTACTATATATAAAACAGATAATCAACAAAGTGCTACTGTATAGCACAGGGAACGCTACTCAATATTCTATAATAACCTATATGGGAAAATAATCTGAAAAAGAATGGATATATGTATATGTATAACTGAATCACTTTGTTGTAACCTGAAACTAATGCAACATAATAAATCAACTATACCCCAATATAAAATAAAAATTAAATTTAAAAAAATTGAAGTCTGCATTACCATCTTTAACAAGTATCATTAAATATTTTTTTCTTTAACAGATGAGAAGTATGATCTTTAGGTGTATCATACCTTTACACTCAGTTATGATGGGTTCTTCTGGAAAAATTACCTTCAGTTTGAAAAAAATTATACACCTTCCAGGATCTTTCACCTTTCCAGGGGAAAAAAAAAAAAGATTTTCCCTGTAGGAGTTTTCTGTTCCACTCCCAAAAAATATATCCATGGATATATAGGTCTGAGAACAATACACAAGTATAAGATATATAGGCCTCTGCAAACCCCACCCCTTGAGTCTGAATAGCTCTCTCTACTGTGGACCCACAGCATTTCTGTTTGGTTGGCCACTTCACAGAAAACCATAATCAAAGGAGGACTAATTCAAGGATTATAAAGACTCTTTGATCCAGGGATCACTTTTTCAAGGCATTCACCACTGATGGTCAAAGTCCATCCACTTCCTCCTCAGAAAACCTTCCAAGTGCCTGGGGGGATATTCACTGCTTTCAATGAGACACCAATGAGGTGATGTCTGGTTTGTATTCAATAGGATAATTACTAATTCAATATCAAATTATTAATTTATGCCAGAAACTAAAGTATGTATGCTGTCATCTTACAGCATAAATAATAGAGGAGACCAGACCTCGGACCACACTTTGAGAATCTCTAATATAATCGATTCCCGCTCCCAGCTGGCCCCATTCAGGCATAACCACATGACTAGTTCGCCCCCTCCATCTGAGCCACATTGATCAAAAGAGGAAACTACTATTTTGTGAATGGTCAACCTCACTCAAAGATGACATTTTTAACATTGAAGGTAAAAGCAAATGTTGACTAGTGAATATGTTACAAGCAAAAATGCTTTTCTGGCTTTAGGATGAAAGAGATTTTTTATTTCATAAGTATATTTATCCTCTAATCTCTAGATTGAGTACTTATTTGCCACAAACTATTCTAAAAGGCTTTACATTCCATTTACTCCTGAAGATAATCCAATGAGGTAGATACAATTTCTGTCTCCATTTAACAGATGGGTAAATTGATGCATATGTTTAAGGCTGTATTAATAATACCTCATATTTGTATCAGGTACTACAGATTATAAAAATATTTTTGCTTGCATTATCTCATTTGATCCTTACAACATAGGAGGTTGGTAGAGCATGTCATATTTTTCCCTTTTAGAGGTGAGAAAACTGATGCTAAGAAAAATTAGGTTACTTGGTCAACAACTCTCAGGAAATGTTGGGACCAGGGCTCAAATCTAGGTCTCCTAACTCCCAATCTCATTGCTCTACTATATCACACTACTCTGTTTTACAAAGCACTCAAAATACCCTTTCATTTCAAGAGGGTGGACTGAGTACTTTCCTGGTGGTGCAGTGATTAAGAATCTGCCTGCCAATGCAGAGGACATGGGTTCAATCCCTGGCCAGGAAGATCCCACATGCCATGGAGCAACTAAGCCCGTGCACCACAACTACTGAGCCCACTTGCCACAACTACTGAAGCCCACGCGCCTAGAGCCTGTGCTCCACAACAAAAGAAGCCACCTCGATGAGAAGCCCGTGCACCACAATGAAGTGTAACCCTTGCTCACCACAACTAGTGAAAGCCCGTGAGCAGCAATGAAGACCCAACGCAGCCAATAAATAAATAAATTTATTAAAAAAAAAAAGAGAGAGAGAGAGAGTGGACTGAACCAAAAAATTAAATTTGAAGCACATCTTCACACTCTTTAGTAGAGTCAACCCAAAAGTAACATGAAAAGAAAAGATAGATGATACAAAAGACCCTCTGAATAGTTAGTTGAAACAGTCCTCCCTTTGGTAGGGAGAACAGAATGTTCTATTGGAATCAGCTCCATCGTGTCCACTTTTGAGAACATATAAATTGGACTGGAAGACCCATAAATGTTGAACAAATAGTAAACTCGGCAATAAATTTCAAGGCCCAGAGGCATGAAATACTGGACAGTGCTCCTTCTCTCCTCCAGGAAGTCTTTTCCAACCTCCTCATCTCATAATGGTTCTTCCTTCTTGTGAATGTATATTTCTCTCATAGTCTCTCATAATCTAGTGCCTGATGATATCTGGGATTTACTATCTTTTACATATCACAAATAACTAGTCATTTGACTTCTAGAAAATAGAGACCATGTCTCTCTCTTACTTTTGTATCCACCATAAGATAAGCACCATTTCTGGGTCCAGATGAGATTACTAAAACCATTGATGAGCTTATCACATTGTATTGAGGTTTTATTCTACAGAGTTATATTTCAGCATACATGATTTGACCCATGTTAAATATTGTATAGCCAGAGCTACATAAGAAAGATGTATGTTTAAAAGAGTTTCACTATAATTGTGTAGATAATATCTACTCCTAAATTTTGAAATCCCAGAAATAAGAGATAAAGATGGCTTGTTAAATATCTGGTATTTATACACAGTGCATGTTAATCAATCATAATAAATGTATACTGCAGACATTTCCACCTAGAAATTTTAATGAAAACAAGCCTCTAGATATGTATTACTGTTTGAAGAAAAATGGAACTACTTCACAACTCAGTTACCTAATGAACTGTTCATATCTTTTCCTTTATCTTGGAGGATGAGTAGAAATGGATAGGCAAGGCCATGCTTGACAATGATATTACTAATTACTGGAAGATCTTTTACTACTGTCTTTACCATACAGATCTCTAATGATTTACCTCAAATATGTAAGCATCAATATATAAGAACATAAAAAATACTTGACAGCATCAGAAGACTGATGGTCAGAAAGAGCCAGCAGAAAACCCTGCTCATTGCCATTTATCACCCAGGAACAGAGGATAAGAACAAATAATAACTCCCTGTTCTTTGTATTCTGCAAAAATACCTCCCCATCATCTCTCTCACTCTGAGAACCAAGGCTGTGTCCATAGATACAAAAACACACTTACTTTGGCAAAACACCCTAGGCATTCAGAAACCTGTCAGGTAAGCCTTTGTGTGGGTATATGCCTGTTGTGTGCACATTTGCCAAGACCTTGAGAATGCTATTACTACATAACAGATACAGCTACATATTAGAACTACTGTTTCCAATCCTGCTCAATAATAGCGCAAGGAATCATATACAAGCTGCTCATGACTGCAGTTCTTGACCTAACTAGTCTCTCTGACTCACTGGTGTCTATGAGCTTGGGTCTCATTTATAACTATGATCTAGAAATGCAAGTAGAAGGAAACAGTCTTCTTCACAAAGCCGGAACAAATCCCAGGACTAGAGAAAATGAAGGCTGCCTGCCAGGCAGCCCCCAGGAGATGGTACACAGTGCCCAAGGCCTTTATTTGCAAAACTGATCTAAAAAACAACCCTAGATTCTGCTACTTGTTAAAGCAAATACTTATAGACAAAGAAAAGTGGTTAAAGAAGATTGACAGCCTACTTGGGGGATTAGAGGACAGAATATGGTTCCAACATAGCCTTAACTTAAAATGCTTGATCCACAGAGAGAAAAACCCTACGTTTAGACTCTAGTCCTGACTCTGTACAAACTATTGTAGTTAACAACCATAAGCAAGTGACTGAAACTCTCTGGGCCTTTGTTGTCTCACCATTCAAACAATGATGAGACTGTAGAATCATCTACAGTAGTTCTCTACTAACTTAAAAAAAATATAACCATTACACTCGTTGGTTATCTTAGTTTGGGCTGCCATAAGAAAAATACCATAGACCCATAGACCGAGTGGCTTATAAACAACAGAAGTTTATTTCCCACATTTCTGAAGGCTGAGAAGTCCAAGATCAAGGTGCTGACAGATCTGAAGTCAGGTGAGAGCCCATTTCCTGGCTTGCAGAGAGCAAGGAATGAAAGAGGCAAACTCTCCCATGTAGAGTTTCATAAGGACGCTGATTCCATTCATGTACGCACCACTGTCATGATCTAATCACCTTCCAAAAGCCCCACCTCCTAATACAATCATACTGGGAGTTAAGATTTCAACATAGGAATTTTGAGGGGGACATAAACATCCAGTCCATAACATTGACCAAAGGTTTAGCAATTTTACCCATTGATTTCTTCAAATTTTCGAGGCGGATGGTATTGAGTCCTGCAAGTTTTTATAGCTAGGCTACACCTTAAATCTAGGATATTCTGCAACACTACCCAAAGCCTGTGCTGTAGACTGCAAGTTCCAAAGACAATCCATGAAGAAAAGATTATACGTTAAAATAAATTTTGAAAACACAGCATACCATGACCTCACTTTTGGATATTCAGTATCTATATTAATATACTAAAGACTCTAAGAAGTGCTAAGAGATCTTTGCTTTGTTTAGCCCATATCCCTAGAGTCCAGATGACTTCCAATTGTCAGTATCTACACCTCTTTATCTGGGCTGATTTCTTTCTCTCTCTCTCTCTCCTCAGAAGGCTGTTCTGTCTGCTTGCAGAGCAGGACTAAAGTATCAAGAAATTTATACCCAAAAAAGCAGCCCTCAACCAATAATTGATGGGATTTGGGATGTAACTATCCCAGCTTCCTTGCTGCTTGGCTGGGATAACTGAGTCATGAGATTTACACTGTCTCTCACAGCTTCCACGTGGGATTAAGTTCTAGTCATCCACAGTGTTTGCTGGCTTGATAAGGTACCATTTATCAGATGATTTCCCTTCTCTGTCTTACTTCCCTACTCCCCACTTCCCAAATAAACTACTTGGACACAGATTCTATTTCAGAGTCTACTTCTGGGAGAACCAAACTAATGTGCCCAGGATTTCCCACACCTGTTTGATGACAGATTAGTATTTATATAACACATTTTCAATTAGCCAAAACTCTTTTGGTGGCAGATGAGAAATGCCCAGCACAAACTGGCTAGAAAAAATAATAATAATTTATTTAAGTCCAGCGATAAGCTGGCTTTAGGTCCGGCAGGACTCAGGATCTTAGACAATGTCACGGCTCTGGGTTCGTTTCAGGGCTCTACATTCTTTTGTGTAGGCTTCATTAAAGCAGGCTCTTCCCACAAGGCAGAAAGATGACCACCAGCACTGAGCTCACATCCTACCTCTCTTTCCAGCAATCCCAAAAAGGGGCTTCGTCCCAACAGTTCCAAAAAAAATCCAGAATGAATCTCACTGGACTGTCTGTGGTCACATGGTCATCCCTGTACTGATTCTCCAGACAGGCGAGATAGAATGTGCTGACTGAGCAGTCCTAGGCTATGTGCCCCGCTCTGGACTCAGTCACACCCAAACCACATGGGCCAACAGTGGGGAGGAGTAGTTCCTCAAAGGCAAGCCAGGGTGTCGTTACCAGAGATAGCCTCAGGGCAGGTACAAATAGCAGGAGTCCACTCAACTCTTTGACATTCTGTAGAGCTCATTTGGGGAAATGCTGTTCTACAGCATTCATAAGTACTTCCTCCAAAATTCTTGAGAAAATCTTCCTCAGAAAAGGCTGAAAGTACACTTTAAAATATGTCATCTCAACACACCCCTCATATATGACTATTTTATTGGTGTCACCAGTTCTCTACTTGGCTTCCTGGTTTGGCTATATTTAAAGAAGTACTGATTATCAGCTTTGGCACTTCTTGTCAAAAGAAAAATATACTCTACCAATATCTTTCCATCAGCCTAGATTCTCAAGGTTAATTTCTTTACTATTCCTATCAAGGAAGGTAATCAAATAGCCTTAAGCAAATGAGAGAACATGTTTACAACAATGAAAAGACTAAAGAATAATGGAGATTAGAAATGTATTCTATAAACCACCCATCCACTTATGGAAACTTTGTTTTTAACTTTCATGTCTTTCCCACAGGAAAAAAAAAAAATTAAACAAAAATAAATAAATAATAGAAAAATACAGAAGGATTTAACTGCACACTTGTGGTTTTATTGGTTTTCCTAGAATTTACTACAATGCCAGAAATTAATTTATAAATAATGGCAAGCATGGGATCGCAACCAACATCACGTGAAGAAAAGGAAAACACCTCAAGAATGTTCTAATTGGCAAGAAAACACTCATCTGTGGTTAGAATAACCAAAAGAAAAGGGCAAGTTTCACATACCAGACTTGGAAAGCATTATAGTTTTCAAAGCCTAAAACAACATAATATTGTCTTTACAATTTTTTTTCTATTTCTTTTCTCTGCTTCTAAGCTCACTCTCCTGAAGGAATCTCACTGAAGCAGGAACATTCATCAACATTATAAGAGGACCCAGGATGTCACCTTCTTCCATCTTGCTTTGATCATCCTCTACTTTTTGAAAGAAGGGTATTGTGTCATTTCTATTTTATGGCTCCCCTGACAAATGTAACTACTTATTTATCATTTAAAAAGATGCACTAGGACTTCCCTGGAGGCACAGTGGTTAAGAATCCTCCTGCCAATGCAGGGGACATGGGTTCGATCCCTGGCCCGGGAAGATCCCACATGCCACAGAGCAACTAAGCCTCTGCACCACAACTACTGAGCTTGCCCTCTACAGACTGTGAGCCACAACTATTGAGCCCATGTGCCAAAACTACTGAAGCCCACATGCCTAGAGCCCATGCTCCACAACAAGAGAGGCCACCGCAATGAGAAGTCTGTGCACCGCAGTGAAGAGCAGCTTCCACTCGCTACAACTAGAGAAAGCCTGCACGCAGCAACAAAGACCCAACACAGCCAATAAATAAATAAATAAATAAATAAATATGCACTATATATATAAATCATATGATTTCAAAGTTAATTGGGATGCCGATGATAAACGGTTTTTCAAATATATAACAAGGGCCCCCTTAGACTTTTCACCTGTGGTATCTCCAGTGCTCACAGGTGTGCACATTTGGGGAGGGGACATGGATTAATTAAGTGCTGTTATTCATGCCCTGGAGGTTGCACCCCTCTCACATAAGTGGACCCCATGTGGGCACAGCTCCATTTTTTGAGACACTACTGTACCCGAGGTACCCTAGAACAGCCTCAACTCAGGGCCTATGTAGCCCAAGCAAGGAGGAACTTAGCTATGAAAACATAAAAAGACTCAACATCAGGGGGCCAGTAAATAAATGTTGAAACATCAATTCCATTCAGCTATTTAAAAAACATTCTTCCAAAGAATATTTAATGATGTGGGAAAATACCAACAATAAAACTTTTAAAGAATGAGAAAAAAATACACTCAAATGTTAACAGAAACATTCCATCTCTGGACAATAAGATTATAAGTAGCTTTTTCTTCTTCTTCTTCTTCTTCATGTTTTTCTGTTTCTTCCATGTTTTCTACAATAAATATCTGTTACTTCATAATCAGAAGAAAAAAAAACAACAACAAAGGCTAAATATTGAAAAGTGCAAAAAAGTCTCTGAGAAAAAAATCTATAAAATGCTAGACCAGAGTGGTGGGACCAAGTAGGTCATTACTACAAAAATTAGAGCCCTACTCAAGAGGGAGGGGATATGGGGACATATGTACACATATAGCTGATTCACTTTGTTGTACAGCAGAAACTAACACAACATTGTAAAGCATTTATACTCCAGTTAAGATCTGGAAAAAAAATCAGAGCCCTCGATTCCCCTCCACACTATGAAACGCTTGTTGCCATCACCTCATCATATATACTTATGTCCCCCACAACATTAGAACCTCCTAATTGTCAGTGTCACATGTCAACTTCTTTATCCTCCCCAAAATGCCTAATACAGTGCTTTAGGTAAAATGGGTGCCCACAAAATGTCGTGTGAATTGCTTTATGAGCGCATGATGGTCACAGGATCCGTGTGATTAGGCAAAGACCATCAGAGGACAGGAAGCACTAAAGATCCAGGTGCTCCAGACCCTTGAAACTTCAAGTAAGTATCTGAAATCAGAAAAGCTGATGAAAGAGTCAAAGGTCCAGGAAGTCAGGCAGAGCTTATGGGATTGGCGAGTTAAAATAAGCATCTAGGAAGTCAGCTGAGTCGACAGCCCTGGAAGCCAAGACAGCAAAGCACTGCTGAGTCTGCTTTCAACTTTCTTCTAAGCAGGGTGGTCCTAAGAGCAAGTGTGCTGGTGGTTACCCAGGGTTGCCTCCTGCATACACCAGGTCCAGATGGGCTGACTAAAAGCAATTTGGCCACAGAAATTTAGCCAACTGAACAATCTGGGGCAACAATAGAGAATTCATTGGAACAACCTAGTCCCACAGTAGAATATCTTTTAAAATGTCATTTACTGTTTTTTTTTCCAAATTTCAAAGCCAATGCATTCTCATTAGAGAAACATCTTCGATGACTAATAAGCATATCAAATTTAATATGTTCAAAACCGAGCTCCTGATCACACCTCCCAAACCCCATCAGCCTGCAGACCTCCCCATCTCAATGCACTTCCATCCTTACAGTTGTCCCAGCCAAAAACCTGGATTCACTCATGACTACTCTCTTTATCTCATACCACCCCCCACAACACACACACGCACACACACACACATACACAGCATCCTCCCTTGGTAGGCCTCTTGCACTTGCTGTTCCTTCGGCTAGCATGCATTTTCCCTAGACATCCACCCGGCTCACGCCCTTATCTCCTTTAGGTTTTTATTCAAAAGTTACCTTCACAGTCAGACCTTCCCTGATGGCCTTATTTAAAACTGAGACCCCCTCCCCAACACTCTGTCCCTCTTCCCTGCTTCATTTTTCTCTGTAGTACTTTTCACTGTCCAATCTATTATTTATTTTATTTAATTCATTCAATTACTCTTTCTCCTCACTGGTATGTGCCTTCAGGAGGGCAAATTGTTCTTGTCTTTTTTCTGTTTTATCCCCAACATAGAGAATATGGCTAACATTTAGTAGGGCCTTAATAAAATTGTGTTGAATGGATTTAAAAAATACAAATAAGCAAAATAATTCCACTCAGGCAAACACTATTCAAACCTTGATGTATGATTGTTCAAATACTTTTCTATAAATTACCATTATTCTATAAATATAGGATTACACCATATATACTGTTTGAACTTGTGTGTTTATTTTATCAGACTAAGAATTGTTGGATGTTCTGGATATTTCAACTAAATCCTATTATCCCAACTTTCCACTTCAACAAATGTCAAAGAATAAGAATAATGGGCTTGAAATGAATTTGAAAAGTAATAGTAAATATATAGGGGAAAAATTAAAAAGTTAAATTTTAAACAAGCAAAAATCTTCAAAGATGAATAAAGAGTGCAGAGTAGTAGCCACAATCATGGACCAAAATTATCAAAGAATAGCATCTGAAGAACATTTGTTTTTTTTTTTTTTATTTTACCAAATAGTTATGTCAATCAACTTATGTTTTACTAAATTATTTTCAGTCTACTAATCTGGAGCTTGTGTTGGCAGAAGTCAGTAGACACATAGGGAGAATCAAAAGCTCTCAGGAGCATCCTAATTCTGGCAGAAGCAGGACCAGAGAGTTCAGAGTCATGAGAAGATCATCATAGATGTTCTCCTTGGAAGACTTCAGGTCCACAGACCACAGAAATCACCCCAAACTTCAATTTCACCATCTATCACATTAAGATAGAAGCACCCCTCACCTCTCTAGCTCCTCACTGATGGACAAATAAAGACAAGCCAGACTTCTCTGAGATTTTCAAAACAGTCTTGGTACTGCTCAGTGGGCTCTTGCAGAGCCAAAAGCCAATGGGATGGATTTTTGGAGTCCAGTGACCTTCATTTCTTTTTCCTTATACTACCTGGAGGTTCACATGGGGGCACTGAAAGGATCATAGTTTTTGTTCCACATCTATCACCCTTGCTGACCACTTTGGTTCCTTGGACTCTGCACTCATCTGAAAATCATTCAGTTGGTAGAAATTTTCAGAGTTTAGGCTGACTTTCCAATACCTGAATAAAGTGGATACTGTGACTTTTTTCTCTTTTCTAAGAAGATGGAAATCAGACCTTCTGTTTTGTATTATCAATTCAACTACTGAGTTGAGGTGTCCCCAACAACACTGTGGGGCTTTAACCATCTCCAAGAGGGGATTTCTAGAAGGGAATGTTGAGTTGGCACCTACAGAGGATTCAGTCTTCACATAAAAGGAGGAGAGAGATCGTTCATCCTTCAGCTGTTCAACTCAGGGCCCAGCTTCAAAAGAGATGAAAGGATGAAGAAAACAACATTCTGAACCTACTATGTGACATGCCCTATACAGGGGCTTTCACATATGTTATCTTAGTTAATCCTCACAACCACCACATTAATGTGATGTGGGTATTATTATACCAATTTTACTAATGAAGAAAATGTGGCCCAAAGAAACCAAATAATTTCTAAGAGGCAATGCCAAAATTTGGAATCTTCTTGAAACTTCTAACTCCTAGTTCATTGCTCTAGTCTAGTCCCTCCACTATGCTGTATTTTTGGTCTTCAAATGTAAATGGAATAGTGGCGTCTAGAGTTGAGGAAGATGGGAGGGATGAGATGTGACTGCTAAGAAGTATAGAATTGCTGTTTGCCCAACTGTGTGAATATACTAAAACCCATTGAATTACATACTTTAAATGGGTGAATTGTATAGTATGTGAATTATAATAAAGATGCTACCAAAAAATAACATTTAATAGAAGGCTTTTCCCACCAGTGAAGTCACAAAAATCTCTCATTTTCCCATAATCAACATATTCTGAGGTTCAAAGGCTGTGCTTTGTAGCTCTTTGTAATTTTATATGGCAGACAATAAATAAATAGCTCTTGATAGTAACGATGAAACAGATCCAAATTTCCTCACTCCAGTCAGTGGGGGAAATACGCATTCAAGGCAGCTGAATGGAGGTCAAGACCATAATACCAAGTAAAAATAAGACAGAAAATTTTCCTTAGCACAGTCCTTCTCCCAGTTCAAGAATCTGTCCCCCAACTCTTCATACTTCCTTCTCTTCAATCACCACCACCATGCTCTTGTGATCACACAATTTCAGAGTCAAAACTAGAAAGTAACTTAAAAAGCTACAGTATTCTTCTGATTCTACAATGTCATCCCTTTTACTTGAATCATCAATTTAACAACAACTTCCCAAGAAATAAAAAGGGAACATCACATTAAGCACATACATTGTACACTAATTCAGCATTTCAGAAATGTTCAAATGTGGGAGAAAATGCATCTTAGAATCAAAGAAATGAAGTAATTCCCATGAAGGTGGTAATCCAGTTAAGGCATGATTTCTCCACATTTAAAGAAAATCAAAACACTTTTTTTAGAATCAGAGAGGTAATGAATCTTTAATAACAAAAATATAGGCCTGAGATGACAAAAAAAAAGTGGTATTTATTGTTAGCGTGGAGGGGGCAGCTTCTTAGAACCTATCAAATGCTCAAAGGCCATGCCCTACCAATTCATTTTGGCTAGGATGAACCTTCATCCTTATTTTGCAGGGGTAACAGAGGAAGTGGAAAAGTGTGTGGCTTTGGGCATGCATGCTGAAATCTACATGTTCTCAAAGGCCTGGAGAGGTGTGCATGATTGCCGGGATTTCTTGGCTATTACTAGCATGCTGCAGAACTTTCAACAAAGGATTGGTAATTGGACCACCCAAGCTCTGAAGCCTGGTTTCTCATTGTTCTCCTTGCTCCAAGAAAAAAAAAAGAAAAAAGACAATTTAAGAAAAGGAACCAAATCCTACCTACAAATGAATGCTTTGGCTTTATAGTATTGGTCAGTCCATTACAAAGATGACTTCAGTTGGAGATAGTAAGGAAATCCTAGCATCTCTGTCCCTGGATTAATCATGGGAAGGATTTGCCCAGCCTAGCATCACTTGATTCCTTTCTGCCTAAAGAAATAAGACCCCCACCATCACCTCAGTAAAAGGGATTAAACAGGGCAGAGAATAAATCTTCGCTGTGCTGCTCTTGCAAACAACTTGATTTCTTGAATTCTGGACTACCTATATTCCCTGCCTACTCCATCCCCTACTGGATTTGAACCTATGCAAACCTCAGGTATTTGCTTGATGGGAAACACAGGACACCTCCAAAACCACCCATATATCCACATGACAGATGTTTCTCCTTGATAAAGAAAACACAAAATTTCAACCAAATGGTGATAATATAAGAAAAGATTTTCAATAACGAGTTCCATGAAGGCAGAAGATACTGTATTTGCTGGCACAGAAGTTGCAGAGATATTTTGGATATTTTGTATAGAGATTTTCCAAGAGAAAAAATTTTGATTATATTATCCCATAGGAGTTAAAAGTAACTCTAAATTGTAATTACAGAGAATAATATTGTTTTATTTTATAAATATAGCATATTATATACTAGAATCCAGTAGGAAAGTACATATTCTGGGTTTTCAATAATATGCTATTAACTTTGAGAAAATTATAATTCAAATTTCCAGAAAATTTACATTGGTATCACTGAATATGGGCATAAGCAGGGTTATGGTAAAGAAAAAGATCCTTGTTTTCATATGATTGAGACTGGTAGTTGACCAAACAATTTTTTAAGTCAGTTAATAATAAATAATTGCAAATAATAGTACTTAGATAACAATTTTTTTAACGTTAGACATATAAGTGTACACTTGTTCATTCATTCATACATTCTCATTCATTGAGAATAGGTCTGTTGGTTGAAATTGGTCATTTTCTTTTTTTGCACAAACTAAACTCAATGTGATGTCTACAATTTCCAGTTTAGGTGTCCTTAAAGAGTGATGAGATCTTAAAGACATTTACGAAGAATTCTTCTTGGTTTTTACAACATCGTTACACCAAATATTTTGCACTTATTTCTTATACTCCAAATTCAACAGCAATATACATAGTTTTAATGATCAGGTTAATGAGGCTTTACAAAGTATCCAACCTTATCCTCAAATATACACTAACTTTATTTCTACACATATATCTCATTGGATTTCTCACTGGCAAACAAGGATAATCTCTCCGCATTCCATGAAATAGTACATGGAAAAAGAAATGGCAGTTAAATTAAATCAATTAAATCTCAGTAGAACTGAAAAAACAAATGAACAATCATGCAAGCACACAAACAGTACCTTTGCAGCCCTTCCCTAGAACAAGAAGAAAATGTAATTAAACTGAAATGTGTGGTTGCCAAAGAAACTAACAGGAAGGCAAGTGTGGACTTACTTGTTAAAACAGACATGACAATGTGAAGTAAAAGAATGTATAATAAACTTAGTAGGTGAAAAAAAAAAGAACAGACTGTTCAGTAACATAAGATTTTATTCAAGAGCTTGCTTCACCTCTTTCTAGTGGTGTGACCTTAAATAACTCAATGCAGCTTTCTGGAACTTGCGTTTTCCCTAAATAAAAAAGATGATCCAAGATCTATAACTTTCAAACTATAATCCTAAGAGTTTTTTGTACCTGCTCCCAGCTGACAAATGCTCTGTCCTAACAGAAGAATGAATGTGAGGCACACACGCACCCACATTCACATACACAGCCGCTGGAGGTTATCTGCTTTACCTATCAGGCCTCCAGGTAAGATCTTTGTTTTCTGGCCTAAGAAGAAAAAATAATTGGAAACCACCGGGAATTCAGGCAAGCTCTAAATTTCTCTGATTCTTCCTTCCATGCCGCCATGTGTGCAGAAGGCATCCCAAAATATGAGTTGTCATTGATGTCTATCGTGAGCATTGCAACACCGAACACTCAGCTATCAAGAGCTGCTGGAATTAAGCCTCTCTCTACACGCAAGATCCCTCACAACTCTGCACATGTTTAAGATTTAAAACGTGCAGCCTAATTAGCAGAGAGAGAAAAAAATAGTAAAACCTGGCTGCTTAACGTTGGTGCTGCCTTCAAACTGTTTTCCCATTTACAAATTTTACCATTGGATTTTTTTTTCCTGATGTATTTGACATTTTATTTCCCTGTGAAGACTAAGCTCGAGAAAAAAGAGAGAGAGGAGGAGAGAGAGAGAAAGAAAAAAAAAGAAAGAACCAAACAAGCAGCCAAGTAGGAGGACAGAGGAGAACAGCTTGATAAAGATCACTGGAAGATTGCTGCCTCTAGAAAGTTCAGGAGCCTTGTAATAAATAACCCTGTATAAATCCGAAGAGGTCTGAAATGTTTAACTAGTTTTTAAATGTGGGCAAATACACATACACACAGCAGTTGAATATGCTTTAGCTTCATATCCTGAAAGTTATAAAAATGTCCTATTATTGGTGTTCACAACAGTTTAACAGCTTGAATAGATTATATTCCTTAGAGGCAGAAGGCAGCTACAATGCAAGGCTCAAGTTTCTGAAGTTCAGATGGGTTTAGGGCATTAAAAAAAATTTCCCATAGGAAGAATTAATTTCTCTGAAGCAAAAAAACAAGGAGTGAGAATTTCTTCAATTAATCCTATGTTTTGGACAGAGACAGTGGAAATTCTCAGTCTCATAGGTGACTTTTGCAGAAAGGCTTAAATCAGCATTCTCCCAGGAGACCACAGCCAGGTCTGTTAGAAGTGTATAAGCACAAAAATATGTAGGATATTTGCATATTCATTGCGCAAAGTTTACATACACTGACCATGTCTGTACAGATGATTCTTAGGCACTTTTCAAGTTGACATTTTATTCCTGCTACCTTCAAGTTAGTCAGTTTGAAAGTTTACTCATCTATATTCCTTCTCACTCAGCTAATATTACTGTCTTGGGTCCCCAGAGAGGAGGCACATTACTTAATTCATAGAATCAGAGGTAAGATTATGAGATGGGAGAGTTGAGAGGGTCCTGTTCTCTATTTCTCTGACATACAGAATTGGGGATATAACAGCAAGGTCATCTGAAATTTTCCTATGACCCCTCAGAGCTGGAAATAAACCACAGTTTGGAAAACATTGATCGAAAGTGGGGAAATGCATAGAAACCCCCTAAGAGTGAATTAGAGTGTGTGTTTTGGAGTCAAATAGAAGTGGGTCCTTATTCCAGCTCTACTTCTCGCCAACAGAAATCTGACAAGTTATTGAAACTTTTAGATGCTTTATTTTCCCACATGTAAAATTAACATGTAATTATGTTAAAGACTGTTTCATAGCATTGTGCAAATTGAAGGAGATGCCTGTAAAGTGTTTACTGTAAGGTCTAAACTTAGTTCATTATTGTTTTAGCATCATTAACTCTTTTGCTGATGATTTTGATGCATCAAAGGGGTCCTCACAGATAGAAAATTTCTCTTAACTTAGTAAACTTCCATAACCAAACCTTTCATGTTCCACATCAGCACAAGAACTAAAATTATTTACGGAGTAGGATTCATATACCCTAAAGAAGAAATTTTTTTTGCAAACTAAGGTTATAAGTTATTAACCCAGTTGCCAATCACCAGCACCCCATCCTTATCATCCTTCGACAGTGAACTAAGGTCACCATGCCGTTCTGTACTACCTTGTAGCCCCCCAGTACTTTTAATGGTCATTACCCTTGTCCATACCCACTTAAAAAAAAAAAAAACCACATGGGTCTAAGCCATTTCAGGAACAAGGGTACAATTAGGCATTATTTTCCCCTTCTCAGCTCTTCCATGTAAAGAGAGAGGATAAAGAAACTAAACTCAGCAGCTAGGAGGAGACAGAATGTTAGACCCAGCCCTCGACTGATTTTAATTTGAGGCATTTCAGTACGGTTATTTCTCAGAGTCATTGAGGGCTAATGGTGCAATTCGATTTTGCCTAGATGAATTTCCCATGACAAATGATATTGGCTCATCATTTGTGGTCGTGACTGAGTGCCAATATTTTTCTTCCTCCAAAGCTTGGGTAGGACAGCATGGAGCTCTTATGTTCCTTGGGACATTTGCTTCCAATTTTACAAACACTGTGAATGTGGTTATTTTTGTAGCTCTGTTAGGAAAGTGCATGGCATTTGGTTTTTCTTGTTGCAGTTAATTATAAATCATTAGGGTTCCAGTGCCCACAACAAAGGCCTTGGACCTTGAAGCTCAATCACTGGTGATTGCGATGGTCCTACCCACAGCCCTCCACCTCTTGCTTAATCTCTCCATTTCTCATTATGGAGCAGGAGGGAGGAGGGGGTGTTATTTTAAGATGTTTGTATTGGCTTCTAAATGTGAAGCTTTGGTTCCAAGGTCTTCTTTTTTCCCATAGCAAGATAAACTTCTTTGGGTTGTAAATCATGGGAGTTTTGCATCACTTGACAGAGTCCATGTTTAAAAGTCATTCCAATCACCACTCTGATGACTTAGGAAGCAGAGAGTCACCCACGCATTATGAAAAAGACCCTTTCAGTAGCACTGGGCCTATGCCCAGATTTGTTGCTTTAGGACAATAAATTATTTCTATTTTCATCCCCTCCCCACCTCCATCCTCTATTTACAAAAAAAGCATTGTGACCTAACTGATAACTTTAGGACCAGCCACTGGCAAAACTGGGAGACTCAAGATGGGTCTTCCTCCACCTCTGAACTGACTCTTCTTCCTGCCCACAGCCAGGCATTCACATCCTTGGGTTGCCCTAAGGCCCTGCTTAATTACCCATCATAGTCTAACTTTCCAGGGCAGCACCCACAGTCCCAAGTTTTTCTCATTAAAACATCCCTGTCCTGAATACTATTTTCCCATAGGGCTCTGTTTCCTGCTAACAAGCACATGGGTAGTCTAATTTTAAAACAAGCAAGCAAACAAACAAAACCCTCTGCTTTCATATATCAATAGGTGCCAACTGGATAACGAAGTGAGGAGGAGACTTGTTTTCTCCTTTTTTTAACCTCCAAACCCTCTCTTCATTCAAGGTCTTTTTGATTGAATCAGAGTGGGCAGCCGACACTCTGCCTTGTTCACCTCTATCCCCATCACTTGGAACAGCACCTGGCACCCAGCACGCTTTATGAACAATTTGATGAATAAATGAAGGCCCATCCTACTTTTCCTTCCTCCCCCTGCCCCTGGCTGACCCAGAGGGAGGCCTCTGGAGCAGAGCTTCCCCGTCACGGAGTCAATGAAATATATTCAGAGAGCACCAAGAATGCTGACCCTGAAGACCACTTAGTCCCAACTTGCCACTTCATAAATGAGGAAACTGAGGCACAGAAAATGGAAGTTTCCTGCCCAAGGTCACACAGCCTATAAGGCAACTGTCTGTAGGTATCCCACAGCAGGCTGATGTACCAGCACCAAAAGCATCTATTGCAGAGAAAAAAACAGGTGATCAAAAACCACCACAACTCCAAAACCGAGCGACTTACTCTTGAAAAAGTCCCATACAGAGTTGGAGGTGGAGTTTCAGAGGTACAAGGAAATCTTATGAAACACAGCAAGCAGGAGGCTGCCCCCTTCCTCAAACAGTAACTTTATTCCTAGAGGGCTCTTTCCTCTACTCATTCTTCAGGACTCAGCTTGAAAAAAAAAAAAAGTGTGATAGGGAGCCCTTCCCTGACCTGCTCTTGTGCCCTTCCCTTTGGTAACACTCTTGCTTATAAGCATGTATTCCATGTCCATCTTTCCCAGAGACTCTAACATTGTAAGTGCAGGAACACGTATGTCTTACTCACTTCCATGCTGCCAGCCCTTAGCACAAAGCCTGAACATAGATGTCCAATGACTATCTGTTATGTATGTTATATTTAATACAACTTGATTGTGGGTCATATTTGTTTAGTATGAATGGATTGAGTTAGGCCTCCTTGTTTGTTTTTACCTATTTTTATTTGGTCAGCTGAGATTCTTCTCTGGATGGTGGTGAAACAGTTCCTCAAAGAAGCTTAAGTCAGTAAAAATTCAGATGAGAGGATCTGATCCAGTTTCATTAAAGGAAATTTGCTAAAACTTCCTCCCTCTAAACCTCTTTACTGTCAGGACCCATTTACGAAGCACAGGGTTACTACTATAAAGAAGTTAATCAGGTTTCCTCTTTTCTTGAGAGGATAAAAACTTAGTTTCTGTATAGAGTAAGCTGTACGATGTTATCACTGCCTCTTCTGGGAAAGACAAGCCTGTCCCACCTAATAACTGGCATTTTCTCTAGATTTTATTTTCTTGGAGCCTTTCACAGCAGCTGGCAACAGCCAGAGCGAGAGGACTGGCAGGTTAGCTGCCCCCAGACACAGTGGAGGGAGAAGGAACAGCAGAAATGGAAAGCATGAGTCACTTTTAGGGGACCATCCTCCAATTTTCCGCCAATGTGTTTTTGGTCACGATAATTAATAGTAACTGACTCATAATAACACTAGTAAAGTGTGGAGGTAGTTACTGTAAGTATAAAGAAATGTGTCATGGGGAGGTAGGAGAATGTGAACAACCGGGAATCAGGAAAGGCAAGAAATAAGGTATCTTTGGAGTTTGACCTCTTAACATGCACACCCTATTCTCTCTCTCTCTTTCTTCTCCTCCTCCTCCTCCTTCTCCTTCCTTTGCCTCTTCCTCTTTGTCTTCTTTCTCCATATTCTCCTCTCTAGCAACCAGCTTGTACACGGTTTCTGCTTGAACATAGCTATCACGTTTCTCTCTTCATACATTAATATTTTAATTCTAGCTCCCACTGCTAACTGACCACTGGGTGCTTGTTTTTCAATTCCATATCCCCAAAAGAGGAATCAGATCTGCCCTGCTTGTTTGAACTGGGACAAACTCTAATAACAAGTTGTAGGTAATTGGCAAGCCCATAATAATGCTCACTTTGATTGACTCTGGTCCAATCAGTGTGGTAGAAATGAGAATGGAAAGAGCAAGTTCCAAGCCATAAAGCACAGACCTGCCCACTTGGGAGAGAGTGAAGTCAGAATTTCCTAAGAAAGCAGTGTAGATGGTACAAACAACCCAAAATATTAACTGCCCCAGGCCTCTCCCAACAGGGGCAGGCAGCTGGTGGATAAGGATGCAGAAATTTAAACCTTTTTAAGGCAGTTTTATCAGAGCCTCTGCCTCACTGTTCCTGTGAAGGCTGGCCACTTCCATCCAGCAGCATCTGTGACTCTCTGCCTGGGGCTTTTGCGGTCATAGGTGCACGCTCAAGGCAAGCCAGAGGTGCCTGGGAGATGATGGCACCAGAGGCAGCATTCAGTCAACAACAAATGGGAGTTGGTAAATACCCCAGATGCTCTGGCCCTTAGGTGGGACAACCCTGAGGCATGTTCTACCCTTTCTCTCAGAGGTCTGGAGTATGACTGAGCCACAGTTGCCCACAGAGATAAGCTGCTCAATAACAACAGTCTGTACTGGCTTCCTCCCTTCCTTGTCTCACTTCTCCACTCTACTGCCTGTGCCTCTGAGACTCACACATCCTAGTTCAGGCAGTGCTTCTTAAAAATTCCACCTAAGAAAAGAATATTCCAGATTTAAGAGTTCAAACCACCACTTTCTTCAGATCTATGTTCCCTCTGCCCTCTGTGTCATAGTTTCCTTTTCCTATTCTATGAAGCAATCACCACAAACACTTAAGGATGGCAAGGCAGTGGCAAAATTCACAAATCTATTGTTTCCTACAGTAGGGCGTATTTGCTCTGTGAATATCATACACAAGTAAGTAGTTAGCTCCTAGATCTTCTGTACTTGTGGGACAGGTTGTACCCCATGAATAAAAACAATAATTAAAGCCAGCTTAAGAAATGAACCAGGTTGTCAGTCTCAGAAATCTGTTCACAGTCAGAAAAACTCAGTCAATGACCAAAAAGGTAATTTAAAAACAATACAAGTTCTTCAAATGGAAAGGTACACTATGTCCATGCTTTAGAACTCAACATCGATGTCATAAAAATATCAATTCTGCCAAGTTAATATATAAATGTAATGCAATCCAAATAAAAATTATCAGCAGTATTTTTGAAGTATTTTCATACAGAAAAATAAGTAAGTAAAACTAGCCAGAAAAGTCCTATTAAAAAAATAATGAGGGCAAATTAGCCCTGCCAGATATTAAAATATGATATAAAGTTACATTAATTAAAGCAACATAATACTGGCCCATAAATAAACAAGGAATATTCCAGTAATAAACCCAAAAACATACAGGAAATTAATATATGATAAAGATGTATTATTAAAGAAATGATGTTCACCAAATGGATTAGCCATTTAGAAAAAAAATTGAATCCACTCCTCTAATCTTAAAACAAATAAATTACAGATGGAGCAAACATTTAAATACAAAAACTAAAAACGACAAAATTATTAGGAAAAAATAGAAGAAATGTTTGCACAATCTTGGAGTGGGAAGGCTTTCTAAGCATAATATGCAAATCAGAAGTCATGAATCAGAAGACTGCTTAATTTGACTACATAAAAATTTTTTAAATTTGCACAGCAAAAACCTCCATAAGCAAAGTAAAAAGAATACATTTAAAAGTGGAGTGGAAAGACTTCCCTGGTGGTCCAGCAGTTAAGATTGCATGTTCCCAATGCAGGGGGCCCAGGTTCGATCCCTGGTCAGGGAATTAGATCCCGCATGCCACAACAAAGACTCCACGCGCAACAACGAAGATCCTGCATGCCACAGCTAAGACCCCAAGCAGCCAAATAAATAAATAAATATTTTTTAAAAAACTTTATTAAAAACTGGGGTAGATATGTGCAATTCATATCATAAATGGCTTGGTTCCCTAGCATATAAAAAACCCCTAGAAAATATTATACAAAACCAACAACTCAATATTTGCCAACAGATGTGCAAAGGACAAGTAGAAAAAAAAGTACAAATATTCTTAAAATATGATTAGTTTCAATCACAATAAGTCAAAAGGAAAAACACACTCCTATATGACTCTCACACTACTCTATTATACCTCACTTCTGACACCAAATGTGTGGGTTTTCCAAACATTAAGCAATTCTTCCACCCCAGTTGAGTGTCTCACAATATAAACTCAATTCCGATACTTATCTACCTAGAGATAGTGGCAAATCCCACAGGTTAAGGGATCAGTCCTACAAGACTTCAAATACCACTTCATCATTTCAGATGACAATGTCACCTGTACTTCTTGACCCACTGGTTATAAAATCAGAGGTTTCCAAGAGCCACTCCTTGGGATCTATTAATTTACTAGAGCAGCTCACAGAATTCAGCAAAACTGTTTACTTACTGGATTACCAGTTTATTATCAAAGGACCTAACTCAGGAACAGCCAGATGGAAGAGATGTGAAGGGCAAGGTATGGGGAAAGGGGTGCAAAGTTTCCATGCTGTCCCACCCAGCACCTCTCTGTGTTCACCAATCCAGAAGTTTTCCAAACCCCATTCTTTTAATTTTACTGAAGTTTCATTCTACAGGAATGATTAATTGATTCAACCTCAAGGCCCTCTCCTCTCCAAGGGGGTAGGGGGAGGGTGGAAGAGATTGAAAGTTCCAATCCTCTAATTCTGGTTGGTTCCCATGGCAACGAGCCCCTCCTTTAGGGGCTTTCCAAAAGTCACCTTATTAACACAAACGCAGGTGTGGTTAAAAAGGTTTTGTTACAAATATCAAAAGACACTCCTATCACTCTGGAAATTACACTGGTTTTAGCAGTTTTATGCCAGGAATGAGGGACAAAGGCCAAATATATATTTTATTATACCTACTTCCTAATACTAAATCTTACTACTAATAAGGTAAGTATAGTTAAAACTATAGTGAAATATCATTTTCATCTATCAAATCGGCCACATGGGAAAGTTTGATGTTACTCTGTGTTGGTGGGGATACTGGGGAACAGGTAATCTCATACACTGCTACTCCAAGTACGAAGGGCAACATCTACTGAAATTTTCAATGCACATTTCCTTTGATCCAGCAAGTCCACTTTTGTGGGCAATTCAGAACCCTCTCTAGAATAGGGGTCAGCAATTTTTTTTTTTCTAAAAAGGGCCAAAAAGTAAATATTTTAAGCTTTGGGCTATGTGGTTTCTGTCTCAACTATTCAACCCTGTTGCTGTGGTATGAAATCAGCCATACATATTGCATAAATGAATGAGCATGGCTTTCCAATAAAACTTTTATACCAACAGCTACAGGTGGGATTTAGCCTGTGGGCCATAGTTTGCCAACTCCTGCTCCAGAAGGCAGTAAGTGCAGAAAGGCTGGGCACACCTTCATTGTGACAGAGACCACTACTGTCCCCAAACTCCATTTCTTCCCCATCGTAAAAGATCTGCAGCCAGGACTTGGATGTCCAGTTAGAGACTGCATTTCTCAGCCCTACTGGGAGCTTGGTGGCCATATAACTAAGCTCTCAATGATGTGGGAGCAGAAGCTCTGTTTCCACCTCTGGCTCATTTGCTTAGGCAAGGTTTCTTCTCTGTTCTTTTCTCCTTTCTCACTGGCTGCTGACAACGAGAGTGGCATTGAAGCCATATACTGAAAATACTGAAAACGGCAGAGCTGCCATCAACCAGAGTGCCTGAATGACTAGCAGGGGCAGAGTGGCCCACAGTGCCACACATAAGAGAAATTGTTCCAAACCTGGTCTGAGGGGCAGAACATTTTTGCTTCACAACCTCTTTCTGAGAAGTTAGCATTCCTGATAAAATGCGTAAGCAATTTTCTGTGAACTTTAATGGGATTAAGGTTTGCTCTAGGAAACCAATTACCCACATGCCCAATTACCCACACACTCCGTTGCCAACTGTCAATCAAGGGTCTAGTGACCTTTACCAGACTTTCTTTTCTTTCTGTGTCTACTCTAGCAATGATTATCTAACTGAACTCTTTTCCTATCTAATGTCCCTGCCAAAAGTAAGTTTGGGAAGTGGCCTTCTAGGATCCATTTCCCTTCTGTGCCTGATCATAATAAAATTTTGATATATGCTTACAGCTAAATTGTCTGAAAACTTTTTTTAACATTTGGAACACTAACCTGGTACCGTAACATGAGTGAAAAATAAATTTATGTTTCTTTGAACCATTAAATGTTGGTCTCTATTTCAGCAGCCAAATCTACCCTAATACCTTCACACTTTATAAATTTGCTTAAATTTACTAGGTGCTTACTTTGTGCCAGAGACTATACTAAGCACCTTACATGTGTTATATGTCAGTAAACTCCATTTCTTTCCCATAGTAAATACCTGCACCTAGGACTGGATGCCAGGCCAGGGACCACCACCACTAATAATAATAGTAGTTGTAGCAGCAATAACAATAATAATAATACTAGTTAACACCTACTGAGTGCTTTCTACAAGCCAAGCTCTGAGCAAAACCCTTTATACCTTACTCTTTAAAACCTTATGGGGATTCTTCTTAGAAAAAACAAGCAACCAATCCAACTTTTATCACTAGTGTTAATTCACTGCATTGAGAAAATGAAAGGAAACTTACTACTTTCCTAAGACAACCTCCTGACAGTAAAGCTCAAGACAATCACCTTGGTTGAAGAAGATCCAGAGAAAATGAAGCTCCTCTTAAAAGCGATATGATTCTCCCAGAGCATATTAGCATCACTGAGACAGAACTAGTGGTGGGATTTTTTTTTTTAATGCTTTCCTAAAAGGGACACCATCTTTATAGGCTGAGAAGCACCATACAGTTTTGCTATTTAGGGCTACCTCACTGGTCCTTCACAAGGCAAAAATCTGAAGGTGCTCTTCAAGACTTTTCTCCTAAGTGCCCCTACCCTTCAGGAGAAAGAAATCATCTAATTTTGTTCCCAAAGACTTGACTCTGTTCTAAACCAACCTCATTATAGGCATGGAGGAAGGATTAGATTTTGATCTGAAGAACAGTCTGAGCTTGGAATATTTTTCCAGCCTTTTCTCTAAGGAGAATTTAAGAATTGATATATTCATGTTGCACTTCAGTAGGGTTGAAGGCATTTTTTGGTTTTGTTTTCGCTTTTGTGGTTGTGCCCATGAACACAAGGAGAGGCTCAGTTCTGCAGTCTTAGGAGCCAGAGCTCTGCAGACACACTCACCCTGGTCCTGAAGGAGTGGGATGTCATCCCTAGAGAACCTCTGTGGCCTTCTCGAATGAGCCAGCCTTTTGAGACTACGCAGAACTCAGCTTCTCCAGTGACACACTTAGGCAGCAAGAAAGAAACAGCTGAAACAAGGTAGGGATGCCCCACCCCCACCCCAGTGTCAAAAGAAGACTGGCTGCCCCTTCTTTTGAGACTAAGAAAAAATCCTGGAATTTGTAGGCATTTTCAAGTTGCGGAAGTCTCAAGAGAAAGATATTCGGAATCCCTGCACATGAGGAAGAATTTAAGCAATACAAGAAAAGAATTCATCCATTCATTCATTTTACAAATAATTATTGAGGACTTACTATATGCCAGGCCCTGTTCAAAACTCTAGGAGAAGAGGGAGAATCAGGGAAGTATTGGTCAAGGGTACCAAGCTTCAGTTACTCAAGAGGAATAAGTCCTAGAAATCAACTGTACACCACAGTGCCTATAGTTAACAACAATGTATCGCACATTTTAAACTTTGCCAAACGGGTAGCTCTTATGTTAAGTGTTCTTATCACAAAAATAAATAAGTACAGAGGGTGCGAGGAAATGCTTTGAAGTGATGGATATGTTTATGGCATTGATTGTGGGAATGGTTTCACAGGTATATTCATCTCTAAACTCATCACGTATACATTAAATATGTACAGCTTTCTGTATAACAATCACACGTCAATAAAGTGGTTTTAAAAAACACTAGGGATACAACAGCAAATAGGGTAGTCAAAGAGATATGACTGCATTTGTAACCTTTGTTGTGGTTCATGTAAGCATCAAATACAAATTTTGTAATGTCACATGTTTTTTCACTTTACACTTGCATTCTCACTCACCCAGCCATGCTGACACATGTATCTAACCCTCACCCAGGAGTAGGGGCATCCATATACAATGTTGCTGATATGCAGCCAGACCGCTTGCCTCATTGGCCCTCCCCCAAGACTGAAATTCTCCTCAAGAAGTCATCCCTTTGGGTTCAGATGTGTGTAAATGTGGGGAATTCCCTGGTGGTCCAGTGGCTAGGATTCCACGCTTCCACTGCTGGGGGCCCGGGTTTGATCCCTGGTCAGGGAACTAAGATCCCACAAGCCTCCTAGCATGGCCAAAAATTAATTAATTAATTAATTAAAATACACAGGCTTGTGTAAATGTAACAGTCCCCATTTAAATGTAAATAGCCCTGCAGCCATGACACATTACATCATTGTCATTCATTAACACCTTTCAAGTGTAACAGCAACTGGGAAGTCTAAGAAATCCTGGAGAGGGAGAGAACCTAAGAGTGCTTCCAGGAAGAACAGAGCTCGCTGGCAGCCTCAGCAGGAATATGGGAAGGGGGTTGCCAAGAGATTGAAGAAAGGTGAACCAAACACATACTTCCACTTGGAGAGACTGAAGGACTACCTTGAAGGAAGGACCAGAAGGCAACAGGACAATCAGTAACAAACTGAATGATGTCTGGTATTGGACCATGTAAGTAGCTACTCGTGTATATTTTCACATATATCTGAACCTCTTAATGGTTCACAGTCACTTCTGGAAGCAGGCATGATATACCTTATAAAACAATATAAAGAAAAATCTACTTACCAGGAGAACCCACCCTCCACCAAAATTGTTTACTTGTATGAATAACTAAATTAGAAGCTTCGATGAGGAAGGAGGCCTCCAAGAGGTGCTTGATGATCACTCTGGGGCTAATTCCAGGGTTTGGTTTTGCTGACAAGGGGACACAAGCTGAACAGGCTGGATAATAAAAGAGTCTTCAGAGGCTGTTTGGAGTAAGAGAAGGGGAATGACAAAGTCACTGGCAGAGGACAGAACAGGGATGAGGGCTTTATTAGTTCTCTAATGTGTGGTCTCCAATGCAAATCATCTTCCCTATTTCCTCATGAAATCTTCGGTAAAAGTCCATTCTTGTTAATGTGTCCTGTTACTGGGGGTTCACCAAAGACCTTAGGGAATAGCATGAGCACCAGTCATCCACAGCAGTCTACCACATCTGGCTTTCAATTATAAATATTTAAAGAAATGCAGCTGTACAAGGTCCAGTGCATGGTGCCTGCTGCTTAATGCAGTGTTATAGGTTTAGAGATGGGATTTTTTTTAATTTTTTTTATTGAAGTATAGTTGACTTACAATGTTGTGCCAATTTCTGCTATACAGCAAAGTGACTCAATTATACACATATAGACATTCTTTTTTTAATGTTTTTTTCATTATGGCTTATCACAGGATATTGAATATAGTTCCCTGCACTATACAGTAGGACTTTGTTGTTTATCCATCCTATATATAATAGTTTACATCTGCTAATCCTACACTCCCAATCTGTCCCTCCTCCACCCTTCTCCCCCTTGGCAACTACAAGTCTGTTCTCTATGTCTATGAGTCTGTTTCTGTTTCATAGATAGGTTCATTTGTGCCATGTTTTAGATTCCACATATAAGTGATATCATATGGTACTTGTATTTCTCTTTCTGACTTACTTCACTTAGTATGATAATCTCTAGTTGCATCCATGTTGCTGCAAATGGCATTATTTCATTCTTTTTTATGGCTGAGTAGTATTCCATTGTATGTATGTACCACATCTTCTTTATCCATTCATCTGTCAATGGACATTTAGGTTGTTTCCATGACTTGGCTATTGTGAATAGTGCTTCTATGAACATAGGGATGCACGTATCTTTTTGAATTTTAGTTTTGTCTGAGTATATGCCCAGGAGTGGGATCGTTGGATCATGTAGTAATTCTATTTTTAGTTTTCTGAGGAACATCCACACTGTTGTCCATAGTAGCTGCACCAACTTACATTCCCACCAACAGTGTAGGAGGGTTTCCTTTTCTCCACACCCCCTCCAGCATTTATTTGTAGACTTTTTAATGATGGCCATTCTGACCAGTGTGAGGTGGTACCTCATTGTACTTTTTATTTCCATTTCTCTAATAATTAGTGATGTTGAGCATCTTTTTATGTGCTTACTGGCCATCTGTATGTCTTCTTTGGAGAAATGTCTATTAAGGTCTTCTCCCCATTTTTCAATTGGGTTGTTAGTTTTTTTGTTGTTGAGTTGTATGAGCTGTTTGTATATTTTGTAGACTAAGCCTTTGTCTGTCGTGGAGATGGGATTTTTAACGGTGGTGAATGTATTCAAACTACAATGCTTTGATGGGTCAATATCAAATCAGTGTTTTGTATTCAAAGCCAGGTTTATATTTTTCAAAAATGAAGATATCTAATCCTCAAAGTTAGGAAAACATAACAGGTATAATTTCCCCATTTTCAGGAGGCATGTGACGCTGGATTGGCAAGACTGGAGAACTCCACCAAGGTCACTTTTCCCAGTGAAGACAAGAATTAGAGAACCTGGCTCTCCACTGACAGACAGACAGAATCCATGGGGCCTGGGAACCACATTTGAACATAGAGCTTCATGAACTTGATCTCCTAAAAGTAAATTCCATTTTCTTCTCAATGAAAAGGCTGCTGAGACATCATTGGATGGCACTATTTCTTAAATTTTAAAATTTCAGACAGTCAAAGCCACATTTCAAACCCAGCAGCAGAAAGAATAGCAGAGCTTTCTCCAAGCTCTAGAAGACAGCATCCTACCGAGGTATATTGCCAATACGGCTCAACCAGGCAAGGTTTAAAATAAGTAAAATATGATTTCTTGGAAAACAACCCAACCCATATAAAAGACATTATCTACCAGATTCAATGAGCATCAGTATCCTCATTACAATTTCCATGCAACTTGACATCCTAAGGAGCTCTTTTCTTCATCCGAGATGGATTGCCAGCAATTGCCACTCACTTCTGTTTAGGGGATAATGGGGGAAGGCATACTGTTTTGTGGCTTTTCCTTTCCACAAACATGCTTAAGCCTTGGTTGGTCGATTACCCTCATGACTCCTGTATCCATTTACAGTAATTTCTATTAAGAAAAGTTCCACCTCTTTGCACGAATGGGAGCTCTGATGATCAACTCAAGGTACCTAGCTACTATGTTTAGCTGCTATCCCTGCTTGGACTTCCAAGACCTTTCTCTGCACTATAGAAAAAAATGGATCTTTGAGGAATATAATGATTTTCATTACTCCTCCTCTCACACCCACCTCACTAGTAGACAGAAATCAGCACAGGGGACGGCCAGCAAATCAACACTGGGAACAATTGTTACATTACCATTGTCTGGTATAACACACACAAGAACACATGTGCCACACGCAGTGGGATTTTATTCAACAGAATAACCCTGTATTAATTATATTTTTCACTATTAATACTTTTTCACTCATTTAAATAGCTCCTTCCATGCTGATGTCCCAGAGTAAAACCAGACACGTCCACTGCTAATTGTATTACAGTGAAAGACTGTACTATCACAATGAATTACATGTGCCACCTTTTTTCAGTGGCACGTTCCCAGCTCATGACAGCCAGAGAAACAACAGGAGAAGAGAAAGAATCAAAAACATAAGCCATATATAAAATGAAAGGAAAAAGACAATAGAAAAGTTTGATGCAATAGATATGACTGATGATGGGAGCCCTCCGCATTCAAGCCTGACTTCTAGAAAAGTGAGAAGAAAAGGCACAAGAGATTTTAAACAGAGTCCTCGCCTTGCTACTCAGTGTGGTCCATAGTTTGGCAGGAATGGCACTGCCTGAGAGCTTGATATAAATGCAAATTCTCAGGCCTTACCTAGACCTAATGAATCAAATTCTGCATTTTAACAAACACGCAGGTGATATCAAGGCACATTAAAGTCTGAGAAGCTCTGCTCTAGCTCGCTAGGGTATGAGAAAACAGAAGCCTGCTAATGATGGAGGGCCAGTTCCCACCATCTGGCTAGGATGAACCTAGCAGAGAAGGCTAAGACAGTAATGCTTTAATTTTTTTCAATGTGTTATGGAGCCTTTTGCCCATAAATTTTGAGACAGAGTCAACTGGACAATGTGTTGACTTTGACAAATTATTTTTAATGTCACTTTCTGCTTGTACTCTGAACATGTCATGTCTTATAGTGTAAGTACTTCCAAGTTGCAACATGACATAAAGATTTGTATTTTATTAGTGACTTTGTCCTTTTACATGATATTTTAAGTTCTATTGCTTATATCCAGCCTATTGTATCCATATATATTATAATTTCAATAATTAGATATTAAGATTGAAACTTAGAATGGATTTTTCTAAGTTGAAATCATGAAAATAGGGAAATTCTTCAAAAATACCTCAAAAGCTCACGTAGCACTGGTGGATCTTCTCGTTCCTTTAAGGGCCAGTGTGTGATGTTCAGAGATGCTCCCTTTTGCAGCAAACTCTGCCCCCACTTCCTTACAAAAAATTGATAAGACAGTGAGCAAAGAAGTTACTATCTAATACTTACATTCAGGGCTGATGCTCAGTGATAAGCATAGGACCACACTAGCTGTTTACAGCTGGTGGCCAATCTGATTGGTCAGTGCCTATGGTACCAGCTGTTAAGTATTTTCAATATCACCTAATCCTATATTCTACTTAGTGTTATAAACCAAGGAGCGGCTGGAGAGTGAGAACCACAGTCATAAAAAAAGCATGGGGACTTCCCTAGTGGCGCAGTGGTTAAGAATCCGCCTGCCAATACAGGGGGCATGGGTTCAATCCCTGGTCCGGAAAGATCCCACATGCCTCTGAGCAACTAAGCCCATGCACCACAACTACTGAAGCCCATGCACCTAGAGCCCATGCTGCACAACAAGAGAAGCCACTGCAATGAGAAGCCCAAGGACCGCAAGGAAGAGTAGCCCCTGCTCGCCACAGCTAGTGAAAGCCCGTGCAGAACAACAAGGACCCAATTCAGCCAATAAATTAATTAATTAACTTTTTAAAAAAGCATGAGTAAGAGAGTTCCCTTTCTCTCCATCATGCACAAGCAGGACCACCTTCCTTTCATGTAGATGCTGAAAGTAAGCGTGGTAGGAATGTGTGTACCTGTTCTGATGTGAGGACCCCTGGAAGAGTTCAAACATAGCTCCCTTTACCCAATGTTTGATTTGAGTCCCCAGGAAAATCTTAGTATCTAATTATTGAAATTATAATAGATGTGGATACAGTAGGCTAGATATAAGCAACAGAACTTAAAATATCATGTAAAAGGACAAAGTCACCAATAAAATACAAATCTTTATGTCATGTTGATACTTGGAAGTACTTACACTATAAGACATGGCATGTTCAGAGTATAAGCAGGTATATTTAATTAATTCATTTGTTCTACAATAGTTATTGACCATCTGCTATGTGCTAAGCAGGGTTCTAAGTGCTATAGATACATCAGTGAACAAAACAGACAAAACTACCTGCTTTCGTGGAGTTTACCTTCTTCTAAGGGAGACAGACAGTAATCAATAAACATAACAGTAGTCATATAGTATGTTAGATGATGATAAGTGCTATGGAAAATAACAGAACAGAGAGGAGCATTGCGGGCAATAGCGAAGAGTTTGCAATTTTAAGTGGGAAGGTCAAGGTAAGTCTTATTTGAGAAAGACTTATAGCAAAGTGGGGAGTGAAATGTGCAGATTTCTGAGAGAGGAGAATTCCAGGTATGACTGGCATTTTAAGTAAAAGACCGGAAATTAATGGAGCAGAATGATCAAGTAGAAGAGTAAAAGGAAATAAAGTCAGCCAGGTAACAGGGGTGTGAATTAAATAAAGCCTTTCATAAAAACTTCAGATTTTACTCTAAGTCAGATGGGAAATCAATGGAGCTTTCAGAGCAGAAGAGTAGCATGATCTAACATTTATTTTAACAGAATGACTCTGGCTGCTATTTGAGAATAGACTATTGGGATAAGCAAGAATGGAAGCACAGAGACCAGTTGGTAGGTTTCCACAATAATGCAGGTCAGAGATGACAGAAGGTTGGACTAAGATGGTAACAGCAGAAGTGGTGAGAAGTGGTTAGATTCTAGGTATCTTTTGAAGGTAGTACCTACAAGATCTGCTGATGCTTTGGATGTGGAGTATGAGATAAATGAAGGAAATCAAGGATGAAAAAAGTTTATGGCCTAAGCAATTGGAAGATTGGGAAACAGGGCAAGTTTGTGGGAGGAAGATCAAGAGTTTATTGTGCATGCGTTGGGTTTGAGATGTCTATTAGACAGCCAGGTGAGGATCCCAGATACAGGAGCTCAAAGATGAGGTACTGAGCAAAAGATATCAATTTGCGCATTGACAGCACATGCAGGTACTTAAAACCATGAGATTGGACAAGCGCCCCTAGAAGAGGAGTAGAGATTGCTAAGACTGAGCCCGAATAATAGGTCAGGGAGAAGAGGGAGAACCATCAAAAGAGAATGAGAAGGAGCAACCAGTGAAGTAGAGGAGAACCAAGATCTGACCGAGCAAAAACAAATCATTCTACTTGTTTCCCTACGGCAAAATTAAATTTTGGAGATTAATCAGTAAAATGTTTGACTTTTGTTTCTCTTTGTCAGAGCGTGATGTTTTCCCCTTCGTCACTCTTCTGTTTAAACAAGATCTTGGTCTTCATTCTTTCTAGGAAAGGTAGACACAGAAGAAACACAAAAAAAGATACACGTCAACCTTAAGTTTCCAAAAGTCCTAACACAAACAAATGTTTTGTGGGAAACAACGGCTTAGCTACTTTTTTATTGACACAATGAGAAGAGAAAAAAAAACTTCTCTGGGAACTGGGCAAGAAGAAGAGTTAAAGGGGCTGCAAAAGATGTGAACACTTCCAAAGAGCCTTTACCTCCAGTTCTATCGCTTATTGGTGTATGACTTAGGGGAGGCATTAAGTTTTATAGGTCTCAGTTTCCCCATCTCTGTGAAGGAGCCCTGCATTTGGCCCCTCCTTGTGTAGTCCAAAAATGAGGAAATGATACACAGACAGGCACACATATGCACCCACACATGCACAAATACCAGAGAAGTCCATGATACCACAAGAGCCCTTCAGAACTTGGATGTCATCTAGAGGTAAGGAAGGAAAGCTGAAAATACTAACTTGACAGTACAGCTAGAATGAACTAATACTGTATTTTCTGCTACCAAGGATAGTTTCAAAAATGAGACCAAGTTGAGCTATAAAAACCTAAAGTGACTGTTTTTTGCACAATTAATTATTAAATACACACCTTTACTATTACTAGCCTTCAAAGGTCACTTCACATTTTCTCTCTTCTATGAAAACCTTCTTGATAGGCCCACTAGGCTATGTTATTCACTTGATACTCAGTACACATAGTCTTGCATTGTTAGTTATCTTTTATGAATATAGCTTATGTTACCTCCTTGAATTCATCAATACCTTCAATTGAACAAGGCTTTTTTTAAGAGCACTGCATAGAATTGCTTTCAGCCACAAATAACAATGGATATGGCTTACACAGTTTCACAATTTAATTCTGTTTCTAACAATTTCAAGGCTGACACAGAAGTTTACCAATGTCAACTAGCACCCAGGCCCTCTACCATTCTGCTCTGCGATCCTTACCATGTTATCTTTTTATATTTGGCCTTCTTTTTTCAAGTAATATGGCTGATTTAGCTGCAAACATCACATCTTCACACAACCACATTTAAGACCAGAAGAAAGGAGCTGATCTCCTTACCATCTCTTTTTATTCAGAAGCAAAAGCCCTCCCAGAAGACTTCCCCTTATACCTAATTAGCCACAACTGACCTTAAAGGATTGCTGTGAGCATGAAATGAGGTGACATATATAAAGCTCTCAGCAGGAGTACTAGCACTCAGTAAGTAAATAGTCAATGTCAGCTATTACTACTATTTGTCTGTTCTTCATGGTAAGCAAACAACATGCTAGGTGCTCTTAAAGGTACTGGGACCCAAATGAGAAATGATCTCTGTTCTCCTAAAACTCGCCTTTCCCTGATCCCAAGCCCACTCCTCAGCTTAACCACTCTTGACAGTTTGATGTCTACCCATGTATATGGATACTCTCTCATTTATTTTTATTAAAATGCTATCATATTATCATTCACTCATTCATTCAAATAAATATTTACCAAACACTTACTGTATGCCACGGACTCTTCTAAGATCTGGAAATACAAGTGAATGAAACAGATTCTTCAGAAGCATGGCTTATTAACAATGAAGTAAACAGTCTTCTTTCTCAGTCTTCGTGAAGATCTATCTCTTTCTTATTAATAGCTTTCTGCTATCCATTGTATGATTCTACCAAAATGTATTTAACTGTTCCCTTTTTAACAGACATTATGGTTCCACTTTTCTACCATTAATTACATACAAGATCTTGATGAACTTCCTTTAAATGTATCCTACAAATACACATAGGGATTTTCTGTTGGCTAGCTTCCTGAAGCAGCTTGCTATATCACAATTTTTCCCTTTTCTCAACACTTAGCACAGTGTTTTACAAGCAAAGGGTGTTTCAGCAACACTTACTCAACAATCAGTCTCCACAATCATCCCGACCTGATCAATAATCCCTTGAACTTTCTGCATGACATTTTTTTTAGGTTTCGATGAGAGACAATTCTTACATTGAAACAAATAAAAATGGAAAACCCTAATTCTATTTTGTAGGATTCAAGTTATAATTCACTCCAACTTATTAAAAGGCTGCTTTGGGGTTCTCCCACTAACAACTTGGCATTTTTAATATGTTCTCATTAATAATTTTTTTTTAAACTGTGTTTTTAAGGAACAAATTTTCAAACTGGCTTTTGAAAGGGTCCCCAGAGAACTGCTGTGGATTGCTACTGACGTGAAGAAAACCAAACATTTACCATGTGGAATTATTATCTGCAAATCCACAGCAGCCCTTCCCGGAGGCTGTCTGGGGACCAGCGCCCCTGAATTGCATTTACGCTATGTGATTAACAGCAGGGAAGATGTCTTCTTCCGTGTCTTGCCCATCTGATGTGGGCGCCAGTAAGTGACAAACAAGCACAAATGGTCTGTTTGTGTTGAATGGGATCGATGTGGGCTATCACTTATTAAAGTGCTTATTAAATGTGCACTTTTTTGCGTGTGTGTTATTTAATAACAAAGGGGAAACAGAACTTCAAAGGCACGCACCCCACAATTTTATAAAATTGCATGTAGGATCAGTCAGCAATGGCTATGAGGGGGCAAAAAATGTCGTACTTCAGTAATCCGTGAACTTGGAGGATAAGGGGATATTTGAGAATGAAGAAGCTAGCAATAATCACTTAGGTGCATAAAAGTTCAAATGTACAGGGGGAAATGAACCTCAGTGGCTTAGAGCATTTTTTCAAACTTTTTTGACTGCAACCCACAATAAGAAATACATTTGACATCATGACCCCATGCAGACACACATATACATGCCACACACACGACAAATGAAAGTTTCATAAAATAATACCCTTACTACATGATATTTTCCATCTTATTCCATCCATTTCAATTTTTAATGAGGTTTTTGACCCACTAAATTGACTTCAGGACTGACTAATTGAAGGTTTATTATTTTCTTTTATAAATTTATTTTATTATTTATTTTTTGGCTGCATTGGATCTTCGTTGCTGCGTGTGGGCTTTCTCTGGTTGCAGCAAGCGGGGGTTACTCTAAGTTGCAGTGCGCAGGCTTCTCATTGCAGTGGCATGGGCTCTAGGAGTGCGGGCTTCAGTAGTTGTGTCACATGAGCTCATTAGTTGTTGGCACAGGGGCTCAGTTGCTCCCAGGCATGTGGGACCTTCCAAGGCCAGGGATCGAACTCATGACCCCTGCATTGCAGGCAGATTCTTAACCACTGCGCCACCAGGGAAGTCCCCAGTTTATTATTACTGATGATCAGTAGCTATCCACTAAAATTAGGGTGGGAAAGTTAACTTCATGAAAGAAGGGAAACTCAAGAACATAGTCGTCACCTACCTCAAGTTTTAGAGTCACCAAGACCTGGGTTTTAGTCCTAACTCTATAACTAGTCTATCACCTGGGAAAGGTGCTTAAGTTTCATAAGCTTCAGTTTCTCCATCTGTGAAATGGGGATAATAATAGTATCTATTATATGACAGGCTCTCAAATGATAGCTACCATCACCAACATCAGGGGGGTGACAATAATGGTGATGTACTCAGCTTGTAATATGTCTCAGAAATGTGAACATAATCTAGGGGAAAGCAAGCCCTACAAAATGCAAGAAACTTCTGTGGTGGTATCATTCTATTTAAGAATTACATAGTCACCAAATAAAGGTCTTCTGGAAAAAGAGTTCACGTTTTCCAAATCCTAAAAGGCACAGTTTATAAGATAATGCTAAGACAAGTACATACACAGGTATGTTCATAGCAGCACTATTCACAATAGCCAAAAGGTGAAAACAGCACAAATGACCATCAACAGATGAATAGACAAATACAGATGGAATGGAATTCAGTCATAAAAAGGAATAAAGTACTGAAACATGCTACAACATGATCCTCCAAATCATACTAAGAGAAAGAAGCCAAACAAAACTGTGTGATCTTATTTGTATGAAATATCCAGAGAGATAAAGCCATAGAGACAAAACATAGATTGATGGTTGCCAGGGGGTGAAGGGAGGGAGAAGAGGGACAAAATGCTCAATGGTCAGGGGGTTTTACTTTGGAGCGATGAAAATGTTTAACCAGAGGTGGCAATTGCATAACATTATGAATGTACTTGATGTCACTGAACTGTTTGCTTTAAAATGGTTAATCTTATGATATGTGACCTCCACCTCAATAAATTATTTTTCTTAAATGAGAATGCCTAGTACATAGGAAGAAACTCAATAATTATTAGTAAATTGTGTTACCAGCTCCCTCCATATAAATGTAATATTATTACTACATCATTATTCTTAAAAGATTGGAACAATCCAGAGGCATTAAGTCTGCCTTAATAGCATTCTGACTAAAAAGAAATTCACAGATTCTCCTCAAGAGACAGAAAGAGAAGGCAGCATCTAAAGAAAGCAATGCATTTAATAGCACACAAAACTCCCGCCAGAGTCACACAAATAGATGGAAGACAGAGCACCCAGCCAAACTTGAATGCAAAAATATGGCACAAACCTAAAGGAAGAAAGTCAATATTCACGAATATTTTTAAAAAGCAAACTCACTTACTGAATCTGGAGATACTGCTCTCACAGGACCAGCAAGCTGGAGTAGAAAAAGAGAGAGAGATTGAGAGAAAATACATTTTTTTAGATTTTTTTCTTTTTGAGATACATTTGACATACAACAATTTGTAGTTTAAGGTGTGCAACATATTGATTTAATACATTTATATTGCATTATAATTACCAATGTAGCATTAGCAAACACCTCTACCAAGTCACATAATTATCTCTTCTAGTGTTAGGAACAATTACGATCTAGTCTCTTGGCAAATTTAATTTTTTTTTGAGTTTATAATAGAGTTTTGTGTCTATAATCACTGTACTGTATATTAGGTCTCTAGGACTTATCTATTAGTTGCACACAATAAAAAATTAATAGGAGCAATGTGACACCCTATATTTACATGTTTTAAAACACCTAAAAAGTTATAAAATCGGACTCAGAAGCTATACATTAAAAAAAAAAAGACATGGGGTTTCAATTAAGTAACTGCTGTGTGGCTGCTTAAAAAAATAAAAGGAAAGTTAGATTTCACTGATAGGAGTACAGTGCCCATACCCAAAGAAAGGAAGATAACGGTCCCACTATAATCACTGTACCAAGTACCACATTTAAAAAGAGACATTGATCCAATATAATATATTCAAAGAAGAATACATTTGGTTGGCAAATGGTCTAGGAAAATATTCCAACAAAAACCGGAGGGATATTGCCTAGGGGAGAGAAAGCAAAGAGAAATACAGTACAAAGAAGCTTAGGGGTCACATTCTTAATGAACAAGAAAAAAATTGCAGTGAAAATTATCTACTGTAAAATCCTCATAAACAACAAGGGTTTACTGCATAGCACAGGGAACTACATTCAGTACCTTGTAATAAACTATAATGGAAAAGAATCAGAAAAAAAAAGAATATAGATGTATACATATGTATGTACAACCAAATCACTTTGAGGTACACTTGAAATGAACACAATATTGTAAGTCAACTATACTTCAACTTTTAAAAAATCCTCTAAACCACGTATAGAATATATATATCCCTCCACTATATATGTATACACTTTTGTTTATACACACTGAAGTTTGAAAAACTAACAGGGAACAAACAAAAGGAAAGTATCTATGCAACTGAATGGGCTTCAAATCTTTAAGATAATTTATCAACTCCTAGAGGTGAATGGGAGGTTGTATTAGCTTCCTAGGGCTATTGTAACAAAATAGCACAGACTAGGGGGCTTAAAACAACAGAAATGTATTTCCCCCACAAGTCTAGATGCTAGACATCTGAAATCAAGGTGTCAGCAGGATCACATTCTCTCTGAGGCTCTGGATAAACTCCTTCCTTGCATTTTCCCAGTTTCTTATACTGGTATCAATCCTTGGTGTTCCTTGGCCTTGTAAAAAATTAGTAAACAGAAACTTCAATTAAATTGAGTCAGGAGGGGGACTTCTTAGGTGGTGCAGGGGACACAGGTTGGATCCCTGCTCCAGGAAGATCCCACATGCCTCGGAGCAACCAAGCCCATGCACCACAACTATTGAGCCTGCACTTTAGAGCCCGTGAGCCACAATTACTGGGCCCACATGTCACAACTACTGAAGCCCACGTGCCTAGAGCCCATGCACTGCAACAAGAGGCAATGAGGAGCCCGAGCACCACAATGAAAAGTAGCCCCTGCTCTCCACAACTAGAGAAAGCTTGTGTGCAGCAACGAAGACCCAACGCAGCCAATAAATAAATTAATTAATTTTTTAAAAATTGAGTCAGGAGACCAGAACAGGGAGCTCTCACGCTCTGGGATGATGGCAGAGCCCAACAGGAAGAAGAAAGACCTCCTCTTCTCTCCTGGCAACAACTCAGCCAATGAAAAGCCATGGATTCTGTGTTTACTACAGCCCTCTGACTTCCTTTTCCCCTCCATAAAAATGCTGTTCTTCCCTTGCTGTGCTGGGACTTGCATATGGCTTGCCATGGTTGTAGACCCCAAACGGCAATTCTTTCCTGATCTTGAATAAACTTGTTTTTGCTGGATAAATAACTGGCAGTCTGTCTGTTTTAGGCCAACATCCTGTAGCTGCATTACTCATATCTCTGCCTCCGTTGCCATGTGACATTCTCCCTGCATGTCTCTGTCTTCACATGGCACTTTACTTTTCTTATAAGGACACCAGTCATATTGGATTAAGGCCCACCCAAATAATTTCATCTTAACTTGATTATATCTGCAAAGGTTCTACTTCCAAATAAGGTCACATTCACAGGTACCTGGAGTTAAGACTTATCTTCTGGATGCACACAATTCAACCCATAATAGAGGAATAAGCATAATAGATTCTGAAGTAAATTTGCACACAGCAAGGTGTCCACCATTAGTTTTATAGTAAGCCCCTATAACATCAATAGATGTTACAGATATGTTTGTTGATGTGACAATTAATGTTTGCTAGACTTCCATCTAAATTTTCCTTCTTCCAACCCACATGCATACTGCATGAAACTCTGAAAACTGGAAAGTTTGGGGAAGGAACTTGGCCAGCTGTTTTCCGTCTTTCTAAACTGACATTCTTCTATGCTGATCCTAGTAACCAGCTTTACTCTCCTGCTCTCAGGCATCTTTCTAGGGAGGTCAGGTTCTAAAGCCACCAGGTAAGTACATTCAGATGAGATGGAACTGTCTCGGCCTCACTACTTAATAGCCACAGGCCTTAGTCACCTCATATATAAAATGGAAAAAATAATATACCCGCCTCACAAGATCACTGTGCATAAGTGAGGTAATACCTGTGAGAAGTACACTGAGAACAAATGCTGGCCCCTTGCAAGTACCCAACAAATGGCAGCTATGTTCATTATTATTATTTAAACAAGCTCTATTGTGTGAAAAGAGACTTAGTGAATTCTACAGTGATTTTAAGTGAATTCTTATTTACAGTAGTAAGTAAGCAATTACAGGGATCCATAAGCGGTCTGGTCTGCTTTGCAAAACAGTTTCCGGTTCATAGATACATGTAAACAGAGGCTGTGCCCATCTGTCAGGGATGCCACAGGATGTCTGCTGTCATCTGAATATAGAGGGATAACAGCTACCTTCCAGGGTTATTGTAAAGACTAAGAAAGTTACAAAGGAAAAAAGACGTGACCCAGTGGTTGAAATATAGCGAGGTGTTCGGGGTGGTATTACTATTGTAATCATGTCTGTTACTAGGTCATTGTTAGAGAAGATTCTTGCCCAGAACAAAAAAATCAATCAGAAGACTATCTTCCAATTCTCAGCTGACATAGTTTTACAGGAAGACCTATTGCTGAGTATATTTTCCAGTTTATTTAATATCTGCCTTTTGAATAAAGAAATAAAGTCTGGGGTCTAAGGGCTGAGATTTTGAGGGCTCATAAAAGTGTTTATTCTGAGATATTAATTGTAGCATTGTTTATAAAAAGTTAAGACTAAGAAATAACAAAAACACACAAAGTTAGAGAACTGGATTAAAAAAACAGGAGTACATGACTAAAGACCACCTCTGGAGTCAGCCAGCCAGGTTTGAAGCTCTACTTAGCCTTTTGCAAGTTAAACTCTCTCAGCCACACTTTCCTTTTATTCAGGAGTAGTTGTGAGAACTAAATCAGGTAAAGCATTTAGCATAGCACCTGACATGTCGATAATAACAAGCCTTCAGTGATGGTGATGGTGATGATGATGGTTATGATGATAGTGGTGATGCCACCACCATGAAAAATAATGCTGTGAGCCTATCTTTTCTTGCTTCATAAATAAAACTAATACGTGTAGCTAAATTTTTTAAAGTAGGTCATACAATAGAGAAATGGCAATACACTAACTCAGTGTGAAAATTAGCATTACCAGTGGTCACTGTGTACCTCTAAATGTGATACACTGAGACAGATATAACATCACCCAAGTAGAATTCTTAGCAGGAACACATAATCTGAACACAGTCAAGAAAAACAACAAATAAACCCTAATTGAGGGACATTCTATAAAATAAATGGCCCTTATTCCAAAATGTCAGTCATGAAAGGCAAAGAAAGGCTAAAAAAAAAAAAATAGTTCCAGATTAAAGGAGACTAAAGAGACATGACCACTAAATGCTATATGTGATCCTGGACTAGATCTTGGGCTGAAGGCAAAAAAAATGTTGTAAAGGACATTATTGGGACCATTGACAAAACTGGAATATGAACTACACATAAAAGCATTGTATCAATTAACTTCTCTAAATTTAATAACTGTACTGTGGCTATGTAAGAAAATATCTTTGTTATTAGGAAATAGGCAGTGAGGTATGAAGAAGTAAAGGGGCCATAGCCATGCAGCCTACCATCATCTGCTCCAAAACATTAACAATTTTATGTATATGTGTACACATATATACACATATACAGAAAGAACAAGAGACAGAATGATAAAGCAAACTTGGCAAAATGCCAAAAATTAGTGAATTTGGGGAAAAAGTATTTTGGTATTTTATATACTAGAAATTTTCCTTAAGTTTAAAATTATTTCAAAGTAAGTAGTTTGTTTTTTCCAGTCTACAGGGAAGGGAAAGTACTGGGAGCAGAGGTGAAACAAGATTGGCCATGAGTTGACCATTGCTGAATCTGGGTGATGAGCACATGGAGTTTATTATACTCTTTCTGCCTACTTCTGTATATATTTTTAAATCAAGTCACAAAGTACCACGAATAAAATGGTTGTTTTGTAAACTGTGTGTGTGCTCATACATGTAATTGTGGTATATGTGTGCACAAGTCTGTATGCGTGTGGGTGACTATGGTGTGTGCAACTTTGTACACACACACGTGTACCTATTATTTTTAGGTAGTAACATCATCAGTAATTTTTGCTGCCTCCTTTACACCTTTCTTTATTGCCTGAACTTTTTTTTTTACAGTAACTTCATAGTTTGAAAAAAAAAAAAAGAACTTTTTTTATTTTAGCAAAATAATGGAAGGAAGGAAAGATTAAGAGAGAAAGGAAAGAAAGGAAGAGGGAAGGGAAGAAGTGAAGATTTGCCCTCTAGGGCTAATTCCCTACAGCTGAACTCTTCATTGGGTCATTTTAATTGGTATTATTTGAATAAGACTTGAGGGGATTTTTTACAAATTTTTTTGTAATGCAAATGGTCTCTCCCTGGTGAATCTGTCCCATAATTGGGAGTTGGAAGTTTCTTAAAGGCAATGCAAACATGAGTGCCCATTCAGATACGGGCTTTTTCTCTTTTCCTAATTTTAATTATGATTAGTTTTAAACACACAAAAGTTAAAGAATAGTACAATAAACACCTCTATAGCTGCCACTTAATTGCAACAATGATTAACATTTTGTCATGTTAATTTCTCTCTCAACATACACATACACACACAGATATATACAGCAATAGATTAGATAGATAGATAGGTAGATAGTTTTTTTCTGAACCAATTAAGTTGCAGGCATCATCCCACTTTGCCTCTAAACACTTGAGCATGACTCACTCAAGAGTAACAACCTTCTCCTCGATAACCACAGTAGTGTTAGATAAATCACATTCTTACATCAGTAAACTCTGCCATGCAACTATTTATTCATTCCACAAACATTTATTGAGGACTTACCATCAACCAGTCAGTGAGCTGTAGTGATGAACAAAATAAATATGACCCCTGCTCATGGAGTTAGAGATAGACATTTAAAAATAGTCACCCAAACATTAAGCGCACCAACATTCGAATCATAGGCATCCCAGAAGAAGAAAAAAAAAAGAAAAGGTCTGAGAAAATATTTGAAGAGGTTATAGTGGAAAACTTTCCCAACATGGGAAAGAAAATAATTAATCACATCCAAGAAGCACGGAGAGTCCCATACAGAATAAACCCAAAGAGAAAAACACCAAGGCACATATTAATCAAACTAACAAAAATTAAACACAAAGAAAAATATTAAAAGCAGGAAGACAAAAGCAACAAATAACATATAAGGGAAAACCCATAAGGATAACAGCTGATCTTTCTGCAGAAACTCTGCAGGCCAGAAGGGAATGGCAGGATATACTGAAAGTCCTGAAAAAGACAAACCTACAGCCAAGAATACTCTACCCAGCAAGAATCTCATTCAGATTTGATGGAGAAATCAAAAGCTTTACAGACAAGCAAAAGTTAAGAGAATTCAGCACCACCAAACCAGCCTTACAACACTTGCTAAAGGAACTTTTCTAAGTAGGAAACACAAGAGAAGGAAAAGACCTGCAAAAACAAACCCAAAACAATTAAGAAAATGGTAATAGGAACACACATGTCAATAATCACCTTAAATGTAAATGCATTAAATGCTCCAACCAAAAGGCATAGACTGGTTGAATGGATACAAAAACAAGACCCTTCTATATGCTGCCTATAAGAAACCCACTTCAGACCAAGGGACACATATAGACTGAAAGTAAAGGGGTGGAAAAAGATATTCCATGCAAATGGAAGTCAAAAGAAAGCTGGAGTAGCAATACTCATATCAGACAAATTAGACTTTAAAGTAAAGACTATTACAAGAGACAAGGAAGGATACTACATAATGATTAAGGGATCAATTCAAGAAGAACATATAACAACTGTAAATATCTATGCACCCAACATAGGAGCACCTCAATACACAAGGCAAATGCTAACAGCCATAAAAGGGGACATCGACAGTAACACAATAATAGTAGGAGACTTTAACATCCCACTTACATCAACGGACAGATCATCCAAACAGAAAATAAATAAGGCAACTCAAGCTTTAAATGACACATTAGACCATCTCAACTTAACTGATATTTATAGGACATTCCATCCAAAAACGACAGAATACATTTTCTTCTCAAGTGCACACGGAACACTCTCCAGGATAGATCACATCTTGGGTCACAAATCAAGTCTCAGTAAATTTAAAAAAATTGAAATTGTATCAAGCATTTTCTCTGACCACAATGCCATGAGACTAGATATCAATTACAGGAAAAAAACTGTAAAAAATACAAACACATGCAGACAAAACAATACACTATTAAACAACCAAGAAATCACTGAAGACATCAAAGAGGAAATCAAAAAATACCTAGAAACAAATGACAATGAAAACACAACAACCCAAAACCTATGGGATGTAGCAAAAGCAGTTCTAAGAGGGAAGTTTATAGCAATACAATCCTACCTCAAGAAACAAGAAACATATTGAATAAACAACCGAACCTTACACCTAAAACAATTAGAGAAAGAAGAACAAAAAAACCCCAAAGTGAGCAGACGGAAAGAAATCATAAAAATCAGATCAGAAATAAATGAAAAAGAAATGAAAGAAACAATAGCAAACACCAATGAAGCTAAAGCTGGTTCTTTGAGAAGAGAAACAAAATTGATAGACCATTAGCCAGACTCATCAGGAAAAAAAGGGAGAAGACGCAAATCAACAGAATTAGAAAGGAAAAAGAAGTAACAACAGACACCACAGAAATACAAAAGATCATGAGAGACTACTACAAGCAACTATATGCCAATAAACTGGATAATCTGGAAGAAATGAATAAATTCTTAGACTCTTCCAAGACTGAACCAGGAAGAAATAGAAGATATGAACAGACCAATCACAAGTACGAAAATTGAGACTGTGATTCAAAATCTCCCAACAAACAAAAGCCCAGGGCCAGATGGATTCACAGGGGAATTGTGTCAAACATTTAGAGAAGAACTAACATCTATCCTTCTCAAACTCTTCCAAAATATAGCAGAAGGAGGAACACTCCCAAACTCATTCTATGAGGCCACTATCACCCTGATACTAAAACCAGGCAAAGATATCACAAAAAAAGAACATTACAGGCCAATATCACTGATTAATATAGATGCAAAAATCCTCAACAAAATACTAGCTAACAGAATCCAACAGCACATCAAAAAGATCATATGCCATGATCAAGTGGGGTTTATCCCTGGAATGCAAGGATTCTTCAATATATGCAAATCAATCAATGTGATACATCATATCAACAAATTGAAGGAAAAAACCATATGATAATCTCAATAGATGCAGAAAAAGCTTTTGACAAAATTCAACATCCATTTATGATCAAAACTCTCCAGAAAATGGGCATAGAAGGAAATTACCTCAACATCATAAAAGCCATATATGAGAAACCAAAAAGCCAACATCGTTCTAAATGGGGAAAAACTGAGAGCATTCCCTCTAAGAATAGGAACAAGACAAGGTGCCAACTCTCATCATTATTATTCAACATAGTTTTGGAAGTTTTAGCCATAGCAACCAGAGAAGAAAATGAAATAAAAGGAATCCAAATTGGAAAAGAAGAAGTACAATTGTCACTCTTTGCAGATGACATGATATTACACATAGAAAACCCTAAAGATTCTATCAGAAAACTGCTAGCACTAACTGATGAATTTAGTGAAGTAGCAGGATACAAAATTAATGCACAGAAATCTCTTGCATTCCTATACACTAACAATGAAAGAGCAGAAAGAGAAATTAAGGAAACTCTCCCACTTACCATTGCAACAAAAAGAATAAAAGACCTAGGAATAAACCTGCCTAAGGAGGCAAAAAAGACCTGTATGCAGAGAACTATAAGACACTGATGAAAGAAGTCAAAGACGATACAAACAGATGAAGGGACATACCATGTTCTTGGATTGGAAGAATCAACATTGTGAAAATGATTATACTACCCAAAGCGATTTACAGATTCAATGCAATCCCTATCAAATTCCCAACAGCATTTTTCACAGAACTAGAATAAGAAATCTTACGATTTGTATGGAAATGCAAAAGACCCCCCGAATAGCCAAATCAATCTTGAGAAGGAAAAATGGAGTTGGTGGAATCAGGCTTCCTGACCTCAAAATATACTACAAGGCCATAGTGATCAAGACAGCATGGTACTGGCACAAAAATAGAAAGGAAGATCAATGGAACAGAATAGAGAACTCAGAGGTAAGCCCAAACACATATGGGCACGTTAACTTTGACAAAGGAGGCAAGAATATACAATGGAAAAAAGACAGCCTCTTCAATAGGTGGTGCTGGGAAAATTGGACAGCTACATGTAAAAGAATGAAATTAGAACACTTCCTAACACCATACACAAAAATAAACTCAAAATGGATTAAAGACCTACATGTAAGGCCAGACACTATAAAACTCCTAGAGGAAAACATAGGCAGAACACTCTATGACATACATCAAAGCAAGATCCTTTTTGACCCACCTCCTAGAATAATGGAAATAAAATCAAGAATAAACAAATGGGACCTAATGGAACTTAAAAGCTTTTGCACAGCAAAAGAAACCATAAACAAGAGAAGAAGACAACCCTCAGAATGGGAGAAAATACTTGCCAACGAAGCAACAGACAAAGGATTAATCTCCAAAATATACAAGCAGCTCATGCAGCTTAATACCAAAAAAGCAAATAACACATCCACAAATGGGTGGAAGACCTAAATAGACATTTCTCCAAAGAAGACATACAGATGGCCAACAAACACATGAAAAGATGCTCAACATCACTAATCATTAGAGAAATGCAAGTCAAAGCCACAATGAGGTATCACCTCACACCGGTCAGAATGGCCATCATCAAAACATCTAGAGACAATAAATGTTGGAGAGGGTGTGGAGAAAAGGGAACCCTCCTGCACTGTTGTTGGGAAGGTAAGTTGGTACAGCTGCTTTGGAAAACAGTTTGGAGGTTCCTTAAAAAACTAAAAATAGAACTACCATATGATCCAGTAATTCCACTCCTGGGCATAGACCAGAGAAAACCATAATCCAAAAAGAAACATGTACCATAATATTCATTGCAGCACTATTTGCAATAGCCAAGACATGGAAGCAACTGAAATGCCCATCAACAGATGAATGGATAAAGAAGACGTGGCATATATATACAATGGAATATTAGCCATAAAAAGGAATGAAATGGAGCTACCTGTTATGAGGTTCATAGACCTAGAGTCTGTCATACAGAGTGAAGTAAGCCAGAAAGAGAAAAACAAATACTGTATGCTAATTCATATACACGGAATCTAGAAAAAAAAAATGGTACTGATGAACCCAGTGACAGGGCAAGAATAAGGATGCAGATGCAGAGAATGGACTGAAGGACATGGGGTTGTGGGGGTGGGGGGCGAAGGGGAAGCTGAGACGAAGGGAGAGAGTAGCATAGACATATATACACTACCAACTGTAAAACAGATAGCTAGTGGGAAGTTGCTGTATAACAAAGGGAGATCAACTCAATGATGGGTGATGCCTTAGAGGGCCAGGACAGGGAGGGTGGGAAGGAGTCGTGGAAGGGAGAGGATATGGGGATATATGTATAAATACAGCTGATTCACTTTGGTGTACCTCAAAAGCTGGTACAAGAGTATAAAACAATTATATTCCAATAAAGAGGTTAAAAAAATAAAATAAATTTTAAAAAAATAAAAATAAAAAGTCACCCAGATCACTATATAATTACAAATGTGGTGTCATAAAGGAAAGTGTCACACAGTATTTACTTCAAACTTACTTTTGATTATCTACTAATAATAACAATGACTAACACGGGTTGTGGTATTAATTAGGAGATTTCCAGTTGTGATAGAAACCCAACTGAAACTAGCTTAAGAGAAAAAAGGAAATTATTGGTTCACCCTAGGCACACCCAGAAGCAGAAGCTTAAATGATAATTCCCTTTGAATTTCCAGACCCCATCTTCCTCCTCAGTGTTGATTTAATTCTCAGGCAGCCTCTCTCCATGGGGCCAAAGAGATGGTTACTAGAAATACAGGTATACAAGGACCTATAAAATTCCAGATCCAGGGGAAAGAAAGATACCCTCTCTCTCAAGGTCCCTGTATCAAACCCCTAAAGACCTGATATTCCCAATTTGGACCATGTGCTCTTTCTGAAACAATCCTTCAGGCCAAATGAATGAGTGTTCCCATTGGTCAAGTTGGATCCTATGCCCACCTATTGTGCCTGGGGGACTGGCAGGACTGATGGCATCCAAACTCAAAAGAATACCAGCGTAAGAGGTGTTGGATGGTCAAAAGCCACCTGGCCACCCCATGGCAGTATGTGAAATTCTGCCTCTTCACAAAGGCTTCATAATAGAGTGCACAAACTCCAAACCAAATTCAGGCAGGTAGGGATAGGAGGCAAAGGCTTCCAGCTTCTAGCTTGGTCTATGTCTTAACAGGCTGAGTCCACCAGAGGTCAGGGCAGAGCACAAAGCAGGAATGGTCCAGGAACTGGCTCTTTAACCCTGCTCAAATCAGCAACTCACATCCCGGTTCCTGGGAACACCTGAGACCGCAGTCACCAGAAACAAAACCTGGGCTGCAGCAAGGGACCAGATTTCCTTCAGAACTGGCTTCCTAAGGGACAGGTCTAGACTGGAGCAGGGGCAGACAGGGAGAAAGAAGTGATTTTTAAAACGTATTCTGCAGCTGCACATGTTCTACTGAAGAAACACAGCCACCAGAGCTCCAGAATCATGCAAAAAGAGACACAAAATGGATCAGGATGGAAGCGACCAGAAAAGCTGGATTCTGGTCTCTGCCCCTGCCTGCTTCTCTCAACTCGACTTCCACCACACTTCTGCCTGTTCACTACGTCAGCCACACTATTACCTTTCTGCAATTCGATCATACCAAGCTTGTTCCCACCTCCAAGCCTCTGCCCCTCTGGTACCCTCTGCTCAGAGAGTCCTTTTACTAGATCTCTGCATATCAGGCTCCCTTCCTGTCAAAGAAGTCTCATATGAAAAGTTAGCACCCACCTAAAGTGACGTCCCACCCAGCAGCACTAACACATCACTGTGCTTAGTTCCTTCATATCATGTATCATCCTCTCAACATGTCTGTTAGTATGTTAACTGTTGTTTCCTCTGCCCCACAACAAAGCACAGCAAACTGAGGGACTTTGTTCTGCAGCTTACCCAGCACCCAGAATACTGCCTCCTCAGAGCACAAGGGCCCAGGATACATCTGATGAATGAACAACCTAATGAATGAACCCCAGTTTCCCACATATAAAATGAGATGGTTAGATTATGCTATATTAGCAATGACTACCATACATTGCCCCTATATTTCATGTGGGCACGTTGGTAAGGGCTGTGAGTAGGTTGGTTGTAGATGGTTGACCTTATATGGTTTTCAGCCGTAAAAAGATCTCAAATATTCTCAGGACCTCAAATATCCAAAATGATGTTTTTGATGCCAAAATTCCTCACTTGGCCATTTACACCTTCAACTTAGTTCAGAACCTTTCAAAATACCTTTTTGATGCAGAAACATTTGTTCAAATGTAATTTCACCTGAAGGCCCTATATGAAAAGCAATTGAAGAAAAGTATGTGTATTAGCTCAATAAAAAAGCCTTCAACAAATTTCAGGAACAGGAAATCATAAAGATTATCATCAATGACCACAAGGTAATTGAGTTGGTGGGGAGATCTTTCATTTGCAGAAGTACTCCAGCTAATAAGTGAAGGGATGATAGATTTAGTATTTTGCTACTTGTCATGATTTAATGGATCTTAGCAATGAGCATGGAAGCCTGCTAACATCACAAAAAAACAGACCACCAGTCTCCTATTAAAAGAACATACCACCACCCGTGAAGGAGTCTCACCAAAAAGATCACATTTAAATCTGATCAACCTTGAGATTTAACTATCAATTTATAGGAACTACAGAGAAACTTGGTAATGTACACAACAGGAATACAACCAGTAGAATCCAAACAGTGGGAAATTAACAACATGAATTCCTCAAAAGTAAACAAGATGTGGGGTGGAGAAGATGGAGTGGAAAGTGATAGACTGAAAGAGGCTTAAATTCATATCAAACAATTACAACGTATGAAAGATTTTTGGACCCTAATTCAAGCATACAATCTAAAAAACAAAAGTTTTCAAAATGCATAAGACAAAAATTTTAACACTGCATAGTGATGACATTGAGGAATCGTTTTTAGAATGGTATTTTAAATAATCGTATTTCTTATAGAGAAAATTTTATCTTACACATACAAACTGAAAATGAGCAAAATGAAAAAAGAATTTAATAAAGACACAAATTAAAAACCCCCACATATTTGGACATTCGAAAATACACTGAGCCAAAAATTATTACAACTTTTCAAACTAGAAATAAAAAAGCCACTGAAGCATGATACAGGTCTTAATTTCTAATAAAGTAAATATTGATAGCAATAATCCACACAAAAGAGAAGCTGTTTGCAGTTCTCAATAATTTTTTTAAGTCTAAAATGGTTCTTCAGGGCTTTCCTGGTTGTGCAGTGGTTAAGAATCCGCCTGCCAATGCAGAGTACACGGGTTCGAGCCCTGGGCCGGGAAGATCCCACATGTCGCGGAGCAGCTAAGTGCAGGCGCCACAACTATTGAGGCTGTGCTCTAGAGCCCACGAGCCACAACTACTGAGCCCATGAGCTGCAACTACTGAAGCCCGCACACTTACAGCCCGTGCTCTGCAACAAAAGAAGCCACTGCAATGAGAAGCCTGCGCACTGCAATGAAGAGTAGCCCCCGCTCTCTGCAACTACAGAAAGCCCGCATGCAGTAACAGAGACCCAATGCAGCCAATAAATTTTTTTAAAAATAAAATAAAATAAATAATAAAATAAAATAAAATGGTTCTTCAGGGACTTCCCTGGTGGTCCAGTGGTTAAGATTTCGCCTTCCAATGCAGGGGGTGTGGGTTCAATCCCTGGTCAGGGAGTTAAGATCATGCATGTCTCAAGGCCAAAAAACCAAAACATAAACTAAAAGCAATATTGTAACAAACTCGATAAAAACTTTCTAAAAAATGGTCCACATCAAAAAAATCTTTAAAAAAGAAAAAATGGTTCTTCAGACCAAAAAAATAAGGAAACCTCTGTGGATTATCACTAACCATGATAGGTCCCTTTTTTGCTATGACCTCATAACAAGCCATTGTTATGGAATTCTAAAAACCCATGTCCTGGTTGGCCTAGGTTTGTGGTCCTTCTAGCTCGGAAAGCTGGTTTCCAATGACCTGAGGGACATTTGACCAAAGTTAGCTTGTTTCCTCCTTGACATTGTGGGCTTTCTGTATATTTCATTTGTTACTAATTTTTTTCTTTTTTTTTTTTTCTCTTTTTCATTTTCCTTTTTTTTTTTTTCTCTCTCTTTTTTACTTTATGGTTTTCTTTTTTTTTCTTTTTCTCATTTTTTTTCTTTTTTACTTACTCTCTCCTCATTTCTTTTCTACTTAGTTTTTATTTAGTTTATTTTTGTTTTAGTCTGGCATTGTGTTTTGATTCCATTACAAAGATCAGGGGCTACCTAGGTGGCGCAGTGGTTAAGAATGCACCTGCCAATGCAGGGGACATGGGTTCGATCTCTGCTCCAGAAAGATCCCACATGTCGAGGAGCAACTAAGCCCATGCGCCACAACTATTGAGCCCATGTGCCGCAACTACTGAAGCCCATGCGCCTAAAGCCCGTGCTCCACAACAAGAGAAGCCATGGCAATGAGGAGCCCACACACCACAATGAAGAGTAGCCCCTGCTCACCACAACTAGAGAAAGCCCGTGTGCAGCAACAAAGACCCAACACAGCCTATAAATTAATTAATTTTAAAAAAAAGATCAATTCATCAGGTGGTCTTGGGAAGTGATTTTCTTTTGAGGTGACATGGACCAATCTCACCAGCTTTTCCCAGCTTTAAGCTGATCTTGGGACACCTTGCCTTCAAGTCCTGCAGCAAATCTAACATGCTGCAGGCCTCTACACCGTCTCTGCTGAGGAGGAAACCCATCCACCTACTCGAGACCACCAGCAAGGCTACTGCCATAGTAAAGATGGCCTGACACATCCTGACTGGGAAGGAGGTAGCTGTGAAAATCATTGACAAGACTCAACAGAATTCCTCCAGTCTCCAAGGACTATACCACAAAGAAAAACTCATGAAGGCTTTGAATCATCCCAACGCAGTGAGTTTATCTGAAGTGATGGAGGCTGAGGACAAGACTCCTTGTCATAGAATAAGCTAGTAATGAGAGTACCTAGTGGCTCTCGGCAGTTTGCAAAGAAAAAGAGATCCAAGTGAAATTCTGCCAGATAGAGTCTGCTGTACAGTACTGGCACCATAAGCTTATTGTCCATGGAGACTTAAAGACAAAACCAGCTCCTGGATGCTGACATGAACACCAGGACCTTGGCTTCTGCACCAAATTCACTTTCAGCAATCATCTGGATACCCTCTGTGGCAGTCCCCTGTTATGCTGCCCTGGAACTCTCCTAGGGCCAAAAGGATGATGCCCCTCCATGGCTATGTGGAACTTAGGAGTCATCCTTTATACTGATCAGTGGATCCCAGCCTTTGATGCACAGAACTTCAAGAAGGTATGGGAGGGAGTACTGGGCAAAATATACCATGTTCTCTCAGACTTGTGCATGGAATATGAAAATCTGCTCAAGAAATCTTTCATTTTCAACCCCAGCAAGAGAGGCACTTTAGAGTAAATCATGGAGGATCCGTGAATGAACATGGGTCGTGAAGATGAGGCACTAAAGCCTTATGTAAAGCCACTCCCTAAACTACAGGACCCTACAGACTGAGCTGATGCATCCATATGTTACACACAGAAAGGGATCCCAGGATCCACTTAGGTTAATTGCAAAACACTGTAGCCCAGCACAACCTCCACTGTGTCTCTGGAGCCTCCTCCTCCACCCACAATATCAGCAGTGATGCTGGGACCCCAGGTGGAACAAGTTGTCGCCACAGTTTATCCAAAGGAAATTAGCTACACACTGAACAGCACATAATGGGATCAGCAGATTTTTGCCCCAATGTGATCCCAGCCTCTCCCTCTGACAATAGCCACGGCTAGCACTGGGCCACTGGAGTCTTCTTCAGCAAGTTCTCCCTCAAGTTTTATATGAAGATATGTTTACTTCAGATGTGCCGGAAGGAACCTGCATAAACCTGCAAGCAAACACCATAAGGAGATGCTCAAAGCTAGAGAGGCCAAGCCACACACTGCACGTTACATGGAGTATGAAGATCAGGAGTTCCACGGAGCCCATGAACATGACATGAAAATTCAGCAAGGTGCTCGACACAAAAAGCTACCAGTATGAGCTGAACAAGAAATGGGGCTACTGTGCATGCATGGCACCCCAGGGCCAAGAAGGCTTCCTGCGATGGGAGGCAGAGGTGCACACTCCCACAGTGGTCCCTCAACAGGGTCATTTAAACACACACCCAGCACCTCCATAGCCCTCAAAAGCACTGCCTCTAAAATAAACAAGGAGCTTAAGCTTTAAAAAACTGTCAGATTTTTACGGCAATGAAACTACATGATACTCTTAACGGTAGATTCATGTCCTTGTACATTCATCTGTCCAGAAACACAGAATGTACAACACCAGGAGTAAATCCTAATGTAGACTATGGACCTTGGGTAATAATGACGTGTCAATGTAAGGTTCATCAAAACAACTGTACCACTCTGGTGGGGGATGTTGATAGTGAGAGGGGCTATCCATGTGTGGGGATAGGGAGTATATTAAATCTCCATCTTCCCCTTAATTTTCATGTGAACCTAAAATTGTTCTTTAAAAAAAGTCTTTTTTTAAAAGGCTGCCAGGAACCACCTAGGAGACAAGATGGGCCAGCTGGCTCCATCTGCCAGCCTGCCACCCAGCCCCACCCCAAAGGCGGTGTCTATTTCCCCTGGGGCACTTATCCCCTCCCCTGCCCTTCTGGGTCTTTTCTTCCTTGTTTGTGAGAGAGGGCAGATGGTTCTGTAAAATAAAGATAAAAAACAAAACTCTTCCTCCTTCCTCCCTTCCTTGCCCCTCCTCCTCCCCCTCTAGCGTTTTTTGGCCTACACAGCAAAAATTTGGTTACATACAGAGGGAATTGAACAAATAAATAAACACATCAAGGGTAATAAAAACCATGTTTCTCACTGGAAAAAGAGTTACAAATATGGAAAAGACAAAGGCAAGAATAAACCCTGTGGTGTTGGATTGTAATTGGAGGTATTGGTGTGAACTCACGGTTTTAACAGATGTATAGAGAGATAGATATATATGTGTGTACGTGCCCATTCTGCCCACAAAGAGAGACTAGGAGTATGACATACCAGTTAACAGTGAGTACCCCAAGTGCTGAGATCTTAGTTTCTATATATCATCCTAGATGCAAAGAAACCAAGGATCTCTGAAGGAATGGCTGACTCTAGGGTGAAAAATAAAAGATAAGCCTGCAATATCTTTTTGCTCCAGAAAGTAAGGAAGGGCTCAAAGAATAATGAAGACATATCAAAAAGACACAGAAGGGACTTCCCTGGTGGTCCAGTGGTTAAGACTCTGTGCTTCCAGTGCAGGCGGCACGGGTTTGATCCCTGGTCAGGGAACTAAGATTCCACATGCCATGCAGCCTGGCCAAAAAATGAAAAGGAAAAAAAAAAAAAAAAAGACACAGAAATATCTATAAATAATCTAGAGTAATGGGAAAACACTCAAATCATTGTTTAAAATCATGAATGGGATAGGATCCCACTAATACTAGTTCTGTTGACATTGTAAAGGTCTGAACCAGTACCAGAAGGTAAGAGAAACTGGAGTTCTAAGAATTGGAAAAAAAATAAATCTATAATTAATTGCATATTATAGAATTATTTCTAACTCAAAAAATATTTAGACAGAATTATTTTAAAAAATAGAGTATAACAAGTAATCCGGTTATAGAAATATTTTTATGATGAAAAAATTTATATTTAGAATTAGCCAGCTGGACTCAGTTTAGGTGATCCAAATTTGTTGGCAATATTCAAAGCATCAATAGCCAGAAGCAAGTAGAACATATGCCTCCTCTCTCCATCAGGCCTAACAGGGATGTTGACCTAGGCCACATCAGCATCACAGAGCTTCTTCACATCTGGTCTGATCTGGTGCTTGAACACAAGGGTATTGCAGTCTTCTACCTTCTTAATGGTCAGGGGGAACTTGAGGATAACATAGTGGGCAAGCTGTTTCTCCTGGGGCACTCTTCTGAGGATATATGAGCTGCCTTCTGAGCTGCAGTCTCTTGGGCTGCTTGGAAGGTGGGTGACATGCACATCATTTTTGTTGTGCTGTGGATGTCTGAAAAGCACTGCCTGTTGCCTTTCAAAGCCTTTGCTTTGGCTTTGGAAGGAGAAGGGGCTTCCTTCACTTTTAGTGCCATCTTCATGAAAAGGATTAATATTATTTAAGTTGCATTTCAACACATAAGCAATAAAAAATTTTAATGTAATTTTTAAAATCTATTTACAGTAGTTCAGAGAATACCAAGATAGGAGAACTAAAGATGTGTCAGAACTACAGAAGAACCTTAATTAGATATTAAGAAGACCTAAGTAAAAAGCAGAAATATGTACCATATCCATAGGTAAAAGACATTATTGTAGAGATATCCATTCTCTCCCAAGCTACCTACAGATTCAATTCAAAATCTCAACAGGGTTTTATGAAAGTTGAGAATTCTAAAATGTACAGGGAAGAGAAAAGGACCAAGAATAGATAGGTTCTTCCAAAGTAGAGCAGGGCAGGGGACTTGCCCCACAAACTATCAGTAGTATTATGAAGCTATAGTAATTAAGACAGTCACATTGGTGCAAGTCGGATACATTAACAAGTAGAATGAAATGGGATGGGATGAGATGGGATACAATAGAACACAGTAGAATACAATAGAATAGAATACTCAGAAACAAACCCACACACTTATGTAATATTGATAGATGACAGAAGTGACACATCACTAGGGACAGGAGTAACTGTGCATTAAATAGCACTGTAAAAAAAAATTGCAATCTATGCAGAAAAGGAAGAAACTGGATCCCTACCTCACATTATATCCAAAAGTCAATTCCAATGTATTAAGGGCACGTATTAAAAAAAAACAAAACTTTTATTTTTATTATTTTTTATTATAGTTGACTTACAATATTGTGTTAGTTTTAGGTGTACATCATAGTGATTCAGGGTTCTTATTTTGCAGTTTATATTCCATTATAGGTTATTAGGAGATAACTCCCTGTGCTATACAGTAAATCCTTGTTGCTTATCTATGTTATGTATAGTAGTTTGTATCTGTTAATCCCACATACAATCTGTTAATTCCAGAGGGGGAGAGGGACAAATTAGGAGTATGTAATTAACAAAACTTTTATTTTTAAGTAGAAAACATTAAGCGGATTTTTTTTAACCTTCAGGTGGGGAATGATTTCTAATCAGGACATAAGCATTGACTGTGGGAAAAAAATCTGTTGGGACTTCCCAGGTGGCACAGCCTGCCAATGAAGGGCACATGGGTTCCATCCCTGGTCTGGGAAGATTCCACATGCCGCAGAGCAACTAAGCCCATGTGCCACAACTACTGAGCCTGTGCTCTAGAGCCCACAAGCCACAACTACTGAGCTCGTGAGTCACAACTACTGAAGCCCGTGCACCTAGAGCCTGTGCTCCGCAACAAGAGAAGCCACCAAAATGAGGAGCCCGTGCACCACAACGAAGAGTACCCGCCACTCTCCGCAACCAGAGAAAGCCTGCCCACAGCAACGAAGACACAATGCAGCCAAAAATATAAATAAATTTATTTTTTTAAAAAGATATATAAAAAAAGAAAAAACTCTGTCAATTTGACTGTTTAAAATAAATAACATATTAGTTATCAAAAGACCTTAAGGTATATGAAATAAGTTACAAACTTGGAGCAAACATTCTCAATACATGCAACCAGCAAAGAATTAGCATCAAGAAAAGCTCCTATACAACAATTAGAAAAGCATGAACAATTAATTGTAGAGGTCAGCACACTTTTTCTTAAAGGATCAGATAGTAAATACTTTAGTCTTTGTGGAATATCTGGCCTCTGTCACAACTACTCAGCCATTATTTTTCAAAAGCAGCCACAGAAAATACATAACAATTACTTTTTTTTTTTTTGGTGTGGTGAAAAAATTTAAGATTTACTCTCTCATCAACTTTCAGGTTTATAATACAGTATTTTTTTTTAACTTTATCACAAACAAATAAAACAATTTAATTCTCAATGTTTATAATACAGTATTGTTAACAGCCAACATTCTGTACATTAGATGAGGTGATAGAGATGATGTTAACTAACCCTGTTGTAATAATTTTGCAATACATACATGTATCAAATAATCATATTGTACACCTTAAACTTTAACAATATTATATATCAATTATATCTCAATGAAACTGGAAAAATGCATTGCAAATTAACAGTGTTCCAATAAACCTTACTTTTCTTTTGCTTACTTTATTTTAAACTTACTTATTTGCTTACTTTTATTTTAAACTTACTTTTATTTTGCTTACGAAACAGAGGGCCAGTCCCATGGCCTCAGTTTGCCAATCTTCCTAACAAACTTAATGATTGGGGTTAAAATTTGAGTTTGCATCATCTTTGCTACATAAGAAAATACTCCAAAACTTGGTGGCTTAAAGCAGTAAATATTATATCTCATGACTCTGTGCATCTACTGGGCAGTTGCTTTGCTCCAGGCCAGCATGGCAAATCTCCATCATCAACTGGCAGGTTGGCTGGGACTGGAGGTTTTAGGTTGTACTGTAAACTGAATGTTTGTGTCCCCTCAAAATTCATATGTCGAAACCTAATCCTCAATGTGATGGTATTTGGGGGTGGGGCCTCTAAGAGGTGGCAAGGTCTTGAGGGTAGACCCTCATGACTGGGATTAATGCTTTTCAAAAAGAAACCTCTTTAGGGAAAAAACTCTCCTCAGTATCTCCTCTTCTCTCACACCTACACTTCACTTGACTTCACTTCTAACACCAGATGTGTAGGGGTTTTTCCCACACCAAGCAATTCTGTGACACCAGCCTGATGCCCTACAATTTAACACAATTCTGAAACCATCTACCTGGAGTAAGCATCAGATCCTATGGGTTAAAGGGCTCAGTCCCACAAAACTGCCCCCTGCCCACCCCCAACTTCGTTCGGATGCTAAGCTCAAATTCAGGTTGTTACCTGTACTTCTGTCAGACTGACTATAAGTCGAAGGTTCCCACAATCCCCTCCTCAAGTCTGATTAATTTGCTAGAGTGGCTCACAAAACTCAGGAAAACAGTTTACTTACTAGATTCCTGGTTTACTACAAAGAATATTAAGGATGCAAAGGAACAGCCAGATTAAGAGATACATAGGGCAAAGGCCAGAAGGGTTCCAAGCACAGGAGTTTCTGTCTCCATAGAGTGTGGGGTATACTGCCCTCTGGGCATGTGGGTACACTCTTGTTCACCGACTTGGAGAATCTCCAAGCCTCATCCTTTTAGATTTTTATGGAAGCTTCATTACCTAGGCACAATTGATTAAATCATTGACGACTGGTGATCGAACTCAATCTCCAGCCTCTCTCCCTTCTCCAGAGGTAGAGGGATGGGAGGGGAGGCAGAAAGTTCCAATCCTCTAATGCTTTAATGGTTCCCTTGGCAACCAGCCCCCTTCCTTAATGGCTATCCAAAAGTGATCTCAATAACAGAAATTCGGGTGTGGTAGAAAAGTGTGCTCACATTACTTAGGAAATTTCAAGGGTCTTAGGAGCTCTGTGCCGGAAACAGGACAAAGATTAAATATGTATGTATTACAGATCACAACATCACAAGACCACAAGAGCGCTCCCTTGTTCCTTCAACCATGTGAGGACAGAGCCAGAGGCGGCCATCTATGAACCAGGCTCTCACCAGACACTGAATCTGTCAGCACCTTGATCTTAGACTTCTCAGCCTTCAGGAATGTGAGAAATAAATGTCTGTTGTTTATAAGCCACTCAGACTCTGGTATTTCATTATAGCAGCACAAACAGACTAAGACAGGATGGCTCATTCACATGCCTGGTGGTTGGCAGAACAGTCAGTGTAGGGGCCTCTTCTGGGCCCCTTGTCTTTTCTCCCATGTGTTTTCATCTTCGAGGAGGCTGATCTGGATTTTGTCAGTGGTGGCAAAAAGACTCCTAGCAGAAAGAACGGGCAAGCCCAAAGCACAAGTAGTTTTCAGACCTCTGCTTGCATCACATTTCTTAATGTTTCTTTGACCAAAATAGGTCATACAGACAAGCCAGATTCAAGAGATAGAGAAACAGGCTCTATTATCTCTTGATGCAAGGATAAGCAAAGTTACATGGCAAAGGGGAATGCAACCTGGAATGGAAGGAATTCGCAGCCATTTTACAATCTACCTAACAAACATTTAAACAGCATGATGTAAATGCATATTCTAGGTAGTCAGTGACTGCAAATACATAAACTACTAACTTCTCCCATTGGACCTCTCTGGTTTTTTATTCCTAAAGGGAAGCTTTTCCACCAGTAACGAGTTTATAGAGCAATCCATGATTTTGCTTTTCACAAGCTCTCTTGTGCCAATCTTTTGTCCAAATGGGTCAATTGACACATTTCTATAAACTATATATGTCAATGATTACCAAGAGAACAAGCATTCCCTCCTCTTGAACCTCGCATAGAGAGACTTATCAGACTTGAGGTGAAAACACTCAAACAGACCACCCAATTCTGTAGCTAGAAAATGAAAAATATATAACTATTTTTTATAATATAAACTACAGAATGTATCACATTTACAAAATGGAGGCATGGTTTTTAAAATTTGAGAAATACCAACCTGATACTAAAGAGATTCCAATTTCCCTGAGCTCTGTAGAGGCCATTTCTCTTCAAAAGAGACCCTGTGGTCACAGGGTCCAGAGAGACAGCATCCCTGGGATAGCCAAGGATGCTGTCTCTTCTTCTCCTGGCTGAATCCATCCCCTGGCTGGTTGGCACTTGGCAACCTGACAAGTGTTTTACATTCAAAAGGTCAAGCTCTGAGTGAATCTGCCCAGAGCCTCTGGTGAAGGGGGCCTTGCCACTCACGCCTGGATGCCCATGCCTGGCGTCTGTCCCCTGCCCCTGCCATTCTGACAGCTGTGGAAGAAGGGACCCAGGCTCCCAGCTTGGGCTGTCAGCTCAGTGACGGCAGCCCTTTCGCTGAAGGTCAAACTCTAATTCTCACTCCAGGGAGCCTTCCTTCTCTTGTTCTCTCTTTCAGCCTGTCCATCTTAATAATTGTTTGTGTTTTTCTGCTGCTTTATAGTCTTCAAAACATTTTCCCTTTCACACTCTCATTTGATCCTCTCCAATAGGAGGAGGGTGTCAGAGCAATCATGAATTTCCCTTTTGTAAGAATAAACAGATAGACTAGGCAATTGAGTGTTGGGAGAACATATAACGTAGCAGTTAAGAACAAAGCCTCCAGAGTTAGATTCCTGCCAGTCACCTACCATGTAACCTCAGGCAAACTACATAATCTCTCTCAGTTTCCCAGTATATAAAGTAGAGATATTAATCTTTCCTATTTCATAAGGTTTTTGCAAGAACAAAGTATAATACGAAGAATGTCTGGCATAGTACAATAGCACAATAAACCATAAGGATATTTTTATTATTTGTACTGCTTCTGTTGTTATCACATAGCTAGATTATAGCAAAGCAAGGACTAGAATACATATCCATGGGTCTGAAAGCCGTACTATCTGCATCCACCTTTCAATAAAGAAAGTAGGGGTTCTGGCTGTTTGCTCTCCCAAATGAGAAGCAAATTATCCCACGAAGGAATAGTCTAGAGGACCCACCTTCTTAAAAGAAAACCTTTTCTTACAGCTTGCTAAAACTTCAGAAAGGAGCCTGAGGGCCCTGAACTCTTGTAGTCACCTCCAAAAGACAGGTATTATAAAAAACTAGGTTAGTCTCAGAATACTGTTAGCCTTTCCCCCCATTATTCTAATCCAGGAAAGTCAGTATTCCCAGGAAAATCAGCACTACTGACAATCAAAGTTCTTGCTTTTAGCCAGGAGTTTCAAATCCTTTCCTAACCAAACTTTCATCAAATTTGCCCAAAATCACCAAATTTTAATTGTTCAAGTTCTTTTTCCTCCTTCATCCTGGGTAATTACCAATGAATATGTTAGTGAACAGGAAAAGGTTATAAAATCAGCAACAGGAAGAAGAAGGTAAAAATTTGAGTCCACATTACCTAATAACCCAGCTACCAACCACTGAATAATCCACAATTGACTTTGCCCACCATAAAGAAGATCAGAAATCTGTAGTTACAGGACACAGAAACAAACAAATGAAAGCTTAGAAATAGAAAAGAATTAAATTTCAAATGCAACAGTGCCAATATAGAAAAAAACCAAATGGGAGAGAAAATGAAGAGAGTCGGAATTCCCAGGAAATACATTAAACCATAGCTTTGAAAGACAAAGAAAATAGAGAGAAAAAATAACACAGAAATCTACCTTCATTGCACCGTGTCTGACCAAAGAACAGTATAATGAATCTCCCACTACCATTAAATTAAACACAAATTGCTTTTGTTTCTAATTCACATCGGCCTGAGACAAACGTGATGTGTGAAAGTCTTCTTTTTTAATGCCTCTGCCATGCCACAGAAATATTACAACCAGAATGAAAGATTAAGGATGCTTTCCAATAGCTTCCTCTAAAATATAGGCCAAACCTTATAGAAGGTATATGTGAGAGTCATTTGAATTCCAAATGCATTTACAAGGACCAGCTCTATTACAGTGCATAGCAAATGAATCCATAATGAGGAGATATTCCAGACCAATTGTTTCCAAATTATGCTTTAGATTATCTTCATTTCTCTTTTGAAAATATGCCTTGTTATTTTTAGCATGGCATAAGAAATCCTTGACTTTTCTGGTATCAAGTGACATCTCCATTTTCTCTGGCTGCTCTCCCTTATTCCTTTACATACCAGCTTGGCCACATCAGACTTAGACCCTTTTCATTCTCAGTAAATTCCTACCAACCTGCAAAGCCCTGCTCGAATTTCACAAAACCTTTGCCAGGTGGCGTGAGAAATCCCTCCTGGGTGTTCCCACCACCTTAGGTTCATGCAACTTTTGTTCTACAGGTGGCCTTCAAGAATCTTCTCTTTCCATGTCTGGACTCACCAGGTTATAGGTCTAGCCCCAGTGCCCGTATAGATGGACTGTATTAACAATCAGGTACCAGGAATCTATAGGAGCTAGCTTACATTTAAATTTAACGGGGGGGGGGAAGGTGGGGTGCTTATCATAAGCATACACAGGAAGCTCACGGAATCCAAGCCAAGGCCCAGGAAGAGATGATACAAGAAATGGAAACCCATCAGGAATCCAAAGGTCACTCTTGCCTACCTTCCATCACTCATTCACCCCTATATTTGCTTTGCTCTTTAATCATTCACACTGACGTTTCCGTTATGAGCCTACATAACAGAAGAGCAGGGTGGTGGTGAAGGGACTCAGTTCCACCACTGTTTTTGTACTGACGGGGCAAGAGTTCAGCCATGCAAAAAAGGATCCCTTGTTGTCTTCCCTTTGGTCCCAATTCCAAATTCCAGAGGAGGAATCAGATTGCCCAACTTGAATCAAGTTCACAATGACCCAATCTGCTGAGTTTAGATGGTCAGGGCTATGTGGTTCAAATTCAACTAGTGGGGACACTGCAGAGGAAGCAAAAGAGAAGGGAGAATCACTGTAAGGTAAGCAGACAACCCAAAAGGTGACTCCTACACAGACATTCTATTGACTAGAACAGAGAGAGGAAAAGAAGGAAGAAGGGAGGGAAGGAGGGGGAATACATCCAAATACATTTGGAGGGCTTCCTCATGGTGATGAGTCAAACCAGAAGATTAGGAACTTAGTGTCTCACCGGTGATGCTCATGAAATCCAGTGGTAGTGACATTATCAATGTATATATGCATGTGATGAGTATCTACAGGTAAGTAGCCACTGATATAGACTCTTACCTTCAAGAACATGTACGTCGATCAATAGCAGGGATCTGCAGCTTAGGAAAATTCAAAACTAGGCAGGGTTCACTGAAGAACCCCAAACCAAAAAACCATGTATCTGTCAGTGGCATCTGCTCCAAACAACCTAAAAGTCTATGGTCTGAATGTTTAGTAAGCATTAAAATCTCTGGGAGGCATAAGAGAAACCCACATCTATTCACACAAAAGTGTAAATGTGTGCTTGCAGCACACAATTAACTGCCCTTTGGACATCACACATCATCAATAACATTAAGGCCTTGGTACGTGGTCAAGGTTTCCCAAAGTGTGGTTCACATCGGAATCTTAGCCAAGAAATCTGCATACTTAATAAGCTCCTGAGAAGCTTTTCATGCACAGCACCACTGTGAACTAGGTCACTCACACCGGGGGAAACCATAGGATGAGCAGCCCTATGGAGAGAACTCTGTGGCAAGAAACTGAAGCCTCTTGCCAACAGCCACATGAGTGAGCTTAGAAGTGGATACTCCAGCTCCTTCAGAAACTGCAGCCTGGGACTTCCCTGGCAGTCCTGTGGGTAAGGCTCTGTGCTCCCAATGCAGGGGGCCGGGGTTCAATCCCTGGTTAGAGAACTAGATCCCACATGCATGCCACAACTAAGAGTCTGCATGCCACAACTAAGACCTGGTGCAGCCAAAATAAATAAGCAAATAAAGAGAAAAGAAAGAAAAGAAACTACAGCTTGACTGCAACATCATAAGAAGCTCTGAAATCATAATCACTCAGCTCAGCCATTCCTAGATCTCTAACCCTCAGAAACTGTGAGACAATAAATGTTCATTGTTTTATTTTTTTATTTTTATTTTTGGCCACGCTGTACAGCTTGCAGGATCTTAGTTCCCCAACCAGGGATTGAACCCAGCCACGGCAGTGACAGCACCAAGTCCTAACCACTGGACTGCAAAGAATATCCAAATGCTCATTGTTTTAACCTGCTATGTTTTGAGATAATTTGTTACACAGCAATAAATTACAGATAGCTACTCTACAAAGACTACCCCTTCCTGTCCCTGATAACTATTTCTCATGTCAAGAGATGGAGTTTATTTCTCCTCCATTTAAAGCTGGTCTGGCCCTGTGATTGGCTTGAGTAATAAAAGGCTACAAAAGTGACATTCTGCAACTTTTGAGCCCACTTCTTTTTCTTTTAATTTATTTATTTATGGCTGCATTGGGTCATCATTGCTACGCACAGGCTTTCTCTAGTTGTGGTGAGCGGGGGCTACTCCTCATTGCAGCGTGTGGGCTTCTCATTGCAGTGGCTTCTCTTCTTGCGGAACACAAGTGCGGGCTTCAGTAGTTGTGGCAAACGAAGTCCACTTCTTAAGAGAACTAGCAGATTCCACTTCCTACTGCTTGGAACCTAGACACATGTTATGAGTAGCCAAAGCCACATGGAAAGGATATATAGAGGAGAAGTGAGGTGCTCTGTTTGGCATCCCCAGCTGAGCTCCCAGCCAACACTGACTGTGGGCCAGGTGAGTAAGCCATCTTGGACGTCCCACCCAACTGAGCCCACCAGATGACTGCAGCCTCTCAACACCATGTGAAGCAAAACAACCTAAAGAATTGGGGAAAATAATAAATGGTTGTTGTTATTTTAAGTCACTAATTTTAGGGGTAGTTTCTATGTAGATAACCAAAACACACTGTCTTAGGCTAATGAATTTACTCATTAATGGTTGGATTCTGAGCATCAGTCTATAAGTGAGGTATAGATATCTGTCCAAAGAATTTTACTGGACAAAGAACTTACGCATGTAAGATAGTCCTACACCTTGACTCTCCTTTGGATTCACCATGATGCTGGGTATCTACCAGAGGCTCATGAAGACTTTTTGACATTGGTTCCCATAATTTCATTCCTGCTTCTAATAATATCATGAAGAACTAACACTTCCTAAGCTCTAATATGTAACAGGCACTTCCCTAAGTAGTTTCCTTCTCTTAACCTATTAAAGTATTGGGTTGGCCAAAAAGTTCATTTGAGTGTTTCCATAACATCTTACAGAAAAACCCAAACAAACTTTTTGGTGAACCCAATATTACAGCAACACTAAGAGCTAGGTCCTATTGTTATGTGTAGCTCCATCCTCCATATGGGGAAAGTGGGCCTGGAAAGGTAAAGGACTTGCCCAAACTCACCCAGAGCTAATAACTGATGGAGCCTGGACAGTCCAACTTGGCATCCCTACTATTAACCACTGCTCCACAATATTCTCAACCCTACGAGGTAGATGCTGCTATTACATCTGTTTTAAACACAAGGAACCTGAGGCTTAGGGAGTCCCTGGCACAAAGTTCACACAGTCAATAAAGAGAAAAGCTACAAGGAAAACTTCCTCTGATACCAACGTTCTTAAAACAAAATCCTATTCTGCACCCCCACATTTGGAGAATGTGCAGACTGTAGCAGGGTCTGGTCCAGTCATGTATTCTCAACTCTTCTAGGCTCTACCTTATCAGGTATTTTAAGAACAAGGCTCAGTGAATCATGCACCCGTGATATAAACTCAGCAGCTCCTTAATCCTCGCTGCCTCCCTTTTGGAGGAGAACATCATAACTTAGAAATATTCCCTTGAGTTCTTTAAATACTCTGCAAACAGCTGGCCCATTTTCAGGAAATCAGAAGATACATACCATATTTAGAAGTTCAGAGAGAGGAAAAAAAAAAAAGTCAACAAACTCACAGATCTGCAAGAGAGAAGTATTTCTTCTGTAACTCCTCTCATCCTGAAAACTCTTTTGCTCTCTCCTAGTTTTAACTATGACCCTCACCCTCATCCAGGAAATGTACTTTTCACCTCCATGCCCTACAAACAGTGAAGAAACAAAAGAAAGCAAATTCCCCACACACTATTTCATTTGATTCTCATGAGTTTCTTTTAACAGCAAAAGGTATTTCACATATGTAGCATGATGATTTATTGAGAATTTACTATAGAATGATAATCTACTGAGATATTTCTCTGTTACTATTTCTTCTTATCTATCAGGAAGGAATGAACAGTATTTACTCCTTCCCAGAAGGCTTTTCTTCCAGGACCAAAAAGGAAAGCTGTCTAAAAGGGATGGGGGGCGGGGGGTGGTGGGAGGACTCTAATTACAACCCAAATCCTATTTGTCAGTTTTGAAGGCCTTACTCAGGTCAGGCCTTCAGAAGAGACAGATGTTTTCTACTAGGGCTGTAAATACTCAGTCAGTTGGCCAGAGGAGATTTGGGCAAAACATTCTAGGTGCAAATAGTTTGCAACTAATGAGGTTGTTCCAGAATGCAGAGGAATAGGCACTTGGTGTTTTGGTGTGCTGAGGGTAATCTGAGGTGAGATTCCTCAGGCCTGTGGGTGGAGGATGAGGAAGAATTGGCCCTCCTCACATTCATGGTCTCTGAGGCTCTGGTCTGAGTCCCCAGTGCTGTGACCTTGGGAACCTCAACCACAGTTCCACAGTAGCACTTGACATCATCGTGACCACTTTGCATTGAGTGCCAGAAACCTTCACCTTTCTCCTGGACTGCATAGGCCATGAATCTCCAACCAGACTAGGATAGGGAGTCACTGCTGCCCCCATGCCCACATATACACACAAATGACTGGTATTGTCTGCCTAGTCAACCTTGACAAGTAGGGGCCTGAGCTAGGCTTAAAATTTTTAGGATATGTAAAAACATGGTATTGCCTGTGCCCCACTTTATGAAACAAATATATTTCCTAAAACACATAGTTCCTACCGGCACAAAGGAAAAAAATTTTACTTTAATCTCAATTTCTTTAATATTAACCTTTTCCTCTCTCTCCTCCTCTTGGTTTGCTGATATCATTCCTGTTGCATAGGTAATGCTTGAGGCAAGTCACTTCTTGTTTCTTTTATACATTTGCTTGTTTCATCCCCTCCGCTCCTCCAGAAAAAAATTTCCGTTATATAGCATTTTTCCTTTATCAGAATATTTACAGAGTGTCAACTAGCTTCTGAGCACTGATTGGCAAACTAAGACCCACAGGGCAAATCCTGCCCGTAGCCTGTGTTTGTAAATAAAGTTTCACTGGAATACAACCTCTCCCATTCAATCATGTATTATCTATGGCTATTTTTGCACCTTATCACCACATCTGAGTCTTTGCAACAGGAACCCTCAAAGCCTAGAATATTTACTACCTGGTCTCATTCAGAAAAAGTTTGCTAACCCCTGGTCTAGCAGAAGAAAAATACATGTTGTACTGTATATTATTAACCTGTACTCTACCCATTTTTTGGTGATGCTTTAAATAGAGGTCAATGCAAACTGTTCTGGGGTACACCATTAGATTTTAAATGGTCCCAAATACATGGTTTATAGCTGCCATCTATATGAAGCTGAGGTTTCCTATTGCAAATAATAAACTATTCAAGCTATATTTAGTCAAATTTTATAAAATAATATGATGTTGGTTTCTTCTCTACCAGTCAGAATTTAATTAGATAACAGAACCACTCTCAGTATTATGGAATATAAAATTTATTAAGTTTATTATAGAAATGATATTTTGCACAATTGTGGGAGTTGCTGGGGAAGAAAAGATCTGGAAAGGGCAACTTGGAGGACCAGGGGAAAGTCATTAACCAGGCTTGGCCTGGGGGGACAAGCCGGAACAGAGCAGGGAAGCAGTGAGGGTACAGAAAAGCTTGTGTCTACTAGTGTCTACGTTGAAATTGACTGTTAAACCTCCTCTCCCTCTTCCTTTATAATAATCCCACTTGTACTCACTCAAAGAACAGAAATGCACCCCAAAATTCTACCCTTTGGAGGCGTTATGACACTTTGCCTTACAATGGAGTGAGAAGGGTCCACATTCAAATTCCTCATCTTTATCCCTTTATGTAAGAACTGACGGTGATACTCCAGTTTTACTTCTCTGCAGGAATTTCTGTCTCACTCGGAATAAATGTTAAGTCTGGACTTTACTGATGTTGCAAAACTTTCACTAAAGTGATTGGGTGAGTGATGGTTTTGAAACATGTTTGCAAATTCATTGACACTTCTCCCAGGAAATGTGGAGTCTAATTCAACCTCCCCTTGATTATAGACTGGCCTTGGTGACTTCTTCAAAGGGATAGAATGCGGAGAACATGACACTATGAGACTCATGTGACCAGGTCATAAAAAGGAATACACTGTCTACTTGGCTTTTCTTCTGTCCTTAGAACACGCACTTCTGGCACTTCTGGAGCTCCGAGCCATTATGTACAAAGTCCAATTAGCCTGAAGGTACCATGCTGAAGAGGTTACATAGAGTGACCACAAAAGCTAGAGAAAGGTATCTGATGAGCAGTGGTTGACCAGCCCTCAGCTGTTTAAGACTCCTAGCCTAGGCTAGGAGCAACTTTCAGATGATTCCCCTCTTCAGCCTCCAAGCTGCCCCAGCCCACACCAAGTAAAGAAGAAATGAGCTTTCTCCACTGAGTCCTGTTCAGACTGCAGATTTGTGAGCAAATTAGACGTTGTTGAGGGGTAACATCATAAGTTTGGGGATTGTTTGTTGTATAGCCATAGTAACTGAAATAGGATGCAAAGCAATTTTTCCAACTAAGCTATGGAGTTCTAACTCAGAACAATTATGTAGAGCTGCCAAAGATAACAAAGTACATATACCAATACACCACTATAGAAGTTTATTCATCCACACCATTCATCATCCGTCCAACGAATATTTATGAAGCATCTGCTTTGTGTGCTGGGGATTCAGTAAATAGGGCAGAAATGATCTCTGCCGTGATGGAGCATTCAGGCTACTATGGGTTAGAGAGACACTGAAGGAGTAATTCATGAGTGTTACAAAAGGGGGAGCCCAGGATGCTTTGTCAGATTATAAGTCAAATGTCTTTTCTGGGAATTTCTTAAAGATACATTCTCCTTAATTAGTAAGAGTCTTTTAGATTCTGCACTGTTCCAGACATACAGAATAAAAGAAAAGCTATCAATTTATAAGTTCAGCAAATATAGGCTTCCCTGGGTTACAGGGGGTTTTGGTGGCTGCTTTCAACTGTGGCAGTCAGCTGTCCTTTCTCTGGATCAAACATACATAAACAAGATGCTAATTGTATGCTTTGTTCTGCACCTACTTTGAAATTATTTATAATGAAACTATAAGATCATCTTGTCTAAGAAACTGCTGTTCGAAAAAAAAAAAGAAAGAAAGAAACTGCTGTTCGGAGTGGTCACAGTTTGGTTGCAAATCGAAATTGCTCACAAGATCTATATTACAAGCTAAAAGCTTTCTCATCAGGCTGCTGATAATGAAGCTTGCTAACTATCCTGGTGCATAAAGTAGAATTATGAAAACTGATTCAGTCTAATTATCAAAGGGTCGGAGTTTTTCCGCTATTCTCAAAATGTAGCCATTGAAGCGGCTTGAAAACTCGTTGTCCAGAATTTAAATTGCCTATTGCCAAGGCTCAGTGACTGCTCCAGGAATGAATGAAAGTGCTTAAAATCTCCGGACTGTTTGATTACAGGTACCCATCCGTCATTTGCTCGGTCATGTACAACTGTGCAATTAAAACAAATGGTGGCACATAAAAGTCTACCTGAGGTAGATCTTGCCTGTGGGCAGAGTGCTGGCTTGTTAGAAGGAAGTGCCAGGCATAGTGGGGGAAACAATGAATAAAAAAGACACAGGCCCCCATGCAACAAGCCTTCTTGGAGCTCACAGTCTAGCAGGGGAGAAAGACAAGTAAACGGGCATCTATAACACAATACCTAAGAGCTGTGTTTCAGAACGGTGTGGGATCAGGGAAAGGTAACCCAAGGAAGCAGCCTCTAAGCTGAAGGTTGTGCAGGAGTCAGCAAGGCCAAGGTGGAGGGAACAAGTGGGAGAAGACAACATGGTTCAGGCTGAGTCAGGTACAGCTAACGTGGTAGAGAGACAGAATGCCAGAGGAACTGAAAATGTTCGGAGTGGTTGAAATATTAGGAGGCAAAATGATGAGAAATAAGGCTGGACAGGTAGGGAAAAGGGTTAGTCAGGTCATGGAGGGCTTTATGAGCCATTTTAAAGAGGTTCAACTTTCTATTCCCTAGATTTTATTTTTAACACAAAAGAGACATGTTCAACTAGCCTCAGAAATCTTTTTTAAGAGATTCACTTTTATGAAGAGCTAGATAAATGAGAGAATCAGTTCTTCCCTGGTCTTATGTCAAGAAGACAGATAGGACTTCCCTGGTGGTGCAGTTGTTAAGAATCCACCTGCCAGTGCAGGGGACATGGGTGCAATCTCTGGTCCAGGAAGATCCCACATGCCACAGAGCAACTAAGCCGATGCACCACAACTACTGAGCCCGCGTGCCACAACTACCGAAGCCCACGTGCCTAGAGCCTGTGCTCCACAACAAGAGAAGCCAGTACAATGAGAAGTCCATGCACCACAATGAAGAGTAGCCCCCATTCGCCACAACTAGAGAAAGCCCGCTCACAGCAATGAATACTCAATGCAGCCAATAAATTAATTAATTAATTTTTAAAAAAAAGACAGAGAACATGGAGTTCCCATTCTCATGCTCAAGTGTTTTTCTTCCGAAGACCAGTAGCTATTTACTCCTTCACCCACTCAGCCCTTACCTCTCTGCCAGGCAGATTGGAGAGAGAGGGCACAGAGTAAAAAGTATCATTATTCATTCTCAAGAGATAATTATCCAGCAAAAAGAATAAGTATTACTGTTTCTAACAAGCACAAGAGGAGGTAAACATTGAGAGTTTAGAATTGTCAAAGATTTTCTTTTTAATGTAAGAAAGACTCTCATGTACAACATTTAGGCCTTTTCTCCGAGTCTTATAAAAATCACATATCTAATAGTTTAGTACACAGCACATGTGAAATACACTACCAGCATTTGGTAGTAACCATGTTTACTATATAGACAAAGTGGTTACACATATGCAAATTTACTAAGTAATACAATGACCACCACATCTGGAAGTTGTCCTGTTTCAGAAAGGACCTGAGCCAAGTATAGGATATCTCCTAGATTGAGTGCTAGACATTAAGTATACCCAGCATGGTGCCAGGGGCTAAGAATTAATGAATGAATTATGATGGTTTAAATAATGATGAATTAATGAATGACATACGATGGATTAATTATGATGAATTAAATATAAGTTACAGTCTGTTGAAATCCAGGCCTGATGACATGAGGCAGGCAGGGCTTCTAAAGCAAACACAATTCTGTGTTCTGAAAAAATTTCACACTTTCCTGAACCAACCAGGCAAAACTCGCAGTAAAAACTGACTAAGCAAAAAGACAAGTGCATTAGTTTTCTACTGCTGCTATAACAAATTACCACAAACTTAATGGCTTAAAACTACCCAAATTTTGTATCTTACAGTTCTAGAGATCAGAAATCCAAGAGTCTTACAGGCTGAAGTCAAGGTGTCAAGAAGGCTGTGTTCCTTCTGGAGACTCTAGGGGAGCATCCAAGCCTTGCCTTTTCCAGCTTCTAGAGGCTGCCCACATTCCCTGGCTCATGCCCCCTTCCCATCACTCTTCTGTTGTATCGTCTTCTTTTCTGACTCTCCCACCTCCCTCTTTCTCTTATAAGAATGCTCGTGATTACACTGGGCCCACCTAAATGATCCAAGATAACCCTCCATGTCAAGATCCTTAACTTAATCACTCCACAAAGTCCCGTTCTACCATGTAGGCTAACACAGTCACAGTTCCAGGGATTAGGACATGGACATCTTTGGAGGGCCATTATTCTGCCTCCCACAATAAGAAGAGAACAGACTGCAAGACTGAGGGCAAGATTTCATCTGATTTATTCAACATCATCCCCAGCACAGTACTGGCTCATCATCAGTACTCAGTCACCACCCACTGAATAACTAACTGAGTAAATGAATAAGAAAATATAAATGATGTGCTGTTTCTGTGATAACTCCTCATGTGAATGAATGGAGGATTGAAAGGGTACCAACTTTCAGTTTGGGAAGATGAAAAAGTTCTGAAGATGGATGATGGTGATGGATGCACACCAATATGAATGTACTTAATACCAACGATCTGTGCATTTAAAAACTGTAAATGTTACCATATATACATATTTTTTACCACAATGAAAGAATATAAAGGACTAATTCAAAGAGTATATACATCAAGAAAAAAATTATACAATGGCCCTTGACCAAAACCATAACATATGACTTAAATAAATATCCTTCTTATAATAATTCCCAGAAGAGAAAGGTGTGGAATATTCTCAGTCTTAGGGCTGAATCTTCTTCTCATTATTTTATTTGCCTCCTAAAGCATTAGAATTTATCACCAGTTATGTTCATTAAGCCAAAATGTTTTCATTATGCTTTCTAAGTTACACTAATGCGGGAGAGATCACTCAAGCAAGCAGATGTCTATTTGGGCCTTTGGTTGGTTTATTTTTCTAAGTGTCTTCATTTGTCTGCATCATGGTTTTAAACTCTCTCTTAAGTATATTCTAACACACCTACATGCACACAAGCACACACCTGCATACAAAGTCAGCATCCACATGGTGCCAAAACACTATGGGTTCATAGCTGTAATCCAGCCAGACTGCTTGGGCGGGGCTTTCCACAGACTCAACAATCAGAATGTGAAGTGAATCTTTGCTCTTATTTATCAGTTCATTTGGGCAAATTGTGGACACAGACTCAAAGAGATCATTTTCAGAATAGATGGTCAACTTTTATCCCAAAGCAACAACTAGGAACCAATTAGAACCATTCTCTTCAATGGAGCTTATTATTGGTGCTAATCTGTGAATAGAAGGATCCAATTGTGAGGAAGGTTAGCAACCCCAAATAACACTCCCATAAGGTTTATTAGGCTTCTGCCAACACCTTCTGGCTTCCTTAATTGCTTCTTCACGGCTGGTTTCACAGAGAGAATGGAGTCATTTCCAGTGCTATAGTCTAGTTCTCCCAGCATCAAATGTAGAAGATGGGGAAGAGCACAGAAAACTTGGGCCACTCTACTAAGCCTGGAAGAGAGATATTTTTAAGTAACTTATACAATATTGCACAATTAAGATCAATAGAACAGAACCCAGAGTCCAAATCTGTCAAAGTCCACCACGTTTCTACTTCATCATACACTGACCCACAGCTATAGGGGTACCCCTCAGGAAAAGAACTAGCCGATACCTGTCTTCCACAAATATTGAGCAGTTCTTCCCGTACCCTGCCCCCCTTTCAGCAGCCATGTCTCTCATTGCTCTTAGGGGACTCCAGTCCCCCTGCCACACACCCCTATTAAGGAATAAAGCATTATGGGAAACAAACTTTCATGCCAACTACAGCTAGAATTTACCGGGTGCTTACTCTGTTGCCTGGACCTATGTCAAATGTCTCATGTGCATTATGACACGTAAAATCTTTTTCTCAGATATGATTGGATGACACTGAAGTCTGAGAAGTCATAGGCAAAACCAAAGCCTGAATTTATGACACTAGACTGAGTTCCAGGCCTTTTGGGGCCATGACTCCATCTTCCTTGCCTTAGTGAATGTCAGTAAATGGAGTACAATATTGACTTTGTAATATAAACGAAGCAGGCCAGAGAGGCAGTGTGGATAGCAAAAGAACAAGGAGCCCTCAGCCAAGGAAAGAAAGGACTTTTCTACAAACAATGCTCTCTTACATTTTGCTTTCAAAGAATTCCTTTATAGCAGCAAGGACTCTATGAAATACATTTGTGTTGGAAAGCACAAGAATGCATCAATATTTCTTCTGTCTTTTCTATGCCTTGGATTGAAGGAGCTTAAGAGAAGTTGTTCCTTCCAGGGTAAAGCTAACCCTGATGCTAAGAGATACGCAAGGAAAGACGAATCCAAAGTCAATGTTCATAGAGAACCAGGGACCTCTCACCCCTCTAACCACCATCCAACATCTTAGAAAATTAGGCTATATGGTTCCTAAGAGATTTGCTCACAAGAGGTTCATTATTTTTTTAACGAGGCTGGAGTAAAAATCCTCTTGGGAAAACAGCCTTCCCTTGGACAGCTTAATGTTATTTCCTGTCTCCAGATCTCCAGGGCAGAGAGCACCCCTTTGCAAAGTCAGGGAGGGATGTGGTGTGCAAGCAGAAAGGACTTTTTATAGAGACTCAGGTCAAGGAGCAAGAGAAAATTCAAGTTGGATCTGGATTTTTCTTCTTTTCTTTTCTTTTTCTCAGCCAGTAAAACCACCCAAGAGTTTGCTGGAATCCTTCTACAGACCAAGACTGAAGATTTGAAAGGAAGGATTCTAAGCTCTTAATTTTTAGCTTTCTGAAAAGAAATCTTTTTCTCTGAAATTAAGCAGAGAAGCAAGGTAATGCTACATAAACAGTGGTAAATAATCTTGAAAGAAACTGATGGGGGAAAATCAGTGTGGCAGGGATATTTGTTCTCCTTTGAAAGTGACAGAAAACCACAGTTGTCAGATAGTAAGTCTCTTAGCCTACAACACAGGACAAGGGAAGAAACTTCTCATGAGTGAACTTAATACACAGAAAATCCCTTGGTGGGCAGTATATACTCTCTAGGGAAGTTGGTGCCTGAGCTTAGAAAGAAGCAGAGTCAAAAGCAACAGCTCCAGGATGGAGCTAAGCTGATCAACAACACGGCTTTTGCTTGAGCTTGTAAACTTTAAAGAGTTGAAGAGAAGAGTCCAGTGTTCCAATGGCAAGTCTCCTGGAGCACTTGTTTCTGTTCCCCAGCTGGTTACAGCATTTGAAATCCCCCAAGTTGAGTGGTCCTAGTGGGATGTGCAAGGAAAATGTCACTTCATCTAACTGACACCAGGCTAAGGTCAAGCTGTGAAGTTAGCCAAAGCCTTATGGTAAGTCTAGAAAATAAACCACATGGGTTTCCACACTGACCCTGCTACCATCTCCATGGGGAAATCAATTCTAGACCTTATTCTTCTCCTCTGCAAAATGAGGGTTTGATTAGATCATCTCTAGCATTCCTTTAAACCTTCACAGTCTAGATTTCTAAATTTATCTCTGGTCCCCTTTTATTTCCCTCTATTTCAATTCCCTCTCCCCCAGTTTTGTCACTTGACTACACATTCCAAGGCAAAAACCTGTTGCAAGTACTTCTGTAAATGGCAATGTCTGTAAATATTATCCAATTCAAAATACACATACACACACACACAGTCAAGAGGATAAAGATTAGTATCTTCATTTAGTAGATGCAGAAACTGAGATTCAGAGAGATTAAAGCACTTGCCTAAGATCAAAGATCAAGAAGAGTTCTGTGTCTGGTTTTGAACACAGGACCATCTGACTCTTAAAACTCACACTGTTGCTACACCCTGCAGTCTCCCTGTGGGCCTGGATCTCTTCTATGAATCGCATGGCAAATGGCTCTTTTACTCAGCTTGAAACCCCTAAGTAGTGAGCCTCTGTTCTCCATCAAAGTTTACTTGTCCTAGCTCTCATTTCCTCTAGTGCCTATCACTATTGCATTTTCTTTCTAACTGACAGAGGACTTAGCACTTATTCCAATCCACTTATAAAAAAAGAGGAAGAAACCGAAGACAGAGGGGGCAGCTTGTACAATCTCACAGAGTATTTACAGGTAAGGCCCAAATATAGCCCATCAAAACCCACCTCTTTTTAAGCTTTCACATAAAATCAATGACAACTAAAATATAACTGAATTCTCTTAGATTAATGTATTAACGCTCACGGGTATTTTCTTTTAATAAAAAGATATGTTTTTTTCTTAATAAAAAGAATATGAGTTTATTTTGGACACTATGGAAACTAAAGCAAGATAGGACAAGAAAAAAATACACTCATAATTCACCCAGAGAAGAGCACTACTGATTTTATCAAATTTACTTCCAGTACTTTTTCTTTTTCTTGTCTTTGGCATCATTTCAGTTTTACTTATTTTTAAATAAAACCTATTATTTTATGATTATAAACAAATATGTAGTTCACAATGAGATACTACTACATACCCATCAGAATGGCTAAAAATTTTTTAAAAAGACTGACACCATCAAATATTGGCAAGGATATGGAGCAACCAGAACTTGCTTACATCATTGGCAAGAGTATAAAAATAGCACAACCACTTTAGGAAAATGTCTGGCAGTTTCTTACAAAATTAAACATACACCTACCCTATGACCTAGAAATCCTACACCCAGGTAGTTACCCAAGAGAAAAACATCTCGACCAAAAAAAAAGAATACCCATAACAGCTTTATTTATAATAGCCCCAAACTGGAAATAGCCCAAGTGTCCATCAATAGGAGACTGGAAATACAAACAGTGGTGTAGTCATACCATCCCCAGCAAGAAACAAACTACTGATACATGCAAAAGAGTGGACAAATCTCAAAAACATTATTTTGAACAAAAGAAGCCCTACATAAGACTATGTACTATATGATTTCATTTACATGAAATTCTATAGCAAGCAAAACTAATCTATGCTGGAAAGAATTAGAACAGAAGTTGCTTTGGGGACAGGGACTGACTAGGAATGAGGGAACTTTCTGGGGTGATGACAATGTTCTGTATCTTGATAAGGATTTGTCAAGTGGATGCATTTATCAGAACTCACTGAATGCTACACAGGATTTGTGTATTTCATTGTAAGTGAATCTTATAAGAAAAAAGCACACAAACAGATACTGAATTTTAACAATATGTATGATGAAGTACTTGGGAAGAAGTGTACTGATGTCAACAATTTACTGTGAAATGCATCAAAAAATAGATAGATCAGGAATTCCCTGGTGGCACAGCAGTTAAGAATCCGCCTGCCGAGAGCTGGATCAACATGGCGGAGTAGGAGGACATGCATTCACTCCCTTTTGCAAGAGCACCGGAATTACAACTAACTGCTGAACAATCATCGACAGAAAGACACTGGAACTCACCAAAAAAGACACCCCACATCCAGAGACAAAGGAGAAGACACAATGAGACAGTAGGAGGGGCACGATCATGTGAAAATCAAATCCCATAAATGCTGGGTGGGTGACTCACGAACTGGAGAACAGTTATACTGCAGAAGTCCACCCATTAAATGAGGGTTCTGAGCCCCATGTCAGGCTTTCCAACTTGGGAGTCCAGCAACAGGAGGAGGAATCCCCAGAGAATCAGACTTTGAAAGCCAGCAGGATTTGATTGCAGGACCTCCACAGGACTGGGGGAAACAGAGACTCCATTCTTGGAGAGCACACAAAAAGGTGTGCTCACCAGGACTCGGAAGAAGGAGCAGTGACCCCATAGGAGACTGAGCCAGACCTACTTGCTGGTGTTGGGGGGTTGCCTACAGAGGTAGGGAGCAGCTGTGGCTCACCAAGGAGACGGGGGGCACTGGTGGCAGGGATTCTGAGAAGTGCTCATTGGTGTGAGCCCTCCCAGAGTCTGTCATTAGCCCCACCAAAGAGCCTGTGGGCTCCAGTGCTGGGTAGCCTCAGGTCAAAAAACCAACAAGGTGGGAACACAGTCCCACCCATTGGCAGACAAGCAGATTAAACTTTTACTGAGCTCCACCCACCAAATCAGATTAATGTCTTACTGAGCTCCACCCACCCAGCCCTACCCACCATCAGTCCCTCCCATCAGGAAGTACGCAGGAAACTCCTAGATAGCTTCCGCCACAAGAGGACAGACAGCAGTATCAAGCAGTATCAGCAGTATTTCGTCTTGTGGAACTGAAAACCACAGCCACAGAAAGACAGAAAAAATGAAAAGGCAAAAGATTTTGTACCAGATGAAGGGACAAGCTAAAACCCCAGAAAAACAAACAAATGAAGACAAGATAGGCACCCTTCCAGAAAAAGAATTCAGAATAATGATAGTGAAGATGATCCAGGACTTTGAAAAAAGATTGGATGCAAAGATAGAAAAGTTGCAAGAAAAGTTTACCAAAGACCTAGAAGAATTAAAGAGCAAATAAACAGAGATATGCAACACAATAACTGAAATGAAAAATACACTAGAAGGAACCAACAGCAGATTAACTGAGGCAGAAGGGCGAATAAGTGACCTGAAAGACAGAATGGTGATAATTACTGATGCAGAAAAGAATAAAGAAAAAAGAATGAAAAGAACTGAAGACAACCTAAGAGACCTCTGGGACAATATTAAACGCACCAACATTCGCATTATAGGGGTCCCAGAAGGAGAAGAGAGAGAGAAAGGACCCGAGAAAATATTGGAAGAGATTATAGTTGAAAACTTCCCTAACAGGGGAAAGGAAATAGCTACCCAAGTCCAGGAAGCGCAGAGTCCCAGGCAGAATAAACCCACGGAGAAACATGCCAAGACATATAGTAGTCAAATTGACAAAAATTAAAGACGGAGAAAAGTTCTTAAAAGCAACAAGGGAAAAACGACAAATAACATACAAGGGAACTCCCATAAGGGTAACAGCTGATTTCTCAGCAGAAACTCTACAAGCCAGAAGGGAGTGGCATGATATATTTAAAGTGATGAAAGGGAAGAACTTACAACCAAGAATCCTCTACCCAGCAAGGATCTCATTCAGACTCGAGGGAGAAATCAAAAGCTTTACAGACAAGCAACAGCCAAGAGAATTCAGCACCACCAAGCCAGCCCTACAACAAATGCTAAAGGAACTTCTCTAAGCGGGAAACATAAGAGAAGAAAAGGACCTACAAAAACAAAACAAAAAAATTAAGAAAATGGTAATAGGAATGTACATATCGATAATTACCTTGAATGTAAATGGACTAAATGAACCAACCAAAAGACACAGACTGGCTGAATGGATACAAAAACAAGACCCATATATATGCTGTGTACAGGAGACCCACTTCAGACCTAGGGACACATACAGACGGAAAGTGAGGGGATGGAAAAAGATATTCCATGCAAATGGAAATCAAAAGAAAGCTGGAGTAGCAATACTCATATCAGATAAAATAGACTTTAAAATTAAAAGTGTTACAAGAGACAAGAAGGGACACTACATAATGATCAAGGGATCAATCCAAGAAGAAAAGATAACAATTATAAATATATATGCACCCAACATAGGAGCACCTCAATACATAAGGCAAATGCTAACAACTATGAAAGAGGAAATCAAGAGTAACAAAATCATAATATGGGACTTTAACACCCCACTTACACCAATGGACAGATCATCCACACAAAAAATTAATAAGGAAACAGAAGCTTTAAATGACACAATAAATCAGCTTGATTTAATAGATAGCTATAGGACATTACATCCAAAAACAGTGGATTACACGTTCTTCTCAAGTGCACATGAAACATTCTCCAGGATAGATCACATTTTGGGTCATAAATCAAGGCTTGGTAAATTCAAGAAAGTTGAAATCGTATCAAGCATCTTTTCTGACCACAACGCTATGAGATTAGAAATTAATTACAGGGAAAAAAACTGTAAAAAACACAAACACATGGAGGCTAAACAATATGCTACTAAATAACCAAGAGATCACTGAAGACATCAAACAGGAAATCAAAAAATACTCAGAGACAAATGACAATGAAAACGCAACGATCCAAAACCTACAGGATGCAGCAAAGGCACTTCTAAGAGGGAAGTTTATAGCAATACAATCCTACCTCAAGAAACAAGAAAAATCCCAAATAAACAACTAAAGAAATTAGAAAAAGGAGAGCAAACAAAACCCAAAGTTAGTAGATGGAGAGAAATCATGAAGATCAGAGCAGAAATAAATGAAATAGAGACAAAGAAAACAATAGCAAAAATCAATAAAACTAAAAGCTGGCTCTTTGAGAAGGTAAATGAAATTGATAAACCTCTAGCAAGACTCATCAAGAAAAAGTGGGAGAGGACTCAAATCAATATAATTAGAAATGAAACAGGAGAAGTTACAACAGACACTGAAGAAATAAAAGCACCACAAGAGACTACTACAAGCAACTACATGCCAATAAAATGGACAACCTGGATGAAATGGACAGATTCTTAGAAAGGTATAACCTTCCAAGACTGAATCAGGAAGACATAGAAAATATGAACAGAACAATCACAAGGAATGAAATTGAAACTGTGATTAAAAATCTCCCAACAAACAAAAGCTCAGGGCCAGACAGAGTCACAGGTGAATTATCAAACATTTAGAGAAGAGGTAAAACCCATCCTTCTCAAGCTCTTTCAAAAAATTGCAGAGGAAGGAACACTCCCAAACTCATTTTATGAGGCCACCATCACCCTGATACCAAAACCAGACAAAGATACCACAAAAAAAGAAAACTACAGACCACTATCATTGATGAATATAGATATAAAAATCCTCAACAAAATACTAGCCAACAGAATCCAACAACACATTAAAAGGATCATACACCATGATCAAGTGGGGTTTATCCCTGGAATGCAAGGATTCTTCAATAGACCCAAATCAATCAATGTGATACACCATATTAATAAAGTGAAGGATAAAAACCACATGATCATCTCAATAGATGCAGAAAAAGCTTTTGAAAAAATTCAACACCCATTTATGATAAAAACTCTCCAGAAGATGGGCATACAGGGAACCTACCTCAACATAATAAAGGCCATATACAACAAACCCACAGCCAACATCATTCTCAATGGTGAAAAACTGAAAGCATTCCCTCTGAGATCAGGAACAAGACAAGAATGTCCATGCTCGCCACTACTGTTTAACATAGCTTGGAAGTCCTTGCCACAGCAATCAGAGAAAAAAAAGAAATAAAAGGAATCCAAATTGGAAAAGAAGAAGTAAAACTGTCACTGTTTGCAGGTGACATGATATTATACATAGAAAATCCTAAAGATGCCACCAGAAAACTACTTGAGCTAATCAATGAATTCAGTAAAGTTGCAGGATACAAAATTAACACACGGAAATCTCTTGCATTTCTATACACTAACAATGAAAGAGCAGAAAGAGAAATTAAGAAAACAATCCCATTCACCACTGCAACAAAAAGAATAAAATCCCTAGGAATAAACCTAACCAAGGAGGTAAAAGACCTGTACTCACAAAACTATAAGACACTAATGAAAGAAATCACAAACAGATGGAGGGACATTCTTCCCATGTTCTTGGATGGGAAGAATCAACATTGTGTAAATGACTATACTACCCAAAGCAATTTACAGATTCAATGCAATCCCAATCAAATTACCAGTGGCATTTTTCACAGAACTAGAACAAGAAATTTTACGATTTGTATGGAAACACAAAAGACCCCGAATAGCCAACGGAATCTTGAGAAGGAAAGACAGAGTTGGTGGAATCAGGCTTCCTGACTTCAGGCTATACTACAAGGCTACAGTGATCAAGACAGTATGGCACTGGCACAAAAACAGAAATACAGATCAATGGAACAGGATAGAAAGCCCAGAGATAAACTATGGTCAACTAATCTATGACAAAGGAGGCAAGGATATACAATGGAGAAAAGGCAACCTCTTCAATAAGTTGTGCTTGGAAAACTGGACAGCTACATGGAAAGGAATGAAATTGGAACACTCTTTAACACCATACACAAAAATAAAATTAAAATGAACTAAAGACCTAAATGTAAGGCCAGACACTGTAAGACTTCTAGAGGAAAACATAGGAAGAACACTCTTCGACATAAATAACAGCAAGATCTTTTTTGATCCACCTCCTAGAGTAATGGAAATAAAAACAAAAATAAATAAGTGGGACCTAATAAAACTTCAAAGCTTCTGCACAGCAAAGGAAACTATAAGCAAGATGAAAAGACAACCTTCAGAATGGGAGAAAATATTTGCAAACGAATCAACAGACAAAGGATTAATCTCCAAAATATATAAACAGTTCATCCAGCTCAATATCAAAAAAACAAACAAACATCAAAAAATGGGCAGAAGACCTAAATAGGCATTTCTCCAAAGAAGACATATGGATGGCCAAGAGGCACATGAAAAGATGCTCAACATCACTAATTATTAGAGAAATGCAAATCAAGACTACAATGAGGTATCACCTCACACCAGTCAGAATGGCCATCATCAGAAAATCTACAACAGTAAATGCTGGAGAGAGTGTGGAGAAAAGGGAACGCTCTTGCACTGCTGGTGGGAATGTAAATTGATACAGCCACTATGGAGAACAGTATGGAGGTTCCTTGCAAAACTAAAAGTAGAGTTACCATATGACCCAGCAATCCCACTGCTGGGCACATACCCAGAGGACACCATAATTCAAAAAGACACACGCACTCCAATGTTCATTGCAGCACTATTTACAGTAGCAAGGACATGGAAGCAACCTAAATGCCCATCAACAGATGAATGGATTAAAAGATGTGATACATATATACAATGGAATATTACTCAGCTGTAAAAAGCAGTGAAACTGGGACATTTGTAGAGACAAGGATGGACCTAGAAACCGTCATAGTGAAGTGAGTCAGAAAGAGAAAAGCAAATATCGTATATTAACACATATATGCGGACTATAGAAAAATGGTACAAATCAACCCGTTTGCAAGGCAGAAATAGAGACACAGATGTAGAGAACAAACATAAGGACACCAAGTGGGGAAAGCGGGGAGGGTTGGGGGGAATGAACTGGGAGATTGGGATTCCAAATTGTATACTCTAAATATATGCAGTTTATTGTCTGTTAACTGTATCTCAATAAAAGTTCTTAAAAAAAAAAAGAATCCACCTGCCAATGCAGGGGACCCAGGTTCGATCCCTGGGTGGGGAAGATCCCACATGCTGCCGAGCAACTAAGCCCATGTGCCACAACTACTGAGCCTGTGCTCTAGAGCCTGCGAGCCACAACTATTGAGCCCACGTGCCACAACTACTGAAGCCCGTGCTTAGAGCCCATGCTCCACAACGAAGAGTAACCCCCGCTCACTGCAACTAGAGAAAGCCTGCGCACACCAACGAAGAACCAACGTGACCAATTTAATTAATTAATTTAAAAAATAAGATGGATCAAATGAAAGACTGGGTAGGTATGTGATAAAGCACATGTAGTAAAATGTTAATTGTAGATTCTAGGTAGTGAGTATATTCATCATAAAATTCTTTCAAAGTTTCTATAGATTTGCAAATTCTTATAATAAAACGTTAGGGAGAAAAGTTTTTTAAAATTGTAGAAAGTATGGAAAACTCAAAAAGTTCAAAGAAAATAAGACTCTCCTAAAACACTACTGCCCAACAGCAATATTGAAAACAACAGTGAACTGCTTTCCATCCTTTTTTTCTATATTTATGGGTGTGGGTGAGTGCTCCACAAAATTAGCATCAAACAGATTTATATCTTCCTATTATGAAGTAGCATTTTATCGATGGCCCTTTTCCAGATCATTATTCTTCAAAAATATTGTTATAATTTATTTAAACGTATTTCAAACATTTCAGGTTATAACACTTGGATGAACATACACAAGTAAATAGACATTTTGCCTGGGGCCTCATAGCTACCTAAAGCTTTTACCAAAAGGAAGTGTTTTTTAGGTCAGTACAGCACTGTGGTTTAAAGAGTGCACGTGAGCCCAACTCCACCACTGACTCCACCGTTACCTTGGGAAATTTACTAAATGTCTCTAGTTCTGTTTCTTCTTTTGTGCCCTGACGTAGTTCGTGGGAAGTGCCTAGCACTGTGCCTGGCACATAACTCCCAGTAAATGGCAGCTATTATTATTTCACCCAGCCATATCACTTGTGTACTGTGACAGCTAGTTGAGGATATTTCTGACAAAGGAAACATTCAGGGATACACAGCAAGAACCACAGCTATAATAAGGACCATGTCTAATTTGACTTAGTATCACCATGCCTTGCCTAGTTTCCATCACATAAGAGGTGCTCAATAAATATAAGCTGAATAAATAATGAATGAACGTATAAATAAGAGGGTAGCTACCCGGCTTTAATTCATCTAGGCATGAGGCTAGCCTCAACCTCCCTTGTAAGTTTTTCCTGCCCCTATCCCTCTGGAAGACGCTAAACACATCTCTCCTCTGTTAGCTAACATTGTATCATACACCTCAATTAACTAAGTGGCAGCCCAGGGTTCAAAGTCTGGCTCTATCTCTAACCAGTGGTGTGTCTTTGGATCAAAACATTAATAACAACATTCCCATTATTCTATTAGACTCTTAAAATAAACTCTAGAAAGGGAGGGGAAGCAGAGCATGTCATTCTACCCCCTGTTCAGAGGAGGAAACTGAGGCCCAGAGACGTGAAATGATTTGTCTAAATTCCCTCCTCCAGACCAGGAGGCAGTCAGGTAAACAACCTCTACAGGCTGGTTTGGCTCTACAGGTCTTAAACTGCAAAGTTTCCTCCTGACCACTGCCTGACTGTAAATACGTTCCCCCATTGCATTGTCCTTTCTGCTACATCCTTCAGAGTTAGCTCTCCTCCCGGCTCCCTTCCCCAGAGAGAGCTGTGTAAGTCGCGCTAGGGATTTTTGACAGCAGAGGGGGCTGCTGAGCCAAAGCAGGCTTTCCCCAAACAAGGAAGCGAAAGAACTATGCTTGCTTGCTGAGATGCAGCCAGAGTTCCTCATTCTAACCCGAGTTCTGAGAAGACTCATAGGTCGCAGTAGTACAAAATACTCTAGGGATCTGTAGTACAAAATACAATCCACGGGGAACATGTGCTCTGGTCCTAGCTCTGCCAATAACAATTTGTCACCCCAGGAAAGTCCCTTCATCGAAATGTAAAAAAGTCCTAGCTCAGGGGTTCTCAAACCGAGCTGCACATCAGGATCTCCAGGGCTGCTTATCAAAAATACACAATCTGGGGCCCCAAGCCAGACCTACTAAACCAGCATCTTCAGGAACAGAACCAAGAAATCTATCATTTTACAATTTAAGATCCCAGGATTTTCTAAAGCACAGACATGTTTGGGAGCCACTAAACTACATACATTGAAGGGTTTTTTTTCATTCTAAGACTGAAAACTCAAAATGTGTTGATCTCTTTCCTACTTCCATAAAATATGACTGCTTTTATTTCTGATTTATTGGTAATTGACTACCTAAAGAACTGTCTCAAGAATGATTTGAAGGCAGGACTGTACGGTAGTAATAAAACACAAGCCACAAGTGTGAGTCACACATACGATTTTACATTTTCTAGTAACCACTTTTAAAAAGTTAAAAGAAACAAGTAAAATTAATTTTAATAACATTTTATTTAACCCAATACATGCAAAATATTATCATTTCAACTCATAATATCAAAATTATTGAGAATTTTACATTTTTTCTTTTGTGCTAGGTCTTAATGATCTGGTATGAATTTTACCTATACAGCATATGTCGATTTGGACTAGCCACATTTCAGGTGTTCAATGGCTGCACGTGACCAGTGGTTACCAAATTAGACAGAGCTGTGAAGCCACATCAATAGGAGATAGTGCAAAAATCAATTAGAAGCATTCACAATGAGCAGAGAATTGGAGGGGAGGCACTTGTGCCATATAGCTGTCATCACTGGGTAGTGGACACCAAATGGCCTAATTACTAGTTCTCTGAAGATCAGGCCAAAAAAAGAAAGATCAGGGTGATTCGGCTTAGGACTCAATCATGAGAAGGAAACAGGAAATCCACACTAGTGATTAGTGGTTAGGAGCACTGTAATTGAGCATAACATTAAAATAAGAAAAAGATTTAGCCAAAACAAATGCAGAATAGGCCCAAGACCCAGCACCTTAGAATATATGTTGTATTCTTTCTATGAAAATAATCTTCCTGACTGTCAGTGTCAATATAATGGGCCTACTGAAGGGCTATTATTGCTTCATTTATAAGAAGCATTCACAGTGTGGCTGAATCTCCACTGTGAGAAACAGCCAACTGATAAAACTGCAGAAGAAGTGGGGGAGGAGGGTACCTATGGTCACGGAAATAATAATGTAATCAGTAATAATAATAGGTCTTATTTAAAATTTATGATTTTAAAAAGCACTTTATCCATTCTCATTTGTTCCTGATGACATATGGGACAGGCAGGTGGGATGCCTTTTAGACTAGGAAACTGAGGTTCTGAGTGTATGCCTAAGCCTCGTAGCCAGAAAGTGAATAGCATAGTTTCTCCACATGAAGCTCTCTGGTCCATATGGGAATTCAACCTTGGCCTCATTATCAGCAGGCTCTTGCCAGCTACTTACCTGATGCAGCTATAAATATCGTTAATTCACTTTTCAAAGGCCTTTCCTCTTCTAACAGATTAAGTTCCTGTTAGCCTCCTATCCACCCCCTCCTCTGTGTCTGTGTCTGCATCTCCTCTGCCGTCTCTAATCATATGTATCCCTGGAAGGTGTAAATGCCTTTGCCTCGGGCAAGGATGCCTTTTCTACAGCACCATGTGGAGCCGCCAGCCAGCCTGTAATGTGGGAGCAGCACTTTTCTCTGATGGCTGAGTCCAGGTAACAACTTGCAAAGTCACTCAGGAGACATGGAAGGGCTTCCGGCACAAAAGTGATGTGATGAGATAGGATGGTGTGTGAGGTAGGTGAACAGTTGAAGTGGAAAGAGAGAGAAACAGAAATAAAAAGAGAAAGAAGAGAATTGTCATCATCAATATCAGTTCACCCTTCAGCTCTTAGTTTATATCACTTTCTCAGAGTCCAATCTACATGTCCAACCTACCTAAAGTAGCCATCCCATCACTCTCTATAAGATCCTCATCCTTTAATTGCTTCATAGCATCTGTCACTCTCAGATGTTTTTGTTTGTTATTACCTGTCCCCACTCCAGGTTAATCATAAGATCCATGAAAGCACAAACACTACCTGTTTTATTCATTGGCCTATCCACAAACAATACAACTACACCTAGCCCTAGTAAACATTCATTAAATATTAGTTTAATGAATGCATGAGGGGCTGAGCTAAGTTTAACACCTTTTACAGGTTATATCACTGAATCCTCACATTTACTCAAGGAATAAAGTCTTATCACCTGCACTTTACAGGTTCGCATAATCTATGTGTGACGTAATAAAGAGTTTATAATCTGCACACTGTAAAGTCACTGTAATTGTCTAATCCCCAAATCTAAAATCCTTTTCTCAAGGAAACCTTTCCTCATTCATTCCAGGCTTGCTTCGACATTGGAGGCTGCTGACCCTAGGTTTCTCCTAGGAAAATCTCTCTTGGATTCTACTCATTTGGGCACTCAACAGAAGTTTGTTAAGCACCAACTATGCGTCAGACACTATTCTAAGGGTTGTGTGTGTAAAGCTTTGATGGCCAAGCAGGAACTGGGAAGGGTCCCAATGTGGTGATGCTGCTTTGCTCCCCATCATTTCTTCTCAACCTCCTCCATTTTTCCTCTGTCCCTCAATGTGAGTGCCCCCCAGGTCCAGTTGCAGGCCTCTCTGCGTGTACATTTTCACCTGCAGTGGAGATTTCAATCTACCATAGCCTCTTAAACAGTCACCTATGTGTAAATACCTCCTAAATCTATAATTTCTAACATGGACCTTTCTCCTAAACTCTAAATCTGAATCTCTTTTCTACCTGGACATCCTATTACCACCTTACCTCAACTCAACAGCCCTAAAATGGAATGCATCCATGTGTCTCACTCTCCCAACCTATCTTGCATTCCTGGCATCTATTCTCTCAGAGAAGTCACAACAAGGAAACCAAAGAGGCAAACTAGCAGTAGGAGAATTGACCTTACAGGATGACAGACTGGGAGTGTCTGAAGTAGAGTGCCCTAGAAATCAGTTCTGTAAGTACAAAAGACACGTTTTCAGCTGCACCTAAATGTGTCAGCAAAAGGTCTAAAGGCTTCATCATAGAAGGTGGGATCAAGGACTCCTACAAGAATGTTCAAATCCTTGCAGTTAAGTCATTATACACTACTTAAAGCCCCCATTGCACAGATTCTACTTCAATCCCCATGCAAGGATGGGCTAGAGTCAATAAGGAAAACCTTTAACCAAATACACTTTCTTCTAGTATAAATTCAAAAGTTGCCCAAAGCATTTGAGTTGCCAAAACAAATGGAATATCTTTGGCTTAATGGATCCAGGTGAAAGGAATGCAGAGATTGCATAAGACTTTAGCATAAGAAGTCAACTCAACTCCCATCACTGGTGGAGGAATTCCCTGTACTGCAGAAAAGACAACCTGAATTCATTGAGGGCTACTACTAACCAAAATCAGTACCTGCGTGCTGTACATTCTTTGAGAAAGAATGCCATGAATGAATGATTTCTGCCATGGTGAGGAGGAAGACACAAGGTAGTAACAGGATTATTTCACATATTTGCCATCTGGGTGGTCAGGCAATTTTTAGATGTATTCCACTAATCATAGTCAACAAACATCAGCATTTTCTTTTTGTACAATGCACAAAAGTAGATTTAATTTTGACCAAACATGTTTTATTTGAATTAAGCTAAGGAATAGCTGCTAAGGATACCATACTGCTAAGGTGAAAGCCATGGGTTAAATCCCTGTGGGCAAGTTAACTTTGCTCTAGTGAGCAATTCCTAATTTCATCCCTCGTCAAAGTCACATATTATAACTGTATGTTATTCAGTTATGTAAAAACCAAATTAAAATAAAATGCACTTTTGGTATTTAGATGTAAATCTCCCCAAATTAACCTATAGATTCAATGCCAATCCCAATCATAATCCAAGCCAGTTTCTTTATAGAAATTGACAAGCTGGTTTTTAAATCTAAATAGAAATGCAAACGATAAGCGAAATAATTCTGAAAGAAAAAAAGAACAAAGTAAGAGAATGCACACTATCTGATTTCAGGAGTTATTATAAAGCTATTTTAAAAAGGAAATGTGATATTAGTAGAAAGTCATACTTACAGATCAAATGAACAAAACAGACACTCCAAAAAGAGATCCACACGTACAAACTCAATTAACTGCTAACAAACATGTCAAGGCAATTTAAATGGGAAAGGATAATCTTTTCAACAAATGATACAAGAAAATAAACCTCATCCTTCCTTTATATCGTACACAATAACTCAAAAGGAATCACAGCTAAATGTAAGAACCAAAACTATAAAACTTCCAGAAGAAAACATAGGAGACTTTGGAGTAGGTAAACATTTCTTAACTCCGACCCATGAATACAATAGATTGGACTTCATCAAAATTAAAAACTTTTGCTCTGCAAAAAACATTATTAAGAAAATGAAAAGCCAAGTCCCAGACTGGGAGAAAACATCAGCAAAACAGTTATCTGACAAAGGATTGTAACTAAAAAATATTAAAAAACCTTAAAACAATAAAATAGCTTAAAAATGACAACATATGCAGATATTTGAACAGTCATTTCACCAAAAAAAAAAACAGTATACAGATAGCAAATAGGCACACAAAAAGGTGCTCATCATTATTAGCAATTAGGAAAATGCAATTTAAACCACAACGGGATATCATTACACAATTCTTAAAATGGCTAAAACTAAAAAGACTGACCATACCAAGTGTTGCTAAAAATGTAACTGAAACTTGCATGCACTGCTGGTAGAAATGCATAGTGGTAGGACAACTTTGAAAACAATTTGACAGTTTTTTAAAAAGTCAAATATATACCCACCATAAAGTTCAGACATTTCTCTCTCCTAGATATATACTCAAGAGAAAAGAAAGTATATGTCCATAAAAAAGACTTACATGCAAATGTTCATAGCAGCTTTATTTCTAATGGGCAACTGGGAACAACTCAAACGTCTACCAATAGGTGAATGGATAAACAAACTGGAATTCCACACAATAGAATACTACTCAGCAATAGAAGTGAAAAACAAACTGTTGATACACATGACAATATAGATGGGCCTCAAAACAATTAAACTGACTGTCAGAAATCAGACAAAAAAGACTAATACTGTATGACTCCATTTATATAAAATTCTAGAAAATGCAAAATAACCTATAGTAAAAGAAAGCAGATCAGCAGCTACTGGGGAATATTGTAGGGGACGTAAAGAAATTTTTGAGAAGTATGAATATGTTCATCACATTGATTTCAGTGATGATTTCACAGGTATAGACATATGTCAAACTCATCAAATTGAACACTTTACACATGCACAATTTATTTTATAGCAATTATACTAAACAAGTTGTTTTTAAAAGCATGAGAAGAGACTAGAAATTTAAATAAAGTATTTAAGAAATGCTATTTGATTACAGAAGTACACATTACAGATTACAGATATAAATTTCCTTTGCCCTATTTGCATTTTCCAAAATTCTAATATTTTTGAAGTTTTTTCCCTCAAATATACTTTTATATTTGCTCATTATAACAAAGTTAAACAATAAAGGAGTTTAAAAGGCAAAATTTATTCATCGCCCTTACTACCACCAGCAAAACCCAATCCCCAAGCGATCACCACTAACAATCTGGTGTGAGGCTTTCTAGATTTCTTTAATGAATAAATTAACATGAATTGTGTGTATGTGTATGTGTGTGTGTGCGTGTGCATATTATACATATATAGATTTTTTTTCCCACTTCTGTAGGAAGTTACAAATTACTGAACTAACACTAATTCTAAGAAATGCATGATGCAGACTTCCCTGGTCGCACAGTGGTTATGAATCCACCTGCCAATGCAGGGGACACGCGTTCGAGTTCTGGTCAGGGAAGATCCCATGTGCCACAGAGCAACTAAACCCTTGCGCCACAACTACTGAGCCTATGCTCTAGAGCCCGCGAGCCACAACTACTGAGCCCAAGTGCCACAACTACTGAAGCCCACATGCTCCGCAACGAGAAGCCACTGCAACGAGAAGCCCCTGTACCACAACAAAGAGTAGCCCCCGTTCACCACAACGAGAGAAAGCCAGTGCACAGCAACGAAGACCTAATGCAGCCATAAACAAATTAATTTATTTATTTATAAAAAAAAAGAAAGAAAGAGAAGGACAAATATTGTATGCTAACTCACATATACGGAATCTAAAAATGGTACTGATGAACTCAGTGACAAGAACAAGGATGTAGATACAGAGAATGGACTGGAGAACTCGAGATATGGGAGGGGGCGGGGGGTGAAGGGGAAACTGAGACGAAGCGAGAGAGTAGCACAGACATATATATAGTACCAACTGTAAAATAGTCAGTGGGAAGTTGTTGTATAACAAAGGGAGTCCAACTCGAGGTTGGAAGATGCCTTAGAGGACTGGGGCAGGGAGGGTGGGGGGGACTTGAGGGGGGGGAGTCAAGGAAGGGAGGGAATACGGGGATATGTGTATAAAAACAGATGATTGAACCTGGTGTACCCCCAAAAAAATAAAAAAATAAAAATAAATAAAAAAAATAAAAATAAAAAAAATAAAAAAGAAAGAAAGAAAGAAATGCACAATGCATGATTCTACCAGTTAGAAAAAGGACTTATGACTCAGGTCCATCTCACAGTGGGTTCAGTGGTTCCCTGATTCTACCCCATGTTAAATACAAAATTTCTGTCTTGTGCATCCAAACTTATAAATTTGATTGGGTCTGGCATAATATTCCCTTTACCCTCACCCATCCAGATTCATTCCCTAACATACTCCCTAGATTTCTATACATAAAAATACAGAGAGACAAAATCTTCCAAATTTTGGGGCACTTATGATCCTTCCCCATGAGTTACACTTTGTACCTGTCCTCCTGACGCCTGCCAGAACAAGTCTGGGTTGAGTCTATAAGCAATGAGAGTGGTGGGAGGTAGGTATGGGGAGGATCAGCATCCCACTGTAAAGCTACCACTTCAAGAGAGACTCTTACAGGTTCTTCAAATCAAGGGAAACTAGACTTCTCTGATATGGAAGGTCACAGCTGCTGACCAGAAAGGCTCAGCAAAATCTGGAGGTTCAGCAAATAACAAATGTCAGCAAGGATGTGGAGAAAAGGGAACCCTCGAACACTGTCCGTGGGAATGTAGACTGGTGCAAACACTGTGAAAAACAATATGGAAGTTTCTCAAAAAACTAAAAACAGAACTACCATATGATCCAGCAATTCCACTCCTGGGTATATATCCAAAAAAACAAAAACACTAATTTGAAAAGATACATGCACCCCAATGTTCATACAGCATTATTTACAATTGCCAAGATAGGGAAATAACCTAAGTGTCCATCAACAGACAAATGGATAAAGAAGATATGGTCTATATATACAATGGAATACTACTCAATCATAAAAAAGAATGAAATAATGCCATTTGCAGCAACAAGGATGGAACTAGAGATTATCATAATAAATGAAGTAAGTCAGAAAGAGAAAGACAACTACTATATGATATCACTTATATGTGGAATCTGAAAAACACGACAAACTAGTGAATATAACAAAAAAGAAGCAGATTTACAGATACAGAGAACAAACTAGTGGTTATCAGTGGGGAGGGACGAAGGGATATTATAGGGGTGGGGGAGTGGGACGTACAAACTACTGGGTGTAAGATAGGCTCAAAGTTGTATTGTACAGCACAGGGAATATAGCCAATATTTTGTAACCACTGTAAGCGGAGTATAACCTTTAAAATTGTATTTTAAAAATAGTTTCGTACCAATATGAAAAAAATTTGGAGTTCAAAGTGCTGAGCTGTACTGGAATCTGCCTATGTATCCCTATCTTAATTTTCAAGATCCCACTCCTGCCCACACAAAGCATAAATTTAACATAAATTTAACATTTGTGAGACCTGTGAACTCCGTTTGTGTTGTAATTCAGCCACTCACAGGGTTAGACTTTGGGTTTGACTTTCAAAAACCTAACCCCATGGTACAAAATGTAAGCTTTCTTTTCTTCCTCAGAGAAGTCATAGAAGCTTTGTATTTCCTTATTTGGATCTTGAGCTAAGAATTAAAATCCTTGAGCTTACTATTTTCTTTCTCCAAATTCGCTGATGCCCTTGAAATAGTTAATCAACTCCACAGTCCTTACATATATTTTCCACTACAGTGTTTTACGGTAGCAGCTACTTAGTTATCTTGCCTTCCATAGGCACCGCGCTCCAGGTGACTACAGGTGATCAGTTAAGTAACTGATTTGCCACTATACCATCAGTGTCCCATTTAACACTGGCAACAGGCTCATTTATGCCATAAAATCAAATCTGATTTCCTGGAACCATTCCTGTACCAATAACTGTATCAGAAGGGTCGGTCAGTGAAGCAAAATCACCCAGAGTATATAAAAAAAATTATATAGAAATCAGATCTTACACAACTGTGAAAGAAACTGGGAAATAAAGGTCAAGTAGGGAAATCCAGATGATCAGAAGAGCCACTAACTTGTCAATCTGAGAAACCAAGAGCAATCAGCCTCTGAAGTACAACCACAAATAAGGAGTGTGTGGAAAGGTCAATGGAAAGCTGTTGCTTCTGTGTTACCACTGCCTCTGTGGGTCCACAGCCAAGCATCCAGCGCTGAGTCTGGGACCCACAGTTAGGAAGACCTGAGAGCACCAAGGACAAACTGGAACCCTCCCAGGATCTATCTGTCACCACAACTGACCACAACAACCCTCTGAGAGTTATCGCCACTTCTTCACTTCCACCTTCCCAATCTCACAAAAGCTCCTCTTTTGGCCAACTCTTAACACAGAACCATATGGCGAAGGGAATTCTGGGAAATGATTTCCAGTTAAACCAAGCCGACCCAACATAATCTAGCACGTATAGTATACTATAACATAGGCATATCATGCTTTATCTGTTCCTTTATTAATTATATATACTTAAGTTGACTCTATTAGCTGTTTAAAAGTGCTGCAATAAATATCCTTGAATATATATGTACGTATTTTTTTACCAATTTTTTTTTAAGATAAATTCTTAGAATTAAAATTGCTGATTCAAAAGATATATGCATTTCAAGTGTTTGTAGATGAGTCCAATTTGTCCTCCAAAATGGTTACGTCAATTTACACCCTTTTCTACCTTGTTTCCTTGTCCACACTGAATATTATTTGCCAATATGATAGATAAAAATGACATATTGCTTCATTTTGCATTTCTTTGATTATTAAAATGATTGTCTTTTATATCTTTCATATGTCAAAGGGTTTATATTTCTTCTTTGAGTTATATTTATAGTCTTTGCTCTTTGTCTACAGAGTTGTCTTTTTTTTGTTGATTTTAGGAGTTCTTTATCTCTTAAATATATTTTAGGTAAATATTTACAAATATTTTCACTCAGTCTGTAGTTTACATTTTAATTTGGTTTATACTGTTGGACTTTTTGTTTTGGTTAGGATCCTATCACTTAATAATAAAGTTCATGTGTGCTTGTGGGCTTAATGATAATATGATGATAATATGACTCTATTAGTGTAAAAATTCCTCACTGCAAGAAAAACCACAGACGTATAGATCCTATTGACGGCAGGTTAGAAGCAAAGCTATCCTAAATGAAGCAAAGAATTACAGCTATAGCTCTAAACATAAACAACCCAACTATAATTTTGTATAGCTCTAAACAACCCAACTATAATTTTGAGAAAATCCACAGAATCCTAATTCTGAATACAGAAAATCTCTTTGAATATTTAACCAATAATCGCATTGTCTCAGAACTCTGATTGGAATTTCTTAGAGCCTATTCAATGAAGGGATACTAAAAATGAGGCACGCATGCTATCAACACCACCACCATCCCCTTTTTTCACCCATGCTAGACAGTGCTAATTGATTATTCTTGCTTTCAGAGCCCATATGTGATCTAAAAAGCTTTCTCTATGAAGCATTCAAGGGAGCTGCTACCAATAAGTCAGATAAAATTGTTTTGCTACCCTGTCTCTAATCCAACCTTTCATTTTTAGGTGAAGAAATGAAAGTCTAAGGCAGGGATGTGACTTACACAAGAACATGCAGCAAGTTAGTTGCAAAGCCGGAGCTCAAAACTAGCCTTCTGCCTCCTAGTCTAACACTCCTTTCACAAGACTACTGTATCTTGCCTCTTCTGCTACAGCTAGAGAAAGCCCTTCATGGAGCATTTGATGAAGACCTTTCAAAGAGTGAATATTACATAACTGGTTTAATCATAACATATGTGTCAATAGTATCCTTATAGCTCTAGAGCTGGGTTAACAAGGGACTAAGTTGGGAAATTAATAATCTACAAGAGGCACTGAAATATACAATGACAAAAGAAAGTTGAGACCTTTCACCTCAGTGAAAGCTCCATCTGGAATTGGATGAAACACTGAAAAAGTTGCTTGTGGCGGGAGTAGGGAGCAAGGGTCCCATCAAGGAGCAGACTCAGTACCAAGTGATGGTCTCTAAGCGAGTGGTCTAATTAATTTTTGTTTTGAAAAGTGGAGCAATAATAAATTGTTAGGGACAATCAAGGAGAGATTAAAGGCTAACAAAAGCTGGCCTCCAAGACGACATACGGATGGCCAAGAGGCACATGAAAAGATGCTCAACATCACTAATTATTAGAGAAATGCAAATCAAGACTACAATGAGGTATCACCTCACACCGGTTAGAATGGGCATCATCAGAAAATCTACAAACAGTAAATGCTGGAGAAGGTGTGGAGAAAAGAGAACTCTCTTGCACTGCTGGTGGGAATGTAAATTGATACAGCCACTATGGAGAACAGTATGGAGGTTCCTTGAAAAACTAAAAATAGAACTACCATAAGACCCAGCAATCCCACTGCTGGGCATATACCCAGAGAACACCATCATTCAATAAGACACATGCACTCCAGTGTTCATTGCAGCACTATTTACAATAGCCAGGACATGGAAGCAACCTACATGTCCATCAACAGATGAATGGATAAAGAAGATGTGATACATGTATACAATGGAATATCACTCAGTTGTAAAAAGGAACGAAATTGGGACATTTGTAGAGACATGGATGGACCTAGAGACTGTCATACAGAGTGAGGTGAGTCAGAAAGAGAAAAACAAATGTATATTAACACATATATGTGGAATAGAGAAAAACCCGTTTGCAAGGCAGAAATAGAGACACAGATGTAGAGAACAAACATAAGGACACCAAGTGGGGAAAGCGGAGGGGGCGGGGTGCGGGGGGGAGTTGGGGAGGAATATATTGGGAGATTGGGATTGTCATATATACATTACTAATAAGAAAAAAATATCAAATTGTACACTTTAAATATATGCTGTTTATTGTATGTCAATTGTATCTCAATAAAATTCCTGAAGAAAAAAAAAAAGCTGGCCTCCTCTCTGTCCCTCCCCCATGCATGTTACACCTCACCTCTAAACTGATCCTGAACAAATATCTAAGGACTATCAATTTAAAGAATCACCATACTATTGATCTGCTCTGAACACCAAATCACTGATCCTCAGGAGGCAGTCCCATGCCACCAGCCAGCTCTGTTTACCCCTGCCTCAAACTCTACCCATCCTTGCATAACTACTCTACAAAAGCTTTCCTGATTCCCATTCTGCCCACAGTTACTTTTCGCCTTTTGTTTATCATCTGCATCCTGATTAGGCCCTGGGAATGTGCCACCTGTTATCAGCAAGTATCTCTCTAAGGAGGGACAATCTGCTTCTTCTCTACCAGGCACAAACTATACCTTTTCCTTATTTGTATGCGGTGCAGCTCCTGATTGACACAGTCAGTGCTCAAAAAAATCTGTTGATTAAATGGCCAAGAAGGAAAACTCACAGTGACTTCTGGGCTTGACTTTCAAGGTTCTGTGGAGATCTTGGAAGCACACAGAGTGCCTTTTCCTCAAAGGCCTATCTGACTGGGTCCTGTGCCATTTGTGGAAGGATTCTGCTTGGAGAGGCATGATTTTGAAAATCCTACACTGTTTTTGTTTTTTGACCAACTCCCATTTTATCATAATACTACACAAATAGTAGCAATTTGTTTCTATTTGCTCTCATGCCTAAAGCTAGAAACAATTTGTGGTGAGGCCCACAGTGTAATTTATTTTATCTTGGATCATAAAGGCTGGAATTAGGGAGAGAGATGAGAAAGAAAGAAAAGTGGGGCAGGAATAAGGGGAGGATGAGGTGGTTGGTAATGTGAGTACACTGATACACGCAAATCTTTAGAAGAGTGGCTCTTAACCAGGGGGAGACTCTGTGCCCCCAGGTAGGCTTCCACATTAAATATAGCACATCCAGTTAAATTTACACATTCTAAAATTTATTCATTGTTTCTCTGAAATTCAAATTTAACTATGCACCCTGTGATTTATTTATCTGGCAATCCTACCCAGGGGACACATAGCAATGTCTGGAGGCATTTTTGATTGTCATGACTTGGGGGTTGTTAAAAGATAAACTGAGGCATATTAAAAATTTTAAGAGTTTGAGCAAAAATCAATTCATCTTGGGCAGTGCCAGATGGGAAGTGATTAGGAACCTCCTCCAACAGGAGCTGAGGGAAAAACTTTTAGAGATAAGACACGGAGGCAATGCAAGGGAAGTACTGTATTTGATTGGCTATAGCTTAAGCGGTTGCCTTATTTGGGAAAGCCTAGGTTAGCAGTTTGTTTGTGGTGAGCCTTAGGTTTTGATTCCTTAACTTGGGGGATTTACAGGTTTAGTTGTGGTTGCTTACATAGGCTGCTAAGACATTAGAGCCACCTCAGTTTAATGATCTCCTTGTTTAATTTATTTCACAGGGTGCTGCTGGCATCTAGTAGGTAGAGGCCTGGGATGCTGCTAAACATTCTACAAGGCCCAGGACAGTGCACCCCATAGCACAGAATGATCTGGTCCAAAATGTCAACACTGCCACTGTTGAGAAGCCATGATGTAGAAGGAAAATTTTCATCTCTAAAAAGTACCTAGTATGGCTAAAATAGCACCATAGGAAAACAGTATGCATACATAAGCATATATATTTTTCCCCAGAAAACATGTTTGCAAAGCTTTTCTCATTTAAATCTACAAGCTGTGATGATCTAGAGTTTTATCACAGTAATTTCTCCAATTTCTCCCAGGGGAGATATAACAAAATTCAGATCACATTTGGGGGAAAATACTTAGAAATAGTAAGTGATTCTCCAGGATCCCACAGAGCTCTAAGGAAAACAGAACTAAAGCTCACAACTGCTAAACATATTACTCATTCCAATAAAGCCAGCCTCTGTGTGCCTCTCCTGTTCAGCTCTCACCATGCTCAGAATAGGGCGATTGCAACAGGTTTTCATTTCCAAGAGATCAAAAGTTTTCACAACTGATTAGTATCCAAAAAGCAACAGCCTCCTTTAACCTTGAGATGCAAATAGCCCAAGATTGTCAAGGGATCTGAAGGGCTGGAGGATTTGATGGAAGATCAAATTCCTGACATTTCCAAGGCAATTAGTTTCACATGCAAAATCACAGGAAGGTCCTGCCTATTCTCCTGGAGCAGGAAAGCTGTAATAAGACTCTGAGCTTTACAGACTTGGGCTAATTGGTCTGTACGCACCCAGCAGAGTTCATCATTGCTATCCCCATTTCATAAAACACAGAAGGTGGTAGAAATCTTTTTACTCCACCACCACTGGGCACGGGCTTCTCTAATATTTCCTTCTTTGGATCACTATACATAAACTCCAGGTACCAAAGGTGGGGATTGCTCTGCTAATTATTCATACTAGAGGGAAGGAAAGGTCTTGAATTAAGTCAAATCTCTTTGCAAGTGCCTCTGAACATTCCACTTGAAGGTGAGTTCTGGCCTCAAAAAGGTTTAAAACTGTCAGCACTCTTATCTAATAGTTCAGGAAACCAGGGAGGAAGTTGCTGTCAATTACAGCCAGGACTTTGGAGCATGAGCTAAATTGATTTTGAAAGACCTGATTGCTGAACCGCTTCCCACACACTGGCAGCCACGGCTGGCCTCTCCGGACGTGCCATGGCAATCGAGATCCAGCCAGGTGGCTGAGTCCATTTGGTGGCTCAAAAGCAGCCTGTTGTCACGATGGGATTTTCTGCTCACAAATGTACAGTCATGTCTGCATGTCTTTTGTCATCACCTCGACTCTCTGAAGGGCAGCATGTCAGCTTCCTCCAGGGCCATTTAATGGCTGGGGAATCTTCCATCAGGAGACCCTGCCTGAACGACAAGGTTTATGACAATCCCAGACTCTCTAGAGCTTTCACCTTGATGTTTCCCTTCCTCTGGCACCGATGAGGCTTCATCTTATGCAAGCTGGCAGCTTGCTTTCTCAAATCAGCCAAAGGATACTGGTCACAAAGACTTGCCCAGAGAGAATGTGGCCAGCCAAAGATGCTGGTGGGATCCTTCCTGGCAGGAATTACTGACTGAACAGCCCAGCACTGACTTCCTCACCCTTTTGGCTTTCCCCTACCTTTCAAGAAAAAGGTGAAGCTGATAACAGGAGGTCCAGGCCCTACAAAGATTTCTGCCCCCCTTACCTCTCAGGGATGCTTGTGACAGTAAGGTGTGGTGGTTAAGAACAAGGGCTCAGGTCTCTGCCACTTTACTAGCTTTGTAACCTCACACAAGTTACTTTTTAACTGCAATTTCCTCACCTATAAATGGGTGATAATGATACTGAGACTACAAAGAGTTGTAGGGAACAATAAATGAACCACTGGCACTTGCCAAGGACTCAATAAACATGATCTTGTATAGTGGTGGTGGTAGTGGTGGTGGTGGTGGTGGTGTGGGTTTCCCATGTCAATCAAAGTCATAGGTAAATTTAAGCCTTCAGGTACAGTCTATGATACCCACAAAAATCAATCATGAAAAAAAAAAAAAAAAAAAACTCCAAGTTGCCTCATTTTCTTGTTTGCCTGTTGCACTCTAAAACCATTCTCTATCCCCACCCAGTCCCAGTGCCCTACTCTTGCCCTGTTTTACCAGAAATCTACACCACCCTTTCTTTGACCTTCACTTAGACAGCCCTTTTACATGCACCCCGGCACACATTAAAATCCTGCTGCCCATTACATCAAAACTCCAGCTGTCTCCAGCACTCTAGTCTCCACCAGCATCACAGCATACACACTGGACCAGCCCTGGGCACTGGCAGGTCATACCGCTACCTTCAAAGAGTGACCTGAGGAGTGTCAGGAAGCCATGCTTGTCCAAGGACCTCCCTGGCTGGTCACTCTCAGAGCTTTCCTTTTGTCCTTACTGGCCTAAAAGATCCAGTGTGAAACTTCTCATTTAGACAACATCAAGTAATCCATGAGCTACTATAGACGTTCATTTACTACATGAGAGGCGAAGGAAAGCCACTTCTCTTACTAGGTACCCGGTAAGTCCTTAATTCACAAAAATCAATCAGATTAGTGCATTGAAAAGAGAGCAGATGGAGAGACCTGGACCACAGATGGGGAAGTTTTGCTGGGATTGTTAGGAAAACAATTTACTGTATGAAGGACAGGCAGCTCTGGGGACCATAAGTATTGGGGGAATAATAAGGGCTTGATATCCAGGAACTTAGAAGGGAAGATGCCCAAGATCGTAGGGAAGAGATATAGGAAATGTCACTTTCTCCCACTTCCCATCTTGTAGCCTGAGTCCTGCCTCCCTGAACCAGAAGGCAACAGCTGGCTGGCTGGATATGCATATTCATGAACCCATGCTGCTGCAGAGAGAAAGGCATGAATATTTTAAATCTAAATTTTCTGTTTCTGTCAGAAGCTTGCAAACTTTTGCAAACAAATTGTGGAAGGCAGGAAGTTTGTTTGAGGGTAGAAGTCATTACCTTCTCGGGATTAAAGAACAATAAATTTTTTCGCCTGCAGGGTCTGTTGGGTAACTGATATCAAAAGAAAGGGGCAGGGGAGGGTGATCCATGTGGGGCTTTTATTATGTCCTTGTGGTGGGTCACTTTATATGGGAAAAGAATCCAAGGGTAGAAAAAACAATAATAAATGCAGATTAGAATAGCACAGACTTCTAAAGTATCTAAATTTATAAAGTCATTACTTTAGGTGACCTGAAGCATTTGGTATCACATGTAATTTTTCTGACTTCCATAGATGCCATTAACATTTGGCATCTAATTCCCCAATGCCTACACACCTAAAAATAAAGAAGAAAAAAAGAAGGCAGGTATAGTAGGGTAAAAATGCTCCCCCTCGACCTCCAAATATCAGTGATTTGAGAGATAAAGGTTTATTTCTCATTCTCATCACAGTCTGGTGTGGAATGCAGTCCCACGGGTGCCCAGATCCTTCCAATTAATTCCCTCTTTGGAGCTGGTCAAGAAGGTAGAAGGACAAAGCCCAAAGAAGGCTTTTCTGTGCTTAACTAGCTCAGCCCAAAGATGACCTTCATCACTTCAGCTTACATTACGTGGGTGGGAATTAGTCACATGGCCCAGACTTAATACAAGGGGCTGGAGAAACATAGTGCAATATATGTGTTCAGGCAGAAGAGAAAATGGATTGACAAGCACCTAGTCCCTACCATAGCAAGTAACACTAATTTTAGCATCTAGTCAGTTTTACATTTAATTTTCTCTTCATTAGCACAATATATAATGCAGAATATGGCTGTGTTGAGCAAGATTCAAATTCAAAGTAATCAGAGGAATCATCTTTCCTCAGATTGCCACGTCTTTGGCAGGTTTCCTGTCACTTCCTACTTCCTGACCGTAACAGACATAGCTAATTAATCATGATATTCTCCCATATAACCCCAGTCACAGCCCCACAATCCTTCTCAGTATAGAATTACAGATATTCAGGACCAATGGATCAGAGGCAGCATGTAATACACTACCTATTTTCATCAAGAATCACTTGATTCTTTCCACCCCTTACATTTTATATATGAAGAAACTGAAACCTAGGGAAGTAAAATAACTTCATTCACTGACAAAGTTCTCTTTTGTCCCTACTATATACTAGACATGCTAAGTTGAGACAATATTCCTACAAACAAGATACAGGCCTGCCTCCAGGAACTTAAAGGAGAATGGAAGTCAGATGAGAGGAGGGTAATTACAATACAGTGTGACAAGTGCTAACATAGAGGTAAGGGCAGGATGCTATGGGAGAACATGGCAGTGACATCCAACCTGCTCTTGAGGAGGGTTAGGCAAATCTTGCCAGAGGAAGAGCCATCTATGCTAATCATAAAAATGAACAGACTTTAGCCAAGCAAAGGGTGAAGCTGAAGGATAAGAATATTTCAGGCAGAGGAACAAAGATCAAAAGGTAAAAATCAGGATGGCAATATATAGAAAACTGCAAGAAATTTAGCCTGACTGGACCCCACAATACAGAGAGATGAAATTAAGGGTGTATCAATTAGCTCTTGCTGTGTAACAAACCACCCCAAAAATTAGTGGCTTAAAATAATAACATCATTATTATTACTCATGAGTCTGTAGTTCAATTGAGCTGTTCTCCTAGTCTTGGCTGGCTCATTCATGCATCAGCAGACAGGGCAGGTAGTCTCTCTCTCATATGTCTGGGCATTAGCTAGCTGTAGACTGGTTTAGGATAGCCCTGGCTGTGACAGCTGGGCTCTTCTCCAAATAGTCTCTCATCCCCCTGCAGGCTAGCCTGGCCTTTTCCACATGGCAGTGGCAGGATTCCAAAAGAGAGAGCAAAAGCAACATCCTCTGATGCCTAGGCTCAGAAATAACACAGTGCCACTTCCAGTGTATTCAGTAAGCCAAAGTGACAAGGACAACTCAGAGTCAAAAGGTGAGAAAGACTCTACCTCTTGAGGGGAGAAGCTACACAATCTTTTTGCTGAGCATGTGCACACAGAGGGGAAGAATTTAGTCAACCTGCCACAGAGGGAGAGCAGTGGCAAGAAGTAAACCTGCAAAGATTGACAGGTCCAAGACATAAAAAGTCTTGTTTTCCAAACTCAGGTATTCAGAGAGGCAATGGAGAAACATGGAAGAGTGGCATGTTCAGATACGAACTGTAGGAAGGTGTTACTTTAACCCAAAAGATAGTTGATGAAGGCCTGGATCATGGCAGGAGAGATGGATTGCACAGTGGTTAGATTCAAGAGATAACTATAGATGCTACTTGTTGTGGCAGTGAAAAAGAGGGAAGCACCTAAAATTTTATAGCTGGTGAGTGGAAGAGCTAAGATTAAAGCCAAGCCTTCTACATCCCAATCTCATGTTACTTCAGTTCTTCCCCCTCAGTACAGTATTTTAAGTTCATGGATTTTTCCATCCCTCCCCTACCAGTTACAGTGTTTCCTTGGCTGCTTTCTGAATCCATTACCAGGAAATAGAGGCACCAAGGCCATTCTAAGAAGTAAACCTCACTGAGATATGAAGCCCTGCTTATCACAGCTAACTGTCAGCGGTAGAACGCCTTTAGAGATAGGGAAATAACAATAGACCCTAATTACAAGTGTGTCCACCTGGTGTGGCCTGGAAAATCATTAACTATTGTTAGATAAAGAAATCATGGTTATTGCTTACCCAGAAGCATGCTTCTCAAAGTTGCTTATGTGAGAAGCAGCTCAGTTGCAAATCAACACCAGCCATTAGGAGCATTCACCCTTTTGACTTTCAATTTAGGACTCATATTTGAAACCATTTTGTTTTTCTCTGCCCACAACATCTCAGTCCTTTGGCCTGTCTCTCCCAGCCAGCAGTCTGCAGGCCTCAGTTCAATTTCAACTGCTCTAAAGAATGGCTTCACCAGAGCTCCTCACAAGTGAATCCCATTCATACCAAATCAGTATTGCCCATATTTTGTCTGATCTTTGCAAACATACTCTCCAAATCTGATGAAATCTACCTAATTGATTTTGTGGGTCATGATGACAAACAAACTACTTCTGTTTACTGATAGTGGATAATTGACCATACACTGCACTTTTCTAGCAAGGGGCTCAAAACAGTTTTTGAATCTTCTTGAACTTAATATTATATGTTGACAGGTATGAGTCAGCTGTAATTATTCCTTTTTTTTTTTTCAGGTCCAGTGTGACAGTTGATCTGCAAAGATGGTCTCAATAATTCTGCCCACCCTTTATATTGTATACCCTTTTTCAGCAATTCCCACCAAGAAGTGGAATCTGTTTCCCCACCTCTTGAATCTGATTTGGCCTCATCACTCGCTGAAGGAACAGAATATGGCATAAGTGATACTGGGTAATTCAATGGGCCTTGCAGCTTCAGGTGTGGCTCTCCTGGAGCTGCTGCCATGTTAATTAATGAGAGCCTGCCAGATAGCCTGCCAAGCTGGCCAGCTGGAGGATTAAACAAGAGGATGTGTACTGAGTCCCTAGCACATAGTAGGTGTTACAGTAGATGTGAGGTGCTTGCTTCATTTTCTACAGTAATCAGCTCCTATCTAGGTAAGGCCTGAATTAAATTAGTAATTTTTGAACATTTCTTTTTAAGAGTAGGAGAATGGTTTTTCCCTCTTGTTCAGAAATGCACTAAGAACCTGGTGTGATGATGGCCAGTTGAAGTGTGTCAAATATGATTACCATCTGAAGGACAACAGCAGGGTTCTTTAAAAACCCTCTGCCCCTTACTGAGAGAAAGGGTTCACTTTGTAATATGTTCTCAAGCAATGAGCACAGAGAGGACTTTGAGTTCTGAATACTAAGTATAGTTCAAAAATCCAACTCATTGGAAAGGAAAAAGGAAAATCACAGGTTTTACAACAAAGTCACTCTTCAGGTTCTCGGAATCAGTTTAAAGGGCCAATTTTACTGTTTGCCTGCCAAACCTGAGTATTTTTGTCCTATTGCTGCTAACTGCATAGGTCTCCATAGGTCACCAAAGCCCCAGAGACTGGGCTGCTATAGCAGGAAAAACTAGTCAAACTGGTGGAGGGCAGTGCAGTGGGTGGCAACTTACTCCTTTCTTAGAGTCCTTTGAGGTTCACAAGGAGAAAGGGGTGTGGGAGGTGAGTGGCGGCAGTGGTGAAGGTAGTGTGACATTTTCTTCCCAAGACTGTGTGATGGCAGCAGCAGCAGAGCTGATAACAGTCCAAAATCTGGATAGTCGTTAATAGAAAAATCTACAGTGCCTGCTAAAACATCCTGACCACCAGCAGGAAATACATTCAACCAGGGTCTGCAGTCTTTCAAAAGCACCCATCCAAGACTCTGGTGCATGCTCTTCCATTCACAGAGGCTGTGCCCATGTATAGGGTGCAGTGGGTACTAGGTACTGAGAACAGAGAAGGAAGGAAGTGAGAAAGTCAATATTCCCCACAATTAGGTGCTTTAGCTGGGGCAGTAGAGGGGGGGAGGTTACTTGTATGCCAGTTTTCTTTGGCATATGAGTTGACGCTTGCCAATATTTGCAATGAATTGAAGTCTATATGAAAGTTATTTTAATGAGTAGAAATCGTGACTTAATACTCCAGATTTGAGCAGTGTCACATATTTTTATTTTTATAAACCACACAAAATCCACCTTCATGTCCTGGACGATGAGGTCAGTGAGAAGATGATATCATTTTTGTCACTTTTGACATTTTTGTGGCTTCTCATCTCTGCCTTGGTTTGTATCGGAGCATGGGTGTGGTACATTCCAGGGAAAAATGGACGTGAGAGCTCTGGTCAGTCCCTGCTGGTCAGTATCATCACCACTGTGCCTTCTGATATGTGTGCTATGGTTGAGAGCTGCTCCCTCCATTTGTTGGTACTGGCTGCTCTGTGTGCTCTCTCCTTCAGCCTTCCTCTCCCTAAGTCCCTGGGCCACAGGGGCTGGGACGCTCTTCCCAAGAGCACAGCAGCCACACAACCACACAAGGGCCTGTGATTTTTGAAGGGCTTTGTACAAGAGGCAGCCCACATTTCAGACACCCTACACAGAAGTCTACAATCCCCATCCCACCCCCGTCTTCAGGACAGAACTTCAGCACAGTTCCCTCAGCTGGAAAATAAACAAGGTTGTCAATGCACCTGTGGAGCAGGAACCTGAAACTCAAGGCTGTCTGCCCTTCCTCAGATGTGAATGGAAAATCTACCTCCTCATTCTTTGGCTCTGAGTCCACCACAATGAATAAAACAAAGCATAAACTAAATAATTATTAATGATGACCTGCCTGATGTTGAACCATGGTCATTTCTCTGTCTTCCCACTGTTGGTAAATAACAGTAAGCCTTTCCTGATAGACAGAGAAATGCAAAGTCGCTTATACAACTTGTCCATGCTTTCTCTGTCCAAGCTACTGTAGTCTCTAAGACCATCAATTCCCAGGGAGTTATCACCAATTGTTTACTTTTCAATATAATTACGATATGATGCACAATTAGGCAGTTGTGTATAATGATCATCTATTGGGAGATTACTTTGCAATAAGCACTATGTCAAGAGCTAAACTTGCATTACCTCATTTTATCCTCAGAACAACCCACAGAAGCAGGCGTTATTATCCCCATTTTCCAGCTGTGAAAATCAAAGCTCAGAAAGATTAAACTGCTTATGATCACCAGTTTGTACATACAAGAAGTGGGGTCAAGGATACACTGTCTGACTTGAGAGCCCAAGCTTTGAACCTCTATGATATGTAGTCTTCCTACCACATATAGGATATTGCCGAAGCGTGGCTTACTAAGCCCCTGCCTACCTCTCCAGACTTCTGTACAGCCGCACATCACATTTCAGGTCCAGCAAAGAACATACAACTCCCTGAACACAACCTGCTGTTCTACACCTTGGAGCCTCAGTTTCCATGGGTTGCTCTGCTAGGATCACCTGCTCCCCACTGCTTTTGTTCATTCATCTCACACAAATCAGCCCAGATATAAGCTCGCCAGGAAACTTTCCCCAATCCTTTCCCCAGGCTGGGTTTGTGTCCTCCCTCTGTTGTCCCCTAGCAGCCTAGGCATTCTTCTGCCATTGCCCTTACCACATTGTATCCTAGTATTATATTTCCTGTTTGTTTGTCTGTCCTACTAGACTTTCAGCTTTATATATATTACATATATAATATCTACAAGTCCCTCGGGCCCACTGTTAACCAAAGCACAGATGGAATGACATGGTAGTGAGTCAAAATACTAAAGCATCTCTATACATCAATCAGGCAAATGGTATTTATATATATAAATATATACATATATACATGTCCTGTTATATACATTAAATTTATATTTTTTACATTTGTATTTTATATATATATATGCATATTTCAACCTCCAACACTTCATATATTACCTATTGTGTATCAGATACTCAATAAATATTTGCTGACTTGTACTTCCAACAATGTTAAGTGAGTTTCTGATGCTTATCTAAAAGCATTACCCATGGCTTTGAAACAGTAAGTGAAAAATTACCACCATTTACTTCAAGCAGGATTTATCACAGTCACTAGCTCAAAGAGCACAAAGAAATCTTGAAGAAAATTTAGTTCACAATGGCATCTAGATGAAAGACTCTGTCTGGAATGGGAAGCAAGGAATTGAGTTCAAGTCCCTCTTAGCTACTTTCCAGCTCAGGCACGCGTGACCTCCCTGCACTTTTGTTGGTTCATCTGTGAAACAGGGTGAATCTTACCTTATCCACCATTAACGGGTGGTGTGAGGATCAATTAAGAGAATATTTATGAATACTGAAAACATCATATAATTAAACGGTTTTGCTTTGTTTTTGCTTTTCATAGAGCCTGGGACGTAGTAAATGTCCACTAGTTGCAATTAAAATGAATTAGTGATTAAACTCTTCATTCTCTGGTTAAGATATCAGAGAGCAGACTAAATAACTTGCTTAAGTTTCCCCCTAAACTGTAAACTCACAGAAAGCAAGACATTTTTTATCCCCAGCACCTAGTACAGTACCTGGCCCATGGTAAATGCTCCATGCACTTGTAGACGGAAGAAAGGGAGGGAAGGAAGGAAGAACATCATACAACTAGGAGTGACTAAAAAAAGATCCTTCCATCTGATTATGGCATTAGGTACTCTAGGTCAGTGGATCTCAAAGTGTGTTCCTGAGAACCAGCAGCATCAGCATCAAGTGGAAACTTGTTAGAAATGCTCAGACTTCATCCCAGACCTTCTGAATCAGAATCTCTGGGGTTGAGTCCCTGCAATCCAGGTTTTAACAAGACCTCCAGGAAATTCTGACACATGCCGGAGTTAGACATCATTGCTGGAGGAGAAACTTTTCATCATCTGCTTATATCTGAGACTACACGGAGAGAAAAACGTGAATGTATTTACAGCTTTTAAATAATTTATTCAAAAAACCTAGTGCATATTATTTTCATTGTCATTTCCTTCTAAATTGACATACTTATGATATAAGGGGCATACATTGCTGGAAAGATTGCATCAATAATGCAATATGTTTTTGTTTAAAAATAACATTTACTGAATTGTTCTCTAAGTATAGAAGACTACATGATCATTGCTAATAATACGGATAATACTGAAAATTATGACACTTACATAGTGTTACCATATACCAAGCACTATTCTAAGCATTTTTCATATCTTAAATAACTTATTGCTCAAAACAATTCCATGAGGCAGGTATATATATATATATATATATATATATATATATATATATATTTTTTTTTTTTTTTTTTTGGCACACGGGCTTAGTTGCTCCGTGGCATGTGGGGATCTTCCTGGAGCAGGGATCGAACCCATGTTCTCTGAATTGGCAGGCAAATTCTTAACCACTGTGCCACCTAGGAAGCCCAAGGCAGGTATATTTTTTATCATCCCCACTTTACAGAGGGAAAATTGAGGCATGTAGAGGTTATGTAACTTGCCAAACAAAGGTCACATGGCTGGTAAAGCCAGGATTTTTATCCATGCAGTCTAGCTCCAAAATTCCATGAGATTAACCATGTTATACTATAAATCACCCATGATTTAGAGATAATCACTGATTATTAATATTTCTGGAGAATTTAGAATTTTCCTTCAGGTTGGTAAAATAAATACACACACACACACATATACATATATATATATACACAAATATCTGTGCATTTACATATGTGTATATAATACATTGATAAACATATTTACTTATTTATAATTGACTTATTTACATGTAACTAATTTTAATAGTTTTTACATTTTTAACTTTTTATATTTTTTACAAATACATTTATTTACAATTTAAAAAATAAAATTGGGTCATATGCTGTTATAACCTAATTATTTTACTTAATATTATATACACATTCCAATGTTACTACAACTCTAAAATAATTGTAACGGCTGTACTGAATTCTCTTCTAATTTATTTAATCAGCTCTTTATATTGAACAATCAGATCATACCCAATGTTTTGTATGGTAACACAGTAATGAATATCTCTGAACCTAAAGTGTGACGATCATGCACCTCCATTCTGAATCAATGAATCACTATTTAACATGGGCCCACATAAATAAAGAAGAAAATTCTCTCCAAACAGTACATATAGTCCATAAACTTTCTCACTTTAATACTTTATGACAGCAAAATCTAATTATGCCCCACTGCCCAGCAGCCAGACTGGCAAATAATTACACAGGTCATTTGAAAATACTCTGAGTGACAATTTTATTAGCTTTATATTAAGGAAACCACAGGCACTATTTTCAGAGATTCAGAGATGCAGTAAAGGAAGAACTGAATAGTGATAAAAGGTAAAAATATTTATGAAGGAAAATAAAAGTTCTCCTTGCATCTAGATTCATCCCAAAGGCTACACAGTCTAGAACATAGCAAATGCTTTGTGAATGAGTATTCATCTAATACCAGTAAATAGATGAAAACATGAGAGAAATTAGAGAAAAGGTGAAAATAGGCCCTTTTTCCAGACTTCTCTGAAAAAGGCTATTCATTCCACTGCGGCAAATAATTTGAATATTATTCATACATCAACACTAGAGAGAAATATAAATAGCAAAGCGATTCATTTACACACCACCACATTCCTGGTGCAGCCTTCTAGAGCCTCAGTGTGTTTGGATTTGGCCTGAGGTCTCCCGAATCCAAACTCCCAAGGAACTTGAGGGAAATCAAAGTCTTTAAGCCAAACTGGAGAGACCCAGGCTGTCTGCTGCAAGCTAATAACAATAGGATCTCTGTGTCCACACCTGTTACAGTGGGAAGGGGAGGTGCGACTCTACTAATCCAGATTTAACCAGAGGATCAGTTCTGGGAAAAATGTGTAGGGAGGAGGCAGGTTGGTAGTGCCAAGAGTTTCTGGAAACTCCCTCTTTCTCTGCGCGTTTTATGTGTGTGGGGAATCTGGATAAGGAAACACCCAACAGTTCCCAAAGTTAAAATGACACTGTAGTACAGGAGTGGAGCCTTACCTTTGGAGTAGATATGATACCTGAAATTGGAGAAAAAAAAATAATGATTAAAATAGATGTATACTGCCGGGAGCGAGCAGGTCATTTCAGTGTCAGAACCTACCAAGACCTCTTTTCCTGTCATTATCTCATGTACTTTCTTGCCAAAGGAAAATTTCATACTGTGGAGAGACAGGTTCTTCTGGTATAACTGATCCTTTTGAATCATGTAACTAAATTTTAAAGGCATGCTGTTGCCTTAAATGTTTGAGAATCCTAAGATGCTAAAGTTAGAAGGACTTTCATGTTCAACAAATTTCAATCTAGCATTTCTCAGATGAGAAAATTAAAGCCTAAAGAGATGAAGTAACTTCCAGAATCACAGAACAAATTAGTGGCACAACCAGGATGAGGGCCACAATTTTGATTTCCACTCCCATACCACATGGCCACTGCCCCATGCTTGTGGCCTCAGTGTAATGATATTACACTTCCTCAGACCATCAGCCAATAAATTTTATTTTACCCCAATACTGCTTAATTCCTTTGCATTCTTTTATTCAACACCTATTTACTGAGCACTTTCTAGATGTCAAGGTTCTAAATCCAGATGAGAAAGGAATTAGCAAGATACATCCTCATCTTCATAGATTTGGGGGATACAGACAAGGAGCAAGAAAGAAGATAGGTTCATGTCATGATAAATGCTATGAAGACAATATAATAATGTGGCAAAGGGTGTCTAGGATTGGAAGAGGCTACTTTATAGAGAGTAGTCAAAAAGGCTAATCTGAGCAGGTGACATTTCAGTTAAAACTTGAAATATGAGTAGGAGTTGGTCAATCAAAGATCTAGGTGAAAAGCATTTCAAGCAGGGAAAAAAAATAAGTGCAAAATCCCTGAGGCAGGAGTTCCAATTCCAGGTAAGATGATGTAAGAACATTCTTTCCCAGTAAATGAGCCTAGAAAGCCTGAAGTTTTCTTATCTTTAACCACAAAAGGCAAATTGGAGAAGACCAGAATTTGAAGTACCACCAAATCAACTGTGAATTTCCCCTTTCCTCCCTGGTATCCCCAACCTAGTTTCTAAACATCCTGATATCCAGAGCTTGGTGGTAGGCAGAGAAAGAAAGGTCCAGTAGAAGCCTTCTACCTCTGGGCTAATGCTAAGGGAAAATGGAAAATTTCTTGGGGGGGTAGGAGTTGTTCTTTTCTCTGTTCTCTCATGCAGCAGCCCTCAGGCAATCACATGGTACCAACGATAGCAATAGTAACAGTAGCCAGGGCCTACAGGTGTCTACATTCTGAAGAAGGGAGCCTTTCTGTCTCATCAGAGCGACTTGGATCCTAAGGAGGTGAGGAGAACACCTATTGCTTTTTTCTCTCTCCCTCTCCTCCCACCACTGATGCAGGCACAGTTGTAGGAAGTGCAAGGCTAACTGATGTACTTAAAGGCCTGAGGACTGAACAGGGAAACACCAGGGACCCAGAAAGTACGGAGAGATCATAGAAAGGGAGGAGTCAGAAAGAATTCTTTCATTAAAAAAGGAAATGCAAATGACTCAAACATACGAAAAGATGTTCCATCTTGCTCATAGAGAGAGAAATGTAAATTAAAAACATGCAGAGGTACCACTTCTTACCTATTAGATGATAAAAAGTCCAAAAGATTGACAACATATTCTGTGATGTTACTTTGGGGAAACAGATCCTTTCATTCCTTTATGGTGGGAAGGCAAAATGGTACAACCTCTGTGGAGGTTAACTGGCAATATCTACAAAATTTTCATGTTCTCTTTGACTCAGAAACTCCACTTCCAAATATTGATCCCAAAAATACACTTACAAAAATACGAGAAGTTCTGTGTATACTGTGCCAAGTACAAATTGCATTACTTGGAACAGAAAGACTGGATACAACTTAAATGTTTATCAGTAGGAAGGTGGCTGGATAAATAATAGTACATGCTCGCAATGGAGTTCTCTAAGCTGTAAAAATGTTATGAAGTGATTTCCAAGGTATAACAAGTGAGAAAACAAGGCAGAGAAAAGTTACTTCAATAAGCTCCTGTTTAAATCCACATATGTTTATATATACATGATATGTATGGTATATACATATTATATATGTATATATATGCATATACATAAAAGAGATTACATATATTTAAAACAGAATGTTACCTATTGTGGAGAGAGTGAACAGGACAGAGGGAATAAGATGAGAAACTAGACTCTGAATATAATTTGTTTTCTAGATTTGACTTTTAACCACCTAAATGTTTACATGATTAACTAACAAAAATAAAAATAAATGCACTTCCCAAGAAATAAAAATAAAACAAAAACAGTATATTGAAAGAAATTATTTCACATGATTTTAAAACACAGTGATTTTAAAATATAGTACAGAAAAAGAACTGCAAAACTATCTTAAACTATGTTTAGTAATCATATTGTTAATAATATTGCTGTTATTATTCTGAAAGTATTATACTCATGGTAGAATAAAGCAAATAAGCAATTGTTGATGTTGTTAGGAACCAAGATTTTCAGATTAGGAGAAAATAAATACAAATACTATGAAAATCAAAGAAGTTATATAATACCGTGTAATAATAAATTTGTATTATTATGAACTCATAATGTCTTTTCTTTTCAAAATAGAAAACTAGCATTGCTGGGACTTCCTTAGTTGGCGCAGTGGTTAAGACTCTGTGCTCCCAATGCAAGGGGCTCAGTTTCGATCCCTGGTCAGGAAACTAGATCCCACATGCATGCCACAACTAAGGAGCCCGAGAGCTGCAACTAAGGAGCCCAGCTGCCGCAACTAAGACCAGGCACAACCAAAATAAATAAATAAATAAATAAATAATCTTTTAAAATATTGCCAAGATCTCTCCACTGAAATGTCATAAAAACAATAGTAAATCCAATAGAAATGAACACTGCTAATCTTCAGATCATGGCCTCTAAATACCATCTCCTGGGAGAAATGGTTGACTTGAGTTTGGAGCAGGAAATGTGAAAGACAAGCCTGGATATCTTGTCATAATAAAAAACAAGGAAACAAAAAAGTCTAGTGTTATGTCAAAAGGACTCAGGAGCCATAGTGAAAAAGCTCCCCTTGGCCAAATTTGGAATAATCTGAACATTAAATAGAATAACAACTATAATTAATTCAAACAAGTCAAATGTATTAACTTCATGAGTTCATTAACAAAGAAAAAAGCATTTTTGAAAGATGCTAGGGAACCAACTCACTATTCTGAATACTGGTGAATACAGAGAAAATCAAGCATTTCTTTTTGTTCTCAGAGTTTCCAAACAGTTGGTGAAGGAAACATTTTTCTTTAGAAAAAAAAAAATCCCAGTTGAATGAAGAAGTAATGATAGAATTAGTATGTGACCATTTTTGCAAACCCTGAATGAAATAATGGATCTAGTCAGTAATCATCAATGGCAGCTTATATGACCATAGAGAAAGACAACCCCTTGTTACGTGCCTCATGATGGAAATTCCCATCACCACCTGTGTTAGTTTTCTAGGGCTGCCAAAACAAAGAACCATAGCCTGGGTGGCCAAAACAAAAGAAATTCATTTTCTCACAGTTCTTGAGGTTAAAGGTGAAATCATGGTGTCAGTAGGGTTGATTCTTTCTAAGGTTTCTCACCTTGGCTTGTAGATGGTCCATCTTCTTAGGTTTTCCCTATGTAACTGTCTGTGTCCAAATTTCCTCTTCTTATAAGGACACCAGCCATACTGGATTAGGGCCCACCCTAATAATCTCATTTTTAACTAAATTACCTCTTTAAAGATCCTGTCTCCAAGAACAGTTCACATTCTGAGGTACTGGGGATTACGATATCAACATACGAATTTTGGGGAGACACAATTCAGCCCATAACAACATCCATGACATATTCTTGCCAAAAACTAGAGCCTGGATTAGATCAAGCCCCTAGAACTACCAGTTTATAGGGAATACGGGGGTGGGGGAGCAAAACATGTTAAACAATACAGTGGGAATGCAATCACCAAATTCAGAGTTGGAAAAACTCCAAACTCTTCAAAGTGACCTGCTTCTGCAACAAATAAACTGCAAGGACAAAAGAGAAGACGGAGAGAGGTACTCACAGATTATCAGAGACCTAAGAAATACATGAATCAAATGCTATCTATGTGCCTCATACGGATCCCAGTTAAATCAAGCAATTTTTTAAAAGACATATTTGTGAGACAATTGGGAAATTTGAACATTAACTGATTCTGAGATTTTTTACATTATTGAGGAATTTTTGTTTTTAGGTGTGATAATGTACTATGGTTATGTTTTTAAAACAGTCCTTGTCTTTTAGAGATAACATATTAAAATATTTATGTATGGGTGATATGGTGTCAGGGATCTACTTAAAAATAATCCAGTGGGGAAGGAGGCAGAGTATAGGTGAAAAAAGAGTGGCAATGAGTTAATGCTCATAACTGGGTAATGGGTACATTGGGCTTGCTTATACCACGCTCTCTACTTTGGGGTATGTTTGAAGTTGTCCATAATAAAAGCTTATAAATCAATAAATGAATGAACGAATGGGTGGTCATATCATGCATCCCACTGTGCAAGAGCAAAACAACTGAGATGAAAACAGGGAAGAGTACCATACTAAGGGAAGCAACTGGAAATAAAATGTGACTAACAGATAATAGCAACTAGCCTTTGTTGAGCAACAGCTAGATTCCAGGACAAGCACTAGGCAACATCATCCATCTATACATGTAGTCACAAATCTCTACTGCTTTTCATCTTTATGATGTTCCTGGAGCAGGAGAGAAACTGAGTCATTTTACAAATAGGCAATCCAAGATTCAAAGATACCTGAAACCATAAACTGGTAAGGACCTGAGACAAACCAGCACCCAAGACTTGGGTCTACAATGTGTTATCCCCTTTCCCTTACCCAACCCTGCCTTGGGGGTTCAAAAGGGAATGAAATAATGGCCAAAACTTGAGTCAAGAGGGAGCGGCCTCCATCTGGAAATACAACTTTTTCTTTCTTTGTTCTTAAGGAAATTAGTTTTAAGAGCTTTCTTTGTCCTCTGTTAGTACTCTTCTTTTTTTTTTTTTTTTAAAGCACTTTAAATGGTCCTCATCCAACAGAAATGCTTGCAGTCACATTTCTCCTGCAGGTTCACTTTTACAGTAATGAATACCAAGCTCTTTGTGCATCCCCATGATGATATATGAAAAGCTATGACACCAACTTGAAAATATAATGAAAACAGAGATATTGTGGAAAATACGTGTGCATTCTTAATCTTCTGCTATGAGTTCCTAGGTATTCTTCTCCGACAAAATAAAACTCTTCAGACATGACTCACATGCACACGGTATCTCAAATAAAATGGCATCCATCTTTTTCATTTTGGTTCTGTTTTTCATTTTCACTACTCTCTTTTTTAATAACGTAAGGGAAGTAGACTCCATTTTAGAAAGATTTCCATCAAGACAGATAACAATGAAAAGATCAGCCCATGAAGCTGAAATCTGGCTCACCTGTGAGTCTATACAACCAGGCATTACTCAAGCTACTAGAAAAGCAGCTTCTCTCTCCCCCAAGATTTTTATCTCCCTCATGTATGTTAGGGAAAGAGTTAAGGTGGAGGTGGACATTAATGATTTGTCCCTTCCAGAATCATCTGCTTGACTGCTCCTTCAGGCTGCTTGTTTGGCCACTTCTCTCTCTCTCTCTGCAAATGTGATGGAAGGGGTCTGGGGAGAGAGGGCCCTTACTTCCCTTTATGAATCTGCCTTGAGCACAAAGGATTGGGAGTAGAGGGGTGCAGAGGGGCCTTTTGGTCTGGCCTCCCATTCATGAAAGAACTAAAGTTTTCCTTTAAAGATTTTTATAAACGGGGTTATAAATAAAGATAGAAAGATAGGCTGACAGGACTGGAAGATATTGATGTTTGCCTTGCCTTTCAGCTTTAGGCTTGTATCCTATCCCTGAGCTACAGTGCCTAGAGTACGCAATTTGTATACCATGTAATTACCCCATGCAGAGCACAGTTTAATGGCTTGTATTTTTCATGTGTGTGTTTGCAAAGGATTAATTTGTGATACGTAGATATTTAAAGCATATCAATATTTTGCAATCATATTTTGTAATTTCCTTATTTTTTTAATACACTGGTAGCCTCAAAAAATGGAAGTGGATCTGGCTTCTTTCAAAGTCTGAAAGGCCTTAAGAGGGACTTCCCTGGCAGTCCAGTGGTTAAGACTCAGGGCTTCTAATGCAGGGGCCACAGGTTCGATCCCTGGTCGGGCAACTAAGATTCCACATGCCATGTGGTGTGGCCAAGTTAAAAAAAATAATAATAATAATAATAAAGGGCCTTGAGAAGAGGAAGAAGGGAAGATATGGTAATAATAGGCACAACAGTGAAGACATACTGAGCATTTTTATGGGCCAAGTGCTGCTGGGTATCCTAATTTAACTCACATTAATTAGCACATTAATTAATTAATCCTCACCTAAGAGGTAGATATTATCTCCCTTTTACAGATAAGGAAACTGAGGTACAGCTGATAAGAAGCTGTGTACTAAACTTTACTGAACGGCTGGAAGAAGCCAAAGCGAATTACAAAATATGAGGGAAATACTATAAAACTAAATATTAAGTATAACATTTCGGGCTTAAAAGGAAAAGCACCCAAGAGGTTAAACCCTTCATAAAGGGAATTTCCTTCCTGGAATCCCCCCAGATCCTAACCTTGTTTCTAGACCCTCATATTCTCATATGAGAGTACCACCCTCCTCTCTATTAATCTCTGGAAAATTCCACCCTTCTTCACAAGGACTGTTTTTGCCCCAGGGCCATACCTCTTCCCAACCACAGGATGTGTTTCCCCTAGGGAAAATATCTCAAATTCTGAGTTACTCACTCTAGCATAACACTCAGAAATTTGTTGAGGAGGTGGGTAGTAGGGGAGGGGGTTGTTGGTACTCCAGGTGTCCAGTCCTCCTTGGTGTCTCTCTGACATGATGGGTGACAAAGATCTTCTATCTTGGCCTGTCAATCACTGCTGGACCAACTTGTATCTTCCAAAGCTTAATATTAATCATCAGAAGCAGTTAAATCTAAACCAACCCACAGGGATATAAAGACTCATACCTAAATGCTTCATAATTTGCAAATGTATCTTTCTCAACACTGGAGTTAGTGCTCTGGTACTATGGTTCCTTTATTATTTGCCTCACTGTCCCCCCTCCTCTCAATAGAGTTCCCTTGGGCAAACTATCTTCTTCTCCATAACAGAGGAGGGTGGATGGGAGGTGCGTGGGCAAGGGTAAGAAGACTTAGATCTTTCAACTCCACTGCAATGTAAATAAGGTCATCTGAGACTTTAAAAAAACAAAAAACAAAAAACATACTTCCTCTATATTCTGTCATCAATAAAAGACTGTGGTTGGTATCATTCGGTCACATTTTACCCCAGCACCAGAAGTATTTATTGAGAGTTGCCTGAGGCCCTTGTTGTTAATAAATGCTGTATAACTACTTTCTTTGAGGCAAGTACCAGGGTCTGGCCCTTACCCAGCTAAGTAGTAAGAAATCTCATGTTAATGTTTTATTATGGTAAACATTACTTGGGGCTGGCCACAAGCAAAGGGATAAATTGGTACTATAAACAATTCAAGGGCAGTTTTTAGAAGGAAAGCAATACCCAGCATAAGAAGCTTTCCAAAGCACTTTTACACCTATTACATTGTTTCAGTCCTGAGATAACCAGAAAGGTCCTTAGATTTGGCATTATTACCTGCATTCAATAGAACAGGAAATTTAGAGTTTGGGCAAGGTCACCCAGCTAATTAATCAAAGTGCAAACTTGCTTTCAGACAACCTAGTCCAACTCTCACCAAAGCACTGCTTGCCTTCTTTATATCTGTGAAGCATTTCACACGATTAAAACTCACTTAATCCTTGCGATGGTTAATTGCATGCATCAACTTGACTGGGCTACGGAATGCCCAGATAGCTGGTAAAACACTCCTTCTGGGTATGTCTCTGAGGGTGTTTCCAGAAGACGTTAGCATTTGAATTGGTGAACCCAGTAAAGCAGATGGCCCTCCAATCTGTTGAGAGCCTGAATAAAACAAAAAGGTGGAGGAAGTGTGAATTCACTCTCTCTCCCTGCGAGCTGGAACACCCATCTTCTCTTGCCCTCAACATTAGAACTCCTGGCTCTTGGGCTTTCAAACTCAGACTGGGACTTACACCATTGTCCTCCCTCAGCCACCTCCCTTAGTGGGTTCAGCATTGTGTTAATCAAGAATACAAGTCTGACATATATACACTACTATGTATAAAATAGATAACTAATGAGAACCTACTGTATAGCACAGGGAATTCTACTCTATGATCTGTGGTGACCTAAATGGGAAGGAAATCTAAAAAAGAGTGGATATATGTATATGTATAACTGATTCACTTTGCTGTACAGCAGAAACTAATGTAACACTGTAAAGCAACTATACCTCAATCAAAAATTAAATTAAATTAAATAATTAAATGGTAGATATGGGAAAAAAATTACAAGTCTGAGATCCTGGAATGATCTCTAAAACAAAAGTACTCAAATTGGAGGAAACAAAAATTCTTCATGGAAACTAGGAGCCAGCAATAATTCTAGTCATTATTATTGACATTAGGAATAACTTCTGAGAGTTATCATCAATCAACTAAAATAATTCATTGGGGAAAAAAATAATCTTTTCAACAAATTGTGCTGGGACAACTGGATATTTACATACAAAGAATGAAACTGGGCCCTACTTCATACCGTAGACAAAAATTAACTCAAAATGGATGAAGAACCTGAATCTAAGAGCTAAAACTACAAAACTCTTAGAAGAAAATATAAAGGTACATCTTTGTGACCTTGGAATAAGCAATGCTTTCCTAGGTACAGCACCAAAAGGACAAGTAACCAAAGAAAAAAACTGATAAATCGGACTTCATCAAAATTTTTAAATGTTGTGCTTCAAAGGACATTATCAAGAAAGTGAGGGACTTCTTCTGGTGGCTCAGTGGGTAAGACTTCGTGATCCCAATGTAGGGGGCCAGGGTTCAATCCTTTATTGGGGAACTAGATCCCACATGCATGCCACAACTAAAGAGTTCACATGCCACAACTAGGAGTCTGCATGCCACAATGAAGATCCCATGTGCTGCAACTAAGACTTGGCATAGGCAAAATAAATAAATAAATTTTTTTAAGTGAAAAGACAATGCACAAAATGGGAGAAAGTACTTGCAAGTCACATATCTAATAAGGGACTTAAATCTAGAACATATAAAGAAATGTTATCACAACAATAAAAAGACAAAAAATTCTGTTAAAATATAGGCAAAGGACTGGAATACATAATTCTTCAAAAAAGATACACAAATAGTAAATAAGCACATAAAGAGATGTTCAGCATCATTAGCCACCAGGCAAACACAAATCAAAACCACTATAAAGTACCACTTCACACATACTAGGATGGCTGTAATGAAGCGCTAAAGAGGACGTGAAGAAACTGGAACCATCATACACTGCTGTTAGGAAGCTAAAATGGTGCAGCCACTTTGGAAAACACCCTGGCATCTTCTCAAAGAGGTAAACATAGAAGTATCATATGACCCAGCAATTCTGCTCCTAGGTTTATACTCAAGAGAATTAACATATGTCCGCACCAAAGTTTATACACAGGGACCTCCCTGGTGGCACAGTGGTTAAGAATCCTCCTGCCAGTGCAGGGGACACAGGTTCGATCCCTGGTCTGGGAAGATCCCACATGCCGCCGAGCAACTAAGCCTGTGCGCCACAACTACTGAGCGTGCACTCTAGAGCCCATGAGCCACAACTACTGAGCCCATGAGCTACAACTACTGAAGCCATGGTGCCTAGAGCCCGTGCTCCTCAACAAGAGAAGCCACCACATTGAGAAGCCCAAACACTGCAGTGAATACTGTATACTCATACAAAAGAATAATATTCAGCCATGAAAGAGAAATGAAGCACTGATATATGCCACAAATGAATGAACCTTGAAAACATCATGCTCAGTATAAGAAGCCAGACACAAAAGGTCACATATTACATGATTCCATTTATATAAAATGTCCACAGTAGGCAAATCCACAGAGACAGAAAGTACATTAGTGGTTGCCAGGGCCTGGGAGGAGAGGGAGATGGTAAGTGACTGCTAACAAACACGGGTTTAATGATAATGTTCAGGAATTAGATAATAGGATGCTAAAAATCACTGAATTCACACTTTAAAAGACTAAATATTATGATATGTGAACTATATCTCAATTAAAAAACTAACCTCCAGCTTCTTACACGTGCTACATTAAGGAAAACAAATAAATCACTTAATTCGGGGCATCTAAGCCCATCATCAGGGAACCAAGTGAGAAAAGAACAATGCTCAGAAAATCACCAGGGAGGTCAGATTGGTTGTTACTCTAAAAGTTTTCTAGTAGCACTCCATGTATGTCTCTAGGAAATCTGCATCATCCCTTATACCATGACTAGCCCCAAAGTGAAGCTATGGCCTTAGGACCAAACTGGTCTCATTTCTCATTAACCTCTATCTTGCCATCTTTCAGGTGTTCCCTCTGCAGTATCAGAAACAAGGAAGGTCAAGTTTATGATTCTTTCTCAGATAACTAAACTCAATTCTTATTTATAAATAAATAAATTCAATTCGTTCAACACATTTTATTGAGTACCTGGAAAGCACCAGACACTTGCTAGACCCAGGGAATCAGCTGTGATCAGGATGAATGCTCCCCTACCTTGATGAAATTTATATTCTAATATGAAAAATGGATAATAAAAAGTATGCTGCTTCTCATCAATGGCTCTCCCACCCCCAATCTATTCAATGGCCTTTTCTGACCTGCTTCTGGAGAGGTAGGGTTCGCCTCTGTGAATGGTATAAACCAGGCTCCCTTTTACTAGCAGGAAGTCAGGCAGCAGGAAGAGAGAGATCAGGGTATTTCTTCTCCCTATCTCAGCCCCACAGTTCTGGCAGCAGATCTCAACTACTACATCTCCTGTAGGACAGACTTCCTCTATAGCACCAGATCTCACTGCAAGTTCTACTTTCTTCCTTGTCTTTTCATCCTGAAGCATGTGTGATAGATTATCTGAAAAGACAGCTAGTAATGATTCATTTCAACCCGGTATGTTCATGCTTAAAAGGTAGTATCTAGTTCACCTCCCCTTGAATCTGGACTTGCCTAGTGACTTGCTTTGACCAGAACAATGTGGCAAATGTGATGCTCTGTCAGTTCTGGGACAAGCCCTTAAGAGGCTCAGCAGCTTCCACTTTGACTTTCCCAGGACCCTGCCACCTAATAAGCGCTCAGGCTAAATTATTAAATAGAGAGAGATCACATGGAGAGAAAGAGAGACAAGACTAGCCCACCACTCACCAGTCCAGCCACCCCAGCACAGAGGCACCAGATATATGAATGTACCCATCTTAGATTCTCACTCAGTTCCAGTTGAATTTCCCTAGCCAGCTCTACCGAGTACAGAGTGAAGATGAGGCATTTCTACCAAGCCCTGCTCAAATTGAATAATTGTAAGCAAATAAATGGTGGCTGTTTTCTTTTTTAAATCACTAAGGCTGTTTTCTTTTTTAAGTCACTGGGCAGTTTGTTACACAGCAACAGCAGCAATAGATAACTGAAACTGATATCAATGGGTCCTCACTGCTGCTAGTCCCAGATGCCTCAATATCCTTATTAATACCCTTAACCCCGACATTGGCTCCATGAATGGTCCATTGGCTTCATTCTCTTCAATTAAACCCCTTTGTGTTCTGTTTTGAGTTCTGAGACCCTGCCCAACACAACAAGTAAGTAAGTAAATAAATAAATAAATAAATAAAGACAATCACAGATTCTTGTTGGTACCAGGATGAAAATAAGCAGGCTGCTATGATAGGGAATGACAGAACCAACTTCAGGCAGGGTGTTTAAAGAAGGCCTTTCTGACTAACTCTGCTTAAGCCAGCTAACATCTACAGCAAACAGGCTGAAGGAAATGCTATGCTAGTGGAAGCAAGGTTGGTAGCAAACTCAGCTGAGGAATCTACTTCAGGTTCAAGTCACTTTTTCTGGTGTCTCTGCCCTGGGTCACAGAGCTACAGCTTGTAACTGCTTTCATATCTCTGCATATATCACTCATTTCATTCGTCCCGTTAGGCTGAATAATTGAAGTAGCAGAAAAACAAACAAAAAGAATGGGAATAGCTCCTTCCCTGCCATGCTTGCCTCCCATCTCCCAATATACCTGAAAGTACAATTTTGAGGGGTATGAGCCTTACTGCCCAAGAAGAACCAGGACTAAAAAATGGGAGGGATTTAAAAGAGACTTTTATATAAGGTATGAAAGCATTTTTTCCCCCACAGTTAGAAGTAATTTGAAATTAAGGCAACATTTTTATCAATGCAACTGGCAAGAATTCTAAAGCGCAACAGCATCTAGTGCTGGTGAGGATGTGACAAAATGGGGCTGCTTGGTGAGAGTAAGAACTGCTATCCTCCCTTTGGTATATAATTTGCCAACAGCCTTAAATAAAAAAAAAGCCTATAATATATCTATCTCTGGTCCCACTTTGAGAATCTTTTCTAAACAGCATAAGTAAAGATAGGTGTGCAAAGATCTATTTTATTGCAATATTTTTCACGGTGGCAAAAACAAAAAGTTGGAACAACCTGATTATCCATCAATAAGAAAATGGTTCAATAAATTGTGGTGTATTCATATTAAGGAATCACACCAGTATTGAAAAGAATAAGTTAGATCTCTATTTATTGAACTGGAAGGATATCCATATATATTACTAAGCAGGTATTGTAAAAAGCAAACATCATGTATAGTATCATCCTAAAGTAAAATTTACATATGTGCACAAATATTTATTTATATTTGTAGGAACATGGAGACAGTGTAGAAAAATACATATCATTCTTTTAACAGGATTACCACTGGGGGTGAAAATAAATGGAAAAGGATCAACTTTTTTTTACATATTTTTGGGTTGTTTCATTTGTTGAAATGAGTGTATATCACTTTCATTTTTAATTCTCCTGTCCCCACCCTTCTTTCCACCTCAGGCAACCAGCTCTAATGTATTGCACCTTAGATTAATTTTAACTGTTCTAGAATTTATTTAAATGGATTCATATTTTTTTGCATCTGGCTTCTTTTGTAATTGTTGGGCCTGTGAGATTCATCCAGGTTGTTGTATACATTGGTAGTTCATTCCTTTCATTGCTAAGTTGTAATCCATTCAAATGGTGTATCACAATTTGTCCATATCCTGCTGATGGACAATTAGGTTGGTTCTAGATTTTGGCTATTGTAAATAAATCTGCAGTGAACATTCTTGCACAAGAATTTTTTTTATTGAAGTACAATTGATTTACAATGTTGTGTTAATTTCTTCTGTATAGCAAAGTGATTCAGTTATACACATACATACCTCCTTTTCTATATTCTTTTCCATTATGGTTTATCAAAGGATATTGAATATAGTTCTCTGTTGCACAAGAATTTTGACATAGATTTCCATTTCTTTGGATAAATACCTAGGATTTTGAATTGCTGGGTCAGAGGGTAGATATATAAGGCTGTATGAACATACTTTATTTTTGGTAATAAAAAAACAATAAAAACATTTCCAATAAAAAATTTTGAAGAAAGAGAATGAATCTGTACTTCAAAAAGATAATAATCCTTGCTATCTTTTTCTCCACTCCCTCCCTTCCCAATAGGTGTTTGTGTCTGTCCGTTCTCAGGCTTCCCAGGCTAGATCAGTAACCACTACTTTTCAGGATGAGTCATCAAAGATGGGGAAATTCTAATGTTATACCTGCCCAACAGGAACTAGATTTAGATAACGCCCACCAAAAGCCTTAAGACTCAAACGATAATTCAAGAGAACTGCTAACACACAGGAAAATCAGCTTCCACAGACAGAAACTTCTTGCAAACAAAACAAAACAAAACTCATGACACTACTTTTCTATAACAAGGTGTCACCAGAATAGATACTTAGCATGAAAAAGAAGAAGAAATGAGTCAAATCAACACATTAAGAAAAAGAGTAGCAGAAGTAACTCTACTGCATGGGAGGGTTTATAAACAAATCGTGAACCAAATCTTGGTAACTTTCCAAACTTAAACTGAAAGTTCAAGATGCTATAAAAATCCAGTCAATACCATAAAGACCTATTTTTGGAAGGACTGGCTGGAATAAACATTTTTTTTTAAGTTGTAAAGAAAGTACTGCAAGGCTGTCAATGATAGATTTTAAGGGTACCTACTAAACCCATGGTCCACCACCACCCTTTTCCTCGGAATTGGCCTTGAGTCTTAACCCATAGGCGGGTCACATTATCAGTATTTCCTCCAGGATAGAGCTGTTTGGACCAGGGATGGACCTCTGACAGTTCAAGTTTGGATTCAAAGTGCCATGGGAAGCCAATGAAGTATTCTGTTCAAGTAGTAACACAATCTGATTTATGATTCGAAAAGATCTTGGAAGAATAAAATAGGAACCATCTGCAGTAGTTCAGATGAGAGATGATTATGGTTGACCTTGATAGTGGAGAAGGAGCAAAGCCCTAGAGAGCCCCTCATCATCTATAAGCCAGGGAGAGGAACAAAGGGTTTTTCTGAAGGAGTAGACATGTAGACCTAAAAGACTGTAGGGTCACAAAAGCTAAGAGAGAGGGAGTTTTTGAGAAGGAAAAAGTGATCAACTGTGGCTTGAGAAGTAATGACGAGGAGCCTGTTTGTGAAGACAGCCTTCTGTTAAAGGGAGCAGAGAAACAGGGCTGGAGCAGGAAGAAGATAAAGTGAAAAGGAAGTGATTATAGCATGCTTGTAGCCTCTTGCTGCACTGAAGATAGAAATCTAAAAGGCCATGTTCTTAACTTGATATACAAGTCCATCCATATTGTGACTCCTCACATCTGTCAGGGTCCCAGCAGCAGACACTGGCACACTCAAGAGTTTAACTGAAGAAGGCACAACAAAGGGACAATTTACAGCAGTGCAGACAGGGTGAGGAAACTCACATCATTTGGGGAAGCACCCAGGAGTTAGCTTCAGGGTGAAAACATTGCCACCCAAAAAGCCTTAAGTGAAAAAGGAAAGAAACTTAGAGCTGGAGCCATGGAAAGAGGGCCACCTGACACTAGCAGTGGCCACAGAGAGATTTGGCTACTGCCAGAACCGTGTTGCTAAAGCACCAAGGAAAGAGAAAGAAATATCTCTCCTTCATTTTCTGATCCACCCTCACAACATTGTCTGAACCGAACTGAAAGCCAGAAGCTTGATGGTGGACTCCACTGAGGTCAGGAGGGTGCAGAGCAAGGCAGAGAAATCCATGGAATATGGACTGAGCAGGCAATTCACCAGCACACCCTTGCTCACCTCCCCCATCTCATCTCTGACCACTCTCCCTGCCCCCACCCCCACCACTGGGCCTTCCTTAACATCTCAGGACGTGCTGAGTTGCATGCTACAGCCCCGGGCACAGGCTGTTCTTTCTATCTAGAATATCCTTCCCCTCTCCACCTCATTAGCTCAAAATTATCTTTCCACCTTCACTTTAAATGTCACTTTCCCAGAGAGGCCTTTCCTGTCCCTGTCCCTATCCCATCTGAAGCAAACACCACTGTTACATTCTCTCATAGCACCCCGTTCTTTTCTTCTACAGCATTCTTCATGGTGTGCAATGATAGATATATCAAGGCATTGTTTGTTTAACATCCATCTACTCTCTCAGACTAAACTTCATGAGAACAGGAATTTGTGTCTGTTTTCACAGTACAATTCTTGGCAATGGGGTAGACGCCCAAATATATATTTATTTAAAGACTTAGTGAACCTGTTCTAATACCCTCTCCACATCACCCATGATCTCTGGATACAAACAGTTTGGCAATGATAACAGATCTTATTTAATGCATCCTTGTTACATGTCAATCATTGTGCTAGAAATTTAATGTCTATCATCTCATTCACTGCCCACAACAACCCTATGAGTCAGGGACTCTTTTCAGCCCCATTTTCCCAGCAAGGGCGCCCAGGCACAAGAGTTCAAGGAATTTAGTCAAGGTCACACAGCTATGGGGTGTGAACAAAATCCCACTGATATCACAGCCAGTTCTCTGACCTTCCTCCCCCAGCCTCCTTATACTGCCTCATTAAATATCTCCCTATGGGTTTTTGCTTGTCTGTTTATAAGTCTATCTTTCATATTAGACTATAAGCCCCTTGGGTAACAATAGGTTTTAGTCATCTATTTAACCCACTGCACATTGCAGCTGTCCTATAAACACTGAATATCAACCTCTTTCCTACCAGAAAAGCATGCCTTGCATTGACTGACCTCTCCCCCCACCTCCAGTCTTTAGCCACATTCATTCTTTCTATTAAAGAACAGTGGTCTGTCAATCAGACTCTTTTGATGTCCACTGCAGTGACCTCTTCCTCTAGAGCACAATTCTTTTAATGAACTGATATAGAGTTCAAGGACCAGCAAAGCCTCCTGTGAACTCTGGACACCTGGGGGCTTTCCCAGGACACTTGACTTTATCCAGAGAGACCCTGCCTCAGAAACCAGCCAGCCCATCCTTTCTGACATTCACCCCATTCACTCCTGAATCCAACTTGACAAAGCAGGATCAGTTCCCACAGTCACAAGCTGCCTAGTTGTTTCATTGACCGCAACTTGGCTTCCTGTGAATAGAGTTTTCAGAGGCCCAGCCACTAGGAGCAGCACATCTACTCTGGGCTCACCCGTGGTCAGGGGATAGAAGGGGAGAGAGCATCCCAGGAGGCAGGAAAATGATTCCAAGAGCACTTCTGCCTCCATCTCCTCTACTGCCAGTGCCTACACATCTTGCAGAAGAATTTGGAATGTGTCAGCCCTTTAGAGCACCTACCAGCCTCTCTGAATAGGCCCACCTGAGCCCTGCGGACAGCCCAGGAGACTTGAATTTCAGCCAGGAAGAGCCCAACTCTCAGCAGAACAGAGAGTTAGCGAGGGCATGCCCTGCTACCAGCTTACCTGCTGCGCGACGCTGCGGCTCCACTTAACTCCCTTCTTCGTTGCTTCTTTTTCTTTTCTATTATCCCCCATGGCACTCTTTTCTCTTTTGCTCTCCACAACCCAACTTTTGTGTAATGTGGACAAAAAAAAAAAAAAAAAGAGAGAGAGTCAGAGCTAGAAAGGACCTTGTGTCATTTAACCCAAGGCATTCCAAGCCCCAGCAACATCACTTAAGAAGTTTTTTAAAATACAGGTTCCTAGACCCCACCTTAGACCTGCAGTAGTAAACAACTATTACTTTTGTCTGTTGAGGCATGGCTTTCTTCAGAGTTTCTTCAGAGAACTTTTCTTTCCCCACTCTACATGGTTCTCCTACGGCTAGCAATTCCATAACACATGGCCCCAAGAGAGGCACATGATCCAAACTGGGCCAATCAGTCATTCCCTGTGCTATCAGACTCAGTGGATGAAAGACTGAAGTGTCCCTTTTCCATTGGCTGCCTAATTGAAAAACTGTAACCCATTCTCCACAATGTAGTAGCCCTTTTTCCTGCCAGCCTGCAGTGAAGGAAAATGAAAATCAGTGAGTTCTGACCATATTTGCTAAGTTCCTGAGGCAAATTGTATCTCTGAACTCTTTCATCTCCTGGGTCAATAAATTCTCTTGCTCTGCTGACGCTAGTTTTGAGAGTTTCTGTCATTTGTGACTGAAAGCATAGGGATTAATACATCTACTGAATCAGGAACTTAAAGGGTAGGAAAGAATCTGAAATTTTGAAAGATGTGCAGGGATTTATGGTGTATGGCTAGGTTTAGGATACTCTGATATACCAACCCCTCAGCTTATAAGGAAAAAAGCTAAGATCCACATAAGGGATTTGATAGTAATGATGAGGTAGAATCTGGTGAGCACTTACTACATGCAGGACCCAATGTGGAGTGAGTTACATGTATTCCTTCATTCAATCCTCAGCACATCACTTTGAATTTAGTATTTTACCATATCTATTTGCTTACTTACTATGTCAGTTTTATCTCCAGTTATACATCTACCACCTCACCACCTAGCACAGTGCCTGGAACATAGTAGGAGCTTACTAAATACTTGTAATAGTGAATAAATTTTACAGATTAATACAATTACTAGCAGCAGCAGAAGTAGCAGTAGCAGCAGCAGGATCAATAACATTTACTGAGTGTTTATTCTGCGTTAGGTTCTATTCTAAGTTCTTTTTAAACATTAGCTTATTTAATTGTCTGAAAAAGCTCTTTTTTTTTTTTTTTTTTGGTTCCCTGACCGGGAAACTGAAAAAGCTTTTAAGGTAGGTTTCTGTTATCCCCATTACAATAAGAAAACTGAGTCATGGAGATGTCACATAATTTCCCCAAGGTCACATAGGTAGTAAGTATCAACACTAAGATTCCAATCCAGGCAATCTGGCTCCAGAGTCCCAGTTCACAACCACTACACTATACCAGTTTAATTAACTTATCCAGAATGACCAAGCTACTGAATAGCAGGTACAGAATCTGGGCCTAGGTTTGTCTGAGTCCAGAATCTGCACTCTTTAACCACTACTTTATACTTCCTCTCTGTGGTTAACTGTCTGACAGTTCATGGTAGTCCACATAAATGGTGCCCCTGGGGTTGTACAATATATAATCTTCATAGCTCTTGTGGCAACCCTCATAATATGATTAGAAATCAAGTATCCTGACTTCTAGAGAGGAGCTATTAGGGTGATCAAAAACAACACTCACTGGGCCAAATACTGAAACCAAGGTACAACTGCTTGCCTCTTCTGTCAGTTTAGATACTGCAAGAAGCAGAAGCCAGGATGGAATTAGAAGTATAACAGATTTATCAAAGGATAAATGGAAGAAGGAACGAGAGTACGTGGGAAGCGTCTCAGACTACGAGGAAGTTCTGTCAAGGGAGAAAGGAGAAGGAAGATTGGAATGGAAGAGAATCTGCCCAGTTGCAGCAAAGCTCTGAGGAAACCTAGGCAAGGTCGGTGGGGAGCCCAAGGCAATGCTGGTCCAGCGGAGAAGTCCTTCACTGGGCAGAAACAGCCTGGCTCCAGAACACTTTGCTCAGTCATTGCCTGGGAGTAGCTCAATGACAGCACAGCCTTGGCATAAATGCTGTGGTTGATCCCCAAGAAGTGGCTGTTGGAGCTGTTGGCCATCCACACTCCTCCCAACTGGTTATCTTGAAGCAAGAGCTGGGCAGAGCCTTCCCATGGCTTTCACAGCCCTGTACTATGAAGTAAACTCCTCTGAAGGAAACACCAAGGAGCCAGCCATAGGAGATAAGCAGTGTTTACAACTGCCCCTCATACATAAATAACACTGCTGAGTACGTTTGCTTTCAAACCTTGTACTGGTTTGGCCTTACTAAAAGCCTATTTAGTGAAAAATACATTTTCCTGAAGAGAGGTAGGGGGGATATTTTCTTGTATATTTTTCTACTGTGGAGACTTTTAAATTGCCACAAAGAAGTTACTATGGAAACTGCTCCCAAACTTGCAAGATAAAGGGTAAAAATGGAACTTTGTTAAAATGTAAATGATTAGTCTTTGGAGACCAGACCTCTTTTTAACAAGCTCTCTTTGTCTGGTTCTTCTGAGTCCATTAAGGGTTCTCTTAAATCAAAGGTAGATTGGCAGGTTTTTCGGTGTTAAACATTCCAGATGCCACTGGTCAACTGTGAAAATACTACAGGTAACAACTCTGGAATAAGTCTAGACACTTTCAAACTTGTTGTCAGAACAGGCAACATAGATAACAACATTGTACTCTCTGGGTAACTGGTGAAGCTGACTGTGAATCACTATGAATGTGCAAACAGGCCTAGGGCAGGGAAGGTGGTTACTTTTATGTTAGTCACATTCTGCTGGTGTACCCTGGACCTGCTTGTCTGAAAGTCAACTTGCTGCACTTATTTATGGAAAGCAGTTTCTCTTTCTTATCTCCCTTGGCCACATTCCATCCTTTGAATCTTAAGCTGGACAGTCCTTTCAACATGAAACAAACTTCTCATTCGAAAGCCCCATTTCTCTGCCTATCTCTTTACCTGCCCCTCCTTACCCACCTTTCCAACTCACTTTACTTCTCCCTGCCCAAGCACTCCTATCCTGACAAATCTCTCAGATAGCTTTGTCCTAATTTCTGCTTTTTGTACTTTTCTTACCTGGCAATTCTTTCAACTTGCTTATCTTGTTGAAATCCTTAGGTCTTATTGAAACCCTTTTCAGAGCTGCTTGCAGTTATTAAGTGGATGCAATATGAAGGGGTGATCTGACCTAAAGAACTAACTCAGGGGTCAGATGTTCTAGACTCTTGATTTGGGATCATTGTTACCTAGCTTCATCACTAGCAGCAATCAGTTTCACATCTCCTTTGTGAAGCAGACTCTTCATCTGTTCCCTTTACCAGGAATTCTTCTCTTGCAGTTGTTTTTTTGTTTGTTTGTTTGCCAGCCCCTTTTTATCATTCAAGTTTCAGCCTAAATAAAATGTAGTCAGGGGACTTCCCTGGCCATCCACTGGTTAAGACTCCAGGCTTCCACCGCAGAGAGCACGGGTTCAATCCCTGGTTGGGGAAATAAGATCCCACATGCCACTGGGGAAACTAAGCCCACGTGCCGCGACTACTGAGCTCGCGAGCTTCAAGGAGAGAGCCCGAGCGCTGCAAACCACAGAGCCAACGCACCCTGAAGCCGGAGGGCCAAACTACAGCGTGCTGCAACGAAGAGGCTGCGCACGGCAAGGAAAGATCACGCATGCCGCAAGTAAGACCTAACACAGTCAAAAAAATAAATAAATAAAATAAAGTAAAAAAAAAATACACCTGCAAAGTTCTTGGGCCTAAGTGTTGTAGTGCTGTTTTTATACAGTTTCCCATGGAGTGTGAACTGAGTTTCTGAGCTTTATAATAAAGTATCTAACAAGGATATCAAGTAGCTATCTAAAGATAAGAGCACTGTAACACAGAATTAGAGCGGGATAGGTTTTAAAATACAACCTCTTCAATTTATAAGGATGGAAACTAAAGCCCAGGGAGGTAAGTATATTTGGACATTTGGAAGAAAACACAGCGTTGCTTCTGTCAATGACGAATACATATGCCAATCACACTTATATGTAATCATTGCTAACAACATAGCAAAACTTTATATTTGAAAAATAAGTTTGAGTGTGGCGAGATTCTATACCAGTGGTTCTGAAACGTGAGCACGGAGGATTTGCTAAAGCACAGACTGCCGACCCCACCCCTAAGAGTTTCTGGTTCTGTGGGTCAGGGAGCTGGGGAGAAGGGCGGAGGAGCTGGGGAGAAGGGCGGAGAACCCGGAGAGTTTAAGAGGAACCCTAATAATCTTACCTTAGCAACTCTCTCAGCTTAACCTGTTTGGCGCGCAGAGAGAACTACAGGTCCCGGCGTGCCCCACGCGCAGCGGGCGGAAAGTCAGGCGCTTCCGCTCCACGCAGCGCCTCTGCCCCCGCGTCCCGACGTGTCACTGGCGGCGCCGCGGCTGTGGCCAGAGAAGGAGCTGACTGGGGGAGCTTGAGGCGGCGGGCGGCGGCGGCGACCCTGGCCTGGACCTGCCCCGGCGCGGAAGTGTTCCGGGGTCCGTGGGGAACAGGAGAGGGAGGTGGCGGCCCGGCCCGCTCGGGGCACGATGTTGAACATGTGGAAGGTGCGGGAGCTGGTGGACAAAGCGTGAGTATCGGGGGGCAGTTGTGGCCGAGGCCCACGCGGGGGAGGGGCGGGGGGGGAAGGGGAGCTGGCTCTGCGCGCGGGTCCGCCCACGTCACGCCCCCCGGCTCGGCCGGCCCCATCATGGCGGCGGCCGGCTCTCTCGCCGGCCCCGGGCCGCGTCCCGATCCGCCCGTCGGCGCAGGGACCCTTCCTCTTTCGAAACGTCCTCTTAGCCCCGTTCTCTCCTATCCAGGTCTTCCTCACCCTGCCCGTACGCCCACCTTTCTAGGGACGGACACTTTGGTCAGGGGAGGGGACGGGGTTGTCTGGAGCTGGGTCACTGCCCTGGCCGGAGAGCTATCTTGGCCCCAGGCTTTGGGCTTTGCCTCCTGGGCAGCAGCGAAAGCTTGGGGGTGGAGGACTCACTTCACTGGCTCTCTGTGCACCTGAGAGTGTGGTGCAGAGACCTTAGGCCTGGTCGGGTTGTGTCCTTTACTTTGCTGGGTTTCTTTTAATTCCTAATGAACCTCGAGTGTTGGAGTGGGTGGTCGGTGTAACAAGTGGCCATTGTGGTCAGACTGAACTTAACTCAAGAGGAGGCTCATCCCTTGCTTTTCCAACACTAGTGAGAGTAGATCACCACGTAACGTATTGTGATTCCTTTCTTCTGTTTCCTTTTCCACTACACTTCATTTTGGGAGGGCCACTTGTTCTATTTGGTTTAATTAACAAATCATTGAAATAACAAGAAATTTCCCCTAAAGAAGGAAACAACCCTATTGATCTAGTTTTAACTTCACTGACAGGGAAAATGACTAATATATAGTTGATTTTCTTTAAGATTTAAGTGATAACTTTAGTATCTTACTATACTAGGGAAACCTTAACACTTAAATTGAGTGTATCAGATATAACAGTGGTTAAGTAAGGCCTTCTAGGCCAGCAGGAAATAAAGTTTAAGAATTTTCCCCTTCCTTTTAGGTTTTAGTGATGATGCAATAAGTGTGGTAACAAAAACAGTTCTTTTATGCCACTCACCCAACCTAAAATCAGGAAGTGTAGATGGCAAATTCCTGAGGCTTTCTTGACCCCAGAAAAAATAATTCATTAAGAGACAAACTACTAGGTATAAAATAAACCAGATCCGAGGACGTAATGTGCAGCACAGGGAATATAGCCGATATTTTATAATAACTTTAAACCGGAGTATAGTCTATAAAAATACCGAATCAATGTTGTACACCTGAAGCTGATATTATAAATCAACTATACTTCAATAAGAAAAAAATTCACAGTGCTTTGGATAATACATTAGATAGAATTGAGAGTTTGACCATGTTTTCAAGTTTTCTGTGCTACCAAGAAGGCAGTAGAGTGCCTAAGGAGCACAAGTTTTTGAACCTGCAGAGCTGAATCCAGGCTCTGGAACCTTAGGAAATTACTTAACCTTGAAGTACCTCAGTTCTCTCAGGTGCAGTATGAAAATAATGATAGATACTTAGAGTGTTGTGAGAATTAAGGGTCAAGGGCTTAGATAGCATATGAAGCCCTTAATACAATAGGTTTATATCAGTATGCTTTTGATAACTATAGCAGATGTTCTGCATCAAGAGTAAGATGAAGCTTCATTAAGAGAGAAGCTCCATGTTTGAAAAGTGGTTTGGTGATTTTGCTTTATCAACTATTTATTTGACCCTTAAGTCTTCAGTCCTTTATTTTGGGTTTCTTTTGCTATTTATAGACGCTTTGCTTTCCAAAGATAAAATAAAATGATGGCTTTTTGTTTTTTCCAGATCCAAGTTCATTGGTTGTTTTTTTATATATGGTGTAAAGACTAGGATACCAGCTTAAATAATCTCTAAAAATCCAAAAGTCTCTATAAAACTATTTCTTTGCCAGAGGACAGCAGAAGAAAAACCACTAAAAAATACCTTCACTTAGGGGACTAAATTTGTGGTACTCAAAAATTTGAAGAGACTGTACATTTTTCAGGAGACAAGTCAAGGCAATATTTCTGCTTTTGTTATTCATTTTATATTGTTTTTATCGCCTTTGTTGCTAGTTTTCAAGTGCTTCAGGTTAAATTTGTCACATAAATAGTTGTCAAGTCAATCTAATGGAAGAGTGGCTGTTGAAAAATAACTTCTCTCTTCCTTTTTACTATCCAATTTAGAATGGAGACTTGAACCACATTATTCAAGAACATGTAAGAAGGTTGCCAACAAGGACTTTTTAAAGCTTTCAGTGGGTGTCTGACACATGATATTAGGATTAGAACATGAGGTTATTTTACTGATGAATACTCAAAATTTAATTTTCATCTTTCACTAGCAGGAGAGAAGAAATTCTTCCCCCAAATGAAAGTATTTTACAGAACCAGTACCTGTAGCACTATGTATGTTTAGATTGTTGACCTTAAATTGCCATAATAAAGGTGAGGCAGATCCATAGAATGGGCTGTTCTGATTGTCAAGGGGATAAGGTGATGAGGAAACTTGCAAATGAGGAGACAATGAAGTGATTAAGGACTGCTCTGAGAGCTTTGTTGAATAGAAATGAGGCTTTATATGATAGAGCACCAGCTAGAGGTTTGGGAGACCTGGGTTCAGATTCTGCTACTGCCTTTTAAATTAACCATGTGAATGATTTGAGGCAGAATCAAATGACTCTCCAGACCTTGGATTCCTTATCTTTAAAATAATGAGATTGAGCTAGGGTAAGACTTTCTCCAACTTCGCTGGCATTTTGGAAACATCAGTTTCTTTGGATGGGTGGTGGGGAATGGAGCAAGTATTTCATAAGAGCAGATAAAGTTTAGAAAGTCATTATTCTCCAGAGACAGTTTCAGCTGAAAAAGGCATTTAAAAAAAAAATATAGCAATCAATAAATGTTATGTTTAAATGCTTTACGCAGTAAATAAGTGCAACTCATGACTCTGGAAGATTAGGACTTTTATTTAGCGTATATCCCTACCCATTGACATTTACTTCAGAAAGAAAAGTGCTCTTTCAGAATGTCTTCTGGAGCTACTGTTAGATCCAGTATGGTGGCAGATCTTAAGTGTAATGATATGTTTCAAATATTGGCTTTTGAGATTTTGAAGACTTATGGAGGGTTGGGGAGATATTTTCCACAGTTGTTGCACCTGCTGGTGGTATTAAATGGCTCTGTTTTGCAGAACATTGTGGAACTGAGGAAAAGCAGATAAAACCATAGCCCAGCCAGAGCTTGGAGTGCCTGTTTCCTCCCACTTGTACCCAAGTTGATTAAAGGGAGCTGTGGCAGGAAAGGATAAGTGGCACCACTCCCACCAACTGGGAAAAGCTTGACCATTGTCATACTTTGACCTGCCTCCCTTTATTTGAGGCAGTAATAAAATTGAACACTTTTATATTTTGTTATCCTGTTTATGATATAAATTGAAAATTGCTGCAGTTCTATTGTCTTTTTTCTTCAGATTTTGGAAATGCAGTGAAGGGAACTTGGTAGTGGTAAATCAAAGTGCTGCTTACTGTTCAAGCCCAGCCAATCCTCCTTTTTCATGCAGGAAGCAATATTAATGGTAAATCTATTTCCTCAGCGGCCCCTTTTCTTTTTATGATAGTGATTCAAACAGCGCTGGCCGAGGTCCTGAGGCAACTGCTATAGATAGTCCATCTTAAGGTATTCTCTTAAACATAGCTTGCATTTTTTCCCCGTAAGTTGATTTTTGTGGGTATTATTTGCCTGTTTTTAGTTTCTTAATGTTCACATAGTGTAATAAAACTGCGAAAACTACTGTTCTAGTCCAGCTGACCCCAGAGGGAGAACCCTTTGCTTTTATAGAAAATATTTCATTCAGTTATTTCAACAGATAATACATTTATTATTTATTGGAATAGTACTGTATTTTCTGAATACAGATTACAATACCTGCCTCCAAGAAATTTGCCACTGCAAATATGCTGCAACTTCAACTTAAAATTGATTTTCCATTTCAGTACTCAGATGTGTTCCCCCTTATTTCCCTATCTTACCAGTAAATCTCTGTTCAGTTTGCTTCTTAGAACTTGAAAACAAAGGTGATTTTCAGCTTTCTAGTCTCCCCATGTCAACTTTTCTTGAAACCAATTGTTATTGCTGAGACAGTAAGTTCATTATCCTTCCTTCTTCTCTTCTAGTAACTGGACACAAGTAGATATTAAGAATTTAATTCCAAAGAAAGATGAGTTTATCTTTTGCCAGCATTTCTTAGGAGTGATTTTCTGTAGTTTAGTCTATTTAGTACTATTGCCATGGTGCTTTTAAAAAGCTCTTAGCTGCCTCTTATGTTTTCCTGTGCCCTTAGTGTTTTCGAGTAGTTTTTCATGTGTTTACTGATACGTCCACTAAAAGTGTTTGGCCTTTTTTATTTTAAGTACCACTTACTAGTACTCCTAGATTTTACAGTATGGCTCCACAGTTGAACCTTTTTCTATGCTCTTGTATTATTTCCTTATTTCCAATGTTTGTTTACTATTTCCTTTAAGAAAAAAAGGAAGAGTATAGGCAGCTTAAATAACTTTTTATAATCTTGAAGAAATTTTATTGTTTTATCTTTCCTATTTAGATCTGTCTCATTGGAATTTAGTGTTTGGCTTTTATTATGGAAAATTTCAAGTATATCCAAAACCGGAGGGACTATTATACTGAACCTCTGCGTACACAGACCTAGCTTCAGCAGTCTGGCTAGTCTTGCTTTATCTATGCCTCTACCTACCACCCCCACTCCATATTATTTTGACACAAATCCCAGACACTGTATCATTTCATCTATATCAATCTCCAAAAGGTAAAGAGTCTGTCTCTTTTTCTCATAACCATAATACTATTATCACACCTTTTTAAAAAGATCATTACTTAATAGCAACTGTCCAGTCAGCATTCATTTCTCATTTGCTTCAGTTCCTCTTTAATGTTTTTGAGTTGGTGGGTATATCTCTTGGTTCTTTTAATGTGTAGGCTCAATCTCTGTCTTCTTTTTTTTCCCTCTTACAGTTTACTTGTTGAAGAAGCTGAGTTTTTTGTACGCCCCTCAGTTTGGATTTTGCTAGTTGGATCACATAGGGTTGTTTAAGTGTTTCTCTGTATATCTTGCAATTTGATAATTGTATCTACTCACTTGATAAATTCAAGTTCCATTTTGGGGGCAACAAGACTACTTCATAGATTCAAAGTACATTTTTAGTACTTGTAATGGGTCTTATGTATAAAGATTTAGCTCTTTTTAGTCACAGTGACATTAGTTAACATTCTGGGACAATATTTAACGGTTTTTTTTTTTTTTAAGGTGTCACTTCATAAGAGCTTTCATTGTTTAGTCTAATTATGTGTGTTCATCCATCTGTATATTTTTATATTAATTTGCTAGCTATACACGCACTTAGACACCTCCATGTGATGTTTAATGAGTCTGGAAAGAAGTTTGTGGTTCAGAGATCAGAACTGGATTGAAATCCTAGGTCCAACTCTAAGAAACAGTGATCTTGGAGATTGGGACTGTATCTCCAAACTTTCCCATATATAAAATAGGATGGTATTTATTTTACAGGGTTCTTGTGAGGATTAAATTTATGTGAAACACTTAGCATAGCACTTGAAATAAAATAAACTCTTGCAACACTATTATTATTGTGTAGTGAACAAAATTATAACAATTTATAATATGTTAGGAAAAAAGTCAAAGGAATATAGTGTTTGAAGGAATAAAGAAAATGTCAGACTAGATTATTTACAAGTATGTAAGAACTGTCTTAATCCATAAATTATTATTTTTAGTGTGCATTCACCTGAATAGACATTTTTTTTTTTGAACCTTTTTTTTAATTATTTTTTTGGGGGTACACCAAGTTCAATCATCTGTTTTTTGTTTTGTTTTTTTTTTCTCTCATATTTGGTCTGTATTTGATTCTTTTTTTTTTTTTTTTTTTTTTGGGGGGGGGTACACCAGGTTCAATCATCTGTTTTTATACACATATCCCCATATTCCCTCCCTTCCTTGACTCCCCCCCCCCGAGTCCCCCCACCCTCCCCACCCCAGTCCTCTAAGGCATCTTCCATCCTCGACTGAATAGACATCTTAAGCAACGTGTAGAACTCATAAAAATATCTGTTATATGTGCCTTGTGTTTACCAAATCACAAATGCCTTTACAGAAAAAACTCTTTCAAAAGACATTTTGAGAAATAAAGTCTTTGGAAGGACATATTGCAGTTTCCATCTGCTAATTTTTATTCAGCTTGTTTTGTGTTTTCTCAAGATTTTAAAGATTCTGCTATTGTAAAATATTTCTTCTAAAATATGAAAAGATTTATTTTATGAAGGCAAATTGAAATTGATAATCTATCCTTAAAGAAACTGAACAAAATCAAGAAAAATAACCCTCTAAAATGTGATATTCAATTCCTAATATCTGATAATAGGTGAACAATATGTACAAGGAAAGCACATTGCAGTGTGCTTTACAGTTTTTCAGTATACTCTCCCAAATTGGCAAGAAATTCTTCTGGCTTACCAGAACCCTTTAGCCAGAAAACTAAATACAGGTAAAATAACATAATGCATTCCCACATTGGAACCAATTGATAGCTCTTCATGACTGTGGATAGATTTAGCTAATGAAGTATTAAATATGAGTGATTTTGTTAATGTGCAACAGTAGCCAGGCGTGTTTTGTACTTAAGGAAAGTGTAGTTAGCCAGTTATCTTGGGGGGTCTTCTTTTGACATATGAGTTTTGTTTAGTTTAGAAATTCTTAGGAGAGTAAATTATATGTAATTCTAATGTAATTTTTTATAGTTTCTACGCAGACTCACCATAGGTGGTAAATGTGTGTGTATGCATTTAAAAATTTTTCATTCAAAAAATTCTCGTCCAGATATAGCCTATGCCGAGCGGCTTGCAGGATTTTATTTCCTTAGTACCCCTACCAGGGCTTGAACCGGACCCTCTAAGTGAAAGCACGGAGTCCTAACCACTAGCCTGCCAGGGAATTCTCTTAGCCTTTATTTTTGTAGTAGAAAGAAGACATACATTTAAAATTCAATTTCTTGTTTTTCTTGCTATTTGTTCTCATGCAGTATTAGCAAATCATTAAAGAACAGTGCATATTCATCACTTGTAATTTTTAAAAGTGACTTAAGATTGTATGATTAAAACTTTTTATTTGCAGTTAAACCGTAATGGTTAAAAATAATATCCTTAGTTTGATATGTTTGGTTTATAGTTATATGTAGGAGTCTCATAATACAGTTAATACAATTACCTTAATAGGATATTTTAAATAGGGTGCCACATAGTTTAAAAAATAATTTGTTATGAGTATGTCCAAGCTGAGCAAACTTCTTCGGGTTTCAGTTTTATGTTATGTTATTTATTTATTGGCTGCATTGGGTCTTCAGGCTACTCTTAGTTGCGGTGCACGGGCTTCTCATTGCGATGGCTTCTCGTTGTGGGGCACAGACTCTAGGAGCATGGGGATTCAGTAGCTCAATAGTTGTGGCTCTTGGGCTCTAGAGTGCAGTCTCAGTAATTGTGGCACACGGGCTTAGTTGCTCCATGGCATGTGTCAGGATCAAATCCATGTCCCCTGCATTGGCAGGCAGATTCTTAACCATTGTGCCACCAGGGAGGTCCCATCAATTTTATTTTTAAATGAGGGATGGGAGGAGTAATTTGAGGGAGGACATCATAAGTCAAGAGACTTTGTCCATTTCTGTATGAAATGGGGATAAGGTCTACCTTCCAAGACTGTTAAGAGAATTAAATGAGTTCATATATTGTGAAAAGGTTTAGCATTGTGTTCTCAATACATCCTTTGTTCTTCGGTTTGGTTTTGTTTAGTCATTATGAAATAGCTTTAAAAAGCTATAACCTAAAATTAAAAGATACAGGTGAACAAAAACTGTCAGTCCTTAGATTAGTTCTAAAGAGTAGGAATTTAAAAGTTGGCAAAAAATTTTAATAAACTTTAAACCCCTTTAACAGTAAAATTTTTTACTATTAAAGTTATTTTAGTAGCTACTATTTATCATACCTGTAAAAACTAGAATTGGGATCTATAATGCTAATAATTCTTACGCTATATTCCTTTTTTTAATACCCTGGGATATTTGATTTGCTTCTGAAACCAGCTTAACATATGACATCTCTTGATAAGAAAAACATCACACTGTCCTTTATTTTGGGGGGGGAGGGGGGAGGATTGATTTACCAAATAACCTGTGCAAGTGACCTTAAGCAACTGTCAGCAATAGGAAAGATTGTTTCACAATTAAACACACAAAACAATGCAAGTCTGAAGCTGGTTTAAGTAGAGTAGGACTGTTTCTGGTTGTTGAATAGGAATAATATTCCCATACTTTAAAAAAATATGGACCTCAGAAGTTTATGCTTTCAAAATTTATTAGAAATTGCATTGGAGGAACTTGTGGGTGAATTGATAATGTGTGTCATAAGATATATAGTTGAATTTGTAATGACTGGTATTTCCAGAACAATTTTCAAATAAAAATTTTATGCTAAATATTTAACTAAAAGTTTTTCTAGCACTGGGAATGGGTGTCCTAGTTATTTAGAGTCATAAATAGAATATTACTGTTGTACCTAAGTATAACATTTTGCTAGCTTTTATTAACTTTTGTCATTAAAAATGGTAATAGATTACTGTTTTTCATGAAAACTTTGTAACAAGAATAATCCTGAAAGAGTCATTGAGGGTGTGATTGGCCTATTTATTAATTGCGTGAAATGTTTACCCTTTAGGAGTTATTACTCATATAAGTACTTAAGATTGCTTGACATACTAACATAGTTTGGAGGAGGGGGTGTGGTAGTTGGTGTACCAAAAGAATAAGATTTGCATATGTTATATTACTAATTGTTCCTTTTTACTATAATTTAATTATGAAATAAAATGACATTAATTATAAAAAATTTTATGTTTTAACTGTGATAAATTTCCTTTACATTAAAATTGATGCATTCTGTGTCTAAAAGCAATAATGTATAATGTTCACTCTATCAAAAACTCTTCAGTGCTTTAATGGAGGAATGATTGCACTTGAGAAAGCTAGTTACTGCCTTATTCAGCCCTGAAATAAATGTTCTTCAGATTATAGAATCAAGAAAATGACAGCTTGAAATGAAGAAGAAATAAACCAACCAGTCCTTTCATGAAGTCTGACTTTGTTCCAAGTTATATGTGTTACTTAGAGGAGTAGTTTTAGAAAAAAAAAGATTTTTTTTTTATTGAGGTAAGATTCACATAGCATGAAATTAACCATTTTAAAGTGTTGAATCCAGTAGTATTTAGCACATTCACAGTGTTGTGCAATGAGGCAGATTTTTAAATAACTTTTTATTTTGAAATTAAAGTTTTAAGAATAGTAAAGAGAATACCTGTATACCCTTTATCCATATTCCCCAATTTTTAAGATTTTGCCATTAATTGCTTGTCATTTTCCTCCTCTTCCACTCTCTGTCTTTATCTGTCTACACACACACACACACTCCCTCACACTCACTCATCTGATCCATTTGAAAGTAGGTTACATGACCCCTTTGCCTCAAAACTTGTGTGTATTTTTTAAGAACAAGGATTATTTACCTATATGGCTATGATATAGTTATCAGATTCAGAAGATTTAACATTGAAACAATTTTATCTCCCTATAGTCCATGTTCCAATATTGCCAGTTATCCCACTCCAGTGCAGGATTCTATCATGTATTTAATTGTCATGATTCTTTACTCTCCTTGAATGAAGAGTTCCTTAACCTTTCTTTCCTAACCAAAATGACATTGGCACTTTTGAAGGTTATAGACCAGTTATTTTATAAAATGTTTCTCAATTTAAGTTTAGCCGATACTTCCTCAGGTTATATATTATGAGCTGAAAAATTACATTGTGTTGCTGTGTCCTTTTCAAGGGGAAAACAGTTTCTCTTTGTTCCTTGTTAGTGCTGTTAATTTCGGTCACTCAGTCAAGGTGTGGTCTGGTTCCTTTACCATATGGTTACTGTTTATCTAATTGCAGCTAATAAGCAGTCTGTGGGGAGATACTCTGAGACTGCCTCCTCAGTAGACTCCCCTCTAGGTTTAGCATCTACAGATGCTTGCTTGAGCCAGTCTTTACTATAGTGGTTACAAAAAGCGATGCTCATCCCTCCCCTTCTCTTCATAGTTATCAGTTTACTCTAAGCAAGAGCTCTCTCTTTTTTTTCTCTTCTTTTCTCCATCCCTCCTTCATGGATTTTCATTTTATTCAGTGGATTGTAATTCATTACTGTCCACCACTTATTTCAGCACTCAAATTGTCACTGATTTAGCAAGTGAGAGCCCTGTGAAGCTGGCCTGTATCGTGTTGTCATGCCCTTTAATTTTTTGGAGTGCTTTCTCACTTTCTGACACAAGATGTTTCAAGCTTGTCCTGTATTTTCTCTGCTTCAGCCCTGGAGTCAGCCATTTCTGCAAGGACCCCTGGTTTTGGTTCTTTTTAGCAGTGGAACAGATTTTAAAAAGAGACTATATGGTAGGTTAAAGAGATTTTTGTCATAATTAAGATGTTGTCAGAACTTCTTACATGTAGGAACACCTACAGTACAAAGAGTTGGCACATGGGATAAAGACGTCTTTGGAAGTGTGGTGGTGGTATTTTTCTTTTGGATAATTAAGCATTTTGTTTTTGTATTTTTAAACCTTAAGAGAATAAGATTTGTGAAGGATGCTACATTGCTATTCTCTCCTGCTATTCCCACCTGCAGCAATGTAATTTGTGTTCCATAAATCAAGTATGAAAAGACAAAAATCAAAGCGTTTGCTATACAAGTGTATATATTGCAGATAATCTGAATATGTCAACAAAATGCTCTCACAGAATGTACTTTTCCTAATGGTATTTCATGTTACAACCATTTACCAATAATTCACATACTTTTTATTTTAACTCCTGTTTGGCTTTTGAATTGTTTATACTAGCAGCTGATTACTGAGTAATTTAAGTCTCGATTATGGCAGTGCTATTCTAATTAGGATGCTGGATGTTGGCACTTTATTTAGCAAGCAGATGTAAAATACTTATGTTTGTGACATTTGTAGAAATAAGTATTGAAGATTAATTTTCTGTAGGTAATCTTAGGATGTATAGCTTAAGTGTAGACTTATGCATACTTTACCCCAAAACCAAATAGATAACTCATTTGGAATATGAAATCATTTTTGACTTAAATTGGAAGAAACTGGCTATATGTTGAGAGTCTCATTTTCCAAACAATTTAAAAAAATAACTATGTATGTGTAAATGTTAAAAAGCAGCAAAATTACACAGTTTTAAATAATTAAATGCAAGTAATTTGAACTTTAAGAGTTAGAAGAACTTGAGAAATTTGCTGGAGATATTTGAATTTAACATAGGTAATATCCCTTTGGCCATGTTTAGATTTATAAGGAATAATTTGAAAATAATAAACAATACATAATTAACATTCCTGTTGTACTGATAACATTTTTCAGATACGAGTTTTTTAGAATAAATGGTGATGTGATCATCTTTTAATGAATGAGTTATATTCTCAGTGCTTAGATAATCTCTGATAAAGAAAACTCAAATTATTGGTGTGCTTCTCATGTCAGATACCCATACAACAAAGAGAATGAGGTGTTGTGCTAAGGATTGAAGGAAGCCACGGAATAATCTGGCTTATTCATTTAATGAATATTTACTGAGCATCTGGAACTCTTTCAGGTACTTGAAGTACAGTTGTAAGCAAGTTTTGGTGGGGACGGATAAAAAGAACAAGTAAGCAAAATACTTGCTATGCAATGGCCTGCAAATCCCTAAGCCTACCACTCTTCTTCCACATGCTCTTGCCATACTGTTCTCTTTCTCACCAGCTCTTTCCCCACTCTGGGTCTTTGCTCACTCTGTAACACGTCCTCTCTCTGGAACACTTCTCCTTCACTCTCTGTGGTCTTAATTCTTTAAGTCTTAACGTAGATACCATATCCTTAGGCCTCCTCTGACCACCCTAATTAAAATAGTCCCATTCATCATTCTCTACTTTAGCCCGATTTCTTCACAACACTCAAAAAATACACAATTATTTTGCTTACACTGAACCTGCAAACACTGAACCTTTTATTCCTAGGGGAAATACAGAGTTAGGTTCCTGTAGGCCTCTGGTCACATTTTCATCAACCAGTTAGTGGGTAACCTTTTATGTGTGTTTCTGTTTAAAGACACCTTCTTTAATACGTATATTGTTGATTCATTAACATTGAACTCAGGGCCAACCACACTATGCTTCATGTCTTATCTAACATAGGTATTTTCTGTGTAAGGCACATCATAACCTTCTTACTCTTAGAAACACTAGACAGCACGTAGCACTCAGCTTGGGGGCCATGTTAAACAACAAAATCAAGAAAAATCATAAAGATGTGAAAAAACAACACTGAATAGACCAGAGAAAGGACATTTGTTTACAGTATGAAAACTGAAACAAGAAGACAGAGCATCACCTTTTTGACCTCATCTGGGAATGTATGACAGATGACTCAAATTTTTTGCTGCACTGTTCACAAATGACCACGAAAGTGCTGTGGATATTGATTTTGGTATTAAAAATACATTTAAGTGAGCAAATAAACTAAGAGTCCTCAAATAATCAACTCTGTTTGCTTTTTAAAAACTTACATTGTGTTAAGGGAATTAAGATAAATTCATACATAGCCATTGTATGGGCAGAATAATTTGTAAGAGTTACAAATGTAATGTTTACTTCTTCATAGGAAAGGGAGATTATGGGTTGGAAAGAGTCAGGAAGGCTTTGTTTTTGCATCTTTGTTTAAAACTAGGCTTGATTTTAACTGAAAGAAGAGGTGGGGCTCCCAGGAGTGAACAGTTATTCAGGTAAGAAAGTAAAGGGCATGTTTAAATTTCATCTAGTAATATGGTATGATTATTCCATAAAGTAAATGAAACAGAAGTAGTGGGAGAAAAGGCTAGACAGACAGATTGAGGCCAGATTATGCAGGTCCTACATGATCATTTAGGACTTTTCTAGTCAGAGGAAAGAAGCTATTTAAGAATTTTAATCCTTTTGTTCAATTACTCAATAAATATTTAATAAATATCTGCTGTCATCAAGCCTGTTCCAGATACAGGGGATCTTTAAGTGAGTAAGACAATTTGTGTCCTCTGGGTGTTTTCAGTCCAGAAGGGGAGACAAGTAAACAAATGTGCCCATTGTGTATTGCGCTGGGTTTAGTTTTACTTCAAGGTAATAGAAAGCACATAGTGTGCTTTGCTATGTAGAGCATATAGGCAGATCCCCAGAGTTGAAGGAAGATTTCTCTGAAGAAGTAGCATTTAAGCTAAAATCTGATGATAAGGTAAGATGAGGTAGGGGGATGGTATGGGTGGGCAGAGGATTTAGAAACAGAGGAAATAGCATGTACAGAGTCCTGGAAAGAATAACCGTGATGGGACTGAAGAAATAAATTGGTATCTCATATGAAAGAATGTGGAGTTCATCTTGAAGGTAATAAGGAAGCCTTAGCTGGATTTAAAATGGGGGCTCAGATAGATAGGATTTGTATTTCAGCAAGAGTTCACTTTGGGTCTAACCTGTTGAAAGATAGAGGGGATACCTGACAGGCTAGTTGCAAGGTTGTTGGCAATAATCCCTGTGAGAAATGGTAGTCACCCTTATAAGGTAGTGGCAGTGTGTGTAACTTGAAGTGGATGGACATATTTGAGAGAGAGTTAGAAAACAGGGTTGGAAAGACCTGGGAATGGATTGGATGTTGGCTAGAAGAGGGGAGAGAGGTAATCAGTAGTGATGTTCAAGCCATAACCCAGGAGGATACTCTCCACTGTACAGGAGGAGGAAGATGTTTCAGGGGAAAGTGGTAATGAGTTTGTGGTAAACTAGCATGACCAGTACTAAATAATAGGAAAATGAATCTGATTGTGCTTGGAGATATTGTTAAATGCTTTTGTAGAAGTCTAGGCTAGAGGTGAGTGCCTGTATTTTTAATGCAGAATGAACAAGTTTTGGAAATTAATGGGAAGTGGGCACTGAGGGAAAAGACTCCCAAAGATGACTCCAAAATCCCAACAACTGCACCCAGCCTGCCCAGCTTTATGATGTGCCATGAGATCATATATCAGGATGAAAAATTGTGAAGCTACCTTCATGTTGCTACCTCTCATATACATAGAAACTAACATTTTATTGTTAAAAAGCAGCTCTTATTTTTAAGAGTAATCATTTTTTTCCACTCTTGGGACTTTCTTTTGGGGTATCTCATCTATGTATTTAATTGATCCTTGTGAGAAATGTTAGCTCTGCATGAGGGAGCCTAGAAAAGCAGCTGCTAGTGTGAGAGCAAGGGGCCATGGGGAGAGGCCATTCATCTCTTTTCCTGAGCTCTTTGCCATGTTTCTTTTTGTTCAGCTGTGCATTATAAAATATCGTTAAATAAGTAAAATATACAGGAAATAAAAAAAGATGTTGAACATATAGTTATTAAATGAGGATTAAGAAATTAAAACTTGAAGCTGAAATAAAGTGAGAACTTTGAAGGGATTGGAATAAAGTTTAAAAATTTTTTAAAACCCAATGCAAAAAGGATACAAAAAGAGTAAAACAGAAGAGACTTAAAATAATATTGAGGGAATTCCCTGGCAGTCCAGTGGTTAGGACTCAGTGCTTTCACTGCTGGGGCCTCCTGGGGTTAATCCCTGGTGCGGGCACTAAGATTCTGCAAGCCACACAGTGTGGCCAGATTTAAAAAATATATATATACACACACACACACACACACACACATATATGCATACACACACATATATAAGATCAACAGTAAAGTTCAATCAAGGATTTTTTTAAAGTATGATAAAAATAAGAAGGAAAGCAAGGTAAAAGGCTGAAAGCTGGTCAAGAGATACGAGTTTAAAACCATAAAAAGTTAAAGGAAAAACTATTCATTAGGTTAAAAATAAGAAATAACAGATACTAAAAAAAAGGTAAGATAAAAGTTTTGGTATCAACTGACAATATTTTTGGAAGTTTGGGGAAAAGGGCCATTTTTAAAAAATACAGCAAAGTAGGTTTCTTGGGACACTTACAAAATGCTCCAGGGAAAAGGTGTGTTGTCCACAAAGTTTTAGAAATGTTTAATGTGGTCCCTCTTGAAGACTTATAATGCACATGAGAATAGTAAAGTCTCCAAGAAGTGTTGCAGAAATAAAGTTGCCTTTGTTTTACATAACATTTCCTAAACCTTACCATAGAACACATTTCTCACATAACACCTATTAATGTCTCCCAGAGTATTTTTCACAAAACACTAGAGTACTGTTTCAGAAGAAAATAAAAACTGAAAATCTTAACAGTTACAGAGATACATGATTAAAAAGAAAAAGTCAGCTGGAAATAAGAAAAGGGTTTTAGGTTGAGGCTGGCATTCATTCCTCGGGAATAGTCTCCTGTTGAGGCAGCAGTGTTCTGCAGGAGCCAAGGGGCAGAGAGCAACCTGATACCTTTGCCTTCTGGCCCTCCATCCATAGCTGTCTTCAGAGCTTTTATCTGTGCAGACAGAGCGCTGATATAACACACAGGCTGCTGAGCCAGGGGAGTGGAAGCTGATCCTTGGCAGAGTTAACTCAGCGCAGCCAATGGACACTTCCCTAGCAAGTGAAAAGAAGTTTTATTTACAAGTACTATTTTTCTTTTCTTTAAAAAAAAAGGTCATGTTTTTTCATTGTATCAATGAAATTTTAAACAAATGTTTCTCCACCCCAGTACTTTTTATGGGCTTTTTTCCTTTAGGCTTTGTCCACATGCACATGTGTTTTTTATATAGTTGGTAGTGGTTAGTGTTCATATAGTTTTGAGTTGTGAGAGCTTTTTTCCTATGGCCGTGAAAGAAAGAATTTCCTAGTAGTGGCTGCCTCTGCCTGTTCTATTGCTATATTGTTCCAATCACCGTTGCTGCAACATTTTGAGAGCAGCTTTTCATTCTGCTTCTCTGAACCACACAAAAAAGTCTTCCCTTTTGCCAGCCTCCCCAAATCTTATTGCTGCCAGAGTACCTCTCTGGAAAATAACTCCTTAGTATTGTGGGACTAGCCTGTATTGGAACAGCTTTTTTCTAAGCCTATCATCCGCCACCCAGGTCATGTTAGCAGCACTTTGCTAGAGAGATGTTAGAATGGCTTCCATATAAACCATCAAGACCTGTGAACATCCAGACATTTAGTAGTATGATTTGTGCTGTTATAGAGGAAACAGGATAGAGAAACTGGATGTCGTGGCTTTTCTAACATCCTTTGTTCAGCTAGACACCTCATGGACGTTATTTTTGGCATTTTGAAAGCTCAGAATTCTGCAACTTTCATTATCCCCAAATTGTAGATATAAACTTTATGCTAAATAAGTTTATTCTTATAATAGCTTAAAAGTCTTTGTTTTTTTCGCATAATTTGCTTTGGGATGTGTGACTCTAGTGGCTGATGTGAATGAGTTAGTTTAGTGAATCCAAACATGTTAGAGACATTATCAAATGAGGTCAGATTACCACTACAGGAGAAATTGCTGCTTAATGTAAAATGAAACCCTAGCTCATGGTTGGTGGTGTACCAAGATTAAAGAGAGTGAATTTCAAAATACAAACTCTATTAAGCATAAAATAGCAGTTCTGTGATAGGTCTTGTATTGATACTTGTGCTCTCTCTTAGTGAAACTCATTTCCAGATCTTTGGCCATTTTTAAATAATAGCCATCCTGCCTTGTATAGTTGTATCCTTGAAGTCTTCATTTCAGTGTGCACACCATGGGTCAGATAGGCTGCCAGTTACCATGACTGTAAAGTTCCACAACAATGAATGAGATGGGTAAGTAATAAGTATTAATGCCAATGTACTCTAAGGAGCCATATAAGGAAGATCTTCAAACTAAAAATGATAAATATTGACAGAAAAATAACCATGTGTGCTAAATGCTTTTGCATGTCATTTCATTTAATCTCTGTAATACATAGGAACTACCTTTCAGATGAGGAAACTGAGACACATGAGTGGTTGATTTGTCCAGGGATCAGAGACAAGATATGGGCCCTATTCATTTCTAGTAAATTATTAATTAATATGCATATTACTTTGCTTTTCTACAACATAACCATAAAAGATGAAGCAGATTATGAAAATACGTAGATGTGCAATGTTTTCTTCTAGTGTGGCCTTGTGTTTTGGAACAGTTCCTGGAGTCAAGGCCCATTTTAATGTCTGAATAAGGGCTGCTATCAAATGGATTATTTAATTTGGTATTGCTAACCACTGTAGTTGTAAGGAAAGGGAAATCGTTTTATAGTTTCTTCCTCCCACAGGTCATAATTTAGTTGTGGACATCAGGATGTTTTTCTTGGCTTATCTCATCCATGTAGTTTTCCTTTGCACATCTGTTACATAAATTACTAAACTATTTCCTTGAAAAGTTGCCAGTTTAAGTCACACTTAATAGTGATCAAGGGGTCGGTACCTTTTGGAAAAAAGAATTAAATGACAGACTGAGGGGCAGAAATCCAACTACCATCGCAATTTAAGTATTTTTTTGTTTTGGATCAATTCCTATATTTTTGGAAAATTGAAATAATTTATGCGGTTTCTAGTGTTTCCCAGAAGACTTCATGTTGGACTATAAATATTTAATGATCTTTCATATAAAATGAGGTATTTTAGTTACCGCTTCTGTAAGTTATCTTTGCAGTTAATCAATTTATGTATACATTCTAGTCTGGTACAAAGCTTGCCATTTGAAACTAAATTTGGAGTGTTGACTTCTTTGATGATTATTCATTTTATGTACCCTTTCCTGATCTTGAATTCTACAGAAACCATAAAATATTTTTCCGTTTTTTTTGAAAAACGTAAAATTTATTATTAATGCTAGTTACATGTTAGGACTACTTTATACTTAAATGAACAAATCGGTTAGGAATCTTAGAAATTATGGGTGTGGGTCTGGTTAGTTTTGGCTTATGCAAACTGATACTGAATCAATATTGGAAATTTTCTTGGAATGTTTTTTAGTAAACTGTTACATAAACAAGGGACCAAGTATTTTTTTTAATGCACATTGTGAAATTATGTGGGTTTAGAATGCTGGTTTTTAAGTTTGAAATCTTTAGATAAAGATATCATTTGGAATACTGATAATCTGTAATGGGTGTTTTTAGAGATTAGAAGAGAAATTATGTTATAAATGGTTGTGTCAGCTACTGATAAAAGTTCTTAGATTAAAAAAAAAGTTCTTAGATTAAATTCTTTTGCATTACATTTCCTACTGTGTAACCGTTCTCCTTTCTAAATTATAGTAGAGTCTTGATAGATCTTTCTGTTCAGAGTTTTGACTTTTTAAAACAGATCTAGAAGATCTGTTAACAGGAAATAATGTATAATTTTGTTATGATTCAAATCTGACCTGCAGTGTGGGAACTAGTCACTTAGCTAAGCCAGTCACTGGCGTCCACCTTACAGCTCAGCTTTGTTGTGCTCCAGCTCTGAGGCTGTGGTAACACCTTAACTTTTTTTGTGAAAAACGACTCAAAGAAAGCCAACCTCTCATACTGGTATTGAATGTGGCAGGGCCTGAGAAAATGATGATTCACAGGCAGAAAATAGAAGTTTTACACATATTTAAAGAGGAACACATCAGGTTTTTACACATATTTAAAGAGGAACACATTGGGTTTGGTGGTACCTTGAATTGATGACAGTCAAATCTATACAGAATCAATAAAAGAAATTTATTTAAGGTGTTCTGCCGTGCAAAAGTTTCTTACCTACGAAATAAAATTTGGTGAATCTAAATATTGGTTTCCCTGTGTTGAGGAAGTATAATATGCACAGGATAGTTTAATTCTTGATTGAATCTGGGAGATTGTCAGGAGTCGACATAAACATTTTTATTTTCACAATATTAAAGATTACAAAGGTCTTCAGCTTATCTTTCAAGAATGTTAGTGGTTTATTCTTATAGTTTCTTCTGCCTGCAGAGTAGGTTGTGTTTAATTTGCTCTGTGTTCACCCTGCCCCCCCCCCATGAGACACTTTTATAGAAAATAGTTTTATAGGATTTCTCTTTCCACTTTTTCTGCAAGTAGTACAAATGCAGTGTAAATTTTTGAGTTAAGATTACAAGAATATTGAACCATATCTTTCAACAGTGTTCAGTAACAGGAAAACATCACAGGTGACTAAAATTCTGTATTTCAGTTCTCCACCCCATGATAATACTGATCTGAACTATTATTGAAATTGAAGGGCAGCAACTCAGAATGGATCAAGAATTTGGTAGTAGAATTGATGTGAGAATAGCTTTTGATTAAGAAAAGACTATATAGTCCTTAATTTTCTTACAACTTAATAAAACAATTAGAATTTCAAAAATAGTTGTATCAGTTAGGGGTACTTTTCTGTTGTCTAATAATATGTGGGAAGGGAACAACTAAATGGTGTTTCTGAACATTAATGCATTTTCTATGGTTTTAATATCATATAGGCAGGCTACTTGAGTTCGGACTTAGTTTCTCTGTGCCATGTTTTTAAAATGTATGAGGTGTCTAGTTATAGCATGATCTTTAACTTGATCTTTAAGTATCCAGAATTATTTTAAAAGTTAGAAGCTTTAAAAAGGACTGTGGGACCCCCTTCCTCCCTCAATAAAACCTAGCAGTAAATTGCTCTTAAATATTTATTTGGGTTTAATTTTTTTTTTTTTTTTGGACTGTGATAACTAAAGGAAGAGGTATAGTATTTCAGTGCATATTCTTGTTGATTATTTTAAAAAGTAGCAAGTTAAATATTGTACCATTTAGCATTTTAAAGTTCCCTCTTTAAAAATGAAGAAAACAGAAGGTACATAAATAATGTGTACATGAGCGTACTACATACTTACTTATACTTGGATATAAATAGGGTATATATATTTTTTAAGTAAGCAGGTTATTCTTTTCTGAAATCTTGTTACTGCAGAAGAATGGTTGAGAGCCTCAGATTTTAGATGTCTTCAGTTTCAGTTCCTTCCTATTTAAACTGATATTTTCTTTACCTTGCTTTTAAGAATATGTATAAGAGAGGGGTACATTGGTTTCCTCCTTTTCAACTGGATAGTTTGTATTTAATTTTACTAAAACCAAAGAAAATGTAATTTCCATGACCGAGAATATATCTTTTTAAACATTAATTCAGCATTTAGTTTTTTTAGTAGCACAATTTGTGATATCATCTTATATTTTAACTAGTAGACTTTTAGCTCAGATGATATTACCAATTCTCTGATTTTAGAGCATTATGTCATAATAGAAAATGGGCTACATTTAATTAGAATTAGAAAATCTAACAAAATTTGGACATCTATTGCTATTTACTAGTCATGTGATCCTGAGTGTAAGTTTATTTAAACTTCTCTGCTAAGGAGGTGCTATTAAGTACTTTTTCTTCTCCTCTCACTTAAATTTTTAAATTATTTTTTGGTAGGGGGTTTTTTGCTAGTAATGGCAGTGTGGCAGCACTAGAGAGAAAGTGGCAGGCATCAGGTTTGTTATTTGTTTCTTCTTTACTTATCAATATTTATTTCATTGGTTTTCTTCTTATGATACGGATGGAGTATTGTAGTTTTTTCCTTTTTGTTTTTTAGCACTGGCGCTCTATAACTAAGATACTATATAATCAAATATGATAATATCTGCTTTAGCAACATTAATTCTTCTACTGAACTATTTCATTGCTTGTGTTAAGACATTATTCATTGCTTTGTGTTTCATTTTCAGATCAAGAAAAGGCTTTTTTTTTTTTTTGGATTGGTAACAAATACCTGGCTGAGTAGATGAATCAGTTTTTCCACCTCCCCACTCTCCATTTCTATAGACTCAGATTTTCTGCTAACAGTGAAAGTTATGTATTTGTTGAATTTTGGAGTACCAGTCTTCTTGGTTATTGACCATAAATTTGATACCATTCATAGGACTGTAATAGTATGTAACTTGGTTTTAAAGTATGAGTATTGAACCTATCAATGTTCAGCTTGCAAATGAGGGTAATATGGTGAAGATCATTATCCCCTGATGAAAAATAAATGTCACGTGGTCCATTATCTAGCTTTTAGAGCAAGTATTCTTAAAACTGTTTCCCTGCTGTTTGGGTTAGAAACATTTTTAAAAAGGAACAGATTTTCCCGGTATAAGTAACTTGTTACCTGAGAAAACTGTCTTTTTCAGTGTTCATTTTAAGGGTGTTTTATTGTTTTTGGTTTTTGATTTTTAAAGCTTCTTTCTTTCTCTCTTTCTTCTTTGTCTTTCAGTCTTTCTTACCTGTGTTGGGTCTTCGTTGCTGTACACAGCCTTTCTCTAGTTGCAGAGAGCAGGGGCTACTCTTCATTGTAGTGCAGTGGCTTCTTTTGTGGTGGAGCATGGGATCTAGGCGCACGGGCTTCAGTAGTTATGGCACTTGGTCTCAGTAATTGTGGCTCATGGGCTCTAGAGTGCAGGCTCAGTAGTTGTGGTGCACCAGCTTAGTTGCTCTGCAGCTTGTGGGTCTTCCTGGACCAGGGCGCGAACCCCTGTCCCCTGCATTGGCAGGGGGATTCTTAGCCACTGTGCCACCAGGGAAGTCCTTGTTTTATTGTTTTTTTAAAGTTTTTTAAAGATTGATATTTTAGAAGGAGCATAATAGTTTTACCTGTATTGTAAAGGTATCTTCTGAAATCTGTGGCATTAAGATTAAGAGGTCACTTTTAAATATAGATTTTAATTTTGGGAATCATTGTTCCCTAATACAGTTTTGTTTTTTGTTTTTCATTTTTTAATTGTTAATTTCAGTATTAGGTACCTAAGTTATCCCTGTGGTTTTACACACATAGCATTTGATATAGATATTTTAGTATGTATACATGTATTTTAGTTACTAGTTTGCTGCACTTATTAGCCTGATAACAAGATGTTGGAAGTACAAATAATACTCATTTGGTCTACCATGATGCTTATCTGTAAATAGTTAAAATATTGCTAATGATGATATAGTACTTGGTTTGTATTCTTAATGGCATTTTAATACTTTTCCCTTGGTTACAATATAAAGTTCAGAGGGGAAATTTTGGAAAATACAGGGAAAAGAAAACACTGTTTGAAGAAAAAAAAAATACCATTATTTAATAACTATTACTTTGAATGCTATATTTGTCTCTATCTCTTGCTTCCTCTGTTTTTCTGACTCTCTTGTGTTTGTAACTTTGGATATTCATACGAAAAAACACAAGGTTAACCATCTAATTTAAGAAAATACTGCTAAATAAATATTTTTTCCTGAGCTCGGAATGAATAGTCTTTATAATAACTTTAAAACAAAAAGAAGAAACCATGTTAAAAATGCAGACCAATTTGATTACATTTTGTTTAAAAAGAAGTAAAATTTAAAAGGCAGGCTAGGAAAAAGACTTCTTACTAAATCAGTTTTGATTTTCATATTCCTTCGTTAGCAGTTAGGACTGGATTATACCTATACTTTACCTTTTCTCTTGGTCTGTTGTTTTGTTTTAGCAAAGCATGTTCTTGAGCTTTTGGCAGGAAAAAATACCATAAGACTGTTCAAATTTTTTGTCAGTCATTTTACTGATTATTCTTAATGCAGATTAGAAGAGTCATTGACCATCTGTAAGTAAAAGTTACATTTTAGCTTTTACTTTCAACCAATTTTGACTCTAAACTATTACCAAGTAAAATAACTTGATACTTTAACAGTAGTGACCAGTGAAATAAGCGGAAAATGGGGAATAAAGAGGAGGGCCCAAATGAACACTAATCATTTGCAAATTGGATAATCGACCCTTGACTTAATTGAATGTTGGCTGTGTTCATATAGCCATAGAAGCATGTATACAAGACTTGAGGATGGTAACTTTTAGTAGTTGGCATCAAAAATCCAATGAGTGAGTAGTGCTGGGTTGTTCAGAGTTAAGTACTCTCTTTGAGGACTCTTAGTCCTGTCCTACCTACCTATTGCCAGGGTGTTGTAAGGAGCAAATGTGGAAGTGTGTAAAAACACTATGGTTTGATTTTAATTGTGGATTTTATCCTTATAAAAAGCAGTGGTTCAATATTACTTTAAGGTAAAAATCTTCAAAACGTGAGCAGCTTTTTATATTCTTCACTCTGGTCATTCCCTGGTTATTTCCTTTAATTTTGTTTGCAGAACAGATCCTCAACCTTCCTCTGAATTTTGTTTTAAAAAACTGATGAGATAGCCCCCTCTAGTGTCTGAATTGTTCATTCTTAAAACATTTGTGTCAATCATAAGAAGTTTTAGGAATCAAGTTAGCTGTTTTTTCCTTTCACATCTGGACATAATTTTTTTTTTAACTTTTCTTTTTGGGGGGAGAGAGGAAGAATTATTTTCCTTTCTTAAAAGGTCACTGGAATTATGGGTAGGGTGTGGATTGAGGGCAGTAGAAAACATGGGAAAGGAAGGATCAAAATGCCATTTCTACCTTTTTAGAAATAGTTATTTTTAAACGACCTGGAATAAGGCCAAACTATACAGTGTTGTTTTGTTTCAGTTTACATTTGTTTCTGAATTAAGTGCAGCTTAAAAATACTTTGTTTTGGAATTCTTTATGCCATCAGATCTCATCTTGAGCATTGCAGTTTCTGGAAAGCAATTGTTTAGTTGGAAAATGGTTTTAAAATAGAGCCTGAACACTCTTTATGGAAGTGTTCTAACTTTGTTACTTTTTATTACTATTGTTTTTGTATTTTTCTGTATTGTTACTGTTTTATATTTTATATTGTGAGTGTGTTCTAATGGCAGATTGTCTTACTGCTTTTCAACCAAGGAAATAAGATTCTTAAGCTATTGGCTCTCTGCCACTTCTTCCTCTTAAACACACAGCATTCAAACACACAGGCTTTCAGTTAAAAATCTTGTGAAGGGTTAGGGAAACAGGACCTTTCTCATTTGACCCATGGGCTTTTGTAGCTTGAACAAGGAAAGTAGTGTTCTGAAAGCTACAGCATTTATGAAGGCTCTAGTAAAAAATATTTCATGTACATGGACTAGAGATTAACTCTTTTCATCTTTTTCTCCAACAAATTAAACAATGCAAATGATTTCAAGTGTATTCTTGGTCATGAAATGCTTGGATGAATTATAATCCTAATTGCTGTTGTTCATTCCCACAGCTGCATTTTGACACTTTTAACTGCCTAAGCCATGCATTCTTCAGCCAGTAAGATAAACAAAAGCATTCTGAAATCCATTATTTTGTGGCATCTTAAATTGCAAATAAGTCATTGGCTGCCTTGATTTTATTTTGGTTCCATTGTTAGCAAAAAAAAAAAAAGTTATTTCTTTATACATAAAATTATTGTGAATAGAATGATTACAGGGTTTTTATAAAAATCCATTCATTAGTAGTCTTAAATTTTGAAGGAGGCAATAGAGACCATGGACTTATTTTAGTGCCAGAGACATAACTTGTATTTATGTTATCAAACCAGTTGATATTTTAGGACGTAGCTTTCTTTAAGATTTGAAATAAAATAATAGGGTTTCATTTTTCTACCTTAATAGAACAGTATTCTGAAGGTAAATCTGGAGACCAGATTTATTCTGTGATTTGCCAAGTCATTTATATGCATAATGGCTCCTTAAAATTTGAACTAATACCATTTATTAATTGAAATATTTGTAATAATGAAATTTATAGTCGAGTGCCAATTATAACCAAACCTTCCTTATTTAAAACAACTTTTTGATGACTAAAAAACCGTACAGCAAAAATGGGGCACATACAACTAGTAATAGTTACCAAATTATTATTTTTCCAGTATTTCTAAAACTCAATTTTAAATGAAAGATTTGAATTACCACATTCACAGGCATCTGTTGTAACAATTGTTCAGTAATAATTGGAGCTTTACATATCAAATGAGTACTACTATAATATGTCACATTTTCACAATATTTATTCCTCTGAATGTCTTTGAATTCTTAAATTCATATAAGCATGAGAAATTCTTTTTTTAATAACCAGACATTTTTCCATCTTATATCTTAATTGTAAGCTACTCTTTTCAAAGTTAGTTCTTTCTTATAAAAATATTACTTAATATTGATATTCTTAAGTTCTAATAGGTGATGTTATCTCTAATAATAATGGCTAACTTTTATTGAGCACTTCCTTTATGTCAGACACTGTACCATTGTGTACCATTTGATATGTTACCTTTTGAGATAGTAGTGTTCTTCTTTATTCCCATTTTACATTTGAGGAAACATTAAGAGAAGTGTTGGGTTGGCCGTAAAGTTCATTTGGGTTTTTCTGTAAGATTTTATGAAAAAACCCAAATGAACTTTTTGGCCAATCCATAAAATAATTTTGCCAAACATCACAGAGTAAGTAATTGGAGTCAGATCTTTCTGACTCCTAGAACCCATGTTCTTGACCACTGCTGAAGTCTTAAGTGAAAGTTAAATACATTATCACATAATCTCCTGATGGAATATTATGTAGCCATTAGAAGTGAGGACTGGGATTTTCCTGGTGGTCCAGTGGTTAAGACTCCACGCTTCCACCCCAGGGGGCGTGGGTCCGATCCCAGTCAGGGAGCTAAGATCCCACGTGCTGCACAGTGTGGCCAATAAATAAATAAATAAAACTTTAAAAAAAACAAAAAACAAAAATCTGAGGGTTCCAGTGACTACACAGTGATATAGAAAATGTATGTGGTACAGCAAGAAAAAAGACAAGGATTGCAGTTAAATATTCATAGTGGTTCTAAACAACTTTAGAGTGTTATCTTTGATTTTTCAGTGCTTTTTTAATACAGTATAAGTAACGTTCAGCTTTTATATAATTTTGCTCATTAATTTAAAGAATTTCTGTAACAGGAAACCTAAGACTGCATATAAACCACATCTGGTCAGCAAACTGACAACTTAGTTTTATAATAGACTCTAGCATGTTCAGTTTCCTTTTTAATTTGACCTAAAGCCATTTTTTGCTGGACTTATGCCAGCTCTAATGTAATCTCTCATCTGTATTCTTGAAGGCTAATGGAATTGTAAAATCTTCTTAAAGATAACTTAAATGTGTTATATAGTGTCCTCAGGGTAGCTTGTGCACAAAAGATGTTTTCTTTCCCACCCTGTAGAGGTATCTCATTAGGACACCCAGTAGTGTCATTATTAAGTTTTCATGTGTTTCTCAGTTTTGATGCTAATCTTTGTGCGTATGTGTGTGCATTTTTTTCCTCTGCAGCACCAATGTGGTGATGAATTATTCAGAGATCGAGTCTAAGGTTCGAGAAGCAACGAATGACGATCCTTGGGGACCTTCTGGGCAACTCATGGGAGAGATTGCCAAGTAAGTGATAATTTGACTCAGCAGTGCAGAAAGAATGCAACTATCTTTACCGAGAAATGTGAAATTTGCCTTCAGTTTTAAACTATTTAGCTGCCAGACATAAATTTTGCATATAATCGTTCAGGTATTAGTGGAGGAAGTTTTACAGAGGATCCATTCCCCTTAAATATTAGCTCAAAAAAGTAAAACAAAATTTTTCTTTTTCAATGAAGTTTAGAGAGTTACTATAGCTTACTATGTAAAATTTTGACAAATGCACATAAAATGACTAAAAGCTAGGAAATTTTTTTCCTGATGAACATCTGGACAACTATGCCAGTGAATGAAGGACTTGTAAAATATGATATTAATTAGTGGGACTTAGGGAAATGTGCTAGATATTGTATAAAATATAAAAAAGACATTTTTAAGGAAGCATATCTTTTTTTTTTTGAATTAAGCTTATTAATTTTTTAAAGCTCTTTAGGAAAACACAGTAACTTAGAACAAGCCTGCCATCTACTGTCAAAATTAACATATTGCAAACTCTTGAGGAAAATTATTCTTTTTCAGGGCTACATTTATGTATGAACAATTTCCAGAACTTATGAACATGCTTTGGTCACGAATGTTAAAAGACAACAAAAAAAATTGGAGAAGAGTTTATAAGGTATGGATATTAGTCTGTATTTATTATTTGACATGTTGAAGACAAATGATTGAAATTTTAAGGTGTATATACCTAAGTAATTGTGAAGGATGTTGAATCCTAGAATAGAGTATTCTAAAACAGATAAGTAGATTTGCTGTTTGTGTTCTTGTTTTCTAGTCACCATAAAAAACTATTCATATTTTTGTACATATCGAAAGTAATGAACCTATAGTATGTTTAGTGTATGAGCAATTAAGATGAAAACCACCTTCTAGTATGGTTTGTCATCTCTACATAAAAATTTGCCTGTATTATTACAATATTGTGCACCAAAAATATGTGTTAATTTTAAATATAATAAGATATTCTAAAACATTAAAATTCTCACATTTTAAAATTTGCAAATATGTACTCTTTTGTTAGATTCCTTTCATTTAATTCTTATCTCATCATATAATGTATAATTCTCAAACAAGGTAGTAATTTGTTTTTCCATCCCCACGATATTTTCTTGCTGCTTGGAAAGTTTTTCTGTGCTTCCCAAGGTGGCGTTATAATATTCATATTTGAAACTTTGAAAGCAACATTTCTGGCTTTTAGTATTGAAAATCAGTGCTTTATTTAGTTCCATGTTTTTGATATTGTTTGTTTCTGAAAACACTCACTGTCATTCTTTTAGCTTGTATAGTAGTAGTGATGAAATAGTTTAAATTTCCATAAATTAATTTTTTTAAATTAGAGCTTTCTGTTTGTTTTAATAATTCTTGGGTAAACTACTTTTTTAAACAATAAATTCCTGGTAGGATGAGGGGGTTTTTGCCTCTCAGTTTACCTAACCTAACTAGATTTCCATAGATCTTATCATCTTTATGTGAGATTTGTTCCAGAGTTAAGTTCAGAATTCATAATTAATTGGTTTTTAGTGCATTCACAAAGTTGTGTAGTAGTTACTACTGTCTAAACCAGAACATTTTCATCACCTCAAAAAGAAATCCTGTAAACATTTTTTTTCTTATATTTTTGGCAGCAAGTTTTTCAAACAAAAGCTATATCATAAACCTCCCAAATTAAATTTTATCTGGGAAAAATGCTGTGAGATCACATAATTACCAAATAATTGTTCTTTTAAACTGATGTTTCTAACAGTAAAACTGAACCAGCTTTCTAAAAGCTCAATGTTGGTTTATATCATACATGCAGATATTTAACATCTAAGTTTTTTTTTAATCTTTTGACATGTATCCAGTAGACAGTTTATAATTATTTATTATGCTTGGTATAAGAGGAATTTTAAATTGATAATATGAGTTTTTAAATGTACTTAAAGTCTCATGTAAGGTAAAGAACCTCCTACACGTATACACACACAGATTATTCATTTGCTAATGTTAGAATTTTTTTTAGCCATTTACCAGAGCTCTACCAGAATTTATTTCATTAAATTTTTTGGTGCTTTGTATTTTTACAGTCATTGCTGCTCCTAGCTTACCTCATAAGGAATGGATCAGAGCGTGTTGTTACAAGTGCCAGAGAACACATTTATGATTTGCGATCCCTGGAAAATTACCACTTTGTAGGTGAGCAATAGAAAAACCTTATAAGCAAATTAAAACAGTAGTTGGAGTTGTCAGTCACCTGAACCAGCTTAGAAGCTTCTCCGCTCTAATTAGAATGTGACTGTTGCTGGTTGTGTGACGAGTGCAGAATCCAAGACGTGGGGCCCTAGAGTATTAATTAGTGAAGACAAGAACTTGCAGAAAAGACTAGCTAATAACAACAGAACCAACACAACATGAGTGTTCGGGTTTATATTAAAATATGCACTGGAGACTGGTCCCCTGTGGTGTCCATAAAGGAATAGCTTTAATCATATGGGAAGAAAAGGTTAGAGCTCCAAAACATACACATCTGTTTGAAGCTGGGTTTTTTTTTCTCCCACCAAATAATATTTACTGTGCAAAGACAGCAAGGCCAGAGTGTGTTTTGAATGTGAAAGAGGATACAGAATGAACCACATTTCATTTTGTAGCATACCCCAGTTGAAAGCACTTTAAAAATTCAGTTTTTCAGCTACACTAAATCCTGGTAATTAGTGTTTCCAAACTTGTATTGGGGAGACAAAAGCATTTGAGTGCTTTTCAGTCACTAAAATGTAGGTTTTGTTTTGTTTTGTTAAAACATTATAGAAAAAGAAAATAACTTTTTTGGATATTAGTCTGTTTGGTTAGTTATTGTTAGTAATCCTTTTTAGTGGATCTTTAGTTTATTTTGCATAGCACCATTATCTGTGGTCCTTTTTAGTTCACCTTTGCAAGCCAAATTTCATCTCAAGACTTGAGATTAGATGAGGAAATGACAGAATTCAGTACACAATTTGCCACTTTTTATTAACTTTAAAATATTGAAGTTGGTTTCTTATATTGAAATTTTCATGTCTTATGTGTGTGTGTTAAAGGGTTTAATACACATTAACTGAATTCTTAGGGTTTTGTTTCTCCCTAAACCATCCTCACAGATGAGCATGGCAAGGATCAAGGTATAAATATTCGCCAGAAGGTGAAAGAATTGGTTGAATTTGCCCAGGATGATGACAGGCTTCGTGAAGAGCGAAAGAAAGCAAAGAAGAACAAAGACAAATATGTTGGGGTTTCCTCAGACAGTGTTGGAGGATTCAGATACAGTGAGTATCAAAGACAGACTGGCACCTAAGCATCAGTTTAGCTTCTTGGGTGTATTTTAAGAATCATTGAAATACAGAAGACAAAAGTGCTATTTTGAATACATACAGTACTAAGATATATGTAATACTCATTTTGACTACTGTCGATCTTAGGAAGCTTTCTGTTTTATACTTTTTTGGTTCAAGAATATCATTTTAAGCATTAAGTGTTATTGAATGACCAAACTTTGAGTTGACATACAGAGAATAAAATAGATATATGCCGTTTCCTCTTGGGGATCCCATTCTAAGAAGAAAAAAAGGATTTCTCTAACTTACCATGTAGAGCATTAAAAAAGAAAGTTTGATCAAGAGATTCATCCTCCTAATTCGAAGCCAGTTTAGTTCTGTTTTTGGCCAGACATAGAGCTACAGGTTAGTCTATCTTCAGTCTCTTCTCTTAATTAAGCACTGTGTTAATTTGACATAGAAGAAGGTAACTGGCAATACCGTCAGTTTTCCATCTAGACCTATCACTGTGTTATTCCTAACATATTTAAGAACAGCTAGAACATTCATCTCTCAGGTTTATTTTTAATGTAACAATATAGTTTTCCTAAAATAGATCATTAGGTAGGTGCTTGAAACAGATACAGAAAATGAGAACTCTTTTTCACAGGATATTCCTTTAGACTGGTTCTGACTCCTGTGAACGCTGACAGTCCCTTGTCATTTTGTGTATACACAGACAGGCCAGTGCTGTGTATACTTAGCAGCTGCATATTGGGGCTCTCTAACCACCCCCCAACCATATCTAAGTTTGTTTATATTTGAATTATGTTGAGATCTCATAACTCCTGCATTGTAACCATGTAAAAATCTTCTATTCTTATCTTGTGAGTATCTATAAAATGTCTTCACTCCTTTGCTCCTCTGCTTTCTTGCCCTCAAAGAAAAAATACTGCACTTAATTGGCTAATGTTTCTAACAGCAGAAAAATTCCTTTCTTTTATGTCTCATATCACATATAAGTCAGTTCTTGAATTGGGCAAAAATGTTTCTCTTAAATCACATAAATATGTTTTGGAGTTTTTATTTGTTTAGAGGACAAGAAGTCTTTTAATTATTTACCCAAGTAAATCTTTTATTCTTTAGGTTTTTCAGAGTAGCTTTAGCAGTTTAATGTGTTTTTGAGTAGAAATAGCTATTTGTCACTCTTTTCCTCATACTACTTGCCCTTTTTTTAATCAGCACAATATATAATTAGATACATTTAGAGAATTGAATAAATTTTTAGACTTAGAGTGAACTAATTACAGCATCTGCATTAGAGATAGAGTTGAATGTCCTGTGTATCTGCATTACCTTCTTTTATAAATTATTTTTAATGTTATATATATTATTCAGACTTAAGTAATCAACTTTATTTTACATGTTTTTCATTTTGACATTAGATGTCTTGCCAGTATCCAGTATCTTTGGCATTCATTTAGTATGATACCCAGCATGCTAATCAGTTTAGTTTTCATCTGCTTTCATTTTTCCTGTAAATTTTTTTCTTTTCAAAGTGTAGTTAATCGCATTGTTATTGAAGTGTACGTATACATTGTTGGAAAGCCACTCATTTTATATTACCATCCTGGCTTAAATTTTGCCTGGAAAATATTTTGTCTTGTTTTCTTTAAATTGGTGGTCACTTTTAGATTTAGTAGACATATTTTTAAATCCTCAAACTCTTACAGAAAATTTTGGCTTTGCAGTTTTATTGAGTAATTCAGCAAAATGGTTTTGTTCACTCTCCAAAGGGCATGTATGCCATAAGAACATGTTAATCAAAGTTTAAAACAAAAGCTCAGTTACCCACCTTTTGATTATTTTGCTATTTCTTATTGGTCTTTCCTTTTTCTTTGCACCCTGCCTTAATTTTCAGTCTTCTTTTTAACCTCACGTGATTTTTCTGCACCTTGTACTTTTGCCTCTTGAGTTTGGACATGGAAATGGAAATGGAAAAGGTTCCATTTAGTGCCTATAGTTCCTGTCTCTCCTTTAGGCCCTCAAAGTCAAGGACTAAAACAAATCTTGACATTTTGGGGCTTTTTTTCACTGCCAGTGATCTACTATCTCCATTCTCAAGTTCACACAGAGGCTCCCTAGGTTTTGCCAGTTCCAGTATATGTTTGGACTTGGTATTTGAATAGATCATCACTGTTCTGAATTGCTTGAGCATATTTCATGATTCTAGTGTGTATAGTTTTAGGTAGTTAGAATATTCTTTTTAAAATAATTGAAGGGTGCTTTCCCATGCCATGAAATGTATTTATTTTTCTAGTTCGATAGTAAAGAATGACAGTTATGAGTCTTTACAGTGTATTGGGATATGTAGCATTTAGAGTGGTGTTTCCTATAGTTTGTGTTTTTTTATGAGATTGTTGCTGTCCAGTACTTTTCTGATAATTGAAAAACCAGTAAGAGATGGGAATGAAATAAAGCATTGTGACTTTTGTAAAAACAAAAAGTTTTCCATTTCTCTTTGGCTTGTATAGCCTGTGTTGGTTTTTGTGTTTTTCTCTACTCCTTTCATTAAGAACTTCCTGATATGCTGTGCTGTGCATTAAGGTTGTGTAAGTTTTCATAAACAAAAGCTTTTGAATCTGCATTCCTGCCACTTAATGACTGGCACTACATGCTGTGCCTTGCTGTAATTGTGTTGATTCAGCACTGTGGAAGCTTTCTGTTTTCCTTTGAAAACTATTTTATTATGAGGAAAAGCTTCAGAAATAAGGACTGTAGACACCTTTTGAATTTAATGTCCTTAAAGTTGCCTCTCTTTTTAATGCTTTATTTAGGTGAAAGATATGATCCTGAGCCTAAATCAAAATGGGATGAGGACTGGGATAAAAACAAGAGTGCTTTTCCATTCAGTGATAAATTAGGTGAACTGAGTGATAAAATTGGAAGCACAATTGATGACACCATCAGCAAGTTCCGGAGGAAAGATAGAGAAGACTCTCCGGAAAGATGCAGGTATTAACACTTTGTCTCCTGGGTCTCTTGGAAAGGTACTAAATTTACACACCTGGGTCTTGGGGGTTTTTTGTTTGTTTGTTTTCGATGTTGGCATTATCTGAAATTCAGCTTTTTTTTTTTTGATTTGTTTCTTTAGTATATTTCATTTTTTAGAGCAGTTTTAGCTTCACAGAAAAATTATGCATAAAGTACAGGGAGTTGCCACATAACCCCACCTCTCCAAGTGCAAGCGTAAATGCACACACACACACACAGTTTTTCCTGTTATTAGCATCTTGCATTAGTGTGGTACATATATTAACAATTAATAACCCGTATTATTAACTGAACTCTCTAGTTTGCATTACAGTTCACTGTGTTGTACAGTTGACAGATGCATAGTATCCATCATTACAGAACCATACAGAGTAGTTTTACTCCCCTAAAAATGCCTCGTGCAAAAATATGTAACAGTTCATGAATTTATGTGTCATCCTTACACGGGGACATACTAATCTAGTTCCTCAACCAGGGATTGAACCCAGGCCAAGGCAGTGAAAGCACCAAGTCCTAACCACTGGACTGCCAGGGAATTCCCGTGGCATGTGAATTTTCTCTGAATTCTTCCAGTTTTAGTATATTGCTGCCGATTTATGCATATATAGTGTATGTGTATATATACACACACACACACACACATATCATATATACAATGCAGCGGTTTATAAGATGCTAGGTCAGATATATTTGCATTTATTGACACACTTTCCTTGTCTGTGTCCATTTATATCTAAAATTGATCACATTTCCTGTATGTTTTTATTCAAGCTATTTCTTGGAATTTTTTTTCCCAGTAAGAACTTTGACAGCTTATTTTTGCACTTGGCATCTGATGATCCAGGGATCTAAGGTATTACTGAGGGATAATGAAGTTTATTATTATATTAAACAAAGGTTAAGGGGCTTGAAAATTCTACCTGTGACATTTCATTAAGATTCTGTGCCAGTTTATACCATAAAAAAAAAAATCCAGATGAATTTTTGAACTAAAATGTTTTCAATTATGACCTGTATTTTCATAGATTACATTTTCTGATGGTGGGGTATTTGTGTTTAGTTTTACATGGAACTTTTTAGCATTCACTTTTTGTTCTTACCTACCAATATAGCTATTAACTAGTTTTTCTGCCAGTTAAATAGGACAATATATATAGCACTTAATTTGCAAAGCAAGTTTTATAAGACCTCTGTCATTTGTACCTCACCATATCTCTATTAGATAGTCTAGAGCAAGGATTTTACCCTTGTTTTTTGGCGGTAAAACCAGAGGCCCAATCAGGCTATATGGAACTTTGCCTAAAGTAACACAGATGCAACCAAAACTTTGAGTTCTTGTAACTAAGTATCATCTCTTTTTCTCTTATAAAAGGATCTTAACAGTTCAGATTTAGGGGTCATTAAAAAGAAATAAAAATATAATTTTGAAACTATTCAGGTTCTAAAATATTTTAGTCTTCTTAGTATGTTCCCATATTTATTAAATCTGTGGAATTCCTCTCTATTTCTGGAATATGATCTTTGTAGAATCAGAGTCTATTTTTAACACTTTGAATATATTTTACAACTATGTTTCTAGCTCCTTTCTGCTGAAAGTGTATGCATATGGTAATAATAAGTAACTAAACTTTGGAAAACGATGCATACCTCAGATACTCTGCTGTTATTCCCTCATTCATGTTCTTGTGGCTTTTGTGTTTACATTTTTGGTTTGATTTAGAAAACAATGGCCACATATTCTATTGCTATTTCCTGAAGAAGTATAGGCATCAGGTAGGTAGGCTGGTTAGAAATCTAACTACATACATTCTTTTTACTTTCTCTTCTTTGCCCTCCCTCTACCCTCAATTTTTCTTTCCTTGCTCTGTCTTCTTATTCTTTTTTTTTTTTCTTTCTGTTTCTCCCTTGAATTTTTTTTTCCTACATTTGCTTCTAAGACAGGATCTGCTAGAGTTCCTAAATCTTTTATACAGAGTATTCAGGTTTAAAAGAGTGAAAATATGGTATGTGTTATTTGTTTTAGTAACTAAAGAGCCAGGGACTTTATATTTTGGAGTATTTGTGAGAGAAGAATAGGTTTTTAGACAAAGTTGCATGGGAATGCTCTGGCATGTTATCAAAATTTTAGACTTACTAGTTCATTATTAGATTCAGGAATTCTTGAACATTGATCATATATAAAGCTTTCATTTCATTGTGTGCTAGTCAGATTTATATTCTCACCTTGTAAAGAAATTATCTTGCACTGGCATCAAATTGGACATCAGAAAGGTAAGAAATTTCAATTTTAGATAGAGGACTGACAGTGGGAATCTGTTGCTGAGAAATTTGTAAGTGATAAGGGCTTTTGAACACTTAATCAGAACTTGTAGATTCCCTAAAATGCTTATAGATATAAATACATTTAACCCTTTTGCTCAGTGTGGGAAGCCATTCTTCTTGATTCTTGATTTATACAGGTTCCAAATTGATTTATATTTAAGTAGAAATTGCTTTAGATTAGTCCAAGTTAAATTGCATGTCATAGTTTTAAGGAGAATTTTAAGTATTTTGTTTCAGAATATTTATAATTTAAACCACCTACTCTAAAACTAAGAAATACAGGTAATGGAACATATTTCACGCAGTTTCTCTCTGTGTCCTTGCACCAGAAAAAAAACCCAATGCGTCATTACTGGAGAACACACTAGTGCTGACGTTTTTAATTTGTGGCATATGAAAAATGTAGTTTTTTTACTCATTCTGTATTTTTTTCCTTTTGCACTATTAAGAAAAAGAAGAAAGTTTTGAATGTGCCTGAAGAGGAATTCTTTCAAAATATTTTAAATATATTTAAATTTTCTGTAAAGCTATTTTCATAGTTTTATAGAAGTTTGATCTCATGATTCTATATAATAAAATAGAGCACAGTTCTTATAAAGTGCATCACCTCATTTTCTGCATTTACAGATGAGAGTTTAATCATTTGAAATCAGATAGGATAATATTTAAAAAATATCCATTGAAATTATAGTATTTTATTATATATTTGCATTAGTATATGAGAGTCAGTGACAGAATTATGTTATATAAATGGAACTGTGGTTGTTACACACAGTCCATCTCAAGAAAATGGTTATCAAATGCAAGTATTGAGCTCCTAGGGTGTAATCAGTTGATTCTGATATGATAATCCCTATTTTATTTTTTAAGCTTTAAATCCATAATAAATAAGCACCTGAATTATTTCAGCCTTTTTTATTTGTGCATACTTATGTAAATACTTTTTTGTAGCGGTATTTTAGACTTACCTGGGGAATTTGATGGGTTCCTACGTCCCCTCCCCAATGCATACATATGATTATTCAGATAGCTTGGATAACAGTCTCTTGATCCCTGTCAAATAGTCAAAGTATGGAATTCTGGAGTTACTGCATTTGAAATTCTTTAGCTCAAATCACTGAGGTCTCCATTTTAAAGTAATCCCTAGTCTTATTATTTTCCTTCATTTTTAATATCTTTTAGCGACAGTGATGAGGAAAAGAAAGCAAGAAGAGGCAGATCTCCCAAAGGGGAATTCAAAGATGAAGAGGAGACTGTGACGACAAAGCATATCCATATCACACAAGCCACAGAGACCACCACCACAAGACACAAGCGCACAGCAAATCCTTCCAAAACCATTGATCTTGGAGCAGCAGCACATTACACGGGGGACAAAGCAAGTCCAGATCAGAATGCTTCAACTTATACACCTCAGTCTTCAGTTAAGGTGGGAATGGCACAACTTTATACCTTATACACAGTTTTATTCTTATAAATTACTTTTAGAATTACTGCATTAGTAGACTCAGGCATTTCTAGGTAATCATATTAATTATAGATCATCTGGCATGTATTACTCATTAATAATAAGAAATCTCTTTGGAGGAAGAAACCTGTCCAACTGTTGAATGATTATCTGTGTACTTTCTATGAAAATAGTAATGACACTTGGTTCTTTTGGGAAAGGTTGTGAATCAGAATGTTTCCTTTTAGATACCACCACTGGTACCAAGTGTGAGATTCACTAAGGAAAACATGGTAGTGTTTGGAAGTTGTAAGAAGTGACAACTTGTATATATGATAAGTAGTTATACAGGGAAAGTGGTCTTGGTTAATTCAGAGATGGTGGCTGTGAAAGGAGGCTTATTTGCCCTGTGGTTAGTATTAATCAGTAGCAGCATTACTTCTTGTACCATCTTCATTTGTTTTTTATTGACCACAGAAGTGAAATCTACCTACTGGATACCTGGCTGCAAGCTAGTCTTTTGGACAGAAATCTGCCTAAGACGGAGGTTTGCCCGGAAAGGCTAAATAGTTGTTTTGTTACTCTCCCTGCCACTAGTGTTCACCCAGCTTGTATCTTTGCATCAAATGTAGCTGAAAGCTAGGGAAAATATTTTTCTAATGTATCCTGCAAATTGCAGGTGACTAAAAATAAAGCTAGTCCTACTTAGTGGCAGGAACTGTGTCAACTTTTCGCAGATGTCTTCTGGTGCTTCACCCATATTGTGCTCTTTTTAGTTTTGATGAAAACCTCAATATTGTAACTCAGCTTTAGTTGCAGTTAAAAAGGGGAAATGGCTCTGTTATTTCTTTGCAGCCTTTGCTTTCCCATGCTGTGGATATGGTTAGCTTACTGATGACTGTCTTAGATCTGGTAGATAGTCATAATTAAAACTCAAATACATGATGGCTGTTACATGGAGAATTCATTTAAGATTGCATGAGGAAAATCATCCAACCTGTATAATTTTTTTAACAATAAACTGAGACTTCTGTATCTTAAAGGATTTTAAATATCAATTTGTAGTACAGCCTGAATGTATGTCACTACCGTAAATATTTTATATTTTTATATTCATAGTGTAAGCTTTTTGACTTTGTTTTTATTACCGAAAAAATGTCTATAACTATAAAGTTCTTGAAAAGTTACTCAGCTGCTTCAGATCTCTTTCAATCTCAAGGCCTTTTTGAACCATAGTATATAGTGTTTTAATCTTCAGAGTAACATGCCTAGGAATTTACAGTGTTTTCCTGTTTCCTAGCACTTCTGTTCTAAGTTAACATGTACGAATTGAACATACAGGACCTATGCATTAGGGTGCTTAGGACTATGGAGATGAGAAAAATCATATTACAGCTCCACAGTTTAGTTTGGGAACTAAATATAAAACAAATTTCAAGGTATATCAGACCAACATAGAATTATCCTGACACGCATGGTATACAAACAGTGTTGCTAAAGTTCACAGAATCATAAAATTTTAGAGCTGGATGGGATCTTGGCCTCCAATACAGTAGATCTCAGACCTTCTTACACTTTGGAATTACTAAAGGAGCTTTGTAAGACTTTACAGATCAAGATCCCACCCTGGGCAGTTACGATTCACTACATAGTGATGGAGCTGGGCACATATGTTCCTTTTTTTTTTAAGATACGTTTTAAAAATATGTATATTTTTTCATTTTTGACTGCCGTAGGTCTTAGTTGCAGCATGCAGGATCTTCGTTGCAACATGTGGGATCTTTTGTTGCAGCGCGCTGCCTCTTTGTTGCGGCACCAGGCTTTTCTCTAGTTACGGCATGTGGGCTTGGTAGTTGCTGCACATGGGCTTAGTTGCCCTGTGCGCGGCATGTGGGATCTTAGTTCCCCAACCAGGGATCAAACCCGTGTGCCCTGCATTGGAAGGCGGATTTTTAACCACTGGACCACCAGGGAAGTCCCCATATGTATTTCTTTAATGCTTCTCAAGTGATTCTGTTAAGATTTGAGTGGGATCTGGAAGGTGTCTTTTTTCAGAGTGAAATGCAGTAAGAAAAGAAATGAGAAAGTAACCAGGAGTAGTGAACATGCCTAATCTTGTCTGATCTCGAAAAAGAAATGAGTTAGGGAAAAGAGGAGTTGTGGATATTAGGGACTTTTACAGTGCTAGGAATAAAATTACTTAAAAATACTCTGTATAAGGATTCAAGGTCACTTCTCTTTTTTCAAAAAAGGAAATCTACCTTTATTAAGATAATGAGGTATTTGTGTCTCAGTTGGGAATTAGAGATGAGTAGAGCAAATTTAAAAAAGAAAAAAAAAAGTAAATTGTTTCCTAAGCTTATTAGTTCTGTATGTGTTTTCAGACTTCAGTGCCTAGCAGCAAGTCATCCGGTGACCTTGTTGATCTGTTTGATGGCACCAGCCAATCAACAGGTAAGCTTCCACATTGGCTTTTTCTTTTTATCAATAGTAACCTTGGTTTCAGAGTAATCTTTTTTTAATGGCAAATTAAAGATGGAATGAAAAATTTAAAAAAAAACTTTTTTGCATTTGACTCATTTTTAATGTGAAATTAGCCTTGAGCATTATTTGGGAGGAAGTGTTTAATTGCCTAAAATAAGGAAGGTCAGTGCTTAAGTATTTGACTGATAATTCAGTAATCTCTCTCAATTTCTTTAGCACTGAGCATTTGGGGTCTCTTTGCTTTCTCTATAAGCAAAATGTACTGCTCTGCCCATTTCACTGTCTTTCCATAAATCTTAATTCTGGCTCTCAAACTAGCCACATCTAGAGTTCATTTAAACTTTTCATTCATTTATTCAGTAAACATTTATTGAACCAGACACTGGCCTGGGAGCTTGAGGTATAATGCTTAGTAAAACAGTTCTTGCCCTCATGGGAAGGTCAAGTGGAGGAAGTAATCATTAATCAAAGAGTCACAAATAGTTACCTAGTTATGAACATGCAGAGTTCTTTGGAGGAAAGATGCATTCTGTGAAAGCATGTAACTACCTACCTGAGGTATTTTAAGAGGGCCTAGCAAAAGAATAGTCCATTCACCAAGATTTTCTCACAGAGGAGATTGATGATTTCTTCAATTTGATTTCCAGTATGTGCTCAATTTTTTTTTTTTTTGAGCAATTCCCTATAAATTGTTTTCAAGACAATGTTATAGGTTGCATTTGATGATTATGGAGTCTTAACTGGTGAGATTGGCATAGAAATAATGTCAAAATAAATCTGTTGCTTCTAGTTGTGTGTAATGATTTTTCAAAACTAAATTGTTTTAAATTTTACATTCATGTTTAAGTGGACGTCTTATGATGAAAATTACTTCTCACTGATAGTTTAGTACATGTGATTAAAATCTCCTATTATTTTCTCCATCTCCTTGCCTGCTATCATAAAATTAATTCTTAGACTAGGTATGAATTTACTACGGTGTCTGGTTCAATCCAGTTTCTGAGATTCTTCAATTCCCACTCCCTTTTTTCTGTAACTGTAACTGTTCCTAAAATTATTCTTTAAACTCCATTGAACTGTCATGCCCAAGGTTACAAACAACTACATTAGTTGTTTAACAATTTATGTGCTGTCTTTTTGTATGTTGAAGATTTTAACTGTAGTATTAACTGGTAGGTGGCATGTAGTCATATAATACAAACTTAGTGTCACAGAATATCAACTATTTTGGACTTCCTGGTATGAAATATTAAAGAGCCCCTTTTGTGCATCTTTGGAAAGTTTTAATGGAGCAATCAGAGAAGAATTAACTAGGAAGATCAGATGAGTGAGTATAACTTTTTTCCTAATTCTCTCTGTTCAAGATTGCTTTGAACAGAGAGAATTATTAAATACCAACATGCTTCCTTTGCTTGGCAAGAAACCTTTGAGTGGTTTTCTTCTCCAGTGCGAACAGTAGATTGACTAATTAAATAGAAGTAGCAATTAATATTAATACAGTAATTGAGACAAAATCTGAATGAAATCTGGAATATTTCGTCTTAATTTTTTTATCTTAATATTTTCTAAAAACCAACTGAAAGTGGGTTGACATCATAATTATTTTTTTAAAGTTCTCTCCTATTTGAAACAGTTTGTTTAACCAGTTTGTGCAGAACCCCTCCAGTCAGTAAGATAAATTTCATTACCATGAATTTCTATTTAAATATTTTAGTAATAATATATTTTAAATTGAATTCAGCAGTGGAAAACAAAAATTGGGTATTAAATCTTTAGCACCTACATGTGAGAACGTCTAAGAATTTACCATATTAGCATTGCTGTTTCGTATGCCATTTGAGTGTCATTTACCAGATGTGCCTATATTTAAAATAGTGCCATCTTGCAAGTAATATGGACATGAACTGTAAACCTAAGCAGATAGGGTTTCTGTACCATTCACCAGATAAATGTCTCCTTGGAGAAAATGTTCAGATTTTCTTTTTTTATGTGTTGTTACATGCTTCTTGTTAGCATCTTTAGAAGTATATGTGGTAAAAACCATTGTGGAATATCAACCAAGTTTAAACACACATGTGAAACCCATTCATCAAGATTTACTTGAGACTATCTTGATAAATGTCCCACTCTGGTGATGTTCTTTTTTTTTTTTTTTTAATTGCATAATTTTATGCTAAAGCTAAGACATGATGGTGATGTTCTTTTAAAATCTGTACTCAGATGATATTTTGGTGACTTTTATATGTAGTATGTTTCTAAGTAAACATTTTTAAAATGAATAATAGTTTAATGTATTTAGAAAATAAGTCAGTTACAAATACAATGCCAAGAACCATTCCATTTCACTTTTAGTATATCTGGTCTTAAAAGTTTTCATTGTCTCCTTTGTCCCTTTTGTAATTAAGGAATTTAGGTCTTGATTAACATGCTACTACCTAAGTTATTTCCAGTACAATGAATGCGGGTGAAGAGAAAATATAAATAGGAAGACTTTACAAGATTTGTAATGTTTTGAATTTTTTTTAAGTTAAAAATATTTTTTAAGATTAAAATGTATGAAATCCAAAATGTTCATCACATTTATAGTCGAACCTGTTGCCCTGTACCTAATTACCACTAAAGTTAAGTGGGGATATTTACATGGATGGTGAACCACCTTGTTACAGCCAAGTTACGGGTTGTTACAAACCAACTTATATATTAGAATTTTCATGGGAGTTGTCTCTAGTTTAAGCTAAGTTTATTAAAAATAAAATGTTTTACCATATTCTGTTTTCACTAATTAAAAGCAGTTGCATGCTCATTTTGGAAATTTTATGGAAAAAAAGTGATTCACCGTAACTTAGATGCGTAAAGTTAACTATGAATAATTTTGGTGAATACTTTTTTTTAACATTTTCTATATAATCAGTCAGTATATATATTTAAGCATTTATTATGTTGCAAATCTTTTTGGGGCTTCTAGATAAAGATTTTATTGTTATATTTTTTTGTAAACTTTTTTGTCTAGAATTTCATGACCATTTCCTTATGGTAGTTGGTATTTTACAGACCTTTTAATTGCTTTATAATATTAACATTGTGTAAATATGCAGTAATTTACTTGACCGGTCAGCTTCTTATATTTTGGACATCAGGTTTTGTTTTATTTCCAAACTTTTCTCTGTTATAAGGTAGTGAAATAGTATGTTTCATGATCTTCCATTTTGGTAAGGAGAAAATATTTCATTCTATTTCACATGTGTTTGATGACTGAGTTTGAAACTTTTCATGCTTTTATGTGCCAATTGTAAGTTGTCTATTCATGCCCTTTGTCCTTTTTTTTTTCAATTGGGGTTGTTTATTTATCCTTATTGATTTTTTTAAAAGCTTACTTAGTTTATCATGTATTTATAATTTTTGCATATTGTCATGTCTTTTAATTTTGTATTTATTAGAATTCCTCATGCAGAAGTTTTCCTGTAATCTAGATTAAATTCTTTGTTAAAGAAGATTTCCATTTGTAGTTAAAGCACTGTCTAGTTCAGCTATATTTTTCCTGTTCACAGTATTGCTTGGGAAAATACATGTTCCCAGCTGGTGATTGTAAATTATCTCCTTGCTGCCCTGAAAAGGCAGATGGAAATGGTTCATTTATAATGACACCTCTCATGTGGGAATCTTGAAGGATAGCTCTTATTGTGAAATTTAGCAGTCTTCCACATGCAGCAATTTTTGGTAGACTTTCATTTAAATTCCCTTAGAAGTTATCTGGGAAAAAAGCTTAAGTACAGAAAATGTCTGTTAAATATAAGGCATTGGTGTGAATAACATCATGTATATAGGTATGGATAGTCCCTCCTGGGAGGGAGAAACTTTTCCTAAATGAAACAAGAGATTTTTAGTTTCTGAGATAGTTTCCAAAATTGAGGATAACATTATGTAAAACACAAGTAGAGGCATAATCTGCAGCACTTCAAAAGATAGAGAGAAGTTAAATCCTTTTCAAGGAAATGTGCCTTCTATTTGTAAAATACGTGTGTGTGTTTCCAGTCTTTTACCTCCAGTGTTCTTAAATTAGTTATGTTTGAAATTAAACTCCCTGTAGTATGGATGGAGAGAAGAATAATATTTGTTATAGACAAGTTATGAACATAGTATAATTTTAGTTTAGGTGTTAGAAGGTAGAGCAATAGAATAACTAAAACAGATAATTATTTGAAATATTTAATTCAGGATATGACAAAAATAAAATATCACCCAGTTTGAATATGTGATTCACAGTATTCAGTGCTTTATTCCACAGCATGAATTTTCTTTGTAGCCCAGACTGGATAAGATTTGAAAATTGCTAACTTATTTGGCATAATAAATTATTTATTGATGTATCTTCACTGCTTGGATGAAGAAAATGAAAATAATCCCCAATCTTCAAATCCCTTAATGTTATAATAAAAGATTAACTATCATTCTGTTACCTAACAGTATACTTTGATCAATATTTTTAACATGAAGGAATATTACAGAAGCCACACTTAAGAATATTAAGCAGCAACTGTTCACAACATTCATTTCCTTGCTAGATTTTATTAATATATGTGCTTGCTTATGTAGTTTAAAAATATAGCTCATTGATCTTTTGTACCCATCGTCACATTTATTATGACGTATGTTCCTTTAAAAAAGAGAAAAATCACTGATTTTTCCTTTCAGTAAAGCAAAAGTAGATATATGAGCTGTAGTTGTTGATAGGAGAACCTTGGCCTTAAGTGAAAGTTATTTCGTGGTGAGTGAGTATATATGTGAATATGTGTATCTGTAATGAGTGAAGGAATGAGGAATTCATTAGGCCTGCTGATAGTTGACTACAGTAAATGTTCATTAAAAAGAAATACCAAGTTCGCATGTATCAGAAACTGATTTGTTCCTTTTATTACTGCTGGCCATTTATTAAGAAGGGGAGATGGTTCTAGTTTAATTAACCCAGTTGAGTGTAGCAGATGGGGGCAGAATGTCTTGCAGCGATAAGACAATTCAGAAATGGCACCAGATGTTGGAAGCTGTCCCTGGTGGTGTTTGAGTGCAGCCCAGATGTTCCAGTCCCACCTGGCTAGTTTCTAAGCACTGCAGGCTAAGCAGCTGTGATGTAACCTATATAATGTTCACATAACACTAAAAGCACTATAATTGAACTGCTGCTCTAAATTTCTAAGGTTGTGACTCTTAAGAGGTGAAATCTTTAAGGACAAACAAAAATAAGGACAACTGTTTAAGGTTTTAGATCCTTTGTTGCTATTTCATTGATAACTGAATTGAGAAGTGGAATATAAAATTTAACATAATGGTACTATTCAAATTGTCGGTAAAAGTAAATATTCTTACCTATGTAGTGTTTACAAATGAAAATTTGTATGAGAATGTGATGTTATGAGTGCGGAAGCTGATCTGCAGCCTTATGATTTGAATCTCACCCCATTAAAAACACCAGTCTGGAAGTAGCAAAAAGCTCCTGTTTTTTTCCAAGTATTAAAAATACAAATATTTGCAAGTAAACAATAGGGAAAAAAAGTCCACTTAAATTGTTGCATTCATTTTTCTTCCTATAGCTATAAAAGTGATTTCTATACAGATCAGTTTCAAGGGGTTTTTTGTTTTTTCCTTCATTTAAAAAAATGTCTGAACTGCAGAAAATTTTTCACATTTTCTTTCTCTAGTTCTTTTTTGGTTTTATTTATTGTGCACCATTTGAGAGAGAATTACAAACATCATGACATTTTGCCCCTAAAATACTTCAGCCTATATCTCCTTACAACAAGGACAGTCTCCTTCATAATCATAATTATCACACTTGGGGAATTTGACATTAAAATAGTATTATTGTATAGTAGACCATATTCACATTTCCCTGGTGTCTCAATTACATCATTTCAGGATAGCACTTATTTAAAAATCCAGAGTCCAGTCAAGGATCACACATTTCATTTACTTGTCATGTTTCTTTAGGTTTCTTTAATCTGGAGTGGTCCCAGCCTTTTTTTGTCTTTTATGATGGTCTTTTCTGAAAAGTCTCAAGAGTTGTTTTGCAGAATGTCCCTCAGTTTGTATTTGTCTAATTCATTCTTCATGATTAGATCAGGTTAAATATCTTGGGGAAGAATTTCCACATGGGCGATGATCTCTTTTTTACTTTTTTTTTTTTAATTTATTTATTTTATTGGCTGTGTTGGGTCTTTTTTGCTGTGCGCGGGCTTTCTTTAGTTGCAGTGAGCGGGGGCTACTCTTCATTGTGGTGCACAGGCTCCTCATTGCCGTGGCTCCTCTTGTTGCGGAGCACGGGCTCTAGGTGCGTGGGCTTCAGTAGTTGCAGCACATGGGCTCAATAGTTGTGGCTCACGGGCTCTAAAGCACAGGCTCAATAGTTGTGGCGCACAGGCTTAGTTGCTCCGTGGCATGTGGGATCTTCCTGGAGCAGGGCTCTAACCCATGTCCTCTGCATTTGCAGGCAGATTCTTAACCACTGCGCCACCTAGGAAGCCCTGATGATCTCTTTTTGAGTCCCTTTTACATTTAGAAGGCCCATGAGTACTATTTTGTCCGATTATTAGTGATGTTAAATTTGAGCACTTGTTTAAGGTAGTATCTATGTAATTTCTGCATTATAAAAGTAGCTTCATTCCTTTTTATTTGTTAGAAATCTGTGGGGTGATGATTTTAGAATATGTGATTATCTTATTACCCAGCAACATTTTACCCAGGTTTTAGCATCCTTTGAAGATTCTTGTTAAAGAGCACAATTGGCCAGATAAACTGCATGCCCAGTATTATGTTTGTGAAATGTAAGTGAGGGATAACTTTAACCACAGTTGTAGTATCAATTATATTACTAGATATAGAACTGAAGGATGTAGAAGAGTCTGTGGTAGCTTAAAGGGAGCATGGTGACATGAAAAGCTAGGTCAGCTAACTAGCTTTTATGGTGGGTCTCGGGGCTCTAATATTGGTTATTTTTTGAGTGCAGTGCTAAAATGGCTTCCTAAAAGTACCATTGATTGTGCTGTGGTCCTAACAGGTTTTTTTCCTTATACTTAATTTATAGGAGGAGCAGCTGATTTATTTGGAGGATTTGCTGACTTTGGCTCAGCTGCTGCATCAGGCAATTTCCCTTCCCAAGGTATGATATGATTTGATGGGCCAGAAATATAGGGGCAGTGAAAATGTTACCAAAACAGAACAACTCTTCCCCACTCTACCTGCCACCTGCTTCTTTTGGCAGTTTTCTACTTGTAGTAGTAATGTTTATAATTCCCAATTCCCAAAGAATTTATTCAGAAAGGTACTTTATTGGGCCAGTATCTTAACTGCGCCAAACAAATTAATTTGGTTGCAAACTACTCAGGTACACCTAAATAAAATTGCCCTCACTTATAAGTGACTCTTGTTCTAGTTTTGGGCGGGTCGGGGGATGGGGGAGTGGGAAGTAAGTGGGTAGGAAGTGTGAATAAGTATAAATCTCATTTTAGCAGCAAGAATATTATGGTTTATATTTAGCTTATATGATTTTTTTTAATAAATTTATTTATTTTATTGGCTGTGTTGGGTCTTTTTTGCTGTGCGCGGGCTTTCTTTTAGTTGCGGTGAGAGGGGGCTACTCTTCGTTGTAGTGCACGGGCTTCTCATTGCTGTGGCTTCTCTTGTTTCAGAGCACGGGCTCTAGGCGCGTGGGCTTCAGTAGTTGCAGTACATGGGCTCAATAGTTGTGGCTCATGGGCTCTAAAGCGCAGGCTCAGTAGTTGTGGCACAAGGGCTTAGTTGCTCCGCGGCATGTGGTATCTTCCTGGAGCAGGGATCGAACCGTGTCCCCTGCTTTGGCAGGCGAATTCTTAACCATTGCGCCACCTAGGAAGCCCGCTTATATAATTTTCTTGAATGAAATTCAGAGACATTGGAATTGGGCAGACCATCTTACCAAAATTCATTTCTTTGTAATTTAGATATCTTAAGAGAATTTCTGTGAAAAAACTGAACTTCATTTTGACATATCTTTAAATGTAAGCAGTTGAACCTCAGACCAAAAAGAAAAAAAAACTCCCTCATTCCATGTAAAATTAGAAATTTTAAATTACCTGGATTTGTTGTGATCATTTCACAATATTTGTAAAGATCAAATCATTAATTATATTGTCCACCTGAAACTAATATAATGTTATATGTTAAATTATACCCTCAATTTTTTTTAAATGGAAAAAAACAAAAAAAAACCCTAACGTCCAAGCAGAATATAGGCTTAAACATCATGGGTTGAGGGGAAGGGCTTGTAGTTTTCCCCTGTACTATTAATATGTTTATCTTGCTACATCTGCCATATACTTTGGTAGCTCTTTACGTTTATGAAAGCCTCTGAGCCTCCGCCTTTCTCAAATTGGGAATAATGCTACTTGTCATGGTTCTTTATAAGAATAATGTCTGTAGAGATGTGTAGAATAGGGTCTGAGTTCATTATTAAGTGTCTTTTAGGTTGTAAAGGGGTTAGTTATAATGTTTTTTTCTCTAAAATCTGGCCAGTCTGAAGTTTGAGAGATAATATAAAAAATTTAGCTATAAAAATCATAAATGTGAGGTGAGGCAAGGAGGAAATATTTAACTGAATTAGTCTTATTTATTTCAAGTAGAGTTATCTATCCCCATTATATTAATTGGATTAAAATTTATATTTAGTACTGTCTAGTTTAGGTTTGTGAGGATTTAGGAAGAAAGATGCATAGGTGTTAATGTGATTTGGGTTATTTGGACAGCGTGTGTAAATTGCAAGTATTCCCAGAAATCAAGATTGTAGAATAATGAACTGCTTCATTTTAGAAGTGTGGTTATGCTTTCTAGGGGTTAATACCTTACTTTAAGCAAATCAAAGTGGGAAAAAAAACATTGCCCTAATTTTACAGACTGCCTGTATAATTCTCAAAGTTTTTATTGTATGTAAAGTTGCCTACTGTGCAGATAATTTGAATATGTTAATGTTGCTAAGTGGTACATCTCTTCATCTGTAAGCCTGTGATTAATATAACCTGATCATCATTATGCAGGGGGCTGAAACTGTTACAACAATGATTAATCATTTTCTGAACAATATTTGTCTCACTAGAAATCTCTTCTTCCCATGATTAATCATCTCAGATAAAGTTTTCAGATGGGGCAACACATTTTGCCCCAGTTCCCATTCTTATTCTGTTTTCTAGATCAAGCAAATAGAAAATCAGCATCAAGTTTACCTTTATCCAGCAGTCTTCCTTAAATTAGTTTAAATTGTTTAATATATAGAACTAATTGTAAAATTCTTAATTCGGTCTTTTTTGTAGAGAAGATCAAAGACATGTTTTAGCAAAACTCTGAGGTAATGAATATTAGCCCAGTTCTTATATTAAATTGTTGATAGAGCTTGGGGTTTCTAAGTGAATTATTTTCTCTTTTGAGGGTGCTTACATTATAAGATGGTAATAGAAGAATATAATTTTAAAGACTTAATGTTATTGTTCTCTTTTGATATTTAGCATAATGAGACACAGTATTGCAGTGATTGGTTACGTTTTAGGCTAGACAAAATGTATTTCCAAGTTGTAAGTGAACATGAAATGCAAAGAAATGGTGTTAATTAACTTGGAACTACATAGTGTTCGCCTTCAGATGACAGTTTATATGTAGCTCTTCACCTTTGCTTTTTTCAACTTCCATTAATTCATATTTATCTAGTTGTCCCTTTCTTAAAGCAAGGTTTATTTACTTAGCGTAGCCTAGTGTAAAAAAATTTTTTTAATATCATGTGCCTTTATATTTATTGTGTTCCAAGTAGTTAATATTATGTATGCAGAATTTATAAAAGCTTGACTTACACTTTTATGTGGCATACCTAAAGGAAAGAAAGCGTGATGCTTTGGCTCTCCTTTATCTTCTCACAATTAATCCAAAGTAACAATAACAGACCTTAAATGGCACTTACTGTATATTGTTATTTAATCTTTGCAACTTAGTTTTTTTTTTTTTTTTTGGCACACGGGCTTAGTTGCTCCACGGCATGTGGGATCTTCCTGGAGCTGGGATCGAACCCGTGACCTCTGCATTGGCAGGCGGATTCTTAACCACTGCGCCACCTAGGAAGCCCCAACTTAGATATTTTTAAAAGTATGGCATAGGGGACTTCCCTGGCAGTCCAGTGGGTAAGACTGTGCTTCCACTGCAGGGGGCCCAGGTTCGATCCCTGGTTGGGAATTAAGATCCCTCATGCTGCACAGCATGGCCAAATAAATAAATAAATAAAAGCTCTCCTTTAAAAAACATAAAATAAAAATAAATAAGACACAGAGAAGGTTAAATAAGGTCACACAGCCAGTAAAGTACAAAATCTGTTCTTTTAAATGTTTCAGTCTTATTAACCTTTTAATTTTTATATTATTAAATGCATTAAATCTTAAACTTGTTATAATTATACTTTGATGCATAGTGATAGTTTTGTTTCTTTTTTAAATATTAGCATACGTTCCCCTCTTAAGACTATACCCCACTTTTTACTTAAATAGATTGAACAGTCCCATTTGAAGTAAGAATGTACTAAGGTTATATATCATGGCTCTCTGTAGCCTTTGTGTTGTCAGTGGAAGCATTGCCAAATGGATGAAAACTTCTTACAGAAATTTACTAATCCTAGTCTTACTTTTACTGAGTTTTTGGGTGTTTTTTTTTTTAATGAATTTGGGGGTTTATTTATATAAGGTGGTATAACTCATAGTTTGATTTCTCTTTGAACCTTTCCAAATAATGAATGAACAAAATGAGTTGAACTCTCTGATTTTACTGAGTTAATCCTTGCATGAGGATTCTGGATCTCCCATCAAAAAGTTTAACCAGTTTAGCATTTTCTTCGTGTTTTTTGGCGAGCTCAGGCTAGTTTATATTTGTTTACTAGAAACATGTTTGATGTGCAAATTTAGGTTGAAGGAAAGTTTTGGTTTCTGTAATTTGTGTCACCTCAGACCTGCCAATGCCAAGAGATGAATTTTACTTTATATGTGGAAGTTTTATTTTTTTCTTTGCCACCTTGTTAACACTTGTAGAATATTCATGAGAAAGAATAATGTCCAGATGGAGATGGCACCTGCAGATGTTAATCTGGATGGACACAGATCAGCTCTAATTTGTTTCAGTTGGTAGACTGTTATTTCTGTGCATTTCAGAAACTTTCTTACCCTTATCATTCTTTCTTTCTCAGTAACAGCAACAAGTGGGAATGGAGACTTTGGTGACTGGAGTGCCTTCAACCAAGCCCCATCAGGCCCTGTTGCTGCCAGTGGTGAGCTCTTCAGCAGTGCCTCACAGCCAGCTGTAGAGCTTGTCAGTAGCTCACAACCAGCTTTAGGCCCACCTCCAGCTGCCTCAAATTCTTCAGACCTGTTTGATCTTATGGGCTCATCGCAGGCAACTATGACATCTTCCCAGAGTATGAATTTCTCTATGATGAGCAGTAATACTGTAGGGCTGGGTTTGCCCATGTCAAGATCACAGGTAAGTTGTATGCCTCCCTTGGAAATTGCGATTCATAATCTTTGAGGTGCTCTAACTAATCTAATGGCAGATTAGCATAAAACAGAAAAATAAGCAAGTGATACATAGATTACTTTTGTACATTGCATTTACTTTGTGCACTTTCCCCTGGAGTAGTCATTTGGGTTCTCCGGGGCAAGGCCTTCTCTACCATCTTGCTGTCCATGCAAAGCCAAGTGTGATGCATTGCACAGAGGAGACATTTGCTAAAAATCTATTGAGTTAACAAACACATTGGTATTTAATAGTTTAAAAAAATTGTTTTTAAGAAGGAGGAATAGAAGGCTTCCCTGGCAGCCAAGTGGTTAAGACTCTGTGATTCCACAGCAGGGGCGTGGGTTCAATCCCTGGTCAGGGAACTAAGATCCAGCATGCTGTGCAGCATGACCTAAAAATAAAAAGATAAAGAAGGATTATAGAAAATTCTTCTCTAAAATAATGAATGTTATTCCCTATTCTGGGCCTGCGCTACATTACATAATGTTTATATAGGCTCTGCTTTCAGCTCTCTTTTTCATAAATGAAAACAACTATAAATAGGAACTTTTTAATTCACTTTTTATAATTAAATCTAAATTACCTAGTATTAGCTTAGAACTCAAACAAGTGAAGAATACATGTGTCTGAGTTGTACCAGAAACTTGCAATTTTTGACTCAAGCTATTCAGAATATTTGTTGATGATGCTAATTATTCATTTTAATGGGTAGATTCTCTTTTTGGGTGTTAGGATGAAGGAATAGAAGAAAGAAGCAGAAAGGTGACTGATCTGTGTAACAGATACTAGACCTAACATTAAGAAAGAGGACATGAAAGCCATAACAGTACCATTAAATTGAACTGAACAAGCCCAAGCCAGTTTATTCTGTTTCTTTCATATGGTCTAAGCATAAAGCCAATCTACTTATCTGCAATCTTAATTGCAACTGTTGTGATTCTTTGCATTGGTCCATCTTTAATTATTCCTCCTCTTCCTATTTCTTTCCCTTTTTCTGTCTTTTTACAGTTATTCTGGTAGTAACTACCAGGCACCTCTGCTTCTTTCTCCTGAATTTCTCCTTTCTTCTGAATTGGTCCATATATCAAATTCCACTAGTGTTGCTCACTTTAGACAATAGAAATGAAATGGAACAGGGATATGTCAGGTGTGTGAAATATAATTTGCTATTTTAATGGTTTTGCTTTTTTTAACATGAGAAATCATACCCTAAATTCCATTTTGTAAGAATAAATTTCCACTTGTATATTTCCTTAAAGTTGTACTAACCTGAAGTTAGTAGTTGCCCTGGGATTGTGGTTTCTAGACTTGGGGTGATGGGAGGATAATTGTTAGTGTAAATATGTTTGTTTTTTCCCCACCCCAAACATGATTTGGACTTTAGAGGAATATTATGGAAGGCTAGTGAGTCAGGATATTGAAGACCTTAACATAGAACATTTGTGGTTCTTATTGGTTTCAGGAGTTTATTACAAAATCTAGTATATATTTGGAGTTACTATGATTAAATTGCCATCTGATAATCTTTATAGAGCAAATGCTTAATTTTTAGAGCATTTTTCTGTTTTCCAGCCTTTGCAAAATGTTAGCACAGTGCTGCAGAAGCCTAATCCTCTCTATAATCAGAATACAGATATGGTCCAGAAGTCAGTCAGCAAAACCCTGCCCTCTACTTGGTCTGACCCCAGTGTAAACATCAGCCTAGACAACTTACTACCTGGTATGCAGCCCTCCAAACCCCAGCAACCATCACTCAATACAATGATACAACAACAGAGTAAGTTACTTCAAGACATCCCATTTCTTTGTGTACTTGTAATCCTTTGCCCTTATGCCAGGACTGCTTCAAGCCATGAAATAAAAATACATAGCACAAATTGTACTGAAAGCAACTGTGTGTTCACTTAAGATTTTTTTCACATAATACCTGGTATCCCTCCTGGCACATTGAATTGCTTTGTATTCTGCTCTTGACATGATAACATTTATTGTATGGTGTTGAGTTTTGGGAGCCTGATCACTAAAATAAAAATCTTTGTTGTAGAAAAAAATTGTAATATACACAGGTATGTCAAGGAAACAAAAATCATTTGAACTCCATAATCCAGGGATAGTCACCATTAATTATATTTCTTCATATTCCATCTCTTCTAACTACATTTTTAATACACGAGATCATTCTGTCTTTATTTTGTTTTTTGCTGTTCACATTCAACATTATTGTTTTTCCTGTGTTGAATATTCTTAAGAAAGCATGATTTGGGGATCTTCATAGTTATCCATCATATTAGTGTACATTCCTCTTTTGTTGGTTCAGTTGTTTCCAGCTTTTTCATATTATAAATAACTCCATGTTTTTGTATAAATCTTTGTACTTGTGATTTTTTTCTTAATATAATGTTCTAAAAATAGAGCAAGTCAAAGGATATAAACTTTTTAAGGTTTTTGATACACAGTAGCTCTTGACAGCTTGTTATGTGTGATTCAATAATGGATTTTATAGGAGTGATTTTAAAGTGCCTGCTGTTTTCACCCAGCCCACTCTTATTGTTCCTACATCTTGGGGAAACCAGAGCTAACAGCTACTGAATATTTCTCAAGAGTAAACAATACAAGTTAATTGACTTCTCTTATAAAATCACTGTGAAGGAATTTTATTGGAGCTTACAAATATTGATGGTCAGGAAGATTGTATTATTTTTCTGCCCTACAAATCTGATTCAGTGTTGTAAAGTTCTTTTGTCTATTTTCTTCTGTTAGATATGCAACAGCCTATGAATGTGATGACCCAAAGTTTCGGAGCTGTAAACCTCAGTTCTCCATCGAACATGCTTCCTGTCCGGCCCCAAACTAACCCTCTCATGGGAGGACCCATGCCTATGAGCGTGCCCAATGTGATGACTGGCACCATGGCGATGGCCCCTCTTGGAAATAGTCCAATGATGAACCAGAGCATGATTGGCATGAACATGAACATGGGGATGTCAGCTGCTGGGATGGGCCTGACAGGCACGATGGGAATGGGCATGCCCAACTTAGCCATGACTTCTGGAACTGTGCAACCCAAGCAAGATGCCTTTGCAAATTTCGCCAACTTTAGCAAATGAGAGATTGTAAAGGAGCAGATTGAATGAAGGATTTTTAGCGGTGCAGATAGGTGAGGTTGGGATGGAAAATGCTAAACAACTCCCCTTTCTTTTGTCAGTTAATTAAAATAAACCTACGTTAAGAACCAAAAAGGTTGTTTTATAAAAGTGAAATATCTAGTATTTCAGATGGCCAGGCAAGGGCACTTCAGATGAGGCAGTCAGAATCATTTTTCCCAGTGAGACTAGACCACAAATGGGGTAGAGAGGCTGTTGAAAGCCTTTATAAAATGCAGAGCCCATTTTAATATCATAATATGTGGGAGTACTAGAATAGGGCTGAATAAATGTGTTTGAATCTCTAATTTTATACTTTTCTTTTCCTGAAGAACTTGATTTTTCTGTCCCTGAATTGCCTTGTCACAATTGGGTCTGTTCCTTTTACTACCACTCTTGAGTCCATATATGAAATCATTAAAGTTGGATGATCGGTTTTTTATAAAAATATATATTTTTGTCCAAAAAAGGCATACATATGTGATTATGGCTAAATCAAAGGTAACTGGAATGTATATACTTTTGCTAATGTTCCAGCAACACTGCTATTATACTATCCAAATTTTTATCGTAACAAAACCTCTTTAAGCAATTGGTGATAGCTATGGGACTTTTCCTATTTCTTCTGCTATAATTATCCTGTGCAGAACTAGGAAAAGTATTTTTTTCAGGACTGCTCTATGGTTTCCTTTAAAAGAAAAGAAAAGAAAAAAAAAAAAAAAACCTCCAGTATTTTTATTTGTTTTTAGCAGTCATTATTTACACTTTGCAGTGATTAACTTGGCAAGGCTTCCTTCTGTGTTTATCCCTGTAGCCACCATGTAATAGGAGCAGTCAAAAGAGAAAAATATTTATTTATATTTTTTTGGTCTTTTCAACAATTGAAAAGGGTAAAAATCCATTAAGACCTTAAATACAAATGTTAGAACTCAACAATGTTGGCTTTTAAATTTTATACAGTATTGTTTTGTTTTGGTTTTGAGTGTATATAATATGGCATTAGCAATATGGTTCCAATAGAAAGGAGTTAAATATATATATTATTAAAGGAGACCTGTAGCAGTCAAAGATTTTATTGATTTAATGGCAAATAAAGGAAATTAATTAAAATGTTTTTGTTTTCCTGCTGTAATTCTGCATTAAGCTCACATGAAAATCATGATTCTAGAGTTTGGAATGCAAAATTGTTTCCCCTTAAGCTGGGAATATTTTTTAAAATAAATATTATAATATAGGTATCAAATTATTACCTCCCTACTTTGTGTTGAAATTTTTTTTATTAAATTGATGAAATTTTGTTTCCATTGTATTCATAAAGTTCTGTTATACATAACATTAAAATGTTCATTAAAATCAATGTTGAACTGCTTTTTCTTTCATTATGTTAGACATTTGAGACCATTTGGGGAAAAAATAATTATAATTTGGGCAAAGTAATTTTTATAAATAATTTAAAATTATTTAATGACTTCTCTATTCCTTCCTATCAGACTCTACTGTTAGGAATTAAAAATGAAGCAGCAAAGATACCCTGACCTGCTCCATTCTTGCTAATGTTCCATCTACAACATTTCTAATTAGGCAGAAATTCATGTACTTCAGCTAAGCGGTAATGAAAAGTGATTCATGTGCTGAATAAGAGATGAGAGAGAGTGTAATTAGCTGACTGTGGTTTTTAATCTTTCAACAATTTAGTGTGTTTAAATTAGTTTCAAAGAATAGGAGCTTTCAAGTGTTGTTAGTTCAGAGCAATCAAGCCAGACTATGTGGCAGCATGGAGAACATCTTCACTGATATTTAAAACCCCTAATCTTAAATGAAGTTTTTCTTTAAATTGAGAGGTATGGCATCACCTTTTCAAATATATATCGTTCTTAAAGGAAATAAATATTTTGTTTCTAAACTTTTGTGTTTAAGTTTTTTTCCTAGTAAAACAGATTTATCTCTAAAGCATTTTCTGTACTATGCCTTCTTCCAATGTTGTATTTCTGAAGACAGAAGGGAGCCCCTACCTCAGTTATTACTGTACCTCAGCATACAGTCTGCTGTCTTACCAGTATATTTTGTTTCAGAGCCCATGAAAGTGGAAAACAAGAATTGCCTCACTGGGGTTCCATTCAATTTAATGATGTCTCTGAAGGGGTTACTAAATAATACCTAATGAAAGGTCTGAACCCTCAAATAATTTGAAGCTGGCAAGACAATACTCTTCTTTCATAATCTATTGGGCTCCCTTTTGCCCATCCTATACCTCTTTCCTTTTTCAACAGTTTCACCTAATATTTTAGGAAGAAAAGAAATTAGTTACTATTCTTGCAAGTTACATATAATGTGTGAATCTCCACTGCCATTCCAGATTCATTTTTTTCCCTCTTAAAATGTTTTTTACTTCTCTGATATCTTTAGGAACCATAAACGTATACAGTGTTCTTGTGTAGTACTTTGGATGTTAACTTTTGTTTAAAATAAATTGCCTGAATGATACCCATAATGGTATTGGTTAGGAGCTAGTTACTAATAAACTGAGGCCTATAGGTACTTATATTTGGAGGGAAGGGTTAATACTTTTTTCTTCTCAAATATTTGTGAAACAGTAAAATAAAGTTAACTGTCCTAAGCTCAGAACACACCTTATGGTAAATAGATTTCTGAAATAAACTGACTTCGTGTTTCAGCTCTCCTGGAAGATAGCATTGCCTTGTGGAAAAAGCATGGACTTGGAAGCAGACAACTCTAATCCCATTTCAACCCTTGTGTGGACACCTTGATCAATTTATCTTGACTTCTGGGCCCTAATACATTTTTTTCTAAAATGAACTTAAAATCTGGAAGTACTGGATATGTGAGATCAGCAGCATGGACATATATATGCTGTAAATGTTTCTCTGCCTCTCATTTTTATTATTTACGTAAATTGTGCTTACATATCAGGAACTTACTATGTGCCAGTCACTGTGCTAACCATTTCACATGCATGTCATTTAATCTGCATAGCAAACCCCAAAACCTCATACTCCTAACTTAAAGGAGTGTGTATGTAGCTAAGAAAGCCTGAGAGACTTGACTAAGTTGATTTCTAATTGAGGATTTTCCTATCTACCTGAATTTAATTCTACTTTCTTTTTTTAACAGACAAGGAAATTGTAAATGAGTTGTTTTGTGAATGTATTGACTCAGTTTTACTTACCGCATTAGTGCAGATTTGAGGGAAAAGAACTATGAAAGTGAACTCTTGATTTACCACACAATCTTAAATCCTCATTAGAATGTTCTCAGTTTTTAGAAGGCGTAGACCTCAATTTTTCTATTGACTTCTTGCAATTTTGTTGACTAAGATCTTGTTATTCTGATATCCAGGTAAGCAATCTGATGTAAAGACTAAAAAATAAAAGGATTTTTTTAGGGTTCTTTTTTTTAAATCTTTATTGGATTATAATTGCTTTAAAATGTTGTGTTATAGCGAAGACAGAAAAACAAATACCATATGCTAACTCATATATATGGAATCTAAAAAAATGGTACTGATGAACCCAATGACACGGCAAGAATAAAGATGGAGATGTAGAGAACGAACTGGAGGCGGGGGGAGGGGTGGGCAAAGGGGAAGCCAGGACAAAGTGAGAGAGTAGCATAGACATAAATACACTACCAACTGTAAAATAGCCAGTGGGAAGTTGCTGTATAACAAAGGGAGATCAACTCGATGATGGGTGATGCCTTAAGAGGGCCAGGACAGGGAGGGTGGGAGGGAGGGGATATGGGGATACATGTATAAATACAGCTGATTCACTTTGGTGTACCTTAAAAACTGGTACAAGAGTGTAAAGCAATTACATTTCAATAAAGAGCTTAAAAAAATACCTTTTGTAGCAACAACAAAAAATGTGTTAGTTTCTGCTGTACAACAAAGTGAATCAGCTATATGTATATATATTTATCCCCTCCCTACCCCACCCCTCTAGGTCCTCAACTTGCGGCACTGATCCCCCTTGTGCTATGCAGCAGCTTCCCGCTAGCTAGCTATTTTACACATGATCGTGTATATATGTCTATGTTACTCTCAATTCGTCCCACCGGCCCCTTCCACCCGGGTCGACAAGTCCGTTCTCTACATCTGTCTATTCCTGCCCTGCCACTAGGTTCATCAGTACCAGTCTTCTAGATTCCATATATATGTGTTAATATATGGTATTTGTTTTACTCTCTGACTTACTTCACTCTGTATGACAGACTCTAGGTCCATCCACATCACTACAGATGACAATTTCATTCCTTTTATGGCTAATATTCCATTGTATATATGTACCACGTCTTGATCCATTCATCTGTCGATGGACATTTAGGTGGGTCCCACGTCCTGGCTATTGTAAATAGTGCCGCAATGAACATTGTGGTATATTTCTGGTTTTCTCAGGGTATATGCCCAGTAGTGGGATTGCTGGATCATATGGTAATTCTATTTTTAGTTTCTTAAGGAATCTCCATACTGTTCTCCATAGTGGCAAAAGAGGATTTCTCTCTCTGTCTCCCTTTTTTTTTTTTTTTTTTTTGGACTGCCTGCAGGATCCTAGTTCCCTGACCAGGGATCAAACCCATGCCCCCTGCAGTGGAAGTGCAGAGTCCCAACCACTGGACTACCAGGGAAGTCCCTAAAAGAGGATTTTAAGTTTACATTTAACTCATTATGACCTTAATTCTTACATCTTCCTTCTATGACAGTGGCAGCCCTGCTAATGCACTGTTCTCACAGACATAATAAGCAGCTCCTAGGACCCCCTCACACTGCACCGGCTTACCCCAGTGGGTGGGGAATCAGCATGCAGCCAATTCAGATGCTTAGTTTCCCAGGGATTTTAGGTGAATTTTAAAGTCCTGATGGGCAAACATAGTTTTCATTTGTTACTCTTTAAGTGTCAGGAATTCCCTAGTGGTCCAGTGGTTAGGACTTAGTGCTTACGCTGCGGTGGCACAAGTTCAATCTTTGGTCAGGGAACTAAGATCCTGCAAGCCATGAGGCACAGCCAAAAGAATAAAAATAAAAATAATAAAATAAGTGTCGTCACTTTAAATAAGGGAATCCTGGACTATGGAACCCTACATTTCCATTTGATTTTTCTTAACTGTCCATCTTGCACATATGTTCTTTAAATGCTCCAAGCACATTCTTCCATTTGAGATAAGAGTGCATAGATGGCATATGGAGCAGTTTGACCTCAGGGCCCGCTTAATGCCATTAACAAATAATGAGGACCCCAAAGAGCTTTCGTTTATATGTGTCATATCTGTCAATATTAACTGTATTTGAAATAAAAGTTGAGAAACTTCAAAAATATTAATTGGTTTTACAGTAACAAGCCCATCACCTGCCAAATTACAATTTTATTAAAAACTATGTTTTTCAAAACAAAAGTCTGTGAGAAGAGTGGCATTGCTTTACATTTCTGAAAATCTATTACCTGGCTTAAGAATACAGCTAGATTCTCTTACCTGCTTCTGCATTCAGTATGCTGTGCCATGTTGTTTTGGTGGAAATACATGAAAAAATCTAGCTTCGGGAATATGTGGTTGGAAAAGGTGGAACCTCGCAGGTTCCCCAAATGGGTCTCAGCGACCCCCAGGGGTCCTCACGCCACACCGGGAACTGCTGCTGTCTGTTGAGAATTAACAGATAAGTATTTCCTAGTAACTAGGTATCCATTTACTTGATTTATTCTGTTTATAAAGTATCTGCTTGAGGTACAAAGAATTTAGTTCTGCCTTTCACTTCAGTCACAAGCAAAATGAAATGCTTGTCATGAACTTGCTCTCTGGACCCTGAATATTAAAAATTGGTGACCCCAGAACTTTTGCTAAATTTTTGAGATTATTTCTTATACATAGTGCATATTTACTAGCTTTTTATAATTATGAAGAAGTAAGTGTCTTATCCACTTTAGGTTTTTTTAGGAAAGCTTAGATTGAGAGACTGGGTGTTGAGTGCTTGGTGAATTATAAACCTTTTGAACCTCCTTCTCCATCCTTTGAGAAGAGAGTAAAATGGGTCAAGCCTGAAGGCCTCTGAGTTGTTTGCAAGAGGGCCTGGCAACTTAGTACACTGTGTTCTCTGGCAAACACTTCACAGAAGGATATGGCTATAGAAATAGTGCATCTACATTCATAGTGTTCCTTATAAATTCTAGATAAATTTGATCCCTAAGATTGGAGGAATCCGGAAAGGTTTCCATCCTCTTCATGAAATGGCAGTAGCTAGCTCTGTCTTTATACACATCAGCTCCCTTCATTGTCATAACCTATGGAACAATGACCTCCCTCTGATGAATACAGAACAGGCGTGTCAGAAACAAAATAACCAAAAGCAGTTTTGCAAAGATTGTTGTGCCGGGTCCCCAAAACAGATTTCCAGTAACTGATCACCATGGTCAGCCTTCAGTAAGTATGCCTGCAGAGTTTTAATCATGGAAATGGGAAGAAAATCGTAGGCAGAATTCCCTCTCATATCAGAAGAGCTTCATTTTGGAAATGTGCATATAGTAGTCACAGAATCAGCTTTTGTTAATGAATCAAGCATTGAAGATTTGATCTTTTATGTCTCATAATTTATAAACCAGTTTGGACTGTATTTTCTAAAATGTAGCTAAAATATTCAATAGTAGACTGAGTTCCAGTATTCCTAGATTTTTTCATGATATTTCACTTCTCAATCTTTAAAAATTAAATCAAGGAAAACAATCCCAAAATAGTCATGATAAAAATGTAGAAAGTCCAAACCCTCCCAGCTAGGAAACAAGACTACAATATGGTAATGAGCCACTAAACCAGAGGACCACTACCCACACGTGTTTATTCATGCAGAGATCTGAAGAATGATATGGAGCCAGCCCTGTGAACTATACATGTGAAAACTCCAAGTGGACAAGAAACAGAAGTTCAGCAGCGTGTGTCTGGAGCTCTATGTAAAAGGAGGGGGATTGGAGAGAGAAGCTAGGACATGGTAATAATAGGTGCTTTGGGCAATCTACAGATTTAATGTGATCCCTATAAATTACCCATGACATTTTTCACAGAACTAGAACAAATAATCCTAAAGTTCATATGGAACCATAAAAGACCCAGAATTGCCAAAGCAATACTGAAGAAAAAGAACAAAGCAGGAGACAATACTACAAAGCTACAGTAATCAAAATAGTGCAGTATTGGCATGAAAACACATACATGGATCAATGGAACAGAACAGAGAGCCCAGAGATAAACCAACACACCTATTGTCAATTAATCTTCAGACAAAAGAGGCAATGGGAAAAAGTCTCTTCAGCAAGTGGTATTGGAAAGCTGGAGAGCTGCGTGTATTGTAAATCAATGAAGTTAGAGCACACATTCTCACCATACCAAAAATAAACTCAAAATGGCTTAAAGACTTAAACATGACATAAGACATGACATCATAAAACTCCTACAGGCTAACATAGGCAAAACATCCTCTAACATAAATGATACCAATGTTTTCTTAAGTCAGTCTCCCAAGGCAGTAGAAATAAAACAAAAATAAACAGATGGGACCTAATCAAACTTACAAGCTTTTGCACAGCAAAGGAAACCATAAACAAAACGAAAGACAACCTACAGACTGGGAGAAAATATTTGCAAGTGATGCAACCGATAAGGGCTTAATTTCAAAAACATATAAACAGTTCATATAACTCAACAACAAAAACAAACAACAACAAAAAACCAAACAACCCAGTCCAAAAATGGGCAGAAGACCTAAATAGACATTTCCCCAAAGAAGACATACAGACGGCCAACAGGCACATGAAAAGATGCTCAACATTGCTAATTATTAGAGAAATACAAATCAAAATGACAATGAGGTACCACCTCACACTGGTCAGAATGGCCATCATTAAAAAGTCTACAAATAACAAATGCTGGCAAGGGTGTGGAGAAAAGGAAACCCTTCTAGAATGTAAGTTGGCACAGTCACTGTAGAAAACAGTATAGAGTTTCCTCAGAAAACTAAAAATAGAATGAACATATGATCCAGCAATTCCATTCCTGGTCATATATCTGGACAAATATATAATTCAAAAAGATACATGCACCCCTATGTTCATAACAGCACTATTCACAATAGCCAAGACATGGAAACAACCTAAATGTTCATCAAAAAATGAATGGATAAAGAAGATGTAGTACATATATACAATGGAATACTACTCAGCCATAAAAAAGAATGAAATAATGCCATTTGCAGCAACATGGATGCAACTAAAGATTATCATACTAAGTGAAGTAAGTCAGAAAGGAAAAGACAAATACCATATGATACCACTTATATGTGGAATGTAAAATATGACACAAATGAACTTATCTATGAAACAGAAACAGAATCATGGACATAGAGAACAGACTGGTGGTTGCCAAGGGGGAGGAGGTTGGGGGAGGGATGGAGTGGGAGGTTGGGGTTAGCAGATGTAAGCTTTTATATATCAAAGGGATAAACAACAAGGTCCTACTGTATAGCACTGAGAACTATATTCAATATCCTATGATAAACCATAATGGAAAATAATATATATTTTTAAAAAAGAATGTATGTATGTATAACTGAATCACTTTGTTGTACAGCAGTAATTAACACAACATTGTAAATCAACTATACTTCAGTTTAAAAAAAGGAGTCACAAATTCCTCCCTTTAAAAATGCACAAATACTTTATAATCTTTTAATAAATCATATTAAAGAGTTTCAAAGCTTAAAATAATAATTGGTGCTTTGGGAGCTGAGGTAAGTAATTACTTCACTCTCCTCAAAAGTTCCTCAGAGGGAACTATGACCACCAGAGATTGTTTATTCTAAAGGCCTGGCTTGCTTTCATTGCCATGGTTGTCATAGGGCTCATTTTATTTACTTTTTAAATCTTTACTGGAGTATAGTTGATTTACAATGTTGTGTTAGTTTCTGCTGTACAACAAAGTGAATCGTTACACATATACATGTATCTATCCTTTATTTTTACATTCTTTTCATATATAAGTCATTACAGAGTATCATAGGGCTCACTTTAAAAACTTGACTTGGACTTTAAAAACTTGAGTGGAAAATTGTATGGCAATACTTTGATATTTATTGTTGAACCTGAAACACAGTATCAGTGAATTTATATGTGAAAGAGATCAATTTTTGGTATCTAAGGGGCATTTATAAAAACGAGTTGAGTATTTCAAATAGTCGTAACTTGCATCTGCATAGTAGTTTACAGAATGGATTCACATGCATTTCCTCCCTGATATTCACAATAGCCCTAAGCTAAGAAGGTAAAACAGTTATTATCTCTTTGTTAAAGATGAGGAAACAGGCTACAAGAGAGCAAAGCTATGAGTGAAGCCATGTCTCCTAGGATAGGTTTTTGGAATCCAAATCCAGTTTTATTCTAATATCCCTCATTACTCCTCTATTAATATTTCAGACCTTTTAAAGACTGCACGGGCCATACAGATATACTGTCAGTTTTTTCTTGCATATCCCTGATCTCTGACCACATTGTCCCAGATGCCACACATAGTAGACAGCTAGTAAATGGTTGTTAACTAGTATGTTTTTTAAGTAAGCATTGAATGCTTATGAAATCTATTTACATTTTCTAAAGGTTACCAGCAGGAGATGAGCCACAAAGCAAATAAAAACTGATCTCTTCTGAAGAGTAAACCTTTTATTTCTTTTGTAGGAATGGTGATATAACTTGCAGAGGACATTACCCGAATCTCAAAGGCAGAAAATTCCAGCAGATTTGGAGTAGTGTAACATAAAAGCTCCTCAAGGGATGGAAAGACATATTGAGAGCAAGTCACAGTACGGTTGGATGGCCTTGGATTACTTGTTTAGGAAATCCATTCGAAAAAGAGCACTGCAATGTTTTCTAAAGATTATGTGCTTTAGGCAATTTTTAATTTGCTCCTGTGATTCTTGCATTTAAGAAATAGAACTGAGATGTCTAGTCACTAAATAAAAGTAGAAATGGAATTTCTAGATTTAAGGTGCTCTTAACGGAATATTTTAATTGACATTTTTAGAATAGGATTTTTAAAGGGCATTTAGAGATATTCAGGGGCCAAGATGGCAGAGTAGAAAGATCTTGAGTCTTGGTGTTCTCACTTCTTCTCACGAGCACACCAAAATCACAACTATCTGCAGAACAACCATTAATAAAAAAAAGACTGGAACCTCCCAGAAAAGATCTTCTACAACTAAAGACATAAAGAAGGACCTGCAGTGAAATGGGTAGGAGGGGCAGACTCACAACATAATCAAGTCCCATACTTCTGTGTGAGCAACCCACAAACTGCAGAGTAATTATAATTGCAGAGGTTCTCCCACAGGAGTGAGAGTTCTAAGCCCCAAGTCGGGCTCCCCAGCCTGGAGGTCCTGCACCAGAAAGATGAGCATCCAGGGCATTTGGCTTTAAAGGCCAGAGGGGCTTAATTTGGGGAGTCCCACAGAACTGGTGGAAATAGAGACTTCACTCTTAAAGGGTACACACAAAATCTCACATGCACTGGGACCCAGGGTAAATGCAGTAATTGGATAGGAGCCTGGGCCAGACCTACCTGCTGGTCTTGAAGAGTCTCCCAGAGAGGCAAGGTGGGGAAGGGTGGCAGCTGCAGTTCATCCTGGGGATATAGACACTGATGGCAGCTATATTTGGGAGTTATCTACTGCGTGGACACTCCTGCTGGTGGCCACCATCTTGGAATCCTCCCTCTAGCTCATTAGCACTAAGACCTGGCCCAACCCAACAGCCTGTAGGTACTAGTACTAGGATGCGTCAGGCCAAACAACTAAATGGGTAAGGGCACAGCCCCATTCATCAGCAGACAGGCTGCCTAAAGACTTCCTAAGCCACCCTCTAGACATGCCCCTGCCCACCAGGGGGCCAAGACCCAGATCCACCCAGCAGTGTGCAGGCACCAGCCCTGCCCTCCAGGAAGCTTGCACTAGCCACTGGACCAGCCTCACCCACAAGGGGGGCAGATATCAGGCGGAAGAAAACCACAATCCCATACCCTTTGGACTCAGCCCACCCATAGCAGACCAGACCATGCCCTGAGACCAGCTGGGTCCTGGCCCTTCCCACTAGCAGGCCAATGCAATCTTCAGGACACCCCAGACCCCATATCCAACTGTGTGCCAGGAACCAGCCCCCTTGCCTTGCCCCTGACCCCAGTGATTTGACACTAGCTCTGAGACCCCTGAGCCCTGCATCCAGACTCAAGGATGAGCTTTGCCTGCCAGTAGTCCAGCACTAACCCCAGGACCTGGTTTCACCCACCTAAGGGTGGGCAACAGCCCCAGAGTCTTCTGCACCTGGACTTCACCGATCAGTGAGCCAGCACTAGCCCCAGGAACCTGTAGAGCATATAGCTTGGGTGACCAGAGGGGAGTGTACTACTGGGACACATGGGACATCTCCTACAGAGGACCACTTCTCCAAGGTCAAGAAACTAACTGCAGATATTAAAAAAAAAAAAAAAAAAAAAAGGCAACTTAGACAAAATGGGGCAGCAGAGGAACATGTTCCAGATGAAGGAACAAGATAAAACCCCAGAAGTAGAACTAAGTGAAGTGGAGATAGGCAATCTACTCAAGAAAGAGTTCAGAGTAATGATCTAAAGATGATCAAAGAACTCAGAAGAAGCATGGGTGCACAGAGAAGTCAGAAGTTTTTAACAGAGTTAGAAAATGTAAAAAAACAACCAGAGATGAAGAAGACAATAACTGAAGTGAAAAATACACTAGAAGGACTCAGTGTAGACTAAACGATACAGAGGAACAGAGCAGCAAGCTGGAAGATGGAGTAGTGGAGATCACTGCTGCTGAACAGGAAAAAGTAAAAAGAATGAAAAGAAATGAGAATAGTTTAAGAGACCTCCAGGACAACATCAAGTACACTCATATTTGCATTATAGGGGTCCCAGAAGGAGAATAGAGAGATAAAGGAGCTGAGAAAATATTTGAAGACATAATAGCTGAAAACATTCCTACCTGGGAAAGCAAACAGTCAGCCAAGTACAGGTAGCAAAGAGAGTCCCATACAGGATTAACCCAAAGAGGAACACACCAAGACACGTTGTAATCAAAATGACAAAAAATAGAGAATATTAAAAGCAGCTAGGGAAGAGCAGCAAATAACATACAAGGGAATTCTCATAAGGCTATCACCTGATTTTTCAGCAGAAACTCTGCAGTCCAGAAGGGAGTGGCATGATATATTTAAAGTGATGAAAGGCGGAAAGCTGACAACCAAAATCACTCTACCCAGCAAGGCTCTCTTTTAGATTTGATGGAAAAATCAAAAGATTTACAGATAAGAAAAAGCTAAAAGAGTTCAGCACCATCAAACCAGCTTTACAACAAATGCTAAAGAAACTTCTCCAGGCAAAAAAGAAAAGGCCACAACTAGAAACAAGAAAATTATAAAATGAAAAAGCTCACTGGTAAAGGCAAACATACAGTAAAGGTACAAAATCATCCACACACGAAGCTAGTCGGGAGGTTAAAAGGCAAAAGCAGTAAAATTATACAATAAGTCCACTACATAGGAGACTTCAAGCTGCGCACTTTCAAAGATGCGAACATGCATTCGCATGTCCAATCACGTAAGTTAGTTTACATGTTTGGTGAACGTTGTCACATGCATGCATCCTCTACAAGTGGTTGTGCTTTTCTGCACTTTATTGTACAGTACTGTATAGAGTTCAGTAGTACAGTATTTTTGTTTCAAGCCCAAGATGTCCACAAGCAAGTGTAAGAGCAGCGGCGATGCAACTAGTACAGCTAATAAGCACCATGTGATAATGACGGAACTTGCTGTGCAACACCAGGAGGTTGCTAATGAAGACCTAATGGAATTGGAGACCCAGAGAAAAGACAAAGAGAGACGAGAGGAAGAAGTAACTGAAGAGCCAAAGAGATTCATGACGCAGGAAAAGGTAAGGGGATTTTCTTTACTTGAGGAGGAACTGTTAGTTTCTGAGGAAAAGGACCCAAACGTAGAACAGTATACAGATGTTGCAGCAGCCATTCAGAATGCAATCCAGTGCTACCATGTCATCTATGAAGAGAAAAAAAGAGCTACTACCCAGACATCACTAGATCATTTTTTCAAGAGAGTAGATAGAATTGAATCCAGCAAGAAACCAGAACCTGTGCCATTAATGTCAGGCGAGAGTGAAATTGCAGCTTACACTCTGTCTCCTATCGCTGACAATCCTTAAACTCTACCATCTCCCACCTCCTCTCCCTCCTCCAGTCAGTAACTCTTCTTGCCTGTTCACTCAATGTGAGCCCCTGTATACCAGCTGTTGTACTACTGTACTTTTCAAGATACTGCACTATAAGATTAAAAACATTTGCTTTATTTTTTGTTCTTTTATGTATTATTTGTGAGAAAAGTATTATAAACCTATTACAGTACAGTACTATATAGCCGATTGTGTTAGCTGGGCACCTAGGCTAACTTCGTTGGACTTGAGAACAAATTGGACTTATGAACGCACTCTCAGAACAGAACTCATTCGTATGTAGGAGAGTTACTATATTCACAATAAGCAGTTAAGGGATACACGAAACAATTAGATGTAAAATATGATATAAAAAACAGTTAACAAGAAGGAAGGAGAGTACAAATGCAGGGTTTTTAAAATGCATTTGAAATTAAGAGATCAACAACTGAAAACAATCACATATACAGATATAGACCGCTATAAAGGGCATTCAGAAGTACTCGGCAATTTAAAAACACTAGTTTGATTGTCAGTAATTAAGCTATCTTATTTTTGACAGGGAAAAAATAGTAGCTTTAATGAAAATATAAAAGTAAGTTTGAGGCATAAGTTACACAAAGACCCATTTTCAAGTCATATTTCATAGGAAAGTGATAAGATTAAAGAAATATTAAAGTAACTTTAATTTTAATTAATTTACTAGGTTTATCATTGTTGTCCTTCGGACCTAATTCCTATAATGAACCAAGGAAAGGATATTGCAGCTGAAGTCTTTCAGTTGCTAGGAACATTTCACTTACTTTTAATTTCTCCAACATGGAAGGGTGTGTATGTATATCTCCACACATACTATATCTGTCTCTATATATTTATAATTATATAATAAAGGTTGGCTCTTAAATATTGTCTCTTCACCAAATTTTTTAGATGTCCCAAGAGCTCTCAAATTTGAATGATAAAAAGGGTGCCATAAGGTATCGCTTTAGTAATTAACTGGTTCTTTAATAAGGCCTCAATTACTTTGTTTCATGATAAGGAGAAAAAAAATGTTCCAAGACGGAGTTACATTCGACATCTGGGAACCTCCTAACAGCTGGCTACCTAATGAATATGCATCTGCTTGAGAGGCTGTAGACCATTAATAAACCAATAGATGTAAAGCAGAAACAATCTTTGTCAGCTTCAAATGAGATTGGATGCAATGTGCTGTGAAGTGTCACTGTCACATTGAATCGAGTTTGGGAGGTTAAAAATCCACTATTAGGTACTCATGTCTTTGTAGCTCTACACTCGTGCTAACACTCTCCTCAAACTGGTGGCCATGCTTTTGATGTACCACTTCTTTCTCCTGAGTGCTTGATTTGAGGCTTACAACGTCTGTGTTTCAAAAATGTCTTCCATTTGTTCCACTAAACCACACGTTTGCCAAGACTCTTTTAAAACAAAGAAGTCTTTTCCAGGTGGGAAAGGCAGGAAATATCAGGGTCAGGTTGGTACAAGGTGGACTTGCAGTGAATTAGAAACTATTTAGAATGAACATTCTGTGTCTGCAGGTAACTTGGGAACTGCTTGGTCCCACTAAGGGAACCCCTCACTCCCTGTGCAGGCAGTGAGTCACGTATTGATAACCCGTCTAAATGAGACCCTCAAGTAAGTAAGTAAGTACATCCACCTAATATTAATAGTTGCATGATCAGGACCACACTTTCCCAGTTTATTGATGAGATTTCTTGAGGGATACATCCATGGAAGCCTTGTTTAAGATTATGGATGAGGAGAGATTAGACCTAAAAGAGCTTGCACTTTCACAACTAAATGTATACCCATCGCTCTGTTCTCACTGAAGTACATGCTTACGTATACATTTTGGGGGAACATTAAGGGCAATGAGGAAGATTGGAAATTCTCATAAATTTAATTCAACCACCTTCTCTATTTCATTTGGTTTATCTTTTTAAATTGTGGTAAAAGACACAAAATGTGTTTTATGTGTATAATGTGAATTTATGTGTATAAATGTAGTAAAATAACATAAAAATTACCATTTTCATCATTTTAAAGCATACAGTTCTGTGGTAGTAGGTACATTCACATTGTTATGCAACCATCACCACCATCCACCTCTAGAACTTTTTCACCTTCCCCAGCTGAAACTCTGTACCTATTAAACACTAACTCCCCACTTGCCCCTCTCCTCAGCCCCTGGAAACCACCACTTTACTTTCTGAGTTTGACCACTCTAGAGACCTGATATAAATGGATTCGTATAGTATTTTGTCCTTTTGTGTCTGGTTTATTTCACTTAGCATGTCTCAAAGTTCATCTAAGGTTCATGTATGTCAGAATTTCATTCCTTTTAAGGCTGAATAGGATTCTATCGTGTGTACATAGCACATTTGGTTTATCCATTTGTCTGTTCATTAAACTTACACTGTTTCCACTTACTGGTCATTGTAAGCAGTGCTGCTATGAACACGGGTGCATAAATACCTGTTCCAGTCCCTGTTTTTAATTTTTTTAGCTCTTTATTGGAATATAATTGCCTTACATTGTCTCAGCAACTTCAATTATACAACACAGTTTTATCAACTACAGTCACCACGATTTACGTCAGAACCTCAGACCTTACTCATCTTATAGGCGAAAGTTTGTACTCTTTTACCAATCTCTCCCTATTTTATCAGCTCTCAGCGAGCTTTCTACTCTTTGTTTTTATGAGTTTGACTTTTTTTCTATTCCACATATAAGTGATACCATGCAGTACCTGTCTTCCTCTGTCTTACTTCACTTAGCATAATGTCCTCAAGCTCCATCCAGGCTTTCACAAATGGCAAGATTTCCTTCATTCTTGTGGCTGAATAATATTCCACTGTACATGTATATTCCGCACCCATTCATCCATTTGTAGACACTTAGGTTGTTTATATATCTTGGCTATCATGAATAATATTGCAGTGAACATGAGAGTGTAGATATCTCTTTAATATTTTGTTTTCATTTTCTTTGGATATATACCAGAAGTAGAATTGCTGGATTATACAGTAGTTCTATTCTTAATTTTCTGAGCAACTTCCATACTGTTTTTCATAGTGGCTGCACTAATGTATATTCCCACAAACAGTGCACAAGTGTTCCCTTTTCTCTATATCCTCGACAACACTTGTTATCCCATGTCTTTTTGATAATAGCCATTCTGATAGGTGTGAGGTGATATCTCCTTGTGGTTTTTAAAAATTTAATAATTACACACTTAGTTTTTTAAAAAATTTCTTCCTATTTATGGCAAGTAAGGTTTGCATTCCATTTTATGGTAGCGATATAAAAATATTTTTGAACACATTAAGTGAAAATGAGAAAATTTAAAGACAAGTATTTCTAAAAGAATAAAAGCATGGTACTTTGACAAGGTGCAAACTGTGATGGTAATATGATCAGGGCAAAACTTGGGGAAACACTGGCATATGAAAAAATTGCACATCCCTGAAAGCTTTGATCATGATCCCAAGAGAAACTCCAGGGAAGGTCAAAGGCCAGAATGTTCTGTTTAATGCATTTTTCATCCAGATTCTTATGCAAGAAATGCCCCAAGTGCTCTTAAGGTGCTCCTAGCAGTAGATCTGTTCCCCATCAACATAAGGCACATTTCTTCAAGAAACCTTGTTTGTTTACCTCAAGTTACCTTGATTGTTCAGAGCAGTGATCTTCAAAGGTAGGTTCACACAGGCCCTGGGTGAATGCCAGAGGATCCGCGAGGCATGACAAGGATGGAATATCTATTTGTATTTATTTTATCTAAAATATAGGAAAATCATTTTACTAATGATTAATATACTGACAATAGAGCAGATGTCTGTTTTATAAATGTACACATTTGGGGGTGGGACACTAAACAACGTTTTACGAATGGGACGTTCAGTCAAAAAGGTGAGGTTACTACCAGGTGTGAGAAGAGTTGATAAGACCTAGGACTTGCACTGCTGATGTGTGTGCAACCTGTTTGCTCTAGGCACGCTTGCTCTCTCCCCCCCATCTATCCCTGAGGAAGGGTGAAGTGCGAGAGGGCAGAAGACGCTGAAGACACCACACTTGAATAAAACATGTGTATCCAAGAGGTCGCCCTCACATGTGACGGATCATAGGCTGTTTTATAGTCCTTTGGAGATCTCAAAACCCAGCCATCTTGCTCCAGTTTCAAACTTCAAAAAGGAAAGAAGATCCAAGCCACAAATGGACTGAGTTCCCAAGTTTTCTTAGTATTCATTTATAACTCAGAATTAATTTTTCTATAAAAATGGTTTATAATAATTCATTTTTTCTTAGAAAAGACCTATTTAGTACTAAATGTGGCAGAAATAGACATCTGCAATGACAATTCACAGATTATAATACTCTTACAATACTAGTGATTAATGGAACAAAAATTGAATAATTTATTTTGAAATGTGTAGTAGGTAGAAAAAGCCATAGAAAGGAAAAATAGACTTTCGTGAAGACTTTGAAAAGGTCTCCTAATCTCCTTCAAGGACATGAAAGGTATACAGAACTGGCACTTTCTTGCCCAAGTTCACTGCAAAACTCACAGCACTTCTCTCCCTTAATACTAGAGTGTCACTAGTATACTCCTTTCACTTACATGCATGATTAGCATCCATTTGGGGTGGTAAAGAGGGAAAGAAAAGATTCATTTGACTCCGACAGAACTTCACCCACCAAAGTAACTATTCGTTAATATAGGGGTCTGCTCACATTTAACCTTTTCTTGTCTCGTTAAAAAATTATGTTCTCAACACACCTCTCAGAGATAATTCAGCTGGTGCTGGGAGTTGGGTATATATTGGTTCTCATGGGCGTTAAAAAAAAAGGATAAAGCCCCAGTGGTTCACGAGCTAAAGTTCCACTTTGCTGGAACACTGCTTAGTTTATAATTGACAGAGATTGTGGGGGTCCTTTCTGAGGTTTTCCCTTAGGGACCCAGGCAGGATGATACTTTTTGCATGCATTTGAGCAGCACATACATAAGATTTATTGTTTGGGCTAGGTTGCTCTTCCCAAAGAAACTTAGCATCCATGGGACAATGTGGAAATTAATGAATATTTTAAAGTTTCATCAACACATCATGAAGGTGCTAAAACAGATTGGAAATACATAAAACATAGCTGTAACCACTTGCAGAGGATGACAGTGGCAGAAAGACATAAGGGAAGAGAAATAGCTCTCTCTGCAGTTTCTCACCAACCAACACACAATAACAACAAAATGCACACAAGTTCATATTGGGGTCTGATTGCAAAAAAGAGCCTATATTTGCAGAAGAATGGTAATGCTAATGAGGGCAGCATGAGGACGCCATCTCCCATTTTCCTTCAGTCTCTCTCACCTGCCACTCTCACCCCTACCCTGCCTCCCTGTCTGTCTCCCTGGTTGCCTTCCCCATCCTCCTGTACTAACGTGAACAGGACACAGAGCAGAAAAGAACTGAACAACTGGTGAAACGGGGTGGAGGGGGGCAGTTGGGAGTGGGAGGGAAGCTCTGAGTTGTTCAAGACCCTCCTGTCCATTTGCCATGTTACTTTCCTCAGAGAGGCCTACCCTGATGACTCAGTCACAAAGGGCTGCCCCAGTCACCCACCATCACACTCTCCCATTCTCCTGGTTGACTTTTTTCCCTAGCACTTTGCATTGTCTGAAGTGGTTGTTTATATCTTGTTTCCTCATGATGTGTGATTTTTGGTTCTCTTCCTTAATAGAATGTAAACACCGTGAGAGCAGGGTCTTTGTCTGGTTCATCTCAAGATCTCCAGTGCCTGGTCCCAGCAGGCACTCAGTAAATAAATGTTGACTCAACAAATACCCTGAAATATCCAACAGATGATACAGACAATCAACATGGTATCTAGGAAATAGATAGTAAGGACTCAATACATGGTGGTGATTATGGTTTTATTATTATTTTGTTGTTACCCAGAAAAACTATCTGGCCTCTAGAATTTGACGGCACTCTTTCTCAGGCCAGCAAAAGGACCTGGTTCCTCTTGCCTCACCCTGATCCTAGAAATAAAATTCGACCCCAAGCCTCAGATCTGCGTCCTACCCATCCTCAGCCATCGTCCCAACATCTCTGTGCCTTCAAAAAGCAGGCTTAGTGCTATGATCCACAGTCTCCTTTGAGAATATTGGGTGAAAAATCCCCACGGGCTTGGCCTCAGCTTTCTTTGTTCACACTATTTGCCTTGAAGACCTTAACACGGTGCTGAGAAATCAATAAGCAGGGATGGCACCGACCCTGCATGTCTCCTTCTGATTCTCCTCTGGGAGGCTCAGCTCACTCCGGCGCACTGATAAGTCGTGAAGTGCCCAGCTCAGTCTGCAAATTAAGGCCCTTGTAAGTAATCAAGGAACACCAAGCTTAGCATGCCGTGGATTTTCCTTCGTGAGTGTCATTAGATGAAATGAAAGTACACATTACAGGTTAGTGTAATGAACAAGCCTCAAGTCAGGTTTTCCGTGATAGGGTTATCAGTCATTGCACAAATTAATTATTTAGGAAAGCACTTTTTACAGTGCGTTTTCATTTAAGTTTTGCCCCTTGATGTATATGTATGAAAATGACTAATCCATTGGTCACTGCTATTGTACTTGTGCATCTATCACTATCGGACCTTTTTTCGTAATTGGTTTATTAATTATAGCATCTTAATGATCTGTTTAAAATAAATAAACCATTTGCACCATTTCAAAGGTATTTTGTGAGGCTCAGCTGATATTAAAATAGCACCAGCCTTATGTGCTTTTTCAGCAAGTGACCTAATTAGTTAATAAAGTAATTGAATATTAAAAAGGATGTTGCAAGTGATTAAAATTTAAGAGCCTTCAGAATGTTATTAAAGCTATAAATCATACATCACTGTTTTAATTTGCATAGCTACAGAATTACTAATGGTCCCACGTGCACATGAGGCTTGGCAATTAGTCCTTTAACAAAATGTTGGTGATGTTGAGGTACCGAATTCTTTCAGCCTCTTTTGATAGCTACACAGAAACCTGTTTTTGCCAGATTAAATATCTAACTGTTGAAATTGCTGCTTGCTCCCTTTCGAGGAGTATAGACATTCATTCACTCAAGAATGAATTGTCCAAGAATTGTTAGTGTTGAGTAAAACGGTGAGTAAAACAGACATGGTCCTAACAGCGTTTCTATTCTGGAGTTAGTTGGGCAGAGATACTACTCATACTACTCATACTTCCCTAAATTCATGTATAATTACAAAAGGTGCTAAGGCGCTATGAAGGAAAAGCATAGGATTTTGCTGGTGAAATCTGACCTCATCAGCTAGATTAGGGACCAAACACTTAATTTCAGGTGATGGGGCTGGGACTTCACCCAGCAGGCACTTGTTCAAGCAGGAAATCCCTGAAAAACCTGCCAGTGGTGTGCAGGAAGGACTGGTTGAAAATGCTGGTTGTTTACCCAACAGCCATCACTCTTTCCTGGCTACCGGAATCCCAGTTCTGTTTGGGTATAGGACTGGTACTATGCTCAGGGAAAGTAGGCTAAGGCCCAGGGATAAATGGTGAGAAGTCTAAACCAATTGTTGCAATCCAATTGCCCTTTGCCTATGATTGGTTTAAGGTAGATGTGTTCTGAGGAACTCAAAGAGGCTCTCTGGAAGAACTTTCCACTGTGGAAAAGGAGATATACAAGGAGAACACTCCTTTCCTCCATGCTTTTGGATGTTAGCATGAGTGGTGGTGCTACTTGGAGCTATAGCAGCCATACTGAGACTATGAGGGGGAAGACAAAACAAACAAACAAACAAAGCCACACACACACACACACACACACACACACACACACACACTGCCTAAACCCGAGGCCTAATATTGTTGAATTGCTGAACCAACCTTGGAAACTTCGGATGTCTTAACATATGAAAGAATACGTTTAAGTTGGATATTCTATTACTTGCTGCCTAAAGCAGCTTAACTGAACTAGAAGGGTCAAAAATGAAGACGCTGGAAGCTGAAAGACAAATTAACAGGTGAATATAACTGTCAGATGAGCAGTGATAAAATGCTAAACATGGTAGGGTGGAACAAGAGGAATGGAAAGTAAAGTCAAGAACAGAGCTGAGGCATTGTGGACATAGAATCCACAGAATTTGTCAATTTACTAGTTATCCAAGGTACCAGATAATGGTGACTGTCATTCACTGAGCATTTCCTATGTTCCAGGCATTATTCTGAGCACTTCACATGCAGCATCTCATGTAATCATTTCAACAGCTCTATGAAGTACTATTGTACTTCACATTGTCACCATGGTTGAATCCTGTTTCAGTCATGCCTTGATTTCTCAAGTCAAATCCCAATAGTCTCTATCACCACCAGTGGGCAAAAGCAGATGACTTGCTTCAGACTCCTTGGGAGAGCTGCTGGCTAAGATTGCTGCTTCCAACATTTTTCATAGCACACTTAGAAAATGATAATATTAAAGCATGCACTGGGGTAAATGCGAGGGGACTCAGGCATCTATATAGGGCTTGGCAAAAGCCTGCATTACTCTTTTTATTATATAATTATAAGAAAATAAAATTCAAAATTTAGGGAAGATATTAAATACTAAATTTGTATAAAATTTCAAAAAATAATCTCTTTAATTTTTAACGAAAAATTTGCATTTTCTTTTTATGAATATAGTTTTTTAATATCAGATTTTATGCTTGGAATAGTAATTCCTGATGCAGATTTTTAATCCAATCGAGACTTTCTAATCATGGTCTCTTCAAGTTCTTGATAGTCATCACTAACAATAAACTTCGTTCACACAAGAGGTATAAATAAAAGTAAAAAGTTTTTTGAAACCATTCCAAATTTTTTACAACATTTGAGTTACATTTAAAGAATCTAACAGTTCTTCCTTTTCTTACATTGACAATTGCACTGCTAAAATTCCTTGAGATTGTGTGAATGGATTTAAAGTCTTTGGGAACTTTCTCACAATATTTCTCAAAATATTTGAAATATCATTATTTCAAAATAATGATAATGTGTTAATTTGTAGACCAGTCATGCATAGTTAGAATAGTTATTAAGCTCCGCTAGCTTGGATACCACTGAAAAGGCATATTAGTCACCAACAGAAGAAAGAATCCAACACATGCGAAGACAGATTCAGCGCTCTGCCTGCCAAGAACCTCCCACCCCTCTTCCCTCCCCTGTTGAACTTCCAACTGGCTCCACTTTGGCCTGGGGCTGTGGTGCTTCCTCCAGGGCCTGCTTCATGTGCAAATTGTGTAATTGCACAGGGCCCCACACTTAGAAGGACCTCATGCTTGGATGAATGCTCTGTTGTTACCATCTTGAAATGAATTTTGAATAAGGAGCTGCACATTTTCATTTTTCACTGGGCCCTGCAAATTATGTAGCTGGTGCTGGCATCTGGGACACCTGGAGCACAAACTCCTTCAGGAGCTACCTGATGCCTCTGTCCATGATGGGCAGCGGCAAATACTACCACTGGCTTTTGAGATGTGAAGCAGCTTCTTAGCTGCTGCACTCAGTTCCTTGACATGGAGCCTAACAATCCAGATGTCATCCGTCCTGTCAGGTTTGATGTTCACATAACCATAAGCCACACCCTTGTATCTTGTTCCATTCAGCCACCCTCATGGAGTTGTTGATGCTTGTGGCTGGAAGTGACTGGCCCACACATTCCAAGAGCTGCAGAGGCATCAATTATATAACTCAAGATGCCACAGCTTACCATTTGGGCAGTCCTGTGCAGAATGTCCCCAGGTATGTTACTTGCTGGTAAGATCTCTGTGACCTGAGATAGGTCTTCTAGGTCCTTGCTAATATTTTTCAAAATGAAGAGTTAGTATTAAATTTTGAATACCCATTCAGTGTAAGAGAGCCTAGATTTGAAGTATGATCCCTGAGGGTCATATCATGGAAGGAATAAAATGGAAGATACAGTTGGAAGGAAACATTCAGAATCCTTCTGGCTGCTTCCTCTGGCATGAGAGAGTTTAAAACAGTTTCTCCCAACCATCCTGGAGTTGGAATCTCTATATAACTCTTGGTTTGATCTCATAATGTTGGTCTATTAAAATGACACATTAATATATAAGGGTACACAAATGTGACTATATATGTATACTTCTCTGTCTCTCTCCATAAATATTTAAATACATTATGTAAAAACAGTTCTGAACCAGTCAGGACAGATGACTCCCACCCAGGGGAAAGCAGCTTCTGCCAAAATACCTCTCATGGAGCAACAGATGTGCTCAGATGAACTCTGGGGACAGGGAGGAAAAGGAGTGAGAGGACTTGCTGAGGCATAATTGGACACCACAAGGGTAGGGAAGAGGCTGTACGTGGGTCTCAGATTGTTCACACAGAAAACCAAGTGAACTCATTTCTTTCTGCCCTCAGAAGCAACAAGCACAAAGTATGCATCAGTCTTAGAACAAGGCCATACAAACAGAATCCTAATAGATCATTCTTAAGTAAATACTACCTCCACACTATTGGATATAAAAATACACACAACACACCCCAATTACACAATCTTACTGATCCAGCAAAAATCATGCAATAAGGACTTTATAGATGTTACCGGCGTGGAGTCCTTTCCCTGCTCTTTACCGTGTGAGTGTGTATGTGTGTAGTCATTCAAAGTAGTTCCTGTGGTTAAAGTAGTCATCAGGTCCACACACAATGGAAGAAAGCTGCTATAACTGTGTTCTCACTTCTTAATATTTTGATTTTCTAATCTAGGTCAGTCTTCTGGCACTTATAAAAAGGTCTGGCCCTTTTGCCATTAATTCGTGGCTTTTCAAGGATGATGAGAAAGCTACAAAAGTGGGATAACCCAAACAGCACTGAAATAACAGGAGTGTTTGCAGCAAGAACCCACAAGGTAAGGGAGACATGAGAAGGAAAGTAAAAGGTATTCATGTTCCAATTCTACTGCGCCCCTGACAACTTCGTGTTTCCATATTGCTAAAATGTTACACTCTGCCTTACGGTATATTTGAATTGAGATCCCTATATAAGACGATTTTCCTGGCAGGGCCCATCTCTGTACCTAGGGGCAGGGAGAGAAGACCCTTTGGACTTCACATTCACAAAGACCTCACATACAGACTGTATGTAGCTTTACCTCCAAATGAGGCTATGCACCTGGTCACAGGTACACAGAGAGGATGGGAAGCTCTCCATCATTCAACCTGAATTTTAAAAATATACTACGTTTACAACTCTTTAACATTTCTTCACTTTTTTAATATATTGGGAGCCTCAAATAATGGAAGTGGCCAGGCTCTCTCTCAACCCTGAAGAGGCCCATGTGTGTCTTTTTATGTGTATTTGTCCTCCAGTGCACATTTTTGTAACTGGATTGGATGTAACATGCTCAATTAATTAAGGAATACATTTTTATTACCAACACTGCTACTGGTTATATCTTGATGTCCATAAAGAACTGGCCAACAGGGGAGATTAGCGTGCACTGGCTCATGACTGAAGGGGAACAAAGATGTTGTGCAGTCAACACATCTGCTTTACACGTTTGTGCTTTGTTTATCATAAAACAGGCGATAATGATAAGGATGTGTAAGTATCACAGTGTTAATGATAGTGCCAGTGGAGAGTGTGAACAAAAGCCATGACTTTTGAGCAAGAGCTGGATGTAAATTAAGCCCCAGATTTGTTCAGACTATAGGTTTTATAGCTATGCATTTATGGCTACTAGAAAAACCTTTGGTGTTGAAATTCCTGCAAGAATAATTTTATCACTTCAAGTGTGAAACTCCCAAGTCACTGATCCCAACTTTTGCCATGGAAGCAATTGCTTTAGAATATTGTTTTTGCTGATGTGACCATTTTATTACAGAACAGTGTGTTTTACGTAATGCATTCCGCTTATATGCATGCATTTATTAATGCACAGGAGGACACTGAGCACTTGTGGCTCAGGAGGTGTTTGCCTATAGTCTGAAGATTAACATTTTAATTTCAATAGTTGCCTATTTATTTTTATGTGTGCTTTCAATTTAAGGCAAATTTCCCTATTTTGCACTGATGGTAGTGATGCATAGCTTTCCTATAAGTGTTAGCTAAAAAGTGAGTCAAGGTATAGAAAAAATAAAATAAATAAAAATGCAGTGGTTTGCTTGGGATAAGGCAAAAATCATGGAGATGCCTTGCAAATGACCCAAGTCTTGAAAACCATGGGCTCTGTAATAAGGAAGATGTACATTTGGGTTGGGTTTCTCATAGCGATGATGGCCACACAGTTGTACTGGAGACCAGTGCCACACACACGTAAAGCTGCTGCCTGATGCCCCAGAAGCGTGCTTTTCCACGTGACACTAATTGGCCCACACAGGAGTGAAACCATGACCCTTCCCTCATTAGCCACATGCTCAGACCAGCTGAGCTAGCTCGCTCTGGGTCACTGGGGTCCCATGTAGGAAATTACCATTCCAGTGCCCTGTGGTCCTCTCATAACCCCAACTAATGAATGTCCCATGAAGCCTAATGTCGTTCCTGGGGGAGCACACAGCTCTCCCAGCAGTGAAGAAGTTGATGATATGCCGAAGTTTTAACCCAGGGAGAACCAACTGAGGAGGCGCAAAGAACTCAGGAAGCCTGGTAACAATCTTTCAAACATCTTTGTGCTAGAAAAAAAGGATTGCAACATTTTGCTGTGTCCATTTTTTTGCCAGGCCTGGTCTCATGACCTGAAATGCAAGCACAGGGAAGTGAAGAAAGCAGCTAAGCATCACACAGCAAGCTTATCATAGCATAAATGACGTTAAGTGCTTGCTGTCTGGGCTGAGCACTTTCTGTCACCAACAGACAACAGAGGTAGGTGGTATTATTCCTATTTTAGAGATCAGGAAACAGCCTCAGCAGTCACTAGTAAGCATCTAAGATAGAAGCTCCTCCTAAGACTGCCATATTCTGGAAATCAATACATCATCAAGTTGAAGGGAAATTTTACAAGACAGACAGCTTTCCAAACCTTTCTGCTTGTGCCCCCTTTGAGGTCTCAGGAGAAAGACTATAGGCCTTCAGGTAATCTTTATTTTTCTGTTGCTTTAGCATATCCATATTTTAGCCTCCAGAAGAGTTGTTTTTTTTAAATAAGATGAATAATAAGATTAATAAGTCAAGGCCTAGGGAAAGCATTCTTCCTAGGTGTTGGAGAACACTGGAAAGAAAGGGATGGCAGGCTTTCTATATACATTCTGAAGACCTGGGAAAGACCACTAGCTACTCCACCTACTTTTTAATAAGACTGTTGGGTCACTACCCTTTCCAGGGCCAAACTAACGGTAGGTGAGATGACATATCAAGTGGCCCTCACTTGACAGCCACTCTTACCAGAGCCACAGCTGGCCCACTGCCACGGGAGTGCCCACTGCCATGGTCCCTTTTGGGAGCCACAAAGCCCCACGTACGTGTCCACTTCCAGCCAAAGAACACGGCAAGAGGAATTAGAGACACTTTGCACAAACCAAAAGCCCTGGTTTAACACAGCCCTCTGGTTTCTGATTAGTCTAAGGGGATGACTCAGCTTGTCTTCAAAGCTTCCTACTCAATGCCTGAGAGATTTTACATTTTTAAGGTGCAACTGGCTAACAATAAATTTAAGAGTCAGATAGATAAAGACAGCTCCAAATTTGCCATTTATTAGCAGGAGAGATGTTGGTAAGTTATTTAACCTATTTCAGTTCCCTCACATATATACTGGGGATGAAATCTTCCCCTCACGGTGGTTGTATCTGAACAAGGTAATGCGTGTAACATGGTTGGCACGGGGCTCTAATGCTCAAGAATGACAGTGGTTCTTATTGCATGCTCTGTCCTCTGCCTCCTCACATAGCACAATTGAGTGAAAGGTGGTGCAAGCTGTTACAGTCCAAAAAAGACATGAAATAAAACTCTTTATTACCATCTTATTCTTATTCATTTGAAGAACAGCGTCTAGTTATTTCACATGCCGTATTCCTCTTCACCACAGGCTGCTGGGAAATTATTTCTTGATGCAGAGAGTGTAAGGTCTTTTGAAGGCTTTGATGTGAAGCACTTAGCAGACTTACGAGCACTGCCCACCCACCCCTCCCACCCCCAGTGCTCACCCTAAAACAACATACTTTTCTGTGTCTATTAGAAATTTTCCTTGCTTGCAGCTTTGGAGTACAGACTTAATTCTGGTCATGGAATCGTAAGAAAACTGCAACCTCTCTCATAAATGGGCTCTCAGGCATCGACTGGGGGAAAATGAATTGTCCCCAAAAGCGAGACGGCGGCGGCTGAGAAACAAGGGCATGAAGACAGTTGTCCTGGAGTAATCTCCCGCCAGCAGGTGGGAAGAGGCCAGGCGGAGCGGACAGTATTCTGAGAAGAAGTGAGGAACCCCGAGATGTGAGAATAGCAACAGACTCCCTAAACAGTGGACACTAGGTCACCTCTCTCTTCCTCAGGCACATTCACTGGCTGATTGCCATCTGTCAGGCTTCCTGAGCTTCACATTATGTAAATTCAGCAGTGGTAAGAAATGTTTATATTGCCACTTGGGTTGATTACAGTTTGCTTCTCCTTGATTATCTCAGGCCAGACTGGTGAGCATTTAACAATAAATTGTAGCAATGAGTGGAGACCTTGGAGACTCAGGTCTTTCTGGGACTCTAGAATTAAGCAGTTCTTTTTAAGCCACTGCCACCTAGTGGTAACTAAGTAGACTAAAATACGCTTTCACTTCCATCCAAGGAGAGAATGGAGTTGGGCAAGGAACTTGTTTTTATCTTGCCACTCTTTTCCAGGAAGCATAGGGAATTCCACCGGCCTCCACTCCCTGCCAATACTTAACCATCACTGTACATTTTATATGTCAAGTGACATAGCAGACTCTTCTGACTTTGTTTTGATTAATGAGGATGTTTTCATTTAATCACAAGTCTCTGAGATATAAAACAAACAAGTAAGGGCCAGAACTGAGCACGTGGGTCTTGCCTCCTTTTCCTCCATTGTGGTGGTTAGAAATTTCCTGTATGTAGGCTGCGCCCAACTTCATGTATTCTTTGAAAGTAGGGAATTGGGTCTTGACAGTTAACTTGAGGCTTCCCACTCTAAGTATCGTCATTTTGGTTTGTCCACCTTACTCAGGTGACTCAGTGCTAGAAGCACACAGAGGAGATCAAGTAATCAATGTGGCAAATCTCTGGGCAGATCAACTTCCTGTATGTGCACAGAGGAGCTGGTGGCAAATTCAGATATTCCTGGAAGGATATGAGGATCAGTCAGATGTGGTAAAATCCTCTGAGGGGAGCAGAGTCAATGGTGATCTCAACAGATAGTAAAGAGAGTGGATTAATGCCAGTGAACTATCAGGTAGAATAAATTCACGGGGCAATTACTATTGCTTGGAGCTTAGAAGAGATAATTCACAATGTGGGCCAAGTTCCTTTCCTAAGCCTGAGCTTCAAATAAACTTGGAACAACAAAGCAACCTCAAGGATAGTGATCTACATACAAGCCTTTGCTTTACCAGATCTACAGCGCTCTGGTAAAGCAAAGGCACAAGGTTACAGCAATGAGACTGCAGAAGGCTTGAGATGTTTTAACTTTCTAGATCAATGTCTTCACTTGGTAAGAGACTCCCCTGCCTCCTCCTCTCCACCCACCCCTTCCCAGTCAGCAGAGACAAAGCAGTCAGTATATTAACACAATCATATTTATTAGTTTCCAGACTCCCATATGACAAATACCTAAAGCAGAAGAACATTGCAAACTGACATTACTAGCAGCAACCCTCTGTAAACAGGAAGGGTTTAGGTGAATTTAACAATGAGGAGTAATTTCAAGACAAGATTAAAAGTCATGGTTTTTCTTTTAGCAGCTGGTATATGAACAGTGAAACTATAAATACATAGAGTCATCCAGGTTTAGCCTTGTCTAAAAACATTAATAAGTCATGCTGCAGAGGGGTATCCCCAGGATTGCCAAACAGAAGGCTAATGCCTTTAGATGTCAGTATGAAATAAGCAAATCACTTTTTAAGACATTGCTTACTATCTGCTTTACTGTCAGGGCAGCAGAAAAAACTGGACAGCTGCCCTAAACTTAGCTCACACATAATTCAGCCAGACAATCATTGTTTCAACAATACTCCTAAATTTTTTAAAAACATTTTCGCCCCCCCACAGCTCTAAAAACATAACATCAGACATAACATCAGACATTTGCTCCAAAGGACTAAAAATCAAAAGCAATTGCAATGTATTGGGAATAGCTTTTACAGCTTTCCTGGGGGACAGTTCCTATCTCTTCAGAGAATGTTTTAAAAGAAGCACTAACTCTGGTAGCTTATCAAACTACTTTTTATTCTAAATAAATAAGACCAACTGAAGGTCTCAGGTGTACTTCTTCCCCTCCCCCTACCCCCGCCCCCACTAGATCTCCAAACCAACCAAAGCCATTTCTTGACAGAGAGCTTTCATTTTTATTAGAGGAATGCAAGAGAACTTACAACATCTGAAAAATACTCAAAACACTGAGAGTAAAGGAGGCTGAACCCTTTCTCAGAGCTCAGGAAACTGTGACACGAACCCCAAAGGCTTATCTTAAATCCATCAACTCAATTCTCCAGAAAGTAATGACAGGCTACCCACCTTTGCAACACAGGCCTAGATGAGATTTTCTTTCTTTACAATCACTAAGAAAAGCCTTCTGGGAGTTACTGCCCAGAAAAATAGGCTGATGAACAGAAGCTACTGAAACGAGGTTGACTGCATTCTATATCTGGCACAGGAAAAGAAAAATTAAAACAGTCGCAAACCATTATATTTATACCATGATACTCTTAGATGAATCCTGACCTTCCCACAGCAACCATTTCATTCATAAAAAATACATATAGGATTGGAAAGCTTTGGGGCAGCACCAGTGACAGCTAGCTGTCTTTGAATAATTTTTCCTAAAGGCAAAATTAAAAGAAAATTTAAAGAAGTAATTTACAGAACAGATTCTATTTCATGATTTTGCCCATGTCAGCTGCTATGGAAATAGTACAAATAGAAATACAAACATCCACTCTGTATCAAGTTAGGTTTCTATTTTTTCTCAAGGGATAGAAGCAGTACACCTAGGTTTCTGTAAGGCTTCTGAGGATGAAGGGTAGCTCATAGCTCATGGCCTGACCATCTCTAAAGGCACTCCTGGACTACTTCACCATGAGGATAGGTAAAGCCCTTCCTGATTCACTAATGACCCTAGCAAGGATTCCTATGCACCTAGACTTTAATGCTAATGGTTTCTAGGCTTTCTGACTTGACATGCACCATGCACAGAAAGGAAGGAACCAACTGGTCCACGGCCACCTGCCTTAGACACTGGTAACTCTAGCAAACTATCTCACAAAGGGCCCACCTCTGTCATAAATGGTCTCTGAAAGGAAGCAGAAATACTTTCCAAATACTAGCACAAACAACCTAAAGTACAGGCTCTCCTAGTCATGAAGCGGTAGAACCACCTCTGCGAACAAAGAATGGTCCATGAAATTGCTCTGGGGGGTGAAGCCACACCTTCCATTTCTTTTTTTTTTTTCTCTAAATTTATTTATTATTTTTTTGGGGGTACACCAAGTTCAATCATCTGTTTTTATACACATATCCCCATATTCCCTCCCTCCCTCAACTCCCCCCCACCCTCCCTAGAGTCTCCCCCACCCTCCCCGTCCCAGTCCTCTAAGGCATCCTCCATCCTTGAGTTGGACTCCCTTTGTTATACAACAACTTCCCACTGGCTATCTATTTAACAGTTGGTACTATATATATGTCTGTGCTACTCTCTTGCTTCGTCTCAGCTTCCCCTTCACCCCCCGCCCCCCCAAACCTCAAGTTCTCCAGTCCATTCTCTGCATCTGTGTCCTTGTTCTTGTCACTGAGTCACACCTTCCATTTCTTGATCCATTGTTACTTCCTAACATAGCTGGATACTCCTGAGAAGACCTCAACAAGTACACAGGTCTGCCCTGTGAACTGCCCCGAAAACATGCTCCCATGTCTAGAGATTACTTTGAAGAACCAAAGTTGAATGTTCAAAAAGAAATACTAGTGTCTCAAGCTCAAATCCCTGGAGCATACGAGAAGCCAATTTTTGCTGTATTTCGGCTGCTTAGGGTCCCCTCAGTGAGTTGGTGGGGGGCCTCCAGAAATCTACCATTTGGCTGTTACTTTCCCCTTTTCTTTTCTTGCCTTCTCCTGAGCAAGACTTAGCTCTTTCCACAGCAACTTATTAAAATGTCTTAGATGATCACATTTTTGAGCAGCATATACATTTTTAGGACATATTTTTCCTTCCTTTTGAAAAATTTCTCCAATAATAAAGAAAAGGCAATAATTTTTAAAAATTTACTCGTCTAAAAAATGTCTATCATGCTTTGTACAAAACAGCACATTTACTAGATAGTAATCATTACAGAATCACTGTCCAAACCAAAGAAATAAATAGGGGCATATGGGCACATAAGACAGATCACAAACAGTTTTAAAATAATTTTCAGAGCCAGAATTGTTAAGTTGTGTAAAAAGCGGTAAATCAACCCTTATATGGATATATGAAAATTATATGCAAATAAGAAAATGAACATGTGTTTAAAGTAAATCAGGTTAGATTTAATCAGACACTACAATGAATGGAAACTGATTATATTCCTTTTGATTCCAAATTTCTACTTTATTGGGAAAATCTAGTAACCATTACAGCTTCTAGTTGAGGGACAAGAGAACAGAGAGATGGGGACAGCCAAACAGGGAAGAATGGTAAAGAGGTAGAGGCAGGGGTGCCTGATCATTAAACAAGACAACTATTAATTTGGGGAACTGAGATTTTAGACATACTGGTTAGAAGAGATTTAGACTGGCAGATTCCAAAGATAATTGTTCACTAGCATTTGTAACCTAGAACCTCTCTAAATGTTCAGTGCACCTAATCTGGCTCTAAAGAGTATATTTAAAATGCATTTTGAAACAAAATCAAATAAACAAAACAAAACAACTTCCACAGATTCCCTTTTGGGGATGTGTCATTTTTAGATGTGCATCCTTCCTTTGGTGCTGTCATATAAACGCCTCAAAAAGTACAGGGGAATTCCCTCTCATCGTGCCCAGAAAAGGGTGGCGGCTGGGATGTGAGGAACCAGCAAAGAAATGTTACTCTTCTTTTATTGAAGATACTCTTCTGAGAACTTCCATTGTCCCTTAGGAGAAAGGAATGGAACATGGAAAATAGTTCCTGAAGATATCCCTGCCTTGTGATGACAAGATCATAACTGTGACACCTACGGAGATTACTTTCTTATATTACATAGCACCTACCTTGCTCATGAGACATTGAACTTTTACCAAGCTGTGAAACAGAGTGAGTAAAAACTACTCGTGGCACTTACACACGTTAAAAGACTTTAAAATGCCTTCCCCAAATTCTTTTGCTCAGTGCCCCTGTGAGGTAGGTGTCTGGTGGGGAAAAACTGAGGCACAGAGGGGTTAGTCTGCTCTCTTCTCCCTACATGATGAGTCAGAGGCCCAGCTCGCTAATGGACCAGGAGTCCCAGCTCCCTGAACTTGATTCACCTGCTTCTCAGAAGGCTTAAGTTATACAACAAATACAGCAGAGGAAGTTTTTCTTTTCAAATGTTTTAACTAGTTAGCTATTTCTCATTCTCACTCTGAACATAAGTTATCTAAAAGAAAAACAAATAATGCATAAACTAACAAAACGAAAGGTCAATATTGCCTAACAGTCTGTGTCAAGATGTAGCCTATTTTGCACTGGTGATTGGAAAAACATATGATTCAAGTAGAAGTAGTAGCAGGAGGTCTGGTGTCCCTATTACTCAAGCTGGGCTGAGTAAAGTGTCCCTTATAGACACCACCGTTGTATTCTGTGAGAACCTCTTTGGCCTGACACAAGGGAATAAAACTCCACCACTGTTTCATGGAAACCATCCTGAAAGATACTCTAGACAGGGCCAGCCCTGCCTGGAAAGGGTACTCTCAGCCACATGATGAGTGTGTATTACTCAGTTCATGAAGAACTCTTTGAAGCCAGACATGAAGGTCACAGTTCCTGCCATAAAACTCACAGGGCAGATCACACTATATACAGAGGGGCAATACACAGGGTACACGCACTAGCACCATGCCACAGAAGTGAAGGAGAAGGACAAGAGCATCTTATAGTTCCAGCTGGTACACGGCCTGCAGAAGCCACCTCTGGCAAAAGGAAGACCATAATGTGGAGAGGGATAGAAACACAGCATTCATTGCTAGATGCTTTGAGCATACCACCTACACAAATTTCACTCTTAAACTGGTAGCCTTATTATAGATATTAAAAATTACATTTCTTGATCAAGAGAGAATGGTGTAGAGCAAAATTCAAAGGTCAGTTATAAGATGTGGTACAGGGCTCAGGGTGATTTATACAGCTACTCTTAGAAACAAGTTTATGATTACTCAGGGCACTGGCTTTTAGAAATGAGATCATTCTTTTTGAGGTGGTTTTTTCCTTCACCATGCCATAGTGTCTGTGGAGCAAATTCAATTTATACCATGCTCCCTAATACAAGATCTAATATTTGGTTTAAGTGTCTGAAGTAGACCATGATACCAAATAAGATTCATGTACCTCTGTACAGCTTTTACCTTGATATTAATGCAAACACCCACCCACTCTCTTAAGGACTGTTTCCCCTTCAGGGACCTCATCTCCCAGAGGACCCGGGCCTGGCTCTATGTTCTGCACATGCCGGACCAGAGGGAATCATTCCAACTCAGAGTTTTACTGGGATACTAGGATATAGCTTAGCAGCGACTCATGCATTTTATTTCTAAAAACCAAAGCTCAAGTGAGGCCGGGCTGGTCACTGTGCAAGATGAACCAGCAGGACATTCTCGCCTCGAATGAAAATCTGATTTATGTGTCGAGTGAATACCTGCTGGTAATCTACTTTGGGCTTTCGCTTTTTCTTACGGGGCTGGCCCCTGGAAAGGGTGGTAGCCCTGGAAAAGGTACCTCCCGCACTCGACCCATCTGTCCGTGTAGTCCTCCCTGACAGCTCTGACCTGGACTCTTCCCTTACAGATGCCTGCAGGGAAGAAGGGACGGAGCGGGAACGCTTGCGTGAACCCCGGTCAGTGTCTCCTCTTCCCCACACTGAAGCCACCTTCCATGTGGATGTCTGAGAGTATCTGGACAGAGTGGAGTCTTCAACTGCAGACTTAGAATCTGTTTCCTTCTTGGAGGAATCCTGCAGTTTTAGTCGATCAAAGAGCTATAAGGAAAGCAATGACAAATATTAGCCTTCTCTTTAGCTTTCAACATCCCTCTTTCAAGACATAGAAAACTAGATTCCTTAATCATGCTCTGTGGACTGCTTGCTTTGCAATTTTTAAAAAGTTAGTAACAAATTTCCTATTTCTAGCCATAACTCAGATAAATCAATACATACATCAAGAGAAAAGGCACCTGCTTTTTCTATGGTATAAAACTGAAAGACTTTTAAACCTTATAAAAGGTAACTTGTTCCTCGAACAATATGCAAGAAAGAAGCATGGATTCATTTTAGATTCCCTGGGTGCATGAGAAGAGATTAATGAAGACCTTAGTTCAGGCACACCTGATTGACAGCAATAGGGCTTTCCCGCTAGGAAACCATGGTCCCTGGGCTCAGTGATCTTAATTCCTAAGCTTGAAAGCATGTTGGGTACGCGGAAAGTCAGGGGAAACTGCCTACCCTAGTGAGAGTCAATGAAGAATCCCGTTCATATGCTTTGCCTAGAACAGGTTTTCGATAGGTCTCATCCACATCAGTAAGTGCCTAGAGAGAAACAGACCAAAGAGGGGAAAAATAAGGTAGCATTCAAAATATTATTTTTATAGCTTTCAGGAAAAAACTTAAAAGGCAGAATAATATCTAATTATAGCAGAACTAAACTTAACAGGTGACTCTGCTCTTGGGCAGAAACCAAGGGTAATACACACCACCCTCTGAATAGGAATTCCAAGCTGCTATGACCATATAAGATGGGTTTCTCCTATGGTAAGGGGCCTTTACAAATGCAGGGTAGAGGTTCTTAAATTTCAGGGAGCATGAATGTCTAGGAAGTTTATTAAAATATGAATCTAAGGCTACTCTCCTAGAGATTCTAATTCAGAAAGTCAGGGATGAAGCCCAAGAACCTTCTGTTTTAACCAGAAGCCCCACGATTCTGATGCAGGACAGTCTCAGACCACACTTTAAAAAACACTACTCTACTGCTGCTTTTCCCTTCTCAGTCTCTATGTCTTATGATAGCAATTAATAGAGATTAACCAGGGTAACACACAGAATTGCTGGTGAATTCCTGTTGTTGAGAGATCAACCTCACAGGACAGTTGTTGGGATCAAATGAGATCTTATATGAGAAATTACTTTGAAAAGTGTGAATCGCCCTACAAATACAAGCTGACAGTATTATTATTACCACCACTGTCATCAAATACATTCTCTTAAATCTTTCCCTTCAAAGGTAAAAAAAAAATAATAAAATACTTGTCTTACATTTTAGAGATGAGAAAACTGAGGCTCAGAGAAATCACTTTACCTAGAGTCACACAGGTACCAAATGGTAAAGCTAGGATTCAAATCTAGGTTTTTTGATTCCATACGGTTTAAAACATGGTCTCAGAAGCCAGAGAGGATAAGGTGATGGTCCTTTCACTTACTAACAGTGTGATCTGGGACCAATCTTCCAAAATCGCCAGCCTCAATTTCTTCACTTGTGAAACAAAACTGACAGACCTATAACTCATTCATTGAGATATTATATATAAAGCCCTCGGTACAGTATCTGGCACATAGCAAGTATTTAATAAGTATTAGCAACTATTATTATTATCAAAGGGAAGGCACAGATGGAGATAAAGCAAAGGAAAAAAAAAACTGGTGATGAAAGTTCATAGGAAAGAAACACTAGAAAGCCCTGGTGGCTCCTATTTGAACTGCCTCATATTATAGTTGTGGTATAATATATCCCTCTCTCCCTACAAATGTCTAGTAAATAGACAGTAAGCCTCTAGAAGACTGAGGGCACTCAGTGGTACACTCCTTCATAAGGAAACACTATACAAAATGTCTTATTAGTATGTCTGCTTCCTCTCTATCCTCAACTATCTTTCCAAAAGCTGTAGAGTGAAAGTTCCTTACTGAAATTTCTGTACCTAACACTGTGCCCAAAGTGGGAAGTCAATAAATATTTTTAATGAATGAAAAATAGTTGGTAGGAAATCAATATAAAATTACTAAAAGATGAAATAAGTAATTATTCCTTAAGGCTAGATTTCTCAACCCTGGCACTAATAACATTTTGGACCAGATAATTCTTTGTTGTTGGGGGCGGGGGAGTGGTTTCGTGTACTATAAGATGTGCAGCAGCAGCCCTGGCCTCTACCCACTAGATGCCAGTAGTACCCCATCCCACAGCTGTGACAATCAAAAAAATGACATTGCCAAATGTCCCTGGGAAGGAAGAATGGGCAAAATCACCCAAGGTGAAAGCCACTGCCTTTAAAAAGAACTTTCTGTTGTTGCCAAGAGAGTGCAAAGATTCTAGTTCCTCTGGGAAGTTATTCTGGAGGTTTTACTGAATAAGGTCCTTGAGATATACAAAAGATTTAATCCCTAGGAGGTTCTTCAGCCCCTTGAGAAAGGCTTAATTACCATATTCCAGAACTTGTCAAATGCAACGAGGAAGCCCGTACAGACGCCCCGAAGTCCCTTGAAAGTGCGGATGTGAACATTCACCTTCACCCCCTCCCGGATGCAACGATGGAGTTCACCCAGAGGGCTGCCTTCATGCACTGTAACAAGAAGAACAGTCAGCACAGCATGAACACCTGCTCTCATTCCCAGAATTAACAACCAAGACCACCCAACCATCTCCAGCAACACAAGGCAACATGGTGTAGTGGCAACCACACTACAGCAGCAGGAAGGTCCAGGGGCAAAATGGCTAGTGTAGGCAACGCACACTGAATTGAGACAAGATTCCCCGGAACATTGATAAACCAGCTGTATGGCTACCATCCAGATGTTTCACTACCTCTATATCTTATTCCTATAATGTCACTGATTCCAAGAGGCATCATCATTTTAAAACTTTTTTGGACAAAAAAGAAATACATTAAATGTACACATCAGCAGCTATATCCTTCTCAGTTCTATGTCTTGTTAAGACAACCTTTTTCAGGATAAATCTCATGAACCACATATCCAGCTTGAGCCGGCCGAAGAACAGAAACCTTGGTCATAGGTTTAAGGGAAATGAACATATGACTCATTTTCCCTGAAACACATGCAATGGGTCTAAGAGAGAATGGCCCTTTGGCCTTCCCAATCTGAGCTACTTGATGCATGAGCTCTCTGAGGCCACTAGTGTTTCAGTGTATACCATCTTTACACTAGGAGGAAGAGGCCTGGTTGCATTCCAAGCCTTGCTGGTGTAAAGGCACCTGCTGAGCATCTGACTCTTGTGACATTGCTGATAAGCATCATATAAAAAGAGCAGTATGACAATTCACGGAATGCTGGGATTATAAACTGCAGCTTTTAGTATGATGGATTCTTTTTTTCAGAGCTTGGGAGCAAGGTTGAATTTTATTTTTATCATTTCATGTCAACTTAGCCTTCACAATATGCTGACTATACTACACAAAACCTCCCTAAAGAAAACTGAGCGACCGCACGCACATGCGCGCACACACACACACATGCACACACTCATCCTCTCTTTCTCACAGTCACACTCACACATACACAGTCTCATTCTTTCCCCCAAGTTTACAAGGCACAATTCTTTGGAAGTTATTGCCATTGATAGTAAACAAACAAAAAAAATCTGTTTTGTTTCTAGTCGCATAAAAGAGAGCAAGAGTCTTGCACTTCAACTTGGATAACTAAGGTGGTTACTCTTAACCTCCTTACCCCTCACTCATGGATTGGCTTATAAACGATGGCAGTGATAAATTAATAAAAGAAGATACTCTTGCATTAAGTGACTTAGCAGATGAGAAGTAGGAGCTTGTCAGATTGAAGGTTCAGCAAGAAGGCAGAGTTGGAGGCAGAGTGACAGAAACAGTGGCCCTGGAAAGGAACTGGAGAACCTTGGTCTGACCTTCATCATCTATCCCTCCTCTAGCCATCTTTTAAAATTCTTTGAACCTCTGACATATAAGGATGTGAGTATACACACATATCTGGATATGGGTTATAGACAGTATCAAATCAAGCATTGTAAACAACTTTTAGGTCATTATAACTAGTTGTGTGAACTTGGTGAGCAACTTTTTCTCTACAAGTCCAAGTTTCCTCACTCATAAAATGAGATTAGACTAACTTCTAGAGTCATGTAGGGAGTAAGTCTCTATAATTCAATTTCTTAGAAACTGATCACAATGCCTGGATTACTCTGTTTATCTACACACATTCACTCCCCTTTCTCACCATACACATATATGTTTCACAAAAGGTGGAAAGACCACATTTTTTCTAACTTGGAAGAAAATAGGGGCACTACTTCTCCCCATGTACCTCCAAATCAGAGAGAAAGGACAGGCATGCATTTTAACAACAGTCTCTTATTCTAATTAAACAAATGGCAAACTCAGGTTTTCAACCCTCACATCTATACCTTTCTTTTGATTTCTTTTCTTCCAAATATTTAATAAGATGTAATTCCAGGGAGTATTCATCTCCTTATGTGATCAAAAATATAACACTAGCACCACCTATCAGAGCAAAATGCCAAGACAAAAATGAGCTCCACATTCTGAATCAGAAGGCATATATTCTGAATCTCTTTCCAGCACTATTTGTGACAAATTCCAAATGGATATGAGCCAGGCTTCTAGAACTTTATTTTTATGTGTGTGTGTGCGTGCGTGTGCGTGCATGTGTGTGTGTGTATATGTACACATATGCCTTATCTTTGAAGATGTTATTCTTGCAAATCCCACTCTTCATTGCCATTACTCTTGGGCCACACCTTTCCAAATCCAGGTCATTTTTAACCCCACTCTTACTTTTCCCTGCTTGTAGCCAATATTAAGTCCAGACAAAAGATTCTCAATAACTAAGACCTGCCCTTTCTTTTTTCTTTCCACAACCAACAATACCGTTCAGAGCCTCATCAGATGATTGGTTCACTTCAAGAGGCTCCTAGCTCCCCTACTTCACATCAACAATAGCATCAATTATTACTGTCACCAACATTACCATTAATTCCTCAGCCCTCAGTATGGGCCAGGCCCTACAGTAAATTTCACTTTATATATATTATTTAAGCCTCACAATTCAAACACGTTTAAATAATCTGCTCAAAGTTATTTACCTAGCAAACAGCTGAACCAACAGTCAATACTGACAGGTTATATGCATTCTGACCTGGGGCTTTTAATTATGACAGTCTAAAACTAATAATAACCACAACGGTCTACAGCAGTAAAAACAGTGACATTTAATACTCATTGAGAATTTCCCTACATGCCAGGGAACTTCGCTGTTGTAAGTCTTTAAATGTGTTAACTCATTTAAACTTCACAACTAGATTCTATTATTATCCTCACTTCACTTATGAGGAAACTGAGGCCCCAAAGAGTTTAAGTAACTTGCCTAAAGCAAAACAGCTGGAAAGTGGAGGAGTAAGTTTTCAAACCTAGACAATCAAGCCCCTGAGAACGTGCTCTACTCTACCTCCGCAAACACATTCTACTACTAGAAACTCAGCTATTAGAAACATTTGCCCTACAAAGGCTTTTGCTTAAGAATGTACACCATGGTTCCCACTCTCTACCATAACAAAATCAAAGAACAACTCTTTGACTGGTCTTCAAAACATTCTGACTACCAATCCCTTTCTGGACCCAAATTCAGTTCTCACTGCTCTGCAAGCAAACCACATATGCAGCACCCTCCTCCCACCGAAACAAAAAACACACCAAAACAAAAAACAGAAAAAAACAAGCAAGGAAACATTAGAATGTACTCTTCCTCTCCTGAGACTAGCATAATGGTTAAGCACATAGGCCCCAGAGTGAGACAACCCAAGATCAGTGGCAAACTGACTAGTTATATGATGCTGGGCAAGTTGTTGAGCTCAATGAGCCTCAGTTTCCTCATCTATAAAGTCGTACCCAAGGGTAAAATGAGATATAATGCATCTAAAGGGCTTAACACTGTGTATAGCACACACTGGCTCCGTAACAGCAGTTTTAAGGAACAACAATAAAATTATCACCTGACAAAGGGGCGTGAGGAAACTTTCTGGTGTGGATTTGTTCTGTATCTTGATTGTGGTGGTGATTTCACAACCATACACCTCTCAAAACTCACTTTAAAAGAGTGAATTTTGCTATGTGTAAATTACACCTCAACAGTCTGATTTTTAAACAATTATTATCTTCAACCATGCCCTTCCTTAACTTCAAGACCTAAAGGTGACCTCCTATATGAACTCTTTCTTGAAAAAAATCTAATCATCACCCATGTTTCTGTACTTTTTTTGCTTTCTGAAGGTCATCGACTCTTTATGATATCTAGCCATCTCTACCATGTACACCCAACTGTTTCCAGTGGTGGGATTAAAATTTTCAGTGCCACGGGCACATTCTGAGACTTTGATTCCAGGCATATATTTATCGTGGGAGGTCAATAAAGTTGGCTTTCACACTCTTGCATACCAATAATATAGCAAAGTGCTCCACAGGTGAAAGCCCAAACCACCCACCACACAGAAATATTTCTTTTCTTTTGAAAATCTTGGAAGCAAAGCAGTAATTGGCAAAATGGAAATATATGTTACAATCTGAGACTTGGAGTGCCACTCCAAGATCTCAATGATCTGATAGTGGCAAAAAGTATGGGCAAAACAAGGTCCCTCAAACTGCTCTTAATTTAGGAACATACATAATCAATCTTTGTGTCACTGCTGGACAAGTAAACTGGAGTAAATACTAGTTAGGCAGGGATGCTCTGGCATAGTAAATCATCTGAGAAAGGCACCCCTAATAGCACTCAGCAATTCAGGATGTTTCTCTCTTAACAAACACATTTCTAGGAACGAAACAAAATATTCCTTTGCTTAGCACAACCCTCCATTCCAAAAGCAGTGATTTAATAATGCCACAATTTAGCTATCAGGATACAGATGCTTTGAATGGCTAAGTAGGTCATTGTGTTCATGGGGCAGATGTCAGAACTGTTTGCCAGATGAAAAAGGTATAACCCTGGGCTGTTTTTATTCCATTTATACAAGACCTAACTCATACATTAGCAACCTCTGCTGTTTACAGCTTTACTCTAAGGATCTATTAGGAGGCTGCAAGAAATTCCCTTGTGCCATTTACACCTTCAGAACTTAAAATAACCTGTGCGTGTGATAATACGAGCCTGACAGACACAGTCCTGCGCTCAGCCTGGCAAAGTGGCTGTAAAACAGTGTCTGTGCTTTAGTGGCGCTTTTGTGCCTGCTGCAATCCAGCACTTGTGATTTGCTAATACGAACACATGTGTATCAAGACCCTGTAGCCCTTCTACTCGCCGCACTGAGAACGAGCTGTCACTTAGTATACAGGGGTTATGAGATTACGGCCCCTGTGCTATCCGAACAGATTTCCTCATACCGCATCCCATCATCCCCAGATCTCACTGACCAAACACCGTCCCTCCCCCTCACCGTGCGTGGTCCCAAGACCTCAGCACCTCTGCAAACCCTCCCTGTATGTCCCATTTCCAGGCCCACCACCTCTCCAAACCCTGTCGTCCCCCCGCCCCCACCCGCCCCGTCGCCTCTACAGAGCCTTTCTTCAGGCTCCCCAACACCTTTACGCCCGTCACCCAAGCAGACTCTCCTCATGACTATTCATTACCTCCACAGCCTTATCACTCTTCCCCCACGGCTCATGCAGACCCTTCATTCCTCAAGCCGACCCTCCCCACGGTCGCTGACTCTCTCTTCACCCTTCACCGAGACCCTTCACCGAGACCCTCCCCCCGAGGCACGCTGACACGCGCCAGCGCCTCCAGGGCCCCCGCCCGCCGGACTCACAGGGCATTCTCGTGAGCACGTTGCGCGGCGCCTTCCTGCTCCGGCCCGGACCCCGCCGCCTCGCCCCGGCGGCCTTGTCCCCTTCCTCCTTGGCCACCATGAGGCGGCGGAGGCGCTGGATGCGCTCGGGGTCTGGGGCGGGGGCGTCCGGGCGGCGGCGGGTCCTGCCCGAGGGCCCGGCGGCAGCGGCGGCCGGGCCCCCCGAGCCCGCGGCCGCGCCCCGCGCCCGGCCGCGCCCGCCGCCCCGGCACCCGGTCCTGAGGAAGCTCTCGTACTCGGCCAGGTTGTTGAAGCAGGGAGCGTTGGGGTAGGGGATGGGAGGCAGGCGGGGCGCGTATAGGGCCAGCAGCGGGTCGAAGCTGTCGGAGCTGACATCCAGCCGCGGGCTGGGCGGCCGCGCGGGGCTCCCGGCGCGAGCCGACCTCGCCCCCCGCTCCCGCTCCTCCATGTTTGAAAGGCCCGCAAGCCGAGGCCGATGGGAAGAAGGAGCGGGGCCGCCAGAGGGCGGCAGTGCGCAGCCGCGGCGCGGCCGCCGGGGGGCAGTATCTGCCCGCGCTCGGCGCCGCCGGAGGTGTGGCGGGCGGCCGCGACCCGCCCGGGCCTCGCGGCGCGTCAGCATTCGGGGAAGGGGGTGATTTGCTTTAGCTCAGTGTTTCCCTGTCTATCTCATTATCACTTTGGGTGTTTGCTAATGGTGCAGATTCGCCGGGGGTGGAGCCCGGAACCGGCCTCGTAATGAGATTCCCAGGTGTTTCTCTGCTCTTTGGACGGCGCTCTGCTCTTAGCTTAGCTGGCGGGAAGCCGTGGGAAGAGGGCAAAGGCTGCCCCAGTTTGCTCTCATGCTGAGTACCACTGGGGTTTAGCCTGGCTGGGCTCCAACTGTGTAGCTTCTCTGGGTCTTTACATTCTCATCTGAGAGAGAATAGAAATAAATGGCTGCCTACCTCACAGAATTGTCCGAAGGACGAAGAGATACTGCATGTAGAGCGTGTAATAAATGCTCTATCAGTGTTAACTCATACTGGTTAAGTGTGCAACGAAACTGAAGGATGATGGGTGGACTTAGTACTGCATTTCCTACACCCTATGCAAAGAGAAACTTACACATACACCAGAAAGACACTAGTATTAAGTAAATTCACAGTCACTGATCTAAGCATTGCAAAGCACCTAGAGGAAATGGGGATCCCGCAATTGGAGGACAAGATGATGGAAGATTTACAAAACGTGGTTGTACTTTAGAGTCTCTGGTCAGCGGAACATTTTTTAGTTTTCGATATTAAAATAATAGTCTGCACCAAAGGCCCAGATATTACCCCCTCATCCAGCACAGCCAAGATATTTCCAGTCGCCTACAGGCCATGCAAATCACTTTCCTAACTGCCACCACTCACTCTCCCAAACTGCTATCAACTGGTATTAATTCTATATTAGTTGCTTTTGTGTATGTTTTAAAGTTTCCTTAAGGTTTGGAAAGGAAGCCCGAGAGAATACTATTCTTTTGGAGAGCAGAATGAAAATTAATAAGCCGTTAAGTATACTTTAGAATGAATACATGCTGCAAAATAAAGATAACATAACCATGCAACAATGCTTCTGCTAGCACCACATAACTCAACAGGTTTAATTATGGCATATAATATTATACCCAGGATATTCCTCTGCTCAAAACCCCCTACCCCAGCACAAACCTCAAACCTGCAAACTGCCAACAATTCAATGAGCAAGTGCGCATCCCCTTGTCTTATAAGAAAACCAAGTGATAGCATTTGTGGTGTCACATGACACCCACAGAAAACGAAACTTCCTTGGTTGGTTGTCTTGAAAATCTGTACTAATACCTACTTATCTATATTTGTTTTGATATAAAATGTTAAAATTTACTTACAATTAAGTTACCTTTGCCAATCAAGAGCTACATTCTTATTGCCTTACCTGGCCTATCACAGTATATCCAGGTGTACTAGTCTAGGTATATCATATTTGGGCCTTGTTAACCAAAGTGTGATTTATTTACCATATCCACCAAAAGCCTTTGAACCCCAAAATCTTCCTGGGGAGAGCCTGGAACAGGCATTTTAAGTGAGCATTTCAAGTAAATTTTTGCATCCATAAGTCTGTGAACCACCACTGTGATGAAGGGATGTGAGCCTGCCTTACGTAAAGACATACACACATGAAAGTTGGACTCATACTGCATTTGTATGAAAAAAATAAATGAAAAATTAGGCCAAGGGAGTTGAAACCTTTTTTTCTTTCAAAGAAATTTTATCAATTACCAAACATGAGCCATGTCTCCTGTTCCTGTGGAGTAAGGAGAACAGGGAGGGAAAAAGAGGCATCGACAGATGGGGTGTCAATTAGTGAGGGATGAGACCAGCCGTGGCCCTTTCAAAAATACATTTTCTTCTTGGCTGTAAATTCTATAATGCAAGACCAGGCACTGGGATGTGGGTTGTCTCTTTAATTAATTCTTTATAGAGCCAAATTAATCTTTTCCCTCTAAAATATAAAATGAGGACAAGAGGAAATGTGAGTTCTCTACCACCTATCCCCACTGCTTCCTCCCTTCAGAGGCCAACAGCCTGGCAACACGCAGTTCCTGCTGCTCCTCACCCAACTCCACGGGCCCATCAGCAGGTAGAATCGTTAGGACTCCTCTGCCACCTGCTACCTGTGGCCCCAAGATGAGTGCTGGCCCGTCTGCTCTCCAGCTCAAATGCCATTGTTCTGATTACACAGAGGCCACCTGAGAATCTTTTCCAGGAAGTCCAGCAGGAAGGTGACTTTCAAAACTGAAGTGCCTAGAGAACAGAGTAAAGGTTTCCTCCTCCTCGTTCGTTCATTCTCCTGTTTTCTTTCTCTCATATAGACACATAATTCTCCTTCTTAGAAAGGGGTAAGCGGCCTTGTAATCACTGCCCCTGGCAAGCCGATGATGATGGTCACGCGAACAGCTCCACAAAACCCACCTACAGGATGGTCACACAAGCACATCCAGACTACAACTCGTTTGTTCAGCTCAAGCTGCCAATTTGCAGATTGGCACAAAGCCCTGAGTTTGCCCTGGAATTCCTGAATTCAGAGGCATTGAGCAGGCATCCACGTCTGGCAAAGATGAATGCAAGTAGATGGGTGGCAAAGGTGAGGTTAACACGCGTCACTGGAGTCTGTGGCTAAGAACAGGTGGGCGAGAGTAAGGTTTGGGCTCATCTTCTATCATAAGTGAAAAGAGCTTGACAGGTTTTTATAAGACTTATGCCACAATCTAAAAATGATTCATTCTGTGAGGCATAAAATAGTTCTTGCTTTATAAAAATAGTACCACGATTTTTTTTAAACACACTTTTACCAAAGGAACATTTCAACACTGCAAAAAAAAAAAAAAAAAAAAAAGGTGTTCCACTTAAAGCAGGACAAGATACACCGCCCACATCCATCCCTTCTTTCTCTGTTCCCCTCCCAACCAGAGTCACGTCACTCCCAGGACACTGTTCTGCATTGCACAGATGCTAGGGCCACCTAAGGCCAGATATGGGGGCCCTACATGGTCAAGCATGCCAGGATTGAAAAGCAAAGGGTCAGCTGTCTTCATCTAGGATCTCTGGATGTTCCTTCCAGAAAGCATCCCCAATGATGTCACAGTGTAAGGGCACCGCCTTAGTCCTGGTCCGGGTCACCACCATCTTTTTTCCTTCCATTTCTGCTGGCAGCGTAACTTCTCTTGTCGTGACTTCATCCACCTGTAGGTAAAGTTAAAATAGTGACATGTTAACTAGAGAGTAGATTTGGGAGAGAAGAGGGGAAAGTGGGGGACGTTTACTTTTCTACTTTATATACTTCTGACAAATATATATTTTCAGGCATATATATATCCACACATTTCTTTACAACTAAAATTACTTTTTAAAAAAGTTATGTTGCTGTATTTTGAAAGATCTCAGGAACAAAGAAGGGATTTTATGTTCCCTGTTAGCAATAACCATAGAATTAAAAATATTTCTGCTCTCCCACTTGCATTAAGAAGGATCTAAGTCTGTGCCAAAGAACAAATGTTTTAAAAATACTAAAAGAGCTGAAGTTGCCAGTGGGATACCTGACACCCCTTAATACTTGAAAATACTCATTTCAGAAAAAATTACTTTAGACAGAAGGAAATAAATTTAGGGACATCATTACACCCAGGAGCTGCATTAGAGCAAAAATATTGGTAAAATTAAGGATATAGGTGAATGTACAGACAGAATATTAAGTCTGAATGTCTAGGGAATCTCTCAAACATTCAGCAAGGGACAGAACCCTCATATACAACATCAGTTCCTCAGATTATAGTTCTCATGGGATAGATGGACCATTTAATGAAGTTATCCAGTGTGGGAGAAATTATTTTTTAAATGTTCTCTGAATGCAAAAATTCTCATATCTACACTGTACCTATTTAAAGGGGTTTGATTTGATTTGGGGAGAGCTTATGACACGGAAGAATAAGTGTACTAATTCTAAAGTCTGTGATTCTACTTGCAGAAGGGGGGAGTCCAGATCACAGAGTTCACTGACAAACTGACAAAATGAGCATCCACAATAATAACCTATAGCATCTCGCTGTGGGAAGGGTCTAATTTGTGATTGTGACTGGAATCACATCAGCATACAGGAAGCAGGCAAGACAAAGCCTGGCATGGGCACAGGCTTTCTTTCTAACCTCCGTTTTTCCTTGGACATAACAGCATTACCTTCTGCCATATCAACACAGTCCCCTTCCTATACATCAGTGGCTCATTATTGTAGTTTATGTTGAATTCAGAAAATAAAATCTCATTCTTGTCTGCTGCAAGAGTTCCCTGAGGAAACAGAAACAGATGTAAAAAGCTTTGTAGGTCTTTTCGCTCCCCTAACCCCACCTCTCCATTCCACTCTCTAAATTTCCACAAACAAATCAAGAAGTGGAAGCATTTCATAAACATCATGTTTATATATAATATATAAAAGAATTTTCATTTTAAGAGTAATTCAAATCTTATTTAAATATTGAAATTCATAAAATTCTCTTCTGTAGCAAATAACTGTCTTCACCAGTCACTATTGTGATGGGATGAGAGGAACTGATAGTAAGAGTACCAATTCTCTACTAGATAGTTTGTGTGTTTTATCTGACCCTCATAACCATCTCCATTTTAGAGATGAGGGCTCTGAAGCTTAGAAATATTACATAAATTTTCTAAGGCCAAAGGTGCTCTTATAAGAATCAAAATCTAAACTCAGCGCTTCCAAACTCTGGCTAGATCTACAAGTCTTCCTATTATTGCTATATATACATCTTTATCATTACTGTTAAAAAATGACAACCATTTACTGAGTCATTATAACATACCAGGCACTGTAATAGGAGCTATTACAACACATCATCTCATTTCACGGTTAGTTTTCCTACAAAAGGCACGGTCATCTACTAATAAAGGCCAGTATTTATTAGGTACTTACAGTGTGCCTTGTAGTAGCCTATATGTGCTTTACATGCATCATGCCATTTAACTCTTACCAGTAACCTATGAGGTAGTAACTATTATTTTCCACATTTTACCTATTAAAGACTAAGGCAGAGAAGTAAAATTAAACAAAAGCATCTGAGTACAATTATTTGACCCCCAGAGCCTAAACTCTTAATGATATACAGGAGTCCTAACCCCAAGAAACTCCAGGGCCCCAGCAGGGAATAACAAGGATGAAGCAGCCAGGTGGGGCTGACAAAAACGAAGAGCACGTGCCCTGTAGAGGGGGCAGCCAATACACAGCTCCAGCCAAGCATCACCATGTGGGAGTGTAGAGCCATTAATTCCATTTTTCAGCTGAGGACACTGAAGCCCAGAAAGTAGTAACAACTTACCCACAGTCACAAACCAAGCAAGCAGCAGATCTGCTACTACTATGATCATTATATCTTTTCAAAACAAAGCTGTAAAAATTTAACAGCTTAAAAAGAAGGCAAAATGTCATGAGAGAGCATAAACTGTGCCCCTCCCCCTTAAGTATTAATGCAGTAAGATCTTTATACCTGTAATCTCTCTTGGGCCTGTACTGGTGTTAATCCAGACTGCTGTACAAGTGCCCAGAAAACTGTATTATAAAGATTATTGATATGACCTGTAAGGAAAACAGAGTAGCATTGTGTATGCATATATAATCTTTATTCAACATTCATCCTTCAAAGAGTACTGAAGCCCCACCTTTCTCCTCTTTAAAGTAAAGAGACCTCAGAAACATTTAGTTACTTGCCCAAAGCCATACAACACAGGGAACATAGGGAGACGTGGTCAAGCAGAAAAAAACTTTTATTTCCTAACAGTTTTATCCTGTCATTTCAGTTGTGTTTTACACAAATCTGTTAACTTGTGCACTAACCTAAGGGATACTTTCAAAGTTATTTGATTTATATATTCCCACCTCTTTTCCAGTTCTTCTGGCAAAATCAAGACACACCAAATGAATAAAAGTCTCACAAACATTTCATCATAGTCATGTAAGGCAGGGTCACAACTTGAATACCCACTGATGCCAGCACGAACATAAGTGTGTAAAGCAGAGTAGGTGACCCCAGGGAAACTACAGAATGGTAGAGGCTGAGGCACACTGGCTCCTGTGTGCGTGCGTGTGCATCTGTGTGTATAAAGGCAGCAGTCACTACACAGGTTCTAACCAATACTAAGTGGGAATATAGACCTAGTATTGCCAGATCTTCAAGTATCTTCAACTAATTTAAAAAACTTGAAATACTGCATTCCAAACAAAATTCAAAGCCAAAACTGTATCAGACTATCACCTCTAATATAAGGAATTAGTGGTATAACTACATCTGTTTATTTGGTTTCACTTACAATCTGCTTGCCGCCAGCTGAGATAGTCCTTTAAGGTCTGGTTACTAGGATACACCACAACTCTTCCATCAAAGCCTGGAGGATACAGAAGGGGCTGGTCCTCAAAGTAATTCCGCCAATAAAACACATAACTGGAGGCGAACTGGGAGACCACGTGAGTCATAAACTTACTTGCAAAAGGCACATTGGGTGGAGTGAGAAAAGAGAAAATACATGATATTAATTCAACACCATGACAGGGTCTGTGGGTGTAACAGAGAGATAACACAAACTGTCCAGCAGGCCAAGAGATAAGATGTGTTGGGTCAAGAAAAACTATTTTGATATTTCAGTTATATATTTAAAATGCAGCCTGCCTCTCCTTCTGGTCATGTAGTAGCAAATTACTAGTCATGTAGTAGCAAATTACTACTCAGGTAAGTAATTTGCTAATATCAAATGTTTCTCTGTAGGATGTGGTGTGAATTTATGGTTCAAGAGGTTTCTTTTTCAAGTCTTGGAAGGACGGGAACTACTGTTTTAAAAACATACCAATTCATTACATAATCTGTTTTCTGTAAGAGTTCCAACATACTGCCAACTCAAATATCATGTTTGTCTAATTTGTACTGAGATCCTCCTTAAGTAAAAGTTTAGTCTCTGTTTCTAGTGTTAATGTTCAATGCCAGATCAGTCTAGAAGCTAAGGTGATGGGGAATGGAGGGAAAATAATTAAATAAAAAGGCATATAGAATGCCCAGATAGCAGATGGAAGTTCAACAGTCTAACCTGTTACATACCTACATTCTGCAGCTGCAAATACAACAGTCTGTAAGTTTGTGATTAAGCAGAAATCAAATGCTGGTAGGAAATATTCTGAAGGAGCTAGGCCATAGAATTACCTGGCTCTTCTTTTAAACCAATTGCTTTTCCGCTTGAACACAAAGCTGTACTCATCACTCTGTCCATATGCAATCACAATATCCTCCAGTTCTTCCATTACAGTCTGGGCACATTTGGTCATTAGATGGAGAGCACGGCTGTCATTAGGTTTTGTAAAGTTGTGCTTGTCAGCAAATCTTCATAAGGGAAAAAGAAGAGGGAAAAGGGCATGGATGGAAGAGCGCTTGTCATTAATACCACGGATCAAAGAGGCTGTTCAAAGAGGAAGATACTGTAATAGTGCTGTGAGTCCAAACATTCCAGGAGCCACAACCTGACCCATTTCGTTAAGAACTCTAGTTTTTTTCTTGCTCTGACCAACTGAGAAAAAGGAACATAAACACTAAGTCTCCATTCCCTTTTCTGTGAAATGGGGACAAAGTGACTTCCTAACATTATCCTGAAAATTAGAGGGAGATAACAAATATAATAACTATGCCTGGCTCCTTGGACGTGCTCAATAAATGTTAACTACAATAATCATTACTAAAGTGGCACGTTTTAAGACTGAAATCCCCGTCTTTCTATTACACTTCTTTCTTTTTTTATGACTTTTTCCCTCCTGAATCCAGTCCACGTGGCCTGTTACTGGCAATGAAACAAGAAGATACTCTATACTGTTGCCCACACCAAGGCCTAAACAGGCCGCTGAAGTCAAACCTCAAAGACACTAACAAAATAGCTTGGCAATTGGTTGAAGAGCTGAAATAATGTTCCCGAGAGTGACTTTCTCTACCATAGCCTTGCTAATGGACACCCCAGACCAGCTCCTCACCAGGGGAGCACCCTGTAGCATTTAACTACCCAGACCAGCTCGCGTTCAAGCCGGTTGCAGTCAGCACGAAGGGCGATGCTCAATGCCGCGCTCTCATTGGCTGCTGCGTTATCCCGGTAACCATGAGCTACGGGAGGCGACGGGGATGCCGGATTCCCCGGAAGCGCTGGCTAGCCACGCAGCCCCGGGCCGAGTTCGCTCACCGATGGAAATTCTTGCCATCCAGCCGCACCACCACCCAGCAGTGGGCCAGGCATGTGTCGTCAGCCTCGAAGTCCCGCACGTATTCGAACTTGCTCTTTGCCATGGGCGCTCCCAACTTCAAGCACCGTCTCAGAGTGACGGAAGTGGCAGCCAAACAACTGCGACCTTTCACTATGGTAGTGGCCCACATTTCCCCCACGGAAGAAAAAGGAGAAGCTCCGCCCCGGAAGTTCCTGTATCTTTTCGTGGTCGCTCTAGCCTTAGTGGAGGCCAGCTTCTCTCTCGCCTCTCCTTGTAGTTCCTAATGGACTTCCGAGCCTGGAAGGAGGGTTCCATTCTTCCCTTAGCGCTACTTCCGTCCTACCGAGAACAAATAATTCTCACGAAATTTTAAAAAATTAATTTCTGTCCAAGTTTGAAGGTTTAGTTGTGATTTCTTCCTTTCCAAATAGCATTTGTTAATTTATTGTAGAAAATGTGGAATATGTCGAAGAATGTAATTAAGAAAATAAACACTTAATGTCTCCCCTCTCCCCGTGAGAGCATTGTGGATGGTTCCTTCCAGTCTCTTTTTGTATGTTTATACAGGGAAACACACAAAATTGGAATCAGACACCTGTAAAATTTTTTTATGTTTTCCACTCATCTTGAGTATTTTCCAAAGTTATTAAATATTCCAAATCGTGACTTTAAAAAACAAAAACAAAAACAAAAACGACTATTATTTTAACATACGTATTGCTAAAGTAACTCATTCAACTTTTCCACAAAGACTCAATGTTTGAGATCTTGTTGCTGGTAGATACTAGTAAAAATAAACCCCTAATATTTGTACAATGCCCTGTGATTTATAAAGGTCTTTTGATTTCAATATTCCTCAAGAGAATATTATTCAAACAATATAAAAGATACATGGTGAAAAGTAAATCACTGACTCCTAAATCCCTACTTTAAGCAATTACTGTTACCAGTTTCTTGTACATCATTCAGGTAGAGAGATAGAGATAGAGATGGACATAGACAAAGAGATAAAGGTGTGTTTTGTTTTGGGGTAAATTATGCTCAGAGACTGAGATTGTCTTTGCTAATGTTTTATTTACTATAGGTTTACTGTGGGAATTATAATTTCACAAGCCAATAGCATACAGGATATGTCTCTTAATAAGCCAATAAATAACATTCTCCAAATTATAGATTGATTACACGATTTTTCCAGGCAAGAGGAGATAAGAGAAAGTCCAAACTCAGTTGAGGTGTATCTTTCCTATGAGTTTGGTTTTCAGGAAAGTCAGCTTAGCCAGCCACAAGCTGATGTCCAGCTGTGAGCTAAACGAAAGTGAAAAGTCCCCTGTTGCTAAAGCATGTTGTTAGGGAATGAAGGCTGGTGTTGAGGGACAAGATGATCTTTGCAGCGTCCCTGCACAGCTTTCACCTTTGCTGGTAAAAGAGTCACTTTTACCCGAGCAGGAGCTTATGCCCCAGGGGTCTTCAGAAAGCTGTTTAGGGCAGTGAAGAGTCACCTTGCCCAGGTCAAAATTCTCAGACAGTCTTCACAAACTCTGGGTACTTGTAGTCTAAATTTCTCCGCACCATAGTTGCTTCTTAGTCTGTTTTTATTGATAAGCCCCCAGTGGGGCCCCTCTGCAGCTCAGAGTGCTTATCTATGACAACAGATGAGATAATGACATTCTGACACAACTTACTTCATTCTTATACTAAAACAACTTTATTTCTAAAAACAACTTTTAGGGCTTCCCCCATGGCATAGTAGTTAAGAATCCACCTGCCAATGCAGGGGACATGGGTTCAAGCCCTGGGCTGGGAAGAACCCACGTGCTGTGGAACAACTAAGCCCATGTGCCACAACTACTGAGCCTGCGCTCTAGAGCCTGCAAGCCACAACTGAGCCCATGTGCCACAACTACTGATGCCTGTGTGCCTAGAGCCTGTGCTCTGCAACAAGAGAAGCCATGTTAATGAGAAGCCCGTGCACGGCATCAAGCAGCAACGAAGACCCAACACAGCCAATAGATAAATAAATAATTTAAAAAGTAAATAAAAAAATTAAAACAACTTTTATTTTTGCCTTTGCCATAAACAAATGGATTAAAACATCTTCATTTTAGTCATAAAGAAGTGGATCTGGAAGCATATCAAACCACTTGGCATCTTCTGGAACAACCTAGCTGAGTAGATGAGAAGGAGCAGTGATGTGGGGTACCTGAGGAAAGGATGGGAATATCTCACTGCAGTTCCCCTCAGCCTTTGGGGCCTGGGAAAGGTCATTATCATTATCTGTCCCATAAGAAGGATCTCAGAGGTTGGTGGGAGTCAGGAGCTGGGAGTTGCCTCTGAGGCCACTGGGGAAGTAAAGTCACCCCTCCTGGAGAGGATTTGGAGACAGACAGAGCTAGGAGGACCAAAGGAAGCTATGGCTGCTCCTCTTCAAGGGATCCTTGGAGGATCAGGCTGGTGCTAAAATTGGCCCCAGGCACCATGCCAAACCACGAAAAGAGGAGTTCCCACCACCAGGCCAATCACATAGGTCTCTGCTTTGTCCACACCCCAGTCCAGCCCTCAGTGGGAATTGTCTTGAAAAGAGGGGATTGATGCAGAGAATCTCAGAAATAGACTATGCCTCCCACCTCCATTCCACATTGTTGGAGTGGAAACAGAGTGAAAGAGCAGACCCTGGGCCTCCCACTTCAAGCCCTTTCAAGTAAGTGGCCTGGTCTGCACTGGGGCTTCGAGGGAGGGGACACTTTTCACAAAAAGACAAATACTGTAGATTCTGGAAACTCAGTGAGGTGCTTAGAGAAGTAAAATTCATAGAGACGAAAGTAGAATGATGGGGGATCCTAGGGGATGGGAGCAGTGGGGGAAGGGGAATTGTTTAATGGGTATAGAATTCCTATTTTGTAAGATGAAAAGAGTCCTGGGTATTGGGTGCACAAAAATGTGAATGTACTTAACACTACTGAACTGTACACTTAAAATGGTTAAAATGGTAAACTTTTTGTTATGTGTATTTTAGCAAAGTTAAAAGTTAAAAAAATTCTGCACACAACAGATATTTATGACCAAACTGGACACTGACCTCTGTTTTTCAAAAATTCTATTACTTAGAAGATCATTTACTCGCTAAGACTGACAGAAAGAAAAGTTGCCTTTGGTATGGAAGTAATATTTCAGTTTGTCTTCCCTGTTGCTGACTCGTTTCATTTATACTAAGATCTGTATTATATAAAACAGAATTAAGGATGGAGGCAGGTAAGAAGGAATAATTTGTCTCTAAATTCATTTCTCTGCTCTGAACCACTCTAATCAGAGTTTCTGGCTGGGTGTAATGTATATGCTTCCAGGAATGAACTGCCTAGTTCTGTCATAGTTTTGAGGCAGAAGGAAGCATTAGGACACACCAAGACACACACAGGTATAAAATTTAGAACAATTATTCTAGAATAAATTAATAATTACAGGTCTTGCAATTGCTATAATATATTTGTTCTGCATTTTTGAGATGTAGGTTGCATAGGTCAGAGTGAATGGATTTTATTTCTGAACAGTCATTGATTGTGTGTCTTTAAAGAGGCATATTTAGTCAGGTACCCATTCTTTCTCTCCTTAGCAGAGGTTCCACAAATCATGAGGATGTGGTCACTGGAGGGCTTGGAAAAAAATATTAGGAGAACAGAAAGAAGAAATTAGATGCATGTTTCCTAGTCCACTTGACCTTCTTGCACTTAATCTCATGAGTTTACTCATTCACTGAACAAATATTTCTTAATTTCCTACAATGTACCATGCACAACAGGATGCAACAGCAAACAATAGAGCCATAGCACCTGCACAATGGAGTTCAAGGCCATTGACAGAGACAGACATTAAACAAGAGTTTCACAAGTAACTGTTAAACTAGAATTGTGTTAAGTGTTGTGAAACAGGTTGGAGGCACTGCCTTGATTGGAGGACTGGAGAGGAACCATGAAGTTTTCCCTAAGGAAGTAGTATTTAAATTGAGATCTGAATGATGAGGTCAAAAGACAGCTTGCTCTGTATGTTCCTAGAGTTGTTGAATTTTTTTTTAAAATAAATTTATTTATTTGTTATTGGCTGTGTTGGGTCTTCATTGCTGCATACAGGCTTTTTCTAGTTGCGGTAAGCGAGGGCTACTCTTCATTGTGGTGCACAGGCTCCTCGTTGTGGTGGCTTCTCTTGTTGCAGAGCACAGGATCTAGGCATGTGGGCTTCAGTAGTTGTGGCACATGGGCTCAATAGTTGTGGCTCACAGGCTCTAAAGCACAGGCTCAATAGTTGTGGCACATGGGCTTAGTTGCTCCATGGCATGTGGGATCTTCCTGGGGCAGCAATGGAACCCGTGTCCCCTGCATTGGCAGGCAGATTCTTAACCACTGCGCTACCTAGAAAGTCTGAGTCTTTGAATTTTAATGTTGAATGACTATTTCACCAAAACATTTTGCTTGTGTAAAGTTTTGGAAAAGCATCTGGAGTTAGATGAGTTTCCATATCTTGGATCAGCCCATTAATAACTACCTAATGGGAGCCTTCAATGTGTAAGGGCACTGGGCAAGGTACTGACTGGGAAAATAAAATAAATAATAATAATACCTTCCAAGTGTAAGAAACTTAGTATTTCCAAACCGTATTCTCATTTATTGTCTCATTTTCCCTTTTAATGAGTCTGTGGGGGAGGCAGAAAAATAATTCTCTCCATTTTATAAGAAAGGAAACAAACTCTGTGGGAGTTGGTTAAGTGATATGCCCAGCATCCCATGGCTCCCACAATCAGAATTAGAACCCAGTCCTTCTGATGCCGAGTCCAAGTCTTCTCCACTCTACTCCTTTGCCTTTCTATGTTTTAAAGGAATGAAGTGCATAGGTGTTGTTTTATCTACTCAGCATCCCTTTTACTGTCTTTTGGGAAAGGCACCCCAACTGCCCTTTTCCCACCCTTGGACCATTTGGTTCATGTGGGGATAACCCTATTCCACCTTTGCTCCAGGGTGAGCACTTGACTGAAACCACTCTAGTGTCTCAGTGTGAATTAGAAAAATGCACCCTCTCCAGCAGATACAGTTGTACACTAGGCAAGAGCATGGTAAGTATGCCCTGCACTGGACCTTAGCTCTTGCTTGTTCTCTTTGCAGTGAATAACCTGCACAAACACTTGTGGCAGCCTCACTAATAACTGAGATCTGGCTAGTCAGGTTCAGAAATATGCACTGAGCCCAAGTCAGGTCGATGAGACAGTCTGGCACTGTACTAGAAAGACTCGGAAAACGAGACTCTCTTCCTATTAGAGTTGCTACACTGGTGGCCAGTAGCTTCAATAGGGAAGAGCCCCTCCCTGCTCCAAATTAAGCCTACACAAAGCAAAAAAATCTGAGAGATGGAGAAAAAAAATTTCTGAGGACATTGAGCACCATGCCTGGAGCCAATGCTACTCCTAGACTCTTATAAGTTCCAGGAAAGCAGGGCCCTTGTTTAATATTTTTCAAAGCTGTATCCCCCTTGCCTAAAACAGTGTCTGGCACATGGGAAGCAATCAATAAATATTTGTTGAGAGATTAAGCCAATAAGTTTGTTTTTGATTTATGCAATTGGGTTTTTAGACATCTCAATTCATTGGGGGTATAAATAAATAATAACTTCATTTTTTTCTAATAACTGCTCTCTCATGTTCTCCTTTGTTGTTGGTTAGCAATTTCCTTAAAGAATCTTGGCCAGAACCATACCTTCCCAGTTAGCAAAATGTATTAGTGTTAGTATTCAAATGTGGGTCAAAAGCACAGTGCTCACTCAAGGCAGGCAACTTTCCCTCTCTGCCCTATTCCTCTATCCGCTCAGGATGGGGAGGTGGTTAATACAGCAGATCTGGATCACATTAGTTAACTTGCAGATAATAAACCATCATTGTATCCCTGGGGTAAATCCCACCTGATCATGGTTTATGATCCTTTTAATATATTGTTGAATTCAGTTTGCTAATATTTTGTTGAGAATTTTTGCATAATTGTTCATTGGTGATATTGGCTTTTAGTTTCCTTTCTTTGTGATTATCTTTGTCTGGTTTTGGTATCAGGTTGATGCTGGCCTTGTAGAATAAGTTTGGAAACATTTCTTCTTCCATTTTTTAGGAATAGTTTGAGAAGGATAGGAGTTAACTCTTTAAATGTTTGGTAGAATTCATTTGTGAAGTGGTCTGATCCTGGACTTTTGTTTGTTAAAAGTTTTTTAAATTATTGATTCAATATCATTACTGGTATAGATGTGTTCATATTTTATATCTCTTCCTGATTCAGTCTTGGGAGATTGTATGTTTCTAGGAATTTATCCATTCTTCTAGATTCTAGATTGCCTATTTTATTGGCACATGCTTGTTTGTAAAAATCTGTTATGATCTTTTGTATTTCTGTGGTATTGGTTGTAACTTCTCTTTCATTTCTCATTTTATTTATTTGGGCTCTCTTTTTTTCTTGATGAGTCTGGCCGGCTAAAGGTTTGTCAATTTTGTTTATCTTTTCAAAGAACCAGCTCTTAGTTTCATTGGTATTTCTGTTTTTCTTTAGTCTCTATTTTATTTATTTCTGCTCTTATTTTTCTCCCTTTACCAACTTCAGGTTTTATTTGTTCTTCTTTTTCTAGTCCTTTAGATTTAAGATTAAATTGTATGTGATTTTTCTTATTTCCAGAGGTAGACTTGTATCACAATAAACTTCCCTCTTAGAATTGCTTTTGCTGCAGCCCATAGATTTTTTTTTGATTGTTGTGTTTCCATTTTCATTTGTCTCCAGGTATTTCTTGATTTCCTCTTTGATTTATACAGTGACATATTGGTTGCTTAGTAGCATATTGTTTAGCCTCCATGTGTTTGTACTTTTTGTTTTTCTCTTGTAGTTGATTTCTGTATACTGTGGTTGGAAAAGATGCTTGGTATGATTTGTCTTATGCTAACTGAGACTTGTTTTGTGGTCTAGTATGTGATCTATCCTGGAGACTGTTCTATGTGCACTTGAAAAGAAGATGCATTCTGGTGCATTTGAATGGAATGTTCTATATGTAATGTACATCTATTAATTCCATCTGGTTTAATGTATTGATTAAGGCCAGTGTTTCCTTGTTGATTTTTGTTTGAGTGATTTGTCCATTGATATAAGTGGGGTGTTAAAATCTCCTACTGTTATTATGTTGCTGTCATTTTCTCCCTTTGTTCATGTTTGCTTTGTGTATTTAGGTGCTACTATGTTGGATTCACATATATTTACAATTATTATAGCTTCTTGTTGGATTGATCCCTTTATCTTTATGTAATGCCCTTCTTTATCTCTTCCTACAGACTTTGTTTTGAACTCTATTTTGTGTGATTTAAGTATTGCTACTCCAGCTTTCTTTTTGTTTCCATTTGCATGGGATACTTTTTTCCATCCTCTCACTTTCAGTCTGTGTGTCTTTAGATCTGAAGTGAGTCTCTTGTAGGCCACATATAGATGGGTCTTGTTTGTTTTTTTCTTTATCCATTCAGCCACTCTATGATTTTTGAATGGAACATTTAGCATATTTACATTTAAAGTAATTATTGATAGGTATTTACTTTTTGCCATTTTGTTAATTGTTTCAGGGTTGATTTTGTAGTTCTTTTTTTCCCTTTTTTCTTCTTTTGCTTTCTTCCCTTGTGATTTGATGATTATCTTTAGTGTTATGTTTGGATTCCTTTCTCTTTTGTGTATGTGTAGCTATTGTAGGTTTTTGGTTTGTGGTTACCTTGAGAATCATAATACTATATATATATGTATACACACACAAGTGTATATATATAATACTTTATATACCATGTATACATATTACTATTAGTATCATCTATAATATGATTATATTAAATTGATGATCTTTTATGTTCAAATGCATTCTAACAGCTCTTCATTTTTACTTCCCCCCAACACATTTAATGTTTTTGACATGATATTTTACAACTTTTTGTTTTGTGCATCCCTAACTACTTTTTCTTGATATAGATGATTTCTACTTTATCCTTGTATTTTAATCTTCCTAATAACTTTATAAATGGTTGATCTACTGCTTTTGCTATATGATTGCCTTTACTAATGAGACTTTTCCTTTCATAATTTTCATATTTCCAGTTGTAGTCTTTTCTTTTCCACTTAGAAAAGTCCCTTTAATCCTTCTTTTAAAGCAGGTTTGGTGGTGCTGAACTCTTTTAGCTTTTGCTTGTCAGTGAAAGTCTTTATCTCTCCTTCAAATCTGAAGCAGATCTGCCTTGCTGGGTATGGTATTCTTGGTTACAGGTTTTTTCCTTCCATCACTTTGAATATATGGTGCCATTCCCTTATGGCTTGCAAAGTTTCTAATGAAAAGTCAGCTGAGAGCCTTATGGGAATTCTCTTTCATGTAACAAGTTGTTTTTCTCTGCTGCTTTTAAGATTCTTTATTTTTTGTTATTTTAATTATAACGTGTCTTGGTATAGACTTCTTTGGGTTTATCTTATTTGTGACTCTCTTTTCCTGGGCCTTAATGTTTGTTTACTTTCCTATTTTAGGAAGGTTTTCAGCTATCATTTCTTCAAATAAGTTCTCTTCCCCTTTCTCACTCTCTTCTTCTTTTGGGACCCAGTGTTATTACACTTGATGTTAGTAAACACAATGTTGTCCCAAAGGTCTCTTAAAATATCCTCATTTTAAAAAATTATTTTTTCTTTTTTTCTGCTCAGCTTGAGTAATTTCCACTATTGTTTTCCAGTTTGCCGATCTGTTCCACTGTACCATCTAATCTACAATTGATTCCTTCTAGTATATTTTTTACTTCAGTTATTGTATTCTTCACCTTTATTTGGTCCTTCTTTACATTTCCTAATTCTTTGTTAAACCTCTCACTATTTTCATATAGCCTTCTCCCGAGTTCATTGAGCATCTATATGATCATTTACCTTGAACTCTTTATCAGGTAGATTGCTTTTCTCAAATTCTCTTAGTTCTTCTGGGGTTTTGTCTTGTTCCTTTGTTTGGAACATATTCCTCTGTCTCCTCATTTTGTCTAACTCTCTCTGTTTATTCCCATGTAAAAGGTAAGTCAGTTATGTTTCCTGATCTCAGAGAAGTGACCCTATGTAGGAGATGTCCTGTGGGGCCCAATAGCACATTGCACTCTGATCACCAGAGCTATTTGCTCTATGTGGGCTGCGTGGGCCCTTGTTGTGGTGGGAGTGGCCCGCAGCCTGGTGGCTGTCAGGCCCTGCCTCATGAGATGACTGCCGATCTACTGGTGGGCAGGGTCAGGCCCTGAAGTGGCCAGCTGCGGGATCCTTGGGGGCCAGAGCTGGTGCTGGCCTACTGGGGCAGGGGGGTGGGGGTGGAGGTAAGTACCTGGTGCTAATAGGCTAGAATGAGGCTCCAAAATGGTGCTTTCCAGTACCAGTGTCCTCGTGGTAAAACAAGTTCCCAAAAATGACTGCCACCAGTAATTATGTCCCCAGAGGAATTCCTAGTTGCCTCCTGCCCCTTTGGCAGGTTCTCCAAGATCAGCAAGTGGGTCTGACCCAGGCTTCTGGAATTCAGAGTGTGTGAAAATTTGTGTGCAGTCTTCAAGAGGGGAGTATCTATTTCTTATAGACATCTGGCTCTTCTGTATACATGTCTTGCTGGCCTTCAAAGCCAGACATCCTGGGGGCTCACCTTCTTGCTGCAAAACCCCTGGGCTGGGGAGACTAATGTGGGCCTCAGATCCCTTGCTCCTTGGGGAGAACCTCTGTAATATGTGGGTTGTTTATCCTGGGGATTTGGGTCTTCACTATACTGCATCTCTACCCCTCCTACCCGTCTCATTGTGGTTTCTTTTTTATATTTTTAGTTGTGGAAAACTTTTTCTGCTAGTCTTCAGGTCATTCTCATAGATATTTGCTCTATAAATAGTTGTAATTTTAGTGTGTCTGTCGCAGGAGGTGAGCTCAGGGTCTTCCTACTCTGCCATCTTAGCCACACCTCCCCCATGCTTGACTTTTATTACTGGTTCTGACGAGTTGGGAAACAAAAGTGGTTGAACGCTAGTACACAGAATTTCCCCTCTAAATATTTCTGGCATAGTTTTCCTTTGTTTCTGTGAAGGAACATCAACTAGGGAAGAGAATTCAAGGGATTTCAGAGACTGAACCATATCACATCACTGACACTGCATGAATTTACACCATTTAAAGAAATCTTTTCTCTCTGTAATATTTTATTTTGTAGATCACTACTATAGAACATTTTTAGGCAGAATCTCAGAAACTACTACCTCCTTGGATTTGACTCATCATACATGCAATCTGGAAGTTCTCCTCCTCTTTAAATTGTTATATTTAAAAGTACAATTCTGTGATTATAGAATTTCAGGATGAGTAACTGTAATTAAATCAGAATCTAAGTAGGGTATTTCTCTCTATATCCAAAATATCTCCACTCTCTAACTATATTTAGGCTTTACACGTCTTAAGATGAACATCATCTTTTCCATTTCCACAGTGAATTTTGGCCCTTTTACTTATTTTCCCAGTTAACCAGGCTTGAAAATTTGGAATCACTGTTGGCTCTTCCCTATTCTTCTGTAATAATAATGGCTAACATGTTCAGTGTTTGCTAGTTCTGAAATTCTGTATTGAGCCCTTTATATAGAATATTTAATATCCTTACAACAGTTCTTTTAAGTATATAGTATTATTATACTCATTTCATAGCAGAGGAAACAGCCTTATAGAGATTAAGTGACTTGCCAAGGTCACATAACTAGTAAGTGGTATAGCCAAGATTGGAAGCCAGAAATGTAATACCTGAGGCTATGCTCTTGACCATTTTTTCCACACTGCCTCCTAATAATATCATCACATTGATTCACAGATTTATCCATTCATTTCACAAATACTTCTTAAGCAATCATTCTAAATCAGAGACTATAGAAGGTGCCAAGAATTGATTAAGACAATGTCCCTACCCTAACAATTTAGTGAGAAAAGCATGTTAACAAAAAATTAAAGCATATTACAAGTGTTTAACAAATGTTATTTAATTCCCCTTTCTATCAATTTGAATGCTTTTGGCTGAAAATAACTGGGAACCCAACTAACAAAAACTTAAACAATATGGGAAATTTACTTACATCACAGAAAAGGTTGGAGTTTGGCAGTTCCAGGGCCCATTCAGGAGCTTAATGATGTCATCAAGCACTGGGACACTTTTAATTCTTCTGCTTCACTATCCACACCATATTAGAAAGATTACTCCTCATGTTCACAAAATGGCTGTCTTGGTATCAGACATAATGTCCTCACACTATAACATCTAAAGCAGAAGGGAAGGAAATGAACAGAAAAGAGTTTTATATACTTGCTCTTTTACAGGAAAAAAAAATCCCCTCCCTCCCCTCCACCCCAAAGCATCCAACATATGCTCCTTATGTCTCAGTGGACAGAGGTGGGTCACATGACCACTTCTATACCAATCGCTGACTATGGGAAACAGTACTTGGCACAGTGCCTTCTAAACAAAAGCAGGGTTTTGTTAGCATGGAAAAAGATGGAGGGTAGACAACCAATAGTATTTGACATATCCCCCTTCCAATATGAGTGCAAACATAGAAGTATATAGAAAGTGCTATGAAAGCACTTATTAAATAAAGAAATGTTTCACTCTGGCTATAACTAATACCTTCTTTTTTTTAATTGAAGTATAGTTTATATAAAATATTATAAAAGTTACAGGTCACAATAAATAGCTGATAAATATCTGATTGAGTCACAATTTTAAAAGATTATACTCTGTTTATAGTTATTATAAAATATTGGCTATATTCCCCTCTAGGAGCTTTATGGTATTCAGTCTTACATTTAGGGGTCCACTTTAGTCCATCCTGAGTTTATTTTTATATATGGTGTTAAAGAATGTTCTAATTTTATTCTTTTATGTGTAGCTATCCAGTTTTCCCAGGGTGATTTATTGAAGAGACTGTCTTTTCTCTATGGTGTATTCTTGCTTCCTTTGTTGTAGATTAATTGACCACAAGTGGGTTTATTTCTGGGCTCTCTATTCTTTTCCAATGATCCATGTGTCTGTTTTTGTCCCAGTACCATACTGTTCTGATGACTGTAGCTTTGTAGTATAGTCTGAAGTCAGGGCGTGTGATTCCTCCAGCTCTGTTCTTCTTTCTCAAAATTGTTTTAGTTATTCAAGGTCTTTTTTGTTTCCATATAAATTTTAAAATTATTTGTTCTAGTTCTGTGAAAAATGCCATTGGTATTTTGTTAGGGATTACATTGAATATGTAGATTGCCTTGGGTAGTATTGTCCTTTTAATAACATTAATTTGTCCAATCCAAGAACATGAATATCTTTCCATCTGTTTGTGTCATCTTCAATTTGTTTCATCAGTGTCTTATAGTTTCCTGAAAAGAGGTTTTTTTATCTCCTCAGGTAGATTTGTTCCTAGGTATTTTATTCTTTTTGATGCAATGGTAAATGGTACTGTTTCCTTAGCTTCTCTTCCTGATAGTTCATTGTTAGTGTATAGAAATGCAACAGATTTCTGTATATTAATTTTGTATCCTGAAACTTTACCAAATTAATTGATGAGCTCTACTAGTTTTGTGGTGGTGTCTTTAGGATTTTCTATGTATAGTATCATGTTATCCACAAACAGTGACAGTTTATTTCTTCCTTGTCTAGTTCCTGATCTTGGAGGAAATGCTTTCAGTTTTTCACTGTTGAGTATGACAGTTGTCGGTCTGTCATATATGGCATTTATTATGTTGAGGTATGTAGAACTAATGACTTTTTAAATTAAGCAATTAATTAATTTATTTATTGGCTGCATCGGGTCTTTGTTGCTGCACCCAGGCTTTCTCTAGTTGTGGTGAGTGGGGGCTACTCTTCATTGTGGTGTGTGGGCTTCTCATTGCGGTGGCTTCTCTTGTTGCAGGGCATGGGCTCTAGGAACGTGGGCTTCAGTAGTTGTGGCACATGGACTCAATAGTTGTGTCTCACAGGCTCTAGAGCGCAGGCTCAGTAGTCATGGAGCATGGGCATAGTTGCTCTGTGGTATGTGACATCTTCCCGTCCCGGGGCTCAATCTGTGTCTCCGGCATTGGCAGGCAGATTCTTAACCACTGTGTCACCAGGGAAGCCCTAGAACTAATCACTTTTAAAGATATGATACATTTAAACTGAGTCTTAAAGGGTAGATAGGAGTTTACCTCAAAGGCAAAGGACAAATATCTCAGAACACTAGGGATAATGGACCTTAAAGAATATTTAGTGCAAACTCCATTCAATATGTGCATTTCCTTCACAGTGTTTTCCAAATCTACCTCATTCCTTTCTATGACCTATGCCTCCAGCCGAGTTGAAGCCAAGAGTGCTTTGGCCTCCTCACTTTGGCCAACAGTTATTATATGTGGTAGGAGGTCCAAGATAATATAAATGCAAAAACCACAGCTGACCAGATACTCTTTTGATCAAAATAAGATAATAAAGGACATAGTAGGCACACTGTAAGGAGCCTTAAATATTTGTTCCTTTCTCAGCTTCTTTTCCTATCTTTCCCATTTATTAACTATCTTACATTCTTATTTTGGGGAACGCCAAAATTGAAAAGCTAGAACTTACTTTGATTCTTCTGAGAGGAACAAAATAGAAACCGCAGGGCACCACATGATAGAGACCAAAGAGCTCCACTTACTCTTTACTCACTATTAAAAGTATGTTAGTATCCTTTGCTGTGTTACAAATTATCCCAAAGCTTAGTGGCTTAAAACAATAATAAACATCTCACATAGTTTCTGTAAGTCAGGAATTCAGTAGATTAGCTGGGTGCTTTTAGCTCATGGTCTCTCATGAGGTTGTAATTAAAATGTCAGCTGGGTTTATAGTCATCTGAAGGCTTGAATGGGGCTAGAGGATTTTTAGCCCTCTCCATGTGATCTCTTCATAGTGCTACTTGATACATAGAAGCAGGGTAACATGAATCATTAGATGGTGTTATTATAACTAGATTACTATATGAAATTAACTTTGATCCCTATTTCATATCACATAAAAAATTCCATACAGATTAAAGGCCTAAATATAAAAGGTAAAATTATAGAACTAATGGAAGAAAATATAATTTTTTTGAGAAATTTTGGGTGGAAGAGTATTTCTTAAACAAGACCCCCAAAGCATAAAATATAAGGTGAAAAAATGATGGGTACAACTACGTTAAATCAAGGATTTCTGTTCAACAGAGGATGTCAGAGATGAATGAACAGATGAGTCACAGATAAGGAAAAGATACCTGCAGTAAACAAGGGACTTTGTTTAAATATCTGTAATAAACAAGGTACTCCTGTAGATCAACAAGGAAAAAGTGGAAAACACAATAATAAAGTGGCAAAGGATTTTAATGTGCACATCACTGATGGGGAAAGCTGAAAAGCTAATAACTTTATGAAGAGATGCTCAACCCATCTAAAGGTCAGAAAAATGCACATTAAAACAGCAACTGGATGCTTCTATACACCTATAAGATGGGCAAAATCTATTGAACAAAACCAAGTGTTGGTAAGGAAGTTGGAAAAAGGAAATCCTCATGTACTGCTGTTTGGAGTTTAAAATGGATTAGCCACCTGGGAGAGCAACCCGTTAGTTAGTGAAGAGTTTTATGTGCGTACCTAGGACACAGCAATCCTACTTCTGAGTATATCTGCAGAGAAACTGCTGTACAGGTTTATGGGGGCACGTCCACAACAACACTGCCTGTGATAGGAGCTCACTAGAGGCACCCTAGGAGTCCATCATTGGAGGAATGGAGAAGTAAAAAGCACTTGATGCACAGAATGCAGAATTCAGGAGCTCAGAACCAGATGTACCTATATGACAAGGGTAGATCTTTTTAAAATTGTGCTTCATAAGGGGAGAAAGTTGATCAGTGGTTTCCAGGGCCTGGGAAAAGGGGAATGGGGAGTAACTACTAATGGGTTTGAGGGTTACCTTGGGGATGATGAAAATATTCTGGAATCAGATAATGGTGATTGTTGCACAATGTTGTGAACATACTAAAACTCTCTAAATTACACACTTGGGGCTTCCTATGTGGCGCAGTGGTTAAGAATCCACCTGCCAATGCAGGGGACACAAGTTCAGGCCCTGCTCTGGCAAGATCCCACATGCCGCAGAGAAACTAAGCCCCTGAACCACAGCTGTTGAGCCTGTGCTTTAGGGCCTATGAGTCACAACAATTGAGCCCATGTGCCACAACTACTGAAGCCCATGTGCCTAGAGCCCATACTCTGCAACAAGAGAAGCCACGGCAATGAGGAGCCTGCGCACCACAACGAAGAGTAGCTCCCACTCACCGCAACTAAAAGAAAGCCTGCACACAGCAAAAAAGACCCAACACAGCCAAAAAATAATAATAATAAAGTAATTAATTAATTAAAAAAAAAGAACAATTCTCCTTCATAGGGGGACTTCCCCCCACCAAAAAAAATAAAATAAATTGCACACTTAAACACACACACACACACACACACACAAAATCAGTGAACATAACCACTGTAGAAAACACAGATAAGCAAAAGGATATTTCCAAAAAAGTATGCTAAGTGAAAAAGAAAAAGAAAAAAACTGAGTCTATATCTAAGATAATATATGTAAATTAAAAAACAAATACATGTATACACAAAACATTGTATCTCACTAAATGGTACATATATAACCAAAGACCCATTAAGTATTTTAAAGTGGGTGCCTGGGGGATGGAGGTGAGGGAGAGTAGAATTGGAATGTGAATGGAAATGGTGAATGAAGGAGAAGTGTCATAAAAAAATAAAATGACATGATATGACATGACATAACGTAATGTAACAGAAAATAAAACAGAAATGAGGACTGCAGTAGGTAGAATAATAGTGCCTCCAAAGATGTCCAGGTACTAATCCTAGAAAAGAGTGAATGTTTTACCTTGCATGACAAAAAAGATTCTGTAGATGTGATTAAGGATTTTAAAATAGGGAGACTATCCTAGATTATCTGGGTGGGCCCAATGTAATCACAAGATTATGTAAAAGGTGGAAAGGGAGATAAATGAGTCAAAGAAGATGAGATAATGATGGAAGCAGGGGTCAGAGGGATGCAACTGTTAGCTCTGAAGATAGAAGAGGTCCATGAGCCAAGAAATGTGGGCAGCCTCTAGAAAGAGGAAAAGTCAAGGAATGGAGTCTTTCCTAGAGCTTCCAGAAGGAACGCAGCCTTCGTGACACCTTGGTTTTAGTCCCATGTAACCCGTTTTGAACTTCTTACCTATAGAACTATAAAGTAACAAATTTGGGCTGTTTTAAACCACTGCAGTTGTGGTGATTTGCTACAACAGCAATAGGAAATTAATACAGGGACTTGCACAGACCAAAGATGATAATCCGCTGGATCTGTGGAAAATAACTCAATTTTCTGCACTGAAAGCCTCCCTTGCCCCCAAGTCTATCTTCCCCCATAAACAATTAGCACTTGGTTCATTCTGTGTTTTTTCTAAGAATTAGCATGTAGTGGCACCTATAATCTAAGATTTCTAAAATATGTTTAATTAAACCAATTTCATAATTTTTTCAGGATTAAAAACACCCCTTTCCTGCTAATTACCATGGATATTTGGTTCTTATTTGTTTTAATCTGCTTGGGCTGCCCTGACAAAATACCACAATCTGGGTTGCTTAAACAATAGAGTTTTCTTTTCTCACAATCATGGAGGCTGAAAGTCCCAGATCAAGGTCCAGTAGAGTTGGTTCCTGGTGAGAGCTCTCTTCCTGGCTTGTAGATGGTCAACTTCTCACTATGTCCACATATGGCCTTTCCTCAGTGTGTTCTTGAGGTGAGTATGGGAATGGAGAGAGCTCTCAGGTGTCTTTTCTCATAAAGATACTAATCCTTTCAGTTCAGAATCCCACCGTTATGACTTCGTTTATGACCTCATTTAACCTCAACTACCTCCTTAGAGATCTAAAGATAGGCACACTGTGGGGGAGGGGGGGCTCAGCATAGAAATTTTGGGGGCCTCAGACACTCAGTTTATAACATTGTTTTATTGGATTCATTTTAACTGACCATCTTTGGGGACACTGTTGTGACCTTGAACAGTTTTGGTATGAATTTAAAATTTCTTTTTAAAAGGTAAGTTGTGTAAGGGAAGGGGAATCATTTATCCTATTCCTGGTTATATTCCTAGTGCCTAGCACAGAGCTTGGTACATTCTAGGGATTCAGTAAATATTTGCTGAATGAATAAATCAATCAGTGAATGGAAATTCTCCAGGACTTAGTCAATGGATGGTAGCAGTCACAGAAAAGAACCAATCCCAGAACTTTCTGTAACACATTATCTATTAAGAAAACAAAAGGGAATATGATACTTTCCAAGGGCTATTGTAACAAAGCATCACCAACCAGTTGGCTTAAAACAACAGACATTTATTCTCTCACAGCTCTGGAGACTAGCACTTTAAAATTAAGACTGATCCCTCTGGAAGCTCTGAAGGAAAATCTTTTCAATGCCTCTTCCTGGCTACTGGTGGCTCTCGGCAATCCTTGGCATTTCTTGGCTTGTAAATGCATCTGCCCAATCTCTGCCTCCATCTTTATGTCATCTTCTCTGTCTCCTCTCCTCTTCCTATGACACCAGTCATTGGATTCACCCAAATCCAGTATGATTTCATCTCACTTGTTAAGTAATTACGTCTCCAAAGACCCTATTTCCAAATAAGGCCACATTGTGAAGTTCTGAACACTACAAGGAATCTGATGGAAATGACTACTGGCAGATAGAGTTCCATCATTAAGTAAATAAATAAATAACACTTTCTGCTATGCCTTATACAAACTGTCAAGGAACCAACTACCGAAAATATCTTGTGTTATTTGACAATTATTATTAATGACTTTCCATGAGAGATGAGGGAAGAAAACTAGAGTCTATTAAACCCATTAGTATATCAAAAGATAGCTTTCTGTGAATAGAAACTTACTGTGAGAGGGGTTCAGATATTGAATTTAGCAGGTAAAAACTTCAAAGAAGCTATTAAGAATATGTTCAAAGAATTAAAGAAATGTATGTTAGTACAAACAAATAGGAATCTTAATAAACAGAAGTTATTAGAATGTGAAATTCTAGGGTTAAAAAGTACTACAATTAAAATGAAAATTTCACTAGATAGCTCAAAAGTAGAATTCAGATGGTCGAAGAAAGAATCAGCAAGCTTGAAGATTGTGTTGGATCAATAGAAATGATGCAATCCAGGGGCTTCCCTGATGGGACAGTGGTTAAGAATCCACCTGCCAATGCAATGGACATGGTTTGATCCCTGGTCTGGGAAGATCCCACATGCCTCTGAGCAACTAAGCCTGTGTGCCACAACTACTGAGCCTGTGCTCCAGAGCCCATGACCCACAACTATTGAGCCCACGACCCACAATTATTGAGCCCACGTGCCACAACTACTGAAGCCCATGTGCCTAGAGCCTGTGCTCCACAAGAGAAGCCACCAAAATGAGAAGCCCACACACCACAATGAAGAGTAGCCTCCACTCTCTGCAACTAGAGAAAGCCCGCACACAGGAATGAAAACTCAATGCAGCCAATAAATAAGTAAATAAGCAAATAAACTTATTTAAAACATAAATAAATAAAAAAATTTTTAAATTAAAAAAAAAAAAAGAAATGATCCAATCCAAAGAATACAGATAAAAAGAAATGAAATGAATAGAGCATCAGACTTACACAATAATGGTAAGGGTCCCAACACATGTTAATGAGAGTCCCCAAAGAAAAAGAGAAAGTGAATGGGTAGAAAAAAATACATGAAGAAATAATGGCTAAAACTTTTCCAAATATGATTTAAGAGAAAACAAAACCTCTGATCCAAGAGTCTCAACAAATCCCAAGTAGGATAAAAATAAAGAGAAGAACCACACCTACACTTACTATAGTCAAACTCCTGAAAACCAAAAACAAAGAGAAAATTGTAAAATCTGCAAAAGAAAAATGACTCATTATGTATGGAGAAAACAAAAAGTATAATTACTGTCTGAGTTCTCAGAAACAAAAGGGTAGTAGAATGACATATTCAAGGTGCTGAAAGAAAAACAGGTCAACCATGAATTCTACATCCAATTAAACTAGCCTTCAAAGATGAAGGTGAAATAAAAATATTTGCAGATAAAAAAAAAATTAGAGAAGTTGTTGCTATCAGACCTGCCTTCCAAAAAAAATACTACAGGAAATGATGCTTGACAATAGCTTGTATCTGTGGGAAGGAAAGAATATGGGAAATAGTAAATGTGTGGGTAAACATAAAAGACTACAATTTTTCTCTAATTTGAAAAATGCAAGTTTGTTTAAGGCAATAAATATATTACTCTATTATTTGGTTTATAACATATATGGCCTTAATATATATGATAATAATAGCATGAAGGAGGAGGAAATGGAGTTCTACTGGTGTCATGTTATGATATTTTATCAGAATTAAGTCAGTATAGGAAGACTGTAGAAGACTGTGATAGGTTAAAGATGAATATTGTAATCTAAAGAGCATGCACGTGTGTGTGCGCACATATACTTTCATACACACACACTAAACTTCAAAAACTCATCTAAAAAAAGAAACAGAGGAATTAAAATGGTAAACTAAAAATATCTGTATAACCAAAGGAAAGCAGTATAGGAGTAACCAAAGAACAAAAAGCACATAGAAAACACATTCCAAAATGACAGACACAATTCTATGCATATCAATAATTACATTAAATTGTACTGGATTAAAAACTCCAATAGGCAGAACAGTCAGATGGAATTTAAAAGCATATTCTATTTACAAGAGAAATACTTCATATTTAAAATACATCAAATGTAATAGGATGGGAAAAGGTATACCAAGCAAACAGTAACCATAAGAAAACTGGAGAGGCTATATTAAAATAGATTTTAATACCAAAAATATCACTAGAGACAGAGAGGGGTATTTCATAATGACAAAAGGGTCAATTCATCAAAAAGATACAACAATTACAAATGTCCTTGCACCTAACAAGAGAGCCCCAAAACATATGAAGCAAAATCTGACAAAATTAAAGGACATATTAGACCATTCAGTAACTACAGTTGAATATTTCAATATTTCTCTCTCAATAATTTATAATACTAATAGATATGACAAGAAGCAGATCAGAAAGGATACAGAATACTTGCATACTATTAAATAGCTAGAACGCTCTGCCCAACAACAGTAGAATATACAGTCTTCTCAAGTACACATGAAACATTCTATAGAATAGACTATATGCAAGGTGATAAAACCAGTCACAGTACATTTATAAGGACTGAGAATGTTCATACAAAGAATGCTCTTTGACCACAGTAGAATTAAATTAGAGATAAAGAGCAGAAGGAAATCTGGAACATCTCCATATAGTTGAAAATTAAACAATACGCTTCTAAATAAATCATAGGTCAAAGAAGATATCACCAGAGATATTAGAAAATATCTTTTACTGAATGAACACAAAATCATGACATAGCAAAATTAAAGGAAAACGGGTAAAGTAGTGGACAGAGGGAAACTTACAGCTTTAAATGCTTCTATTAAAAGGAAATAAGACTTAAAACCAATAACTTAAAAATCAATTAGGCTTTCTTCTTAAGAAATTAGAAAAAGAAGAGCAAGTCAAACCAAAAGTAAGTAGAATGAACAAAATAACAGAGACCACAGCAGAAATTAAAAGAAAAAAACCCCAGCAAAACAATAGAGAAAAATCAGTGAAACTGATGGTTGGTTCTTTGAAAAGATTTGTGGAATTGACAAAATTTTAGTAAGATGACCAAGAAAAAAGAGAAAAGATACAGATTACCAAAATTAGGAATGAAAAGGAAACACCCAGAACTCTACAGAAATTTAAAAGATTATAAAGAAAGATTATGAACAACCTTATGCCAACACTTTGACAACTTAGCTGAAGGGGGCAAATTCATAGAAATTATCAAATTGACTTGAGAAGAAAAACAAAATCTGAATAGACCTATATCAAGTAAAGACATTAAATTATTTGAGTTACTAAAAAATCTTCCTACAAAGGAAATTCCAGGCCCAGATTGGCTTTACTGGTGAATTCTATCAACATTTAAGGAATTGATAATACCAATCCAACACAAATCCTTTTAAAACTAGAAGTGAATGGAACACTTTCCATCTCATTTTACCCTTTGAAACCAAAGTTTCAAAGATATCACAAGAAAACTACAGACCAATACCCATCATGAATATAAATGCTAAAATTCTTAAAAGAATAACAATTGTATCCAATAATGTGTAAAAAAGAGTATATATTATGACAAAGTAGGTGTATACAATGATGTAGGCTAGTTTAACATCTGACTATCAATCATTGTAATACACATAGTAGTAATAGAATAAAGCAGTTGTTAACAAACCACGGCTCATAGACAAATCTAGCATGCCTTTTGTTTTCCTAAATAAAGTTTTATTGGAAAACAATCATGCCCAATCATTTACATTTGGTCTATAATTGCTTCCATTCTACAATAGCAGAGTTGATTGGCTGCAACAAAGATCATATAGCTCAGAAAACCAAAAATATTTACTACATGGACCTTTCTGGAAAATGTTGCTGACTCCTGGAATAAAGGGGAATATGATAATCTCAAAAGATGTAGAAAAAACTTTTTTTTCCAAAGATATAATTTGAACCATGTTGTTTTTTTCTTATTTATTTATTTATTTATTTTACTGGCTGTGTTGGGTCTTTTTTTGCTGTGTGCAGGCTTTCTTTTAGTTGCGGTGAGTGGGGGCTACTCTTCATTGTGGTGCGCGAGCTCCTCATTGCCGTGGTTTCTCTTGTTGCGGAGCATGGGCTCTAGATGCGTGGGCTTCAGTAGTTGCAGCACATGGGCTCAATAGTTGCGGCACACGGGCTTAATTGCTCCACAGCATGTGGGATCTTCCTGGAGCAGGGATTGAACCCGTGTCCCCTGCATTGGCAGGCGGATTCTTAACCACTGTGCCACCTAGGAAGCCCTAGAAAAAGCTTTTGATAAAATATCAATATTTATAACACATCAGAAATCAAATCATTTGTAACTATGTAAATTTAAAAAGAAAAAATTTAGAAGTGAATTTAAAAAAAGAAAAATCATTTGATAAAATGCAACAAACATTCATGATAACACTCTCAACAAACTGGGAATAGAAACTTCTTTAACTTGATAAAAGGCAGCTACATAAAACCTACAACTAACATCATGTTTAAAGACAAAAGACATTGCTTTCCCCCAACACTGGGTACAAAGCAAGGATGTCCACTCTCACCACTTGTATTCCACATTGGACTGGAGCGTCTAGCCAGTGCAATAAGGCAATGAATATAAAATCAATATATAACCAACTAGAAATGAAATTAAGGAAAAATTACATTCATAATGACATCAAAAATTAAAATATTTTGAATAAATTTAACAAAAGAAGTGCAGAACTGTACACTGAATATTATACAACATTGTCAAGAAAAATTAAAGACTGAAATATATGGACATATTTCCCATGTCTGCAAATTGAAGACTCAATGTTGCTTAGATGTCTATTTTTCCAAAATTGACCTATAGATCCAGTGCAGACTACATATATCAGCAGGCTTGTTTTTGGTGAAAATTTATAAGTTGATATTAAAATTTATATGAAAACCTAAAAGACCAAGACTAGCCAATATGATTTTGAAAAGGAACTAAGTTTGAGAACTTATATGACATAATCCCCAAATTTACCATATATTGTAATCAAGACAATGTGGTATTAACATAAAAACAGACATAGATCAGAGGAATAGAACAGAGTTCAGAAATAAAGCCATGCATATACTGTCAATTTTCAACAAAAATACTAAAGTAATTCAATGGGAAAAGAATAGTCTTTTCAACAAATGATACTGAGACAACTGTATGGTGTTAGGTAAGGATTTAGATTCTTTGCATAAAAACTTTGCATAAAAATTAACTTCAAATGGATCAGAGTGCTAAATATAAGAACTAAAACTAAAACTCTTCTAAAGAAAATCACGAGAGAAAAATCTCTGTAACCTTAGGTTAGGCAAAGATTTCTTAAATATGGTCAATGACATATTGATAAATTAGACTTCATCAAAGGTAAAAATGTTGCTCTCCAGAAGGCACTGCTAAGAACGAAAAAAAAAAAAAAAAGAGAGAATGAAAAGATAAGCCACAGACTAGAAGAAAATATTTGCAAAACATATATCTAATAAAAAACTTAAAAAAAAAAAAAAACTTATATCCAGAATATGTTAAGAATCCTTAAAAATCAAAAATAAAATCAACAACACAATCTAAATAGTAGGCAAAAGAAACTAACTGAACTAGGCAATGAAGATATATGAATAGCAACTAAGCACGTGAAGAGATGCTCAACATTATTATTCACTATGGAAATGTAGTTTTAAAACACAATTATTTACTATTATATACTACTACAATAACATATTCTATATATACTATATAGAAAGGATAAAATTTAAAGGCTTTTGATACCAAATACTGGAGAAGAGGTAGAGAAACTGGGACCCTCAATATGTTGTGGGTGGAAATGTAAAATGATTCATTTTGCAAGACAGTTTGCCATTTTTGTAAAATGTTATGCATAAACTTACCATATAACCTAGTCATTCTGCTCCTAGGTGCCTATCCAAGTAAGATGTAAACCTGTCCCCACAAACATTTGTACATAAATGGATATCACATTCATAGCAGTCAAAACCTAGAAATAATCCAAATGCTCATCAACCAGTCAATGGATAAACAAAATGAGTGGGAGACCTATTACAATAAAACATCCTTGTGTAATTTGGTATTTCCATACTATGGAATACTACACTGTAAAAAAATAAACTACTGATATATTAAACTTGGATGAACCTCAAAAACATTACACTAAGTTAAAGAAGCCAGAAATATAAGCCTACATATTATTTGATTCTGTTTATATGAAATTTGTAGAAAAGGCAAAATTACAGAGACAGAAAGCATGTAAGTGGTTGCCTGGGGTTGAAGGTGGGAGCAGATATTGACTGCAAATGGGAACAAGTGAAATTTTTGAGTTACCTTACCCCAACTTTTTTGAATTTATGAAAATGTTCTGAAACTGGATTGTAGTGATGGTTAAACAACTTTAAATATTTATTAAAAATTGAATTGTACATTTAATTGTAAACGTGATATATAAATCAAATCTTTGTAAAATTGTTTTCTGTTTTTTATGTATATATATATTTTAATATTTATTTATTTGGCTGCACCAGATCTTTAGTTGCAGCACGTGGGATCTTGTTGCCACATGCAGGATCTTCATTTCAGTGTGCAGGATCTTTTAGTTTTGGTGTACGGGATCATTTTTAGTTGCAGCATGCAGAATCTTTAGTTGCAGCATGTGGGATCTAGTTCTCTGACCAGGGATCCAACCTGGACCCTTTTGCATTTGGAGCACGGAATCTTACCTGCTGGACCACCAGGGAAGTCCCTGTTTTTTGTTTTTTAAAAAAGATTGCTTTCTGCTTAAAATATACTCCCCATGTACTGTTTGCATTGCTGTCACAGGATTGTCACATCACTTGTTTTGAATTACTAATTGGAATATGGGATTATCTAATTAGATTGGAATATGAACTAGTCTTGTACAAAATCGACACTAATATGATTTCTGTGCCTCTTTCATTAGCCTTTGTTTTGTCAGTGTTTCTCAAAGTGTGGTTCAAGGACTGACACAAGTTGTCTGCTAGGTTAACACTACTTTCATAATAATTCTAAGACAATATTTGCCTTTTTTACTTCATACTCTCATGAGTGTATAGTGAAGCTTTCTAAAGCCTATATGACATGAATCGCAACAAATGGAATGCAGAGGCAACCATGCGAATCCAACTTTTTTTTTTTATTAAGTCAGACTAAGTCAGAATTAGAGTCACAATTTCTTCTAATTTGGGGGAAAACAGTTTCATCATGAAAATGTGTTATGTTAATATGTAATGGTTTATTATTGATATTTAAAATAACTAAAAGTCCTCAGTTTTGTTTTTATTTATAATATGGAAAATATTGATAGATAAAACCACATAAATGAAAGTTCTTTGTAATCTTCAATCATTTTTCTGGATATAAAGCGTTCCTGAGATAAAAATTTAAGAACCACTGCCCTTTACCTGCCAGTTGTAATAACTCCTATTTGCCACATTTGATAACAGGGGATTAGAAAGAGAATTGGGTCAGGTCTTCTTTGAGAGCTAAATTGTCTTGGTGGCAAAAAATTATCTGTTTCAAGATAAGCCTATAGCTTTTAGTCAGGACATCACTTAGAAATGTTAACAAGTGTTAATACAGGATTTCTTTTTTCTTGGTGATATTTAATGGAAAGAGACACAATACAGCACTAACAAAAGGAGAGGCATAAGCATGAGAAGGACTTGAGGCAATGCCTAGCATAAAAGCCCTTAATATAGGTAGCGATTACTACTATTTTATTGTTAGACTACGGCAGCCCGTATTCATTCAAGTATTTATTGAATGTCTACTACATGCCAGGCTCTATGGTTGGCATTGGAGATTCAGTAATGAGCAAAACACAGTCTGCCCTCAAGGAGTATATAGTAAAGTGGGGGAGGTGGCAGAATAAAGATAAAAAGAAAATATGTAATTACGAATTGTGGTAAGAGCTATTTTTTTTTTTTTAATTTATTTTTGGCTGTGCTGGGTCTTTGTTGCTACCCGCTGGCTTTTTCTAGTTGTGGTGAGCAGAGGCTTCTCTTCATTGTAGGTGCATGAGCTTCTCAGTGCAATGGCTTCTCTTGGTGTGGAGCATGGGCTCCAGGCGCTTGGGCTTCAGTAGTTGCAGCACATGGGCTCAGTAGTTGTGACACTCAGACTCTACGAGGAGTGGGCTTAGTTGCCCTGCGGCATATGGGATCTTCTCCCGCCAGGGATCGAACCTGTGTCCTCTGCATTGGCAGGTAGATTCTTAAGCACTGTGCAACCGGTGAAGCCCCATGGAAAGAACTTTAAAAGAAGTGACAGAGGTATGAGTCCATAAAGCAGATTTGGCCTGATTTTCAGAGTCAGAGAACACGTCTTTGAGGAATTACTAGTTGAGCTGCAATTTGAAATACAAGCAGGAGGCGTAAAGGAGACACAAGGAAGAATTACAAGTGAGGGCATATTCAAACATCTTTGAAGTAGGAGAAAGAATGATGAGAAGCAGCATAGCTGAAGCTGGGTCTAGAGTGATACGTAGGAGAACTGGAGCCCAAGCCATTTGGGGCCTTATGGACTTTGCCAAGAATATTAAATCTTTATTGTTTTGCCTGAGAAGATTTTTTGGAGGGAGAGGGTGTGAGAGAACTAGATTTGTATTTTTCAAAGATTCCTGGCAGCTGGAGCATAGTGGTACAAAAGCCAAAAGCTGGGAGACTATTTACAGGGCTATAGCAGTATCCAGGTGAAAGACGATGTAAGATCAGAACAGAGTAATGGTGGGAGAAACTGAAACGGGTGGATAAATTTCGGATGTATTTTGCAAGCAGGGCCCACAGGAGTGGCAATTAATGAAAAGTATAACTAGCACAGTCGTTGCCAAGTCGTAACTCTTCCCTGCGAGATAAACTAATGGGGTTATTGAAAAGGGGGCAAAATTTGCCTCCTTTTCCCGTGGCACAAATCCAGTCCCCAGTGAGGGTCAGGGCTCACATGGCATTCTGGAATTGCAAACCGCATGTACAAGGCCGGGATCTCCAACTCTTATGAAGGACTCAAGCGACTTTATCCTTCGGAGGTCAGTGGCGTGAAACCGCACTGTTTCCTGGGCAACGGCATTGGAGGTCAGTGGCGTGAAACCGCACTGTTTCCTGGGCAACGCCATTGTCGGGCACTCCGGGCGGGGAGGGGTAACTAAAGACCACGGCCGGAAGAGAACTCCGGAAGAGAGGGAGCGTCAGAGGGGGAAAATGGGCAGCACGTGCGCCGCGGCCCAGGCCATCGCGGGTGATTCGAGGGCTCTGCACCAGGGGAGCGTGGAGGGCGGGAGGGGCCGGAGGCTGCACCTGTGATTGGCGAGCCCGTACCCAGACGTTTGTGATTGGGCGAGGCCAAGACCGAGGGCTGCTTTTTGAACCGCTTAGGGTTCTGGGTAGCAAAGGCCTTGTAAGGGTCTTAACTGAAAGGGGGAGGGGGAATGTCGCCAACAAACGGCTGAGCTCACAATCCCGGACGGGATCAAGCCGGGGCGTCCCCCTCCCCCCATGGAGAGAGCCAGGCCAGAGCCGCCGCCTCAGCCACACCAACTGCCGCGGGCGACCCCGCCGCGTCCGCTGCGCCCCGCCCTGCCCCCGGTGCCCGTCGAGGGCGCCTGCTTTCGGGCAGCGGCTGCGGAGCCCTCTCTGTCGCCGCCCGCCCCGTGCGCGGCCTCCATTGCTACTGTGGCCTCGTCGTGCGGGGAGGCCCCGGCGTCGGGCGTACAGCCTGCGGCACGGCGGGTGCTTCAGGTAAAGCCAGAGCAGGTGTTACTGCTGCCGCCTGGGCCACCACTACCTCAGGCCCGTGAGGAAGGCGTAGCCGCCTCTCCCGCACAGGCGCGGCTGCTGCAGCTGAGGCCCGAGCTGTTGCTGCTGCCGCCGCCGCCGCCCGCGTCCGAGGGCGCCCCCTGCAGGCCTGAGTTGCACCCGGTGCAGCCCCGGGCGCTGCACGTTAAGGCGGAGAAGCAGGGGCCGGGAGCCGGCTTGCATCCGTCGGTGGGGCCTCGGAGGGCCGTCGAGGCCAGCCCTAAGGCCTCCAGGGCGGCGAAGGCGGAAGGCCCCGGACTGGCCCTCGAAAGCCGCCGAGGAGACGAGAAGAAGGGCAGGTTGGAGGCGGAGGAGGTCATGAGCTACGCGGTGAGAGGTGGGGAAGGCAAAAGCCTGGCAGTGGTTAGAGAAGGAGTCATCAAAACTGAGGAGCCTGAGCGACTCCGCGAGGACTGCAGGCTCGGCACGGAGCCCGCGTCCAATGGCCTGGTCCATGGCAGCAAGGATGTCATCCTGACACAGCCGTCCAGTGCCTTTGGGCCGCACCAGCAAGACCTCAGGATCCCTTTGACTCTTCACACCGTACCCCCTGGGGCCCGGATCCAGTTTCAGGGACCGCCACCTTCAGAGCTGATACGATTGACTAAGGTCCCCTTGACACCAGTGCCTATTAAAATGCAGTCCTTACTGGAGCCGTCTGTAAAAATTGAAACCAAAGATGTCCCGCTCACCGTGCTTCCCTCAGATGCAGGTATTAGACGGCGGGGAAATCAATCTGGTTTTCAGACTTCGTCTGTTGCCTCATAGCTGACATGTCAGCTGTTGAGAAGCCTAAACTAGAAAAATTAAATCATGGATTCAGGGCAGAGTTTGCACAGGTATCACTTCTGACTTGTACATATACCAGTAAAATGCACTAACACGTTCAAGATTCCCAAACATTAAAAATAATCTGTTTTTCTGAGGCGCATTGAAGGATGAGATTTAGATGTGACCAATGTTTATATCCAAAAATAGAAATATTCTTGCTAGGTAACACAAAGCCCTCAGTTGATATGTTACACATAACATTTTAAAATATCGTATTATAGTAGCTAAGTATTTTTACGTGTATCAAGAAACAAGAAAAAATAGTGTTTAACGAAACAATAATTAGGAAAATTTATACTGGATTTAGAGGTGATTTATCTTTTAAAATGAAGGGTAAACATTTTCTAGGACAAAACATTACATAATTAATTGTAACAGTATTCTAAAAGTAAAGACATAGAAATATAGAAAGTGAAAATACTGTAGAATAAGTTGTTTTCGAAGAAATGACCGTAGTTACAGTAGTAACAATTACAAGTAGATATTTTATTTCTGTCTGTTATTTCCAAATATATAGCTAGAAAATTCTTATATTAAGATTTAATTCAGACAATACTATGCCAGTAAATGTCAATGGAAAGTCATATTAATCTTCAGTTCATGTTTCATTAACTTTTACATTTATTGTTTCTGTTCTTCTTTACTGATTATTCCTCTGCACCCCACCCTCTTGCTTTTTTTTAAAATTTTATTGGAGTATAGTTGTTTTACAATGTTGTGTTAGTTTCTGTTGTACGACAAAGTGAATCAGCTATATGTATACATATATCCCCTCTTTTTTGGATTTCCTTCCCATTTAGATCACCGCAGAGCACTGAGTAGAGTTCCCTGTGCTATACAGTAGGTTCTCATTAGTTATCTATGTTATACATAGTATCAGTAGTGTTTATATGTCAATCCCAGTCTCCCAAATCATCCCACCCTCCTCTTTAACACTTGGCATCCATACATCTACTCTCTACATCTGTGTCTCTACTTCTGCTTTGCAAATAAGTTCCTTTGTACCCCACCCTCTTGCTTTTTATTGTCAGTAATTTTTAAACTTTGTTTTCATTTTCTAAAGGAGAGAAAAAGAAAGCTTTCTTTATAATACTTATTTCATCCTTTGTGTGTTTAAAAATTTTATATATATTGAGGAACCCTAAAATAAAGAGAAACAATATATGAAGTTTATAGACTGGTTTTTGATGAGTTATGTAAGAGATGTGAATTTAACTTTGTTTATTGTAATTTCAGCTGTCTCTGTGACTTTCAAAAAGTCACCTTTCTTATTTTCCTCTTATTTTTCTCCCAGGGCATGGGACTGGTGTTAATGACCCGCCTTGGCTGGTGCTTCATCTTCATAATGAAATACAGCTAATACAGTATATTAATATTATAAGTATTTTTGCTTGAATGGGCATTACCTGGCATGCAGAGGAGTTCCTTTAAACATTTAGGGTATACCCACCTAGTGCTAGGATTATAGTCATGAATGAGTCATAGTTCCTGTCCCCCAGTAATAGAATATTTTTAATGGGAAATTAACTATTGATAGAGGTATTAATATAGCTCAAAGAAGTAATAAGCCAGCAGTTTATTGTGTCTTCAACATTATTTCTTACACAATATCTTCAACAATATTATTCTTTTTGAGAAAAAGAAGAGTCATTCTAAGCCACAGTTTAGAATGCTGAGTTCAGGGGTTATGAGGAATTCTGGAATACTGGCAGTTCTTTGGCTATATTGAAGTGTATATTTTCTCCAGATATTTAAAAAGTAAATATAGATGGAAATGCACTTCACTTTAAAATTGTGTGTGTGTGGCACATTAATTTAGTCTCTTAATTTTTGTCATGTAGGAATACCAGATACTCCCTTCAGTAAGGACAGAAATGGTCATGTGAAGCGACCCATGAATGCATTTATGGTTTGGGCAAGGATCCACCGGCCAGCACTAGCCAAAGCTAACCCAGCGGCCAACAATGCAGAAATCAGTGTCCAGCTCGGGTTAGAGTGGAACAAACTTAGTGAAGAACAAAAGAAACCGTATTATGATGAAGCACAAAAGATTAAAGAAAAGCACAGAGAGGAATTTCCTGGTAATCAAATGAAATGAACAAAGCCTCTTTCTAATTTCTTTTAATTTATTTAGGTAAAGAATAGGTTAGGTTGAGATTGAAAGACAAAAATGTAATTTTTTCCTAATCCCATATGTACAATAGAGAAAATAATGGCTAATATTATAGCAGTGATTGAATTGATACTGGGCATATGTTTCCTTAAACAGAAAAAAGTAGAGGGGTATCTGGTTTCATATTTACCAACTAGTGCAAACCTGGGGACATATAGTTTTACTGTGGTTTTGATTAAATATATAAATATAAACTTAATGAAGGTAAAGCTCCAGAGTTCTAGGATATAATTTTTCAAATATACTAGAAAATGAAGTATCATAGCAACAGAGAAAATATGCAGTGCATGCTGCAGACATTAACACCATGCTCCATTTTAATATTATATGGTTATCAGAATATAGTACTGCCTTCTGATTGATAAATTTATCATCATGATAAAGTTTGAAATAAATTCTGATTTTCTCCCTAGCAGTGAGGATGTTGATATTAAGCTTGGTGTGAAAGCACAGTGTATGGCCAACATATTGTGCATGGTGGCAAAAGAATTATTTTTTTTCTAAAGTAGTAGCAGAGAGGTTCTAGTGGGGAAAAGTCAGAGCAGCAGTTACAAGGAACCAGTGATTCTCTTGGTTATGCAGTGGCTACAACTGCCATAACTCCACTTTTCTGAGTTTGGAAGGAAATTGAGTGGTCTGTGGACTTGGAGACTGCCAAGTCTAAGAGAATGGCTCTTCCCAAAGAAGGCATAAAAATAGTGACTGGTCATTAGTAACCACTTCACTGTAAGATGTAGATAATTGTATCCTATAGAAAGTGAGGAAACAGGAGGAGACAAATAGTATCTTACTGGGGCATTGCTTTATGGGTAGAGGAAAAGGCCTGGGATTCAAACTCAGTGCCTTTAATGTTGATTTTAGTATAAATTCATTATGTGTCTTTGGAGAAAAGACATTTGCCCTTGCTCTTCCTTTGAATTATGAGTTACAACACTGCCCACTAGTTAGGAGCCATATGGATAAATACGCTAAAATGCACAGAAATAGTGTCATAGAAGTGGAAAAGATAGTTTAGACAATTAAGACTTAGAAATGTTTTGGACTTTTAATGTGAAAAGAACAACTTAAAGGCTAAATAGGCTCTATATGTTCAAATTAAAAATAGTTTATCTTCTTCTCTAGGTTGGGTTTATCAGCCTCGTCCAGGGAAGCGAAAACGCTTCCCTCTAAGCGTTTCCAATGTATTTTCTGGTACCACACAGAATATCATCTCTACAAATCCAACAACAATTTATCCTTATCGCTCACCTACCTACTCTGTGGTAATTCCCAGCCTACAGAACACCATCACTCATCCAGTTGGTGAGTTGGTTTTATTGTAGATTACAAATTTTTTAATGGCTGTGTGAGCATTTTACCTCTTGATATTTTGTTTCTGTTGGCTTAAGAGTTTAGAACAACAATATTAAGAAAAAAATTAAAAAGAGAGAGTGAAAATGTTAAATCAGAGAAGGAAAAATTTCAGAAGACATCAAAGCCCTTGGTTTGCCGGAGTAGCAAATATACTATATCAGACCTTTTAAGCAAATCAGAATGAGTCCATAGATTATGCAGATAATGCAGGAAATAACTGAGGTAATTCAATAGGAAATAGGAATGTGTTTTTGATAGCATGAAAGAATGCCTTGCTGATGAGGTATGAAGCATCTTGTCCTGCAATTGAGTAGTGGTGACTGATCTAAGACCATTTTTTTGGCTGCTCTAGAAAAGCAATACAAGTAGTTTATCTTCTACCAAATATTTGGTTCATTATATTGTCTTTTCCTAAATTTCTCCTCTATTATCAGTTCTATACAGCATTCCTGTCTTTTGCTTTTAAGAACCCCAAATTGCGAATCTACTATCTTAAGAACTTGTTATAGGGTTATCCATCATTAGTTGGTTTTTCCAGAGCCTATTTTAGTCTCTTTAGGCAGAGCTTTGTACATTCACTACTTGCTATCACTTGTCCTGAAAATACTGTTCTTTCCAGTTGCTACCTATTCAGATCTATGTGCTGAGAGGTTTAGATATCTTGAAAATTGGCTTATTAGGATCTTAAGCATTTTCAGTTTTTTTCCCTATGTATCATTATAGCTATGGATACCAACAAAGCCGCATTCAGGGTGTCTCGGCTTAAGGCAAAGAGAGCTGATCCTGTCACCCTGTTCTTTCCCAGCACAGTCAGGCACTTTTAGCCTTTGCTATTTGGTAGTATCTCTTTTAATCCTGTATTTCAATCTAGGCTTAATTATGCTTTTTTTTTTTTAAACTTACCTTCTTTTATTTGTTGTTATTTATGATTTGTTTTTTATCATCTATATTTCTTCTCTTTACCCCTGTTTCTAAGACCTCTCTTCCATGTCAGTCTATCCACAATTAAATGCTATATGTTTTCTCTTCCCAGAAACATTTTTATCATTGTTTTTACTTGAGGCAGCTGGCAGTTTTATACAATATATTAATTTTATGCAATTCTGAGCATAGATTTGGGAAGATAGAAAGTGGTAGAGCTCTTGCATCCATAATATTTTAAGTATGACACGTAGAATTATAAGCATTTCAGAGCCATATACAAAATAATCAAAGCTAAGGATAATGATCTTTTGTTTTTTTCTTTTTTTTTAAATTTATATTTATTTATTTGTTTATTTTATTGGTTATGTTGGGTCTTCGTTGCTGCACACGGGCTTTCTCTGGTTGTGGAGAGCGGGGGCTACTCTTCACTGTGGTGCACGGGCTCCTCATTGTGGTGGCCTCTCTTATTGTGGAGCACAGGCTCTAGGTGCATAGGCTTCAGTAGTTGCAGCACATGGGCTCAACAGTTGTGGCTCATGGACTCTAGAGCTCAGGCTCAATAGTTGTGGTGCATGGGCTTAGTTGCTCCACAGCATGTGGTATCTTCCTGGGGCAGAGATTGAACCTGTGTCCCCTGCATTGGCAGGTAGATTCTTAACCACTGCACCACCTAGGAAGTCCCTGGTTTTTTTCTTTTTTAATTTCTCTTATTTCTAGTAATATGTAGTATCAGTGAAGATTTATTTCTTGGATCTCAAATGATAAAAAGATCATTATCTTTTAAGTATAAAACTTGTGAATTATTTTCCCAGATACATGTAGTTATATGTATAATAGTTATGATAGATATAATAGTTACATAATAATTATGATGAGATTTATTGGTTATTCTACTGCCCAGTCATACAACTTTTGAAATGTGCTCTTTTAGTTTGTACTCATCAGCTTGGCATCATATTACTTGGAGGAGTTGGTATCAGTTGCAAATTTGGAAATTTCACTGTATATTTTATATTCTAAATCATTTATAAAACTGTTAGATAAGAACAACTTATAGCACAAATCTCTAAGCAAATCTACTTTTTATCACTTATTATATACAGATACAAATTTTTACACCATCCCTTTTTTTGTTTCTTTTAGCTAATTTTATATTCTAAATATAAACTCATGGTAATTGTGTTTTTCAAACTTGTTTTGTTTATTCCCATGGAAGAAAGATATCAAGTTAGTGAGGTATAATTTCTCTCTTAACAGAAACAGTTTGCTCTTTTTATTTCTAGTAAGCTTTATATAGTAATACACTGTATAGATTTCACCAGCTTTTCGAGTGTAGAAAATAGACTCACCAAACTATAATTCTCAAGTTCACTACTTCCAATAACAAGTTCACTACTTCCAATAACTTGGACTTATGTTGACTTTCCAAAAATGCTCTGTCATAGCATTTTTGGCAGAGAGACCATTTGTATTTACTTCATCTAATATTTTCTCAGTTCTAACTTTGAGTTTCTCTAAAGTTCTTAAATGAATGCCACCTAAGATCTCATGATATTCATTTTGTCAATTTAGATTAGAACATTCTCTTAAAGTGCCATTATACTGCAGTTGATCTAATATTCTTAACCTATCTGCTACAAAAATGAATTAGGGTTCATGTATCTTCTCAAAGTCTTCTTTAGTGGGAAGGGAGTTTTGGGTCTCTCTGTTCTTTCAGTTGCCTTTTTTTTTTCTTCTCAACATTATCATTATTATTCTTTATTGTTATTACTTAGGAAATTATCCCAAAGTAGTAACTGTGATACCTAATCTGCAAATGCATGCTCTTTTCCTCCATACAACAATTTTGTGGCCCATGGGTCCCTCAAAAAATATCTGCCAAATAATATATTAACAAAAAGTTTGTAATAACATGACAATAATGTATTATAATGATATGTGGGAAGGAAAGAGGTGCAAAATACATAATCTATGTGCATGACTATTTAAAATAATATAGCATAAATAAGAATAGAAAAAATACAATAAAAATAAATCAATATGTTAATAACAGTTGTCTCTTTGGGGCTACAGACGATTCTCTTTCATTTTTCTCTATTTCTTAAACTTTCCATAAACGACATGATATTTTTATATTTTTTAAACTTTTTCTTTAAGTACGTATTGCCCAAAATGCAAGTATCTTTTCTCCAATTTTATGTATGTATGTATGTATGTATGTATGTATTTTATTTCGCTCTTTTTCAGAGTATAATAGCTTTACGATGTTGTGCCAGTTTCCTCTTTATAACAAAGCAAATCATCTGTATTTATGCATATATCCCCATATCCCCTGCCTCTTGAGCCTCCCTGCCACCCTCCCTATCCTACCAGTCATGGAGTTGATCTCCCTGTGTTATGTAGTTGCTTCCCACTAGCTATCTATTTTACATTTGGTATGGTATAAATGTCAATACTACTCTTTCACTTTGTCCCAGCTTCTCCTTCCCCCTCTCCCCGTGTCCTCAAGTCTGTTCTCAAGTCTGCTCCTTTATTGTTCCTCTGCCTTTTATACCATGACTATTCCATTGATTTCACTGAGTCTCTTCTTTCTGTAAAAGTATTTAAAAAGCAACTTAGTATTGACTTTAAGGTCCCTCAGATGTGACTCCTTCAGTTTTCCTTTGGACTGCTTAATTTTTACTTGCATCTGACATACACTTTGGCTTCTCTTTTACACATTTGGACAAGCTCTTCATTTTAAAAAGATATCTTTCTCTTTTACAGGTTTTCTTTGATCTGGTCAGTTAGCCAGTTCTAATTTTTGAGACACATTGTTCTCCTTCTGGGTTTTTAGCATTGTCATATAAAACAACCTTCATTTTTCTATGGACTTTTTATTTTAGTTCTCCCTATCAGCCTTTTTTTCCTAGCCAGTATCTGTAGTTCCAAAAATCTAATAATTTTGTCTCTCATGTTTAATCCCACATCTTGAGCTCATCTCATATTCCTAGTTTCTGAAAGTACTTATAGCCTGATAGTACAGAATACTTTTTAGATACTTTCTTTTATCAAATGTCTTTGATGCCAGTAATGCCAGCATTTTCATTTTGTATTAAGTGATCAAATTTATTTATTTTAAAGGCTTCTGAAAATTTGGTAGAAGCTATATTTATTTTAGCCTGGCTTTTAAATGCCAGTTTTATATATTTATGAATTTTCTGGTGAAATTATTTCATTCTCTACATTTTACTTCTCAAACCTGAAATGGTGTTTCCTTATTACATCTAAACTCAGTTGACATCTTTCACTCTTCTGAATTCAAAGATTTTCTCTAAATTTTTACTTTAAAAATATTTACTACTATTTTGTTTTTTTGGTAGTAGACATATGGTGTCATTTTGGTTTACCCATCTCTTCTTGTTTAACAGAAATAAAACAAAAAAGCTCGAACATTCTGATACTGTTATAATCCAAAAAAATCTGGTCTTGTCCCTGCACCCTTAAGATCAGTTCTAGCAAAGTTTTATGTCCATAAGAAACAAAGATATGGCTTGAAAATTCCTTGAAAAGTGATGTAGCTCATTATTGTAGGTTTTCTTAGGGGGCAAGGAAGGAGGAATCATATGACTCAAACTATAGTAAGTCGTCTTAGGGCTCCTCATTACCATTTCTCTCCCCAAAGTCCCACCTTCCTTAGCAGTTGTCTGTCTGTTCTTCCTAAGTCTCCCTTTCCCATCTCTGTCTCTATGTCTGCTTCTTACTCTATTTCTCTCTCTTCTTTCCTCCACTCTCTGCCTCTGTTTCTTTCTCCTCAGCCACATGCTGGTCCTCCTTTCCTTCTTTCTACCTATACAACTTTTTCTTGTAGAGAAATCTGGTCTGTCCTCAGTTTCTTCCATTCTCTACTCCTTCCTGTTCATCCTAGTCACACAACAAAAGCCTGGTTGCATCCTTCATCCATTCAGCACTGGCAGTGGAGTCTTCCTCTTTAGGAGTGAGTGGGAGAAATTTGCTGGAATTGTTGAAAACTATTAATAACTTTAATTTTTTCTTTTGTTCTTATACTGTACTGTAGATCTGTTCTTTACCTCATGTAACAATTAGATAATGCTAGCTGCTTCAACACTAACCTAAACATTATGGTTTAAACAGAATCATGGTTTATTTTTTACCCACATGAAGTCCAAAATCAGTATCTCTGGCTTTCTCCCGAGGGATTCATGGACACAGGTTTCTTCTACCCTATGGCTCTTCTATCTTTGATATGTAGGATCTAAGTATGCACGAACCTGCAGAAGGGAAAAGAGCATGGAGGACCATGCATGAGAGTTTATTATGGTCCCGTCTCAGAAGTGGTGCACATCACTTCTTTTTACATCCCATTGATTACCCCGAGCCACGTGACCACTCCTAACTGCAAGGGAGGCTGAGAAATGTAACCTACCTGTATGCTAGGAGGAGAGAAACCAGGTGACTGGCTGGTCTTTTCCATACTTTATCTACAGTGTGATACATTAGATCTCTGCCCTTTCCACAAGTGTTCCCTGACAATTTATCAGTGATGACTTAGTGTTGCAGACTTGAACCTCTTGTTTAGCAACCTGAATTTTGACATTTAGGACATCTTCATTGTACTTCCGTATAACTCTATGCATTCAATTTTTTACCTCAGGCCAAAATAGTGCTTGAACATGCTAGTTGCTTAGTGAATACTTGTTTAATTGAATCCATGATTTTATCACCTCATGCCTCACTGGTACCCCTTATTTCATAAAAATATCTTTGGTAGAAAAGAATATTTGGTATCAGCTAAAAGATGAGTCCCTTGCTTCTTCAGTAACACAAATAATATAATTGTTCTCTACAGCTCCTATAATTTGTGTTTCCTTTGCCTAGAATGACCACATTTCTTTTCTGAGGACTAAGAGCCTCTTATACTGTACAAGGAATAGAAATCTGCGTCAGAGGTAGATTTTAGGAGCAGATGCCTTGAGTGCAGTGATAATTCAGTGAATAAAACTTTGAGAGATTTTACAAGTCAGCCTGGCTTCATAGTTGTTTAGAGGAGGAGATTATCCTTGTACCAGATCAGTGGTAGAGGTCCTGTCAGCTATAGGCTTATTTGTTAGTTCTTTCTTTCATCTAGTCATGCCTTTCTTAACTGTTATTAACTGGGTTCTGTGCCAGATAATGGGGATACAAACATGAATTAAACTTTTCCTACTCTTGAGCTCCCAGTTTTGTGATTGTGGTAAGGGTGGCAGGCCTGCAGATTTACACTATTTTATGATATGTGATAGATTTTTAGGTTCTGAGGGAACATGAAGAGGGAAATTACTTTATGCTTGATTAATCAGGAGAGGCCTACGGCTTGTGCCTCACAGATGGGAGGACTAGTCCATGTGACCCCATTAACTGAGAATCAGCACAGCTTCATCTACACCCTGTTCCTGTGTTGCCTCTATTTCACTGGGTCAGAGGCCATCTTGAAACAGATGGATATATCCCTTAATTCTCTACCTCTAGGTTTAAGGGGGAGGAGGGGTAGTTATCTGACTTATGTGGAGAGAAGGAAGGAGAGAAAGGTATTACCTGGCCAAGGATGAGAGAAGATTTACAATCCTTTCGGCCTCTGAGAGAAACATTTCTAACCATAGCGTCTGTTCTTGGACTGCATCTTCTATATTAACAGAGACCTAACTGCATTGGAATAAACAAGATCATGAATCTATTGCTTTGGCTTCTCTCTGTATTTCTTTGAAAAAGTTTAGTTAGATTTAGGCTGTGTCATTTGAATAACTCAGCAACTCGGTCAGCAGTCCTTTCTTCTTCAGGATCAAAAAAATCAAATACATGATTATTTCTCTTGCTTCTAAAAATTCTGCTATATGCATCATGGCCTACTGAGATGATATTCCTTTCTTATCTGTCACAGATTGCTGACCTGTGGCAAGTCTTAGTCTCACTTGAGAATTTCCTTATGTATTCACACTGAATGCAATAAAGCAAAATAATTTTACTGTTTCTTTAGTTTTTTTCAATTAAAATATTAAATGCCATTCATAATTTAGTTTAATATTGAGAAGTATACAAAATAAAAGAAAAATGACCCATACCACTATGATGAAACCTCTATTAGTATGTAGAATAAAATTGGTACATTTAGAGAATAGAAAATTCAAATAGTACCAGTAGGTATAAAGTGAAAGTCTGGCTTCCCATGGCCCTGCCCCCACTTCCCAATGACCGCCTTTTAAAAGTAACCACTACCAGTGGTTTGATATTATTTCTTTTAGAAATATTTATATATACATACCAGCATTTGTGTGTATTTGTCTTTCACTCAGTCACTCAATCATTTTATTTATTTATTCATCAAAAATATTTTTAAGGGCCTATTCTGTGCTAGGCAGAATTTTGAGCCCTGAAGATACAGTAGTGAACAAAACAAAAAAGGTCTCTCCTCCTATGGCACTTAGAATCTATGTGGGAAAGAGAGACAAGAATGTAAAATAAATGAACAGATGGCTTCAGTTTGTTCAAGATGCCATGAAGAAAATAAATAGAGTGCTGATGTTCTTAGGTACGGTGGTTAATGAAGGCTTCTGGCTGTACACTTTATTAAGTTCTGCTGAAAAAAGAAAAATGAGTGACTCAATTCATGCCTGACCTATGCTATTTTTATTTCTGAAGGTGAAGCTCCATCTGCCATCCAGCTGCCCACACCTGCAGTCCAACGCCCAAGCCCCATCACACTTTTCCAGCCCAGCGTCTCCAGTACTGCCCAGGTGGCTGTCCAGGCTCCAAGTTTGCCCCTCCGCCCAGCACTCCCACCCCAGCGCTTTGCTGGGCCCTCCCAAACGGACACTCATCGGCTGCATTCTGGAGCCAATCGCTCTGTGAAGAGACCCACTCCTGTCTCTCTGGAGAGCTCCAACAGGATTCCAACTAGTTCAAGTACTGCCCATGCCAGATTTGCAACCTCAACCATCCAACCTCCCAAGGAGTATCCCAGCGTTTCCACTTGTCCCAGAAGTGCTCCAATCCCCCAGGCTCCTCCTATTCCACACTCACATGTCTACCAGCCCTCTCCCCTTGGCCATCCAGCCACGTTGTTTGGGACACCACCGCGATTCTCTTTTCATCACCCTTACTTCCTACCTGGACCTCACTACTTCCCATCAAGGTAAATGAATAATTTATTTCCTTTCACCTAAAAATACTTATAGCTAATGAATTTTTACCTTTGAAGGCTTCTCTTATTTATTGAAAAAGGAACTTCCTCAGTACTGCTCGGGATCTAATTTAGATTAGTGGCTAAATAGGGACCAAGTAGTTAACACAAATACATGGAGGAGTCAGATGAGGACTGGGGAAACCAAGGAGAGTGCATGCCCCATCTTATGGGGCAGCTGCCACTCAGCCCGAGCCTACTGTTGCCACATGAGAATACAGGCTCCAATGTTGTCAGATCTTATTTTTCTCTTGAAAAAATAATCAGTTATAAGTGACCTTAAGATCATTTAATCAAACCCCCTTATTGTATAGAAGTGTGGTTCTGAAACTTTTATATGTATGTAAATCACATGTGATCTTGTTAAAATGCAGATTCTGCGTCAGTAAGTCTGGGGTACAGTAGTTTTCTGTACTGAGTTACAGTAAGCCTAATATTCTGCATTTGTAACAAGCTCCCAAGTGATGTCAGTTCTGCTAGTTTGTGGACCATACTTTGAATAGCAAGGATATAGAGAGCACTTGGTCCAAGAGGTTAAATGACTTGTCAGAAGTTATATACCCTCTCAGTGCCCTTTTTAACAAATCAAAGTTTCTTATGTAAATTACCAGTAAAGGGATTTATTTTCACAAGAAAGTATCTAGGGAAAACAGATTTGTAACTTTTCATTTTGAGGTGATAGAATTTAACTTCTTGCAAGCATTCTAACAGAGTGGCATTAACTTCTACTTTTCAGTTGCTGTTAAGTGTGTAGATAGAGACGGTTTCTGTTGATAACGGAGTCGATAACGGAGTGTTACATGTTTAACACCAATCTTTTATTGTTACTTATTTAGAAAGTTAAAACTACTCCCCACTTTGGGTATACCAAGGCCTCAAAGAGCTTTTGAGGTATATATTATGTTGCTTCAATTCATAATGGGATTGCTTGCTTTCAAGTCCTTAACCCAGAACTGGGAAGAAAATGGAACTAGGGGATCAGATCAGGAGAAAGGGAGATTTTGCTATTTGTGGTTTGGTTTGTTTTTCCCTGTAGGCTCTTCTTTAACAGCTTTCAGAAGTCTTTTAGTTCAAGAACTCAAACCTCAGGAGACTACTAAGGCCAGGGGTTGATAATCTCTTCTTATTGCTATCTGCTAGGATCTGAGATTTTATAGGAATTTAAGAGAATTTTACAGTATTTTCTAAGATATAAGAAGAGTGCTAAGAACATAACTGAAATTTAATAAATGAGTAGGTTTGAGAGGCTCAGCCTTAGTTGGAACCTTGAGGTCCACAAACTAAAATTGTGGAAATTTTATCTTTGTTACATAATTCATTTTGTAATATAGGAAAGACTTGGACAGTATTTACTCACATTAAGGGAGAAAAGGAGGCATCTAGAACAGGTTGTGTACCACAGTATCACTCTAGTTGTTATTGTTTTTTCTTTTTAGCATTTTGAAAGCTTGACATTTAAAAATATTTATTTATTTATTTGATTGCATCAGGTATTAGTTGCGGCACATGAGATCTTCATTGCAGCATGCAGGATCTTCATTGCAGCGCATGGGCTTCTCTCTAGTTGTGGTACACGGGCTCCAGAACATGCAGGCTCGGTAGTTGCAGAACGTGGGCCCTCCAGTTGTGGCACGTGGCCTCTAGAGCACCTGGGCTTAGTTGCCCCATGGCATGTGGGATCCCGATCAGGGATTGGACCCACGCCCCTTGCATTGGAAGGCAGATTCTTAACCCCTGGACCACTGGGGAAGTCCCAGAGAACTTGGCATTTTTATGTATAATTCTCACAACAGTCCTTTGTCTTGGGCATAATAATCCCTTTACTTTTTCAGATAAAGAAACTGATTAGCTGTTAAATAGCAATAGCTTTGTTAAAGTCACACAACTAGTAAATGGCAGAGTCAGCAGTCAAACTTGGATTTGCTATATGATTTTGAATTCCATGTTTGTTTTTTTTCACTGTATTAGTAAGGCTTCTCAATATAATAGCTTCTCTTGATTGCTAGTGGAGAATCACATGGAAAATGCATACTGTATTTTTGAATGGAAAAATCACATAGTCAAGTAGTCTTTTGGGCAGGAAATGTTTCCTTATATAATAAATAGATAAAATCATAAGAAATTTATCTTCCTTACTCGACAAGACTTAGGGGATTCAGCTGTTAATGTTCAAATCATCTGATAGTTTAAAGAACATTTTGAAAAGTAACTCAAAGTATGCCCTTAGAAAACAGAAACTATACCTCTATCTTTAATACCACTATTGCTAATTAATACTAATGCTGTTAGAGGAACCAAATGAAGTGAGCTAGTAGTATTATACTGAATTTTATTTCATGTAAAAATGTCAAAGAAGTATGTCAGCTATAAACATTAAGCTGCATGTAGTTTTCGAAAACAGAAGAGCAGCCTTATAAATTATAATATTGTCTAATTTCCTTCCTAACTTCTACCGGTATGTGTGTGATGATGATTTCCCCAAGGATATGGATAATCTTATTTATGCTTGTTTAGATAGTATATTTCAGTAAAATCCAGCCTGGCTAAATAACAAAATTAATTGATTTCCTCTTAATTTTTCTATTGTCTCTTCTCCCAACTAACAACAGAGTCTTCTGTAAAGAATATTTCTTCCCTAATCTAATCCATTTATGTGTGGAATTATTCAGCCATTTCAATATCATAATTGTAATGACATTTGATATATATATTAAATATATAAATATATACCAAATATATATATTTGGTATTTTGTCCTGTGTATCCAGAGTAAAAATCAAGGAGGTTAGGCAGTTTAATCAAGGAGTCACTTCATGAAACATATGGATATATAGAAGTGATAGAAGTGCTGATCCCTAGCTCTGAGGGCTAACATTCTCCTGCCTTCAAATCTTAACCATCTTCATACTATGCTTATTGAGACACACTCTTTCTGTACTACATTAATTTCTTAGTTATTCTTTTCACCTCCCACATTCTATTCCTCCTCCTTCTTGCAGAATTTATACTTTCACATGCAAAGGAGATCTCTAGGATCTTCATTCTGTTGGCCATTGGGTAAATAAGTGTGTTCAAAAAGTGTATTGCAGTTAGGGATACAGAAAGGATGTGAGTGATAAATGGGAATTTATTATCTTGAAATATATAAAAATACGAGTATAATCAGACATATCTATCTTTATGTATCTTATTAGGGAAGGTACGTCCAAAGAATTCTAAGTTTGTGGGAATATGTAGCATCTTAATTGTAAAATTTTAGACAAACAGATCAAAAGTAAAAAGCAATTATCCTTAACCCTTGTTTGGTTTATAGACCTGCTTAAGAATTTGAAGTTTTGGACATATTTCCTGTAATAAATGCACATCTACATACATATACAATATTTTGCCTAATCCTTATGGAGGACAGAATTTATAGTCCCCAAACATGATAGATTTAGCTAATATGGAATACCTCCTGCTGTAACTATCTATAAATGTTGAATTTAAGTATGAACAATTTAATACCTAGCTGAAATCACAAGAAAGGAAAATAAATCCCCCTTTGTGAAAATGAGCAGCAAGCTGAAAACTAGTACAGTGGTCCTGGAGTAGTATGCAGATTCAGAAATAGTCTCAGCATTTATAAACTTGGGTTTTAATGCCTCCATAAGGAGAGGCTATGAGGTCTTGACTTTGTTCAAGGCGAGGAGCTGAAACTGAAACCTCTTCATAAAGCTAAGACCTTAGAAAGGCCACTCAACCTTGATAAAGGTATAGAAAATTTTCATCACTGACCCAGGGAAAGCGCGAAGGGAACTTGTTTTTATCCAAGGCTACATAAAGAAAAAAGACTTCTGTTAGAAATCAAAACCCCAGATTACACTGCACGCTGGTTGAGAATCTGAAATCAACCTATCCACTTGATAAACTGAGAATTTAACACAGAAATTAGTTCTTGGTGACTTACCTGGGACAACGATTCTATAGGAACACTTCTACCATTCAAGACACTTAGGATTTTCCAGAGAAAGAAAACTGATATTAAAGGTGAACTTTAGAAAATTATAGAACACAAGGAAAGTATTCATTAAGAGCAAGAGTCAGTAGACGCTACAAATAGGAAAATTAACACCCCAAGAATTTGAAATAACTGAAAATCAGGAAGAGACTAAAAACTCAGTATTTCAAATGATTAAAGAGGACTTCTGTACCAATCAAGATGCAGTATTAGGACTGAATCTACCACTATCTGCAATGATAAAAAAAAAAACATACAAAGTATATGAAGATATGGTTTTCAAGACACTGTTTATCAGGCAATGAATATGAAGATCCTTGAGAGACAGAAAATAAATGAGGTAAGCCTTGCAATCTACCCAGCTTACTTACACAGGGAGGAGAAACACAAGCAGATCCTTGCAAACTCCCTGAGTTGAGAAGATGGAGCTGAGAATCCAGTAAAATCAAGTCAGTTACAATTCTCAGGATTGAGTACTGGAGAGAAGAAAGCTGCATAGTGCAAGGATTCTGGATCTCTGTATAGGTTCCATCTTGAGATTCAGCTGAATACTGATCAGTGTGTGCTTGGGAAAAAAATTGCTCAAGGCTGGTGGAAAAACTACCTGAAAAATCAGAGACAGTAGTTCCCAATGCTCACAGTGGGCTGAGAATATTTCCTGTTCTCACTAAACAGAGTGGAAAACATTAATGGGGTATTGAATACTTGGAGTCTTGTTTCAGCTAGGCATAGACTAAAATTTTTTATATCAATTTTTATTTAAAAATGTTTATCTAAAAATTCTTAAAATCAAGACCTGAAATGATCAAACTGTTTTCAAGTAATGAACTGCATCTGAAACAAAGCTCAAGGATATTAATAGAAATAATATGATTAAAAAGATAAGTGGGAGGGAGTTTCATTTCTGGGATGGCAGTATGAGAAGCTCTGTGAACCTCCTTCCAAGTAAAGAAGCATAACTGGTAAAAACTATTTTTAAAAACTAACCCGTTAAATTCTCTGGGAAGTGTCCTAAGGGCATATAGCAAATGAAGAAACATTTATTCATTTATTCAAGAAAACATCCTAAAACTTGGTAAGAACAGCAAGTCTATGACACTTGAGCCATAACAAATACCATCCCCCATTCCCATCCTCTATTTATCTTGATGGAATCCCAACTCTGGGAGGATATGGCTAAGAAGATAGCTCTCACTCCCCTCAGCTCCTAATCAATGGATACAATATCTAACAGAGAGCAGTAGCATTTCTCATCCTCTCCAGCTCTGAGTTAAAAAGCCAAATTGATAGGTGAGTGTGACCAAGAGTTTGAGGGTTCCTTTTCTTTTCTCAACCCCTACTAACAGGATAGCTGCTCAACTCTTAAGGATGACAGGCAGAGAACACTGCAACCCTGAGCACCCTGGACCCAGCTCACTTGTAGAAGAGATGTTCTATGCTGGCAGAGGCAAGCTAAGAAGACCAGAGATTTTGCCATAAGAACAGAGAGCTCAGAAGCTCTCCGCAAAAGGAATTTGACTTTATCTGAAACAGTGTGGGGAAGTTCAAGCCTAAGGACACTCTTGAAAACAATGAGATTTTGGTGGTAAGCAAATAAAAAGAGACTCCTTTTAATTAAGACCAAGAAGCTAACTGTATGCCAGCTAGTATACCAAAGAGAACTAGGGAAAGAAACAGCTAGGAAGAGCCCTCCTGCAGTCAGAACAAACCTCAAAGACTCCTCAAAATTTACCCTTGTCTGAATTTAATTGGATCAGACTGTGGAACAATCTCTGTCCTGAGGCATTTTGAAAACAGAGCAATCAGCCAGCAATTAGTGGAATCTTACAGCTGTATGTGATGGCGAAAGAGTCAGAGAACTTAACACAAAAATCAGGAAAAGAGATAGTCAAAGAGAGTCCTGTTAAAATCAGTATCATCAAAAAAAAAAAAAAAAAAAAAGTATCATCCTAGGGTGACTGTACTCAAGTCCAAGTCTGTGCGCTCTGAGGAATGACACTCAAGGTTCACACTGCAGAGGAAACAGACTTCACTAAAATAGTCTATCCCTGGTGGTCCATTGGGTAAGACTCCACGTTCCCAATGCAGAGGGCCCGGGTTCGATCCCTGGTCAGGGAACTAGATCCAGCATACTGCTGCAACTAAGAGTCCACATGCTGCAACTAAGAAGTCCGCATGCCACCACCAAGAAGTCTGCATGCTGTACCAAAGATCCCACATGCCACAACTAAGACCTGGCACAGCCAAAATAAATAAATATTTAAATATTAAAAAAAATAAAACATAAAATAGTCTAATCAAGTCACTAAACAAAAAACAAGCAAAAAACAAAAGCTAGCCCTGGAGAAGTGAAAGAGAGGCATTGTCCAGAGTTCCTACACTATATTACCTAAAATGTCCAGTTTTCAACCAAAAATTATGACACTCAAAGAAACAGGAAGGCACAATTTGTACATGGGGGAGAAAAACAGGCAAAAGAAACTACCTGTGGTAAGGCCTGGATTTCAAGTTTGACAAAGGGTTCCAAGCCATTATAAATATATTCAAACAACTAAAGGAAACCTTTTTTTTTTTTTAAGGAAACCATTTTTAAAGAAGTAAAGGGAGTTATGATGATGATGTCTCTTCAAAGAGATACTATCAATAAAGACATAGAAATTATAAAAAGAACCAAATGGAAATTCTGGAGTTGAAAAGTGCAATAACCAAAATGAAAAATTCACTAGAGGGGCTCAATAGTAAAATTGAACTGACACAAGAATGAATCAGAAAACTTGAAAATAGACTGGTAGTGATTATACAATCTGAAGAATAGAGAGAAAAAAAGAGTGAAGAAATATGAATAGTCATCATTAAGCTCACCAATGTATATATAAATAAGGAGTATCAGAAGGAGAAAGGAGAGAAAAAGGATCAGAAAAAAGTATTTGAAGACATAATAGCTGAAAAATTCCCAGATTTGATGAAAAATATTACACATTTAAGAAACTTAATGAATTATGAGTAGTCTAAAAGCCAGGATATCCACAGCGAGACACATCATAGTAAAATACTGAAATCCAAAGCCAAAGAAAAAATCAAAGTGAGACAGACAGACAAACATGCGTCATGTACAAGGAAACCCCAATAAAATTGACATCTGACGTCCCATGAGAAACAGTGGAGGCCAGGATACATATTTAAAGTACTGAAAAAAACCTGTCAACCTAAATTTAGTGAAGCCATCTTTCAAAAGTGAAGCCAAATCTCCAAAATATATAAACAGTTCATCCAGCTCAATATCAAAAAAACAACCCAACCAAAAAGTGAGCAGAAGACCTAAATAGGCATTTCTCCAAAGAAGACATACAGATGGCCAAGAGGCACGGGAAAAGCCGCTAAACATCACTAATTATTAGAGAAATGCAAATCAATACTACAATGAGGTATCACCTCACACCGGTTAGAATGGGCATCATCAGAAAATCTACAAACAGTAAATGCTGGAGAAGGTGTGGAGGAAAGGGAACACTCTTGCACTGTTGGTGGGAATGTAAATTGATACAGCCACTATGGAGAACAGTGTGGAGGTTCCTTGCAAAACTAAAAATAGAGTTACCATATGACCCAGCAATCCCATTGCTGGGCATATACCCAGAGAACACCATAATTCAAAAAGACACATGCACTCCAATGTTCATTGCAGCACTATTTACAATAGCCAGGACATGGAAGCAACCTAAATGTACATCCACAGATGAATGGATAAAAAAGATGTGGTACATATATACAATGGAATATTACTCAGCTGTAAAAAGCAATGAAGCTAGGACATTTGTAGAGACATGGATGGACCTAGAGACTGTCATACAGAGTGAAGTGAGTCAGAAAGAGAAAAACAAATATCATATATTAACACATATATGTGGAATAGAGAAAAATGGTACCAATCAGCTGGTTTGCAAGGCAGAAATACAGACCCAGATGTAGAGAACAAACTTATGGACATCAAGTGGGGAAAGTGGGGAGGGTTGGGGGGAATGATTTAGGAGATTGGGATTGACATATACACATTACTAATAAGAAAAAAAATACCAAATTGTACACTCTAAATATATGCAGTTTACTGTCTGTTAACTGTATCTCAATAAAAGTTCTTAAAAAAAAATGCTACTAAAAAAAAAAAAGTGAAGCCAAAGTAAAGACATTCTTAGGTAATCTAAAACTGAGATTGCTAGCACACTTGCATTATGAGAAATAAAAGTAAAGACATTCTTAGGTAATCTAAAACTGAGATTGCTAGCACACTTGCATTATGAGAAATACTAAAGGGAGTTCTTCAGGCTGAAAGTAAGTGATCTCTAATGGTGGTTAGAATGCAAACAAACAAAATACCAAAGAGCCCCAGTAAAGATAAAAATGCAATTATAAAAGATAGTATAGGAAATCTGAAAGAGAGTGTATATACGCATATATATAACTGATTCACTTTGCTGTATAGCAGAAACTAACACAACGTTGTAAAGCAACTACAGTAAAAATTATTAAAAATAAAAGTATAAAAAAGACAATATAAAAGTATAAATCTTCTTTTGACTGGTTTTAAAAGCAGTTGTATAAAACAATATGGAAATAATTGTTTTTTGGGACCCGTAACATATAGAAATGTAATATATTTGATAATAAAAGCACAAGGAGGTAGGTGGGGTCAAAGTTGTTTTGGAGTAAGGAAATGATGACAGATGGTAACTTGAATGCACAGAAACAAATGAAGAGAACCAGTAGTAGTGAATAAGAAGGCGAATGTAACAAACTTCAAAGTATATACTTACTCTCCTTTCTCTTCTCAGCTTACTTAATAGGCATACATTATATAAAGTAATAATTATACCAATATATTGCTGGTTTATAATACATATAGGTATAATTTATATAACAATAGTAGTGCAAAAAGGGGAAAGAAGGAATTGAGCTATATACAAGCAACATTTCTATATCTTTGGATTTCTCTTTTGGTCCAGTGGGTAAAACTCCATGCTCCCAATGCAGGGGGCCCAGGTTTGATCCCTGCTTGGGGAACTAGATCCTGCATGCATGCCACAACTAAGAGTCTGCATGCTGCAACTAAGAAGTCTGCATGCTGCAACCAAGAGTAGGCATGCAGCAACTAAGACGTCCACATGCTGCAAGTAAGCAGTATGCATGCCACAACTAAAAGATCCTGCATGCTGCAACTAAGACCCAGTGCAGCTAAAATAAATAAATAAGTAAATATTAAGAAAAATTCGTGTATTTTACTGGAATTAATTTAGTAAAAATCTGAAGTTGATTCTGATAAGGTAAGATGTATTTGATTAGCCCTAGAGCAACCACTAAGAAAATAACCAAAAAATAGTGGAAAAGTTGTTAAAGGAACTAAAAAGATACACTAGAAAATATTTACTTCATGCAAAAGAAAGCAGTGAAGGACTAGAAGACCAAGAGGAAAATATGAGACACATAGAAAACAAAAAATAAAATGGCAGACACAAATCCAACTGTTTCAGTAATCACATTAACTATTAATGATTAAACAATCAAAAGGCAGTTATTGGTACAACTGGATAAAAATCAAGAGCTAACTATGTTGTCTATAGTAGGCACACTATATAGTCAAATTCTTCCAAAAACTAGGAGGGCCTCATTCCATGAGGCCAGTACTGCTCTGATACCAAAACCAGAGAAAGATAAAGCAAGAAGGAAAAACTACAGGTCAGGATCTCTTATGAATACAGAGACAAAAATCCTCAACAAAATACTAGCAAACTGAATTTAGCAGCATAACAAAAGGATTATACACTGTAACCAACTTGGATTTATTCCAGGAATGTGAGTTGTTTAATATTTGAAAGTTGATTAATGTAAAATACCATATCAGTAGGATAAGGGAAAAAAACCACACAATCATTTCAACAGACCCAGAAAAGAGTATTTGACAAAACTGAGCACTTCTTCATGTTGAACATGAAGTATTCCAGCAAACTAGGAATACAAGAAAAATTCCTCAGCTAGTTAAAGGGCATGTACCAAAAAAAATCCCAAACTAACATAATACTTAATGGCAAAGAATGGAGATCTTCAAGATCTGCTTAAGATCAAGAATAAGACAAGGATGAACATTTTTGCCGCTTCTATTCAACATTTTATTGGAGGTTTAATTCAAGAGAATTGTACATGAAAAAGAAATAAAATGTATCCAGGTTGTAAAGGAAGAAATATGTTTATATATTACACAATCTTATATATAGAAAATCCTGAGGAATCTGCAAACAAAGCTATTATAAGTAACAAATGAATTCAGCAAGTTTTCAGGCTATAAGACCAATGTATATAAAACAATTGCATTTCTATACAGTAGCAATGAATAAACAGAAAATGAAATTGAGAAAACAGTTCCATTTGCAATAAAATACAAAAGAACCTAAAAACTTTAGGAATCAATTTAACAAAAGTGCAAAACTCATATTGTGAAAAGTACAAAACACCATTGAGGTAGAAAATCACTGACAGTTAAAGAATAGGGAGCTCCAAGAATCTGTCTCTCCAGTGAAGCAATAATTAAGCTGGCAAAAACTGTAAGAATCAACTGGAGGGGTGTTTAATGAAGAAAGAAGCTGCTAAATTTTGATAAGAGAGCATTGTGGCATTTTTGCTGCAACCATCCCACATTTTCTAGTTCAGTGATGACCAAGGGGATGGTAACCCATGTTCCTGGTGTGACTTGTTGCTATTAGAGGAGGCAATACAGACTTTGTTCTTAAAGCATTATGATTGTGTATCTTTGACCTGTCTGGTGACTTCCTGAGGAATTGGCTTGGGCTTACCTTAGTTTGACTCTCCTAAGAACTCCCTTAGAGCTGGAGTGGCCTCCCAGCAGCTGTTTGTGGAAAATATTTAAAGGTGTATACTATCCACAGCTGCCTGGGTTAAGGGACAACAGACAGGACAAGGAGCAGACAGACTGAAAAAGCCTAGAAGAGACTGGGAAAGGAGATATATGGGGGAATAAAGGCTTTGAAAATCTCCTGTGTATATTGAAGAATCCAGAAGGGCACACACATATCCAGAGTAAGTGTATCCAGGGCTAGACACATGTTCAGCAAACACCTGAGAAGATCCTATGCTTTCACTTCTGACTGCTGTCTAGGCTCTGTGTAAATAGGAAGTCAAGGCTAAAGAAGACTTGTAAATAGCTTGACCCAAAACTTCCAAAATTTAAAGAAAGATATGAATCCAAGAAGCTCAATGAACACTAAGTAGGGTAAATTCAAAGAGATACATTATAATCGAACTGTCAAAGCTGAGGAAGGAGAGAGAATCTTGAAAACAGCAAGAGGGAAGAGATTAATATCGTACAGGAGATTCTCAATAAGGTCAACAGCCAGCTTCTCATCAGAAATCATGGAGGCCAAAAGGCAGTGGCATAGCCTAGTGCTGAAGGAAACAATCAACCAAGAGTTCTATAACCAACAAAACTACCCTTCGAAAATGAAGGATAGAGAACTCCTTGGTGGTCCAGTGGTTAGGACTTGGTGCTCTCATTGCCAGGGCTCCGGGTTTGATCCCTGGTTGGGGAATTAAGATCCTGCAAGTCACACAGTGTGGAAAAAAAAAAGGAGAAATTAAGACATTCCCAGATAAACAAAAAATAGAGGGAGTTCATCACTGGTAAACCTGCCCTACAAGGAATGCTAAAAGGAGTATTTCAGAATAAGATGAAAAGACACTACACATAACTTAAAGCCAAACAAAGAAATAAAAAAACACTTGTAAAAGTTACTAAAATAGGTAGAAACAAAAGCCAAGTTTTTTTTTTCTTTTGTTTGTTTGTTTTTTTGGCCTCACTGTGTAACATGCAGGATCTTAGTTCCCTAACCAGGGATCGAACCCATGCCCCCTGTAGTGGAAGCACAGAGTCTTAACCACTGGACTGCCAGAAAAATCCCTCTTTTGTTTTTAAAAGCCAAGTATTATGGTATTTTTGATTAGTAACTTTTTTCTATATGATTTAAAAGGCAAATACATAGAACATCTATTATAAAATCTATGTTAATAGATATAAAATGTATTAATATGTAATTTAGGACATGGCAATATAAAAGGGGTGGCACTGTATACAAGCAGAATTTTGATATGCTAATGAAGGTAACTTAGTATCAATTCAAACTAGATTGTTATAAATTTAGGATGTCAGTTGTAATCCCCATGGTAATCACTTCAGAAAATAACTTAAAAATATTCAAGGGAATTCCCTGACAGTCCAGTGGTTAGGACTCCGTGCTTCCACTGCACCCCTGCACCCCAGGTAGGGGAACTAAGATCCCAAGTGCCACGTGGTACAGCCAAAAAAAAAAAAGTAGGTATTTCCTTATCAGTAATCCCTTTAAATGGATTAAACTCTCTAATTAAAAGGTAGATTGGCAGAATGAACTTAAAAAATAATCAAAATAAATCTTATTTGCAAGAGACTTTATTTTTAAAAATAAACATTGTATTCACTGAGCAAATTTTAAATTTTTTTTTTTTTTGGCCATGTCATGTGGCTTACAGGGATCTTATTCCCTGACCAGGGATTGAGCCTGCAGCTCCTGCAGTGGAAGTGCAGAGTCCTAACCACTGGACCACCAGGGAATTCCCACAAGAGGCTCACTTTAGATCCAATGACACAAATAGATTGAAAGTAAAAAAATGGAAACAGGTATTCCATGCAAATAGTAACCAAAAGAGAGCTGAGGTGGCTATAATAATATTTAACAAAATAGACTTTATGTCAAAAATTGTTACAAGAGACATAGATGTTACATATTTAACTAATTAATTTACTTATTTTTATTTATTTATTTATTTGGCTGCACTGCACAGCTTGCAGGATCTCAGTTCCCCAACCAGGTGTTGAACTCAGGCCACAGCAGTGAAAGCCTGGAATCTTAACCATGAGGCCACCAGGGATCTCCCACATATTTATTTTAAAACATTAAGAAGATATAGCAATTATAATCACATACATATATAACAATAGTATCTCAAAATATATGAAGCAAAAATTGACAGATTTGAATGGATAAATACACAGTTATGCAATAATTATTGAAGACTTCACTATTTTATTTATTTTTTCTGAGATATAATTGACATATAATATCATATTAGTTTCCGGTGTACAACAAATTTTTTTTTCTCGTGATGAGAACTTTTAAGATTTAATCTTAGAAATTGTCATAAATACAATACAGTATAATTAACTATAGTCACTATGCTATATACTACATCCTGAGGACTTTATAAATAAGAAGTTTATATATTTTGACCACTTTTATCCATTTTACTCACCTCTCACTCCCAGTCTCTGGCAACCACCAAAATGTTCTCTGTATCTATGAGTTGGGTGGTTTTTTTTTTTGGTTTTTGTTTGTTTGTTTTTAAGTTTCCTCATGTAAGTGAGACCGTATGGTATTTGTCTTTCTCTGACTTATTTCACTTAGCATAATGTCCTCAAGGTCCATCCATGTTGTTGCAAATGGCAGCATTTCCTGCTATCATTGTGGTTTTAATTTGTATTTCCCTGATAATTGTGACATTGTTTTCATGTACCTGTTGGCTATCTGTATGTCTTCTTTGGGAAAAAAAATGTCTTTTTAGATCCTCTGCCCATTTTTTTTAAATTAATTAATTAATTAATTAATTTTATTGGCTGTGCTGGGTCTTCATTGCTGCACATGGGCTTTCTCCAGTTGCAGCGAGTGGGGGCTACTCTTCATTGTGGCACGTGGGCCTCCCATTGCGGTGGCTTCTCCTGTCACAGAGCACGGGCTCTAGGTGCATGAGCTTCAGCAGTTGTGGCACATGGGCTCAGTAGTTGTGGCTCACGGGCTCTAGAGCGCAGGCTCAATAGTTGTGGCACACAGGCCCAGTCGCTCCGTGGCATGTGGTATCCTCCTGGAGCAGGGATCAAACCCGTGTCCCCCACATTGGCAGGCAGATTCTTACCTACTGTGCCACCTAGGAAGTCCCCCTCTACCCATTTTTAAATCAGATTTTTTTTGCTAATGAGTTATATGAATTCTTTATATATTTTGGATATTAATCTTTTATCACATGTAGGATTTGCAAATATTTTCTCCTATTCGGTAGGCTGCATTTTCATTTTATTGATGGTTTTCTTTACAGTACAGAAGCTTTTCAGTTTGATGTAGTCCCACTGGTTTATTTTTGCTTTTGTTTCCTTTGCTTTTGGTATCACATCCAAAAAAATTGTCAATTCAGATGTCAAGGAGCTTATTGCCTATGTTCTCTTCTAGGAGTTTTAAGGCTCTAGGTCTTATATTTAAGTCTTTAATCCATTTTGACTTGATTTTTGTGTATGATATGAGATAGAGGTCCAGTTTCATCCTTTTGCATATAGCTGTTCAGTTTTTCCAACACCATTTATTGAAGCTACTATCTTTTCCCCATTGTCTATTTTGTTAGTTAATAGCCATGAATTAATTAGCCACATGTGCCTGGGTTTATTTATAGCTTTCTTTTCTGTTTCATTGATCTATGTGTCTGTTTTTAAGCCAATACCATACTGTTTTGGTTATTATAGTTTTGTAACATAGCTTGAAATCAGAGAGTATAATGCCTGCATCTTTGTTCTTCTTTCTCAAGATTGCTTTGACTATTCACTGTCTTTTGCATTTCCACAAAAAAAATTGGACTATTTGTTCTATTTCTGTGAAAAAGGCTGTTGGATTTTGATAGGTATTTCATTGAATCTGTAGGTTTCTTTGTGTAGTATGAACATTTTAACGGTATTATTTCTTCTAATCTATGAGCACAGAATATCTTTCCACTTATTTGTGTTTTCTTCAGTTTTTTAAATCAATGTCTTATAGTTTTCAGTGTATGAGTCTTTCACCTCCTTGGTTAAATTTATTCCTAGGTATTTTATTCTTTTTGATGCAATTATATATGGGATTGTTTTTCTTAATTTCTTTTTCTTATGGTTTGTTGTTAGTGTATAAAAATGGAACTGATTTTGCATATTGATTTTGTATCCTGCAACTTTACTGAGTTCATTGATTAATTCTAACAGATTTTCTTTTGGTTAAGTTTTTAGGTTTTCCTAAATATATTATTGTGTCATTTGCAAGTAGAGACAGCTTTGCTTCTTCCTTTACAATTTGGATGCCTTGTATTTCTTTTACTTGTCTAATTGCTCTGGCTAGGGCTTCCAGTACTGTGTTGAATAAAAGTGGCAAGAGTGGGCATCCTTGTTTTGTTCCTGATCTTTGAGGAAAAACTTTAAACTTTTAACCATTGAGTGTGATGTTAGCTGTGAATATTTTAATGAATGGAAATCATCCACCCAAAAATGATGAAGATCAAAAATGACATAGAAGACTGTGTGATGCTTTAAACCAACTAGATCTAGCAGACATATATGGTCTCTACCCAACAACAGAGTACAGATTCTTCTCAAGTGAAAATGGTATATTTTGTAGGATAAGACCATCTGTTAGATCACAAAACAAGTCTCAGAAATTTTTAAAAGATTGAAATCATACAAAGTTACTTCTCTAACCATGATGGAATGAAACTAGTCAACAATAACAGAAAGAAAAACTGGAAAATTCACAAATATTGGAAATTAAACAACACACTCTTAAACAACCAATAGGTCAAATAAGACATCATAACAAAAATTAGAAAATACTTTGAGATGAATGAAAATGAAAACACAACATACCAAAACTTAAGGAATTATATAGCCGGAGCAATGATGATAGAAGAATTCATAGCTTCACTGGCCTGCATTTAAAAAGAAAGATCTCAAATTAACAATTTAACTTTACGCCTTAAGGAACTAGAAAAAGAAGAGCAAATAAAACCCAAAGCTAGGAGAAGGAAAGAAATAATAAAGATTAGCAATAAATGAAATAAAGAATAGAAAAACAATAGAGAGTTTAATGAAACAGAGAAAAGAAAGTAAACAGAAGTTGGCTTTTTGAAGAGATCAACAAAATTGACAAACTTTTATAGGTAAGCTAAGAGAGAAGACATAAATTACTGAAATCAGATATGAAAGTGAGTGCATTACTCTGACCGCATAGAAAGAAAGATGGTTATAGGGTAATAACAATGAATAATTGTACACCAACAAGTTAGATAACCTAGATGAGATGGGCAAATACATGAACTACCAAAACTCCCTCAAGAAGAAATAGGAAATCTGAACAGATGTATATCAAGAGATTGAATCAGTAATTAAAAACCTCCTGACAAGGAAAAGCCCTGGACTAGATAGCTTCACTGGTGAATTCTACCAAATTTTAAAGAAGAATTAACACTAATCCTTCTCACATTCTTCTAGAATATATGAGGAAACGATTCTAAGGCCAGCATTACTCTATTTCCAAAGCCAGGAAAAGATATCACAAGAAAGAAAATTACAAAATCAACAAAATACTAGCAAAGTGAATCTGGAATATATACCAAGACCACGTGGGATTTACCACAGGAATTGTAAGTGTGGTTCAACATCAGGAAATGAATGAGTATAATACATTTCATTAAAAGAATGAAGCAAAAAAACCACCTGATCATTTCAATTGATGCTGAAAAAGCATTTGATAAAATCCAACACCTTTTCATGATAAAAATCAATTCCTGATTTGAAAACTTACTCATCAAACTAGGAATAGAAGGGAACTTCCTCTACACGATAAAAGACATTTATCAAAAACTGACAGTTAACATCATACTCAATGATAAAGGACCAAAAGCTTTCCCCCTGAGACTGGGAAGAAGACAAGGATGTCTGCTTTCACCACTGCTGTTCAACATTGTACTAGAAGTGCAGCCAGGGCAATTAGACAAGAAAAAAAGAAAAGATATCCAAAATGGAAAAGAAGTAAAATTACCTCTTTGCACACATGATCCTATAGATGGAAAATCCTATATATAGAAAATCCTAAAGAATCCACAAAAATTTATTAGAGTGAATGAATGAATTCAGCAAAGTTGCAGGGTATAAGATCAATATACAAAAGTTACTTGTATTTCTGTATACTAGCAATAAGCAATCCAAAAAGGAAATTGGTAATTCAATTATTTTTACAATAGCATCAAAAAGAGTAAAATACTTAGGAATAAATCTAACCAAGGAGGTGCAAAACCTGTAAACTGAAAAGTGTAAAACATTGCTGAAGTAAATTAAAGAATATCAAAATAAATAGAAAGGTATTCGTGTATATGCATTGGCAGACTTATTATTAAGATGGCAATACTTTCCAAAGGGGTTTACGAAATCAATACAGTCCTTTTCAAAATCCCAGTGGGTTTTTCACAGAAATGGAAAAGGTGATCCTAAAGTTTGTATGGAATTGTAAGTGACCTAGAATAGTTAAAAAATCTTGAAAAATGAAAACAAAGTTGGAGGACTCATAATTCTTGACTACAAACTTTCTACAAAGCTACTTCATATCAAAAAAATGTGCTATGAAGAGAATGAGGAGAAAAGCCACAGACTAGGAGAAAATATTTTGGAAGACGTATCTGATAAAGGACTGTTTATAAAAAGAACTCTGATAATTCAATAAGAAAATGAACAACCCAATAAAAAATGGACAAAAGATCTGATCAGATACCTCACCAGAGAACATATACAGATGACAATTAAGCATATGAAAAGATCTGCATTTTCCATTATCATTAGGGAATTGCAAATTTAAACAACATTGTGATATCACTACACACCCCTCAGAATTGCTTTTCCCGTTACACCATGATGCTTCTGTAGTTATTCACTTTCATCCATGTAACCTTTTAGGCTTATTCTTGTCTTTATTGATCCTTTGTTTTCCAGCTATAACACTAACTTGTTTTTACTGCACCAATATAGCCATGTGATGTTTGCATTATAGCACACTTTAGCACATATTGAGTATATCCTACCTGGATTTTAGATTTTTTAAATTCAGTTCTCCACCAAACTTTGTGTGATATCTTGCCTACACTGAGTCCTGAAAGAATAGTTAGTAGGTGAATTGTTTCTAGCTGAAGAGAAGAAGGCTTTGTGGAGGAAGTAGATTTGAGCACCCCCTTGAAGTATTTGTGGAATCCAGTGGATGGAGAGACCTAAAGGTGGAAGAACTATGGAGCAAAGTCATAGTAGCTGCAAGTACAATGCATTCAGGATGTATGTATTAAAAATGCCTGAAAAAAATGCCTGAACGAGGATGTGGCAGTAGCAATGGAAACCCGAAATGTTTCAAAGACTATGCCTCATATTTGTGGTATTGAACATGGGCAAGGTCCCTAGCACTTGGAGATTTGGGGGTAGGAAACCAACCACTGAAGAAACCCTATATTTCCAAAGAATTTGAGATGATAGCCTATTATGTCAATCATACTTACATTTTTAAAGGGAAGGAAACAACGTTGACCTTTTAAAAAAAATGTGGGAGTGTGAAATGAAACACCCAACTTGTCTTGGGTTTTGCTAATAAGCATGGTTATTATGCTTATATTATCTGTCACTAGATGGAGTCCATGAGTCCAGGCAACTTTTGGTTGGACTTTTCTATATATCTCTTCCTATGATTCCTGTTCTGTGCCTTTGAAAGGTAGAGTAATACTTTTTTTAAAAAAGTTGACAAATGGGTTCGATTGGCAGAATTTTTAGACTTGCCTTAAAAGAAAAACCATTAGTTTGTAAAACAGCAAAGTAATCTTTTCAATTCTTCACATTCCCAACCCCCCAATTTTTTTATTAAAGATCTCTAAAGACCACAGTTTAATATCAGTACTAAATCTTTCTGGTATTGAGTGCCTTTAATATAATTCATTATTGAACATGAATTTAAAAATTGTTATCCTCTGGGTGCCCTCCCCCCACCCCCAAGAGCTCTTGATTTCAACCCAGTTATACATTCTCCTCCCCCACCCTCATAAATTGTTTCAAATACTAGTAAGAACAATTGTTACAATGCCTACTAAGGGTCAATATTTAGCATACCACAACAGGTGTGTGGGTTTCTAAAACCTTACATGGGGGGCTTCCTAGGTGGTGCAGTGGTTAAGAATCCGCCTGCCAATGCAGAGGTCACGGGTTCGATCCCAGCTCCAGGAAGATCCCACATGCCGCGGAGCAACTAAGCCCGTGTGCCAAAAAAAAAAAAAAAAAACTAAAACCTTACATGGTGTAACGCATCTTGAGAGAAAGACCCAGATAAGTAATTTTTCTTTATCAAGGCTGCCAAAAGATAAGAAACCTGAAGCTGATAACAGATAATAGTTATAAGCTTACTTTGCCCAATTTTTTTATGTTAGGACTAGGCAACATGTGGATGAATACATGAAGTGGTTGCAGAAAGTTATCTTGGGAGCTCTCTAGGCCCCAAAGAGGGTTCTGTTATACTTGCTCAATTAGTCTGTATATAAGGCAACATGTGGGCAAGATATGATCTAATTCCTTTTTTGTCTTTCTGCTACAGCACGTGCCCTTATAGTCGACCTCCCTTTGGCTATGGAAATTTTCCAAGTTCAATGCCAGAATGCCTTGGTTATTATGAAGACAGATACCAAAAACATGAGGCTATGTTTTCAGCTTTAAATAGAGACTACCCTTTTAGAGACTACCCAGACGAACGTGCTCACAGCGAAGATTCTCGGAGTTGTGAGAGCATGGATGGGACCTCTTACTATAACAGTCATAGCCACAGTGGGGAAGAATACTTAAATCCCATGCCTCAGCTGGACATTGGAGCCTTGGAGAACGTCTTCACAGCCCCAACATCAACTCCCTCTAGCATCCAGCAAGTCAATGTCACTGACAGTGATGAGGAGGAAGAAGAAAAAGTGCTCAGGAATTTATAATTTTAAAACAAATATGCACAGAAAATAAACATTTCTTAAAATATATTCTGGGTCACTGGGTGTGAGAAAAAAAAGCCTGGAATGCTTTGCTGAGAGATTTCAGTCATGATTTGAGGAGTCAAAACCAAATGCAATTTATGCCTTCAAAAAGTTTTGATTAGTGAGGTTGGAATCCTGATATTTCATCGTAGGAATGTTTGAGATACGAAGTAGTTTATTTTTATGGCTGAAATTTGCATCAGCATATATTATCATTACTTTATCTTGGAATGTGAAAAATACAGAATCCTCACAATTATATGTGAGGGGAAAGGGGATATATAATCTGGCATGACAAGTGTGATTTGTATTTTGTCTCAGGATACATTTATTTTTCTTTGCATGATTTTTTGGTTTGGTGTTTATGTAATACTTATGGATTGTTTCAGTTTTATGTAACATTTTGCAAATATTTGGATGACTTTTAGTAGTAAATTGGGACTCAGTTACTAAATTTAATGTACACTGATAACCAATTATAAGTTGCAAATCTGTTTTAACGGAACCTGAGTAATTCCTTCAGCTAAATTAGTCATTTCTTTTCCTAAACATTTTCATCATCTTTTTTGGATATCTTTTTCCATTTGGTATACATTGTTCTATTTTTGTTATACTTAAATAAACAGAGAAAATTGTTCTTTTTGAATGTTTTCTGTTTGGGGATAGAAATAAGCAAAACGAGTATTGTTCAAATGAGAATGGTTTCCATACCACATGCAGATAGTTATTTTTACTTAATAGTCTCTAGAATTGTACAGATGCTGTTAGCTTACTTGGAAATGTATCAACAAAGATGGTGTGCACATATTCTGATGCCATTTCCAAACTCTTTACAGGTGTGTACCTATGACTTAAGCACGCCCCTAAATGGAAGAGCTCTTCCAGATTGGGTTCAAGCAGCTGTCTTTAAAGCCATGGGGTTCATTTAACAGCACATGGAGTTTGTTTAATTCACAATGAGCAAAAAAATCCTATTTGCGATGTGGCCTCTTGGTAAATGCCCACTTATGGATGGAGAGAATCATATTAGCACAGGATCAGAACCACCAGAGTTGGGATCAGGGTGAGAGAGATCTACAGGACACGAAGTGAATTGATGATCAGAAATAGCCATGAGCCAATACACTTTTCCCCAGTGATCTGTATAATTTATGTAAGTTGAAATCTTTTACTTAAAACTGCTTGGAAATTGTGTATGGAAACCTGTTCTAAGCTTCCAGCTTCTTCCTTTACTAAACCCGTATTTGTTCTTTAAGCAAAGGCTGTTACTGTAATACATTTCATCAACCATATACTTAATTGTATGTAACATTTCCTCTTAGCAATGAAATTTTTCTTTTCATATTTTATATTCATTATTACTCTGTGCAATATCATTTGAATGTGGTTAAAGACCAAAACTTGAATTTCTTGGTAGAGAGCAAACACGTAACTTCACATCAGGACTACAGCACATTTGATGTGATACTTTGAGCCATTTTATCCCATCTCATTTTAACAACACCTTAGTGACTAAACTGGATTTTGATCATAGACCTTATTTTTTTTAATTGAAGTATAGCTTATTTACAATATTATATCAGTTTTCAGGTGTACAACATAGTGATTCAATGTTTTTATAGATTACACTGCATTTAAAGTTATTATAAATACTGGCTATATTCTCTGTGCTGTACACTATATCCCTGTAGCTTATTTTATACATAGTAGTTTGTACCTCTTAATCCCCTATCCCTATTTTGCCATCCGGCCCTCCGCCCCCATTCCCTCTCCTCACTGGTAGTTTGTTCTTTATATCCGTGAGTCTGTTTTGCTATAGTCATTTGTTTTGTTTTATTAGATTCCTATGTAAGTGAAAAAATACAGTATTTGCCTTTCTCTGTCTGACGTATTTCATTAAGCACAATAGGGAATTCCCTGGTGGTTCAGTGGTTAGGAATCTGCGCTTCCACTGCAGGCTGCATGGATTCAATTCCTCTGGGTTGGGGAACTAAGATCCCACATTGCTGCATGGTATGGCCAAAAAATAAACAAAAACAAAAACGTATAATACCCTCTAGCTCCATCCATGTTTTTGCAAATGGCAAAATTTCATTGTTTTTATGGTTGAGTAATATTCCATTGTGTGTGTGTGTATCTTCTTTATCCATTCATCTATTGGTGAACACTTTGGTTGTTTCCATATCTTGGTTATTGTAAATAGTGCTGCTGTGGACACTGGGATGCATTTATCTTTTCAAATTAATGTTTTCATTCTTTTTGGATATATACCCAGGAGTGGAATTGCTGGATCATATGGTGGCTCTATTTTTAGTTTTTTGAGCAACCTGTGTACTATAGTGGCTTCACCAGTTTACATTTCTAACAACAGTGTACTAGGGTTCCCTTTTCTCCACATCTGCACCAACATTTGTTATTTGTAGACTTTTTGGTGATAACCATTCTGAGAGGTGTGACGCAGTATCTCCAACAAACCTTGTTCTTATAGACAGATTGGTTGGGGGAATCCCTTTGTAAGGCAGTGGAATAATATAGAGCGTAGTTCAGTGTTTCCTGACTGTCTTCAGGATAGTCCTACACTGCAAATTCCTTCCCCAATATTCATTTTAATGGCTATTGAGTCAGGGCAATTCTTTCAGTCTTCTTCCTTCTCTTCCTTAATGCTGGGATCAGAAGTCAGTTTAGATTATTTACAGATCCACAAGATAATTTGGGCTGGGAAATATGGGTATGTCTTGGGTGAACCAATATCCAATAGCAGTTAAGCATGCCTAGCTATAAATTTATAGCTCTTCAAACTGCTGTTAGCTCTGACTAGAAACCTATAGACTAAAAAAGCCCTGCCCTATTGGAATGAATTCATTTGCTTCAAGTCATCAAAGTGAAATTCTCTAAGAATGAAACCACAAGCACTTCCTAATAAGTTTCAGTGCCTTGTCTGTTCTTAGTATAAATTGGAGGTAACCATATTTGTAATAAGAATAACTTCCTTTAAAAGTGTGTTGAATGTCACTCAGACTGTTTTGTGCTTTGGACAAATCTGCCCTTCCTCTTTGCAAATAAAAATTCTTTCACTACAAAGAGTCTGAAAATAGATTTAGTCCCAACTTTCAAGTAGCTGAATTATCAAATTTAGAAAGTCAAGCGCAGTCTTTCTCTAAGAGTGTAAGTTGGAACCCAAGCCTTTTAGATATTCTGACAATATTGGGGCAAATAATTTGGGAAAATGTCAATATATTCCATGTCCCACCTTGGAGAGTATCAATGCCCATTGTCTTTGTAAAACTTCTCAAAAATCTTGTGAAGAAACACGTTGATCTCTGTTTATCTCAGTGCTCACCTACCTTAGCTTGAGTATCCTTTTTTTGTTTTAGCATAATGTCTACTAACAGAATCCACTCTGGAAAATGCTACTTATAGCTGGTTGCTTCAGTTTTCAATGGTTGGCTTCACATATGGTTTTTCGCATTGATCAGAAAAATCCTTAAATCCTTTACTGAAAGAAGGTGGTGGCTAATTAAACTGTTTTCTGCATTAAGTATCTGATGGTCTTAAAAGATTGAAGAACTGAATCTTACAGTTGTTATAAATTTTGATTGTCCACTAAACTGGCTTTTTAATGAAAGTTGATATTGCACCCAAGAATTCAAGTGGGCAAATATGCTAAATTCCTATATATTTTTCATAGTGAAAACCAGCTGTCAGAAGGATTATTCCTGAGCCACAAATACAGGCTACTTTTGAAAGTTCTAGTTTGGAGTTCATTTCAAAATGAAATTCTGGGGATTCTATGTGCTACTAGCAGTATTTTAAAATAGTGTAATGTTAATGTGAGCAGCATAATTCAGAAAAAGCTATCCTACATGTTAGAACAGACTCTGCTGAGAAACATCCTTTTCTAGCTTTCTGAATCATCTTAAGTGTTTAGGATTTTAGAGAAATTCCAGAGCTTCATGATAAAACTACTTTTCTGAAAACAAGTGTGGAAGGAGTGAGTTTCTTTTTCTTTTCTTTAAACTAATTTTTATTGGAGTGTAGTTGCTTTATAATGTTGTCTTCTATTGCACAACAAAATGAATCAGCCATACACATATATCCCCTCCTTTTTGGATGTCCCTCCCATTTAGGACACCACAGTGCATTAAGTAGAGTTCCCTGTGCTATACAGTATGTTCCCATCAGTTGTCTATTTTATACATAGTATCGAGTGTATATGTGTCAGTCCCAGTCTCCCAATTCCTCCCACCCCACCTCTTCCCCCTTGGTATCCATACATTTGTTCTCTACATCTGTGTCTCTGTTTCTTCTTTGCAAAAAGGTCATCTGTACCATTTTTCTAGATTCCACATATATGCATTAATATACAATTTTTTTCTTTCTGACTTAATTCACTCTGTATGATGACACTCTGTAGGTGCATCCACATCTCTATAAAGGACCCAGTTTTGTTCCTTTTTATGGCTGAGTAGTATTCTACCACATATATGTACCACATGTTCTTTATGCATTCCTCTCTTGATGGACATTTAGGTTACTTCCATGTCTTGGCTATTTTAAATCGTGCTGCTATGAACATTGGGGTGCATGTGCCTTTTTGAGTTATGGTTTTCCCTGGGTGTATGCCCATTAGTGGGATTGCTGGGTCATATTGTAGTTAATATTTTTAGTTTTTTAAGGAACCTCCATATTGTTTTCCATAGTGACTGTATCAATTTTCATTCCCACCAACATTGTAAGAGAGTTCTTTTTTTTAGAAGGGGTTAGTTACTTTCTAATTCTACTTGATGAAAAATTCCACATCCTCTAGACAGATTTACTCTTTATCTCTACCTTCTTCATTTTAACTGCCTGACCCAATCCTATGTCTCCTTTCTGATGGGTAACACTTGCTGAGTTAAAAATATATATATGCAGTACGTGAGAGTTGTGAGTTACATTTTTGGGGGGGCAAAATGAGGATTGTAGCCCAGGAGACAGCATTTCAAGAACTGCTCTGAGGAGGCGAGGGAAGGAGCCAGAATATATGGAAGTTTTGTAACAAAGGACAGGCAGTCAAGAGATTATTGTTAATTAAAGGAAATCAGATATCTCAAGTTAAGGAATTTAGCGCTATTCTATATGTGGGAAGATGCAAGAGTCTGGGCTCACTGAAATCGTTCCTTTGATGTGCACCTCAGATATCTCAGCCAGTATCCTGACACATACTGAGTTTCCTCAGGGCTCACCACAGAGAGTAGCTGCAGTCTGAAAGCTGCTAGATGGCAGGCATTCTTTTCAGCCCTGAGTTACCACAGCTCCCATAGAGGACTGTGACATCATTTGTTTATTGATATGGCAGGAAATACTCCACTTCTCAGATATTCCATTCCATTTATAAATATTCCATTTATTACACACACAAATCTTAGTAAACTTTTCACTAAATGATGAATGCTTGCAGGAAAGGGGGGAGATGGAGATGGCGGAGGAGGAGTATTTGCTGTTCCTTTATATCCCTGGCTCCTCTGAAACCATTTTAGGGAAGTATTTTCTACGTATTCTTTTTCAAAGGAAGATCTTCCAAAAGCTACATTTGTGCCTGTATTCCCTGGGACACTGTCTGTGGAGGCTGATAACCCCTCCTGGAAAGGGTCTTTTCTTTTAAGCTGCTCATAATTACGTGGGTCACAGGCGACGGAAAGGTGTGGGGTGACCAACAGTTCTGGTTGCCCAGTACTGGGGGTGGGTGGGGGTGGGGTCCCAGGACCTAGGACCAGTGATAAAACCGGGAAATTCCTGGGCAAACTGAGATAAGCTGATCACTCTAGTGAATACAGTGAGTGTCAGATCATCTGGATCTATGCAGATCTATGCTTAGCACATTGTGCTATGACCATCACTCACAAAGGCAGATTACAGCTGAACTTGTGTCGGGCCTATTAGAAAGACTTAGGGTAAATTACAGGATGCATGAGCACTATAAGAGAACTGGAGACACATAACTGTTTGTTCCTGGGATGCTTTTATCCCACAACTTCAAATGTACTTGGAAGACAAAGAAAAATGACCAAAGCCATACCTTTTAGTGATATTTCACATTATAAACCAGGGAAAGAAAGCATTTTTGTGAATATAAAGTCCTTGTTTTAAACTTTCTTACTGTTTCCCCAACAACGATAGTGGACTATTGGCCAGAGGCTTTAGGACAATGCAGAGCTGGGCTGTTTTGGCACACAGAATGTTTCAACTCTCAGACACTTTTTTAAGCGTCTGAGACACTAGCTATGGTGGTGTTCTTCAGATGTGGTCCGTGCACTGCTTGCAACAAAATGATCTGGGATGCTTGTTAAAAATGCAGCCATTCCCTAGATCTACAGAATCAGAAACTCTCTGGCTAGAGCCTGGGAATGTGCATTTTTAATAAGCTCCTCAGGTGATTCTTAAGCACTCCTACCTTTGACACCATGTAAAGTTTGTAAGACATTTAAAATTTTGTTATGAAAACAATATAACTGCACGAAAGGGAATTTTCAGAGAAGAAAAAACCTGTAATCCATCCAATAATTGTTTTTATTTTATGCTGGTCTTTCTGTATTTGCCCATATACACACATTTTTCACACAATTGTAATCACAACACATACACAACTTTGGATACATACAAATTTGCATTTCCTAAATATTTTATCATGAGCTGTTTTTCATACTCTATAGCTTCATAAATGATGACTTTTTAAAAATTAATTTATTTTATTGGCTGTATTGTGTCTTTTTTGCTGTGTGCGGGCTTTTAGTTGCAGTGAGTGGAGGCTACTCTTCGTTGTGGTGTGCAGGCTCCTCATTGCTGTGGCTTCTCTTGTTGCGGAGCATGGGCTCTAGGTGCATGGGCTTCATTAGTTGCAGCACATGGGCTCAGTAGTTGTGGCTCACGGGCTCTAAAGCGCAGGCTCAACAGTTGTGGCACACGGGCTTAGTTGCTCCACGGCATGTGGGATCTTCCTGAGGCAGGGATCGAACCCGTGTCCCCTGCATTGGCAGGAGGGTTCTTAACCACTGAGCAACCTAGGAAGCCCAATGATGACTTTTTATGTCTGCATAATATTGCTTCAGGCAGATGTGCCACAACTAATCATATGAAAGGATTAGGGTTGCAGTTGCTTCCGAACTGGTTTCAGTAATTCGTCCTAGTAAAGTTCAATGATGGGATTTCAGAATGAGCACTCTCACAGACTAGAGGCTTTTATATGAGAGAAAAGTAAATTTTTAACTAGTTTAATCCACTATAATTTTGTGTTTTCTGCCACATGCAGCTGGACCAAATTCTCATTCAGAATTCTTCCCCTCCAGAAAGTTTTCTCTAACCTTCAAAGACTTAGTTGTTGCTGATTTGTATTCCCACAACACCTTCATTTCTATCTCCCACTACATTCTAAGCTCCTTGAGGGCGAACCAGGGCAAATACCTTAGAGACTAGAAAAATAAATATATGGCGGCCAACAGACTAGCAGACACAGCCCTGTATTCTCAGCCAGTGACTAATGGAATTCACAAGCTGCCTGACAAGCACTGCTTCCCATGATTGACTGCCTGTAAGAATTACCAGTGGACTTAAAAACAACAAAAAAAAAAACCCAAAAACCCCTGGATCTCCACAATTTGAATATTTGAGGATGGGAACTGGAATAAATAGCCAGGCTTTGTCTCTCAAGGACACTTTTAGATAACAGTCATGGAGGGACAGAGAGGGGCTAAACCCTATCTGAGTAAAGATCAAGAGGTCATATATTTTCCATCTTTGGGGCAAGGGAGACATTGCACATGCACAGAAAGGTTCCTTGGGGGTCAAAAAGGAGGGGGGCACCACCCTATAATATGTGATGCCAAGGCCACCCCATAGGCCTCTGGGCTGGAATCCATCTTGGGAAAAAGTTGCGCACACATGTTGGGGAGGGTCCTAGGACACGTCAGGTGTGGAAAAAAACCCAGATAATTGGCCAAAGGTCAATAGACCCGGGAGAACTGCCCTGTATAAATGACTTAACCGCCTCTTTACTGTGCTCCCCCTCATTAGGGGGGATGCCCACACCCTTTCTCTCTGGGTGTGCATCTCTGCCTTACTTCTCTCCTAACTAAACAAACTGTTTCTCTGTGTACTCCCCCACTTGTTGTACTGTGTCTCTAATACGAGGGTGAGTCAAAAATTATCTGCACTCTGGCTGTAGAATTTATTTTAATTAACTTTTAGAAAAGACAAATACATCATTTTTTGACACAATCTCCTTGCCTTTCAATACGCTTTTTCCATCTGTCAACAAGCTTTCCGGTTCCCTCATTAAAAATGTTTTAGGCTGAGCTGAGAGCCATGAATGCACTGCTGTCTTCACTTTATCAGAAGTGAATCCAATATGCAATGGAACATTACTCAGCCATAAGAAGGAATGAAATTGAGTTATTTGTAGTGAGGTGGATGGACCTAGAGACTGTCATACAGAGCAAAGTAAGCCAGAAAGAGAAAAATATCGTATGCTAACTCATATATATGGAATCTAAAAAAAATGGTTCTGATGAACCCAGTGACAGGGCAAGAATAAAGATGGAGATGTAGAGAACGAACTTGAGGACACAGGGTGGCTGAGGGGGTGAAGGGGAAGCTGGGACGAACTGAGAGAGTAGGGGAAGTTGCCGCATAACATAGGGAGATCAACTCAATGATGGGTGATGACTTACAGGGCTGGGATAGGGAGGGTGGAAGGGAGTCACAGGAGGGGGGGCATATGGGATATATGTATAAATACAGCTGATAAACTTTGGTGTATGGAAAAAAACTGGCACAATAGTGTAAAACAATTATATTCCAATAAAGAGCTTAAAAAAATATTCAGTACGAAAAATATACTAAAAAAAAAAAAAAAGGGAATCCAGCTCCTTCTTGATGGCTTACACTTGTGCGACCCTCCTTGAACTTCTCTAGCCATTCATGCACACCTCTTCACGACAAAACACTTTCTCCATACTGCACACAAAGTCTTGATAAATAACGGCACCAGGTACACTCTCAGACCACAAAAAACGAATCACTGCACGCTGCTCTTCTTTCGTGCAATCACAAGTGGGGCATCCATTTTTGCTCACACAGCAGTTACAAATGAACTGATGTAACACATTCACACCTGCACAGCAGTGAGTGGGGAGACAGTAGCCTTCAACAGAAAGTGCTGATAAGACAGTGTGGGCAACAGAAGTTTTAATATAACCAGAGTGCAGTTAATTCTTGACTCACCCTTGTAATAAGCTTTGTACTTGTTTTTACAGTTTTTGCCTCCTTGAGAAATGCATTTTTCAGTGGAGGTAAGAACCAGGGAAAATTTGCTTCTAACCTCTAGCCCTTGTTGGTCCAGTGGCTAGGATTCCTGGTGTTCATCCTGGCTACCCAGCTTCGATTCCTGGGCAGGAATCTAAGATCTCGCTTCAAGCCATCGTTCACTGCTGCCTGTCCAAGATCACTACTATGTACAACTGTATCTGGTATTCTATGGGATTATCTCAGTCTTCATAACAAGCTTGTAAATAGGTGTTTTCTTTATTTAACCAATGAAAAAACTGAGGACTTAAGTGAAGTAACTTATCCAAGGCCACCCACCAAGTGAGTGGAAGAAACTGAGACTCAAGTGAAGAACGAGTGACTTGTTCCACAGCAAACAGCTCCTCCATGGAAGAGCAGAACTCAGGTCCAGCGGGAAACAGTTCAACTTTGTACAGAGATATAGTGCATAAATTGGTAGTTATGATGTACTCAAACATTTTCTTAAACTGTCTGTGATATTAAGATTTATAACAATAAATATAGATTTGTTCTTTGTTTCTGGCACAGAGCTTTCCAAAGCGATCAGAGCACTAAGAACATCTTCTGTTCTGATAGTTGGTCTTTGATCCTGACATAGGGCTCCTGAAACCCTTGTAGTTTCCTGGGTGATAGGAGTGTCTTTGTTCTGATAAGGTGACTCTGGGTGGGCTCCTGAATGACTCTGGGATGAGGGCTGGTCACCAGAAAGACCAAGCCATGAGTAGAAGCTTGGAATTTTCAACCCCACCTCTCATTCTCTTGAGAAGGGAGAAGGGCTGAAAATGGAGTTGATCTATCATGCCTATGTGATGAAGCCTCCATAAAAATCTCCCAAGTATGAGGTTCTGAGAGCATCCAAGTTGGAAGCTCCATGCCCTTTCCCCCATACCTTGCCCTGATGCGTCTTCATCTGGATGGTCCTGACTTATATGCTTTTATAATAAGCCAGTAATCTAGTAAGTAAAATGTTTCTCTGAGTTCTGTGAGCCACTCTAGCAAGTTGATTGAACCCTAGGAGAGGGTCATTGGGAAGCTTCATTGTATAGCTGGTCAGTCAGAAACACCAGTGGTAACCTGGGCTTATGACTGGCATCTGAAGTACGGTGGAAACAGTCTTGCAGGACTGAGTCCTTCACCTGTGGGATCTGACCATATCTCCAGGGGGTTGGTGTCAGAATTGAGCTACATTGTATCAGTAGAATACCCAGCTGGTGTCATGGAGAATTGCCTGCTGGTGGTGTGGGAAATGTCCCCCTACCCCAGGCTGGAATTGGTGATCAAACCATTTCAATGCCCTCAAATGAAGCCATTATTCCTTTGTTCTCAATTTCCTTTTATAATAAATTTTACTCTTTTCAGTGAATTAGGAAAACACAGGAAAGCCCCAAATCCTAGAAGAACTACCCTCCCATGTTTTTTGTGCAAACATAATTATGCATGTACTTTTTTCTAATTTTAAATGTATTCATTGTTATTTTATGCTTGTAAGAGTAATAATGATTATAAAAATTTATAGCAGTGAACACACTAAAAAATTATAAATCGTTGTAGTTCGGTCATTCATAATTAATCAGATCACCAGTCATTTTGCTTCATATATTTTTGTAGACTTTTCCACACATATACACAGTGACAAAAATGAGATCATAATAGGACTTTAAGGTACAACTCCCTCCTTCTTTTAATGTAATATGCCATAAACACTTTTCCATGACATTAGATTTCCTCCACAACATGATTTCTAAAAATTTTTAATTATGAAAAATTTCAGACTATATACAAGTAGCATAAATACTGTCATAAGCCTTTTCTACCTATCACTCACATTCAATGATCACCAATCCTATACTTTCCTACTCTCCTCACCTCCCATGGATTTTTAAAAAGCAAATTGCGAATATCGTTTTATCCATAAACATTTTAGTATGTGCCTCTAAAAGATGGGGACTCAAAAAGAAAACACTAAAATTGTAATCATTCATTAATATCAAATATCCAGCATTCAACTTTTCCAATTGTCTCATAAATGACTTTTTTTTTCTTTTTACAATTGTATGTTGAGTCAGGATGCAAGGAAGTTCTAACCATTGCATTTGGTTCAGATATATCCTAAGTTCTTTTTCTGTATGTTCCCATTTGTTCTTTTTTTTCTTTTATTTTTTTTTTATTGTCAAAGAAGAAACTAGGTTTGTTTTGCAGCGTACTCACATTCTGAATTTTCCTGACTGCATTCCCTTGCTGTCATTTAACATGTTTCTCTGCCCTCTGAATTTTCTCTCAATTGGTGATTAGATCTAGAGGTTTGATCAGAACACTTCTTGGTGGTGGATTGTACTTCTACCAAGAAGTACTAACCTAGAATACAACTTTTAATGGTTTACTTGGTATAGATATAACGTAATGCCTTTAATTGATCCCTTTCTATTGGAATTTAAATTATTTCTGACATGTATTGTGATTACCAACATTGAGAGCACAACAAATTCTTTTCTTTAGAAGAGATTCCTGTAAGTAAATTCAGTGCCAGAGCTTAAAAAGTATGACTTGTAAAAGTTTCCGTGGAGTTAAACTTTCTAAGAGGCTCTCTTGGTTCCTCCGAGCAAGGCCAGAGCACAGAGGCTGCTTGGGTCTGAGGATAAGTGAGAAGATGTCCCATTCTCCTGAGGTCACTCTCTCTTTGATGCGCTGTCGCCTCTGCCAGCGAGCAGTGCAGAGGCTGCACATAGAACCAGGGCTCCATGATGGCAGATGCAGCCACTCTCCACCCCAACCCCAGGCCTCCCTCCTTCTCCGGCCCTCTGCCCCACATCTCAGTCTCAACACCTTCTTCACCCTGAGCGAGGAGACTCAGCATGTGGAGTGAAGTGTCTGCCAGGCCAGAGGAGTGCTCATTCCCTTGGATCCTGTGTTAGGTTTATAATGCCGGGATTCCGGGTTCATAACTTCTTGTGACACCACAGGTACTTAGCCTAGCTCCTCCCACGTGATAATTTGTTTGCTGTTGGGCCTCGTAGGAGTCGGTGTAGCAGGGCAGCCTAAGTCTCCCCAACAGCTTTCATTGGGAACCAAGACATCTGAATTATTCTGGAATCTCTAAAGGCTCAGTTCTTCACCAGAAGATGAAGCAGCCCATTCTCCACTCTGGTTTGTAGGAGAATGGAGGGGCACTCCCAACCCCACTTCCACCTGGGATTGTTGAACTTTTATCATATAATGGTGCGAGCCTGTAACAGGCAATCAGTCCAGGGCACTGATGAAGGCAGAAGCATTTCACATTTGCAAGGGATCTTACTGAGAAAGCAAGAAGGCCAAGCAGGTGACTTCAAGGAGCTGGAAGAAATGACTTGAGCAAAGGCCTTGTGCGCCTGCTCTCTTTGGTGGGACCAACCTTGCAACAAATGAGCAGAGGTCAGAGTCGATCTGATGTAGGTAAAGATCCTAAATATAAAAAAAGTTGATAAAAGAGCTTACTGATTCAGGACACTGAATTCTGCTGCTTTGAGAGGAACACCAGAGTCAACCTTTGTAATATTCCAGCTTTGTTTAGCTTGTCAAACCTGGATGGAGCAAAAAAGCCCCAGGATCCACCCACTGCATCACAAACAAGTCTGAACAAGCTGGGCACTGTCCATCAGATATCCAGGCGTTCTGATGGTCCAGTTCTGACCACCAGCCAAATGTAAATCGAGAAATCCCAAGTGATCCATCATGCTTTAGCCACATGTGAGGTTAATACTCTGTCTTTGAGAAGCACACAAAGGGCCATTTGAGTAGGAAAGTCCCACCAAATCCTGCTGAAACACATAGCTCACATTCGGATCATCTTTCTGAACAGAGTCTTGGTTTGGAAGGCACAGCTGTTGCTGAGACCCCTGAATACAGCCTGCTGTTCTCTGTGGAAGTGAGGGTAGATTAGCATGGTTAACTTGGGGTGCACTAAAGCCCTCCAGACTGCCCCTTCCTCCAAATAGCCGGGCCCCTGGGAGCCAGATGCTGGTGTTCAGCATAGGTACCCATGTCTGCTTGCCAGTGGGCAAAGCTGGGTGGTAGCTGAACTTTTCGTAGGACTTTAGGAATGTCAGCACCCTTCTCAGGGGCTTGGTTCCATTGAACCAAGGTACACATGGGCTCTGCTTCATACTGGGAAGTCCCCTTAGGAGTAAGCACTCAGTACTTCTCTTTTCTGGGACTGTGATGATTAGGAGAAGCGGCCTTCTCTGACTCAGCCCCCGGAAGTGTGGCTTTTGGTGAGTTCCATGAAACATGAGACATGGACCAAGGACAAAGCCGGAATCAGGTTTATGCCTTTAACAGCTGTGGTTTTCAAACTGTTTCAGATTGTAGACGTTCAAACAACAGCTGCAGATTTATTCCTTGTTCTTGGGATGGGAGGTGATGGGTGCAAATACAATGGAAACACAACCGCCATGACTATTTTCTGTGTCAGTAAATCCCAAGTCATGTCTTGGGTTCTGTGAAATAAGATGGAAAATTAGTGATCTGCTAAACCTAACTAAAACCAATACATGGAGTTAGGTATCCCTAACCCCTGTGACTTTCCAAATTCAAATTAATAGTTTGGTTTAAAGATGCCCCAGATTCTTGGAGTTCCAAGAGACCTTAAAGTTATCTAGTCTACATACAGGAACCACACGGTCCTCCTGTGTCACTCCTCATTTATATGTCCATGACAGACAGATTGCTTTCTTAAGGACAAACACATTTTAAAGGCTTTTGACAGACACTGATGAATTCCTCTCCAGTAAAGCTCACAGCAGGGGCCCAGCAGTCTCTGAAAGACTAAATTGCCAGTTTTTTAGCCACTTGACTAATGTGAGATCTCATTTTTCCATTGTTCTTTTATTGTGCTGTCTGTATGTTTTGAGGGTCAATATGGAGTATAGAATTCCCAAAGGCAAAACCACACTTTTGCAGTCCCTGTGATGAGAGGCTGAACACATAATAATAAGGAAGTAACATTTATTGAAAAGGTATGCAGTGCCAGACATTAGGCATGAGCTCATAGGTGCACAATGACCCACTTTGTAGGGGAAGCTCAGAAGGGCTGAGCCACTTGCCTGAGGCCACATGGGGACCAGACTCGGATCAGTGTGACAGGAGCCTGCCTACCAGCCTGTTGCCATGCTGCTTCCACGTGGTCACTACAAATGAATATTTGTGCAGAGGTTGATTAATGGGTGTTTCTTCTGGTGGGGTAGACCTGAGCAACTCAGAGGGAGCAGCCGTCAAAATGGGCTAAAAATGCCATCCTCGTTCTCCCAGTCAGTCTGGACTGGAACTGCCCCAACACGTTTCAGGAACGTTAAACTGAGTTTGAGGGTACAACCTGAGGTGGTATTTTTCCTAAGGATTTCTTATGACTGGACACTCTAAGAAGGAAGCTTGAATTATCCCATATAAAAATACAGCCATCTAAGATCATCAGAGGCATTTCCTTTTTAGAGTGTGCAGTGCTAATAATAGCCCCAAACTCCTCAACCCAACTTTCCAGCTTTTTAAAAGAATAGTACTTGTGAGAATGTCTGAATGCTTGTGACTGGTGGGATTTATTCCACCCAGTGTTTCCTGTGGCTTCCCTGAAGGAGAAGGTGAAGGATTCAGAGCTGTTGGCTGTCATAGTGTCTGTGCTGCGCAAGGACCTGTGAGGGGCCCCTGGCTGCTGAGTGAGAGCCAGAGGGAGAGACAGCCCTCTAAGGAAGTGAGGCGGGAATGTGAGACAAGAGGAGGAGAGAGGCCCTGAGGGCTTTTATGGAGAACTCAGAACTAAATCAGATCATCTGTCCTAGGTTCAGGGAGCTGAAAGAACAGGCCCCTTTCTCCATATTGTTGTCTTTTGGGCAGCCCTGCTCCTGCCAGCCCAGAATTCCATGTCCGACGGGACCTGAGGAGGGACTGCAACCTCTAAGATGTGAAAGGTCTTGGCAAAGTGGAGAGTGATTTATAAACTAAATTATTCCCTGAAGGTTTTCTGCTCTTGCCAACTCCATGTCTTCCACAACATATCTACCCAAGGAGGCCCTCTCCCTGCCGCAGTGCCTGTGGGACAATTCGCCATGTTTCAAGGTTCTTTAAAAAAATTTCTGGAGTATAATTTACATATAGTATAAATTTACGTAAAGAAACGGATAGATGTGGTTTCAGGGACTCTGAGGAGCCTGGTCCCTTATGTCTCAGTGCAGAAAGAATTCAGTGAGAGGCAAAGTGATAGGTAAGAAGTGATTTATTAGAATAGGATACTTGTGAGGCTTACAAGCAGGCGGGCAAGAGGGAGCCGTGCCCGAGAACTTAGTTGGCTACAGTTTTATAATCAAAGGAAAAGTGGGGAGGAGGAAAGGATATTCTTTGTCTTTCTTGAGTTGACGTCATGCTTCCATCATCAGCTCCTTCTCCAGCTTGGGCAGGGTAGTTTCTTGTCCCTGTGTGGTCAAGCCAGGACTATAAAAATTATTTCAGGTCTCTGTACAATGAGCACCTTTCCATAAATTATTGTATTTTTATGTGTGCAGAGAGCACATCCTAGAGATCATTTACTTACTGAGCTCACTGGGCAGAATCTGGGTCTCATGCCACCACTGTTTCATTGTTTTGGGGCATATCTCATGCTTGTATTGTATGGTTTTGTTGCTAAGCAAGCCTGCTTCGTTTTGTGGTTAAGCAGACCTGCTTTCTTGAGTAATCATTAGCTTACAGGGGTACCCCATACTTTTTCCTACTTACAATCCCCTAGTGGGATCAACTATTTAATCACCTACTTTGTCCCTTTACTCTGTCCCTATCATTCTCCCCTCCAGGTGTTTACCCCTTTATGCTTAAACGGGGGTAAGGGGTGACGATCAATAATTAACTGCTTCCTGCTGAGATGGGACGTAGGCCTGCCTGGGGAAGGAGTGTAACACCTGGCTGACTGTCCCTTCTCTGTTGGGAGAACCGTAAACCAATGCCACTTTGTTTAGCATCATCCTTTTAGGCCTCTTAGATGTGAAGTGTCAGAGAATGAATCTACGAAAGATATAAATTAAGAGAAATACAGTAATAAGCATTAAAAAGTCATTAAAAGAGATTATAACCATGATTTTGAAGCCCCAAACCATTTTTCCCAAAACAGTTTTCAAATTTGGAAACGGGTCATTTAAGGCCTCAATCTGTTTATTTTTGACTAGGCCCAGAACCTCAATGTTGTATATTTTGCGGTCTACTAAGTCTTTTATCTCAGTTATGGATTTAACCTAATCTTTTTTTATTTCTTTGTTAGTATCATTTGGTGATGAAAATGACTTCCTTATCCCTTGAGAGACAGAGTGGCCCCTAATGTAGTTAGTAAGTCCCTTCTATTTAAGAGAGAGGACAATCAGGGCACAGACAGAAAGGAATATAGAAACAACTGGCTGTTGATGTTGCACAAAAGGGGCTCCAGGAAAGTGTGCCCTGTCTTTTTTTCTGATACCCCCATTACGTGTTCTTTATGATTGCTAAGATTTTCAGTCCTTTGGGTTAAGATCGAGGTTACACCAGTGTCTATAAGAAATTCTATTAAGAGTCCCGACACATCAATGACCACCTGAGGCTCGGCACTCGTTATGTAGGTGGCATCTCTAGGCAGAGCCACTTCTGGCCTTGGCCCCATCAGTCTTCCGATTGTGAAACCGTCAAAGGCCGAGGGGCCCCCATCGCTCCCTGGCGTCTGGGTCATTCCCTCTGCCAGTGAAATGCCCTGGCTGTTTGCAAAGGGCACATCGATCACAATCTTTCTTCCAGTGTCCCTTTTGGGCACACTGGTTTTGCCTGGCGACCCATGGGCTCAGCAGTCTGCCAGGGCCGACTTGGCCTGAAAAGGCCGGCCTCCCTTTGGGTGATCCTTGAGCGGACAAGGCCACGGCAGACATTTGCGCCTTATGTTTATCTCTCTGGGTGCGCTCAGCCTTTTCGGTCATATCCCTATTGTTGACAACCGAATAAGCCAATTGGAATAAGTCATTCATAGGGGTCTGAGGACCAGCAGTCACTTTTTGAATTTTGTGCCTGATATCTGGGGTAGACTGGGCTATGAAATGCAGAAGGGCCTGTCTCTCAGGGGAGGAGGGATCCACATTTGTATACCTCCTAAAAGCTTCCACTAATCTCCCTTGAAAAACTGGAAGATTTTCATCTTGCCCCTGTTGGACTTCTTTCACTTTCTCATAATTGACAGTCTTCACTGTAAGCTTCTTCATGCCTTCTATCAAACGGTTACTCATATGGTCCCTTTTGTCTCAATCAATAGAATTCATCTGGTAATTCCATTGTGGATCAGCCTCAGGGACAGCGTCATTCCCTACTCGGAAGACTGGATGGCCCTGTTGGGCTCTAGTTGCCACTTGGTCAGCATGGGCTCTGGCTGCCCGTATTATACGCTGCTTTTCCTCTGAGGTGCAGCCATGGGAGGGTAAAATCTGCAAATCCCCCCATGTGAGATCAGAAGATCTCATTAACCTGGTAAACTGCTTTGTGAAAAGTTCAGGGTCCTCAGAAAAACTTCCCAATTTATCTTCTGCCAGACTTAGATCGGACATGGAAAAGGACACATGGACCCTTATTGTTCCTTGATATCCATCAGGAACCTCCCTCAGAGGCAGAAGTGTAGGGGCCATTGGTTGGTAACTTATGTCCCTGCGGGTGCTAGCTGGGCTGAGATTAGGTCCCTTGGGTAACTCGGGGTACAGATAAGGAGCTTCTGAATATGGTGGGGGCCTCTCCTCACCCTTGGGTTTGCTTTCCCCTAGGACTTTAGGCTCAGTTGGAGCAGCAGCCCTCACGGATGTAGGAGCCTCTTTTGGAGCAATAGCTCCTCCAAGAGGGTGGGGAACAGCTCCTGCTGGGATGACAGCCACTGCAGGAGCAGCAGCTCCTTCCTGTGGAGGGTCTGGTCTTCGGATGGCCACATAAGCTGGGTCAGTTAAAATGTCCTCTGATTCCTTCTTTAAATTGGCCTTCTGGCTTACATATATGTTAGATTCCCTTTTAGTCACATTTCCCAAATACAAGGTCATAAAAAGTTGACCATATGGAATTTCACTCCATTTTGCTTCCCTTCTACAGTATAAATCTAACTGCAATATAGCATTATAATTCAAAGACCCATTCAGTGGCCACTTTTCTTGTAATTACAGCTCTGTAATTTATATTGTGGCCAGACCTGGTTACATAGCCTGATAAGTGTTTTCTTTTTCAAATCCTGTTGTTCAGATTTTTTCCAGTCCTGGAGTATATTTCCCAGAGGGGTGTCAACTGAGATTGATTTAGGTTGACCCATCTTAGACCCAAAACCTGGGGAAATGTCTTTGATTCCTGAGCTATCCAAAAGTTTTGTTCTTGTGTCAAAATCCACCGTGCAATTTAATCAAGATTTGTACTTACAACTTTAGATGTTATCCCTTCCAAAGTAGTCTCCCAACCAGGTGTTAATGTCTGAGAAATTGCCGAAAAGGAATAGTGCAGAAGGTGTCCCAGTGGTGGTGACAATGAGTGGGAACTGGTCTGGCTGCAAGTTGGAGATAAAGGGCTAACGCTTGTAGGTCCTCCACTGGGCACGCCTAGTAATTAAGGAAAAGTACTTTAAGTCTTAGAAGCTGGTTCCCTGCCAAAGTGAAGAATGAATTGTTTTAGTGAATGCAGAGTTAAAAGAAAAGAAATGGAATAGAGACCGTATGGGAGGAAAATCTCAGTGAAGAAGAGTATAGATTGCTAAATTCTGTCTTAGCATGTAGCAGCTGCCTCTATCCCAGGCTTGTTGTTGGATGTGCACAAGCATAGCCATTCCACTGCCTTCTTCATGTTTCTGTCTTACATAGGTACAGAAGCATCCCAGACAATAAAGTTCCTTCCTTTTCACACACTGTACCCTTGTCTCCTGCACCAGCAACAAGATCCCTTCTAGATATCCATGCCGCCTTTCTATGGCAGCCCATGGTGACTGCCACCATTCCTCCAGTTCCCTGCCTTTAGACATCCATATCATTGTTTTCCTGGCCTGTACCTAGGAACCTGATCAGATCCCCAAAGCATTCGGGGTCGATCAGCCCGATTCAAATGGGATTTGATTGGCCCGACTCAAACGGGCTGTCATTAGTGGAGCGTCCTCCCTGAAATTCTTGGCCCATGGCGTGGTGGAAGATAGATCAGTGATGGCCTGGCATGGGATGGGGGGGTGCGGATTGCTTGGAAGGGACAGGAGAGAATTTTCTGAGGTGAGAAAAGTGTCCTAAATCTTGATTGTGGTAGTGGTTGTATGGGGTGCAAAATTTTGTCAAAATTTATTGAGCTATATGTGCACTTAAAATGGGCACCTATTACTATATGTAAATTTATACTATATGTAAATTATACTCCAGAAATTTTTTTAAAGAACCTTGAAACATGGTGAATTGTTCCACAGGCACTGTGGCAGGGAGAGGATTTGGTATTGTCAGTCATTTTAAATCTAGTCATTCTCAGGGGTATAAAGTGGTATCTCACAGTGGTCTTAATTTGCATTTCCCTGATAACTAGTCATGTTGAAAAATCTTTTCCTGTGCTTGTTATCCATTCATATATCATCTTTTTTTGAAGGGTATGTTCAAATCTTCTGTCCATTTTAAAAGATTGAGTTACTGTCTTTTTATACATTCTGGTTACAAGCCCTTTATCTGATATTTACATTGCAAATATTTTCTTCCAGATTGTGGCTTGCTCTTTCCATTCCTTAATAGTCTTTTGAAATGCAGGTTTGTTTGGTTTTTTTTTAATGAAGTCTAATTTGTTGTTTTTTCTCCTATGGTTTATGCTTTTGTGTCCTGTCCATGAAATCTTTGCCTACCTCGGGGTTGTGAATGTTTTCTCCTGTGATTTCTTCTAGAATCATCCCCATACCTGCCAGATGATGAAACACAAGGCATCTGAGGAAAGAGCCCCTGGGTATCTGGACAAGCATCTCTACAAACACATCTGGGTCCTGAACATGGTGGACACACAGCAGCCTCCCCACCTGAACTGTGCCTTGAGCTGGTCTTGCTGTCCAGCTCTCTCTTGTCTTCTGTCCAGTGGACGACCAGACTCCATTGATGCAGGCGCCCCACAGCTGTCCTGCGATGTCCACGCACATCCCACCCACAGGCCCTGCTCGTGCTGTGGCCGCTCAGCAGCCTCAGCTTGGCTGCAATAACAGGTCAGGGGACGTGCTGGCCCCTCCCAGCCAAGAGGTGGTGCCCAAAGGAGGAGGCCCTGGGCAGCTTTACTCCGTTCAAGACCAGGTAAGGCCTGCAGCAGGCACATCCAGCCCATCAGGGCCCTGGATATAGCCCTATGTGCCACCAACCCTGCACACTCACCGGCAGGCTGGAGGCTCTGTGTCCCCAGACACAAGACACTTCTCGAAGGCGGCCCTGGGATGTGTCTTCAAACCCTTCCACATTTGCCCCAAACTGGCAGGGAGCCCACAGCTGGCTGCCTTCATAGGAGCAAACTGAAGGCATCCCTGAGGACACCATGCATCTTCCCCTGAGTGACCCTGCACATTGTAGACCAGACCGCCAGCCTCTGACATCCGTGTCCCGCCCACCAGCTCCTGCCTGGCCCTCTAGAGACTCCTCACTCCCCAGAGGGCAGGGGTGACCACCCCCTGGGCCTCCCTCTTGCCTCTGCCTGTCCATCCATCCTCCCTGAGTCAGGACACCACTTCCTCCGTGAGGGTCCTAGATTCTGGCCTTGGAGCCCCCACCCCACCCCCCACATGCCCCCGTGAGCTGTGTTGATCACCAGAATTCGTCACCTCAAGAGACCTCAGCAAGATGGACTCCCTGGGACCTCAGAATGGGACTCTGTGTGCAGATGCGCCACTGCAGAGCTGCCCGGGTTGATACGAGGTCATTGACCTGTGTGTGTATGTGGGGGGGATCCTCAAAGGGGAACGTTTGGACACAGACACACAGGGGAGAAGGCAGTGTGACAGCAGAGACAGAGATGGGGCTGGGAGAGGCCGGGGACCGACTGACCCCAGAACCGCAGGAGGAGCGGTCCCCAACACCTTGATCTCGGGCTCCAGGCCCGAGAGTAAATGTCCCCTGTTCCAACCCCCGCCCCCCGTGTGGTGTTCTGTGACAGGGGCCACAGGAAACCCACACCCGGCCTTTGGGGTGGGGGTGGGGGGTGCGCTGTGCTTGTTGAAACCCAGGACCGTCACTGGCCACCTCCCCTCTGGGCATAACCCCCACGCTTCCTTGGGGAGGGACCCTAGGCCCAGGACCCCCATCCCACACGTCCCTGTCAAGGCGACCTTGCTCCACCCCCCGTGACCTTCCACCTCCACCCACCCAGGGACATCTCAGGCCCCAGCAGGGAGCCACAGCGGCATGGTGACCACGGTGAGGCCACAGGCCACCCCCACCCCACCTCGAGAGCTGATTGTGGCCATCTGAGAAAGGACCGACCAACCTCCTGACCCAGGCGCCCCATTTCACAGGGCAGGTCCTCATGCCGAGTTCCTGGAGGCCGGGTGTCGAGCAGTGGTGACTGAGGCCTGTGAATATGTGGGCCAGAGAGGTCTTCCCCAAGAGCCCAGGCACAGCTAGGCCAGGACGTATCCATCCCTCCCCTCCCATACCCCATGGAGTGAGGATAAAGCTCCAGTGACCCCCAAGAAGAGACACGACACCCAGAGGACTAGATCATCCACAGGTGGGGGACTGAGTGTCTACCTCAGAGAGGGCCGCCAGACTGGCTTATGTCCCCACCAACATCCACCCTCAGGGAACCAGCCAGAGAGAAAACCCCCTTCCAGGGTCCCCTGTGTTTATAGACCCAGCCTTCGGGGGAGGGGGGCCAGCCAGAGGATGGATGTGCTCCAGTGCCAGACACTCACTGACGGTCCCCCTGCCTATCCCCCTGTCCCTCTCCTGCTCCCTGTGGTCTCACCCCCTCAGGAAACCCTCCTCTCTAGGCTTCAAGCACACACATTTCCCGACTCAACCCCATCACTATCCAATTCAATGTGCTTGTTTCTCCGCCAGGTGAAGAGGAGAGTGAATACCCCACACCAGTGCTTTCAGCAGTGTAGACGGGCTTCCCTTCTCTTCCTGGCTGGGGTCTGGCTGGATGCCGGGTGGTTTCCAGCAGTGCGGGGCTCAGGTGCTGCTCAGCAGGGAGCAGCCCTGATACCTGTGCCGAAAGCGCTGCCTGCTGGTCTCTCCAACCTCCCATTGGGCACAGTCTTCACCTTCCCTGCTGCCCCAGATGGTCTGTCTTCTCACTGTCCGGCGATCAGCCCCTCCTCGCCACCGCTATCAGCCCTGGCTCCACACCCCTCGTCCAGCCTCAGGGATGACCCAGGACCCTCCGTGGGTTCCCCCACCTGCCCACCCTTGGTCAGGGTCCTCAGTCCACCTGTGTGAACAGGTGAGGGTTCTCTCCAGAAGCTTCCAAGTGCTTCACTCCAGCATCCTCCGAGGGGTTGGCTCCATGTCCCGCTGGGATGTTCCACCATCACCACACCAAGCCCCCAACTACATGCAAGGGCAAGCATCATGCACTGCTGTGTGTCCTGCTGTATACACAGGCATGACCCTGCCTCAGGATGCAGGAAAGACAGCCCTACCACAGGATGTGAAGAGACGGATGGATGACAGGGTGGATGTCAGCTCACCAGGCAAGGGCAGCTCTGTTCTTGCTCCTTGGACCCTTTCTCACCCAGCCTAACTGTGACCTAGCTTTGTTCACACCCCTAGTTTTTCCTCCATGGGCCTCGCTCTTGTGAGCAGAGCAGGACAGTGTGGTCAGTGGCCACAGGCTGAGGCACATGGGCACTGGCTGACCCGCGTGCACCCATGCTGACCACACAGAACAGGCACTGCATCAGGGCCTGTGAGGTGAGGGTTCCCCTGCCCACAGAGGGGCCAGGCCTCTGCTCCTGGCTCTAGGAGGTCATCTTGAGTTTGCTGGGAGTGTCTGTGCTCCGTGGGCCTAGTTCCATGCTGGTCTGTGCTGAGGGCATAATGCATGGTGGGGCTTCCTAAGTCCCCCTCAGGGGCTGGAGGCTGCGATCAGGCACATGGTGGTCCCCACACTGATGTGACAGACCCCAATAAACCCTGCACTTCAGGACTCAGGGGGGCTTCCCTGGGCTGCCACAGCTGAGGACGCTGGGCCCTGCTCCTCTCCTCTGTCCTTGCTGATTTTAATCTGCATCCTTCACCATAATAAATCCTGAGTGTAACAGCTTCAGGGAGTTCTGGGAGCCTCCAAGAAAAAGGAAGCCGGGAAAGTGGTCTCTGCAGTCAGGGTCAGAAGTGGGGGGGAGTCTGAAGGGCCACTCTACCAGGAGAGGGGTAGGAGACCCCAGGTGGTAGTGAAGCTGAGCCCAAGGCCCTCCTGGGTATGAGGCATCCTAACCCCTGTGGATCACAAAGAGGCCGATTCCCTCCTCCCCTCTGCCCCCAGGCCTGGTCCCTGCTCTTGAGAAATGCCCTAGGGTGGAGTCCCAGTGCTGGAGATGCCCCAATGCTGTGGCCTCCTGAGCTTCCAGAGGGAGGATAACGAAAGTGGGGGAAGAGTTGCTTGCAGAAAGGGAGCTTCTGCCAGAGCAAAGCCTGGGTCTGCCACCACTGCACCCCACCCCTGCCCCCAGGTGTCTCGGGCAGGAATGTGAGAACACGGCCCCTTCCCCTCCCAAGACCCACAGGACACGGGGGGTGCTGGTCACTGGACTCCCACACAACATTAAAATCTCCCACGCAGGCCTGCTGGGTGAGAGACATCACTTAAAGACTATTAATGGAGCCAGGCGGGCCCAAGATGGGTGAGGCTGGGAGAGTTGGAAAATCACCCAAGGACGTGCTCTCCCTGCAGCGACCCCCCAAGGTGAGCCCAGGTGGAGGTGGACCCCTCAAGTCAGAGCCCTCATGGCTCAGACACCCACATTCTGGGCTTTGGGGGGACAAATACCCAAGCACCCCCTTACTTGCCTACACCCGCTGCAATTAGGGGCTGCTCTGTCTTCTTCATGGCCAAGTTCTCACCCCTCCCAGAAGGCCTCTTGGGGGCTAATGGGATGGGGGTGTCCATGGCAGGAGCAGGGGTCCATGACTGGATGGGGGTGTCCACAGCGGGACTGGAAGGTCTGTGGTGGGCTGGAGGCCATGTGGCAGGCAGCAGGGCTCCCACCAGTCTTGCCGGTCCACACATCATGGTCATAGGCCTGCGCACAGTGCACCAGGCTCTTGATGTGGTAGAAGGTGCAGTGGTCCAGGGACTGGTCCAGCCCACGCAGGTGTCTGATCACTGGTCAGTGCAGAATATGCACAAGGAGCCCTGGCTATGCTCCCACACCCCTGGGGAGGACACTTCAGCATGGTCCCTGGAATGACCAGAAGGTCAGCCAGCAGCACCCCCCACCCAACATCACTGTTACCACAGGAAACAAAAGACACTTCTGTGTAGAAAGACAGAATATCAGTGGCCTGATGCTGTCCTGAGGAAGGTTGGCACAGGGCTGCTGTAGTGGGTTGCATGGTGGGGCCCCCAAAAGTTATGTCCACATCATGCCCCCCAGAGTCTGAGAATGGAATCTTATTTGAAAGTAGGGTCGGATAGGATCACGATGGTGGAATAAGAGGATGTACGCTCACTCCCTCTTGTAAGAGCACTGGAATTACAACTAACTGCTGAACAATCATTGACAGAAAGACACTGGAACTCACCAAAAAAGACACCCCACACCCCACAAAGGAGAAGCCACAATGAGATGGCAGGAGGGGTACAGTCGCATTAAAATCAAATCCCATAAATGCTGGGTGGGTGACTCACGAACTGGAGAACAGTTATACTGCAGAAGTCCACTCACTAAAGTGAAGGTTCTGAGCCCCATGTCAGGCTTCCCAACCCGGGAGTCCAGCAATGGGAGGAGGAATCTCCAGAGAATCAGACTTTGAAAGCCAGCGGGATTTGATTGCAGGACCTCCACAGGACTGGGGGAAACAGACTCCACTCTTGAAGGGCACACAAAAAATTGTGCTCACCAGGACCCAGGGGGAAGGAGCAGTGACCCCATAGGAGACTGAACCAGACCTGCCTGCTGGTGTTGGATGGTTGCCTGCAGAGGTGGGGGGCAGCTGTGGCTCACTGAGGAGATGGGGCACTGGCGGCAGGGGTTCTGGGAAGTGCTCATTGGCATGAGCCCTCCCAGAGTCCACCATTAGCCCCACCAAAGAGCTTGTGGGCTCCAGTGCTAGGTGGCCTCAAGCCAAACGGCCAACAGGGTGGGAACACAGCCCCACCCATTGGCAGACAAGCAGATTAAAGTTTTACTGAGCTCCGCCCACCAAATTGGATTAAAGTATTACTGAGCTCCACCCACCCAGCCCTACCATCAGGAAGCACCCACGAGCCTCCTAGATAGCTTCCTCCACAAGAGGGCAGACAGCAGTAACAAGCAGTATCAACAGTATTTCGTCTTGTGGAACTGAAAACCACAGCCACAGAAAGAGAAAATGAAAAAGCAGAGGACTCTGTACCAGATGAAAGGACAGGATAAAACCCCAGAAAAACAACTAAATGAAGAGGAGATAGGCACCCTTCCAGAAAAAGAATTCAGAATAATGATGATGAAGATAATCCAGGACTTTGAAAAAAGACTGGATGCAAAGATCAAAAAGTTTACCAAAGACCTAGAAGAATTAAAGAGCAAATAAACAGAGATATGCAACACAATAACTGAAATGAAAAATACACTAGAAGGAACCAACAGCAGATTAACTGAGGCCGAAGGGCGAATAAGTGACCTGGAAGACAGAATGGTGATAATCACTGATGCAGAAAAGAATAAAGAAAAAAGAATGAAAAGAATTGAAGACAGCCTAAGAGACCTCTGGGACAATGTTAAATGCACCAACATTCGCATTATAGGGGTCCCAGAAGGAGAAGAGAGAGAGAAAGGACCCGAGAAAATATTGGAAGAGATTATAGTTGAAAACTTCGCTAACATGAGAAAGGAAATAGCTACCCAAGTCCAGGAAGCGCAGAGAGTCCCAGGCAGGATAAACCCAAGGAGAAACATGCCAAGACATATAGTAGTCAAATTGACAAAAATTAAAGACAGAGAAAAGTTCTTAAAAGCAGCAAGGGAAAAACGACAAATAACATACAAGGGAACTCCCATAAGGTTAACAGCTGATTTCTCAGCAGAAACTCTGCAAGCCAGAAGGGAGTGGCACAATATATTTCAATTGATGAAAGAGAAGAACCTACAACCAAGAATACTCTTCCCAGCAAGGACCTCATTCAGATTTGAAGGAGAAATCAAAAGCTTTACAGACAAGCAACAGCTAAGAGAATTCAGCACCACCAAACCAGCCCTACAACAAATGCTAAAGGAACTTCTCTAAGTGGGAAACATAAGAGAAGAAAAGGACCTACAAAAACAAAAACAAAACAATTAAGAAAATGGTAATAGGAACATACATATCAATAATTACCTTGAATGTAAATGGACTAAATGCACCAACCCAAAGACACAGACTGGCTGAATGGATACAAAAACAAGACCCATATATATGCTGTGTACAGGAGACCCACTTCAGACCTAGGGACACATACAGACAGAAAGTGAGGGGATGGAAAAAGATATTCCATGCAAATGGAAATCAAAAGAAAGCTGGAGTAGCAATACTCATATCAGATAAAATAGACTTTAAAATAAAAAATGTTACAAGAGACAATAAAGGACATTATATAAAGATCAAGGGATCCATCCAAGAAGAGGAGATAACAATTATAAATATATATGCACCCAATATAGGAGCACCTCAATACGTAAGGCAAATGCTAACAACTATGAAAGAGGAAATCGACAGTAACACAATCATAGACTTTAACACCCCACTTACACCAATGGACAGATCATCCACACAGAAAATTAATAAGGAAACACAAGTTTTAAATGACACAATAAATCAGCTTGATTTAATAGATATCTATAGGATGTTACATCCAAAAAACAGCAGATTACACGTTCTTCTCAAGTGCACATGGAACATTCTCCAGGATAGATCACATTTTGGGTCATAAATCAAGCCTTGGTAAATTCAAGAAAATTGAAATCGTATCAAGCATCTTTTCTGATCATGCTATGAGATTAGAAATCAATTACAGGAAAAAAAACTGTAAAAAACACAAACACATGGAGGCTAAACAATACACTACTAAATAACCAAGAGATCACTGAAGAAATCAAAGAGGAAATCAAAACATACCTAGAAACAAATAACAACGAAAACACAATGATCCAAAACCTATGGGATGAAGCAAAGGCAGTTCTAAGAGGGAAGTTTATAGCAATACAGTCCTACCTCAAGAAACAAGAAAAATTCCCAATAAACAATCTAACCTTACACCTAAAGAAACTAGAGAAAGAAGAGCAAACAAACCCCAAAGTTAGTAGACAAACTGGGATGTTTGTAGAGACATGGATGGACCTAGAGACTGTCATACAGAGTGAAATGAGTCAAAAAGAGAAAAACAAATATTGTATATTAACACATATATGTGGACTATAGAAAAATGGTACAAATCAACTGGTTTGCAAGGCAGAAATAAAGACACAGATGTGGAGAACAAACATGGACACCAAGTGGGGAAAGCGGGGAGGCTTGAGAGGGAATGAATTGGGAGATTGGGATACCAAATTGTATATCCCAATCTAAATATATGCTGTTTATTGTCTGTTAACTGTATCTCAATAAAAGTTCTTAAAAAGAAAGAAAGAAAGTAGGGTCTTTGCAGGTATAATTAGCTACAGATCTGGAGATGAGGTCATCATGGATCAGGGTGGCCCTAATCAATGACAGTGTCCTTATGAGAGACAAGAGGAGAGACACAGACACAGAATAGACACCAGATGAAGATGGAAGCAGAGATAGGAGAGATGTGGTCCAAGCCCAGAGATGCCTGGAGCCCTCAGAAGCTGGAAGAGGCAGGAGGGACCCTCCCCTGGAGCCTCTGGAAGCAGCACGACACTGGGACACCTTGATCTGTGATTTCTGACCTCCGGGACTGAGGGAGGACAGGTTTCTCTTGTTCTGAGCCTCTGTTTGTGGTTGTATGTCACAGCAGCCCCAGGAAGCTAATGCAGCTGGTGAGCAGCTCCCTGCTCTGATCTAAACCTTCCCTCCTCCCATTAGGGGCAGCCCCCTGCACCTATGCTGTTTGCACAAACCATGTGGTTCATGCTGAACCCTGGCTCCTCTTCCGGGTACTGGCATTTGGAGAGTAAGGGTAGACAACACCATATGACCAGCCCCCAGCCAGGTGCAAAGTCTCTAATGAGCTTCCCTGGGGGAACGGGGGTGGGAGTAATTGTCATGGTTCTGCCCTTCATAGCTGGGGGAAGAGACACCCTAGAGACCCTTGAGGGAAGGAGGGGGCATGAAGGGTCATGAGGTGATTGGAGCAGGGACCCTCCCACCTGTGCATCCCTACTGTGCGCCGTGACGCATCTCAGCGGTGAGCACACAAACATGTGCTGAGTCCTGTGAGCCTCCCAGCAAGCCCCCAAAGGTGAGGGTGGCCCTGCAGACCCCACCCTTTCCTCCACGTCTAGTAGATGGAAGACCTCCACTTCTCCTTGCCATTCCAGAAGCGGTTCTGGGACTGCTCTGGGAGTGGTTCTGAGGTTTTGTAGGCTGTGCCCCTGTTGCTATGCCCCTACTTCCCAACAAGAACATCCAGAATGAGCTGTTTGCTCTGTTGCCTGAATGCACCCCCCAGTATTCTCAGGAAAGAATCAGAGAGGATGCTCATTCACATGCCCCTCCCAGCTCACAGGGCTCTCATGGACAGGTCCCTCCCAGGATATGGAGCTCACCTGGACAGGCACCCAGCAGCCCCTCCCAGCTCACGGGGCTCTCGTGGACAGGCCCCTCCCAGGATATGGAGCTCACCTGGGCAGGCACCCAGCAGCCCACGGGACTCTCATGGGCCGGCCCCTCCCAGGGCACAGGGCCCATCTGGGCAGGCACCCCGACAGGGCTCAGCACACAGGAACCATGCACATAGTCCTCACTGCAGAGTACCTGCTGCCCACCTGTTGGTCAGAGCTGACCCTGAGCACCTCAGAGCAGGACCTGACCTAACAAACAGCAGCTCCTGGACAGGTCTGTGGCCTTGAGCTTCACTCATGTGGCCTCCCTCCACCGGGTCTTCCAGAGGCTTCCACTGTACCTGGAGCACTGGGCTCCTGTCTCGACCCACCACCCCTCGTCTCCCTGACTCCTGGGTTCTTCTCATTAGGAGAGGGTCTTCTTGAAATTGTCTCCCACTTGTGGGCCAGATAAAATGAGTAGAAAACAAGGCAGAGCTGCAGCCTGATGTCTATCCTGAACTTCAGGACCCCACACCTGTTCCTTGGATCTTGCCAGTGCAGCAAGGCCCATTTTCTGCAATTATGAGCCCCTGATGGGTGAGGATTGGCTGACCTGGGCAGCCTGATCCGGCTGGCCAGCCCTCCCCAGGTGTGCCTGGGTTGAGCGCTGTATAGACATCCCCTCCAGGCAGCAAGAGCACCTGCAGCTGTACCTGAGGCCATACTCTCTGCCCCATCAGCTGTCACGGGGCTGGACTTGTGGGAGGGAGTGAGGGGCCATGGCCTTATGGGTGGCCTGGTCTGAGTGGGGCTTTGCTGGACCTTCTGCCGGACTGCTACCTGCTAAGGAAGAGGATGTGTCGCCCATTGGAAGTTCTCCCCAGGCAGAGGTGAGGAAGCAAGAAAAAAGGCAGTGGAGGCCAGAGGAGGAGTATCTCAGGTAGGTAAGTGGAAAGCTTTCAGCAGAGCACCTGGAGCCAGGATCATCCTGCATGACCTGCGAGAGCCAACTCAGTAAGTGTGCTGTCATTTGCGTGGCTCGAAGCCATCTCCTCCAGCCTGTAAGGTCTTTGCACATATTTAGGTTTGCTACTTGGGAAGAGTGGGTAAAATTCAGGAGCAGCTGGCCTTGGGGTCAGCTAAGGTTTACTCAGACGCCTATTCACCAGCTTTCCAATGAGGACACTCCTTGTGGTGGGGTTGGGGGGCTGCTGGCTGCAATCTGAGAAAATTCCCCACCTCTGACCAACTTCAGAATTGTTCATTGGTGTAGCAAGTGTCCCGGTAGGGTTTTCATCTGTGTAACTGGTGGGTTGTTAATTAGCAGCATAAACGGTGACATCAAAGGTCCTGAATCAGGATTGAAATACCTAACCCCCCAACATATATAGTTGTAAGAACCTGGGGAGGCTGTGTGCAGCTGGGCTGGGCTTCTGACTTGACCCCTCAACATTCTGATGTCCAGCTACTGCTTTAGGATTTCTGGGGGCCCAATGCTGACTATAAGGGTTCCGTAGTCCAGCCTCTGGCTGCCTTTAGTGAGACCCGTACTTCCAGAATCCTACAGAGCAGGGTCTGTGTGACTGTTAGGTGGCTTCTCTAAAAAATGACCACAAGCTCGGTGGTTTAAAACAACAGGAATTCATCCTCCCCCAGTCTTGGAGCCCAGACATCTGAGATCAAGGTGTTGCAGGGCTGAGGTCCCTCCAGAGGCTCCAGGATAGGGTTCTTCCTGCCTTTTCCAGCTTCTGGGGGCTCCAGGCATCCCCAGGCTTGTGGCTGCTTCCCTCCCATCTCTGCCTTCATCTTCATGTGGCTTCTCCTCTGTGTCTGTGTCTCTCCTCTTTTGTCTCTTATAAGGATGCTGTCATTGGATTGAGGGCCACTCTAACCCAAAATGACTTCATTTTGAGATCCTTAACTACATCTGCAAAGACCCTGTTCCCAAATATGGTCCTGTTCACATGTTCTGGGGGGACACATCTTTTGGGGCCACCATTCAACCCATTATCTGTGTGTGAAATAACCCTCTCATTTTAGGAGATTACCAAGGTCCTGTATAGACTGGCACAGACAGCAGCCATGTGGGTGGGGGTCTTGGGAGAATGAGGACCCTGGAATCACCTGGAAAGGATCAAGGCCTGGTGAGCTCTTCCATCATAGGGCTGTGAAAACAGCCACTCCACTCTGTCTGTGGAGAGGGCCCCAGTGCCAAGTCCAGAAGTGGTTACGTTGCAAAGCTGGCTCTACTGGGACTTCATCATCGGTAGCATCATGTAACCAATAACTATGGGCTTAGCAGAATTGCTTTCTTGTGTGTGATGGTGGCATTGTCACTTTAGGCTCATCAAACCTAGAATAGCAATGTTTGAAGGAGAAAAGTTTGGGAGATTGTGAAGGAATCTTCTTTGGGAGATTGTGAACCAATCTTCCTTGGTTGTCAAGGAAACCAAGCAGGCTTGTCAGGTTTGTCCAGGAGACTGCTTTGAAGCACCATCACCTGAGTGGTGGTCTCAGCATGAGCTGTGGTTTGAGAAAAGTTGGATGAAATTAAGCCTTACTTTCTGTAACAGCTGGAGGGGTTTGTAAAGCACCTTGGCTGTTAGGGCAAAGGTTTGTTGCTGGAACAAGGTGGGCTGAGGCTCAAGGTGTCTCTGTCCCCTTCATGCAAGTGTCCAGGGAAGGTGGGTGTCAGGGCCAGGTTCTGTCCACTTTGTTTCTCCTCCTTGCTTCTGGGTGAGGGCTCCAATCGGCAGAGGGTGGGGTGACCGTGTGGGCATCATGCCCTCTGTCCTAGGATGCAGGCTGGCCAAGGCCCTCACCACCTCCACCACTTCCCCTTCATAACAGGAGACACTGCACCCCAGCTGCAAGGGGTAGGAAGGCTGCGAGGTGCAGGGTAGCCATAAGCAGGAAAAAGGAGAATAGGTTCTGGTGGGCAGCTGGGCAGCTCTGCTGTGAGGGTCACTCAGACACCAGCACGCTGTCTCTGGGTCCTGTAAAATGTGCTCACACATCAGCATGAGCTCTCCGATGCTTTGTGATTCTGGAAATCCTATAGGAGGTGGTTCACAGCAGGTGAAGCTAATGCTCTCAGTGGAGGAGGTCAAGCCAAAGGCCTGCAGTTCAGACGGAAGGTGCCGATGTGCATACAGGACAAAACCATGTTGTGTGAATGTAGTTCAGGCAGGTTTAACGTGAATGCGATTGTGTTATGCCTAAGATCATCTCTCTTGTGCCTCTCCTCAGGGACCTCCTCCTCAGTTCCTGAGTTTCCTGTAATTCACATACGGGGGGATGGAGAGTGGGCTCTGTCCAGTCTGAGTTACCCTGTATGTGAGTCTGCTCGGGGCTGCCGTAACAAATACCAGAGACAGGGTAGTTTAGACAAGAGACCTATCTCCTAGTCCTGGATACTGTCTGAGATCAAGGTGTCTGCAGGCTGGTTTCTCCTGAGACCTCTCTCCTTGGCATATAGACAGCCATATTCTCCCTGCGTCCTCACATGGTCTCCCCTTGTGCCTAAATGTGTCCTAATCTCTTGTTGTAGGACATCAGTCCTATTGGATTAGGATCCACCCTCGTGACTGCATTTTACCTCGATCACCTCTTTAAAAATGCCACCTCCAAATACAGCCACATCCTGGCGCCCTGGGATTCAGCATATGAATTTTGGGGGACACGACTGAGCCCACACCACCCTGCTTAGGAACCAACAGGTGCCTTGGTCCCTCTTTCCCTCAAGTCACACAGGGATCGTGCGATAGCCCAGGGGGAGGCCACTCCTGCAGTGTTTGTGTCCCAGCTGGGGAAGCCTTCTCTGCTCTCTTTGATCAGGCAGCAGCAGTGCCAGCCCCGTCCTGAGGTGAGCAGTTCTGGGGTTTCGTGCTGTGTCACCTGTCCTGCTAAGGTGCTCAGTGTCAGGGCACCCAGGAGCCAGCAGCCTAATAGGGATGCTGGGGACTCTAAGGGCCTTAGCAGATGCCTCTCTCACCAGACACCCCAGCAAATGAGGGAAAACCTTTGGGAGGATCCCAGGAGGGAAAAAGTCACAGTCTCATTTATGCTTCAGAAAGACCACGTTAGAGTGGGATGTGAGGTGCACCGTGGGGGCAGGGAGATTTGCCAGGGCCTGATGGAGGAAACGGGCACAAGATGGGTCTTGGGCCAGGGCTGTGGATGTAGAGGTGAATTAACGTGGGGACTGGTGGCAGACTCTGGAGGAGGAGCTGACAGTCACTGGGGCACAAGGAGAGTGGGAACCTGGGAGGCCCCAGTGCTACCGAACCAAACTTGGCTCCACATGCCCATACGAGGTAAAGCCAATCTACTGACACCAGCTTGTTGTGAAGGGAAGTCTAGTGTTAATTGTAAAAGTGACAATACAAGGAGGACAGGTGGCTTGTGCTCTAAAAACCCTGAACTCCCTGAAGGGTTCAGCAAAGCAACTTTAAAAGCCAGGTGAGGGAAAGGGGTCAAAGGGTGTGTGATCATCTGATGCACAGTTCTCTGGCTGATGGTGAGGTGACAGGACGGTTAACATTATAAATTCTTAGGCACCAGTAGCTCTGGGGCTTTGTGTGTTCAAGATCATCAAGTAGGTAATTTCTTCCATTTAGTAATGGTTTTAGTATCTGTGAAACAACAAGACGTGTGCATAAGATATTATCTAGGTACTTCAGAGAGGAGTTACAACAGAGGATGTGAAGGGTGGGAGGTCTGTCCCAGGAAGGCCCCGTAGGTCCTGCTTGGTTACAGCAGGTGTCTGGGCTCAGCAACTGGGCGAGGTGGGGCTGCCTCCTGGGTGTGGGGAGCGGCAGCATCACCATCCTCTGGGAGGCCTGTTAGCCCCCAAGGTGAGATGGGGATGCAGTGGCTGGACGGAGGTGTCTGGCCTGGGAGAGGGGTGCAGGCTGGAAATATCACTGGAATCATTGCAGGGAGGAAGAGGGAAGGCCAGGCAGAAGGTGGGTCATAGCAGACCATGTGCAGGTGACAGCAGTCCTCACAGAAGTAACTCAGAGCCAGAAATGGGTGGCTGTCGGGCTTTGCTTCATTCCCTTGTTCCTTTGTAAAACTGATATTGTTACCGAATCCAAGCTCATTCTGCTTGCCCAACAGCAGGCCAATGAATCAGAGACGAGGTGTTGGGGCAAGGAATATAACTTTATTCGGAAAACCAGAAGACCAAGAAGATGGCAGACTAGTATCTCCAAAAAACCCCATCTTACTGGGGTCAGTTTCTTTTATAGTATCAGAGAGGGAGGGATGGGGAAGTAAAGTGAAAAGGATTATCAGTCTTGCAAAACCTCTCCTGGAATGACTAGCTTCAGGGAAGGGCTGTGTTAGTTTCTTTTCTGCAGCCATTCACAGGCAAGTAGGGTTCCCTGAGACAGGCCATTATGTGTGATTATAATAACAAAAGCAATGAAAAGCAAAGGTAAAAGTCAAAGAAACAGATCCAACATGGAGCCCAATGTAGCTCTTCCTCGTGACAATCCCCCACTGTCAATGTCCATTCCACAATCTTATGCAAATAGGGGTGGTGACATTCTAACTGAGCAATCAGATGGATTTTTCTGGGTGTGTCTGCCATCGGTGTCAGTATTCCAAATACTGAGATTCATCTTTTGTTCCACTTTGGAAGTGTCTGCTTTCCACCTGCAGATTTAAAAATATTCACAGCCTAAAAGTTGAGAATCATCAGGAATTTTGAGGGCTTCAAGCCCAGAAGGCCACATCTCACGTTAAGGAATTTGGCATTTTTCTATGTATGGGAAGATGCAAGGGTCTGGACTCACTGAAATCTTTTTTTTTTTTTTTTTTTTTTTAATATGCACCACAGCTATTTGGGGCCTGTATCCTGTATTTTTACAACCTGAGTTTCCTCAGGGCACACCATAGAAAGTGGCTGCCATCTGATAGCTGCTAGATGGTAGGTATTTTTCTCCCTCAGTTTTCTCAGGGTTCACCGGCTCATGTTGGAGGGCTGCAGCTGCCGATGACTGATCCTCTCCCCTTGGTCAGGAATTTGGCCAGTATTTGGGAGACATTTCATGATCAAATTTTTTCCCACTTGCTGGGAGGCTCATCCCAGGTCAGGCAAAAATTCTTGACATGCCACTCCAGGTGCTAATTTTTGGATTAGGCCCTATTGGTAATTAAAGATTTTCTGGATCCTCAGTCTAATTGTGATCCAGGAGGCATTTTCCCGTGTTGCTTCTTCCCATACCTAGAATCACATTATTACAATTATTTTATGTTATAAATGTGATCTATTTCCTTAAGACATTTAGCCATAGACATTTTGTTGGAGGCCTGGTTACACACTGGGTACTGCAAGAGACAACAATCATATAAAATAGACAGGATACAAGTAATGCAGCTAGTTACATGACAAAGACATAGTGCAGCAGGGAGACACAAAACACAAATGATTTGGAAACAAAAAACAAATTAAAACAATGATTAACATAATATAAAGTCCACAGGAGAGCCAGCTGGAGACAAATTCTGGCCGGATCAGGTAGAGGGAAAAGATAAATGTTTTATCCTTGTTCACAAAGACATACATTATGAACTTGTTGTAGGTCGTGGGATAAGACAAAAGGTTGTTCCAAAAAACAAGGATTAAAGCCAGTATGTTTCCCAAAGTCATAAAGTTAATAATCATATTTACCAGTTCACTCAGTCCCATGTAATTAACTCCCATTGAGCTGGATGAGATAATCAGGTTTCCCATTAATTTTGTCATTTGTTACCCAGTCCACTGATATTATCTAAAGGTCATCAGAAACTTGTATGTGTTAAAAAGTTCCTTTCTATCAGTCTTCTTGAAAAATCTTCATTTTGTAAAAGCATCAGGACAAAACTTAAAATAGCATGGTTAAAGATTTGAGTAGACTGCAATTAGCTGGAAACCTGGATATAACATTTTAGAATAACTAGTATTATGGGACTTATCAGGACATATCAGGTGTTAGGGATTCCGTATAAATTTTGGAATATCTATATAAATGACATTTATCCATACACTGTAACCTAAGGTTCATGTCCAATCACTTGACAATATTTTTCAATTTAACATACCAAAGAAACCTAGTTGACATCTCTCTCTCAGATGTCTCGGAGATGTTCTTTTGAAGTATCCTGGGGTCAGCTGGAGGCTAACCTGCTTTAGTCAGATTTTGATGTTTGGCAAATTTGTTAAAAATATCAAAAAGGTTTTAAAACACAACAGGATCTTAGGTCACTGTGAAGCAGTACTTATTCATTTAACCAAAGTCACAAAATGATTGAAAGAAAACAAATATGATCACCTAAGGGCACAGAAACTCATACAATCTGTTATCAAAAAAGAGCCTTTTTTTTTTTTAACAGATCAAATTCCAGTCTTGTATTACCTTACTTAACAAAATCCATTTACTTAATTTCAATCTAAATTTAGTTAATTCTCCGTGAAACGTAATTTCATTTCTCATATTTTATTAACTGAAAACACACATTCTACCATACTGAAATGTTTTATTATTTTCAGTTGCTTTAATTATGTATTTAAATTAGACCCCAACTCTTAATGACCTTAATTTCTAGTGAAAACCAAGAGACAAGTAATAGTTACCAAAATCTGAAGAAATTTTTTAGATGATATTTTTTAGAATGTAATTATTCTTATAGTTTACCTAAAGGCTCATATCTCATTTACATTTACTTTAAAGTTTCATCATACAAGTTATTTTTCTTACTAATAAATTTTCAACAGATATAACAAGACTTTATTTAGCTTATATTATACCTAGGCACAGTAAAAGCATTATAGTTAATGTTGATGACTCTAAAACATGTCTATATTAATCAAACCAACAAGCTTAAACCACCTTCAATACCAGATATGAGTTTAGTACTGAACATTTCCCAGATGGCATAAACCTGAAATTTATTCTGGCCAGATTATTTTCTATTTCTGAGTATTTATATAAGTGCTTAATTAATTTTTTAAAGACAATTAAGTAGAGCTCATTTATGAATTCATTTTTGGCAATACCATACACCTACAATACACATATAGATACATATGAGCACACAAACAGAGAGGCCTCATAGTTCCCATTCCAAAATTTTAGCAGAGTCAGGTACAACATAAAAGCCATCATTTACAAAGGACTGAGTTCAAATTGGACTTCTAGCAGATGGAACAAATGGAGGTCACCTATCTAGAGGTCACCTGTCTAGATGGTTAAACCCTTTTTACTACTGTTTACAGAAAAGACACTTGGGATTTCTATTTATCCTTGACAAATCAAGTTCTAAATTACTTTACCTCTTTTTTCAAATTTGCATTTAAAAAGATAGCAGAGATTAGAGTTCCTGAGACACCAGATAGCACATTTGTATCTTAAAGGTACACCTCCTAAGGTGACTTTGTTCCCCTTTGTTTAATACTTATAAGCCTCCTAAGATAAATAGGGAAGGTTTGGGGAGCTGTAAAAGAATTAGTGGGCTTTGGATTTTGGAGCCACACTTAGATCAACAAACAAACATTAATACCAGGCATTAATCCAATACTGAACACTTCCCAGTTTGTGTGAACCTTAAACTCAATCAGCTTAATTTCTCTTGCATTTAGAATTGTTTGATCTGTAAGTGCCTACTTTTCCTCAAGCCAATTAAACAGAGATCATTTACAAACTAACCTCAGCAATGTTACCCAAAGACAGACACACACACAAACACACACAAACAGAGAGAACTTGTAGTTCTCATTGCAAGATTTCAGCCCTGAGTCAGGTACAGCAACATAAAAACCCATCAGTCTACAAAAGGTTGAATTAAGACTGGGTTTCTGGCAGATGAAACAAATCAAGCTCAATTGTCTAGATGGCTAAACCCTTTTTACTAATATTTAAGGAAAACAAGTCAAGTTTTAAATTACTGTACCCTCTTTTTCAAAATTGCATTTTAAGAAGATGGCAGAGATAAGGGTTCCTGAGATGACCAGATGGGACATTTGCATCTCAAAGATACAGGCAAGTTTCTCCTAGGATGACTTCATTTCCCCTTTGTTGGTCTCTGAGCAGACAAAGCCACTGCAGTCAGTTGGGCCTTCAGCATATTTCTCTAGTGCATTCAGCCTTTTTGGCTATATCCCTATTATTGAAAACTGAATAAGCCAATTGGAACAAATTGTTCATTGGAGTCTGAGGACCAGCAGTTTCTTTCTAAATTTCGTGCCTGGTGTCTGGGGCAGACTGGGCCATGAAATGCTTAGCCAAAAGGGCCTGTCCCTCCGGGTAGGAGGGATCCACATTCATTCAGGATCAATGGCCCTGTAGGGTGAGGTCCCCTACTTGACCTTCTAGAGGTTGTAAGAACGAATGGGTTTTGTACTTCTCCAGGAACTCCCGTGACCAGGATAGACTGAGATGTTTTCTGTGCCACCTTGGTGTTTACCACAGAATATGTGACTCCTGTATCTATTAGAAAGTGAGTCAACTTTTCCCCACTGTCAGTGTTACCCGGGGCTCCTGTGGGGAAATCAGAATTGGACGCCTCAAGTCCAAGGGAGTCCCCAGGCCTCTTCATCATTATCAGTGTCCCTCTCTTTTTACCATATGAGAGGCTCCTGTCCTCCTTCTAGTATTCTTCCATCTAGGACATTCTCTTTTCCAACGTCCTTCCTCCTTGCAGTAAGCACATTGTTCCTTCCCCAGTGGTGGCTTATCTTCCTTTAGGTTACTGGCCTTCCAGGAATGCAATGCTGCTTCCAGAAAAGCTGCATTCCATTTTGCATCTTCTTGTTTCTGTCATTGTTCCCTATTGTTGAACACTTTAAAAGCAACATCTACTAATTGAGAAGGGTTCATTCCAAATACACCATCTAACTTCTCTAGTTTTTCCTTATATCTGGGGCTCTTTGCCCAATGAAAGTCATATTTACCATCCTCACATTCTCGGGTGCCTCAGGGTCTGCATCTGTGTAGCACCTCTAAGCTGGATAAATTCTTTCCAGACAGTGGCATGGCAGGGGACAGTTGAAACAACTGCTGGTGAGAATAGGTTCCTTCTTTGGTCTTCTTTCAGATCACTGCATCATAAAGTGGCAGTCCTCTGACTCCTTTTCCTCCTGATGCAATAGCATAAATGCTTCTATGTAATGGAATCTCATCTCTTTTCCCAAACACTTCTAACTGTGAGATGGTATAATAATTGAGTGAGCCATTCAGGGGCCATCGTTCTTCTGATCCTAACATATATTGGGTCCACACCCTATTACAGTAGTATATCATGTCTTTCTTAGTCATAGGCTCACAGCTATGTTTTGCTCATTTATCTAACATATGACCCAAAGGGCTCTCCTTCAGGATAGATGGAATATTTTTCACTTTTATAAGTGAAAACACCCAAAACGCAAAAGACACAGATAAATTCCAACAGAAAAGACACAAATTCTAGCATCGATGCACACAAAATCAAGACAAAACCAAGACGAAAACCAACAAACTAGTTCCCAGATAGGGCAGACTTACCCTACAAAAACCCAGTGAACTAGTTTCCGGTGAACTGGTTCCCAGAATCAGGTAAACTCCAACAACAATTCTCTCCAACAGATTGGCTTATCCCAGAAAGGAAAAGCCCAGACTGAGGGGGAATATGTGCCCGGCATGCACTCTGGAGTGACTTACCCTCCAGAATCAAGTCTGCTGACTCGTAGCCTCAGATGGAACTGAATATTCCACATGGAATTGAAGTTCCCCAGATGGAACCAAAGTTCCCCAGTTGGAACAAAGTCCCAGAATTGAATTAAGTCCGTTGACTCGTAGCCCCAAATTGAAGTTTGTCAGTTCCTTGATTCAACTGCCAAGCTCTAGGAGAGCTGGTGCTGCCTCAGGGAACTTTGAAGGGAAGATCCCCAGATAAATTGTCCTGGTAGCTGCTAGGGCCTTGCCCAGTGTTCCCTGACTGGGGCCGGCTAGCCATGAACAGCAAGGATCCTGGCTGGCTAAGCCAAATTTGTTACCTAGTCCAAGCTTGCTCTGCTCGCAGCATGACAAGCCAATTAATCAGAAATGAAGTGTTGGGGCAAGGAATACAACTTTATTCGGAAAGCCAGAAGACCAAGAAGATGGCAGACTAATATCTCCAGAAAAAACCTTCTTATTGAGGTCAGGATGGCAGTTTCTTTTATGGTATCAGAGAGGGAGGGATGGGGAAGTAAAGTGAAAAGGGTTATCAGTCTTGCAAAACCTCTCCTGGAATGACTAGCTTCAGGGAAGGGCTGTGTTAGTTTCTTCTTTTCTGCAGCCATTCACAGGCGAGTAGGGTTCCCTGAGGCAGGCCATTATGTATAATAACAAAAGCAAAGGTAAAAGTCAAAGAAACAGATCCAACAAGGAGTCCAATGTAGCTCTTCCCTGTTGAACTATGACAGTTTGAAACACTGCCAGAAAACTTCTTGGCCCGGTGCTGCCGTAGCTTCATCAAAGGGGCCTGGGTGGAAAACAGCCACTGCAGGCCCTGTCATGTCCCCACTGGGAATGGATCGCATCAGGGCACCAGGGTACAAAGACTTCAGTGAACCCCTGCCCTCAGGACTGGTCCTCCTCCGTGCTCTCACCTGCTGGTCAGAGGCCCAGGTACTCACATCCTGGCTCCACTCCCCAGGGTCTGAGTAGTATTCCATTGTGTATCTGCATAAATCTTCATTTTTCTGTCAGTGGACAATTTGGTGGTTTTTCTGTCTTGGCTACTGTAAATAGTGCTGCCCTGAAAATAGCGGTGCATGTGTCCTTTCGAATTATGATTTTCTCCAGATCTAAGCCCAGGAGTGGGATTGCCAGATCTGATGAAAACTCTATGGTTTGGTTTTTAAGGAACCTCCATACTGTTCTCCACAGTGGCTACACCAATTTACATCCCCCCCAACAGTGTAGAAGGGTTCCCTTTTCCCCATGCCCTGTCCAGCACTTATTCTTTGTAGCTTTTTGTTGGTGATGGCCATTCTGACCAGTGTGAGATGATACCCCATTGTAGTTTTGATTTGCATTTCTCTAATAATTAGTGCTGTTGGGTATCTTTCCATGTGCTTATTTTTTACTCAGTGAGAGTAAAATTTACCCCTTGCAATTGGCTTCTTGGAAGTTGGCCTTGTTTTGAATTCTTTTCTGATGATTTACCCCAGGGCATTTCTTGAGGGCAGGTGACATTTAGAGCCCTGCAGGCCTTGTGAAGATTAAGTGCCCATCAACACTGTTTTTAAAGTTGCTGTTTTGGGAAATAGCCACAAGGCAGCAGCATTTCTTCACACCCAACTCTGGTTACTTGGGCAACCAGAGCCTGAGGGAAAGTTCTCTTCCTGGGTTGTCAGAGTGGAATGTGCCTGGAGAAACACCCAAAGCTTGTGTCTCCTTACTTCTTCCTCCTTAGCCTTTATCCCTGGGACAAATCCCAACTCCTGAAACACCACTCTGCTGAGGGTGCTGTCTTCTGTAGGTGGGATGACCCTAAAGAAGGAGGCCTGAAGTGGGAACCCCACTGCCAGGAGACATGGAGCCCAGGAAACTTTTCAAAGCTCTTCCAGCCCTGAGGCTCCACCATCCTTTGGGTGCACTAGGCTTGCTTTTGCTGCAGGAGGGCCTGCCGGTATCTGGAGGTTGTGGGCTCATACAGAGGGGAACAGGCACCCCAGGGGCTCATTGGCTGGCATATCCTCCCCAGCTCCCTCAACCCCATGACAGTCCAGCTTTGGGACACAAGGGTGCTAAGGCTCCAGGGATGTGACACTAGCCCAGGTCACCAAGGACTGAGGGGACTAGAGTCAGCATTTCTTTTCCTTTTTTTTTTTTTTTTTTTTAAATATTTATTTTGAATTGGAGTATATAGGTGATTTACAGTGTTGTGGGTTTCTTTTTTTAAGGTGTACAGCCACTTGATTCACTTATACATGGACACATATGTGTTCTTTTTTGGGTTCTTTTCCCATATCACTTATTACAGAGTGCTGAGTAGGGTTCCTTGTGCTATACAGTGGGGCCTCGTTGGTTATTTTATAAATAGTAGTGTGCATATGTTAATCTCAACCTGCTAATTTCTCTCTGCCCCCCACCTTTCACTTTTGATAACCATAAGTTTCTTTGCTAAGTCTGTTGAGGTTGTCTCTGTTTTGTGAAGAAGTTCATTTGTATCCATTTTTAGATTCCACCTAGAAGTGATATCATATGATACCTGTCTTTCCCTGTCTCACTTACTATGATCATCTCTGCTTCCTTCTGTGTGTCTGAAAATGACATTACTTCATCCTTTTTTTTTTCTGGCTGAGTAATATTTCATTGTGTTTATGTACCACATCTTCATTATCCATTCATCTGTCCTTCTACACTCAGGTTGCTTTCGTGTCTTGGCTGTTGTACCTAGTGCCGCCATGATCATTGGGGTGCAGGGGTCTTTTAAAGTTTTGAATTTCTCCAGATTTATGCCCAGGGACGGGATTGCTAGCTCACATGGCACTTCTGTGTTTAGTTTCTTAGTGGAGAACACATACTGTTCTCCATAGTGGATGTACCAATTTACATTCCCACCAACAGTGCAGGAGGGTTCCCTTCTCTCCACACCCTCTCCAGCATTTATTGTTGTAGATATATATTTTTTTAAATGATGGCCATTTTGACTGGCGTGAGGTAATACCTCATTGGACTTTTGATTTGCATTTCCCTAATAATTAGTGATGCTGAGCATCTTTTCATGTGCTTTCTGGCCATCTGTATGCCTTCTTTGGAGAAATGTCCATTTAGATCTTTGGCCCATTTTTTTTATTGGGTTGTTGGTTTGTTTTTTGATGTTGACTGCATGAGCTGTTTATATGTTTTGGAAATGAATTCTTTGTGGGTATCTTCGTTTGCAAATATTTTTTCCCATTCTGAGGCTTTTCGTTTATTGTTTCCTTTGCTGTGCAAACACTTTGAAGTTTAATTAGATCCCATCTGTTTATTTTTGTTTTATTTTTCGTTATTCTAAGAGGCGAATCAGTAAAGAACTTGCTGCGATTTATATCAAAGCGTGTTCTGCCTATATTTTCCTCAAAAGTTTTATAGTATCCATCCTTTCATTTAGATCTTTAATCTATTTGGAGTTGATTTTTGTGTATGGTGTTAGGGAGTATTCTAATTTCATTCTCTTTTTAATTGTTTAAGGAACCTCCACACTGTCATCCATAGCGGCTGTTACCAATTTACATTCCCAGCATCAGTGTAGGAGGGTTCCCTTTACTCCACACCCTCTCCAGCATTTCCTGTTTGTAGACTTTTTGACAATGACCATTCGGACCAGTGTGAGGTGATACCTTGTTGTAGTTTTGATTTCCACTTCTCTAATATTTAGCGATGTTGAAATCTTTTCATGTGATTTTTTTTTTAAACAGTGTGAGTAAAAGTTACCCCTTGCAATTGGCTTCTTCAACATCTGCCCTGTTTTGAATTTTTTTTCGATGACCTACCTCAGGACATTTCTTGAGGGCAGTTGTTTTTTTTGCTTACAGCCAGGCAGGTCTTCTGAATATTAAGTGCCCATCAGCACTGGTCGTAAAGTTGTTGTTACAGTATACTGGCCACAAGGTGGCCCAACTCTTTTTTTTTTTTTTATATTGGAGTAGAGTTGATTTCCAATGTATTTGTTTTAGGTGTACAGAACCTTGATTAATTTATACATAGGCATATATCTATTTTTTTCAGGTTCTTTCCCCATGTAGGTTATTACGGTGTTTTCAGTAGAGTTCCCTGTGGTATTTAGTAGGTCCTTTTGGATTATCTGTTTGATATATATTGGTGTGTATCTGTTAATCTCAACCTCTTAATTTATCCCCTCCCTACCTTTCCTTTTTGATAATCAGAAGTTGGTTTCCTAAGTCTGTGAGTCTATATATATTTTGTAAGTTAGTTCATTTGTATGAATTTATAGATTCCACCTGTAAATGACATCTTAGGATATTTGTCTTTCTCTTTCTAACTTAGTTAACTTACTATGATTATCTCTAGGTCCATAGGTTACTGCAAATGGCATTATTTCATTTTTTTCATGGCTGAGTCATATACCATATGTACATGTATCTCTTCTTCATCCATTCATCTGTCGATGGACATGTTTGCTTGCATGTCTTGGCTATTGTAAATAGTGCTGCGGTGCACGCTTGGGTGCAAGTGTCTTTTCAAATTCTGGTTTTCAGTGGATATACTCTTTTTTTTTTTTTTTTTTTAGTGGATATACTCTTAAAAGTGGGTTAGGTTATTACAGAGTGTTGATAGACATCCCCTGGTATATATAGGTCCTTATTGACTATTTTATATGAAAGAGTTTGTGTTTGTTATCCAGTCTTCAGAATTTAACCCTTGCCACCTTCTTTCCACTTTGGTAATCATAGTTGTTTTTGTTTTTATTTTTGTTTTTTTAAGTCTCTGTCTATTTATGATTTCTCAATTATTTTATTTGTGTGTATTTTGATTCCTCCTGTAAGTGATATCTTGTGATATTTTTCTTATTCTGATTTATTTCACTAGTTTAATTATCTCTAGGTTTATCTTTGTTCCTACACATGGCATTAGTTCATTCTTTTGCATGGCAGAGTCATATTCCACTGCATACATTATCACTTCTTCTTTATCCATTCATCTGCTCAGGGACATTTTGTTTGCCTCGTCTCGTGACTGCTGTATATGGTGCTGCAGTGGATGGTTGGGTGCATGTGTCTGTTCAAATGCCAGTTTTCTGCACATATACTCTTAGGGGTGGAACTGTCAGATCAGGTGGTAGTTCTACTTTTACATTTTAAAGGCATTTCCATAATGTTCTCTATACTGGCTGTTACCATTTACGTCACCATAAAAGGGTTACCTTTTCTCCGTGCCATCTCCATCATATATTCATTGTAAATTTTTGATGATGGCATTGTAGACTCTTGGAAGTGGATCCCTTGTGGTAGTTTTGATTAGCACATTTCTGATTATTACTCTGTTGAGCATGTTTTTATGGGCTGTTTTTATTCATAAACAGTGGGAGTAGAATTTACCTGTTGAAATTGCCTCTCGAAAATCTGCCCTGTTTTCATTTATTTTTGAAAACTCACCCCTGGACATTTTTAGAGGGCAGGTATCATTTAGAGCCCAGCAATCCTTGCGAATATTAAGTGTCCATAAACAATTGTTTTGAGGTTGCATTTGTGGGAAATGGCCACCAGGTGGCAGGATTTCCTCGGGCCAAACTCTGGTTACCCCAGCAACCAGAGCCTTAGGGGAAATCCTATTTGGGGTCTGTAAATTAGAGTGGAATGTGCCAGAACAAACACCCAAATCTTGTCTCATTACCACTTTTTAAATTAGATTCATTTTTATTTTTTATTGGAGAAACATTGATATACAATGTTGTGTATGTGGTAGGTATAGAGAATCATTTGCAGTTATACATATACACATATCTATGTGTCTTCAGCTTCTTTTCCCATTTAGGTTATTAAAGAGTGTTGATAGTCCTTCCTTGGAATACAGAGACCCTTGTTGAAAAATATATTTTATATGAAAGAGTTTGTATTCGTTAATCCCATCCTCCTAATTTATCCCTTGACTCCTGTCCCATTGGTAACCATATGTTTGCTTTTTAAGTCACTGAGTCTGTTTATTTTTTCTCAATTATTTCAATGGTGTGTCTACAGATTCCACCTATAAGAGATATCATATAATGTTGGTCTTTCTGATTCTGACTTGCTTTACTTAGTATGATTGTCTCTAAGTTTACCTATGTTCCTGAAAGTGGCATGATTTCTTTCTTTTACATGGCAGAGTCATATTCCATTGCGTACATGTATCACTTATCTGTTTATCTGGCCATGGACACTTTCTTTAAGATCTTTACTGGAGTTTAATTGCTTTACACTGTTGTGCTGTTTCTGCTGTACAAAAATTGAATCAGCTGTATTTATACATATATCTCCATATCCCCCCCGCCTCTTGAGCCTCCCTCTCACCCTCCCTATCATCTGGTCATCACCAATTATCTCCCTTTGTTTTGCAGCAGCTTCCCACTAGCTTCTATTTTACATTTGGTAGTGTATATATGTGAGTGCTACTCTCTCACTTCGTCCCAGCTTCCCCTCCCCTTCCCCTGTGTCCTCAAGTCCATTCTCTACATCTGTGTCTTATTCTTGCCCTGCCACTGGGTTCACCAGTACCATTTTTTAGATTCCATATATATGCATTAGCATACAGTATTTGTTTTTCTCTTTCTGACTTACTTTGCTCTGTATGACAGACTCTAGGTCCATCCACCTCACTACAAATAACTCAGTTTCATTCCTTTTCATGGCTGAGTAATATTCCATTGTATATATGTGCCACATCTTCTTTATCCATTCATCTATTGATGGACATTTAGGTTGCTTCCATGTTGGCCATGGACATTTTGTTTGCCTCCATGTCTTGGCTCTTGAAAATGGTGGTACAGTGCACACTTGGGTGCATATGTCTTTTTGAATTCTGGTTTTCTCTGCATATACTCTTAGGGGTAGCACTGTTGGATTATATGGTAGCTGTATTTTTAATTTTAAAGGCACTTCCATATTTCTTTATACTGGCTGTTACCATTTACACCCCACAAGCACCATGAAAGGATTTCCTTTTCTCCATGCCCTCTCCACCATTTCTTCATTGTAAATTTTTGTGATGGCCTTTTAGACTGGTGCAAGGTGATCCTTTGTTGCAGTTTTGATTTGCATGTCTCTGCTAATTGCTATGTTAAGCATGTTTTTGTAGGCTTTTTTTAAAAATAATTTTTTAAATTTTATTTATTTTTGGCTGCATTGTGTCTTCACTGCTGAATGTAGGCTTTCTTTAGTTGCAGCAAGTAGGGGCTACTCTTCATTGCGGTGCGTGGGCTTCTCATTGTGATGACTTCTCTTGTTGTGCAGCATGGGCTGTAGGCATGTGGGCTTCAGTAGTTGTGGAGCATGGGCTCAGTAGTTGTGGCTTGTGGGCTCTAGAGTGCAGGCTCAGTAATTGTGGCACACAGGCTTTGTTGTTTCGTGGCGTGTGGGATCTTCCTGGACCAGGTATCAAACCCATGTCCCCTGTATTGGCAGGCGGATTCTTAACCACTATGCTACAGGTAAGTCCCTATGGGCTGTTTTTGTCTAAAACATTTTGAGTAGAATTTACCTGTTAAAATTGCCTTCTTGAAAGTCCGCCATGTTGTTAATTATTTTCTTTCTTTTTTTATATATATATTTAAAATTTTTATTTATTTTATTTTTGGCTGTGTTGGGTCTTCATTGCTGTGTGCAGCTTTTCTCTAGTAGTGGCGAGTGGGGGCTACCCTTCATTGCTGTGCATGGGTTTCTCATTGCAGTGGCTTCTCTTGCTGTGTGGCACAGGCTCTAGGTGTGCAGGGCTTCAGTAGTTGCAGCACATGGGCTCAGTAGTTGTGGCTCACAGGCTCTAGAGTGTAGGCTCAGTACTTGTGGCCCAAGTGATTTGTTGCTCTGTGGTATTTGGAATCATCCTGCATCAGGAATCAAACCTGTGTCCCCTGCATTGGCAGGCAAATTCTTAACCACTGTTCCACCAGGGAAGTCATCATTAGCACTTTTTACATTAGATTAATTTTTATTTTTTATTGGAGCAACATAGACATACAGTGTTGTGTATGTTGCAAGTATAGAGAATCTTTTTCTGTTGTACATATACATATATCTGTGATTGTCGGCTTCTTTTCCCATTTACATTATATATGATAGCCCTTCCTTGGTATGCGTAGAAACTTGGTGAATATTTATTTTATATGAAATTGTTTGTATTTGTAATTCCCATCCTCCTACTTTATCCCTTGATCCCACATGTCCCCTTTGGTAATCTTATGTTTGTCTTTAAAGTCCCTGAGTCTGTTTATGTTTTCTTAATTATTTCACTGGTGTGTATATTTAGATTCCACCTGTAAGTGATATCATCTAATATTTGTCTTTCTGATTCTGACTTACTTTACTCAGTATGGTTTTCTGTGAGGTTATCTATGTTCCTGCAACTGGCATTACTTCATTCTTTTACCTGGCTGAGTCATATTCCATTGCATATGTGTATCACTTCTTATTAAGCTCTTCATCTGTCCATGGACATTTTGTATGCCTCCGTATCTTAGGTATTGTAAATGATGCTATAGCACACGCTTGGGTGCATGTGTCTTTTTAAATTCTGGTTTTCTCCACATATACTTTCAGAGGTAGCCCTGCCAGATCATATGGTAGCTCTATTTTTAATTTTAAATGCACTTCCATAATGTTCTTTATAGTGGCTGTTACTATTTACATCCTACCATAAAAAAGATTTCATTTTCGCTACGCCCTCTCCACCATTTATTTATTCTAAATTTTGATGATGGCTTTTAGACTGATGCAAGGTGATCCCTCATTGTAGTTTTAATCTGAATGTCTCGGCTAATGGTATATTGAGCATTGTTTATGAGCTGTTACTCTTCATAAACAGTTCAAGTATAATTTACCTGTTGAAAATGCCTTCTCAATAGTCTGCCCTGTTTTTAATTATATTCAAACACTTATCCTTGGACACTTTTTGAGGGTAGGTATCATTTAGAGCCCATAAGTCCTTATGAATATTAAGCGCCACAAGCAATCATTTTGAGGGTCCTTTTGCAGAAAATGGCCACAAGGCAGCAAGATTTCCTTGGGCCCAAATATGGTAACACTAGGAACCAGAGCCTTAGGGAAAATCTCTTTGGGGCTTGTAAATTAGAGTGGAATGTGCCAGAACAAACACAAAAATCTTGTTTCTCATCACCATTTTTAAATTACATTAATTTTTATTTTTTATTTAAGTAACATTGATATATACTGTTGCGTAGTTACAGGTATAAAGAATCATTTTCAATTATATCTATCTATCTAACTATCTATCTATCTATCATGTATCATCTATCTATCTATCTTTTTCTTCTTTTCCCATTTAGGGTATTAGAGAGTATTGTTAGAACTTCCTTGGTATACACAGATCCTTGGCGAATATCTGTATTAAATGAGATAGTTTATATATGCAAATCCCATTCACCTGTTCTCCCTAGATCTCTCCTGTCTCCTTTGGTAACCATATATTTCCTTTCTAAATCCCTGAAACTGTTTATGTTTTCCAAATTATTTCAATGGTGTGTATTTACAGATACCACTTATAAGAGATATCATATAATATTTGCTTTTCTTATTTTGACTTGCTTTTGTTAGTGTGGTTATCTCTAAGTTTATCTATGTTTCTGAAATTGGCATAATTTCATTTTACACATAATGGAGTCATAATTCATTGTGTATATGTATCAATTTTTAAAAAATCTTTTCATTTGTCCATGGATATTTTCTGTGCCTCCACTTCTTGGGTATTGTAAATGGTGCTGCAGTGCATGCTTGGGTGCATGTGTCTTTTCTAATCCTGGTTTCCCCTGCATATAATCTTAGCGTTACACTGCAGGATCACCGCGGGATCAAACGAGAGCTGTATTTTTACCTTTTAAAGGCACTTCCATAATGTTTTCTCCAGTGGCCATTACCATTTACATCCCACCAGCACCATAAAAAGGATTCCTTTTCTCCATACCATCATCCCCATTTGTTGATTGTAAATTTTCGTGATGGCATTTTAGAGCAGTGTAAGGTGAACCCTTGTTGTAGTTTTGAATTGCATGACCTTGCTAATTGCTCTGTTTAGCATGTCTATATGGGCTGTTTTTCTTCAAAAGCAGTATGAGTTGAATTTACCTGTCTAATAACCTTCTTGAAAGCCTACCCTGTTTTCAAATATTTTCAAACACTTAGGCCTGGATATTTTTTTGAGAGCAAGTATCGTTTAGAGCCCAGAAGTCCTTGTGAATATTAAGTGGCTCTAAGCAATCATTTTGAGGCTGCTTTCTTGGGAAAAGGACACAGGTTGGCATGATTGCCTAGGGTCCAACTCTGGTTACCCCAGCAAACAGAGCCATAGGGGAAATCCTGTTTGGAGCTGGTAAATTAGAGTGGAATGTACCAAAACATACACCCAAATGTTGTGTCTCATCACCGCTTTTTAATTTAGATTAATTTTACTTTTTAGTGGAGTAATATTTTTATACAGTGTTGTGTATGTTGTAGGTATAGAGAATCCTTTTCAGTGATGCATGTGCTTGTATCTATGCATCTTCAGCTTCTTTTCCCATTTAGGTTATTAGATAGCGTTGATAGCCCTTCCACTGTGAATATCTGTTCTATATGAAATAGTTTTTTTTCTTTAAATCCCATCCTCATTTATACCTAGACCCCTCCTTTCTGTTTTTTAACCATATGTTTCATTTCTAAGTTCTGGAGTTTATGTTTTCTCATTTATTGCAATAGTGTGTATTTACAGATTCTACCTGTAAGAGATTTCATATAAAACATGTTTCTGATCCCGACCCACTTTATTTAGTATGATTATCTCTAGGTTTATCTGTGTTTCTGCAATGGCATTATTTCATTCTTTATATGGATGAGTTATATTCAATTGTGTATATATATCACTCTTTTATTTGTCTGTTCATTTGTTCATGGACTTATTGAAGCCTCCACATCTTGGGTGTTGTAAATGGTGCTGCTGTGTATGCTTGGGTCCATGTGTCTTTTCAAATTCTGGTTTTCTCTGCATATACTCTTAGGGGAAAACTTGCCAGATTATACAATAGCACATGTTCAGCTCTAAACATAATCAGTAGACAGGACATGGAGAGGTCTAAGTCTCCTTTGTAGACAGAACTTGAGCAGGTTTAAACTAGTTTAGGGCTGATCTCCTAGGAAGTGCAGGTTACACACACAGGGAATCTCGTATTTGGACAGGGGGCTCCCATTTAGGTGGGAACTAGGCTATACATTTCTTGGAGAATAAATCAACATTGGGCTCCACCCTTCACCCATGTTAGGAAACTGAACAAAATCTTTGTCAGTAAACATTTCAGCAGGCAAAACAAAAATTTACCAGTTTTTCTCACCATATGATGGTCAGAACCCAAGGGTGAGCTGGAGCTTCTTATAGTGCAGCCCAGTCTCCTGCAAGGAGAGACAAGAAGTGGCCTGATTCCAGCATCCCAGGCTTCCAGCAGGAGGCAGCCACACTGGAAGACCAGACAGGACAATCCTTCATGGTCCAGGCAGGGAGAGATGATCTGTCCATCCTGTCAGCCGATTCCAGGCTGGGTGCTCAGGGCCACCAATAGCCCTGCACTCAGGTCCTGCTTCACAGCAGTATGTGGGGGATAGGGATGGGGGTGGGGGGTGGGGGGTTGCTGACGGTTCCTGTGGCTCCTGGTCGGGTGACGTCTTGCCCCGGGACTGACACCCAGCATGGGCACTGTATTGTCTTCAAGAGGAGACGTGGGGAGAGGCTGGGGCATAGAAGCTGACCAAGCGGAGGACCTATAGTGGAAGTCCTCACACACTGGCCGGTCCCCACCTGGTGACCCACCTGCCCATTGCAGGCCCCATGCCACCCCCCACCACCCCACCCTTGCATGCAGGGTTCCTGCTCTTTCAAAAGCAAAAGGTCTCGCATGAAGGAGATCCAGTGGTGGCTGTCAACCCCCCACCATTCTGATGCTGAGTTTGGGGAGAATGAACCCCCTTGACTGGGCAATGGGACCCTGTGAGGAAAGAGGTGGTGGCCCCATCCAAATCGGGGTCAGGCTGAGAGATGGGAACACAGGAGCCAAGTTCAGGGCCTGGAGGCCAGGCCAGCAGGAGGGATGCTGCCAGCCCGGGCGGGGCTCTCTAAACATGACCTTGTAGCTTATAGGGGACCTGGGGCAGGTGACTGAATGTAAAGGGGCCTAAGTTGGACCCTGAATGGGGCTTAAAGAAGGTGTGGAGGACATTACTGAGATAGTGGCAGTGATGGGAAGACAGACCCTGTGTTAGGACATCCTGCTCCAGTCGTTTCAATCCCTGAGATCTGGAACCTTTCCATGGCTCTGCAGGATTGTTTGAGCAGGTGTGTGTGGACATATCTGGGGCCAAATTCAGTCTGCAACCAACTTGCAGTTGGTTCCAGCAGACACACAAGTGTGTGCCCAAGCATGCATAGCACACACACAAACATATGCATGTCACAGCACAAATATCCTCACACACTAGCATATGAACACACATGCCACCTATACTTATGCACACACTAACGTGTGCGTGTGCAAATGCACACACCTCTGCATGTGCACAGCACGTGTGTGCAAACAGGCACATGCACGTGCATTGCACACACACACAGGGGACAAAGGGAATACCATAAAGCATTAATTCCTGAACACAAGTGAAGCTCACACGTATTCTTCCCTTTCTCTTAGCTTTGATGTTTTTCAAAATAAAAACTTGAAGAAAAAAGTTAATGACAAATCACTTTTGATTCATAGGACTTTCTGAAGTTATTCCACAAATGTGATAAGATGTGAGAAATTAATGTAGATATTACATGTGTCCATTGTTGGATGCATGGAGAAGCAAAACATGGTCCATCCATACAGTGGAATGTTATTGAGCCTAAAAAGGAAGGTAATTCTGACACAGGCTGCAGCATGGATGAACCTTGAGGGGATTATGCTCAGTAACAGAAGCCAGACACAAAAGAACAAATAGTGCTTGACCCATTCATACAAGCCCCTCGAGCAGTCAGAGCCATAGAGACGGAAGGTAGGATGTTGGGTGCCACGGGCTGAGGGAGGGGGGATGGGGAGGGAGTGTTGAATGGGGACTGTTTCAGTTTTGCAAGATGAAAAAGTTCTGGAGGTGGATGGCTGTCAGGGTTGCACAGCTGTTTGGGATTTTACAGAGTGAAGCAAGACACCGAGGCTATATACAGGAAGCAGCATTTATTCGTGGTGGCACAGACTCAGCGGATTTGTATCCAAAGCTGAACCCTGAACAGCGGGGCGTCCCCTTATATACTTTCGTTAAACTTCTATACATTGCAATTTCTTTGTCTCCCAAATAAGGTAACAAGCAAAGGAACGTATAATCTGATTGGGTACTTCCCCTTCTATGGCCTCTGGGCTATTGCTAAGTTACAGAGTTAGGCAGGAGTTACATAGCAACAGATTTATGCAGGAACCATGCGAGAGGGGCTTCAGAGTTAATGGGCACATAAAGATAATGGCAGGATCCAACTGCATTGCTTTCTAGTTGAGTTATGGCCTCCGGGCCCTAGTGTTACTTTGTTCTGGGGGAGCTCCCACTACAAGCTGAGGTGGCTATAATAATATTTAATAAAATAGACTTTATGTCAAAAATTGTTACAAGAGACAAAGATATTATATAATTACATAATTAATTAATATTAATTTATTTACTTGGCTGTGCTGCACAGCTTGCAGGATCTCAGTTCCCCAACCAGGTATTGAACTCGGGCCATGGCAGTGAAAGCCTGGAGTCTTAACCACTAGGCCACCAGGGAACTCCCACATATTTATTTTAAAACATTAAGAAGATATAGCAATTTTAAAACATTAAGGAGATATAACAATTGTAATCACTTACATCTATAACAATACTACCCAAAAAATACATAAAGCAAAAATTGAGAAAATTGAAGGGAGAAATACACAGTTATGCAGTAATTGTTGAAGACTTCACTATTTTATTTATTTTTTATGACAGTTAACATTATATTAGTTTCAAGTGTACAACATAAATTTTTTTTCTTGTGATGAGAACTATTAAGAATTAATCTCTTAGAAACTTTCAAAAATACAGTACAGCATAATTAACTATAGTTACTATGCTGTATATTACAACCTGAGGACTTACATATTTTATAAGTAAAAGCTTGTATATTTTGACCACATTTATCCATTTTGCTCACCTCTCACTCCCAGTCTCTGGCAACCACCAAACTCGTCTCTGTATATATGAGTTGGGTTTTTTTTTTTTTTTGGTTTTTGTTCGTTTGTTTTCAGATTCCTCATGTAAGTGAAACTATGGTATTTGTCTTTCTCTGACTTATTTCACTTAACATAATGTCCTCAAGGTCCATCCGTGTTGTTGCAAATGGCAGCATTTCCTGATATCATTGTGGTTTTAATTTGTATTTCCCTGATAATTTTGATGTTGAGCAGCTTTCCATGTACCTGTTGGCTGTCTGTATGTCTTCTTTGGGGGAAAGAATGTCTATTTAGATCCTCTGGCCATTTTTAAATCCGTTTTTTTTTTTTTCTATTGAGTTATATGAATTCTTTATATATTTTGGATTATAATCTTTTATCACATTATAGGATTTCCAAATATTTTCTCCCATTCGCTAGATTGCCTTTTCATTTTGTTGATAATTTTCTTTACAGTACAGAAGCTTTTCAGTTTAATGTAGTCCCACTTGTTTATTTTTGCTTTTGTTGCCTTTGCTTTTGGTGTCACATCCAAAACAATTGTTACCAATTCAGATGTCAGGGAGCTCATTGCTTATGTTTTCTTCTAGGAGTTTTAAGGCTCTAGGTCTTATGTTTAAGTCTTTAATCCACTTTGACTTGATTTTTGTGTATGATGTAAGATAGGGATCCAGTTTCATTCTTTTGGATGTAGCTGTCCAGTTTTTCCAACACCATTTATTGAAGCTACTATCTTTTCCCCATTGTCTATTTTTGTTAGTTAATTAATAGCTATAGATTAATTAGCCACATATGCATGGGTTTATTTATAGCTCTCTGTTCTGTTCCATTGATCTATGTGTCTGTTTTTATGCCAATATCATACTGTTTTGGTTACTATAGTTCTATAATATAGTTTGAAATCAGAGAGTATAATGCCTCCATCTTTGTTCTTCTTTCTCAAGATTGCTTTGACTATTCACTGTCTTTTACATTTCCGCACACACACACACAAATTGGGACTGTTTATTCTATTTCTGTGAAAAATGCCATTGGATTTTGATAGGTATTTCATTGAATCTGTAGATTGTGTTGGGTGGTATGGACATTTTAACAATATTATTTCTTCCAGTCCATGAGCACAGAATATCTTTCCATTTATTCATGTTTTCTTCAATTTTTTTCATCAACGTCTTATAGTTTTCAGTGTACAGGTCTTTTACATCCTTGGTTAAATTTATTCCTAGGTATTTTTTTTTTGATGCAATTATATATGGGATTGGTTTTCTTCATTTCTTTTCCTGACAGTTTGTTGTTAGCGTATAGACATGCAACTGATTTTTGCAGATTGATTTTTTATCCTGCAACTTTACTGAGTTCATTGATTAATTCTAATAGTTTTGTTTTTTGCTTTTCCTGGATATATGATTATGTTATTTGCAAGTAGAGACAGCTTTACTTCTTCCTTTACAATTTGGATGCCTTGTATCTCTTTTACTTGCCTAATTGCTCTGTCTAGGGCTTCTAGTACTATGTTGAATAAAAGTGGCAAGAAGGGCTTCCTTGGTTTGTTCCTGATCTTAGAGGAAAAGCTTTAAACTTTTAACCATTGAGTATAATGTTAGCTATGAATACTTTAATGAACGGAAATCATCCATCCAAAAATGATGAAGATCAAAAATGATACAGAAGACTGTGTGATGCTTTAAACCAACTAGATCTAACAGACACACATGGTCTCCATCCAACAACAGAGTACAGGTTCTTCTCAAGTGAAAATGGTATATTCTGTAGGATAGATCATATGTTAGATCACAAAACAAGTCTCAAGAATTTTTAAAAGATTGAAACCAAACTCTAACCATGATGGAATGAAACTAGTCATCAATAACAGAAAGAGAAACTGGAAAATTCACAAATATTGGAAATTAAACAACACACTCTTAAACAACCAATAGGTCAAATAAGACATCATAACAAAAATTAGAAAATACTTTGAGATGAATGAAAATGCAAACACAATATACCAAAACTTAAGGAATTATATAGCCAAAGCAGTGCTAATAGAAGAATTCATAGCTTCACTGGCCTACATTTAAAAAGAAAGATCTCAAATTAACAACCTAACTTTACGCCTTAAGGAACTAGAAAAAGAAGAGCAAATAAAACCCAAAGCTAGCAGAAGGAAAGAAATAATAAAGATTAGAGATAAATGAAATAAAGAATAGAAAAACAATAGAGAGCTTAACGAAATAGAGAAAAAGTTAAAAGTTGGCATTATGAAAAGGTGAACAAAATTGGCAAACTTTTGTAGGTAAGCTAAGAAAAAAGAGAGAAGACATGTTACTGAAATCAGATACAAAAAGGGTAAGTTACTCTGACCGCATAGAAAGGAAGATGATTATAGGGTAATAACAATGAATAATAACACCAACAAGTTAGATAACCTAGATGAGATGGACAAACACACGAATTACCAAAACTCCCTCATGAAGAAATAGGAAATCTGGACGGATGTATATCAAGGGATTGAATCAGTAATTAAAAACCTCCCAACAAGGAAAAGCCCTGGACTAGATAGCTTCACTGGTGAATTCTACCCAACTTTAAAGAAGAATTAACACTAATCCTTCTCACATTCTTCCAGAATATGTGAGGGAACGATTCTAAGGCCAACATTTCTCTGTTTCCAAAGCCAGGAAAAGATACCACAAGAAAGAAAATTACAGAATCAACAAAATATTAGCAAAATGAGTCTGGAATATACACCAAGAGCACATGGGATTTACCCCAGGAATTGTTAGTGATTCGACATCAGGAAATCAATCAGTGTAATACATTTCATAAAATTTCCTGGTATTGAACGAAGGAAAAAAACCACCCGATCTTTTCAATTGATGCTGAAAAAGCATTTGATAAAATCCAACACCTTTTCATGAAAAATATCAGTTTCTGATTTCAAAACTTACTTAGCAAACTAGGAAAAGAAGGGAACTTCCTCTACAAGATAAAAGACATTTATCAAAAACTGACAGTTAACATTATACCCAATGATAAAGGACCAAAAGCTTTCCCCCTGAGACTGGGAAGAAGACAAGGATGTCTGCTTTCACCACTGCTGTTCAACATTGTACTAGAAGTTCCAACCAGAGCAATTAGGCAAGAAAAAAAAGAAAAGACAACCAAAATGGAAAAGAAGTAAAATTACCTCTTTGCACACATGATCCTATAGATGGAAAATCCTATATATAGAAAATCCTAAAGAATCCACAAAAATTTATTAGAGTGAATGAATGAATTCAGCAAAGTTCCAGGGTATAAATCAATATACAAAATTCACTTTTATTTCTGTACACTAGCAATAAGCAATACAAAATGGAAATTGAGAATACAATTCTTTTTACAATAGCATCAAAAAGAGTAAAATACTTAGGAATAAATCTAACCAAGGAGGTATAAAACTTGTAAACTGAAAACTATAAAACATTGTTGAAATAAATTAAAGGTATTCATGTATATGCTTTGGCAGACTTATTATTAAGATGGCAATACTTCCCAAAGGGATTTACAAAATCCCAATGGCTTTTTTGCAGAAATGGAAAAGCTGATCCTAAAATTTATATGGAATTGTAAGTTACCTGGAATAGTTAAAACAATCCCGAAAAAGGAAAACAAAGTTGGAGGACTCGAAATTCTTGACTTCAAACTTACAAAGCTACTTTGTATCAAAAAATGTTCTATCAAGAGAATGAGGAGAAAAGCCACAGACTAGGAGAAAATATTTTCGAAAGATGTATCTAATAAAGGACTGTTTTCCAAATATACAAAGAACTCTGAAAATTCAATAATAAGAAAATGAACGATCCAATTAAAAATGGACAGAAGAACTGGCACAAGAGTGTAAAGCAATTATATTCCAATAAAGAGCTTAAAAAAAATGGACAAAAGACCTGATCAGATACCTCACCGGAGAACAGATACAGATGACAATTAAGCATATGAAAAGATCTGCATTTCCCATTATCATTAGGGAACTGCAAATTTAAAAGACATTGTGATGTCACTACACAGCCCTCAGAATTGCTTTTCCCGTTACACCATGATGCTTCTGTAGTTATTCATTTTCATCCATGTAAGCTTTTAGGCTTATTCTTGTCTTTATTGATCCTTTGTTTTCCAGCTATAACACTAACTTGTTTTTACTGCACCAATATAGCCATGTGATGTTTGCATTATAGCACACTTTAGCACATATTGAGTATATACTACCTGGATTTTAGATTTTTAAATTAAATTCTCCACCAAACCTTGTGTGATATCTTGCCTATATTGAGTCCTAAAAGAATAATTAGTAGGTGAATTGTTTCTAGCTGAAGAGAAGAAGGCTTTGTGGAGGAAGTAGATTTGAGCACCCTCTTGAAGTATTTGTGGAATCCAGTGGATGAAGAGACCTAAAGGTGGAAGAACTATGGAGCAAAGTCATAGTAGCTGCAAGTACAATGCATTCAGGATGTATGCATTAAAAATGCCTGAAAAAAATGCCTGAACGAGGATGTGGCAGTAGCAATGGAAACCCGAAATGTTTCAAAGACTGTGCCTCATATTTGTGGTATTGAACATGGGCAAGGTCCCTAGCACTTGGAGATTTGGAGGTAGGACACCAACCACTGAAGAAACCCTATATTTCCAAAGAATTTGAGATGATAGCCTATTATGTCAATCATACTTACATTTTTAAAGGGAAGGAAACAACGTTGACCTTTTAAAAAAACTGTGGGAGCGTGAAATGAAACACCCAACTTGTCTTGGGTTTTGCTAATAAGCATGGTTATTATGCTTATATTATCTGTCACTAGATGGAGTCCATGAGTCCAGGCAACTTTTGGTTGGACTTTTCTATATATCTCTTCCTATGATTCCTGTTCTGTGCCTTTGAAAGGTAGAGTAATACTTTTTTTAAAAAAGTTGACAAATGGGTTCGATTGGCAGAATTTTTAGACTTGCCTTAAAAGAAAAACCATTAGTTTGTAAAACAGCAAAGTAATCTTTTCAATTCTTCACATTCCCAACCCCCCAATTTTTTTATTAAAGATCTCTAAAGACCACAGTTTAATATCAGTACTAAATCTTTCTGGTATTGAGTGCCTTTAATATAATTCATTATTGAACATGAATTTAAAAATTGTTATCCTCTGGGTGCCCTCCCCCCACCCCCAAGAGCTCTTGATTTCAACCCAGTTATACATTCTCCTCCCCCACCCTCATAAATTGTTTCAAATACTAGTAAGAACAATTGTTACAATGCCTACTAAGGGTCAATATTTAGCATACCACAACAGGTGTGTGGGTTTCTAAAACCTTACATGGTGTAACGCATCTTGAGAGAAAGACCCAGATAAGTAATTTTTCTTTATCAAGGCTGCCAAAAGATAAGAAACGTGAAGCTGATAACAGATAATAGTTATAAGCTTACTTTGCCCAATTTTTTTATGTTAGGACTAGGCAACATGTGGATGAATACATGAAGTGGTTGCAGAAAGTTATCTTGGGAGCTCTCTAGGCCCCAAAGAGGGTTCTGTTATACTTGCTCAATTAGTCTGTATACAAGGCAACATGTGGGCAAGATATGATCTAATTCCTTTTTTGTCTTTCTGCTACAGCACGTGCCCTTATAGTCGACCTCCCTTTGGCTATGGAAATTTTCCAAGTTCAATGCCAGAATGCCTTGGTTATTATGAAGACAGATACCAAAAACATGAGGCTATGTTTTCAGCTTTAAATAGAGACTACCCTTTTAGAGACTACCCAGACGAACGTGCTCACAGCGAAGATTCTCGGAGTTGTGAGAGCATGGATGGACCTCTTACTATAACAGTCATAGCCACAGTGGGGAAGAATACTTAAATCCCATGCCTCAGCTGGACATTGGAGCCTTGGAGAACGTCTTCACAGCCCCGACATCAACTCCCTCTAGCATCCAGCAAGTCAGTGTCACTGACAGTGATGAGGAGGAAGAAGAAAAAGTGCTCAGGAATTTATAATTTTAAAACAAATATACACAGAAAATAAACATTTCTTAAAATATATTCTGGGTCACTGGGTGTGAGAAAAAAAAGCCTAGAATGCTTTGCTGAGAGATTTCAGTCATGATTTGAGGAGTCAAAACCAAATGCAATTTATGCCTTCATAAAATTTTGATTAGTGAAGTTGGAATCCTGATATTTCATTGTAGGAATGTTTGAGATACGAAGTAGTTTATTTTTATGGCTGAAATTTGCATCAGCATATGTTATCATTACTTTATCTTGGAATGTGAAAAATACAGAATCCTCACAATTATATGTGAGGGGAAAGGGGATATATAATCTGGCATGACAAGTGTGATTTGTATTTTGTCTCAGGATACATTTATTTTTCTTTGCATGATTTTTTTGTTTGATATTTATGTAATACTCATGGGTGTTTCAGTTTTATGTAACATTTTGCAAATATTTGGATGACTTTTAGTAGTAAATTGGGACTCAGGAAATTTTTTTTTTTTAATTTTTATTTTATTATTTTTTTTTGGGGGGGTACATCAGGTTCAATCATCTGTTTTTATACACATATCCCTGTATTCCCTCCCTTCCTTGACTCCCCCTCCTCGAGTCCCCCCCACCCTCCCTGCCCCAGTCCTCTAAGGCATCTTCCATCCTCGAGTTGGACTCCCTTTGTTATACAACAACTTCCCACTGACTATTTTACAGTTGGTAGTATATATATGTCTGTGCTACTCTCTCGCTTCGTCTCAGCTTCCCCTTCACCCTCCGCCCCCTCCCATACCTCGAGTTCTCCAGTCCATTCTCTATCTGCATCCTTATTCTTGTCACTGAGTTCATCATTACCATTTTTAGATTCCATATATGTGAGTTAGCATACAATATTTGTCCTTCTCTTTCTGACTTACTTCACTCTGTATGACAGATTGTAGTTCTATCCACCTCATTACATATAGCTCCATCTCATCCCTTTTTATAGCTGAGTAATATTCCATTGTATATATATGCCACATCTTCTGTATCCATTCATTTGTTGATGGGCATTTAGGTTGCTTCCATGTCCGGGACTCAGGAAATTTAATTCACGCTAACCAATTATGAGTTGCAAATATGTTTTAATGGAACCTGAGTAATTCCTTCAGCTAAATTAGTCATGTCTATTCCTAAACATTTTCATCATCTTTTTTGGATATCTTTTTCCATTTGGTGTGCATTGTTCTGTTTTTGTTATACTTAAATAAACATAGAGAAAATTGTTCTTTTTGAATGTTTTCTGTTTGGGGATAGAAATAAGCAAAACGAGTATTGTTCAAATGAGAATGGTTTCCATACCACATGCAGATAGTTATTTTTACTTAATAGTCTCTAGAATTGTACAGATGCTGTTAGCTTCTTGGAAATGTATCAACAAAGATGGTGTGCACATATTCTGATGCCATTTCCAAACTCTTTACAGGTGTGTACCTATGACTTAAGCACACCCCTAAATGGAAGAGCTCTTCCAGATTGGGTTCAAGCAGCTGTCTTTAAAGCCATAGGGTTCATTTAACAACATGTGGAATTTGTTTAATTCACAATGAGCAAAAAAATCCTATTTGCGATGTGGCCTCTTGGTAAATGCCCACTTATGGATGGAGAAAACCATATTAGCACAGGATCAGAACCACCAGAGTTGGGATCAGGGTGAGAGAGATCTACAGGACACGAAGTGAATTGATGATCAGAAACAGCCACAAGGCAATACACTTTTCCCTCAGTAATCTGTATAATTTATGCAAGTTGAAATCTTTTACTTAAAACTGCTTGGAAATTGTGTATGGAAACCTGTTCTAAGCTTCCAGCTTCTTCCTTTACTAAACCTGTATTTGTTCTTTAAGCAAAGGCTGTTACTAGAATACATTTCATCAACCACATACTTAATTGTATGTAACGTTTCCTCTTAGCAATAAAATTTTTATTTTCATATTTTGCATTTATTATTGTTCTGTGCAATATCATTTGAATGTGGCTAAAAACCAAAACTTGGATTTCTTTGTAGAGAGCAAACACGTAACTTCACATCAGGACTACAGCACACTTGATGTCTACACCATGGCAGATGTCTACCCCATTTGTATGTGATAGTTTGAGCCATTTTATCCCATCTCATTTTAATAACACCTTAGTGACTAAACTGGCTTTTGATCATAGACCTTATTCTTTTATTAATTGAAGTATAGCTCATTTACAATGTTATATTAATTTCAGGTGTACAACATAGCAATTCAATGTTTTTATAGATCATATTCCATTTTAAGTTATTATACAATACTGGGTATATTCCTGGTGCTGTACACTATATCCCTGTAGCTTGTTTTATACATAGTAGTTTGTACCTCTTAATCCCCTATCCCTATCTTGCCCCTCCCACATTCCCTCTCCTCACTGGTAACCACCAGTTTGTTCTTTACATCTGTGTCTGTTTCTGATTTGCTATAGTCATTTGTTTTGTTTTTTAGATTCCTCATATAAGTGAAAACATACAGTATTTGTCTTCCTCTGTCTGATTTATTTCATTAAACACAATAGGGAATTCCCTGGCAGTTCAGTGGTTAGGACTCTGCGCTTCCACTGCAAGGGGCACAGGTTTGATCCCTCCGAATAGGGGAACTAAGAGTCCACATGCTGCATGGTGAGGCCCAAAAAAGAAAAAAAAAAGGCATAATACCCTCCGGCTCCATACATATTGTTGCAAATGGCAAAATTTCATTCTTTTTATGGCTGAATAATATTCCTCTGTGTATGTGTGTGTGTGTGTGTGTATCTTCTTTATCCATTCATCTGTTGATGGACACTTAGGTTGCTTCCATACCTTGGATATTGTAAATAATGCTGCTGTGAACATTGGGGTGTATATTCAAATTAATGTTTTCATTCTTTTTGGATTTATACCCAGGAGTGGAATTGCTGGATCATATGGTGGCTCTATTTTTAGTTTTTTGAGGAAACTTCACACTATTTTCTACAGTGGCTTCACCAGTTTACATTTCTAACAACAGTGTACTAGGGTTCCCTTTCCTCCACATCTGCACCAACACTTGTTATTTGTAGACTTTTTGGTGATAGCCATTCTGAGGGGTGTGAGGCAGTTTCTCCAACAAACCTTGTTCTTACAGACAAATTGGTTGGGGGAATCCCTTTGTAAGACAGTGGAGTAATACAGAGCATAGTTTAGTGTTTCCGAACTATCTGTCTTCAGGCTAGTCCTACACTACAAATTCCTTCCCCAATATTCATTTTAATGGCTATGGAGTCAGGGCAATTCTTCATTCTCTTCCTTAATGCTGGGATCAGAAGTCAGTTTAGATTGTTTACAGATCCACAATATAATTTGGGTTGGGAAACATGGGTATGTCTTGGGTGAAATGATATCCAATAGCAGTTAAGCATGCCTAGGTATAAATGCCCATATCCACTCATTTATAGCTCTTCAAACCACTGTTAGCTTTGACTAGAAACCTATAGACTAAACAAAGCCCTGCCCTATTGGAAAGAATTCATTTTCTTCAAGTCATCAAAGTGAAATTCTCTAAGTTTTAAACCACAAGCACTTTCTAATAGGTTTCAATGCCTTGTTTGTTCATATTACAGATTGGAGGTAACCATATTTGTAATATGAATAACTTCTTTTCAAAATGTGTTGAATGTCACTCAAACTGTTTTGTGCCTTGGACAAATCTGCCCTTCCTATTGGCAAATAAAAACTTTTTTCACTACAAATAGACTGAAAATAGATTTAGTCCCAACTTTTAAGTAACTGAATTATCAAATTTAGGAAATCAAGAGCAGTCTTTCTCTAAGGGTGTTAGTTGGAACCCAAGCCTTTTAGATACTCTGACAATATTTGGGCAAATAATTTGGGGAAATATCAATACATGCCATGTCCCCATCTTGGAGAGTATCAATGCCCATTATCTTTGTAAAGCTTCTCAAAAATCTTGTGAAGAAACATGTTGATCTCTGTTTATCTCAGTGCTCCCCTACCTTAGCTTGAGTATCCTTTTTTGTTTTAGCATAATGTCTACTAACAGAATCCACTCTGGCAAATGCTACTTATAGCTGGTTGCTTCAGTTTTCAATGGTTGGCTTCACAGATGGTTTTTTGCATCGATCAGAAAAATCCTTAAATCCTTTACTGAAAGAAGGTGGTGGCTAATTAAACTGTTTTCTGCATTAAGTATCTGATGGTCTTAAAAGATTGAAGAACTGAATCTTACAGTTGTTATAAATTTTGATTTGATTGTCCACTAAACTGGCTTTTTAATGAAAGTTGATATTGCACCCCAGAATTCAAGTGGGCAAATGTGCTAAATTCCCATATATTTTTCACAGTGAAAACCAGCTGTCGGATTATTCCTGGGCCAAAAATACAAGCTACTTTTGAAAGTTCTAGTTTGGAGTTCATTTCAAAATGAAATTCTGGGGACTCCATGCACTACCTGCAATATTTTAAACTAGTATAATTTTGATGTGAGCAGCATAATTCAGAAAAAGCTGTCCTACATGTTAGAACAGACTCTGCTGAGAAACATCCTTTTCTAGCTTTCTGAATCATCTTAATTTTTTAAGCTTTTAGAGAAATTCCAGAGCTTCACAATAAAACTGCTTTTCAAGAAAACAAGTAGAGAAGGAGTTTTTTTCTTTTTTTTAATTAATTTTTATTGGAGTATAGTTGCTTTATAATGTTAGTTTCTATTGCACAGCAAAATGAACCAGCCACATAAAATGAAAAAAAAAAAAAAAAAAAAAAAAAGAACCAGCCACATATATATATCCCCTTCTTTTTGGATGTCCCTCCCATTTAGGACACCACAGTGCATTAAGTAGAGTTCCCTGTGCTATACAGTATGTTCCCATCAGTTGTCTATTTTATACATAGTATCAAGAGTGTATATGTGTCAGTCCCAATCTCCCAATTCCTCCCACCCCACCCCTTTCCACCTTGGTATCCATATATTTGTTCTCTATGTTTGTGTTTCTATTTCTTCTTTGCAGATAAGGTCATCTATACCATTTTTCTAGATTCCAACTATATGCGTTAATATACAATATTTTTTTTTCTCTTTCTGACACTTCACTCTGTATGACAATCTGTAGGTCCATCCATAACTCTACAAATGACCCAGTTTCATTCCTTTTTGTGGCTGAGTAATATTCCACTGCATATATGTACCACATGTTCTTTATCCATTCCTCTGTTGATGGACATTTAGGTTGCTTCCCTGTCTTAGCTGTTGTAAATAGTGCTGCTATGAACATTGGGGTGCATGTGTCTTTTTGAATTAGGGTTTTCTCTGGGTATATGCCCAGTAGTGGGATTGCTGGGTTATATGGTAGTTAATATTTTTAGTTTTTTAAGGAACCTTCATATTGTTTTCCATAGTGGCTGTACCAGTTTACATTCCCACCAACAGTACAGGAGGGTTCCCTTTTTAGAAGGAGTTACTGTCTATCTAATTCTACTTGATGAAAAATTCCATATCCTCTAGACAGATTTACCCTTTATCTCTACCTTCTTCATTCTGACTGCCTGACCCAACCCTACATGTCTCCTTTCTAATGGGTAACACACAAATCCTAGTTAACTTTTCACTAAATGATGAATGCTTGAAGGAAAAGGGTGAGATGGAGAGGACCATTTGCTGCACCTTTATATCCCTGGTTCTTCTGAAACCACTTCAGGGAAGTGTTTTATTTCTAAAAAATAATGAACAGCTTTTTATACATATTCTTTTTCACAAGAAGATCTTCCAAAAGCTACATTTGTGCCTGTATTCCCTGGAACACTGTCTGTGGAGGCTGATAACCCCTCCTGGAAAGGGTCTTTTCTTTTAAGCTGCTTGTAATTACATGGGTCACAGGCAACGGAAAGGTATGGGGTGACGGACAATTCTTGTTTTGCCCAGTACTGGGGGTGGGTAGGGGTGGGGTCCCAGGACCTAGGACCAGTGATAAAACCGGGAAATTCCTGGGCAAACTGAGATAAGCTGATCACTCTAGTGAATACAATGAGTGTCAATCATCTGGATCTATGCAGATCTGTGCTTATGCACGTGGTGCTATGCAGTCGCAGAGTTTGAAATCACTGACCTTCACTCACAAAGGCAGATTACAGCTGAACTTGTGTCAGGCCTATTAGAAAGGCTTAGGGTAAATTACAGGACGCATGGGGACTGTAAGAGAACTGGAGATACATAACTGTTCATGCCTGGGGTGCTTTTATCCCACAACTTCAAATGTACTTCGAAGACAAAAAGAGAAATGATCAAAGCCGTACCTTTTAGTGATATTTCACGTTATAAACCAGGGAAAGAAAGCATTTTTGTGAATATAAAGTCCTTGTTTTAAACTTTCTTACTGTTTCCCCAACAACGATAGTGGACTATTGGCCAGAGGCTTTAGGACAATGCAGAGCTGGGCTGTTTTGGCACACAGAATGCTCCAACTCTCAGACACTTTTTTAAGCGTCTGAGACACTAGCTATGGTGGTGTTCTTCAGATGTGGTCTGTGCACTGCTTGCAACAAAATGATCTGGGATGCTTGTTAAAAATGCAGCCATTCCCTAGATCTACAGAATCAGAAACTCTCTGGCTAGAGCCTGGGAATGTGCATTTTTAATAAGCTCCTCAGGTGATTCTTAAGCACTCCTACCTTTGACACCATGTAAAGTTTGTAAGACATTTAAAATTTTGTTATGAAAACAATATAACTGCACGAAAGGGAATTTTCAGAGAAGAAAAAACCTGTAATCCATCCAATAATTGTTTTTATTTTATGCTGGTCTTTCTGTATTTGCCCATATACACACATTTTTCACACAATTGTAATCACAACACATACACAACTTTGGATACATACAAATTTGCATTTCCTAAATATTTTTTTTTTTTTGAGTTGTGTAGCCCTTTATTAGCAACTAAAAGAGAAAGTATCTGCTTTACAAGATGGGTCATAAGTAACTATAACTGGAGACTTTTATATTCGAATACACATCACCTATAAATGCAATTTCTTTGTTAAAAAGCTTCCACCCTTTTTGTTTGTTTGTGTTCAATTTGCAAAATTATTCTGAAATAAAGTGGAGTATGTGTGCACAAGTCTGCAAAGAGTGCCAATTTAGGATATGGTAAACGCTTTACAAGTTACGTTCAGGAAACTAACTGCCAGAACTTCGGTAAACAATTGGTGGGTACCTATTGTGTGCCAGGCCCTATTCTAGTCACTGGGGGTGCAGCAGTGAACAGAACAGGTAAACCACGGAGCTAACATTCTAGCCAACATCCTAGCTAACATTCTAGCTACCACTTCATTGACAATGAAACAAGCGATAAATACACGAATTCCCATAGTGACAAGGTCATATTCAGGCATCAAGCCCTGCATTGTCCTTCCTCATTGTTTCATCACCAGCAGGCATTTTGTTTGATTAGCATCCATGTGTACTGAGTATAAGGTAGTGTTTTTGGTTTTTGTTTTGTTTTGTTAATTTTTTTAAATTGGATAAAATTGTTTTACAATGTTGTGTTAGTTTCTGCTGTACAACTTTGGATACATACAAATTTGCATTTCCTAAATATTTTATCATGAGCTGTTTTTCATACTCTATAGCTTCATAAATGATGACTTTTTATGTTTGCATAATATTGCCTCAGGCAGATATACCACAACTAATCATATGAAAGGATTAGGGTTGCAGTTGCTTCCGAACTGGTTTCAGTAATTCGTCCTAGTAAAGTTCAATGATGGGATTTCAGAGTGAGCACTCTCACAGACTAGAGGCTTTTATATGAGAGAAAAGTAAATTTTTAACTAGTTTAATCCACTATAATTTTGTGTTTTCTGCCACATGCAGCTGGACCAAATTCTCATTCAGAATTCTTCCCCTCCAGAAAGTTTTCTCTAACCTTCAAAGACTTAGTTGTTGCTGATTTGTATTCCCACAACACCTTCATTTCTATCTCCCACTACATTCTAAGCTCCTTGAGGGCGAACCAGGGCAAATACCTTAGAGACTAGAAAAATAAATATATGGCGGCCAACAGACTAGCAGACACAGCCCTGTATTCTCAGCCAGTGACTAATGGAATTCACAAGCTGCCTGACAAGCACTGCTTCCCATGATTGACTGCCTGTAAGAATTACCAGTGGACTTAAAAACAAAAAAAAAATCCCCCAAAACCCCTGGATCTCCACAATTTGAATATATGAGGATGGAAACTGGGAGTCTATATCTTTAAAAGGCTCCCCAGGTAATTCTGAAGCCCACCAGGCAATGATTCTCAAAATGGCATTTGGGAGCTATGGTAGAGCTCCAGGATCTTCCTCCCACCAACATTCCATGTTTCTTTTCTCTCTTCTTGCCACTTTAGAAACAATAGTTCAGTGAATTCCCAAGTTCCAGCTTAGTGCAACTGTTGAGCTCTCTTTAATTTGAGTGTGGCTCCCAAAACGTAAAGAGGTAGAGAGAGATTGACCAGGAGGGTTTTTACACTAATAGTAAATATAAGCACAGAAATAATTTTCTTTTCAAAGTACTTATCACCAAATGTAATTATCTCATTTATTTGTTTCCTTGTTTATTTTGTCCCCACCAACCATGGCTAGAAGCTCCAAGAGGGCAGGGTCATTGTCTTTCTTCCTGGATGTTATCCCTAACACCTAGTATTGTGCCTGCAATGTAATACATGCTCAGTAGAGATTTGTTGGATTAATTAATAGATAGAAGTTACACTTTACTGAACACCTACTGAGGCAGGAGATAGATGGGGTCCAGGCTAGGCATTGACAACTGTCCTCCTGTTTATATTTCTTGGGGAGAGAAAAAGATGGGCTTCAGGCTGGACACTTACAACTAGCCTCCTGTTTGCATTTCCTGAGACAGGAAATGAGGGGGCTCCAGGTTAGACATTTACAACCAGTCTCCTGTTTCCACTTCAAAATAGAAATAACAACAGAAATAGGATAAATAACCAGGTTTTGTCTCCTGAGGACACTTTAAGATAACAGTCATGGAGGGACTGAGGAGGGATAAATCCTGTTTGAGTAAAGATCAAGAGGTCATATGTTTCCTGTCCTTGGGGCAAGGGAGACATTGCAAGTGCTCAGAAAGGCTCCTTGGAGGTCAAAAAGGTGGGGGCACCACGGCATAATATGTGATGCCAAGGCCACCCCACAGTCCTCTGGGCTGGAGTCCATCCTGGGGAAAAAGTTGCGCACACACGTTGGGGAGGGTCCTAGGGCAGTTCAGGTGTGGAAAAAGAAACCAGAGAATTGGCCGAAGGTAAACAAAGACCCAGAAGAACTGCCCTGTATAAATGACTTAACTGCCTCTTTACTGTGCTCCCCCTCATTAGGGGGGACTCATACATCCTTTCTCTCCCGATGTGCACCTCTGCCTTGATACTGTCTTAACAAACTCTTTCTCTGTGTGCTCTCCCACTTGTTGTACTGTGTCTCTAATAATAAATTCTGTACTTGTTTTTACAGTTTTTGCCTTCTTGAGAAATGCATTTTTCAATGAAGGCAAGAGCCAGGGAAAATTTGCTTCTAGCCCCTGGCCACGCTGGTCTAGTGGCTAGGGTTCCTGGTGTTCATCCGGGCTATCCAGGTTCAGTTCCTGGGCAGAGAACTAAGAATTTGCTTCAAGCCACTGCTGCCTCTCTGAGATCACTACTATGTACAACTATATCTGATATTTTATGGGATTATCTTAGTCTTCATAACAAGCTTGTAAGTAGGTGTTTTCTTTATTTAACCAATGAAAAAACTGAGGACTTAAAGAAGTGAAGTGACTTATCCAAGGCCACCCACCAAGTGCGTGGAAGAAACTGAGACTCAAGTGAAGAACGAGTGACTTGTTCCACAGCAAACAGCTCCTCCATGGAAGAGCAGAACTCAGGTCTGGCAGGAAACAGTTCGACTTTGTGCAGAGATAGAGTGTATAAATTGGTAGTTATGATGTACTCAAACATTTTCTTAAACTGTCTGTGATATGAAGATTTATAACAATAAATATAGATTTGTTCTTTGTTTCTGGCACAGAGCTTTCCAAAGCGATCAGAGCACTAAGAACATCTTCTGTTCTAATAGTTGGTCTTTGATCCTGACATAGGGCTCCTGAAACCCTTGTAGTTTCCTGGGTGATAGGAGTGTCTTTGTTCTGATAAGGTGACTCTGAGTGGGCTCCTGAATGACTCTGGGATGAGGGCTGGTCACCAGAAAGACCAAGCCATGAGTAGAAGCTTGGAATTTTCAACCCCCACCTCTCATTCTCTTGAGAAGGGAGAAGGGCTGAAAATGGAGTTGATCTATTATGCCTATGTGATGAAGCCTCCATAAAAATCTCCCAAGTATGAGGTTCTGAGAGCATCCAAGTTGGAAGCTCCATGCCCTTTCCCCCATACCTTGCCCTGATGCGTCTTCATCTGGATGGTCCTGACTTATATGCTTTTATAATAAGCCAGTAATCTAGTAAGTAAAATGTTTCTCTGAGTTCTGTGAGCCACTCTAGCAAGTTGATTGAACCCTAGGAGAGGGTCATTGGGAAGCTTCATTGTATAGCTGGTCAGTCAGAAACACCAGTGGTAACCTGGGCTTATGACTGGCATCTGAAGTACGGTGGAAACAGTCTTGCAGGACTGAGTCCTTCACCTGTGGGATCTGACCTTATCTCCAGGGGGATGGTGTCAGAATTGAGCTACATTGTATCAGTAGAATACCCAGCTGGTGTCATGGAGAATTGCCTGCTGGTGGTGTGGGAAATGCCCCCCTACCCCAGGCTGGAATTGGTGATCAAACCATTTCAATGCCCTCAAATGAAGCCATTATTCCTTTGTTCTCAATTTCCTTTTATAACAAATTTTACTCTTTTCAGTGAATTAGGAAAACACAGGAAAGCCCCAAATCCTAGAAGAACTACTCTCCCATGTTTTCTGTGCAAACATAGTCATGCATATACTTTTTTCTAATTTTAAAAATATTCATTGTTATTCTATGCTTATGAGTAATAATGATTATTGTAAAAATTTATAGCAGTAAACTCACTAAAAACATATAAATCACTAATTCAGTCATTCAGAATTAGTCATAGTTCATCAGTCATTGTGGTTCATATACTTTTGCAGACTTTTTCACCCATATACAGTCATAAAAATGAGATCATAATAGGACTTAAGATACAATTCCCTCTTTCTTTTAATGTTATATGTCATGAACACTTATCCATGACACTAGATTTCCTCCACAGCATGATTTCTAAAAACTTTTTATTATGAAAAATGTCAAACCATATAAAAATAGCATAAATACTATCATAAACTTTCTATACCTATCACATTCAACAATCACCAATTAGATACTTTCCTACTCTTCCCCCCCAACCCCACGAATTTTTAAAAAGCAAATTCCAAATATTATATTATTTTATCCATAAACATTTCAGTATATATCTCTAAAACATAGGGACTCTTAAAAAAAAATCATAATCATTCATTAATATCAAATATCCAGCGTGTTCAACTTTTCCAATTGTCTCATAAATGACTTTTTTTTTTTTACAATTGTGTGTTTGAGTTAGGATTCAAGGAATGTCTACCTATTGCATTTGGTTCAGATATATCCTAAGTCTCTTTCTCTGCATGTTCCCATTTGTTCTTTTTTCTTTTCTTTTCTTTTCTTTTTTTTTTTTATTGTCAAAGAAGAAACTAGGTTTGTTTTGCAGCGTACTCACATTCTGAATTTTCCTGACTGCATTCCCTTGCTGTCATTTAACATGTTTCTCTGCCCTCTGAATTTTCTCTAAATTGGTGATTAGATCTAGAGGTTTGATCAGAGCACTTCTTGGTGGTGGATTGTACTTCTACCAAGAAGTACTAACCTAGAATACAACTTTTAATGGTTTACTTGGTATAGATATAACGTAATGCCTTTAATTGATCCCTTTCTATTGGAATTTAAATTATTTCTGACATGTATTGTGATTACCAACATTGAGAGGACAACAAATTCTTTTCTTTAGAAGAGATTCCTGTAAGTAAATTCAGTGCCAGAGCTTAAAAAGTATGACTTGTAAAAGTTTCCGTGGAGTTAAACTTTCTAAGAGACTCTCTTGGTTCCTCCGAGCAAGGCCAGAGCACAAAGGCTGCTTGGGTCTGAGGATAAGTGAGAAGATGTCCCATTCTCCTGAGGTCACTCTCTCTTTGATGCGCTGTCACCTCTGCCAGCAAGCAGTGCAGAGGCTGCACATAGAACCAGGGCTCCATGATGGCAGATGCAGCCACTCTCCACCCCAACCCCAGGCCTCCCTCCTTCTCCGGCCCTCTGCCCACACATCTCAGTCTCAACACCTTCTTCACCCTGAGCGAGGAGACTCAGCATGTGGAGTGAAGTGTCTGCCAGGCCAGAGGAGTGCTCATTCCCTTGGATCCTGTGTTAGGTTTATAATGCCGGGATTCCGGGTTCATAACTTCTTGTGACACCACAGGTGCTTAGCCTAGCTCCTCCCACGTGATAATTTGTTTGCTGTTGGGCCTAGTAGGAGTCGGTGTAGCAGGGCAGCCTAAGTCTCCCCAACAGCTTTCATTGGGAACCAAGACATCTGAATTATTCTGGAATCTCTAAAGGCTCAGTTCTTCACCAGAAGATGAAGCAGCCCCTTCTCCACTCTGGTTTGTAGGAGAATGGAGGGGCACCCCCAACCCCACTTCCAACCTGGGAATGTTGACCTCTTGTCATGTAATGGTGCAAGCCTGTAGCAAGGTAGAGCAGGTCAACTTCTGACTCCTCTTGGCCTGAGAAGACAGTCCAGAACATTGATGAAGGCAGAAGCATTTCACATTTGCAAGGGATCTTACTGAGAAAGCAAGAAAACCAGGCTGGTGACTTTAAGGAACTGGGAGAAGTGACTCAAGCAGAGGCCCTGTGCTCCGGCTGCCCCTGTCTTGGGTGGGACCAACCTTGCCACAAATGAGCAGAGGTCTGAGTAGATCTGATGTAGGTAAATGATCCTAAATATAAAAAAAGATGATAGTAGAGCATACTGATGCAGGACACTGAATTCTGCTGCTTTGAGAGGAACTCTGGGGTCAGCCTCTGTAACATTCCAGCCTTGTTTAGCTTATCAAACCTGGATGGAGCAAAAAAGCCCCAGGACCCACCCACTGCATCACAAACAAGTCTGAACAAGCTGGGCACTGTCCATCAGATGCCCAGGGGTTCTGATGGTCCAGTTCTGACCACCAGCCAAATGTAAATCGAGAACTCCAAGTCATCCATCATGCTTTAGCCACATGTGAGGTTAATACTCTGTCTTTGAGAAGCACACAAAGGGCCATTTGAGTAGGAAAGTCCCACCAAATCCTGCTGAAACACATAGCTCACATTCGGATCATCTTTCTGAACAGAGTCTTGGTTTGGAAGGCACAGCTGTTGCTGAGACCCCTGAATACAGCCTGCTGTTCTCTGTGGAAGTGAGGGTAGATTAGCATGGTTAACTTGGGGTGCACTAAAGCCCTCCAGACTGCCCCTTCCTCCAAATAGCCGGGCCCCTGGGAGCCAGATGCTGGTGTTCAGCATAGGTACCCATGTCTGCTTGCCAGTGGGCAAAGCTGGGTGGTAGCTGAGCTTTTCGTAGGACTTTAGGAATGTCAGCACCCTTCTCAGGGGCTTGGTTCCATTGAACCAAGGTACACATGGGCTCTGCTTCATACTGGGAAGTCCCCTTAGGAGTAAGCACTCAGTACTTCTCTTTTCTGGGACTGTGATGATTAGGAGAAGCGGCCTTCTCTGACTCAGCCCCCAGAAGTGTGGCTTTTGGTGAGTTCCATGAATCATGAGACATGGACCAAGGACAAAGCCGGAATCAGGTTTATGCCTTTAACAGCTGTGGTTTTCAAACTGTTTCAGATTGTAGACGTTCAAACAACAGCTGCAGATTTATTCCTTGTTCTTGGGATGGGAGGTGATGGGTGCAAATACAATGGAAACACAACCGCTATGACTATTTTCTGTGTCAGTAAATCCCAAGTCATGTCTTGGGTTCTGTGAAATAAGATGGAAAATTAGTGATCTGCTAAACCTAACTAAAACCAATACATGGAGTTAGGTATCCCTAACCCCTGTGACTTTCCAAATTCAAATTAATAGTTTGGTTTAAAGATGCCCCAGATTCTTGGAGTTCCAAGAGACCTTAAAGTTATCTAGTCTACATACAGGAACCACACGGTCCTCCTGTGTCACTCCTCATTTATATGTCCATGACAGACAGATTGCTTTCTTAAGGACAAACACATTTTAAAGGCTTTTGACAGACACTGATGAATTCCTCTCCAGTAAAGCTCACAGCAGGGGCCCAGCAGTCTCTGAAAGACTAAATTGCCAGTTTTTTAGCCACTTGACTAATGTGAGATCTCATTTTTCCATTGTTCTTTTATTGTGCTGTCTGTATGTTTTGAGGGTCAATATGGAGTATAGAATTCCCAAAGGCAAAACCACACTTTTGCAGTCCCTGTGATGAGAGGCTGAACACATAATAATAAGGAAGTAACATTTATTGAAAAGGTATGCAGTGCCAGACATTAGGCATGAGCTCATAGGTGCACAATGACCCACTTTGTAGGGGAAGCTCAGAAGGGCTGAGCCACTTGCCTGAGGCCACATGGGGACCAGACTCGGATCAGTGTGACAGGAGCCTGCCTACCAGCCTGTTGCCATGCTGCTTCCACGTGGTCACTACAAATGAATATTTGTGCAGAGGTTGATTAATGGGTGTTTCTTCTGGTGGGGTAGACCTGAGCAACTCAGAGGGAGCAGCCGTCAAACTGGGCTAAAAATGCCATCCTCGTTCTCCCAGTCAGTCTGGACTGGAACTGCCCCAACACGTTTCAGGAACGTTAAACTGAGTTTGAGGGTACAACCTGAGGTGGTATTTTTCCTAAGGATTTCTTATGACTGGACACTCTAAGAAGGAAGCTTGAATTATCCCATATAAAAATACAGCCATCTAAGATCATCAGAGGCATTTCCTTTTTAGAGTGTGCAGTGCTAATAATAGCCCCAAACTCCTCAACCCAACTTTCCAGCTTTTTAAAAGAATAGTACTTGTGAGAATGTCTGAATGCTTGTGACTGGTGGGATTTATTCCACCCAGTGTTTCCTGTGGCTTCCCTGAAGGAGAAGGTGAAGGATTCAGAGCTGTTGGCTGTCATAGTGTCTGTGCTGCGCAAGGACCTGTGAGGGGCCCCTGGCTGCTGAGTGAGAGCCAGAGGGAGAGACAGCCCTCTAAGGAAGTGAGGCGGGAATGTGAGACAAGAGGAGGAGAGAGGCCCTGAGGGCTTTTATGGAGAACTCAGAACTAAATCAGATCATCTGTCCTAGGTTCAGGGAGCTGAAAGAACAGGCCCCTTTCTCCATATTGTTGTCTTTTGGGCAGCCCTGCTCCTGCCAGCCCAGAATTCCATGTCCGACGGGACCTGAGGAGGGACTGCAACCTCTAAGATGTGAAAGGTCTTGGCAAAGTGGAGAGTGATTTATTTATTTGTTTGATTTTTAAATTTTTTTATTAATTAATTTATTTATTGGCTGTGTTGGGTCTTCGTTGCTGCGTGTGGGCATGCTCTAGTTGCACAGAGCAGGGTCTACTCTTCATTGCAGTGCGCGGGCTTCTCATTGCAGTGGTTTCTCTTATTGTGGCTCACAGGCTCTAGAGCACAGGCTCAGTAGTTGTGGCGCATGGGCTTAGTTGCTCTGCTGCATGTGGGGTCTTCCCCAGACCAGGGCTTGAACCCATGTCCCCTGCATTGGCAGGCACGTTCTTAACCACTGCGCCACCAGGGAAGCCCGAGAGTGATTTATAAACTAAATTATTGCCTGAAGATTTCCCGCTCTTGCCACTCCATGTTTTCCACATGTCTACCCAAGGAGGCCCTCTCCCTGCCATAGCACCTATGGAACAATTCACCATGTTTCAAGGTTCTTTAAAGAAAATTTCTGGTGTATAATTTACATACAGTAATATGTGCCCATTTTAAGTGTACATATAGCTCAGTAAATTTTGACAAAATTGTGCACCCCATACAACCACCACCACAATTAAGATTTAGAACACTTCCCTCACCTCAGAAATTTCTTACCTGTCCCTTCCAAGCAACCCCCACCCCCCACCCCAGGCCACCACTGCTCTATCTTCTGCCTCTACAGCTTAGTTTTGCCTTTTGCAGAATCTCACATACATTGAACCACAAAGAACGTAGTATTTTGTTCCCAACTTCCTTCACTCGGCATAAAGTTTGTGAGATTCATCAATGTTGTGTACGTTAATAGTTCCTCTTTGTTGCTGAGTATATATTAATAGTTCTTTTTTGTTGTTGAGTCATGTGCTAGTCTGTGGATGTAACATGATCTGTTTAGCCTTTGAGTTAGCCATTTTTTGATTATCATGAATAAAGGTTCTATGCATATTCATGTGAAAATCTTTTTGTGATTATGTGTGCTCATTTCTCTCGGGCAAATACCAAATAGTGGAATTGCTGGGTCAGAGAATAAGTATATGTTTAACTTAATAAGAAGCTGTCAAACTGTTTTCCAAAGTAGAATATCAGTTCCAGGTGTTTCACATCCTCACCAATGCTTGGAAATATCAGTCATTTTAAATTTAGTCATTCTTGGGGTATAAAGTGGTATCTCACAGTGGTCTTAATTTGCATTTCCCTGATAACTAATCATGTTGAACATCTTTTCCTGTGCTTGTTATCCATTCATATATCATTGTTTTTGAGGGGTATGTTCAAATCTTCTATCCATTTTAAAAGAGTGAGTTACCTTTTCTTTACACATTCTGGTTACAAGCCCTTTATCTGATATTTACATTGCAAATATTTTCTTCCAGATTGTGGATTGCTGTTTCCATTTCTTTATAGTGTCTTTTGAAATGTGGAAGTTTTTTTTTTTTTTAATGAAATCCTATGTATCAGTTATTTCTCCTATGGTTTATGCTTTTGTGTCCTGCCCATGAAATCTTTGCCTATCTCAAGGTTGTGAATGTTTTCTCCTGTGATTTCTTCTAGAAATTTGTAGTTTTAGCTTTTACTTTTAGCTCTATGATTTATGTCAAGGTAATTTTTGTATACGATGTGAGGTAAAGGTCAAGATTCCCTTTTTTTCATACAGATATCCAGTTGTTCCAGTACCATTTATTGAAAAGATAATTTTTTCCCCTTTTGTCAAAAATCTGCTAAACATAAATGTGCACTTACTCCTGGTTCTGCTGCTCATCAGCCTCATGACCTTAGAGAAAGACTTAGCCTCTCTGAAGCTCCATTTCCTGATCTGTAAAATGGGATAATGGTACCTACTTCTAGGGCACTTTTTTTTCCTTCAAAGAAGATGTGTAAAAGCTTTGCCACTGTGCTTGGCACAGTAGGTCCTCCATAACTGTGGGCTGAATCCTAACATCAATTATATATACAAAGCTGTTTTCCATTTCTAAAGCACTTTTGAATATATTATTTGGTGTGATCTCGTCTAATTCTTCTAGCTCATGCTTTAAGACCCTCTCAGAAAAAGAACTGCAAGATAGTCATCCTTGCACTTCATCCGTACTCAGTAGAAGTTGTAGGTGTAATTTCCTGAAGGGCAGAGGTTGTGTTTACTCTACTTCACATTCTCTCCTGATACCTAGGCAGTGCCCAGCCACACACGCTAGGTGCTCAGTGGTGGTGTGATTTGGTTTAGTGGGACAAGAATTTATCTAAGTTCTTCTTGAAATCAGTCATGTTTCCTATCTTTTCTCTCATCTCTCTTTCCCTCCCTAGAGATCTCATAGGTTCTGAACTACCTTTGATGATCAGCCTGTGACTCACACATCCTACCCTCTGCCTGGCTTGCTTCCATCCTCCCTCGTGTTTCCAACACCCTCACGCTCAATGTGTCTAAAACCACATGCATTGGCAGTATCTGAATCAAAGCTCTTTTGGTTGCAAGAAGCAGAAACTCACTCAAATTAGCTCAAGTAGAAAGCAGTGTTTATTGAAAGGCTGCAGGGGGACTCTCCCACAGATGAAGGGTTGGGGGCTTGCAGGAGAACTTGCTTGACTTGAGTGATCAAGGAGAGTGTCATAGAGTAACAGCATTTGAAACAAAGTCAGGCCATATTTGAAGAGGTGAACGTGGTGCGTGGTGTGAGACGTCTTTTCCAGTAGATGGAACAGCTTTGGATAAAGTCAAGAAGATAGGAATGTGCTACTCATTCTTAAATACTGCCTGGTATTGTGGTTATTTGGGAATCCAACTCATTTTTTCCAACTGGATTCTGAATGTGAACCTGATCTTATATTTCTTCATGTTGATTTAGAACAAAATAACAAAGATTATCACCACCATCACCACCATCATCATCATCATCATTACTACCACAACTATTTACCCAGCACATGATGTGCCAGGTACAGCACTAAATTCTTTTCCACATTTTTTTTCTAATCCTCAGAGTACCTTTGAAACTTTATAGCTGAGAAATTTGAGGCTTAGAGAGGTATGTTCTTTAACTTGACAGAAGTGATTACTTAAAAGGCAAAGGGGAGAGAGTGTAATCCAACCTAGGTCTTGTTTGTAAACCCCCTTAATCTTGAACCTTAGCTTTCAAACATTGTCTTAACTCTTGGCTTGCTTTTTGAATGAAAAAGGCTCCATGTGATTGGTATTCGAAATTCCCCCACAGTTATTTATAACTATTAAACTATTGTTAGTGCAATCCTGAACTAAGGATCTTTAATGATGACTTCGTTCATCACAAAGGTTTCTGGCTCTTTGAAAAGGACAGAAAATCATTAATTTTTCTGACCAGCCCTTCTTCAAATGGGATCCTAATCCTTAAACCTTGCAGGAATATTGACACTGGGAGGAAGTAATTTCTCAGCCCCAGTTAGCATTGTTAATAGTTGGGCAAACTGCTCCTTTTAGAGTTGTTTCCTTGACTTGGCTTTTTACTTAGAGAACTTTGGTTACAGAGAACACAAGGGAAGGGCTTTGCAAATGATACTGATCAATAAGCTTCAAGCGGCAGAGAGGATATGATGGGGTTAAGTGGTCCCTGGCGCCCCTCCCTGAGCCAAATGCACTTTCAAGATACCTAAAGCAGTAGCTTTTTAAAACCCAAGTCCCTATTCAGTGAAGAAGACTACCTTGTGCATTTGTTGCACTCTCTTTGAGAGGGAATCTTCAAACCCTCTCATCTCCAGTCTCTGAATCATGGTCTCCAATATCCCACTGAAATTACTCACAGTCTGTTAAAGAGGAAGTGGGGCTATGAAGGGAGACCCTGGTCCAGGAAGTAGTCCAATGTGGTATATGGGGCATCACCCACTGTTGGCATTATCTCCCAATTCTACTCTGCTCTCAGCATCCCCTCCCCCTGCCTGCTCTGGTGATCTGACATAAGTCTCATAAATCTAGCTCTGAGTTGGGTGCTAACAGCAATTGTTTGTATCTGTATAACTCTCTGTAGTTTGTAGTGCATTTTGAATCATTTATCAATCCTTCCATTGAATCATTCATTCAGTAAATACATACTTAGTAATAATAGTAATTTTATGGGCCCACCATAGGACATGCATTCTGCCAGATATAGAGGCTATAGTGAGAATTAAACGACTCATACAGTTTTGGTCACTGCCATCACGGAGTTGATAGTCTAGGGGAGTGTTGTGCTTTTTTTTAAACATAATTTTGTGAAATTCAGTTGAATTGTGATGTAAAAGGTATTTCTTACAGAGGATTATGGTCAAAAACATGGAAACCCACTGGTTTAGTGGAGGGCATTATAAAAGATTCCTCAGAGTATCCTCCTCACAGCCACTGGAGAGTTCATGAAGGCTAGTGCAGGAGACAGAAAATATTATTTCTATTCTTGCTTATAATAGTATCCATTGGGTATTGTACCTTGCAGATAAGCAAAAGTGATCAAACACATTGGTCCTTGCCTTCAATTCTTTCGGGGCTCCCCATCATCCTCAGGATGAAGGCTCACATGCTTTAACCTGACACAGAAGCCACTTCTGGATGATCTCGTCTCTCTCTATCTCTCTGCCTTCCTTCATCACTTTTCATATCACTCACTCCCTGCTCCTCAGACGCTCTCTTGAGCCAGATATCTGGAAACACCTCTCCTCACCTTGGAACACTCGGCTTAAGCATCACTTGCTCTATGCCTTTGCCATGCTCCTCCAGGCAAAACTGACTGCTTCCTGTCTAGTCTTTCACTGTCACCTTTCTCATCCCTCTTCTGTTCATGGCAACCTTTTTCCTTTGGGAAGATCCCTCCCTGCCCCGCTACCTCCATGTGGTGCTGATGACAGGCAAGGCTCATAGAGTGGGCCCATGATCCTGGCCTAACCCCATGTTCTAGCTATTGCAGTTAGTCTAAGGATGTTATATAACCCAAGCAAGGCCAATCACATCCCATGAGCCTTTTGTGTTAAGATGGTTCAAGTTGCATCTCTAAATGGTCATGAACATACAACCGCTCACTTTATATGCCCTTGTTTGTCTATAGCCTATCTCCTTCTACCACCTTGTAAATTCTTCAAAGCAGGGGCTTTTCTTTGATTTAAATAATATGTGTATATGAATTTGTGTGTATAAAAGTAGTATGTTCTCTTTGCAGGAAATTTGTAGGCCATTTCTCCATAGGAAATTTTAAGAACACACAAAAAGGTTGTTAAACACTTGTAATCCTTCCTCTCCCAGACATTTTAACACCATTTTTATAATGCAGATACACACAAAACTCACCTTTTACACAATTAGGATGTAATTGAACATATGATTTTATATCTCATCTTTTTCACTTAATTGTGTATACTGTGAAAACTTTTCCATGTAATTAGCTATTTTTCAACATGATTTTTATTGGCTATCTATTACTCTGTCAAGTGGATAAAATGTATTCATCAAAAATCTATCAGAAATTTAGGTGGCTTCTACCTTTCATTTTTTTTTTTTGGTAGGGCTGTATTTTTATTTTTATTGATTGATTGATTGGCTGTGTTGGGTCTTTGTTGCTGTGCACAGGCTTTCTCTAGCTGTGGTGAGCAGAGACTACTCTTTGTTGTGGTGCACAGGCTCCTCATTGCTGTGGCTTCTCTTGTAGCACAGCATGGCCTGTAGGTCCATGGGCTTCAGTAGTTGCAGCACACAGGCTCAATAGTTGTGGCTCACGGACTTAGTTGCTCCGTGGTGTGTGGGATCTTCCTGGAGCAGGGATTGAATCCGTGTCCCCTGCATTGGCAGGCAGATTCTTAACCACTGCGCCACCTAGGAAGCCCCACCTTTCATTATTATAAAAAATGCTGTACCTGATTTATGCCAGAGGTGACACTGCAAAGAACTGTATTTTCATTAAATGAGGCTGGTCAATGTGATATCCACATAGCGAGTATATTAGTTACCTTTGCCATGTAACAATATCACCACAAACTTGTACTTTAACACAACACACCCTTATTATCTTATTTTTTGTTTTTGTTTTTGGCCGTGCCATGTGGCATGTGGGATCTTAGTTCCCTGACCAGGGATCGAACCTGTGCCTCCTGCAGTGGAAACTCAGAGTCTTAACCACTGGACTGCCAAGTGTGCATTCCCAACACACACTTATTATCTTAAAGTTTCTGTAAACAATAGTTTGGGCTTAACTAGTCCTTCTGCTTCACGGTCTCACAAAGTTGCAATCAAGATGTTGGCTAGGGGACTTCCTAGGTGGCGCAGTGGTTAAGAATCTGCCTGCCAATGCAGGGAACACAGGTTTGATCCCTGCTCCAGGAAGATACCGTATGCCTCAGAGCAACTAAGCCCGTGTGCCACAACTATTGAGCCCATGTGCCACAACTACTGAAGCCCATGTGCCTAGAGCCTATGCTCTGCAACAAGAGAAGCCACCTCAACGAGAAGCCCGCACATCACAATGAAGAGCAGCCCCTGCTCTCTGCAACTACAGAAAGCCCGTGTGTAGCAACGAAGACCCAACAGAGCCAATAAAAAAAAAGTCCAATAAATAAATAAATAAATATATTAAAAAAAAAAGAGATGTTGGCTAGGGCAGCTGTTTCATCAGAGGTTCAACTGGGGAAGGATCTACAATCAAACTTATGTGGTTATTGGGAGAATTCAATTTCTTGCAGGCTGCCAAACTGAAAGTCTGGGTTTTGCTGCCTGTTGGCCTGAGGCCACCCTCGCCTCCTTGCTGCATGGTTCTCTCCATGGAGTAGCCCACAAAATGGCAGGTTGTTTCTTCAAAGCCAACAAGTGAGAGAGAGAGAGCGAGAGAGAGAGTCCTTTGAAGTGTTACAAGTTTAAGTAATCATGTACACATAATCCCTATATCTTATCACCTTTGCCATATTCTATTGGTTAGAAGCAAGTCACAGGTCCCACATACACTCATGAGGAGGGGATCACATAAGAACATAAATACCAGGGTGGGAATCATGGGACTGCTCTAGGCTCTGCCTCAGTGAGGGTCCCAAACTTTCTTGATACATGGCACCTTTAACGTCTCAGTCATTTTTTTCACGGCATCTCTAGGCCCAAATATAAATACCTAACACTTCTGTTTATCAAGCAGCTGGATCCAAACAACTTAGTAAGTATTTACATAATACACATAAATTAAAAGAAAAAAGTAACATTTTATTTTACTTTTAAGCAACCACAATATTTGCTAATAGACTTGTGCTGCTATTGGGCACTGCAGAGCTTATCAGGTGTTAGAATCAGATTGAACGCCATTACTCTCATCTTCTGATTTCAAGTGATACTTACTTTATGTCACAGCAAATTTGAAAAACCCAGCTTTGCAAAAATATGATATCATTAAAGGGAATATAATACAATTTAATGTTGAAACTGTGAACTACTTTGAGTTAATAGTTTATATGGTACCCAACAGATGTCACTATGCTTCCTTCAAAAATGTAAAATATCCCATGACACCCCTGTGAATTCACTGTGGCACCCACGGGTGACTTGATACACAGTTGGAGAGCCACTGCCATATGGAAAAAAATTTCCTTGACCTCTACTTCACACTATAAACAAAATCAGTTTCAGATAAATTGTAGATCTAAATGTAAAATAGAAACAGTAAAGCTTTTAGAGGAAAACATAGGAGAACACTTCTCTGATCCTGGGGTAGGACACTGTTTCTTGCATAGGACTCAAAAAGTACTAACCATAAAAAAGATTGATAAATTTGGATATATTAATTTTATATTAAGAACTTCTTTTCATCAAAAGTGAAAAGTGAAAAGGCACTTTGTAAAGCGGAAGTGGATATCTGCATACATATATCCGACCAAGGGCTTATAGCCAAGATGTTTAAAGAACTCCTGCAAGCTAATAAGATAAAGACAGACTGCTCAGTACAAAAAACGGGGAATAGACTTGAACAGACTTTTTGGAAAAGAGGATGTCCAGTAGCCAATAATCATGTGAAGAACTTTCAAGTTTGTTAATCATTAGAGAAATGAAAATTGAAACCACAATTCGATACCACTACCGCATGGCTACAGTTTTTTAAAATGGGAACTAAGTGTTATCACGGATTTGAAGAAACCCAAACTCTGTTACAGAATTGGTGGGGGTGTACATTGGTGGAATCATTTTGCTAAACTGTTTAGCAATATCTGCTAAAGTGGATCATATACTCTGACCCAGCATGCTATGGCCCAGCAACGTAACTCCTAAGCATGTACCCCAAATAAATGCAGACATATATTAACCAAAAGAATGTTCACAACAGTATTGTTTATAGTAATCTCAGTCTGGGAACTATCCAAATGTCTATAAATTGCAGAATAGATAATTTGTGGGACATTCCAATAATGGAATATTGTACAGAATGAGCAATCTATAACTACATGAACAATATAGTAGAATCTGAAAAACACAACGTTGAGCAAAAGAAGCCAGGGCACCCCAACTACCCCAACCCCCCCACCTAACTGCAAACCACATACTGTGTGACTCCATTTATATAAAGTACAAAAAGAGGTGAAATTAATCTACACTGTTAGAAGTCAGGCTAACATTTACCCTTGGTGGGAAGGGGATTTGTGACTAGAAGGGGACAAAAAGGGGCTTCTGGAGTTCTGGTCTCATATTCTCTTTCTTGATCTGCGTACAAATTATATAGGTTTGTCTAGACTGTGAAAATAGTTGAACTGTATATTTATGATATGTGCACTTAACACATGCCTGCATGTTGTACTTCAACAAAAAGTTTAAAAAATAAGTGATTCTGTAATGAACATCCTTGTAGCTATACCTTTTCAGACATTCCTGTTTTTCATTTCTTTCTTCTGCCTAAATTCCTAGAATTGAATGGTTTGAACATTTTTACGTCTTTCAACGTATCTTGCCAACTTATCAGGGACTGCCTTCATTTATCTTTGTCTCCCTGTGCCTAGCACCATGCCACTGCCTACTAGATATTTGTTGAATAGATGAACAGATGAACAAAGGAAGCCTTCTTTCAGTCCTTGAATAAATCAAGCCCTTTGAAGCCTAAAAGCAGTTCCTGTTTGCTCTGCCCAACCACAAGCAGATGTGAACAGGTGCAAGACCACCTGGGGCTGACTTATTTGCCTAACTGGGAGTCCGGTGTACCACTCAATCAGCTGGAGAGACTTAGTTCTCTTATTGGGTATATATAGCTATTAACCTAAAACCAGGCAGCTGAGACCTACAAGTAATTGAGCTGTTTTCCAGCTAAGTGGGGCGGGCTGAAATTAAGTGCTTCCTTGAGCTTTGTTGCCATTTTTAATCAGGCAGTCTATTGGCATTCCCTGAATGCCTTTGCCCTTTGCAATTTATTTGGGGTTTAGGTGGATGTCTGCTCTTTATAACAAATTTGGGGGTGGAGTTCATATATAATGTTTTCCTTCTTCCTTATCCTAAACTGAGTCTGTTTATACAGTTTTCTTGATCAATTTAAAGATCACACACCCACCCTTCCATTTTATCCACCGCCTTCTCCTGCTTCAATCAGATCAACCCAAAGTTGACTGAGCTAAGTGATAAACAGGCATTTTCTCATTGGTATGCAGAGGTACATCAGACACACAAACTCACTGGCAGCGTTAGTATTCGCTGCCTTGCAGACTCATCACTTTAGACTTCCAATTTGGCTCCTTTTTCAGGGTTTGTCCATGACCTTGAGGAAGTCAGTTCCTTCTTTCTGGACCTTGGTAGCTCTCGCTATAAAGTGAAATAATTACCTTGTCTGCTGAATCAGATAGTTTCCCCCACCCCCTAATCTCTGATTCTAGAATTACCTTCCCCTGTCCTTAGCAATCTGGTGATGAGAAGGTTAACATGAAGTGTGGGTTGGCTGTAGGATCAGCCACATGATTTGTGGGTCCTTCTACAAAATGAAAATGCAGTTTCCCTTGTCCATAAATTATTAAGAATTTCAAGATAGCAACAGCAAGGCATTAAGCCAAGTATGGGGACCTTTTGAGACTGGGGTCTTGTGCAACTGCCTGGGTCATACTTCTGTGAAGCCAGCCCTGGGTGTCTGAGCTAATCAGAGAGAATTAACCAGTTATGCTCACGCCCCTCCTCAGAAGTGTGCATTATGTCTCTACCATCTTTTACAGGGGTAGCAAAATCAAATGCCTATAAAATAAATGTCATGTGGGCTGGGGGTGGTGGTGACCATGGGAGAATTTAGGCTGACTATTGCCCAACCTTCTAATTTTTCAAGAGAAGCCAGGATCAAGACTTAAAAAAAAACAAAAAAACAATAAACCTCCTGATTTGTGTGTGTGTGTGTGGTTACAAAAAGTTTATCATCTTGTACACCCATACAAGTAGTGTGTATTCATTTATACCAAGTTAACAACATGAAAGAAGTACTGGTGGATGACATGTGATCACACACAGGTCCTGGGCAGAGTGCTTTACTTACATTTTCTCATGTATACTCACCACAAGTATTGATTGATGAGGAAACCAAGGCACAGAGATTGAATAACTTATCCAAGCTTGTACAACTTGGAGCTGAGATTTGAACTCAGGTTTGACACCAGAGCCTATACTCTGAACTTCTACCCCATTTTGACGGCCTGCATGCCAGCCAATCTGAACTCCTGCAGTTTCCTGATTGGTCCAGAGCTTGGCAGTTAGTGGGAACTCAGTAAATGTTGGTTGCGTGAATTTTCTTTTTAATGAAGACTGATTCACACTGCTATTCTTTTATAAATATTGCTCTATCTTTTTGAAACATTCTTCACTCACAACTACTATGTCTAACTGGAAAATATCTACTGATTCTTCAAAGATTTATCTTAGTCATTACATAACAGTATGAAAAGACTATAGAACAGTCTCCTTCCCACATCTCAGTCATTTCCTCCACATTTTAAAATATCTTTTTTATTGCACACTTCTTTTCATATCAGCTTTTTTAATATAAAGAAATTTATCTTGAAATAGAATACAGTTTCAGGGATATAACATAGTGTCACAATTTTTAAAGGTTATGCTCCATTTATAGTTATTATTAAATATTGGCTATATTCCCTGTGCTGTGCAATATAGCCTTGTAGCTTACTTATTTTATACATGGTAGTTTGTACCTCTTAACCCCTTACTCCTATCTTGTCCCTCCCCTGCTTTCCTCTCCCCAGTGGTAACCACTAGTTTGTTCTTCATATCTGTGAATCTGTTTCTGTTTTGCTATATTCACCAGTTTTTTTTTATATATTTTAGATTCCACACGTAAGTGATATTATACAGTACTTGTCTTTCTCTGTCTGACTTATTTCACTGAGCATAATACCCTCCAAGTCCATCTATGTTGTTACAAGTTGCAAAATTTCAATCTTCTTCTGGCTGAGTAGTATTCCATTGTACATACATAAACCACATCTTCTTTACCCACTCATCTGTTGATGGACACTTAGGTTGTTTCCATATCTTGGCTATTATAAATAGTGCTATGAACATTGGGGTGCATATATCTTTTAGAATAAATGTCTTTGGTTTCTTTGGATATATACCCAAGAGTAGAATTGCTGGATGATATGGTAGTTCTATTTTTAGTTTTTTGGGGAATCTCCATACTGTTTTCCATAGTGGCTTCACCAATTTACATTCCCATCAACACTATACAATGATTCCCTTTTCTTTACATCCTCACCAACATTTATTTGTGGGTTTTTGGTTTTTTTTTTTGATGGTGATAGCTATTCTCACCGATGTGAGGTAACAGTTCATTGTGGTTTTGATTTGCATTTCTCTGATTATTAATGATGTTGAGTATCTTTTTGCGTGCCTTTTAGCCATCTGTATGTCTTCTTTGGGAAAATGTCTATTCAGATCTTCTGCCCATTTTTAAGTCAGGTTGTATTTTTGATGTTGAGTTGTATGAGCTGTTTATATATTTTGGCTACAAACCCCTTATCCATCATGTCATTTGCAAATATTTTCTCCCATTCAGTAGGTTGTCTTTTCATTTGTTGATAGTTTCCTTTCCTGTGCAAAGATTTTTAACTTCAATTAGGTTCCACTTGTTTATTTTTGTTTTTATTTCTTTTGCCTTAGGAGACAGATCCAAAAAAAATATTGCTATGATTTATGCCAAAGAGTATTCTGCCTATTTTTAATGTTCTGGTTTTTTAAATGTTGATAATTGTTGAGAAAAATTATCCAAAAATTGGAAATGAGGTAAAAAGATAACTACAGGTCCTTTCAATGGCATTCAGAAGCAATGGGTCTCAAAATGTGCTCCTGTCAACAACATCAGCATCACCTGAGAACAAAACATCAGCGCATATATATATATATATATATATACATACACATATATATGAAAGTGAAACGAATGAAAGCAATGATACAAGGGAGGAATTAGGATTATTTTCTTATTATAATGTACTCACACTACCTGTGAAGTGATGCAGTGTTATTTGAATGTAGACTTGGATTAGCTGTAAGTGTGTATTGCAAACTCTAGGGCAACGACTAAAAGAAGTTTAAAAAAAAAGGTATAACTGATATGCTAAGAAAAGAGAAAATGGAATCATATATGATGTTCAAGTAAAACCATAAAAGGCAGAAAAAAGTGGAAGACAAAAATAGAAACAATGAACAAAGGCAACAAATAGAAAACAGTAGCAAATATAATAGATATTAATCCAACTATATCAATAACCACTTTGAATGTCAATGGTCTAAATGTACCAATTAAAAAAAAAAGAGATCATCAGAGTGGATCAAAAAACAAGACCAATTACAGGGCTTCCCTGGTGGCACAGTGGTTAAGAATCCACATGCCAACATGGGGGACACGGGTTCCCTGGTCTGGGGAGATCCCACATGCCATGGAACAACTAAGCCCATGCGCCACAACTACTGAGCCTGTGCGCTAGAGCCTGTGAGCCACAACTATTGAGCACCACAGTGAGGAGTAGCCCCCGCTCTCCACAACTATGGAAAGCCTGCATGCAGCAATGAAGACCCAATGCAGCCAATGAATAAAAAAATAAATTAAAAAAGATATTAAAAAAAAGAAATTGTTAAAAAAAAACGACCAATTACATGTGTAGAAGAAACCCTATATATATATATATACATATATATATAATGTACATATATATGTTATATATATAATGTAAAAATTAAATGGATGGAGAAAAAGATACCATTCTAACACTATCCAAAAGAAATCAGGAGGAGCTCTATTAATTTTAAATGGCAAAGACAGCAAAGCAAGGAAATGTCACAGGGATGAAGAAGGGGGGAAGTTGTGCATGTGTGGGGAAGTATGAGGAATTCTCTCTATCCTCTTTTTTATTTATTTATTTGGCTGCATTGGGTCTTTGTTGATGCTCACAGGCTTTCTCTAGTTGTGGCAAGCAGGGGCTACTCTTTGTTGTGGTGTGCAGGCTTCTCATTGCAGTGGCTTCTCTTATTGCGGAGCACAGGCTCCAGGCGTGTGGGCTTCAGTAGTTGTGGCGGGTGGGCTCAGTAGTTGTGGTACATGGGCTTAGTTGCTCTGCAGCATGTGGGATCTTCCCAGACCAGGGCTTGAACCCGTGTCCCCTGCATTGGCAGGTGGATTCTTAACCACTGAGCCACCAGGGAAGTCCCTCTGTCTTCTGTTAAATTTTGTGGTGAACCTAAATTTGTTCTAAAAAAATAAAGTTTATCAGTAATTTAAAAGTATCTTTCTTTTAGGGTTTCATGGGAGCAAACAAGTATCAATGTCTCTTTCTTGGCTGTGGGGGCACTACCCTGATGGAAGTGCTCCTGAGGATAGCCTGAATTCAGCCTAATTTCCAGAGTGACAAGGAGGAGATGAGAAAAAAAAGAAAGGGCAGTTTGGCCAGGAGTTTGAAGCTAGGATGCCCTACAAATTTGGGCATGGTAGATCCCACAGTCACCTCAGGCAACTTCATCTCTTCACTCAGTTTGCTTATCTGTAATAATACCAGAGTAGCATAATGAACACGGACCACTATGACTTCAGTGGCTCTGAAGTTCTTCACATTTCAGTTTGAATTCAGGCTTTGTCTCCAACCTAGCAGCTGCATGAACGTGCTTAAGTTATCCTTCCACCAACAGCCTCAGCTGCATCATCTATAAAGTGGGACTATTAGTAGCACCCATGGTAGAGGGTCATCCTGAGGATAAAGTGAATAATGCACTGGGCACATTGTAAGCCTTGTACAATCAATTATAACTATTATTTATTAGGTTGAACCATTTTATGCTGCCAAAGTTTGATTCTTTATGACCTATAAAATCAATAATTTCATATGGTTTGACCTAATATCTCTCATGAAACTGTTATGAGAACTACATGAGATAATATAGGCATTGTGCTTGGCACCATTTGAGGTGCTTAATACACAACGGTGATGGTGACTATGTGATTATTATTATCCACGATCCTGCAGACGTTACCTGCTGTTGGGAAATCAAGAGACCCAAGTCACACATCAAGAAGCTTGATCACTGTCTGTAACTAGCCCTTTAATTTACTTGTAAGTTCTACCTCTTTCTCTCTTTCCCCCAACCTCCCCCTACCCTAATTGTTACAGTGGAGATCTTATCTTAGAAATCTTTGTATTGATAGATTCCAGCAAAAGCCAGGCAAATAATAAATGCCGTTGGTTGGTCGATTGAGTGATTCTGAGAGCTTTATGGCTTTCCCACTGGTGACGGGGGTTTGCTTTTTCTGTGGGTAAAAACGCAAAACTAAAGACTACAATCTTGATTATAACCAAAAGACTAGAGTAAAAGATCCTCTTTAGACTTTACTTCCTTCTGTCAAAATGTATCCAGCAATACTAACCTGTTACTTCAAGGAGTATTTAAAGAGCGGGAACAAGCCTGGGAGGTACTAGTCTATCAGAATGGCTGACATTAAAAGAGCTGACAGTATTGCGGCCAGGAAGCGGAGCAGCTGAATCTCCGATACATTGCTGGTAGGAATGCAAACTCATACAACCATTTTGGAAAATACTTTTTGCAGTTTTTCATGAAGTTAACCACAAGACCTAGCAAGTCCATTCTGAATTATTTACCCTAGAGAAATGAAAACTTACATTCACATGAAACTTGAATATGTATAGTGACTTCATTCATAATCGTCAAAAACTGGAACCATCTAAATGCCCTCCAGCTGGTGAATGGGTAAACAACGAGGGTATAACCACACAATGGAATACTACTGAACCATAAAAAGGAAAGAATATCAGGAGTTCCCTAGCGGTCCAGTGGTTAGGACTCGGTGCTTTCACTGCCTTGGGCCCAGGTTCATTCCCTGGTTGGGAAACTTCAAGATCTCACAAGCTGAGAGGCAGAGAAAAAAAAAAAAAAAGGAAAGAAGTATTGATGCATGCAACATCACAGACGAGTCTTAAGTGCATTATGCTGAGTGAAAGAAGCCAGACTCCAAAGGCTACATTCAGTATGGTTCCATTTATATGACATTCTAGAAAAGACAGTACTGTAGGGACATAAAACAGATCAGTGATTGCCAGGGGTTAGGAATGACAGGAGACAGTAGGGTGATCTTGATTGTGGAAGTGGTTATTAGATTATATGCATTTGTCAAAACTAATAGCCATGTGTACTAAAAAAAAAAAGGAGAATGTTAATGCATGTAAATTATATTCAAGTAAACCAAACTTTTAAAAAAAATAGCTGCTTGCTGGGAAAATGGTTTACAAAGGAAAGCTATCACAGGACCAACACTATTTTCCCATGAAGACAATTCTCCCATGAGCAGCTTGGAAGTTTGTGCTGAGCCAGAATGAAAGAATTATTATTAGTTATTTAATTTATAATTAATTTAATTAAACATTTTTTGTGCTTTCCAAATGTGGGGGGGTGGATGAGAGAAGAAAAAAGTCCAGCTCCTGTTTACAAGGGGCTCACGAGGTAGTGAAGGTGGGGTTAAGAAAAAGACAATTATATGATCATTATTTTTGATAATAATTAAAGAATCAGTATATAATTAGACTTCACACATTGCACAACTAAAAGCACAAGCTAAGCATTATGAATACGGTTCCCACCCCCATACTTATTAGCAGTATAATGAGAATAATTAAAATTAGCATGTGTTAACTGCTTACAATGTGAAAGGTACTATTCTAAGCACCCATTTAAGCCTCACAAAAAGCTCTATGATCTAGAAACTATCATTATTAGCATCTTTTATAGATGAGGCAACAAAGTCACAGAAAAGTTTATTTGCCCACGGTCACACAGCTGGCAAAGGACAGAAAAGGGATTTAAACCTGGCACGGTGGCCACCTCCTAACCATGATACTGTTGCCAAGAAAAACCTGGCCTCTGTTCACCCATGCCGAATAGAAATAGGAGACAGAGCTTTGGAGGAGTGGAAAGGAATCGCTTTATTACGTTGCCAGGCAAAGGGGGAACACAGTGGCTACCGCCTCAAGAACTGTGCCCCTCTCTCTGGGGAACAGGAAGAGGTCTTATAGTTGGGGCTCCTGGTCAGGGGTAGGCGATAAGGATCAAGGCAATAATAGCCCTGTATTCTTCTGATGGGCTGGTGGTGAGCTAAGTAGGAGTCAGCATCATCCACCTTCAGGGCCAGCTGGTCTGGGGTCTACATGCTTGTGGGCAGCATCCCATCGTTAAACATTAACTTCTCGCACCTGGAGGGGGTTTCAACTTCCGCAAAATAGCTCAAAGATATTGTTGTGTGTACTGTTGCTGGGGAAGCAGGACCTGCCCCAAGGCTGCTCTTGACTGTTTCTCCCAAGTCTCGTGCAACCCCTACCTTCATTAATTAACAACTGCTTGAATCTCCTCACTGGAACTCAGGGAAGCTCGTGGAGGCTGAATGAAGGCTGTTTTCCTATAATCAAAGAAATAGGGAACACAGAAAGGCTTTGTGCCCAGGAGCCCCACAGGGCCCTGCTCAGTATCAATATTATACTGCAGCTAGAAGGAACATGGGTCTAGAAGTGACCTGGGTCGCCTGGACTCCTGAGATTTGGAACTGGTTTCTCTAACTCTGCCTCAGTTTCCCTAACATCAGAGGAGAGAATCAAGCTTGTGTAGAGAGGTCAAGTATGCAAAACTCTCTGCATAAGACACCAGGATAAACCATTATTCCTTTTTTGTTTCTTTCCTGTGTTTATCATTTATCCACCCACCCCCATTACTAAAGTGACACATAAGTAGGTAAGTATTGCAGAAAATGGAAAAGGCAAAACAAACAAACAAAAAATGATGAACAAAAACAAAAAAACCAAACCAAACAAAAAAGCTTTCATCCATCCACAGTTAACTGCCACCAACATTTTGGCACATTTCCTTCTAGTCTTTTTTTTAAAGTTTTTATTTACCTGGCTGAAATCACACTTATACTTGTAATTTTGGACACTGCTTTTTTTCACTTAACATTAGAGCATAAATTCTTTGCAAACATTATTTTAAATGGCCACATAACTATCCATCATATGAATACTCTATAATTTATTAACTATTCCTTCGCAGTTCAATATTTAGGTTGTTTCCAATATTTTTACTATTATAAATAATACCACTATGAACATTCTAGTCCATAAATCTTTGTGTGCACTGCAGATTATTTTTTTAGGCTAGCTTCCCAGAAATGTAATTACTAGGTTAAATGTCATGAATAATTTTAAAGATTATGTAGAGATGTAGTATTCTTTATAAATAACAAATACATTCTTTACAGATAAATGGAAAGTCTTCCAGGGGGTCAAAAGTTGTATATATGCTTGTTTCTGTGTATAAGTGTGGAAGAGGGTAGATGAGAGACAGAATTGGGAACTTTCTCATTTTTTGGTTAGTACAGAAACCACTGGAGTTTTTTCTCTTGTGAGATAATTCCCAATTTTCAGGGGCACATGCTAAGTAAATATTGATCAGCTGAGTGCCAGCAATTGGGAGCAAATTTCAGGTATGGAGCCTAGATGCCTTTTGCAAGTAGATTGTCCATAGAATGAGTTAGATTTGATACTTCAGCATTTTTTTTACCTGGCATAGCACTTTCACCACCATTATCTCAACAGCTTCTCACAACTCCTGAGTGAGATGGGTTGGGAGCAGCCATTCCCACTCCCAGGCCATTGGGTCAGAAACTCAGGCCCAGAAATGAGAAGTGACTTAGCCAAAGTCACAGAGCTGGCTGGAGAGAGCTGGGACTAGAACTCTAGTCTCATTGGTCTGGGGCTAGAGCCCCTGTCCTAGACTAAATTTTGTCTCCTCTCCCACCCCAATTCATACGTTGAAGCCCTAATCCCCAATGGGACTGTGTTTGGAATCACATCTGGAACCTCACCCGTATCTGATTGAGATGATATTTAGATGAGACTTTGGGCTTGGAAGTGATGCTGGAATGGGTTAAGTCTTTTGGAGCTGTTGGGATGAGGTAAATGTATTTTGCACGTGTCAACTAAAAATTGGCGCTTGCTATTTGCCTCTACAAGACTGAAGTAAGTCACGAGCCGTTGCAGTCGCTGACCTTCAACACCCCCTGAAAGGAGTTCAGGGTGGAGATCAGGAATGAGGCATTCTGTGCTCTGGGAAAAACTGGTAGAACAAGCCTTTAGATAGTTAGATATTTTTGGGAGATTTTATGAGCCCAAATTCTTGCATCTTCTCATATCTAGAAAAGCACTAAAATCATTAACGGTGACATTGGCTCCTTGTGACTAGCAGCAAGCATCTGCCAAAATGTGTGCTTGATTGCATTTGACCCCCTTCACTAAAACCATATAATTCTGACCTTTCCCCTTACTTCTTTGGAGCAGTTCCTCAGAACTACCTGAGATGCTGTCTTCCGGGCTATAGTCCTCATTTTGCCCCAAATAAGATTTAACTCACAGCTCTCACATTGTACATTTTTTTCAGTTGACACGTGAGAAGGACAAGAATTTTGGGGACCACAGGATAGAATGTTATGGACTGAATTGTGTCCCCAAATTCATATGTTGAGGCCCTAACTCCCAGTGTGACTGTATTTGGAGATGGAGCCTATAGAGAGGTAATAAACATTAAAAGAGACCATAAGAGTGGGGCTCTGTCTGATGGGATTAGTGGCCTTAAGAAGAGGAAGACAGCAGAGCTTGCTTTCTCCACACAAGCACAGAAGAGGCCGTGTGAGGCCACAGCAAGAATGCCTTCCATAAGCCAGGAAGAGAGGCCTTATATGAAACCAACTAAGCCAACACTTTAATCTCAGAACTGTGAAAAAATAACTTTGTTGTTTAAGCCATCCAGTTTGTGTTTTGAACAGCTTGAACAGACTAATACAGCCTCTAAATACATGGAAGGCAAGAGCAATATCTTATATTTATGCCCAATGATTTCAACAGACATACCTACTAATCTCCAGGAGTGCCTTTTCCTCCCTCAAACACAGCATCTTGTTTAGCTGTACAAACCTGGGTTTGAAGAAGGAGACTCAATGAAAGGAGTAGATGACAAGAGGTCTAAGGCTCTAGAACCAGGCTTTGCCAAAACTTGCTAAGGGATCTTAGGCAAGGCAGTTTTCTCTGATTATCAGTTTATCCATCTGTAAATTAAGATGTACTGTAAGGGGTTCTGGAGTTATTCGGATTTGGACTTGAATCCAGACTCTGACTTTAGCTGTGTGACCTTGGGCAAATTACTCAGCCTCTCAGGTTTGGTTTTCTATCTCTAAATCAGGATACTATTAGTATTTAAACCAGAGGATCATTGGGCTAATGAAAAGAGCTGATGTATACAGAGTCCCTGGCACATATTAAAGGACAATAAAAAGTAGTTCTTTTCCTAGATTAACTAATTAAATAAGTTGACACATGTAAAGTACTGAAGACAGTGTCTGGCACTTAGGAAGTGCTGTATCAGTCTTATTTTCTTCTTCTAGCAGACACTAAACCCTCAGTAAGTGACAATTGTGCTTCTTATTTTCAAGTCTCATCTCCGCTCCCATCCCTCCAAAGCCCTAACTCCTAACCATTCCAAATTCCGGTTTTCCCCCAATAAGCCCATGGGCTTTCCCGCCCCAGTCCGTTTGTCTAGGGGTTTTGTCTGGTGCTGCCTTTCGCCTCCTCCTGAGCTCAGCTGTCTTCTCCTCTGGGAATCCTCTCTTCACCACCCCGCTCCTCCCAGTCAGAAGGAAAGGATCCTTGATTTGTGCCCTGCTAAGAAAACAACTCCATATAGCACTTAATTCTCTGTGCCAGGTTAACTCTTTCGGAGCCTGCCTCCACGCGTGGCGGCCTCTGGAGGACAGTGCTGGGCGAGTAGCCTCTGAGCGTCACCCGAGGCATCTAGCCCAGTGTGGGACAGAGGGGTCCAGTTTCATTCCCTCACACCCGAGCCCCCGTCCCTCCTCGAACCGCGCCGGCCGTGAGTCCCTACCCTTCCTCCGGCTCGGACGCGCCCTCCCCGGAGGGCCCGCACCTGAGCACCGCTGCCCCCTCCCCGCCACGCCTGGCTGCTAGGGGTCGCGCAGGCTCCTCCCCGGCTCCACCCGCCCCCGCTCTCCCCCGCCGGGCTGGGGGCGGAGCGTGCCGGCCAATGGCTGAGAGCGGGGCTGGGAGCTGCCGCGCGGCTGTGGGTTCCAGAAGCGCCGCGGCCTGGCTAGGCTGCAGGCATGGCCGCGTGCTGCTGAGCGCGGGGTGCGCGAGGGGCCAGCTGCCACCATGCCCCGGGGCGTGGGCGCCGCCCAGCTCTGCCTGCTGGCCCTCGCCCTGACGGGATGCACCAGAAGTAAGTAGCGGGGCGGGGAGGTGTGTGTGTAGGGGGGACGCGGGGCTTCGGAGGTGGGTGGGTCGGGGGGCCTGGGGAGCTGGGAGTCGCCCCGCGCAACTCCTCGGCGCAGCGCCCCCTCCGGCCCGGAGCCCGGGCTTTGTTCCCACGTTGTGCGCCTGGGGAGGCGGTGGGGATGCGGGAGACCCGGAGCAGGCAGAAAGCCCGTCCCTCCCCGGCTTGCCTTCCTCTCCCTCCTTTTCCTCTGTTTTTCTGCTTTTGGCTTTTCTTTCCGCTGCTTTCCCAGCCTCTCCTCTTTTCTCCAGTCTTTGTGTGCGTGTGTGCCTATAAATATATTTTGATAAAATTGGAACCATACCATATGCACAGTTTTGTGTCTTGCATACTCCACAGTAGGAGCCTTTCGCACACCGTTACATTCTTCAAAAACATGGTTTCGATGGCTCTGAATTCCTTCGAGAAATTGCAGAAGTATAATTTTCAAAAAGTTAAAAACGTGACTCTCATACGAATACAGGATGAAAGGTTGGCAGAGATTGATTCAATTCATTAATGAGGCGGTGAATAGAATGGTAAAGCTGGTACAAAGCATTAGAGGAACAGGAGTGATACAGGCATTGGAGGAAGAGTGTTGAAATCCTGTGCTGGGACAGATACAGAAGTGGTCAGTGTTCCATGGGGCCAAACAACCATAATTCTTAGTTATCTTCCTACTATACTGAAGTCATTTACATCTCCACCAGACTGAAAGCTACAGTTAACACATAACTAACCAGGGTAAGACTTTTAGTTAATAGTAAATAAAGAAGTCAAACAAAGATACATTCCCCTGGATAATTCACTAATCTGTGGGAAGGTCTGTTAATGGTCCAAATGTGTCATTGAAGGGACATCCTGCTTGCTTTTTTTTGCCTCATTTCCAAGGTTCGAACAATTTTTCTTAAATGGATTCTGTTCCTCTATTATTGAGCCTTGGTTTCAATAGTTTTTGTAATCATAAAGATCATTTCATTCCTGTAAATGTTCCATTAAACAGTATTCCTTTTTGTTGCAAAGAATCTAGATTTATCGGAGCCACTAGATAAGGGACTATGCCTGTCTGCTTCCCTAATGAATATCAAGCACCTAGCATAGTATTTGGCATATAGTTAAGCACTCAGAAAATATGTAATGAGTAAATGAATGAATTGCTTATTTTTACTAATATGATGAAACTAATGCTAATCTAATGAGATTATTTCTTGGGATATGTTTTGATTGTCAAGTCAGTAATCTGAAAGGAAAGTTAATCACTCTTAATTGGGCCAGTCTAACCGGACAGCTGTGGCCATCTTCTCTGTCACTCATTGTATTCTATGTGATTGATATGGTTGGTTTAGAAACAATGAACTCTGCAGTCCTCACTTCCAACCCCAGTAGTCTGGTGGATTTGGCTTCTTCTCATGGGGCCTAATTTGCCTAGGTCTTAAGCAGTTACCACTTTATTAAGGTTGTCTGCAACCAGTGTTTGAGGTCTACCCTCAAACATTTCATTTCACCTTTCTTGCAAGATAGGAATCCTGCTAACTACCTCCCACGGTTGTCTTGAGTACGGAGAACTGGGTGGTGAGAATAATTTGGAAACTATGGAGAACTGGGTGGTGAGAATAATTTGGAAAGTACGGAGAACTGGGTGGTGAGAATAATTTGGAAAGCAGGAAGTGATATGCAAACGAAATTTGCCCTTAGGATGCTCAGGTTAATGTGATGACGCTTTGGAGTGGGAAGCACTTTCACAGTAACTCCCCAGTAATGCTGTGAGATGGACAGGTGGGTATCGTTGTCTTCATTTTACAGATGAGAAAACTCTGATGGGAATAATACCCAAGGGCTTGCCCTCCAGATATACCCAGAATCCAAACACTTCATTCCTCTCTACTGATGTCATTCTAGTCTGAGGCATCAGCAGCTCTCACCAGGGCTCCTGGAAGTCTCCAGCCTTGCCTTCTTGCTTCTACTAGCACTCCTACCCCCCTCCCCCACCTCCACGCTCTCCGCCTCCACCCAGCCAGCAGAAAGATCCTTTCAAAACCAAGTACAGATCATATTGCTCTGTGTCTAAACCCTCCAGTGCCTTCCAGGTCTATTTATGATAAAATCCAGACACGTTCCATGCCCTCTGTGGTATCAGACTCATGGCTGTCTTGCTGACCGTATCTACCAATTTCCCCTCTCGTTTGCTAGGTTCTAGCTACTTCTGACTTCAGCTTATTCCTTAAACACGCCAAGGCCATTTCTGCTGTTGCTGATCCTTCTCCCTGGGACACCCTTCCCCTAGATCTTTGTGTCTTCTTTCTGGTCCCTCAGGTCTCAATTAAATGCCATCCTTGCTGATCAGCCTGTCTAAAATAGATACCCCTCTTCAGTGTCTCTTTATTTCATGAGCCCGTTGTACCATTTGAGAGTATTTGTGTTGTCCACTTCCCATCTTTAGAAGGTAAGCTTTGTGAAGTATATACACACCTTCTACCACTATATTATCAGCACCTAGCAGAGTGCCTGACTCTGCCAAGAGCCTGGAATCCAGCAGGTCTCCTAACAACCCAAAATGGGGTCTTCCCAGTTGGCAGTGCATGCCTGGCTTAGCTCGGGTGCAGGGGTCTGGGATTCCAATGATGTGCTTCCTGTGTTGGCAGGAGGAAGTGGGGAAGGCAGCCCCCAGCTGCAGCATGAACTAATAGTACCTCAGTGGAAGACTGCAGAAAGCCCCTTGAGGGAGAAGGTAAGACGCAATCTCATTTTCATAGGCAGAAGCTGACAGCTCCATTCTATGAGGCCTGTGGTCACCTACTCAACTTTCCTGGAAGCCCAGTTATCACCATTAGTTCTCTTTCTGGCCCGCTCTCTGTGTTTCAGTTTTGGAAATCCCAGACGGGACTTTCCTTCATTGTGTGACAACCTACTAGAACACTTCCAAATGCAAGTAGTTGAGGAGATGAAAATCCATGTTAATGCTGACATAAGCTAAGTGCAAATATGTGTCACAAAAATCACCGACTCTCAGTTGGGATTGATTAAATGTTGTCATTATCTTTTGCTCTGCCTAATATGTGCTTCACTTTATTTTTTGGCCTAGCTGTGAGGCATGTGGGATCTTAGTTCCCAGACCAGCGATCGAGCCCACGTCCCCTGCATTGGGAGTGTAGAGTCTTAACCACTGGACTGCCGGGGAAGTCCCTGCTTCACTTTATTGATGAGATGATATACTTGGAGAGAAAAATGATAATTCAAACTATTTTTAAAATAAGGGGCAGGGTAGGGACCTAGTACTGAGGAATCTGCCTTAAAATCCAATAATATTAAAATTCAGTAAGCTCCTTGGGCCGTGGCACCAGCAGAATGCACAGGCCTTATCAAGGGGCTTGGGAATAAGACAGAAAACATTATCCTGTTCTTGCAGGAAGGACCTGTGAGTCTAGGATAGTCTTTGATTCTGGTTCTTATAGCTCAAGTGAGACAAGAAAGAACTAGAAAAGAAGATGTGATTGCTGTGTGCCAGTAACCAGCTATTGGACCTTTCACTTTCTGAGCTCAGTTTCTTCATTTATAAAATAGGGCTTAGAGGGGATAAGAAGGAAGAGGGCTGCAGAGGAGGGGTAGTGAATAAGAGCTCTTTGGGTTCAAATGGTCAGTGATTTATTGGGCGGCATAAAAGAGCAAGATTATAGTAGGAGAGAAAAGAAAGAGCTGTGTCAGGACAGATTTCAGACTTTGTAGTCCTTGAGTCTGGAAAGGTAAATGGAGAGTAGAAATGCCCAGAATCTGTGACGTTATGGCTAGAGTAATACAGAAATGTCCAAAAATGCTCCAATTTGGATTTAATAAGGGAGCTTACACCAAAAATGTTAGGACAAATGAAAGCAAATAATATTTTATCCCCAAGACAATAAATGCATGGAGTTCATTTCATCAAAAAGTAGGAGAGACTGAAAATAGCTTCAGGAAAAGTCTAGACAAATTAATGGATGGCCGTCTTAGAGCAGGCTATTTTTAAAAATTAGGATCTTGGATATTCCACCCTATCCATTATTGTCCAAGGAATGGATCTGATACTTTCTAGATGCCTCTCTGTTCCCTCCAGATGTGGGATGCCGGGCATCCTCAGGAAGGACCTGAGAAACAAAGTGGAACTCAGATCCTGTCTTTGTTCCCAGCCATTGTCTGCCCTGAATCCGGGTCACTGTATTTTGTAGGAATAGTTAGCACTGTGCCTGGCACCATAAATATTGGTTGAAGAACAAATGAATGAATGTCAGAGAGGGAGAGGAGAGGTAGGTCTCACTCAGGCATCTAATTCTCATTTATGTAATTACTTCATTCATCAAACATTAGCTGAACACTATATACTAAATATTGTAGTATGTCTTAAGGGCGATGCAAATATATAGGATAGATTTCCAATACCCTGTGGAGCTGAAGATCTATTTAATCTAGCTCAGAAGAGAAAGGAATTGAACCCCGCCCTGGGGAAGTGTAAACAGTGGGTCAGCTCCCTACACTTCCTAGGAGAGGTGATGTTACTCCTTCCTAGCACAGAGTGGAGTTGCAAGAGAAAAACTGAGTGAATCTGGATAGGGAAGCTACATAAAACCTTGCAGTGCTGTTGCATTGTTTTGCTTGAAATGTCCCCTGGAAACAAGGAGCATCATATTTTAAATATCAGTGTCTGAGCATATTCCAGACTAGAGAAATATTTTTGGATTACCCACTTAAAAATAAATATTCATACTCATGTTGCAGCTTGTGTCTATTTGGGGGAGAAGTGGCAGTGTTTTGATTTGTGTCAACTTTCCTTTTTTTGTTTCCACTCTTGGCCACCTACCTCTTGGATAAGGAATTGATACAGCTCTGTTGCTGTGTGCTTTTCCTCAAATGCCCACTTGGGACTGCGTCCCTTATGCTTAATGTGATTGGGCAGAGCCCTTGCTCCAGAACTCCCCAGAGTGAAGTGGCAAAGGGGCCAGCAACCAGAAATTGCTATTGGTAGAGCTGAATCAGGGCATCAGAAACAGAGAAGTGAATTTCTTAGTGAAAGTTATTGGGTAAACATCCCCCTGGCTTCCTCTCCTTATGTTTTTGAAATGTCCCTTCTTAAGAGAAGTGAGTAGGATAAATGAGCAAAAAAAAGCAAAGGACAGGGGTTGCACAAGCATCCTAGGTCACAATGTTCTGATTTCATCAGAGCCCTCAGAGGCACGGAAGTCTCAGGGATGCCCGGGACTCTAATGGGAAGTGGGATTTGAACCTGATAAGAAGAGAAAGTGCTTGGAAGAGGCAGACTACCAAGCAGAGGTGGCAAAGCGGGTGACCCACTTTCTCACACAAGCCAAAACTAAGCTTTGAGGTCAACCTTAAAAGGGGTAGAAGCTTTACTCTAGCAAGAGCTTCTATGGATTGAAAAAGACTTCAAGTGTTTATCAGTTCCTTGGTCCAAAGTTAGAAAGTATACATTAAAGACACCACAAAGAATAGATCCTTTAAAAAATATGTTTAAATGTGTAAATACTGTTTTTTTTTGTTTGTTTTTAAAACAGACATTTTAAAAATTTTATTATTTATTTTTGGCTGCATTGGGTCTTCATTGCTACGCACAGGCTTTCTCTAGTTGTGGTGGGTGGGGGCTACTCTTTGTTGTGGCTTCTCATTGCGGTGGCTTCTCTTGTTGCGCATGGGCTCTAGGCTCACAGGCTTTAGTAGTTGTGGCTTGCAGGCTCAGTAGTTGTGGCACACAGGCTTAGTTGCTCCGCGGCATGTGGGATCTTCCCAGACCAGGGATCGAACCTGTGTCCCCTGCATTGGTAGGTGGATTCTTAACCACTGCACCACCAGGGAAATCCTAAATACCGTGTTTTAATTAAATAATTTCTGCCTTTAAGGAAAGTTCAGTTGCCCTAAATTGAACTGTTAAAACATGGAAGTTTATGATGACTTGGATTTCAAATTTCTTTGAAATTTTCCACAATAACTAGGTAAAAGAAGATTAAAAAGTCCATTTCTTAAAATATAAAAAGCCATTATGAAAACATGGAAAAATGCACGAAAGGAAATAAAATTAATTCATGATCTTACGCCCGAGAAGTAACTGTGGTAACCTTTTGGTTTATTTCTCTCTACTTTTGTCCCTTGACAAAAGCGTATATGAATAAAACACACAGCCTTATGTTTTAAACCTTTGTGCTTAATCATTATCATGTGTGCTTTCTTGATAATTTAGAAATTATTGAAAGTTCATTTTTAACGATTGTCTAATGTTCTCTCGTATGAATGGGTTATTTATTTGACCATGCTCCTGTTTTTGGACATTTAGCTTCTATTTCATTAGTCATTATTGTAAGTAATGAGCATCCTTGTGTATAAACCATTGCCTGTGTTTCCATTACTCCCTTCAGATAAGAACCTTCTTGGTCCATACTGACAAATTATGTTTCGGTGAGCTGGTCATTGATTTAAATTCTCACTGGTAGGGTGTGAGAGTGCCCATTCTATAGCATACTCCGCTGCATTGTGATTTATGGTTGTAAAAAAATCTTGCTTTGATTTTTTTAAAAAGTAAATTTATTTATTTTATTATTTATGTGGCCGCGTTGGGTCTTTGCTGTTGCACACGGGCTTTCTCTAGTTGTGGCAAGTGGGGGCTACTCTTCATTGCGGTGTGCGGGCTTCTCATTGCAGTGGCTTCTCTTGTTGCAGAGCACAGGCTCCAGGTGTGTGGGCTTCAGTAGTTGTGGCACATGGGCTCAGTAGTTGTGGCTTGCGGACTCTAGAGCTCAGGCTCAGTAGTTGTGGCACATGGGCTTAGTTACTTCGAGGCATGTGGGATCTTCCTGGACCAGGGCTTGAACCCATGTCCCCTGCATTGGCAGGTGGATTCTTAACCACTGCACCATCAGGGAAGTCCCTGATTTGATTTTTTTTTAAGATATCTTTAAAAATATCTTTTTGGGTGAGGGAAGGTTACCAGTGATGCTGAACATGTTTTTTATGCTTATTGGCCATTTGTATGATACCTTAAATGGTCTGTTCTGGGTGTGTAGCTACTTTTGTCCTCAGTAAATTTTCTCTTATGTGTAAAATGCATCTTTCAGACCTTTAAGACCTTAGTTGAAGGTCCTTCTCGCTGTCTCTTCTGAGATGATTGAGGGGTATCCACACTGAGAGCCAATATAAAATAAAATACGAGCCCATGATGAAGAGGCTTTCCCTGGCATTTTAGATAACAGCCAGCACGTAACAGGGGCTTCCTGTGTGCCAAGCACTGTAATAGATTCTTTACATTTACCATGTCACTTAATCTTTACAAGGTCCCCATAAAGTTGACTATTATTTCTCTGTTTTATAAATGAGAAAGCTGAACTGTAGGGAGGTTCAGTAACATGCTCAAGTCCACAACTATAGTGTCAGAACCAGCACTTGAATCCAGATTTAACTCCATTCAGAATTTACTGTCCAAGATCATGTTTTTCAGGGTTTGCCTTTACCAGGCCTGCATGCAGGCACTTACACCACATTTCAGCTTGACGTTTCTTTCCTTTGTCTTTGAGGAGAAGGCAGATGGGGGAGGGGAATTGGGTCCTTCTGGGACTGAAGTAATTTCATGTTTGGGCTGGAAATGTAATTGACCCGTTCTCATTCACTTCCTGTGGATCCATGTCAGAGCCCTGTGCTAGATTCTGTGCCCCTTCCTGGGAGGCTGGTTCCCTGCCTTTAGGAACTGACATTCTTTTGTTGTTGCTTTTAGCATCCACTCAAAGCTGAGCTCAGGGTGATGGCTGAGGGGCGAGAACTGATCCTGGACCTGGAGAAGAATGAGTAAGTGGACTTCTCCTTTGTCTAAAATGAAGCAACCCACTTGTAGGGCCAGAGCCGGACGCAGGTGCCACTGTTTTGGAAGGAAGCAGCGAAAAGACACATGCTCTCAATCTTTGTGGTTTCTTTGTGGGGGGCATCTTGCAAAGCTAGCGTTTCCACAGTCTCTTGACTTGCTGTGAAATTACTGGACTGTTTAATGTCTTCCTTGAATTTCCTCAGGCTGTATTTCTGGGGCCTCTTAGAATTCACTGCGTGTGTGTGGTGTGTGTGTGTGTGTGTGTGTGTGTGTGTGTGTGTGTGTGTGTGTGAGAGAGAGAGAGAGAGAGAGAGAGAGTGAGAGAGACAAAGGGAGGGATGGGCTGGAGGACTTCAGCAGCTGTCTTACTAGCTCCAGCACAGCGCACAGCAGGAAATGAAGGAGATTAGAGGAAAACAGCAGAGAGGAGAGAGGCAAGGTGGAGTGTTCTGGGATTTGGTGCTCACACCCATCTATTCTGGGTCAGCTACCTCTGAGCTTCTGCCAATAAGGGCGTGGTCAGCAGTCTCCTGGCTTCATTGGGCTAGTTCCTCCATCTCCCTAACCTCATGCCTCTTGGGTAGCTGCCTGGCTCAGAAATATTTGCACATTGATTTGCCATCAAGCACAGTTGTATCTTGATTCATGTTATCGAGCAGGTGAGTAGACATAAGGCATGGCTGTGTCTGTTGCCCATTCTTCGGCCATTCCCAATCTGCCTTGGCCACTGGAGAGCTCTCCTTACTTGGCCAGGGCCCTCTGAGGGCTTCTGATATATCCCCACCAACAGTCCCACTTACATTCTGCCGCACAGACCTTGCAGATAAGGCTGCATGGCTCGGAGAACTGCCTGTCTCCTCTTGGCAGCCTCCGGTCCCCTGGAAGCAGATGAGTAATCACATGCATCCCTGCCAAGAAAGGGATGGATAGGGCCCTTCCCATATCCAGAAGGATGGGAATGACTGCTAAGCTTGGATGGAGAGCAAGAATATAAATTATTCCAAATTTGGGCTTTTTGGACACTTGCGGAGGAGGATGAGTGGTGCTGGAAGTGTGGTAAAGGTACGACTTAAGCAGCGTGTGCAGTAATGGGCTTCATCTGAATCTTTCCCCTGCCTCCAGTATGTGGTGGCCTTCAGGAAGCCAGAAAGATGGGCATCTCAATCATTTTTGCTACTTTCCTCCTTAAAGAAGTAGTGTATACTTCCTGCCTACCTTACTCCTGGAGTAAAGCTAGCCTAAGAATGTGTTCCTTTTGTCCCATTTCCCTGGAATAGACCTGGCTGGCTGTGTCTGCAGAGGGTGCAGGCCCTGTCCGCGTGGGATTTCTCCTTGCATTGTCTTCCTTTGGTCTTACAGGAAAGGCCCTCAGAGGGTATGTCTCTCTCAGCGGCCTGCTTCAGTTTCTCATGGCCCCAGCCCTCTAGCCTTAGTCTAAATATCCCCTCTTGCCACCTCCATCTCATTTGTCGTATTCTGTCTCCAGCTGGAACATTTGACCCCTCAGCTCCCTCTGGGCTGCCCATGTGATGGGGTTGGTGTCAAGGGCAAGTCCTTTGGAGTTGGACTGGCCAAGCAGGCATCCCAGGACTCATCCCTCCCTCATATTTTGGAATCTTTGCAAGAAGCCATAGGAAGTTAGAGCATGAAGATGCCTTAGAGAACGCTTGAATGCGGCAGTCTTAGGCATGGAAGCAGAAACGTCAGCTCAGAGAAGGATAGGCACTTGTCTGAGGCCACACAGCAAGCAAATGAGAGAGGTGAGATAAGGATCATTTGTATTCTTGGATCTGGAGTCACAGAAACCCAGATTTGACTTGCTAGCTGAGTAACCTGGGGAACATCACCAGGTTAATTTTGGAGTCCCAGTGTCCTCTCTTATAAAAGGAGGATAGCAATGCCAGCCTCACGTGGGTGGTTGTGAGGGCTGAGTGCAGTGATGTACACAGAGTGCTTACAGAGCACATAGTAAACAGTCGAGTACTGTTGTTATTTTTCACTGTCCCACACTGAGGTTACAGAGGAGATCCCGGAGATGTGGTTGTGTTGTCCGTTGCCCGGAGCAGCTGTCTTATTTCCCAGTGACCAGCAGCAGGCTGGATGTGGTTCCTGGCCTCCTTGAATTGGCAGAAGGCAGAAGACCTGACAAAAATGGAAGCAGCAGAGCCAAGCAGTATGACCTCACCAGGTATCCCTGGGGGACGGCTTCCTGCTATTTTCGTCTAAACTGGGCTTTTTGTTTTTGAACATGTGTTAGCAAGCGGAACTCCAACTGCACACGACTTCCTCGTGTGTTTACTTCCCAAAGCCTTCTCATTCATGGTGCGTGCGAGTCTGGATGCAAAACAGCTTTGGGGGGTGGTTGGGGGAGGTTCTGCTTTTCTGAGTCTTCAGATTTTATAAAAAATGATAAAGTTTTTATCATCCCATGATATTTGAGGGGAAACTAGGCCCTGTGCTAACTGACCCTCAGGCTCTGGTTCTTAACTTCCTCAGCTGATGCATTCATCTTTTCCATCTCGGATGCATCTATAGCATTCCAGGCCCCAGTGCGGGTCCTGCAGAGGTAGCTGTGAATAAAACAGTTCTGCCTTCCTGGAGCTTATATTCCAGTGGAGGGAAACAGTGAATAAATAAGTGAATGTGTAGTGTGTCTGATGACAACCGCTACGGAGGAAACAAAAGGAACATAAGGCTCCGAAGAGCAGGGAGTCAGGAGGGAGGTGCTGTTTTGGAATGGTGGCCAGAGCAGGCCATGGTGGTGAATTGATATTTGAGTCCAGACCTGAAGAAGGGGAGGAAGTGAGCCATGTGGACAGCGGGGAGATGACAATTCCAAGGAGTAGGAACAGCCACGTTCAAAGGTCCTAATAGATTATGCAGCTTTCCACTCCCTCTCCCTTCCCTGACCTACATTTCCCCATATATTGGATCCTCAGGCCTCCCAGCAGCTGTGGACAAGGGCTTCTAGGACTCTGAGGGGCGGGAGAGGACATTTCTGATTTCTTTATCATCGTCTGGAGGTGTCTGGCCTTCTCTCATCTAATCAAAGCCCATGTGCTAATGCATGGCCCAAAATAGCAGTGAGCAGGCCTTTAATGGAATTCACACATGGAGAGATTGCCAAGAATGGTGATAGCAGAGGAGCATGGGGGTTGGGCCAGGAGAGAGAGACACAGCAAATGGGCCTTCAGCTGGGGCAGCAGACACCCCAAGGTGTCTTAGTTCCATAGCATGGCAACTGGCAGCCTTTTTCTGCCATGAAGCAACTCAGGATAAATGGATGACATTCCCATGGGGGACACACACCCTTTTCTTTATTGAGTGCAGATGGAAAAGAGTGACATCATAGGGATAACCTGAATGTGGCTTTCATGTTGGAGGGTCCTGGTTCAGATCCTGACTCACCACTTAACTGTATGTCCTCTTCAAGCCTCAGTTTCCCTATCTGGGGTATAGTAAGAGTCCCATGCCATAGAGCCACCGGGAGGATGAAATGAGATGGTGTCTGTCATGGGGCCAGCATAGTGCTGGGCTTGTTCTCCGTACCCAGTAAATGGCAGATACTATTTTCCTCTCTCTCGTGGTTTTTTTAATTGCAAAAGCAGTACATACTCATTGTAAAACACGTAGCAATACCCAAATATCATGAGTAAAAGATTGAAAGTCTCCCACCCACAAGGAGAATCCACTGTGAGCAGTTGGTGGGCCTACCCTGGACCTTTTCTCTGTGTGTGAGAGCACGCACATAGATACTCATCGGTCCAGTTGCACAGAAGCATACCCAGGCTGCTGTTTGTGTGCTGAGGGAGGAGGAGAAATGAGATGATACCATGCATATTGCTCTACACATGTTTCTGTGGACACAACTGTATGTGATGTGAGTACAGAGTACTCAACTGTAGTGCTCTGATATGTTCCCTAGTTTTACATTTACTCACACCTATACCCATCATTTGCAAATGTTGATACATAGCTGTTGTTAGGAGAATCTGACTTATGATTAGGGCTGTGTGGTATGGTGGAGAGAGTACTGAGCTCAGAGACAGACGTGGTCAACAAACCAGTTGGCCTTCCTGGGCCTGAACTTTCTCATCTGTCAAATGGGGGTTTTGTCCCATTTGGGTTCCTAGAGCCTTTCCTGTGCTACCTATTTAAAGGATACCGCATAAGTGGAAAATGGAAAAGAAGTCCCTGCCTCAGGGCATTTACTCTCCAGTTCTGGAGACATTCCTGGAAATAGGGGGCAGTGGGATAAAGGCAAATACCCCCAAAACCACAGACCTTAAAGTTGAGGATGAACTGCTAGCTCAGAACCCACTGTTAAGGCAACATAAACACGAGAAGGGAAATTACAGGAAAGAAATTACAGGCTGCTATTTCCACAACCCACAGTTTAGAGGCATAAATCCATAATGTCTCTTTCTCCACGTAATTTCCCCCAGGCTCTGAGGACTGCCTCATCAATCCAGAAACCATAGTGAACAACAACTTGTTTGCTGAAATCAAATGGAATCTTCCTTAGCTGTAGACATCTGGGGAGTTGGACGCCTCCAGGGAGATGTAGGCCCTGGCTCTCTCCCTTCTCTACTTTTTCCCAAGAGGAGGGCACACTGAACTGTTGAACCTGCTTGCAGGATGCTCACTGGCTGCATTCCTACATTACAAGGTCCCCTTCAAAAGCAAATGAGCAGCTCAACCAGTGGGCACTGTGCCCAGAGGACCTTTCACCATCTACTTCTCTCTGCTAGTCTTAACTTAAGCACATTCTGGAACTCTCATCTCTTCAGTGGACTTCCTTCCTTGAGTCCAAACGATGCTAAGATTTAGGTTTTGGCTTGAGAATGGGAGAGATGTCCTTTGGTCTCACCCCATTCGTTGTGCTCCAGCCCAGTTAGCGAAAGAGAAATCCTGTTTGTACAAAGCTAGTTAATAAGAATGGATGTTTGTTTTCTTTTGTGTGTATATCTACCTCCAGACCTCATGGGGAGTAGTACTTGTCAAGGCAGAATTTAGGCATTTGGAGCTTTACTGATTCTTGTACCTGCTACCACTTCTGACTTTTAACTTCTTATCAGTCCCTCAGAGAGAACTTAGGGATGGAGACTGCTCTTGTTGTCCTGGAAGTCAAGCTACAGCGTTGACAATTAATAGTCATTCACTGCTAATGGAGTGATCTAGCTCCTTGGCTTTTTTCCTTCAACCCTATTTGAGTTGCGTAATACTAAAAGGGGAGAAATAGGCAAAAGAGGTGTTTTTTCAGCAGTAGACAGGGTGGGTTAGTTACCACTGCTTACTGCTGCACCTCTCTTCCAAGGAGGCCTGGTGGAAATGCGTAGCTGATCTGGAGGAAAACTCTGTGTACCACCCAGGCCACAGAGCTCTCCCCGGCACCCACCTTCCCAGCTTCCTCCAGCGTGAGGAATAGAGTTTAACATCTTACCTAGTGTAAAGGACAGCTCTCTTTGATCCTCTCTTGTCAGGAGCTTCATTTGTTGTTGGCAGAATTCAATTTCCTGGATCAAAGTGAAGCTTAAGAAAGGCTTAGATATATCCCAGCGCTCTTGGTGAGCCATGCTTTACCGAAGTGCATTTAAATGAGTCACAGACATATGGATTACATTTCACTTAAAATACACATGGCTTAAGAAATTAGAGGATATCGTTCTTTAACCAAGTATTTGGCAGATCTAAAGTATTCAAAATGTTTTTCCAAACTCGGTACACAGCTGGGCTCCCCATTCCCCACAGCTGAGGTTGTATAATCCGAGGAGACTGGTGCCGAGGAAACGGTTGGATGGATGGGTGGGGACATCAGAATTTGAAGAGAGCTGCCTGTGAGTGTCTGAAATTTTCTTCAAACATTTTTTTGAAGTATTGGGAACTGGAGTTAACCCTGCTGCGTTGACTCTGAGGCAGTGAATGCCTATGTGGATTTAAATTCTAAGTCCTCGGCTAGGTACCTTGCCCCAGGGAGACCTCATGGTCCTGTTTGAAATGCAGTTTCCAACTGTAACTTTGTTGATGGAGATTGATTACGGTTATAATTGCCATGTTGTCCAGAACCTCTGGAGGTGCAGACCAAATGGATGGCCAGCCAGTCTGATGTGATTTTGTATAAGCCAAATTCTTAACTGCACCCCTGCATAAGCAGGGTCTCCATTATTTCTAAATCAATGGAAACATGATATTGCTTTCTTACGGTCCACTGTGTAAACTCAGTCTCAGTAACTAGAAGTGGTGATCTGAAGGGATGCAGCTGTCCAGTAGCCAGAAGAGAGTATGAAGTGGTAGCATCCACCATTGAAATAACCTAGATATGTTGATTCTTAAGGCTGTGAGCATATAAGCCCCAAATGCCTAATCCACAGGGTAGAACAGGCTTGGGCTTTGGTGCAGGAGAGACCCAGATTCAGTTCCAGGCACTGATACTTTCTGGTTAGGTGGCCTTCGGCAAGTCACTTGCCTTCTGCATGTTGTTTATTCATTTGTGTTCATGCTAATGCTCACTCCTTAGTGAGTGTTTACTGAGATTCAGTCACTGTGCAGAGGCACTTCACATACCATCTTATTTAGTCCTCATGGCAACGCTTTTCAGAAGATTTTATTATTATTCATATCTTATAAATGGGGAGACTCAAGAATGAGGAATTTGAGTAATTTACCCAATGTCAGGCAGATCCCGGAGTCAAACTCTGATCCCTTTCTTACTATACCTCCTGCATAAAAAATAGAAAGTAACTTCATTGCAGGGTGAGGTAGGCTAAAAAATGTTCCTCACCCCCCCAAAGACCCACAATCTAATTCTTGAAACGTGAGACTATGCTGCCTAATGTGGCAAAAAAAGAATCTGTGTGTGACTAACGTAGGGATTTTTAAAAGGGGAGATTATTCTGGATTTCCTGGGTGGGCTGTAAATTCAGTCACAAGTATATTCATAAGAGGAAGGCAAAGGGAGATTTGCTCACAGACCACAGTGTGACCACAGCGATGGGAGGGATGCAGCCACTGGAAGCTGGGAGAGGCCAGGAATGGAACCTCTCAGACTAAGTGTAGCCTTGCTAATGCCTTGACTTTGCTTTCTTGACCTCCAGAGCTGTGAAAGAGTAACTTTTGATTGTGTTACTAATTTGTTACACATCAGGCACAGGAAATAAATACACTAAGTTTGTGAGCCTTAGTGAGAATATACTTTTTAAAAAAATATTTATTTATTTGGTTGAGATGGGTCTTAGTTGCAGCAGCCAGGCTCCTTAATTGTAGCTTGATGGCTCCTTAGTTGTGGCATGCATGTGAGACCTAGTTCTCCGACCAGGAATTGAACCCTGGCCCCCAGCACCACCAGGGAAGTCCCAGTGATAATGTATTATGATGTGTGTAGTATCACTGTGGCACATAAATAAATAAGTCACTTGTGGTTTTCAATACATGCTAACTTCCATTAATGTGAAGTCAAGAACGGATGGTTTCTAAAATGTCTTAGTGATGCAGAGCATTGTATGTGGCCGCTGTGACTGTCTTCAAGTAAGAGTAACAGAAGAAAAACATATTGAGACATAGCCTGTGTGGTTACCATAAGCATTTCCTAAGTTCTGGGTCCTGTTGTCTGATGCAGTCTGCCTTCAGGTAGCTTCTGGCTGAGGAATAATGGTCAGATAGGAATAATGATATCATCAGTCACGGTAATAGCTACAACATAGGAGATGCCTATATAGCAGGCTCTGTTGTGCAGTCTCCACATAGTTCATCTAATTGAATCATCATAGCAACCCTATGAGGTGTAGGTACCTGTGTTAGTCCTATTTGGCAGATGCGGACCCTGAGGCATGGAGCAGTGTGACTTGCTTAAGGTCATCTGGGTGGGAAGGGCAGGCAGAGTCAGGACATGGAGCTAGATCTGTTTGACTCCAAGGCCAGGCTCTTAGCTGTGGCCTCATACAGCCTCTTGGATGCCCTGTCCTTGCTCGGTATGCTCTTCTTCGATGAACACTGGTGTTACTTCTCTGTTATTCTGCCCTCCTTCTTCCCTTTCCTTCTGCCTTCCTCAGGCGCAGGTTAGAATTTGGATTTCAGTGGATTATAGTGCTGCAATCCAGGCACGTTGAAGTCAGAGCCTGGCTCCTTATACCTACTGGAGGTGTAAGCTTTGGCAAGTTGCTTTACCTTTGCAAGTCTCCGTTTCCTCATCCACATGATAGGGCTAATAATAGTGGCCACCTCGTTGGATGTCATGTGACATTCGATAATGCAATGCTCTTAAAGGACTTACACTGTGCCTGGTGCACTGTGAGAGCCCAATAAATAGTCACTATTATTTGTATTTTGCAGGATGGGAAAAACATTTAAGAATGAAGTAAGAGGGAATTCCCCTGAGTTGGTTTCCAAATGTAATTAGGAAGACGACCTTAAAACCCATTGCCCCTGGGAGGAAACTCACTTCTGGTCCCCTGCCGTACCCAGTTTGACCTAACTGTATCTCGAGAATATGGCTTTACAGTGTTCTCCAGTTGGCCAAACTGTACCTCTTGTCTCTGCCTGCAGAATCAGTGCCCGGGCACTCCCTTGGCAAGGCTCTAAGCTGTCTGATAAGGAGGTTGGGATTTGTTCACCAGTTCTGGCTCTATCTCCTTCCAGGGACCTGCAGCCAGGGCTGCCTCTGTAGCCAGGAAGGATGTCCATGGTTTTCTTTTGTCTCAAGCTTATTTCTCCTGGCGGCCCTTCAGCAGGAGCACAGGGTAAAATGAATGGGAGGAAGCTGTCAGCTGCCCTGTTGGCCTTAGATGGACCCTTGTCAGAGTGAAGGGAAGCTGTGTACTAGGAGGAAGTCGAGAGTTGATTCTTTTTTTTAATTAATTAATTAATTTATTGGCTGTATTGGGTCTTTGTTGCTGCACTCAGGCTTTCTCTAGTTGTGGCGAGCGGGGGCTACTCTTCGTTGTGGTGTGCCAGCTTCTCAGTGTGGTGGCTTCTCTTGTGGAGCATGGGCTCTAGGCATGCGGGCTTCAGTAGTTGTGGCACGTGGGCTCAGTAGTTGTGGCTCTTGGGCTCTAGAGCGCAGGCTCCTGAGTTGTGGTGCACGGGCTTTGTTGCTCCATGGCATGTGGGATCTTCCCGGACCAGGGATTGAACCCATGTCCCCTGCATTGGCAGGCGGATTCTTAACCACTGCACCACCAGGGAAGTCCAAGAGTTGATTTTTGAGTTTGAGGAACCCTTGACCATCAGGCTGTTTACCTTAAGATAGCAATGATAGCTGTCATCCAGTGAGTGAGCATTTACCCTGAACATAGTATTTCACATAGATTGTTTTTTTAACCCTATATAAATTTCTATGTATGTTTATCCAAATGGGGTCATACTATATTCCCAAGTTTTATTACCTATTTTTTTTTCATTTGGAAATATAGTATGGGCAATCATCAATTATTTTTAAAAATTTACAGAAGCAGTTTTTGGAGTGTTTGAAACTTTGATAATAAAATTCAAAAAAGTTACATAAGTAATATTGAGGTCATACTTTATGTACTATTCTGTAATTTGCTTTTTTATTTTTTGTCCTCAATGTCTTTCTCCATTAGCATATTTATAGACCTATTTCATTCTTCTTAATGATGACATAGGATTCCACTGAATGGATGGACCAAAATTTTAAAATTTGCCTATTAATGGACAGTTTTCCAATTTCTTGCTATTGCAAATAATGCTGCAATAATAGGCTTATACATAATCTTTAAGCACATTTGCAAGTATTTCTGTAGAATTAATACCTAGCAAGGTCATATACATGTATGTCTAAAATGTTTTAAATTTTGACAAATCGTACCTCCCATTCCACAGATTTCTCCCTAAAGGCTGTGCCATTTTACATTCATACAGCACAGTATGGGAGTATATTAGGGATACATTTCTATGTAAATTTATGGGATCATATGGCTGTATGATAGTATATTGTATGTGTATGCCATAATTAACTTTTAAAATTTCTTATAATGAAAAATTATCAAATGCACACAAAAGTAGAGAGAAAGATATAATGAATCCTCATATACCCATCGTTCAGATTCAGTAATAATCAAGATGCTGTGATTAATTTAATCACCCCATATTGATTGCCATTCAAACTATTTTTTTTGTCTCTTTTTTTTTTCTTCCATTTTTACACAATAGTGCTGGAGTGGACACCTTCGTGTTCTTTGGGAGGTACTTCTAGAGGATTACCTCCTAGATGTGAATCACTGGGTCACAGGGAGTTTACACAGAACAGGTAGATAAAGGCACTTGGCCTTTGGCTTTTCTGTAAGTTAAACCCACCACCTGTGTTGAGAGACTTGTTTCACACACTCTCACTAATGGGTTGGTTATTGAGCTTGGGCAGACTCTTTAAATCCAACTTTCCTCCTTTTTTTAGCAGCTTTATTGAGATGTAACTTACATACCATATAGTTGATCCATTTAAATAAGTATGCCATTCAATGTTTTTTATTATATTTACAGAGTTGTGCAACCAGCATCATAGTCTAACTTTTGAACACTTTTATCACTCCAAAAAGAAGCCATTAGCAGTGTTATGGGATGAATATGTCCTCCCCAAATTCATATGCCAAAGTCCTAACCCCTTGTATTGATACCTCAGAGTGTCCTTATTTGGAGATAGTCATTGTGGATGTCATTAGTTGGGATGAGGTCATCCTGGAGTAGAATTGCACCTAATCCAATATGACTGGTGTCTTATAAATAGGGGAAATTTGGATACAGACACGCACAGAGGGAGAATGCCATGTGAAGATTAAAGTTGTGTGGCCACAAGCCAAGGAAATGCCAGAAGCTAGGAGAGAGGCCTTCAACAGATCCTTCCCTAGTACCTTCAAAGGGAGCAGGGCCCTGCTAACACCTTAATCGTAGGCTTAACTTTTAGAAATGTGGGACAATAAATTTCTGTTTTTTAAACCTCTCAGTGTGTGGTACTTTTTTAAGGCAGCCTTAGCAAAGTAATATGAGCAGTTACCTCCCATGTTCCCCGAACACCGTGGGGGAACCACTGGTCTGATGTCACTATAGATTTGCTTATATTTCATATAAATAGGATTATATAATATTGTTTTTTGTGACTGACTCCTTTCACTGTGTAATGTTTTTGAGTTTTATCCGCGTTGTATAGCATGCATCTGTACCTCATTGCTTTTTTTTGCTTTATAGTATTCCTTTGTGTGGATGTACTACATTGTGTTTATCCATTCATTGGTTAATGGATCTCCTGCCTTTTAAACCAGAACTAACTTGACTCCGCTCTACAAGTTTGATTTCAGCAATTTTTTTTAACTGAAGTATAGTTGATTTACAATGTTGTGTTAATTACTGCTGTACAGCAAAGTGATTCAGTTATACATGTATACATTCTTTTTTTTTAATATTCTTTTCCAGTAAGGTTTATCATAGGATATTGAATATAGTTCTCTGTCTATACAGTAGGAACTTGTTGTTTATCCATTCTGTATATAAAAGCTTACATCTGCTAATGCCAACCTCCTACTTCATCCTTCCCCCAACCCCCTCCCCCTTGACAACCACCAGTCTCTTCTCTATGTCTGTGATTCTGTTTCTGTTTCATAGATAGGTTCATTTGTGTCATATTTTAGGTTCCACATATAGGTGATATCATATGGTATTTGTCTTTCTCTTTCTGACTTACTTCACTTAGGATGATAATCTCTAGTTGCACCCATGTCACTGCAAGTGACATTATTTTGTTCTTTTTTATGGCTGAGTAGTATTCCATTGTATGTATATGTACCATATCTTTTTTTAACGTTATTAACATTTATTGACGTATATAGTTCTTTTTTTAAATTTTTTTAAAAAATTTAATTTTTTTCCAGTAGGTCCTTGTTGGTTATCTATTTTAAATATAGCAATGTGACCACATCTTCATCCATTTATCTGTCAATGGACATTTAGGTTGTTTCCATGTCTTGGCTATTGTGAATAGTGCTGTTGTGAACATAGGGGTGCGTGTATCTTTCTGAATTATAGTTTTGTCTGGATATATGCCCAGGAGTGGGATTGCTGGATCATATGATAACTCTATTTTTAGTTTTCTGAAGAACCTCCATACTGTTTTCCACAGTGGTTTCAACAACTTATAGCCCACCAACAGTGTAAGAGGGTTCCTTTTCCTCCATATTCTCTCCAACATTTGTTATTTGTAGATTTTTTAATGATGGCCATTCTGACTGGTGTGAGGTGGTACCTCATTGTAGTTTTAATTTGCATTTCTCTAATAATTAGTGATGTTGAGCATCTTTTCATGTGACTCTTGGTCATCTGTATGTCTTCTTTGGAGAAATGTCTGTTTAGGTCTTCTGCCCATTTTTGGATAGGTTTGTTTGTTTTTCTGCTGTTGAGTTGTATGAACTGTTTGTATATCTTGGAAATTAAGCCCTTGTCAGTCGCATCATTTGCAGATATTTTCTCCCAGTCTGTAGGTTGTCTTTTCATTTTGTTTATGGTTTTCTTTGCTATGCAAAAGCTTGTGAATTTGATTAGGTCCCATTTGTTTATTTTTGTTTTTATTTCTATTGCCTTGAGAGACTGACCTAAGAGAACATTGGTACGATTTATGTCAGAGAATGTTTTGCCTGTGTTCTCTTCTAGGAGTTTATGGTGTCATGTCTTATGTTTAAGTCTTTATGCCATTTTGAGTTTATTTTTGTGTATGGTGAGAGGGTGTGTTCTAACTTCATTGATTTATATGCAGCTGTCCAAGATTCCCAACACCACTTGCTGAAGAGACTTTTTCCCATTGTATATTCTTGCCTCCTTTGTTGAATATTAATTAACCATAGATGTGTGGGTTTATTTCTGGGCTCTCTGTTCTGTTCCATTGTTCCGTATGTCTGTTTTGTGCCAACACCATGCTGTTTTAATTACTGTAGCTTTGTAGTACTGATTTCAGCAAATACTGATTGAGCACCTGTATGTACAGTCCTGTGCTAGGGTGCTGTAGGGAGTAGATGCAAAGACCATATCCTTGCCCTGTAGCCATTTACTCTCTGTGGGAGAGAAAACACTCAAACAGCATAATACAGGATGGTTACAAATTTACTTAATAGAGTTAAAAGTAAAGTGTTGAGGAGGTGATAAGGAAAGGAGAATTTCCTACTGAGGGGTAGAGAAAGCATCCCTAAAGAGGGTCCCTTGGAGTGCTGTCTTGTGGGAGCAAGGAGGGGAGGCTTTGGATTAGGGAGGGAGGAGAGATGAGTGGAAGAATGAGAAAGGAATTCAGACTGAGAGATTAATAGATAAATATTTGGTCTGGATCTAGGGGAACCGAAACTGTAGTGCCAATGAGCTCTTAGGAATTCAGTATTCCAGCTAGCCAAATCATTGTGATTCAGAAGAGTGGTATGTGGCAGTGGGGAAGGGGTTTCTCTCCCTGCAAAAGCTGGGCAGTGGATTTGAGTGGCTTAGAGTTCAAATTTTGTTGTTCTCTTATTGGGTTCTCTCTTGCCTCTGGTAAAACCATATGCTAAGGAAAGAGGCTTGAAGTGCAATTTGAAGCTGAGCTGTATTTTCTTCAGATGAGAAGCAGCTCTTCCCCAACCTCTCGCCATCGAAGGGAAATTTGGGCTGAGCCCCGTGGATGGAGGCTGCCTGTGGAGCCGTAGCCTGCAGGGGGTGGCGCCTAAGGCAAAGATGGCCTCTGCACAGCTCAGGGAGTCGGGGGAGTCTCCTGAGAAGCAGGACCTGGTGGGCAGGATTCAGATGGATGTGTGGATCTACATTTGGGTTTGGGAGATGTGCTGGAAGTCCCACCTTCCAGACCTCTGTTTTCATCTTCAAGGATGTGCCTAGAGTCTTCATCCAGACTCCCTGGAAGCTGGAGGGTATTTCTACCTTCCAGCCTTTGTGCTTAGGACGTGCAGCATGGTCACACCCGGGGAGAAGTCTGTGGGAGGAGGATGCCAATTCTGAGGCCTCTGAACTGGTTCAGTCCTGAAAATGAAGCTGCATTTACATTTTGCCCAGGAGATATTCTAATATTAAGAATGTAACCTTTACTCTTTCTATTTAGAACTCAGTGACATCCACAGACTTTTGGCTGATAACCTTGAAAGCTAAATGAATAGGGTTTTGGGCACCCTGGAGCAAGCCGCAGGTCTTGCTCAGACTCAGCTGGAAACAGGTATTGGGTCAGAGAATCCCTGGTTTTTCCGACAGGTGTCTCCAGTGTATTGGGCTTGAGCTGTTGATTACTCACTGGGAATTTTTAACTTCCTGTCTCTCATACCATCTCTTCCTTCATTTAACAAATATTGTGTGTGCCAACTATGTGGCTGGTGTTGGGCTAGGTCCTGGGTGTTCCTGGAAGAGTAACGGCAAGCAAACACAGCTTGCCATCATGGGGCTTAGAGCTTAGTGGAGGAGAGGGATAATCCAACCATTACTGAGCAGTGTGGGGCATGCTGTGATGGGGGAAGTTGAGGGCACCGTGGGAGCATGGGGAAGAGGAACCTGCCCTGGACTGGGGGTCGGGGAAGGCTTCTAGGAGGAAGTGAAGCAAAAGGAAGAAGTAGGGTGGTGGTAGTGGGGGTGGTAGAGTTGGCTTATACAAGGGGGATGGGTTCCACGCAGGGCAAGTAGCAGGAACAAAGGCTCCAAGGCCTTTGTTGATGATGAAAAGATGTTCTTTGTGGTCAGAGCAGAGAGCAAGAGGGAGGAAGGAAATGGTGAGAGAAGTTGTTCAGGTAGGCAGGGTGAGTCCTTGAAAGGCCTTGTAGGCTCCTTTAAAGGACTGGGTGTGTATCTTGAGGGCAGTGGGGAGATGATGAAGAATATTTTAAAAGCCAGGTTGTGACAGCATCTAAATTGCATGTGAGAAAGATTACTTAGGCTGAAGTGTGGAGGAGGGATTGGAAGGAGCAAGACTGTTGATAGGAATAAGACCCATTCAAAAGCTTATGATCTGAGGGGGAAATTATGGTGACCTAACTTAGGGAAGTGGTTGCACCTATGGAGAGAAGGGGGCAGATTCCAAAGATACTGACAGGGTGGAATCATGGAGACTGGGAGAGGGGTTGACTTTGAGCAGAGGAAGGGGATGGATTCAAAGGCCAGTCTGAAGTTCCTGGCTTGAGTCAGTAGCAGGACAGTGGTATGAGTCCCTGGGTTTGTCCTTAGCTTGTGGTGGGACCTCGGATAAGCCACTTCTTTTCTCAGATCTTTAGTTTTCTCAGTTGAAGGTAACAATGCCCAGTCATCAACTGTGCAGGATTGTGGTAGAGGGGAATCCACTGATAAAATCTATGTGAAAAATAGCATCCTTTACCCTTTCCATGACCCTAAAAGGTCCTGGCAGAAGCGAATTCTGTCCTTACCCTGGTTATCTCTGTAATTTGGACTCTTACATAGACCCCCCCCCCCCCCCCCCATCTACAATTCTAAGCACTTGATCTCCCAGGAACTGGTGAGTCCTCACAGCAGGGCTCCCTGTGGGTTCTCAAACCAGCTTTTGTTGAAAACAAGGATACCATTGAGTGGGTGGAGCTGGGCCAGGCTTTCCTGAGCCAGTTTAAGGAGAAATGGGCCTTTATGACTTCTGTACTTATGGCTGTCTTCCAGTCTCCTCCATAGCTCCCATGTGCCCCATTGCCCCCTTTTCCTCCTCCTTTTATCCCCAGGGTTATGGGTTTGCAGAAAACTGGCAGCCCCCACATTTTCTCCTCTTGCGTCAGTCTCCCTGGAGAGGGGTCCAGATGGGCCAAGGGGCTATAAGGACTGCATTATATCAGGCATGGTTTCTTTTTCCAAGCCCCCCATCCCCCCCTTCCCAGGAAAGGAAGGACAAGTCATGGAAAAGGATTCCTTTGGAGGAAGACTGGAGTGTTGGAGAAAGAGGAGATCTAAGTGTTGGGAAAGATGTCAGGCTTCTTGTATTCTGGAAGCTCTTTATCTCTTACTGATGCTGATTTTGGGGCTTGGGTAAGAATGCAAAGGTTAAACTGGCCTTTCACTTATGTGGTGATAGGGATATGGCTGTGGAAAAGGAGATCAGGAACGTTGAGGATACTGAGTTCCTGATCCCTAGGCGGCCTCTCCTCTCTGTGCTCAATACCCACACACACACACAGACACACACACGTGCGTGCTCACACACACATGCTTATGTATAGGCACCCCTCTTCCAAAGCTGTGTAGGCAGCTTGTTAGGGGAAATTGGAAGTTGATTGTGGCTCTGGTTTGCAGCAGTTCTAGGAAGGAAGGAAGATAGGTTGTGAAACAGAGACTTGGTTTCTAGGGACCAAGTAGTAATACCTACCTTCTGTGTGACCTGTTAGTGTTTGCAAAGTACTTTCACAGATGACCTTGGAAAGGACGAAAAATAATTTTCTGTCTACATTTCCAGGTTCTCAGCTGGGTACCCTGTAACAAAAGATAGATTAATAAGAGAGAAACAAACAGAAGTTTATTAACACATATATATGGGAGATGCTCAGAAAAAATGAGTGACACAGAATTCAGGCTTCTGCAGCACCTTCAACAAAGAACAATAAGTTTGTAGAGAAATGGTAGGAAAAAGGAAAGAGGTTTTAGGCTTCTAAAGGCAGCAAACTGTAAGAAGGTAAATATTTGGGAAATGAATGGTAGATAAAGGCTAGTTTGTAAAGTTTGTTGTGTGGATTCCTCTGGTGCCGTCTCCATGCTGACGGGGTCTGAAGTTGTCTCGTGATTGACTTTTGTCCTTCCTGGTCGAGAGAGAAGGAGGGACACCTTTGGGAATTGATGTCTCACTTTTAGGCAAACAGGAGGAGGGTAGAGAGCTTTTCTTGTATCTGCTTGTTCTCAGTTGCCTTCAGCTCAGAATGACCTGTATGCTACAGTGGCGTGTCTGGGTGGCATAATCTGTCACCCTTCAGCCTCCTCTAATCTTTATGAGAGAGATGCCACGTGGGGGGCAGGAGAGCTGTGCTTGCCTCTTTCACATCCCCTAGCACGGTGCCTGGCCCAGGATTGGCCTCAGTAAATGTTAGTGGAATGGGCTTTCCGAAGAGGCACAGCAAATGCAGAGCCTGAGGTTCCGAAGAGGCACTGCAGCTTGGCCAGGAATCCAGAGCAAATACGTGATGAATTCAAGCCAGGAGGAACTTGGTCTTCCTGAGGCCATGTGCCCTGCAGTTTGTGCCATATTATGCTGTTTAATGAGCATTCATTGATGAGATTGCATGAACATCCTTCCTGTCTGCCCTCTGAGAGTGTCTGGATGGCCTAACTCTTGGATTATCTACCTCTGATGTTTAGCTAGCTTTAGTTTATTTAGACTGATTATATTCAGAAGGAAAGTATACTTGTGTGGTGTTGGTAAGTTGCTTTTGCTCTTTTTCAAATTTTTCATCCGTTAGAGCGGAGTGGGGGGAAGCACTGAACAGAGAGGGTGGCATATAAAGATTTTTTTTGTTGCAGTAGACTGCAATTTATTCACCAATCCCTCTCCCCTCCACAAAAACTTCATGGGAAGGGTATGAGGCAACACATAGAGTGAGGGAAAACCTGAAGAACTAGATAGAGCTTGAAAAGGACAGGGTCTACGCATTCATAGACGGTTTCTTTGAAACCGAGTGGGGCGCTGTCGGCTCCTGGGCATGGAGGCCTTTTTGTCCCCCGTTTCTTGTAGGCAGGACTCTGGCCTCCGTGACCTTCCCCAAGTTGCAAAGGGCAGATTCGAACAGTTGCGAATCTAGGGAGGAGCAGCCAAGATACCACCTGAGGCAACATTAAAGGGACCAGAGAAGCTCATGAGGATTAGGAGACCCTGCACACACCCTAATCTAGTCAGCAACCCCGCCCTTGAACCATTATTAGAAAACCCCTCATCAAATCCTCCCTGGGTTGGGGCACATGGTTTTCAAGTGCAGGAGTCTGCTGTGTTCCCCTTTGCCCGGCAAAGCAATAAAACTATACTTTTCTACTTTACCTAAAACTCTGTCTCTGAGATTCAGTTCGGCACTGGTGTAGAGGCTAAGATTTTGGCATCATCTTCAGGTGCCCCCAGTGGCCATTTTGACCAGGTGTTGAAACTGTGCACCTCGGATTGGGACTTGAACCCACATGCCGGGACTCGAACGCGGCCAAAACTCACTGTCTTCCAACTGAGATCACACACCTGGTTTCAGGACTTAATGAAGCTCAGCTTCTTGAAGTCTCATCGCAGAAAGAATTCAGTGAGAGACAAAGTGATAGGTAAGAAGTGGATTTATTTAGAGAGAAACACACTCCACAGATAGAGTGTGGGCCATCTCAGAAGGTGAGAAAGTCACCAGGGTATGGGGTTGTCAGTTTTTAATAGGGGTGGGTCATTTCATAGGCTAGTGAGTGGGAGGAGTATTCCAGCTGTTTCTGGAAGGGGCAGGGATTTCCAGGAATTGGGCCATCGTGCACTTTTTGATCCTTACCGTCAGCGTTGGAACTGCCATGGCACCTGTGGGTGTGTCATTTAGCTTGCTGATGTGTTACAGTGAGCGGTATACTGAGGCTCAAGGTCTAGTGGATGTCCACTTGTCCGCCATCTTGGACCCATTTGGTTCTAATCAGTTTATGTCATGTCCTTGGGCTATGTCATTCTTTCACAGCTTGTGCCCTGCCCCCTTCCCTCCTGTTTCAGTGTCACTCATCATGCAATTCAGTGAAATGAGACCTGATTGTCCTGGCTTGTTATGATTGACTTCAGGTGGCCCCAGTCAGCAAGAGGAGAACATTCCTCTAAATGCAAATTTGGCACTGTTTTCCCAAGAAAGTGTCAAGGATGCTGGGCAGTCTAGGACAACATATGTCTACTATGATCTAGGAGGACTTCCCAAGTTCTAACCTCTTGACTTGTGCATTCACTGTGACTTGTGCTTTAGGATGCCAAGAAACATTGGGCAAGGTTTATCAGAGTTACTGGGATATTTATTCAGAGCCTAAACAACGGGACCAAGAACTTACACTTAGGGCAGGTTGGTTTGTGGTCTTCACTTTTTATTTGTTAGCCTTTATTCATGGGATGGCCCACCTACTCCCCTTTTTCTAAGCATGTTTTCTTAGGTCCTGTGATCTTAGAGGATTCTTTTCTTCACTTCCCCTGTGTCTTAGCCCCAAGGTTTATCTGTACAATTTAACCATTGCCTCTTGCGTTTACCCTTCCCTTCAGATAAATCTGATAGCTGTGGTTATTTATCAGAAACTTGTTGCTGTGGGAAACTGGTTGCTAATGGTAACTAGTTTCCCCTTTTTCGCTTTTCTCAGAAGTAGTAAACATAGTAACCCGTTTCCCCGAACTGTTCTTATCCAATTCTGATAAGTGCCTTTCACAGGTACCTTACAGGACACTGCAAAACAAACCCGTAAGCTCTTCTTGGCTGAGCCATCTTGAGGGTCTCTCAGGTCCCTGATAGTTTAGCATCCTGGTCCTAAGAGGTCAGCCCTACTTGCACGGAGAGGTTACTCATCTTTGTGGAGGCATCCAAGAGCGAGGCCCAAAGAGGATTAAATAAAGACCCTACTGGCCACAGGAGTCAACAGTGCTCATCCAAACATCCTTTCGTCAACAACACAAAAGCAAAACACAGGACCCGGAGCTGGATGGAAGGGTGCCAGGTCTTGTGGAGACTGGGAGAAGATGTAATGGAATGCGTTTGGTGAAAAGGAGTGTTGATTTAATGCATTGTTTGGACACTTCCTTAATAGAAGGTTAAAGACAACATACTTTGGCTTTATGCCAGGCTTGTGGGTGGCACCATCTTGCTTTGCAGCATTGCTTCTGGAGCTGGCCCTCTAGTAGCGATGATGCTGGCTCAAGTGAGTCCTTGGAGTAGGAGGAGATCTCCTACCCTTTACATCAGGAGCAACCTTTAAAGTTCCCCCTTCCTTATACTTTCTGTTCCCTCAAAAAGGAATGCCTCTGCCCATGGGCCCCTTATTTGGCTTTAGGGCCATGCCTTTGGCATGTAGGTTTGTTTCCATTCCTTTGGCGTCAGAGGTGGAATGAGCACTGCTTTGGAAATCTTGGTTCTGAGACAACTCGAGCTGTCTCTTCTCCCTTTTCTTTCTTGCTCTTTGAAAACAAAAGACAACAAAACACTGCTTACTGAATTTGTTATCTTGTCTTAAATATGGGCCAAGCACTAGCGATTACATAGATTATCGCTCTCTGCTTTTCAAAAGCTCTTCCCAGTGTCCTCCTGTCCTGGGCATCACCATTTCCAATTGATAGAAAGGGAAACTGAGACTGAATAGCTTGTAATGTGCATTGTATCACCTCGCTAGTTAAAAAATATGAATATAAAAATTTTTGAACCTACCCAAAAGGAGAGAGACTAGCATTATGAACCCTCAGAAGTCCGTTGTCTTGGTTTAACAATTACCAAGTTTTACCATATGTGCACATAGCTCCTCTTGGAGAAAATGTTAACAATGATCTTTGTAGAAACAAATACTTTACACTTTGCAAACAGTTTTTTCACATTTGTTCATTTTATTTAGCAAATATTCATAGACACTCTCCTAGTGTTGTATAAGTAGATTCTATTATTTCCCCCATTTTATAGATGAGAAAACTGAGGCACGGAGAGGCTAACCGATTTGCCCAAGTTCACAGAACTTATAAGTGTCAGAGCTAGTACTTAAATGTATTTTCTCATTTGATCCTCTCAGTGGAGCCGTGAGGTCATAATTATGACACTGTTCACTTGCAGTGTAGGAAACAGAATTTAGATGGCTCAAGTGAAAACAGTTCTCATACAAATAGTGAGCATTTGTCAGTTTTATTTATCTAATTAATGGGGGAACCAACAAAATGATAAAACTGGTTTAAAAATTGGATAGGTAAAGGAAACATTTTCTTTCAATAGTGAAGAAGGAATGCTGAGATAACATTGCTAAATTACATACAAAACTGGTTAATATCCTAAGGGCAATAAAATCATAACCTTGGGAGTTATCTTTTCTGCTTGATGGAAATCATTTGCATCTCTATTGTATCTTATTAGGTTTTTACAAGTTAACATCTAATTTTACAGGTTTTACAAGAGATGCCCTAATTAATTGTATACAGTCTTTTCAAAGCTACATTTCCCCCCACGGAGTCCAAAGAACCTTAGGTCTCTCAGAGCCTGTGATTTGACGTTGAAAGGCATCAATGGTGATCTTTTGCCTCATTTCCAGGATTTGAAATGACGGTCATCTAGAAAGTAGTGCAGCTGGTGCTCAAACCAAACCTTTTTGAGCCCTGAACTTTCCCTCTAGGCTGTGCTGGTATCATCGTTAGATTTTGAGAGGGTGCTTAGGAGTCTAGAAATGAGAAAAAGAATTAAGAATGTTAAAATTGATACAATGGAGTAGAAGAATTCTCAGAGCCTGAAAAAGTGTCACCTGGAAAAACTATTAAAAATATGGATTTCTGAATCCTTCTCTAGAGAATATAATTCTCAATGGGGCTGGGATGGGGCCTGGGATTTTATATTTTTTTCACAGCGTTTCCTGGTGTTGTGTTACTGGACTGAGTCCCATTATGACGGCATTATGAGTATGAGTGAGAAATGAAAGAGCCTTATGTTATCACCCGTATGGGTGGACGGGGTGAGGGTGAGGCTCCTGCAGGGAAGATAAGAGGGACCAGCAAGGCTGTACCTCCCAAGCATCACTAGTGTATAAGTGCCCCAGGACTCTTGAAAGAGCTAGATATGGAGCAAGACCTAAAAGGAGGAGGTGTCAGTAAAAATAGCCACTGCGGTGAGCAGAGTACTGTTTGTTTATGCTGAGCATGTCTGGGTAGGTTGTTTTTCAAGGTAGTTTGGAAATGATCACGTTGTCTTCACTGATTTGCTTATCCGAAGCAGCAGGATGGGGTTTGAAAATTTTAGTCCTGCTGCTTCTCTCTCCCCAGAGGGAGTTTTAGAGACGCTTAGAGAATCATTTGAAATGGGTCTGACAGTACATAGTGCTTAAAGGGACGGTTCTGGGTTTTAAAGCTGTGAGCCTTAGGGAAGGTGGGTTAACTGCGGTGTGTTTTGAGGGGTCTGGCTATGTGTGCCGTTCGTTTCTAGGCCACCACAGGCAATTCTGTTGTCCTTCCCTGGAGAGTGACCTTATGTTTTATGCCCAGTATTTGGGGGACAGCCTCTTTTCCCAGTTGGGATTCAGAAGATGCAAGGATTCAGAAGATTGCTTGAGGACTTTGGGGTCTGGGCTATGTGGGTTTTTCCCAAAGTGAGCACTGCTCTGCTGGCTGCTATTAGCATTGGGATGATGTGTGATCTCTGCCTGCCTGTGGGCTTGTGAGCCTCAAGGGCACGGGCGGGAGGCACTTCTTCAGAAATTGCTTTTCCATCAAAGCCAGAAAAAGGAGGGGGCGGGGTGGGAAATCTTGGATAGTCCTCTCTTCCTGGACACACATCACTCACAACTCGTTTCCTGAAAATTCTAATACACTCCAGTGGTGAGAGACAGCTTCCTGGAGATCTGCTCAGCCAGCCGCTTGTCAGAGAGGAGATGAGAACAAGATGTGGTTGGAGAAGGGACAGCTGGGCTTCTCCGTGGCCCTGCAGCAGCCTGTCTCTGAGGGGATAGTGTCTTTGGTGCCGAGAGCAGTGCCAAGGCATCACCTGGGCACGGAGGCATAGATGGGCCTAGCTTGGGGTGATTGGGAGCATTTGAAAGTGGTGTTTTGTGAATTGGTACAATTGCACAGATGGTGGTGATGAAACATGACCCTTCCTTTTGCTTCTAGAAAGAAGGACGACCTTCCTGGCCAACATCCATAACCCCATTCGGGGAAAGGGTTGTTATTTTAAAAAAAACAAAAAACCAAAAATACAACACAAAACAAAAAAACCGAACCAGCCCTGAAGTCCTTACATGTCCATCCTCTTTATCTTGCCCTGTGCTTTGCTTACCTCGATTGCTCTTCTCTGCATACATTCACATCTAAGAGCCAGGAGTCTCCTTTTTGTGGCATCACATGTTTTCAAGTGTGCTGTCATCACCATGAAACTGTGCTTTGGACTACAGCTGGCAGTGCTTTCGTTTTATGCTTCTACCTTCTAATAGAGACAGAGCAGAGAACTGCTTAAAAAGTATGGTCTGGCCCAACAGACTTGGCTTTGAAACTTGGCTCTGATACTGTGCTGTGACAGCTTGGACAAGTTACTGTTCTGAGGTCTCAGGGTCCTCATAGGTGTGTTGTGAAGGTGAAATTATTTCACACTTAAATACATGTGAACTATTTTGATTGCAACTTTTCGGGGTTTCTTAAGCTCCGAATGATCTAGGGTGTGGTGCAGGTAGAAAGGTGAGTGGGGGCTTGGGTCGTGAGACATGGGGATATTTCTGAAGTTTGCCTGCTTTAAAAGTATGTTGAGAACTTGTGGCCTAGGGTGGTGGTTCTGCACAAGAACCACTTGGAGAGTTATGAGAACAGCAGATGGTTGGGCTCCAACCCCAGAGTTTCTTTGTGCTTCAGGATGTCTGGGGTGGGGCCCAACAATCTGCTTGTGTGTGTGTGTGTGTGTGTGTGTGTGTGTATATATATATATATATTTTTTTTTTTACAATCTGCATTTTTAACTAGTTCCTAGGTGATACAGATGCTGCTGCTCCTGAAAAGGGCAGTTAGGTGGCTGAGGGAGCAGATTGTCTTGTTTAGATTCAGAAGACACAATGAGACCAGTGGGTGCAGGTTACAGAGAGAGGTAGTTTTTAGTTGAGTGTAAGAATTTTCTCTAACTATTATATATGTGGTCAGAAGTGGAGTTGGTATTCTCAGGAGCTCCCTGTCACTGGAGATGTCCAGTGCTGAACGGCCGTCAGGTAGATTCCTACACAAGGTAGAAGATTCATTCATTTGTTCATTTATTCATTCATCCACTTTTTCACAGAATAAACCTGCCTGGTACTAGCAGCTGGGGAGATGCCTGGAACAAGGCAGCTGTGCTCCCTGCTCTTAGGGAGCCCACAGTCCAGTGAGTTTGGTTTTAATGATTCCTGAGGTCCCTCTCCACACTGAGGCTCTGAGAGTCCTATGATGACAGTGGCAGAACCTCAGAATAAGAAGGTGCAGAAAGACGCTTACCCTTCTGAGGACGTGTGGCTGAGAACCGACAGGAATGTGGACTCCTCCGAGGTTCAATCTGGATTGCTCTCTTTGGAGCATTTGATGTCCCCGGATGAATATTTCCCCCCCCTAAGACTCAGAAGAGGCTGAGGATGTATTTTCCAGGAGTGCACTTCCTGTGGGAAAATTCACGTCTCCCCGCTGGCACCCAGGATGGACTCCTGACTCGCCGTCCATTATGCAGTCTGTGGAAGCAGACGGAGGAAATGGGCTGTAGGAGTGAGCTCATTGTTTTTTCATCTCAAGAGATATATCAGGGAGTTAATGGCTTGGGGGGAATTGGAAGGAAATAGGTAAATTCCACCAGTTTTTCTGGGTTCTTCCCATCATAATCCCTGTTGAAAGCAGTAATGATGATCACTAACCTTTACTGAGCTCCACTCGGAGCCAGGCCTGGTTTTAAGTTCTTTTCTTGGATTGTGTCATTTTATTCTGACGACAACCCTGTCAAGTAGCAGAGTTTTTGCAGAACAGGAAACAAAGGTTCAGAGAGGTAAAGTAACCCACTCATCACCCCAGAGACAGTAAATGTCAGAGGTGGGACTGAAACGGTCTCTCGGACGGCAGACCGTGCCCTCAGCTCCTAGGATGCCCCACGACTCCCTCGTTCATTCGCTCATTCGTTCGTTCAGTGCTTAGTTAGCACATTCTTTCACTGAGTACATGTTAAGCACTGATTTATACTGGTGAGCAGAACAGCTTGGCTTCTGTGCTCCTGGGGCTTACAGTTTATCTCCCTCAGACAGACGGGTGACATTTCCCTCAGATCCTTGACGGGTTAGATGCGAAGGAGAAAGAGAAAGGGAGATAGCACCTGGAAGCTTAGCTACTCACCCACATTTTCCATGTGAACTGGAGTTTCTCTACACAAGCTGGGTTTTCTGCGTTGCTTTGTTTTTACGTCTCCCTGTTGGGTTTCTTTTCTTCTTGTCCAAGGCTGGACATTGAAGGGCTTAACATAGGGCAAGAGACGATCCTTACGGCATTTGCCTTCTGACTGCACTCTGGGGGGTGGGGGGAGGAATCTGAAAGTCCAGCGTCCCGGAACTGAGAGCTGGAAGTGACTCTAGAGGGACTCTAGAGACCCTCTTTAGTGACCCTCTCTCGTGGGAAATGTCCCCTCTTACAAAACCAGGGTGGTCCCTGCAGAATCCTTTGGCTTTCTGTGCTGGCCTCAGCTTGTATTTTCTTCTTTTTTTTAAAAAGCAGTTTCAAATTAGATTTTCAGTTTTCAAAATAAATACAGGATAATTATTTTTGTAATCAGCCAGTTTTTCAGAAATATATAGCTTACGATGTGAACATCTTCTGTAATCCCCTGAGATAACGACCGTTAACGATGGGGATGCTTTTCTCCAGCTGTCGTCAGTGCCTGCACTAGTGTGTACTGCTGTTAGTTTTTCATTAAAAGGATTTAAAAAGTACATACGTTCTTGAAATTTATCGTCTTTTTCTAACTCCGTTTTAGACCGCTTTCCATATTAGTAAATATAGATCCACTTATTTTTTTAGACTCCCAATTTTAGTTAGACTCCCAATTTTTAATGGTGCCTTCCGTTAGAAACCTTTGTGCCCCCGACCTCGATTTCCTTTAGATTCTTTCTGCTTTTAATATGGCTGAACTAGTTGAAGAATCCATTTGGCTCTTTTATTTCTCTTTTAACTTTCAGAAAAATTCTAAAAGCCTTATTGGGGGTCACCTTGCCTTTGGCAAGGGATTCTTAACCTCAGCTTTAAGAGGTCTGTGGCAAGAGAGAAACCAACGTCCAATTTTAGAAAAGGAATAAAAAATATTGGAAGCGTAATGCATAGAACTACCAGGTCTCAGCAAATCTTAACCACTAGGTCTCAGAAAAGATGGGCAAAGGAAACTCCTGGAATTCATGCAGCAGCAACAAAGGAACGGATGAATAGCTCGCCTCCGTTAAGTTTTTGCAGCATTACTCTATTGGCTTAGCTTGCACCATGGGCCACCCTTGGCCAAGTCCAGCTAGGATACCTTGATTGACAGCCTTACCAAAACATGCAACAGGGAACAGGGATTGCCTAAAAGAAAAATTGGTGTGCTGATACCAAATATTGGTGGATGCACTGGAAAAATAATCAAGGTACACAATAGGGTCTATAGACCCTGGGAAATTTTGTGAATGTGTTTGCACATGTATTTTCCCAGGACCCAGAACAAGTGAAGATCTAAGATCACTGCTTTGGTGGTCAGCTCCATCTAGTTGTGGCTGAGTTAAGTGTTGGTCCCAGTGGACTCAAAATTCATAACTAACTTCATTATGTTTTCCTTTTTATTCTTTAAGCCCTTCTGCAAGACTGCCCAGTTCCTTCTGCATGGAGATGCTTGAGGTGGTTCTACCAGGTTCAGTTAGAATCACTGGCTGCTGTTCCCAGGAGGGTGAAGTCCATCATGTTAGGAGACAAATGTCTGTTTTTATTCTTTCCAGGCACCTTTTTGCTCCAGCCTACACAGAAACCCATTATACTCCAAGTGGCAACCCTCAAACCACTACCCTGAAATCCAAGGTAAGTTCCAGTCAACAAATATCTGTCAAGCAGCTGCCCTATCCCAGACCCACCCCTAGGAAGTGAGGAGATGCTGAATGGAGACAGTCCCTCTCCTGAAGGAATTGTTTCCCCTGACTGAGACCCAAGGCATGAGCAGGAGAAACAAAATATGAATTTATTGTTTTGTAAGTGCACCCTTCCTTTTGCTGGCTAAAATGGTGAAACCAACAATATTTTAAGCAAGTTGCATCTGGTTAAAATTGATGTAAATCATTGTGAAGCATACCATTTTCTTTGCTGTATGTTAATTACCTACACACTAACAAAAGTTTAAGTAAAAGAAGTGATTTACTGGTAATAATGTCGTCTCACCCAATCACGTGCAAGTTTTTTTTTTTAATATGGGTGTAAGGTTTTGCACTCTGCCTTCTTAATGTGATTTTAGTATGTGAAGATTTTCTTATTTTGCTACTGTCTTCATATTGGGTATTTTTCCCCCTCAGAGTTGAGTTTGGCTGTTTGCACAAAGATTTGTCATTTAAAAAACGGCCTTTCAGTTTTAGTCTTTCAGTTTGCTTCACCATGCCATTTGGTCACTGGTAGACATTTAAGGTGGTGAGTCATACACATTTCATGGTTCGATAGCTTTTCCTGCAGGGGACCTGTTAGAATTTGTAGGGTCAGAGCAGTGGTTCTTAACTAGGAGTGATTTTGGTTTAAATCGTTTCTTTTCCTTATGCTTTTGTTAAATATGTTGGTAACTAACATAAAGCAAAGAGAATATGCCTCACAGTGATTTATACCAATTTTAATCAGGTGCAATTACCCTAAAATATTCTATTTGTTTCTGTGACCGTTTGAGCCAACCACGGAGGGCAACCTAGGAGGTGTGTGGAGATAGTTTGGATTATCATGACTGGGAGCCGGATGCTGCTGGCATCGGGTGGAGAGGGGCCAGGAATGCTGCTAATTTAATTACGCGACAGTGCACAGGCCAGCCTTCCAAAGCAGAGAATTATCCTGCCTCAGATGTCAGAAGTGCCCAAGTTGAGAAATTCTGGATTTGAGTGATCCTTCTCAGACTCTATGCCAGAGAACAGGGATGAAGGAGAAGGGGAGACAGACTGGCAGAAGGAGCAGTGTCTTTTGCCTTTGGGGCCGGACGTCCTGGGCTTTTATGGTGTGCACACCTGGGAGGTGTGGTGTGTGGGCAGCAGGACGGGCTCCTCTGCCTCAGTGCTCCTCCAGCAGCTTCCTGTGGAACCTGAGACTCCCAGGTGATCCCGTCTTTAAAATATCCTTGCCAGGGGACTTCCCTGGCGGTCCAGTGGTTAAGACTCCACGCTCCCGACGCAGGGGGCCTGGGTTCAACCCCTGGTCAGTCGTTAACAGCACAGATGAGTTTCTCAGATCATCCTCAGGACAGTGACGTTTTGGTAGATCTAAGAGATCTGTAGTAACTAGGTAGCTGAGGAAACATGTTGGATGGTTGGAGGTGAAGATCAGTGCTGCCTTCTTCACCAAGACCTTCCTGGATGGGGAAGGAGTGGCCTGTGCCTGCAGCAGGCAAGTAGGCTGTGTCCCTTCACTTCTGGGCAGGCTCCATACCTTCTTCAAGGCCCCTTGGTTGAAGCTTCTTCCTCACTTGAGACCTCTGTCTCCTGTCTCTAGCGAGGCGGGGAGGGGACAGACATGCCTCGAAAGCCCCTCGCCCTCATGACCTCACAAAGCACCCTCCTCTGGGCTTGGCTTCTGCACCTCTGTGCCCGGAGCTGAAGAATGGGTCTCACTCAGTGCACATGAGCTCATGCTTCCTGCTATGAAAGCCCCCTCAGGGTGGCCCCCTTAGGCCAAGAAGCTGGGAAGGAATGCGATGACTTCATGGCTGTTGTGTTCGTTTACTTGTTCTTTGTGCTCTCAGGATTAGGCAGAGATGTTGTGAGGGCCTTTGAGAAACAGAGGACAGTGAGAGAACTTCCCCTCCCTCCCAGAGAGCCCCTCCTTCCTGAAAGTCTTGTTGACCGAAGCACATCCCGGCTGACGTGTGGGACGACTCTTTATTTTCTTACGTCCCCTGCTCCTGGGCTCTTGCAGAGCCCCCACCCAGTCCCAGGGGGCTCCCAGTTAGCTTTCTGACTTGCTTGGGAGCTGAAGACTCAGAGAAATGGGAATGGAATAATCCATTTAGCTTGGCTTGACCCAAATGTTGCGGACCACGCTCTCCTACCAGAATTGGCCTGGGGTAGCAGGAGTTCTGGGAACCTTATCCAGCTCATCACCAGGCCTGTGGGCTCCAGCCCTGATCTAGGTCAGGTCATTGGGGGAATGGTCCATGAGTGTGTTCCAGTAGAACGAGTTGCAGAGTTTGGGGTCTGAAGCCAGGGTTTTAGTCTTGGCTTTAACAGGCCGTGTGACCTGAAAAACCCTTTCGACCACAGTAGTGTTGAGTTTCCTCATCTGAAAATTGGATATGCTGAAATCTGACTCTCAGGGCTATAGAAGGGTGAGATGAATCACTGATTTTTATGGGAATTTATAAACATCTCTTCCAATGCCACATCTTACAGATGAGGAAATTGAGGGGAGAAGAGAAAAAAGAACATGCCGAAGTCGCGATAACCATTGAGCAGTAAGGCTTAGACTGGTATCTCAGTCTCCGTTGGTACTGGAAGATAATAGAGCTTTGACAAATGAAGTTCCCTGCACTTTGCTGGGTGTGCTTTTGCTAAGAGAGACAGAGCGTGGAGTCTGAAGTCAGGCTGCTGGGGTTTGAATCTCCACTTTGCCGTGTGGCCCTGTGAATAACTTGAAACCTCTCCAACTTTTTTTTTTAAACCTCTCCAACTTTTAGTTCCCCCTTTTAAAAAATGAGAATAAGAGTATCTACCTCATAAGGCTGTGATCAGAATAAAGGGAAAAAATCACATAAGTTGTTTATCCAGGAGCAAGAGCTGGATAGGTGTTCGCTCTTACTGTTAATAGCAGTTGATGGCAGGCATTATCACCACGTGCAGTGATGTGTGTGAAAACCCGGTATAAAGCGTGTTACACCAGACTCATGCCTCGAGCTGAGCAGAGGGTGGAACCGGAGAGTGTAGACCAATGGGTTAGCTGTCTCCTGGGTCACATGCCTGCCTGCTGGGGACCAAGGAACAAGTAGGTGAATGCCAGGGGTTCCTGATTGGCCCTGCTCAGGCCCAGCACGTCTGTGGGGAAAGATAAAGCTTCCGTGTCTGCAACTACACAGTTTGCATCCTTCTTAAGACCTTCTTAAGAACCTGGCTCTGCCCTGGGGATTTTGCCTTCTGTCTCTTCAGACCAGCTTATCTCTTGACCTATTTGGGAAGAAGCTTGTAGGAATGTGTCCCTTGTTATCACCCGTCAGTGTGCTGGGGACAGTCCTGGTTTGTATCCATCCGTCTGGTTTAGCACTCTGTCACTCTCAGCAGGGTGCTGCTTTGCCTCATAAATGTTCCGGCTACCCTACTTATCAAACCCTCTGCTGGCACCTCAAACTTTATTTCAAGTCACTCTTCATAATTTGTAATTATCTTTGTATCTTTGTATGGCTTTTAAACTAGGATTGGCTCTCACAAGACCGTAAGTCCTACGAAGGTTGGACCTGTGTCTGTGTCTGCTCACTGTTGTGTCTCGGGGCCTAGCCCTGGCCCTAGCTCATAGCAGTTTGTAGCCATGAGGAATCCAGCCAGGTTGGGAAGACCAGATGGTCGTGAGACACCCTGGCTAGAGAGCAGCGGCAGACCTGCACGTGTCCATGGACACGTGCCAGATCAGGTCTGCTCTAGGCATGCAGAGATTCAGGGGAGGTGGGGAAGACTGGGGATTGATCAGTTTCCTAGGGCTGCTGTAACTAAGTACTGTAAACTTGGAGGTTTAAAACAACAGAAATGTGTTCTCTCTCAGTTCTGAAGGCTAGAAGTCCAAAATCAAGGTGATGCTCCCTCTGTCATCTCTAGGGAAGGATCCTTCCTTGCCTTTCCAGCTTCTTGTGGCTCCTGGCCATCCTTGGTGCTCCTTGGCGTCTAGTTTTGTCACTCTAATCTCTGCCTTCATCTTCAAATGGTCTTCTTCTTTGTGTGTGTGTGTCTCTCTGTGTCCTCTCTTCTTTTTATAAGAATACTAGTTCAGTATTGCCTCATCTTAATTTAATGACACCTGCAAAGACCCTATTCCAAATAAGATCACATTCTGAGGTTCTGGATAGACATGTATTTGGGGGAGACACTGTTCAACCCTTACGGGAGGGTCACAGAGGTGAGTCTAGTGGGGAGTGTTTCCTGTGGCCAGCATCGTGTCATGGAAAGAGATCTGAAATCCTGGCCTCTCCACCTAGCAGTGAGACCTGTGGCAAATCTCTTTGCTCCTCTGAGCCTCAGCTTCTTCATCTTTTCAGTGAGGATGATGGCATCCACCCTGTCCCACTGCCCAGGAATATTATGAGGGTCAAATAAAATGGTGGCTTGGAAAGGTCTTTGCACGTTGTGAGCTTAGGGTCTATAACCATTCCTGACCTTCACGAGATGCTACATTGCCCTGCGTATCAGTATCCTGTGGTCTGACTACCCGCTTTCTCCTTGCTAGGATCACTGCTTTTACCATGGGACAGTGAGGAAGGCAGCACAGTCCAGTGTCATGCTCAGCACCTGCCGGGGAATGAGGTAAGAGGCCCTGACAGTGCTGGGGGGCACCTGGCACTCTCCCCAGGGATGGAATTTTTAAGACATGGGGCTGGCCTTGGGCAGGGGCTCTGAGAAGCTTCCATTGGGAATGTATGCAAGCCAGCTCTGAGAAGGGCTGAGCTTGGCAGAGACAAGGGAAATAATACTTCCTCGATGGTGATGGTGGTGCGAAGGAGAAGGAGGAGGAGAAGAAATAACCCACAGATTCACTGGGTTTGAGCATACCCTTTCCTGAGGAACTGGAGGTTTTATTATTCCTTAGGTATGGTGAAGCCAACAGAGCCGGAGACAACTGCCATTGAAAAGACACTTTACTGTACTCAAGATCCCAAGAGGAGGGACATGCCACCCTGCGGGGGGCACGGGGGGAGGCGGTGGCAGGGGCACAGGCAGCACAGGAGTCCGTCAGGAGGCGGAGGGGGAGAGGGAATGTGGGCAAGAGTCTTTATTGGGGTGTTTGTGGGAAGGGCCAGGCAAGGGGCGACACGCAGACTTAGGATTGGCTAGTTTGAATAATTTCGGTGGGATCCGGCGCACGGGCTGTCCCTCGTTGTCTGGCACCTGGCCCTCGGGTGAGCCGGCTGGGGGGCGGGGGGTGGCCCGGAGAGTGAGAACCGCACTGGAAGGCACGCCTTACTCACGGATGAGTTACCACCTCTAGGAATCGGCTAACCCTGGGGGCGGCAGCAAGGCCCCCGCTGTCAAAGCACCAGAATACAGGAAATAAAAGACGTGGTTCATACACTTGAAATGGATGAGTGTGAGTATTTACTCCCACGTCTCCTTTGCTCTTCTCTGGTAGAAGTGCTTATAGGAGGCGAAAAAGGAAATGGGCAGCTAGTGAAAAGGGAGCAGGAAGAGAAGGCAGAAGCAAGGATAATCTTCAAGACAGAAAATGAAAAGTTCCAACGAGGGGGCATGTTGGGAAGAGAGTGACTTCACTCTCTGAACCAGATGACCCGGCTTTGAGTGAGTAGCCGTTGACCAGAGGGGTGACCTTGGGCCTCGGGAGTCTCATCTGTAAAATATGGGTAAGGGAAATATACATCTGTTGTGTTGTGAGGATTGCACGTGCTAGTAGATATGTAACGTTTAGAGCTGGCCGGTGTATACGGGCATTCAGTCACCTTCCAGACTGTTGCTTCCTAGGCGGGGCCGCAGAGGGGCGCCATCAGCATCACCTGGGAGCTTGTTCAAAAGGCGGTACCTCAGACCTACTGCATCATAACCTGCATTTTACCAAGATCCCCAGGTGGTTTGTGTGCATGTTATAGCCTATACCTGAGGATATGTGTTCCTTGAAAATATGAATTCTATCTCAATATCTATTTCTCCCCTCCAGCCTGCCCTGGTGCTTTGCATATAGTAGGATCTATACATGTATGTTGAAGTAATAAAAATCATTTCTTTAGACTCTTCCCACCCTCCCCTCCTTTTGGAAAAGAGATGATGATTTGAAGAACCTGTGTTCTAATTGCCTATGCTGCCTGGTACCTACACCCAGGGCGCTGATAAACTAGCTCTATGAAAACAAAAAGAAAAAAAGAAAGCTGTGGTATGTAGCATCTGCCACTGTGCTGGTAAGAATATCCACACCATGACCAATACAAAGCTATCAACGTGATGGTACTGAAGGCAGCATTGGGAAGATATACACGCGCTGGCTCTCATGAGCCAGCAGGAGGTATTTCCAGTGTGTACCCTTCCTCTCTCTTGATGGATTCAGCCAGTGATGGTTTCTGTCATTCAGCAAATCAATACCGGGTGTCTGTTCTACGCCCGTGCCCTACACGGGTAGAGGGAAGGCAGGCATATAGAAGTAATTTCCTGAGCCCTCAGTTTCTCATCTGGAAAGTGGGCATGGGTGACAGGCACGGTAGAGAATGTGAAGTGCTGTTTTAACCCGACAGCATGCGGACGGGGGATTGTTAGCGTCTTGCAACAGTGAAAGCACGCTGACTCAGCCAGGCTCACGTGCCAGCGCGAGGCGCATCGTGCTCCTGATTCCACGTTTGTTTATAAATTGAGCCAGGACTCCTCTGTAAGGTTTCATGGTGAGTCTGCCGGAGGGAATTAGGCAGGAAACAAGCTTTGGCTGGGAGGTCATAACCGTGGTCCCAGATCCCCTGCTCAAGTGACCCGATTGAGTCCAGCCAACTGGCCTCCCAGTGGTGTTTACAGGCCCAGCCACCGCCACCTGCGGTCCGCAAGTAAACAACGTCTGTCCCAAGAAGGAGGAAAGGGAACATGCAGGTGTGACTTGCTTCCCTCTGCCTCTCCCTCTGTCCTTTTGGTCTGGGGCAGTGGGAACTTGGCTTGGCCTCTTGTAAATCATTCCCACAGCCGTGCTGACAGGGGGAGATCGGGTGAGCCATCCATGTGTTTCTATTTTGCACGCTTCCCTCCGGTGGGGTTCACCCGCCTCATTTTCCCAGCCTTCTCACTACACACTTTAAGGAACCAAGGGTGTCGTGGGCCCGACTGATTTAAGAGCTGGAGACGCATGCCAGATGGCTCGATTCGGACTCCGGAGGAGGAGCGGCTGCAGCAGCAGCAGGCTTCAGACCCGTGTAACCCTCAAGTCACCCCCACACCCAGGCTCATACAGCGACGCTGCAATGGAAAGTCTCCATAGCAATTGTGCTTCTCTTCTGGAAACATGCTCTTTGTGACTGGAGAAAGTAGGTAGGATTTATACCAAGTGGGATCTTCAGGCCGATGATACAAATACAGAGGAATGCAGCTGAGTTTCTAGATTGTTGCCTGGCCCCCTCTTCTCTCCAAAGCAGTTCTTTAGGCTAAGTTAATTGGAGAAGTTATACAGAATCATCGTAAAAATAAATTCAAATAATACAAGCGTGTACAATGAAAGAGGTCTCTTCCTGTTTCCTGAATCCTCCCTCCCCAGTGGCAGCCATTGTTACCAGTTTCTTGTGTATCCTTTTAGAAATATTCCCTCCAGAAAGGAACACGGGTATGTAATATAATGCCTTGTAATCTTGTTTAGGCCACTGGTCCCTTTGAGAATTGAGTGGCAACTGTGGATGCTTACACAGTACACCCGTGAAAAGACGTGGCACACTACTTCCTAGGGATGTGTATTGTCCATACTCCTCAAGCCTGTCTCCTGTGAAGGACTCATCTTCCAAATGTCCTACACAAATGTGTTGCATGCACAAATGCTTTGCAAACTAACACAAAATATAAATGTTATGAACAGTGATTATTTGTGAAGAAATCTGGACGTTACTGGGCTGAGGTGTTCTTGACTGAACCTGTGGGATTTGGCAGATGCTGTGTGCGTGTGTGTGTGTCCCCAGCTCACTGTCTATCAGCAGGAGAGGTATTATTGCAGTAAAAGCATTTTTTTCACCTGATTGGTCAGTTTATTGGTAAAGAAAATGCTTATTAAAAATTATCATAATTAATGAGTGTGCTAAACATTCAAATAATACTAGAGCATAAAACTAAAAGAAGTGAAAATCCATTCTCCTGTCCTGCCCTTTCAGTCAATCTCATTCCCCATCTGTAATCGCTGTTGAGGAGGATACATAATTGAAATACATAATTGTGTGTATGTATGATTTTTTTAATCCAAATGAGATTACCCTATACATACTATTCTGTAGCTTTTTTTCCAATTTAACATTATGTCTTAGGCACACATAAATCTAGCTCATCCTTTTCATGGCCGCATAGTATCTTAAATAGGAACGTCTGGCAAATTTAATTAGATAGAAAGTCTTTCAAAGACATACAGTAGATCCTCTGTAGTCACCTGTTTGAGGCATCACTCTTGTATTCTAGCGGGTCTGTCCTCCAGACTCTGGGGCCCACTCTCACTGTGGTTATACCTTACCCCGGGTCCCTGGGTCCCGGCTCTGCAGGAGCGAGAGGAAGAGAGAGGGTGTGACGTTGAGAGTGAGCACAGGAGGATGTGTGTGAACATGCATGTGATGGCTTAGTGGGAGCTCACCATTTAGTTAAGCGACCCGAGTTTCAGATCTAGCGCCACACCTCCCAGCTGTGTTCCCTCTGAGCTTTCCTCCCCGTTTCAGTTCATTTCCTCCTCCTCTTTGCCTTGGCCAGGCTGCTGCCTCCCATGGGCCTCACTCAGCTGTCTAGATGGTACCCACGGTGCAGGGGGCTGCTGAGACCTGGTCGGGGGGTGGAGGGTGGTGTCACGGCCCTGCCCGTGAGTAATGAGTCTGGATGTCAGGAGACCTGGGATCTGCCCCCAGCTCTAACAGTAGCTCAGTAGGTGACCTTGGGCAAGTTCCTACTTCTCTGGGCTTTGGTTCTTCTTATCTGAGGAAGGAGAGTAGACCAGATGATGAAAAGGATCCTTCAGTGTCAGAATTTCCACACTGCAGAGAGAGTGGGCAGAGTTTCTAGGAGATGGGGCATCTGGGACAGAAGGAGCTAGTCCCTGCCTATCTGCCCCTTTGCCAAGGAGAGGCATGGCCCTTTCCCCTTTGAATACCTGGCCTTCCTTCTGCAGAACAGATAAGAAATGCTACCTCTGTGTCAGGCATAGAGTAAGCCCACATGGGGCAGCATCAAGTTGTGTCACATGTGGATTCTGGAGTCAGGCAGTTCCTGGTTTAAAACCTGACAGATTTCTTCAATTCTCTAGCATCAGTTTTCTCACCTGTAAAATGGGAGCAACAACAGTGACATCATTGGTGGAATTACATTAGGTGATGAATGCAACCTTCTTGAGATCAGGGACTTTTTTTTTTTTCCTATCATGCTGCATCCCTGGTGCCTAGAACTGTTCCTGGCACATAGTAGGTGCTCAATGCATATGTGTTGAAAGGCTACTGAATAAGATGCCTGTACCCTGCCTTGTGTTAAATACATGCTCAATGACTGTTAACGCTCCTTTTTAAATATTACCCTAATTGTTAGTAAGCATTGCCTGTTACTTCAGTTTTCATAGTAGTCCTGTGAGAGGGGCAGCTTCGTTGAGTAACTTACTCCAAAGCTAGAAGACAGCAGAGCCAGAGTTTGAATCCAGGTGTGTCCCTCCCTAGCCCATGCTCTCCACTTGTGCCTGGCCACCCCATCCCAGAGAGACCACATCACCCGTGTGATCACATCACCTCTGTGCTGGCTTTGAAGCTCCCTGAAACTCCTTCTCACTTGCACGCAGATTTTGGGGGAAGGAAAGAAGGGTAACAGAGTGATTACCTCTTAGGGCAGCTCTGGATGTAGGCACGTAGGGTGTGTCCCCTTGGGTTTAGCTCTGAATGGACCAATTCCCAAGAAGCAGTTCTTGCCTAGTTCTTGGAAGAGTGCATTTGAACGAGTCCTGCAGTCATTCGGGGGTTAAACCCGCTGCCTGCCTGCCCTGCCCTGCCAAGGTTTCTCTGGACAATTTCATTTGTATCAAACGCTCAACAGTGAGAAGTAGGATGGAGAGCGGAATGGAGAATAGTGTGTGAGGTCCTGGCCACCCAGCCTCCTGGGTCCCCCTCCCGAGCCCAGCGGCTAAGCTCTGCCAGTGCTTATATTTAGCAAATTAGATCAGCTGAGATGCTTAGAAGGAGAAATGACTGGTGAGTGCTCAGGGGTGGACAGCTAGCAGGGCTTGAGGTTGGTGACGGGAGGGCCATGGGAACTAGATTCTCACAAATCCCCCCACTCTCAAAGCTGGGTTTTGCTGTGATGTGCTGGGGCTTGTGCCACCCTCTCCTCCATCCCCAGGCAGTGGGAGGATGGCAACTGTGACACAGGCAAGTTACCAGGGACTGCAATAGGGAAGGGGAGGGGAGTGGCCACAGAGTCCTAGTGCTGAAAGGACCATCAGCGTCCTTCTGAACTTGTGTTTCTCCAGTTATAATCTGCCCACTCCCTGGAACAGAATTGCTTGGGGCTCTGTGAAAAGACAGGACCCTGCCAGAGCCTGGATTCCAGGTCAAAGTTCCTGAGTGTGGCTGTGCAGGGGATTACTGTGGGACTTGCTCACAATGCAGATGCTCAGGCCTAGAGTATCTGTGTCTCCTAGGCTGGGACTGGACGTAAGCATTTTTCATACATCCTGGAGAATATTCTAATGGATAGCTCTGGGAGCTTTGATCCTAAAACCTCTGACCCCTAGGTTTGGAACTCATTGACAGAGGCAGGTAGCCACAGAGGTTGAGGGCATGGGCTCCAGAGTCTGCCAGACCTTACGTCTTGGGCCCCAGAATACCCATGAGAGCTTGTTAGTTAATCTCTCGGGGGCTGTTTCCTCATCTATAAAATGGGACCCGTGATGGTACTTTACAGCATTGATGTGAGAATGAAATAAGAACGATTGTAAGCACGTGCCTGGCATGTAGTTAACTTTCAGAAAATGGTGTCTAGAAGTGAGACGTGGACTGAATGGCTCTCGCAGCTGTTGTCTTCCTTCAGAGAGGCCGGGTGGGTGACGGCCAGTCACTGCGCAGAGGAGGACTGCTGATTCTTGTCACTTATAGCTACTCTACAGGGCTTTCGTGACAGAGGCAGTGTGAGGTCATGGTTAAGGTCTTGGGACCTCGAAGCAGACTGCTTAGGTTTTTACTGCCTGTGTGATGTTGGTCAGTTAATTAACCTCTCTGAGCTTTAGTTTTCTTGTTTGTAAAATGAGGATGATATTTGTAAGGATCGTAGAGGTTGGTGTGACGTGTAAAATACTCAGCACAGTGCCTGGTCCATAGCAGAGATGCAATAATTTATAATGACCGTGATTGTTATTCACTGCGCACTTAAGCTTCTGTGTGGTCTCTGTCCTGTTTGGCCTAGAGGCTTATTCAAGGGATGCGTGGTCAGCTACACTGGAACTTTCCACCTACTAGGTGTTATCTCCACAGCCACAACCCAAAGCCATCAGCTGGTTTGTGGTCAAGCCCTTTGTTCCCTATGTTTGTAGCCACTGGGGGAAACTGAGGTGGCTTGGTCAGCAGAGATGCGAAGATAGCTTGGGAACAGGATGCCCGCAGCAGCTCTGCCCTCTGCCCTTTCCTGTCTGGACCCAGGGGCGGATGCACCCCTTGCTCTTTGCTCCATGCCCACCCCCAGCTGCTCAGGGAGCGCCTCGGGTGTCCCGCCGGGGGCTGGTCCAGGATGGCTGCGTCAGCCTGGGCGAGGCAGCCGGGAAGGCGTCAGACTCCCTGGCACTGGAATGAGGTCAACCAGGGATGGATTCCAGGAAGGGCTGCTGCTGATCAGGGCCTGGCGCGGTCTCTCCTGTCTTCCCAAAGGGCAGAAGCTGGGCGGGGATCTGGAGGGGTTAGGGGTGGGGATGGAAGCTGAGACAGCCGAAGAGAGATCCTGCCAGTTGGGCCTGGCGACACTTTACCTTTTGAAATTTCTGGGTGGATAGAGCCTGAGATTTTGGAGCACACGAAGTGCTGTGGGGTCCCTGGGATTCCTTGCTGCGATCTTCCTTCCTCAGGGCCCTGAGCACATTCCCTTGCTCTAGTTTTCATCTCACTGTGTCAAGGATGGCAAATACCTGCTGCACGGGCCTCTGCTGTCCCTCCCATTGATTATTGGTGATAGTGATTGATAATAAGGAGTGGCACTCTTTCTCACCAAGTCCAGATAAAGCACCCAGAAGCCTCATTGATGCAGCAGCCCAGGCAGCTGTGTCCAATCCATCCGTGTTAAGCGTGAGGAAAGCTTTTGCCTTCTCTGTTATATACTATAGTGATTTATTCCTATGTTCAGACTCTAAGCTCCATGAGGGCAGGCATCTTGTCTGTCCTGCTCACTGCTCTGTCCTCAGCAACTAGCACAATGCCTGGCACATAGCAGGAGCTCAGGAAATATTTGTGGAATCAATGACTGTCTGTCTTCCAATGGAATGTGAGTTATACGAGAATAGGAATTATGTCTAGATTACATCTAATGCAGAGTAAGGGCTCAATGAGTGCAAGAATATAATGAACGGGCTTCCTAGGTGGCGCAGTGGTTGAGAATTCGCCTGCCAATGCAGGGGACTTGGGTTCGGTCCCTGCTCCAGGAAGATCCCACATGCCATGGAGCAGCTAAGCCCATGTGCCACAACTACTGAGCCAGCGCTTTAGAGCCCGTGAGCCACAACTATTGAGCCCATGTGCTGCAACTACTGAAGTCCATGTGCCTAGAGCCCGTGCTCCGCAGCAAGAGAAGCCACGGCAATGAGGAGCACGCACACCACAACGAAGAGTAGCCCCGCTCACCGCAACTAAAGAGAAAGCCTGTGCACAGCAAAAAAGACCCAACACAGCCAATAAAATAAATAAATAAATTTATTTATTTATTTATTTAATTAAAAAGAATGTAAACGGGCTTCCCTGGTGGTGTAGTGATTAAGAATCTGCCTGCCAATGCAGGGGACACGGGTTCGAGCCCTGGGCCGGGAAGATCTCACATGCCATAGAGCTACTAAGCCCACGAGCCAAAAAAAGAAAAAAGAAAAAAGAATATAATGAACAAATGTACATCTTTATTTTGAGTTCAAGGCTAGTATCTGTAACCCAGAGAAAAGAGTAGTCACACATGCTTGGTGGTGGGTATCACCTCACCGCAGAGCTGCCTTGCTGAGACAGGGAAGTTGGGGCTGGTAGGCATGCCATCCGTGATGTCTCTAGCTTTGGTTTACAAGAACAAAGACACTTGTCTTTCCATTTAATCATCCCAAGAGTCCTGTGAAGTTAGAAAATTAGCATTTACATCTGGGGAAACTGAGGCTCAGAGTGATTGAAGAGGTTTGTTGAAGAGCATTTGACAATTTAATGTTGGAGCTAAGATTAGAACTTGGTGGGTCTCCTCATTCTCAGGCCAGTGTTGTTTCTCTGGTCACCATACTGTCTTTTTCTCAGTCTATAAAGTTTTGACCTGTGATTTGTCATATGTCATGTTTGAGTTTGGGAGGCTTTTTGGATCCTAGTCCTACCATCCTTTATAAGTATGAATTGTCCCTGGCTCAGCCCTTTGAGAACCTTCAAGCTTCTCTGTAATAAGCTTTTGTACCCTGAAACCATGCACCACATCTCATATACATGTGCATTTCTCTGGAGAGGAAGTCTGAGTTTGCATCAGATTCTCACCAAGGAGTGCATGACCCCATAATAAGATTAAGAAGCAATGATCAAAACCAACTGTGAAATTTTGCATATGGGGAAACTGAGGTCTGAGGAAGGGACTTTTCCAGGACCATAATCTTTGACCAGAGATTCTATTTCTCCTGTCAACAGAGGACTGATTATGGTGAGCAGTAACCTCAGCTACATCATCGAGCCTCTCCCTGGCAGCGAGGGCCACCACCTTATTTACAGATCCGAGCATCTCAAGCTGCCCCCTGGGAACTGTGGGTTCGAGCACTCCAAGCCCACCGCCAGGGACTGGGTCCTTCAGTTTACGAACCAGACCAAGAAGCAACCTCGCAGGGTGAGTTTCTCAGTGCAAGAGTCAACCCGGGGATAGGCCCCTCTGAAGACCCTTCCCTTGGATCCAGGAGTATTTCTAAATTAAAGGGAGATGGCTAAGAAGGAGGAAATAGCTTTTTCTTTTTAGTTTACGTCATTGTTGAGTATGAGAAACCCTTGTATTCGACGGAATGATTGCTTTGGGGGAAAACATTACTACATTTAAAGTACTCTGAGGTGCTGATTTCAGAAACTTTAAAATGTGAGGAAAAAAATGCCTCACTTTTTGAAATAGCCGCTTAACCACATGCACACAGTGCTTGTATTTATTTGTACCGAAAATAGAGGTACGTGGTTTAAATGTTTTTTGGGAACTTGATTGTCAGCGCGTTCCCTCACGGTATGTTGGCCTCTGTTCTGTCTGCACTAGGCAGCCAGCTCATTACTTTTGGAGACTAAAGGACTGGACCCAGTGTCCCAGAGCAGCCTCCGGCGATAACCAAGGTCGCAGGCGGAAGGTGTAGTGAGGATGATGGTAAAGCGGCGATAGCTGGGGCTGTCTCGAGATCCCAGGTACAGATTTAGTCAGGAGGGCCACTGCTTATCAACTCCACCATTCTGAGCAGTTTTTTTTTTTTGAAATGAGGCCAGGTTCACCATTTCTATAGCTCTGATCTGCTTATGTCTCTTTTTTAGGTAAAAAGGGAAGATTTACACTCCATGAAGTATGTGGAGCTTTATCTGGTGGCTGATTATGCAGAGGTAAGGGGGAGGCAGTGGGTTTTAGCAGAAAAATCGCTCTCTTGATAGCTTCCATTCCAGCCTTCAAACTGCTTTGGGGAAATACTAAAGCATTCATCTTTTTCCGGTTTGTCATGTGATTTTGACCTTAAATCTGACCAAGGGCTCTTTTTTGCTATTTTAAACATAGTTGGGAAAAAAACAAGGAAAACTCTCTTCCAGCTCAATATATTAATCAGAAAATCAGGGCAAAGAATGTTATTTGTATTAACATTTCTTAGACTGGGTCCGAAGACGCTTAGATTTTGGTACTTATTCTTTGGGGGGCCATGAATTCTCTATAGAAATTTAAAAACTTTTTTTGCAAAGATAATACGTGTATTTATCTGATTGAATACAATTTTCTTGCCCATGTGTGGGTCCATTTTTAGAATCATGTTGGTGCCGAATGAGAACCTAAGCCGTGGTTCCCAACATGTGGTCCCCAGACCAGCAGCATCAGCAGCACCCAGGAACTTGTGGCGGTACAGGTTCTGGTGCCACACCCCAGACGCACTGAAGCCCCAGCTGTGGGGCTGGGGTCTCGCAGTCCGTGTTTTAACAAGCCCTCTGTGTGATCCTGACGCACAGGCAAGTTTGAGAACTACTGACCTAAAGGAATAGCTGTTTGGCCTTTAATTCCGTACTCTTCAAATTAGACAGGTTTTCGTGGGCCTTGGCTTCTAAGATTTGATGAACACTCATCTCTCTCACTCTTTCATTTCATTTAGTCATTGATTTCTTGATTCTCTCTTATGTGCCAAGCACAGTGCTTAGCCCCAGGAGATAGAGGTAGACCTGCCTTCCCCACATCACAGAATTTACAGCAGCAGCACAAAAACTCTCTAGTTCCAAGTGTGATGACTGCTAGGATGGTTCATTGTAGAGGATTAGAGGTAATGAGGGATCCAACATGATTTTGGGAATTGAGGAAAGCAGTGGTGTTGAAGCTGACTCCTAAAGAATGGGTTCAGGCCCCAGGGCCCACATTTGCCTACAGTAGCCGTATTTTACCTCATTCTCACTTTATGTTGTGGCTCAACCACATAGCTGACATATCTTCTGGGCGTGGAAGGTCAGATGAGCTGAACACTCCCCACGTGCTGACACTGCACCTCGCCTGGGGCTGCCTTTCGAACAGAACTCATCACAGCTCCCGTCTGTCGCATACCATCCAGATGGGTTAGTTAGCAGCTCCCACAGAGGAGCAATCCCAAAGCACAGATCCTGGAGGGGGTGCGGGGCTGGGGGAAGAACACCAGACTTCATGCTGGGAAAGCTGCCTTCCAGTGTTAGTGGCAGGAGGAGGTGGCTCTTGAGTGCCTGCAAGGACACGGAGTCATTAGCTAGGCAGAGAAGCGGAGGTGAAGGGCCCTCCAGGCCAAGGGAACATCTTGTTCTGCTTTGAGAGGAGTTTTGTTTTTTAATTGCTATAGGTATCGGTTTTTCCAGCAGCCTTTCTTTCTTTCTTTTTTTTTTTTTCATTTTGTTTTCCTTTCCAAAGACTGGTGTGTGTGTAGGATGGGGAGCGGTGTGGGGAGGAAAATCCAGAGGTGATTTAAAAGCCGCGGCTGTGTGGTCATGGGAGATGCTAACGGCGCTGGCCCCTGCCTGACAGAACTGCCCTAGTGGGAAGAGTTGCTGGAAGAAAGCTGAGCTCCTCCGGCTCCAGGACATCTTTAAGCTTTGCACCTGAGATCATCCAATACAGTGGTCTCAAACCTTTTTTTTTTTTTCTAACCACAGAATCCTTTGTTTAGATGAAAGCTCCTGGGACCCCGATAGTTAAGCATGTAGACACACAGCTGCTCAGCCCTTCACTCTGCCCAGAGGACTCCTGGTGCAGGGTTTTAAAACCCACTGGGTGTGAGTCTGGAAGCTGGAGAAGTGGGGGCGGGGTAGGCATAGGACATCTTCAGTCTCCTGAGCTCCAGGCTCACAGCAAACCCCCAAGAGGAAAAGTATCTGCCCAAGGTGCCTTCAGGACTGTGGTGTCGCCTGGGGCCACCTTCCTGTTCTAGAGGAGAGGGCCTCCAGCAGCAGCCTCGCAGGGGGATGGTAGAGAGGGAATGTGCTCACTTCTCAGGTCCTGGGCTTTGAATGGTTTACAGCATGGGTGGGTGGGGGATGTAGTAGGCGAGGCTTGGCACCCGGGCTCACAAATCCCTGCCCCCCTCACCACCTCTTTCCCCACTCCCTGTCCAAGTGGCCTCTCATCCTCCGCAGGCATAAATGTATTCCTGACAATTAATTAATCTGAAAGGACGGGAAGACAGGGAAGAGGAGGGCTGCCTTATCTGTGATTTATAACCTGGTGCTGAGACAGGCCAGGCTTCTCCTCTGGGCTCTGAGCTTAGCACAGGGAGCAGAGACATAGATGGTGTTGCTGCCTGGAGAGAGGATTTTTAGCAGTAAAAATGACCGCGCATCTCCCTGGGTCTAGGTGGGAGCACCTGGGGTGGCTCACAGCTTATTCATTCCTCAGGAGAAATGGGAGATCCAGGCAGGGGAAGAGCAAGATGGAATGTTGTAGGAGGAGACAGGATAGCTGTGAGAACAGATTTGCCAGGGACTTTCAAGCTACAGACAGAATGTGGGGTAGTTGGGAAAGACCAAGTGATACACCATGTTTTAAGTAAGGCCTGTGTCAGCCTAGAATGTGTAAGGGGGAGACTTTACACTGGATACTCTTTTCTTTACTATATAGCCCATGGCCAAATGCAGCCCACTCCAGGTTTGTTTGCTTTTTTTAATACGGAAATGGCTTCACCCTTTTCTATTTTATTTTTTAAGGTTTGTTTATTTATTGACTTATTTTTGGCTGCGTTGGGTCTTCGTGGCTGCTCACAGGCTTCTTCTAGTTGCGTAGAGTGGGGGTTACTCTTCGTTCTGGTGTGCGGGTTCTCATTGTGGCTTCTCTTGTTCCAGAGCATGGGCTCTAGGCACGCAGGCTTCAGTAGTTGCAGCACATGGGCTCAGTAGTTATGGACACGGGCTTAGTTGCTCTGCAGCATGTGGGATCTTCCAGGATTAGGGATCGAACCCCTGTCTCCTGCATTGGCAGGCGGATTCTTAACCACTGTGCCACCAGGAAAGTCCCCCACTCCAGGTTTTTATAAATAAAGTTTTACTGGAACATACCCATGCCTACCTCTGCATGTATTGCACATGGCTGCTTTTGAGCTACGGGGGCAGAGTTGAGTAGTTGTGGTAGAGAGAATATGGCTGCAAAGCCTAACGTGTTTACAGTCTGGCCATTTACAGAAAAAATTTGCTGACTCCTGCCTGAGGCTCTTCAGGACAGCATGATATATTCCTTATTCCTTAAGACAGTGGTTTGAAGATAGGATTAATGTATTTGAAAGACAATGAAATCTGACTCTGACGTTCTAATAAATACTCACTAAATGCTGCAACACTTTCTGTGCAGTGAGAGCAGTTTAGAAATGGGATGACTCTGTAAAGAGAAACTTCAGGATTAACACCTTGGAAAGGTCTAAGTCGCAGGAGCTTACATTGAATTTAACTCTGTAGAAAGCAATGGTGAAAGTGAGAAAATTGCAGTTGTCATGAGTTACAGTTCCGAGGAGGCCCAGGAAAGTCCAAAAGCAGTGGGAGAATAGGAAACGGTGGGTTTCTCCCCGGCTGAGACACGCCCCCATCCGGACAAATATCCCAGGGTGTTTTATTTGGCTGTTCTTTTTGTTTCTTTCTTGGATATTCTTGTGGGATGCGGTGAAGAAGGACGTGGAGGTTTGGATTGAAGTGACATGTGTCGTGTGTACCCAAGGTAAATCAGATAGGTGTCCAGGTTCTGTGTAACAATGGCAACATATAGGACATGCCCATCATGTTCAAATTTAGGCTGCCATTGTAGCACATTTTATCTTCATGCTGTGAAGCATTCCTTCATCATTGCAGCTGAAAGTGATCTATCGCTTTGAAGCAGGCATGATAAATTTGAGGCAACCTACAGAAATGTGCTCCTCCTGGTACTCTTGGCAGACGTTTCTAATCGAGCACAGCACTCATTCCTGCTGAGCCCCTTGCAGTCTTAGAATTCTTCTCACTGTGGAAGGCACTGCTAGTTGATCTGAGTGGCGTGCCTGCAAACAGATGGAGCCTGTTTGCCAAGGTCTTATGGTCCTCGTTGCTAGCACTCAATTTGTGTCATTCACGCGGCCTCCTGTTGCAGTTATTTCCGTGCAGGTTTTCTCAGCCCATTTCAATTCCATACTCCTTAAATATAGAATCTGCCATCGTTGTTATTTCTGGTCCTCTCCGTGTTTTCACTGAAGCTCCTTCAAGCTAGGACCGGGACCTCACAATTTGCATCCTGCCCAGCGCCAAGTGCAGTGCCTTGCACACTGCAGGTGTTCAGCAACAATCTGACCATGTTGACGGATCACGTGCAGGGGGGCCTTGTGAGATCCCTGTGATGGTGGCTCCATGCTGGGGTGATGACTGAGGCAAGGATTGGATCAGGCCCTCTTCTAAGCCCCAGTGGGAATTTGTGGGAGGCCTTGTAATTAGGAGAACAGGAGAACAAGGTTGACTTCAAGGGCTGGAAGAAAACAGTTAAATTCACTACACAACTATTGCGTGCCTACTGTGTGCCCGGCACAGAGCTAGCAGTTGGAGATACCAAGATGGATGTGACCCAGGTTCAGCCGTCCCTGAACTGACATTGTGTGTCGGGGAGACAGTTGTATGAAAATGATTGCTCATAGACGATGGAAGAAAATGAAAAGGAATTCAAAAACAAGTACTGTAGTATATGCGGGGTCCTGGGAAGGGTTCTGGGGTCTCACCTAGTTTTTCTTGCCCCATTCAGTTTCAGAAGAATCGACTAGACCAGGACGCCACCAAACACAAACTCATGGAGATCGCCAATTACGTTGATAAGGTGAGACCAGGTGTGTACTTGTGGGAACGGTGCCAGCACCTTAGAGGAGCTGCAGGACAGGAGCTCACACCTGACTTGCCTTTTGCTGGACTGGCCGCCCCACCAGCTTCCAGGAGGCAGTAGTGATGCCGCAGAGGCTCGGTGGTCATGATAAGGCCGTCAACCGCAAGGACCTAGCCAAGTAACTTGTCTTGTTTGGGTTGCTGTTTTGTTTTTTAATTTACAAAATGAGGGGTTGGTTTAAATCAATAGCTTTGGATTATTTTTGTTTTTCTGGTGGAATCCTTTTTCCAGTGTCTAATGTGAACGTCCGATGAAAACAGACTCCTCTAGGCTGAAGCAGTGGTGAGGACCCAAAGCACCGTCCCCTCACCCCTTTTCCCTCACCCCTGCCTTAAAAAGTTGAGGAGTGGGTTTGTTTGGGGTCAATCTGTATAATCTCCATGTGTAAAACAGTTCTAAAATCATTTGGTTTTGTCTCTTAGGAAGGCCACGCAGATGGTTAACTTCCAGAGGTCAGGCTCTTTTAAACATGCACTTAGGAAATACCCAAATTCTTGAATTTTACTCGAAGAAGCTGGTCTGGGACTTGGAAATACTTTGTTTATATGAAAGAATGCAAAATACAGTAGAAGAGGTAACCTGGAATGACAGTGGCCTTTTGATAGGCAAGTAGTAAATAGTTTTAAAAAGTAGACTTTAATGTTTGGGATCGCAGGTCTCTGAGAATCTGATCACATTTTTTGTACAATTTCAGGGCACTCAGAAAACTTCTGAAACTTAACTCTGGGCCTGCTAGGGATTCATGGGTCCCAGGTCACAATGGGGGAATCATTTTTAAAAAAATATTAGAGGATAAGGAAGAGAACTTAAATATTTTTAGGGATTTACAAGGAAGTTTGGTAGTGTTCTGAAGTCATTGGATGGGCAGGTCCTGTTTTTGCCCTAGATGACTCTGGAAACGCCAGTCAGCGATCAGTGACAGGTGAAAGTCAACCACTGGCATTTCCTGTAAAGAAGGACTCCAGGGACACAGTCCCATCCTCTCTCTAGCCTTAAATTCACTCAACAGTAACATCTAAATGATCCCACAGCCCAAACACTTAGCATCTGGGAAAACAAGAAAAGCTTGTATCCCTGGGGGTAGACCCTGTTATCCCACACGTGACATCTATTGTTCTGGAGATGCTGCAGGTGGGAGACTTGGCTGGGTCTCCCCTTTGTGGACTCTGCAGCTGGTCTGGGTGATAGAACAGGGGTGCTGGTGACAAGTGGAAGGGGAAGAGAGGCGTTAGCAAACCCCATCCTTGCTGGAAACCCCCAGCCTTGCTGGTCTGCTCTGTGAAGCAGTCTTGGCTCTCTTGTCTGCAGCTGAGGTTCGTCACTCCCGGCTGGGGTGAGGGAAGGCAGACCCACTTTTCTGAGGCTTGCTGACCCACCTACTTGAGCTGAGCTATTATGGAACTAAAACTGGAATGCACTGTACTGAGCTGCTGAATCAGGAACCGAATCCTAAATGTTTTTCGTTAACTGTGAAAAAAGCCAAGTTTAAGACCTTGGAAAGCACCCTAGAGAAGCAAGTTCAAATCGGAATCCAAACCCTTTATTTTCTGTAATGATTGACCTGGCACAAAACAGGAAAATCAAAATTTCCATTGACATCAACTGATAACTGCTGAATCTGGAGCGCATTTACACCACAATTTCTTGGGGGCAAATTGATTCTCTGGATGTGTAAATACGGCAGCCCTTCAGCAGTGTAGGGTCATGAGCAGACGCTGAGGTCTGATAATCCAGGCCGTAATCCTGGCTCCGCCAGCTTCCTGCTGAGACTTTGGCAAGTTACTGAACTTCTCTAGGCCTCTGTGCTTAATACATAGAAAGTGCTTGAGAAACATTGGTGCAACGATTGTTGTATTTACCCGGGGCAGTACCTGCAGCTTTCGGATTAAGAGAGCATCTCCTGCTCGTGTAACCTAGGTTTACCTGCTATTTTTTTTTTAAGTTGCTGCCTCAGTATTCTCTAGGGTATGCCAGTCAAAGAATTCCTTGTACCTACGCCTTCCAGTACTTAGCTTTAAAGAAAACCTTCTTCCTGCTGTGTGTGTATGAGATGAAAGATACTGTGTCATCCAAGTTAGATGTAACTCTAGCCTTAAGGAGCCCAAGGATCAAGTCTCATTTAGAAAATTTCAGGATCTCTGGGTTGGACAAAATCCTGAGGATTATCTGGGACCTTTGCAGCCTAATCCTTGCAACCTGTCTATGGTATCCTTTACAAAACCCGAAAACCCCCAGTGATGGGGAAGGGAATTTTGAAAGTAAGCACATCTAGCTACATGTATATCATTTATACCCATTTACTTCCAAAATGAGTGGGAGACATCTTCCAGTAAAGGAGCCATATGCAATTTGGTGTATCCACACAATGGAGTACTAGTCAGCGATAAAAAGCGATGGCAGACTGATACAGGCTACCAGACGGATGAATCTCAGAAACATGCTAAATGAAAGAAGGCACAAAAGACCACATGTTGTGTAGTTCTGTTTATAGAATATGTCCAGAAAAGGCAAATCTATGAGACAGAAAGTGGATGAGTGATTGTCCGGGTCTGAGGGTGAAACTGAGCAGCAATAGTAAATGGACATAAGGGATCTTATTGGTGTGATGAAAACATTCTGAAATTGAATTACAGTGGTCACTTCACAACTTGGTGAATTTACTAAAAATATTGAGCTGTACACCTAAAATGGGTGGATTCTGTGATATGTAAATTATACCTCAATAAAGTTGTTTTAAAAATCCACATATAGGGACTTCCTAGGTGGCGCAGTGGTTAAGAATCCGCCTGCCAGTGCAGGGGACACCAGTTCGATCCCTGCCCCAGGAAGATACCACATGCCTCAGAGCAACTAAGCCCGTGCGCCACAACTACTGAGCATGCGCTCTAGAGTCTGTGAGCCACAACTCTTGAGCCCATGTATCACAACTACGGAAGCCTACGTGCCTAGAGCCCGTGCTCTGCAACAAGAGAGGCCACCACAATGAGGAGCCCTGCACCACGATGAAGAGTAGCCCCCGCTCACCACAACTAGAGAAAGCCTGTGTGCAGCAATGAAGACCTACCACAGCCAATTAAATAAATAAATAAATAAATATCCATATGTAAGAGAACTTTTTAGAGATGCATGAAAATGATAAGAGCCATGTAAGGAATTGGGAGGGATGGAAGGGATAATTGAAACCAGATACCTGGGCCAAAGGTCCTTATTACAGGTAACAGCAGGGCTTAGCTTGCTTTGAGAGCTTTTTTCCTACTTGAAATGAAGTGTCCTCCTGTCTGTATTACTGATAGACTGAGCCCCACTTTAGGCTCATGTGCCACAATGCTGAGCCTTTCTCCGCATGAGAGCCCTGTGCATGTCTGAAAGCAACTCCGTGTCCCATCTCGGTCTTCATTTCTCTAAGCCACATCACCCCAGCTCTGCCACCAGAGGCAGAGCCTCTCTTAGGTGTGCTCCCCCCCCCCTTCTGAGAAATGAGAAGGGCAACACCTGTCCCCGCCTCCCCTTGGAGGCAGGGGCAGGTAGAGCAGAGGAATCTGGAATCTGTGCTCTGAGCACTGGGGCTGGGAAGGGGCTCATGATCTCAGGAGGTGCTGACAGATGATGCAGTGACTTTTCTGTGTGTGTTTTCAGTTTTACCGATCCTTGAATATCCGGATTGCCCTCGTGGGCTTGGAAGTGTGGACTCACGGGAACATGTGTGAAGTCTCGGAGAACCCGTACTCTACCCTCTGGTCGTTTCTTAGCTGGAGACGCAAGCTGCTCACCCGGAAGAACCACGACAATGCGCAGTTAATCACGTAAGTAGCCTTTTTCCGTATGTGTGGTCTTGGCCTCAGCTGCACAGCCCCTGCCTGCGTGGCGTGTGCCGTCCGTCCCCTTCTCCCCAGTGCGAAGTGTTGGCTGGACTGAAGCCATCTTGACTCTCCGGCCCAGGTCACCAAGTCTTCCTCAGGCATGTGCTCTGTACCCAGTATATCCAGGAAAATATTAAAAAGCCTGAGCCATAGCAATCCCAAGACGTGTTTACAACCCACATAAGAAAATTAGCCTTAGACGTATTTAGTTGAGTCTCTGAAACAATTGGGTGTGTGTTTGGGAAGTGACTGTTGGTCATGGCAGTGTTGAAGCAGACTTTCTAAGGGGCTCACCTTGATCTTCATGGCGCTTTGTTCTAGTATAGGAGTTAATTTCCCGAAGCAGGCACAGGAGAGGGGCCTCCTTGGCCTGTCCTTCACATCATTCCCAGGGGCTCAGTGCCAACTGCGAGATGGTCACAGTGCCAGATAGTGCAGGAATCATGTGTTTGGGGGCAGGGAGACCTGGGGGGAGAGGGCAGTTGTGTTGGAGTTTGTTCAATCCCGGAGAGAAGAGAACAGAAACTGGCGGGGGTCATGGGGGCCTGTGACAGCTCCCGTGGTGATTATCTAGTGTTTCTCAGTGTCGACTTCCAAATGTATTCCGAGGACGTTTCAACAAAAGGCACATACATAATAAAACTATTTTTTTCCTGTTGCCTAAATATCCCTCTAAAACAACAGTCATTTAAGCCTATTTTTTACTCTTTAAAAGAGACTGGGGAAATAGCTGTACCAAAAACCTGAGTGCTTACCTTATGGTGGCACATTTACCTAGGAAGAGTCTTTGGTTACCAGAACTTTGGCCTGATCTTTGAAAGCCTGGTGTCCTGCATTGGGCAAGACCTTGAATCCACTTTCCAGTAGGACTTCCTCAGAGCCATGTCTACGTTTTTCACATAACCAGCAGGGCATCATAGAGATTTGTATGTATTATTTTGCAGATTGTTTCTCTGAAGATAAATCTGCCTTGAATTCCACAAACATGTATTAAGCACGCACTGTGTTTCTGATGCTATGCTAAGTTCTGATGACCCCAGAATAAATTAGATGGTCTTGACTCTCTAAGATATCATGGTCTGAGTGAGAAGACAAACGCAGAGATATAAGAGCATGATGTAATGAATTTCCATGTAGATCCTTTAAATAAATTTCATGTTTGTAGCATGCAAGAAGACACTGGTATTTTATTCTTTCCTTTGCCCCCGCCCTGGATGTGTACAGCTGAGAAAAGTGTGTATCAGACTGGGGGAATGTAGCTGGCTGTTGGCAGATTGGGATCACAGTTGCAACACAAAGGCAGAAACAGCTCATCCCTGCACCCAGCTGCACTTTGTGAGGCCCCTGATGGGACACATCTGTTTCCTTGGCTCCAGAGTGATTCAGGAATGAAGCATCAGCCCCCACAGCTGCTGCCCGCCCCCCCCCCCAAAACACACACACACCACAGAGCTAGGGCTGTGGCAGGGGACCCTGGCAGCTGGCGGAAGTGGGCATGATTCACTTCAGCGTCAGAACCTGTGCCACCCTTCCCTCATCCTCACCCTCTGACCTCTTCCTCTGCAGCAGGAATGGGATGCAGCTTGTAAGCCCTGCCCATTTCCTTCCAGGGAATGGGGTTATGGGCATATTTTGGGAAGACGTGAACTTTTGCTCTCTCTTCTGTTTCTCTGGAGCAGTGAGGGAGTAGGTGAGAGGAAGTGAGAGGTGTGGTGACCAGGACATTGTCCAGTTGGCCTAGAATAGCGGGACCTCTCCCCTTGGGAATGATGTCAGCAGGGCCAAAGAATGCCATGACGGCCACCTGCTGTGGGGCACGTGGAAACAGCCCTCTCAGCTCCCGCCCCAGTCAGCCTCTCTCCTTCCCTCCTGTAGGGGCATGTCCTTTCATGGCACCACGATTGGCCTGGCTCCCCTCATGGCCATGTGCTCTGTGTACCAGTCTGGAGGAGTCAACATGGTGAGTATCAGCCAATATATTGATGCTGCAGAAGGTGGAAAACTGCCTCACAAAACAGGAGGTCATCTTCTAAAAAATAATTTTATATTAACTATTGCAGAGAAAAAAGAAGGTTGGGCATAAAGAAGGGCATTGTTTTAAATGAAGGCATTAAGCTCTAAGAGGTGGAGGTACTCAGGGGTGAATTTTCATTTATTGTCATTTATCTCCAATTTTCAAGCTTAGGAGAACCTTGAAGCAATTTCGTTAATCATACGTCACTAGACCTCTTATATGTTCCAGACCAGGGGCTGAGAAACTGTAAGATATAGCTGTAAGATAAAATGTTTTTTTATTTGAAGTCTTATGTTGTTATGTATATCTTTATGGAACAAGAGCCTGTCTCAAAGTCACAGTTAGGAAATTATTGCCTTCTTTTGAACGTCTCTCTGACTTTGTGACAGTATTTGGACTATTCGTTTCTGACCTGTGAAGTAGACAGCAAGGAGGCTACTGTCCATTTATCTGTCCACCCCTCCGTCCGCCTGTGTTTACTGCCCGAGTCAGCAGTGTCGTTAAGAGCACAGGCTTTACCGCCGAGCCTGTGCGCACAGCAGTTCTGTCTTCAGTGAGAGCTGTGAGGCTTGGCTGATGAAAAGGCGGGGCGACAGTGGGGAGCTGTCCTTGACCTGAATGCTCTCCCTGAGCAGGACCACTCAGAGAATGCCATCGGCGTGGCTGCCACCATGGCCCACGAGATGGGCCACAACTTCGGCATGAGCCACGATTCTGCGGACTGCTGCTCCGCCAGCGCGGCCGACGGAGGCTGCATCATGGCAGCCGCCACCGGGTGAGTGGGACAGGGGGGCGGGGGCGGGGAGGCGCGCAGAGCACCGCAGGCCAGTGTAGCCCACGTGTCGCTCCCGGCCCAGGCAGCCTCTGTTACGCTTCTAGCGGGGGCCTTGAAGAGGAAGGGGGTTTTGACAACAAAAGAGTTGGAAGAAGACCAAGAAAACAGATGTGTGGAAGGAGCATGGGTTTCTAGCAGGAAGTCTGGTGTGGTAGAACCTTAGATACATTTATTTTCTGTCTTGGGTGTCTTCAGCTGTAAAATTGGCCTTGACCACATGTATCTTTTCCACTTCATGAATTTTTGCCGGGGACCCGTTTATAACAGCCACAACCCTGAATCCCTCCATGTGAACGAAGGGTGATCGTGGCTGTTACGTCTCAGGCTTGACCGAAAGTGCTGATGTAGCCTCCAGAGCGAGGAAAAGGAAGGGGAGCGTGCACACCCTCCACAGTGACTCCTCGGGGAATTTACGGGCTGTGTTTACAAGCAGCAAAGACAGGGCAGCTCCATCTCCCTGTAGGTGGAAGGGGTCTTTAAACCAGAGCCTTTGAAAGAGAATTCTGGAGTTTCTTCAAGGACCTATATTCAGGGTCCAGACTCAGACAGCAGAGAGTACTGAATTGTTCTGAGACCCAAGTCACTCTTCAGAAGGCACCACTGGGGTGGGAGCTTGTGTTGCTCCTACCCCAAACCATTAGGGCCTGCTTATGCTTCTTAGGGAGTGGTGTTTCACTGTCTCCAAGAGGAGACGCAGCTTTCTTGGAGGTCCCGTGTCCAGTGTTTTCTCCTCACTTCTCGGAGAAAGTGACACACAAAGGATGATGTTGCTGTGCAGCAGGCAACTCCATGGGTCATCCTCAGATCCCTTTGAGCTCACTGTTAGGTCTACCCCTTTCTCTCTTAATCTAAAAAACGTATTTGTAGACAAATGGTTTGAGAGTTATATTAATTACTACTCCAATTTGTTTTTAAGCTGTTCACAAATTTTAGCAATTTAACAATTATTAGTAACAAATTCTTTGTGACATTGCTGGCAACTGAAGAAAACCCTCCAGTGTTTAACCTTTAGTTGGTTTAGAGAATTGGAATCAAGATAACTCTTCCGTTATAGACCCAAATTGTGGTACTGACCTGCTGCCAGGGAGTGTATAACTTTTGATCATTTTTCCCAATAGCGGGACCCAGGACCTTTCATACTCTTGTGATAAGGGCCCTGTGTTTGTGAATTAGCCGGTTGAGTTTGGAGTGCTGCCTGCATCCTTAGAACAGAGATCAGATCACTGGCCCAACAAAGAAATTAAACCCATGAACTTGGCCTTTTTTGGCCTGGTCTGCTGTACCAAGAAAATCTCCATCTAATATCAGCTTCAGGAAAAGTTTGGGTTGGCTGGAATTTTATGCAGCTCTAAAGCTCCAGAGACCTATTGTAACATACTAGTTATCCTTTATTTATTGCAACTCTTTCATGAAAAGAGCTGAAATTGTTGCTTCAGATTCTCAAATAAATCCTCCATGGAGAGTGAGGACAAAAAGCCTTATGGGGTGCTTAATACTTCTTAATTCTTAGAAAGTTAATGTACCGGTGATGTTCTGGGGGGCAGAATGTACGTTCATGGGACTACGGGGTCTGAGTCCAGCTGGAATCAGCCTCATGGGCAGCAGGATTGACGCTGTTCTGGCTGTTTGATGCTCAGACTCCCAGCTAATTCCAACCTTGTTCTTCTCCCAGGCACCCCTTTCCCAGAGTGTTCAATAGATGCAACAGGAGGGAGCTGGACAGGTATCTGCAGTCAGGTGGAGGGATGTGTCTCTCCAACATGCCGGACACCAGGACGCTGTATGGAGGCCGGAGATGTGGAAATGGGTACCTGGAAGATGGGGAAGAGTGTGACTGTGGGGAGGAGGAGGTAAGGTGTTGTACTGGTGCTAGTGGGCGGGGAAGAATTTGCATTGGCTTCAGATCTCAAGGTCAAAGAGAATGCGATTGAAAATTTAGTCATAGGCGTTTCCAGGGTACACATGGCTACCAAAGACCTCATCACAAATAAGATGTGGGGAGTAAGCCTTAAATATGGACAATTTCTGTAGACTCTCCCAGTCTGAAGTTGACACTATTTGTGTGCAAATTGTGGCATTCACCTTGTGAGCATCTGGTCTACCCAGAAACCGCAGTCTTTTACCAGTGGAGCTACAGATGGCTTCCTTGGCCCTCCAGCTGCACTGAATTTATTCTGAAGGCCATGCAGCCAGATATATGAACTTGAACTTGGGCCTTATGAGGATGCTTAAAATAAGCTCATGCTGTTTAGCCTGGAGAACAGGTGATTGAAAGGGGATGTAGGAAGTACTGTCAAGTCTGAAAGAAGCTTCTAGGAGGAAGAAGGAGCAGAACTCTTGGTGTACAAGCCCTTTCCTTCCTTCCGATCTTCAGAATGAGTGTGGTGGGTGTACAGCAGAGCTCTCTCACTTTTAACAGATGCTTGCTGTTCTGAAGAAAGCAGAACTGGATAGTTTCATATCTGTTTTTTGAAGGGTGAAAATGTGTATGTTAACATGCAAAACAATTTGTGGGAGAATACGAAAATATTCTGTGTATTCAGAATAAATCATGGGGGTGAGATTGAGAGTCTATACATTTGGGGAAAGACTATCTGATTTTATAATCTTCTCTATGGTTTGATTTTTTTTTTTTAATGCTAGCACGTAACTTTCATAATAAAACAAGAATTAGTTAGAGGCTCACCCCTGCATGACCATGAGTTCAGAGAGATCACACCAGACCCTTCAGAAAGGAGAGATCTGTATTATCACAGAGGGCCCAGTGGGGTTGAGAAGCAGTCTGAGTGGGCTTGGCCAGTTGGCTTATATTCAGAGTAGCTTCTCATTCAACAAATATTTACTGAATATGTGGTACTATGTCATGTGCCACAGATAAGAAAATAGATAGGTAGAAAAATAGACATGGTCCCTGTCCTAATGGAGTATATAGTCCAGTGGGGGAAACACACATTGACGAAATAATTGCAAAAATGTATTAATACATTTGGGATACCAAATTGTATGCTCTAAATATATGCAGTTTATTGTATGTTAACTGTATCTCAATTTTTAAAAAATGCATAAATACAGCTGTGGTAAGTGCTGGGAGGGCCAGTGGCATGATGTCAGGAGTGTATGTGATGTGAGGGGAGCTGCCCTACTCAGGTGGGAGTGTGACCTCTGACCCCACAGCCGGAGGCTGAGGTAGGTGTCAGCAAGGTGCACGAGGAGGGGAGGGCACATTTCAGCTAGAGGACAAACCATGCCGTGGGGTGGGAAGAAACATGGTGTGTTAGAAGGGAAGGAACACAGGTCTGCCTGGAGCTAGAGGACGAACCATGCCTTGGGGCGGGAAGAAACATGGTGTGTTAGAAGGGAAGGGGGAAGGGAAGGAACACAGGTCTGCCTGGAGCCCAGGGTGGTAGGAGATTCATGGAAAGAAAGTACCCTTGTTCCTTCTCTGAGGGGAAGATGGGTGGGTGAGTACCTGTCTTCAGGTGGCAGCATGTGTCTCTCCGACAAGCCAGACCTGACCAGTGATGGTTATGATGTGGTGACTAAGCACAGGGCTGCCCCACACTCGCCAGCCACTGGGCTTGTCTGAGCCGCGGTTTCCCCACGTGTGAAATGGGCATCATCGTGCCTTGTAATCCTGCAGGGAGGGACCCATGGATGGGCCTGTGACCATAGTAGGTGTGTGACAGGGACACTCAGAGTCACTGGGCATCTCGACATCTTTTTTTTTTTTAATTTTATTGGAGTATAGTTGATTTACAAGGTTGTGTTAGTTTCAGGTGTACAGCAAAGTGAATCAGTTATACATATACATATATCCACTCTTTTTTAGATTCTCTTCCCATATAGGCCATTACAGAGTATTGAGTAGAGTTCCCTGTGCTGTACAGTAGGTCCTTGTTAGTTATCTGTTTTATACATATAGTAGTTGTGTATATGTCAGTCCCAATCTCCCAATTTATTCCCCCCCTTACCCCCGGTAACGATAAATGTGTTTTCTACATCTGTAACTATTCCCGTTTTGTAGACAATCATCATCTTTTTAAATCTCATGCTGTATGTAAGCAAATCAGGACCTTCAGGGCAGGAAGGAAGAGAGGAGAGCATGGAACCCCTAGAGAAGGGTCCAGGCCAGCGAGGGTTGAGGAGGAGCAGGAGATGGCGAGAGAAGTCTGGGGAAGCAGGCCCGGGAGCTGACATAAACGGTTCAGGGCTTGTTCCAGCACACCCAGACTCCCGATGGCATCTTTTTATCAGATGGTAAGGCTTAGGAGTGTGGGGGGCAGAAAGAGCAGCAGTAGAAGACACGGTCTCTGATTGTTGTGTTGGGGATGAGAAAAATCACAAAATTTCCATATAATGTAATACGATGCTAAAAATCATGTTTTAGAAGAATCCATGATTACAAGGAGAAGTGGGCATATTATGCTCAGTTAAAAAGCAGTATCGATACTATGATTTTGTAAAATAAGTATGTCTGTGTATGTGTATAGGAAAATGCTTAGGAAAATACAGTCAAATAGGAGTTGTGTCTAAGTTGTGTGTTACTGGTGATTGTGCATGTGCTTTCTACAAATACACATTACCTTAATGATAAAGCTATAAAGTGATTTTTTGGTAGAGATTTCTCAGGGAGCTGGGGCTCCAGGGGCATGTGGGGCAGGGTAGGGGTGAAGGCCCTCACCTTGCCTGGTCTCCTGTCCCCCTGCCCCGCTGCCCCAGAGGCTCATGCCCTCCTTCTTGTCTCCCCAGGAATGTGATAACCCCTGCTGCAATGCCTCTAATTGCACCCTGAGAGAGGGGGCGGAGTGTGCCCATGGCTCCTGCTGTCACCAGTGTAAGGTAAGTGGCCCTTCCCCCCTGCCCAGGGTTCTGACCTGACAGTCCAAGGCTCTGCTGGGGGGTGACGGTCAGGATTCAGCCTCTCTCCCGGAGAAGCGTTGGCATCAAAGTTTCAGGAACATGGAGCTAGAAGGGGCCCTTGAAGAAAGTTTACTTTTTCCTATACTGAGCTTAATTGAGTTCAGATCATCCCAGAGGGCTGTGTATGCCTGCTGGAAGGTGGGAGATTTAAAAAAAAAAAAAAAAAAAAAAAAAGTGTCCTGAAAGAGTAGGCTTGATAGTATTTGGAGCTCATAACGATCTTCGTCACCATTTTGACCATCATTAATGGATTGCTTATTAGTGCCAGGCATGGTGCAGAGAATTTTATATGTGTCATCTCATTCAGTCTTTACAAAAGTCCCATGAGATGTATATTAATATCCTCGATTTAAGATGAGGAAACTGGGGCTCAGAGGGGATAAGTAGCTTCTCCAGGATCACACAGCCAGGAAGAGGCTGAACCAGGTTTACCTGACTCTGGAGCCCACGCTCTTAATATTAATATGGAAGATCACATCATTTTTACCACTAATATTACTATAGGTCTACAATCTCTTATCTACAATTCTGAAATTCAGAAACTTCTAAAAAATTGAAAAAAATATTTTAACTCATTTAGTGGCAGAATTTGACCTGAATTGACATGAGTCTAAATATAGTCTTAAAAAAAAAAATCACACTTAGAGTATTATATTTCATTGCAGACATATTAATGTGTTTGATTATAAAGTATAATCCTAGGCCTTACTGGTGGGTTATGTAACATACATATGTTATGTACATCTATGTAATGTACCTATGTATGTACATCTGTGTAATAGCTGCTTTCTAAAATCTGTAAAGTCTGAAGCCCATCTGTTCCCAGGGTTTTGGATAGGACTGTGGGCTGAGGGCTCATTATGTTCCACATATGGTTCAAATACTTTATTAGAACATTCCTCCTAGCATGACCTCGTAGCTGTAACCATGAGAGGGTTATCATCCTCACTTACGGGTGCCTGAACATAGGTCCCACTGCTGGTTAAGGAGCTGGGATTTGAACCCAGGCAGGCTGGCTCCAGGGTGGGTCCCCTTCCTCTCTATCCCGCTCTCAGGTGGAGAGATGCATCCTGAGGCCACCCTTGCACTGAGACTGTCAGCAAGCTGCTCAGCTGGCCTCTTCACACCTTCTTTCCTGGGAGGGCCTCGTGGGTGGGGTGGAGTCAGACATAGCTCTTCTTGCCTGGCTCAGGGGAACTCCCACGCTGTCTGGTTTGACTCTGGGACGGACCCAGCATCCTCCAGAGAGGCTGTGCTGGGTCAGGTCCTCAAGTCGCAGGCTAAGGCCTGAGAATGAGCATGGAGAGCACCCATCTCCTAGTCCCAGGATTTCAGCTTGGATCTTGGAAAGGAGTTCCTGGAGAGAACTGTGTGGGAAAAGAAGAGGCTTGAGGACTTCCCTGGTGGTCCAGCAATTAAGACTCTGTGCTCCTAATGCAGGGGGCCTGGGTTTGATCCCTGGTTAGGGAACTAGATCCTGTGTGCTGCAACTAAGACCCGGTGCAGCCAAATAAATAAATAATTTTTTTTTTTTTTTTTTAAAAAAAGAAAGAAAAGATGAGGCTTGATGTCTGAGACCTTCAGTTCAAGCCCTGTGTGTGATTTGGGGCAGCCTATTACCTTTCCAAGCCTAGGTTCTTTATTTGTAAGATGGGAAGAGTACTAGTAACACTGACCACCCAGGGAGGCTGGAAGACTCAGGTGGAAACTCAGTCTTTACCAGTTGCCCAAGGTGTGCTGTTGATCAGGTTATTTCATTTGCAGAATGAGACAAATAGCAGTCTCTAGCTCATGAATGTTGTGAGCCTCTCATGAGATGAGTGTGTGTAACACACTTAGCCGGGTGCTTGGCTCAGTAACAGGGATGGATTATTGCCAGAGTGCTTTGTAAATTCAAAGGTGTATGAATGCTAGTTTGTGTGTATGTGTGTGTATCTCTACATATATATTAGTAGGCTTGGCTCTTCTGCCACGTACTAACCATGAGACTTTGGAGACATTACTTAACCTCTTCTGCCTCGGTTTCATCATCTGTAAAATAGGGATAATTATATTACATAGGACTATCGTGAAAACTAAATGAAGTAATATTTGTACTGGGCACTGAAGTGAGAGCTCCACAAAGTAGCTGTTATTACTAAAGCACTTAGTAAACTAAATTATTGCCTGCTTATTCCTTACCTACTTCCTAAGACTGCTATGTAGAGTTAGCATTTGTGAAAACACCTTGGAACCCTAAGTCACTATTCAGATTAGGTGACTGATGGTGGTTTGCGCTAATGAGGTCATGTGAAAAGCACTCTGAAATGATGGTAATAGGAAATTGTGTTCCACGCCAGTGATGCGCATGAGCCCTTGCTGGGAGGGTGGAGGGCAGGTGGGAGATTGACTTTTTTTTCCCTCTCGTTCCTCGGCTCAGCTGCTGGCCCCTGGCACGTTGTGCCGTGAGCAGGCGCGGCAGTGCGACCTCCCGGAGTTCTGCACGGGCAAGTCCCCCCATTGCCCCACCAACTTCTACCAGATGGATGGCACCCCCTGCGAGGGCAGCCAGGCCTACTGCTACAACGGCATGTGCCTCACCTACCAGGAGCAGTGCCAGCAGCTGTGGGGTCCTGGTAAGGCTCTCCTGGGGGCAGCGGCCCTCCTCCGGCCCCACTGCTTCCTAGCCAGCCTCCCCCCCTCAGGCTCTCTGGGTTGCTTAGAATCCTTGGCTTTAAAACAGTATCTCCAGGGGTTACCTTTTCTCCTCCCCTTGCCTCAGGGTAGACTTTCAGGGAGAGGCAGTAGACAGTGTTCTTCCTAGTTCCTTGATGCTTTAAATTCTCAGAGTGGGTGAATGGATAAGAATAATCCAACAAAAATAGGCAGAGAATGGAGACAGAAAAGGAAATGTGAATGGCCCTTAAACTATGAGCAAATTACAACAACTATGGGATAGGATTTTTTTCATGTGTCATATTGGCAAAGACTGAAGAATGAATGTAATAACTTAATAATAATACTACTATAACTATAACAACAGTAACAATAATAATATAGTTGTGGAGGGTGTGGGGAAACAGAAAAGTATAATCCCAAGGGAAAGCAGTTTGGAGATACCGAAAATTTAAGTGCACCTGTCATTGGACCCATCCACACTGCTACTTAGGGATGTATATCCTACATTTGTACTTGTGAAGATAGACTGACAGTGATATTTATTGCAGCATTGTTAGTGATACCAATAACAACCGATAAATTCTTCAGTAGGGACCAATTAAAGTAATTCTGGTACATCCATATGTTGGGACATCATACAGCTGAATAAAAGGAGGCAGTTCTGTATGTACCAAATTAAAAAAAAATCATCTCTTGCGATACATTAAGTGAAAAATGCAAGATGCAGACCAGTGAATAGATGACGCTGCCACTCTTTATTAGACAGATTATCTCCAGAAGATACACAAGAATTGTATCTAGAAGGTAGAGATCTTTAGAAGATACACTATTAATTATGATTGCTTCTCCAGGTTGTAGGGAAGTAGGAACTGGAATGATTAGGTAGAAAAAATGGAAAGACATGCTTTATTCTTTAAAATGTTGTGCAGGTATTTATTACCTTTAGTAAAAAAAATGGGCTTCTTCATTAGAGAGAAGGCTTAGTACACAAACCTCCCACAGATGTAAAACCTCAATAAGGTATAAAGAACTGGTGTAAAATCTTTTTCTATGAGTAGGTCTTGAGGAGGTGGGAGTGGAATAACTGATAGGGGTAAAGAAAGAAAAGGCTGAATATTCCCTCCCCCCAAACTTTCTTAACCTTCTGATTTTGCCAAGGGCTAGCTCTGCCCTTTGGGGACTTCTGACTTCTACTAAAGTTGGCTAGCGTACTGATAAATGTTTCTTGCCCACCCAGGAGCCCGGCCTGCTCCTGATCTCTGCTTCGAGAAGGTGAATGTGGCAGGTGACACCTTTGGAAACTGTGGGAAGGACATGAATGGGAGACACAAGAAGTGCAGCATGAGGTGATGACCACAGGGCAGACCCCATGAGAAGAGAGTGACAAAGCAACTCCTGCTCTGTCCTCACTCCCACCCTCTTAGCAGCTTGGCTGGTCCCAAACTGGGCCTTTAAATAAATCTTTTCCAGGCCCTTTTGACAAGGTGCCATTTAGCCCTAGGGAAGTCAGAGGGAGGGAGTGGATGGCAATGCTTCCTAGAAAGCTGGTCAGACTTCCTTCTGGGATATTCTATAGTAGGGCAGGGCATCAGCCCCCTTGGGTCATTTCCACAGGGTACTAATTATACCCTCATTCACCCACCCATTCATGCATTTATTTCAACTATCCATCCGCTCACCCACCCATCCACTATCTATTGTGGGTTTACCATGTGCCAGATAGTGTGCTGAGTACATGGAACTTAACAATACAGTGTAATGATGGCAAGAGCCATGCAACCCAGTCTTAGTGGGTTGAGGTGGTTTCCCAAAGGAAGTTATGCTGAGCTGAGATCTGGAGAATTTATCCAGTTGAACAGGATGGGGAATGGTGCTGGTACACGGGAGAGTATCCCAGGCAGAGACGAGTGGAGAAAAACTCGTGGTAGGAAGAACTGATAACAATTTTGATATAGTTAAAAGTATAATGTTGGGGTGCAGCAGGGAGGGGCCTGCTGAGAAATGAGCCTGGATGGATAAGCAGAGACCAGATCATGAGAAGCCTTGAATCAAATGCATGGCTAGGGGAATTTGGACTTTGGCTTGAGAGCATTTTGGAAATTAGACTCCTATAGGGCAAGACTGGAGGCAGGGAGATCAGTTTCCTGGTGTCCAGGTGAGAGAGGATGGTGGTGTGAGTTAGAGTAGGAAGGAGGAAGTATGGGAAGTCGGGGATGACACCAGGCTTCTGGCTGCAGCACCTGGGAGCATGGGGATGCATAAGGGCGCAGGTTGCTCAGGTCAGGCAGTTGTCCTTGCAGTAAAGAGGACTTCCCAAGGCCAGCCCTCTGGCCTAGATCCGTGTGGGGATAAGGATCTAGCATTGTGTCCTTGGTCTAAGTCCACATGGGGTGTTTCCTGCTGAGTCCCTACAGCACACTCATTGCCCTTTTGCCTCTCCCCCATCCAAGACTGCTGTCCTGGTTGAGAAAGACTGAAGCTCTTTGGGGCCACAGCTCTTCGCCTGCCTCTGATTCCATCTCCTTCCCTCTTTCCCTCTCGGGCCCAGAGATGCCAAGTGTGGGAAGATCCAGTGTCAGAGTTCTGAGGCCCGGCCCCTAGAGTCCAATGCCGTGCCCATCGACACCACCATCATCATGAATGGGAGGCAGATCCGATGTCGGGGCACCCACGTCTACCGAGATCCCGAGGAGGAGGGTGACATGCTGGACCCAGGCCTGGTGATGACTGGGACCAAATGCGGCCATAACCACGTGAGTCCCTTCCTCCAGCCTCCCTCAGCCACCGGCCGCGTTGCAGAGGGCAGGGACTGAAGTGTGGATCTGGAGGGAGGATGCCTGAGCTCAAGTCCCAGCTTCCCCAACCTCTCTGGCCCCTTGGCTTGCTTCCTTTATAAAGCATGTCAGTAAAAGCAAGATCCACCCCATAGAATTGTTGTAAGGATTAAACGAGATAATCCCTGTAAACCATTTAGAAGGGCTGGCTATTATCGCTTTTGTCCTCAAAATTAATTAGCATATGAATTAAGAAGTGGACTAGACTAGGAGTCAGGGAAGCCTGAGGGAAATAATGGCAGCTGTCTCAGAGTTAACTATGAGAATGACGTTATAAAAAACATTTGAAGCACTTGGTATGGTACCTGGCACAAAGTGGCCACTGTGGTCATTATTTTTAAGTATATAATATTTAAATTAGTGCATAGTAATATACAATTAAGTAATTAACATATAACCAACATATAGTAATATAGAATGAAATAACACATATTTATTATATTTTTATAGTGTCTTATAATATTTGTTGTTTGCTCCCTAGTCACGTAAGTGATAGCAGAATTTAGGTAACTACCATCCTGTCCTTGACTTTTTAGTTTGTTTTTATTTTTCACTGTAATAACCTGAAGTAGGCTGCCTTTTTCAGGCCCATATGTTCTGAATGCAAAATCCCAGTCTCCTAATTGCCAACCAGTGTCCCTTCCATTGTACTGACCAGTTTCCTCCTCGTTACAGATTTGCTTCGAGGGGCAGTGCAGGAACACGTCGTTCTTCGAAACGGAAGGCTGTGGGAAGAAGTGCAATGGCCAAGGGGTATGCGTGCCTGGGGTTCTGGGGCTCCTCTGCCATGGTGTGCATGGGGGCCGGCCCGGTGGGAGGCCAGAGCTCTCCAGGGTGCTGATACCTCTGCCCTGCCCTCGCTGCAGGTCTGCAACAACAACCAGAACTGCCACTGCTTCCGGGGCTGGGCCCCGCCCTTCTGCAACACGCCGGGCCAAGGGGGCAGCATCGACAGCGGGCCCATGCCCCCTGAGAGTGAGTGCTCGGCCGACGTGGGCTTCTGCCCACCTTTGTGGGTGCCGTGGGGGCGGGTGGCATGATGCAGAGAGATGAGAGAAGAGGGGTCGAGTGGGAGGAGTGGCCCAGGCTAGCAGCCTGGTGTGGGACTCAGCTCAGCTGCTCTTCCTCTGTCCCTTCTGTTGAGGAGCATGGTCCTGCTTAGAAAGAGATTAAGACAGACCACAGGTTATTGAATAATCCCATTCTTTCTGGGGGACGCTGGTGGCAACTACCCCTTCTCAGCCACTTAAAAATAATCGTAAACCTAGGGCACATTATAGTGGCTCAGATCCCCTTGGATGAACAGAACTTTTGAACAAAGCTTAAAGTGAGGAACCAGACACTCAGAAAATGTTACCGTTTTTTAGTGGAAATCTCAGAGATTTTAGCTCTTTGGTTTCCGAGCTTTTTAAAAATAGCAGAGTACTTTTTTTTTTTTTGAGCAAAGTCTTTCAAGGAGGAAACCTCAATATATAAAACAGATAAAAGTAGTGTGTCACTGGTCTATATATATCTTGTACATTTAGATTTATAATTCATGAGAACGTTGAGGCAGTTTGGTGAAACCAAATGTGAAATTGTGGATTATGGGTGACAGTTCTAATTTTAGATCAATCTATACCTCTCAGTGTTTTGTGTTGGTTGCTTTGTGTCCAGGAAAATCATGATTCAGGCTGAAAGCTAGTGGTAAATAATAATACAGCTGAAACTCCTTGCCTTGAAAGAGACTCTCTTCAATTAAACAGAAGTGACTGGGGAAGCTTTGTCATGCGGTCTGTGCCAGGCAAGTTGACCTGGCTGTTTAAGCTAATATTAGTGGCTTCCCAGTGGTACATAATGTGTGGTTTTTATGATAGTTTTTACATTAAAATGAGTAATACAAAGTAAATGAAAATCAAATCTCTGAAGAGTATCAGGAATACATTATTTGAAGTCTGTTGCTGAATCTCAAACTGCTTCTAAGTCTTCCACTTGGGTTCTGTTTCTGGAAGGTGCTGGTCCTGTGGTAGCTGGCGTGTTTTCGGCTGTCTTTGTGCTGGTGGTCCTTACGCTGCTGTACCACTGCTGTAAACAGAACAACAAACTGGGCTACCTCAAGCCCTTAGCCCTGCCTTCCAAGTTGAGGCAACAGTTCAGGTATGATGGGGTGCTGTGAAGGTTTTGGGGTCCACTTGGGGATCACAAAGCTTTCCGTAAGCAGTGCCTGGTGAAAAATTTGTTGTTGCTGGGTCTGATTCAGGGAGGACCAATGTCAGGCACACGCCGCCCTCTCCCCCCCGCCACGCTCCTTGACTGTGGCAGACATTACTAGCTGATTTTTATTACAAGTACGCTCGACTGATCCTGGCCATCACTTGAGAATCCTTCTCAGCAGAATCCCCCCAACCAATTCAAGTTGGAATATGAAATGAAATGTATTTGCTTTTGTGTATCTAATTGATTTGCCCCCACTTTAAAGCCAGGAAACTGAGGAAACAGAGAAAAACTGACTAGCTCAAGTGAATCGCACGGTGGCTGGCCATCAAGACAAAAGTGATTTCTTTCCTAAGTGATTCATTCCTTTGGATATTGAAGACGTATAGTCTCTGAGTCCTCTATTAAATAATACTTTTTCCAGAGGGGATTTTAAATCCCAGGTCCTCCTGGAACGATGCCTGAGGGAGATTGGTTGATGGCTGGTGACGTCCTTGTCTTCTTGGGGGAGAAAGGTCTTAAAAGGGTGAAGAAAAGGTGCTGAGGAACACTGTCTGCTGTGTATGAGGCCCACTCTGTTTCCTTGGGAGTTTTCCATTGGCCACCGCCTGCATGCCTAGGGAGCTGAGGTTCAGGAGGACCCATCCTACTTCCACCAGCGCAGACTTGGGGAGGATTGAGCTGCTCAGTGGCCGTGTCTGGGTCGCAAGGATCTCAGGTACTCACCCTCGATGAACAACGCCCCCCTTCCTCTTCCTCTCTCCTTTCTCGTTCCTAGCTGTCCCTTCAGGGTGTCTCAGAACAGTGGAACTGGCCATGCCAACCCAACATTCAAGTTGCAGACGCCCCAGGGCAAGCGAAAGGTAAGGGCTTTGCACTGTGAACTTGGCTACTTTAACTTTGTCCGTCAGGACCCTGCTGGGTTTTCCTAAGTGCCTCTGTGGGCCCATGGGATTGGTGATAAATGACACTTTCTTGGCTTGATGGTCAGCTGGTTCTGCCATCCCCTGATGACTTTGAAGGTTGCATCTGACCTCTGGGATCCGAGGCCTCTGTTCACGCCAGCAAGACACACAAGGCCACCCCTGAGATTTTTTGTGTTTTGTTTTTTAAATTTTATTATTTATTTGGCTGTGTCAGGTCTTAGTTGTGGCATGTGGGATCTTCGTTGTGGTATTTGGGCTTCTCTTTAGTTGTGGCGCACAGGCTCCAGAACACGCGGGCTCAGTAGTTGCGGCACACAGGCTGTCTAGTTGTGGCACCTGGGCTCTAGAACACGCGGGCTTAGTTGCCCTGTGGCATGTGGGATCCTAGTTCCCCAACCAGGGATCCAACCCGCGTCCCTGCACTGCAGGAAGGATTCTTTACCACTGGACCACCAGGGAAGTCCCCAGCCCTGAGCTTTTAAGTGTATTAAGGGTTCCTGTGTCTCAGGTGTTCCTCGTCTTATGCATACAGGTGACCAACACCCCTGAAACCCTCCGGAAGCCCTCTCAGCCTCCTCCCCGGCCCCCTCCGGACTATCTGCATGGTGGGTCCCCACCTGCACCACTGCACCTCAGCAGGGCTGCTAGGAACTCCCCAGGGGCTGGACCCCCAGTAGAGAGGAAGGAATCATCCAGGAGGCCTCCCCCAAGCCGGCCAGTGCCTCCTGCACCAAAGTGCGTCCTCTCCCAGGTGAGTGGCTTCTCAGCAGCCCTGAGCCAGGAGCATTGCTTTTCAGGCCATCATTTGGGGAATGACGGAGGCTGGGAAGAGGGAGCTTGCTGAGTCATGGGATGGCTGCCTTTTCTGCATTCTGGTACATAGAGGGCACGCAGAGTGCGAGGGTGATGAGCAGGGGGAAATATCCTACAGAGGACTTCCTCCCTGGCTGGCCTCTTCTATGACAAGCCACTACCCACCTTCCACCCCACATGTTAATGTTCAGGTAATGTTTCAGTTCCCTATGGTCTTTTTCTCTGCTGTAGGCCTTTGCAAATGCTGTTTCCTCTGCCACATACGCTTCCCTTTGCATGGCCAGCTCCTGTTCATCGTTAGCTCTCCTCTTAGATGCCGTTTCCTCCAAGAAGCCTTCTCTGACCACCAAGCCTGAGTTTGGTGCCTCTGTACTTCTCTCATCAGAGTGCTTATTCCACCAAACTGTGCCTATCGGTATCTTGCACGAGTCAGGAGGTCTTACTGAGGGATGTACGGTGATGCCTTGCTCATCCAGGAGGCAGGTCAAGGGGCTGGGCCTCTGGGAGGGGTGAGCAGGGTCTGGGCTGTCCCCCCACCAGTGGTGTTCTTTGGAAGCAGAGCCGTCCTGCCCAGCAGTTTGTTCGCCCGGCGTCTCCGTGCTTTGAGGGCTCCAGCTCTACCTTCTGGCAGAAGTTCCCGTAGCACAGACCCAGGCGTTCCAGGGTGGTGGCCAGGCGTCGTGGCTTCTGGAGCCGCCCGTGTGGTCTGGGTGTGACTCCCTCAGGTGGGGTGGGGACTGGCCCATTTTCCTCCTGGGACTGCTGTTCCTGGGCATGGTCCAGAGGGCTGCATGGGGCCCAGGCCGTCTCTGCCCCTGAGGACCGTGGTTGGCTCTAGGTCCCAGGGGGCCCCTGGGACGTGGCAGTGTCATGGTTTAGCAGAGCCGAGAGCATCAGCTTTGGTTCCCTGATGATGCGGAAGCTGCTGCTCTCCCAGTTTTCTCATCTGGGGCAGACGTGGGATAGAAAATTCCATGCAGAAAGGGAAAGGAAAGACTGACAGGGAGAGACGAGGGAAGGAGAGAGGGAAAAGGGCAGGAGGAGTCTAGAGGAGAGAAAAGGAGACGGAGGGTGCGTCCGTCTCCTCGGACGGCCATACAAGATACCACAGGCCGGGTGGCTTAAACAACAGAAAGTTACTTTCTGACAGTTCCAGAGGCTGGAAATCCAGTAGGCTTGGTTTCTCCTGAGGCCTGTCTCCTTGGCTTGCAGATGACTGCATTCTCCCACGTCCTTATATGGTCCTTCCTTTGTGTATTGCACCCTGACGTCTCTGTGTGTCCACATTTCCTCTTATGAGGACGCCAATCAGATTGGATTAGGGCCCACTCTCACGGCCTCCTTTCAACATAATCACCTCTTTAAAGGCCTTGTCTCCAAATACAGTCACATTCTGAGGTACTGGGCGTAGAGTGGAAATATATGAATTTGGTGGGGGGGGGGGGGGAGGCACAGTTCAACCCGTAACAGAAGGAGAAAGGAGAAAAAGGGAGGAAGAGGGGAGAAAGCCGCCACGTGCAGGCAAGGGTGTGAGGGTGGAAGAGCGGTATAGGAGGGGGAGGGGCCAGTCTATCAGGACCGTTTGTCCTCAAAAACCCCACACTGGAGGCTCGTTCAGCGGAGGTGGTGTCAGCCTCACCCCAAGGTGCCGAGCAGTAGGTTGGGGGCGGGGGTGCCAGGGCAGTGGACTCCGGCTTGTGGGGAGAAAGCCTGGAGGCTCCATGTCCTGCCCTGACTCTCAGTCTCCCTGGCGGCTGCTGGCAGGAATCCAGAGCCCAGGAGGCCACCCAGCCAGTGGCAGGTATCCCAAAACACAGATCCCAAGCACGGCTTCTCCTGGGCCCCAGGCCCAGACAGGGGTTTCTCAAGGACGGGCAGCGGGAGGCAGCTGCTCTCAGGGCAGGCGGCAGAGATTAGATCTGGGCAGTCGCCCGCTTCCTCAGAACCATTCTAGGAAGAGAGTGTCTGCTGCCCTCATCTTCTGTGCTGGGCAGCTGTGTCTCACGGGGATGGAGGGGCTAGCCCATGGTGGCAGTTTATAAGTGGAGTAGCCAGGACTTGCACCCAGCGCTGACTCCAAACCCTCACCACTCCGTGTGTCAGGTCCTGGCTTAGGCCTTGGAGTCCAGAGCTGAGACACCTGCCCTGGAAGAATTCACCCTCTTCAGATCTCAGCACCACCACTTCCTAGCTTGGTGACGTGGACCACTCTGGAGGGGTGGAGGGTGACGTTTTCTAACCTCTTCTATTCTCTCTACAAATGTGTATGAACTTCTACTCTGTACCAGGCAGTGGTGAGCAAAGCAGATGCCATCTCTGCCTCTCAGACCTCGCAGCCTGATAGGTGTAGTCACAGAGGTTCAGTGTGTTTCGAAAGAGTTATGTGGGACTGGACCTAGACTGGGAAATCTGGGAAGGCTTCCCTGAGGAGGTGGCATTTGAGCTGAGACCTGGGGTGAGCAGGAGTTAGCAGGCTGTGAGGGGTGGGAGAGGTTCTTGGACCAGGGACCTGCTGGTTGAGACGCTTTGTGATGGAGAGAGCCTGCAGATGGAAGGAACTTCAAGGCAACTCCATTTGCCTGGGGCCCATGCAGCCATGATGAGAGGCTGGAAAGCCAGGAGAGGCCAGACTGTGCCATGGGCCTGGATTAGGAATTTTGTCTGCATTTGATGGGAACAGGGCAAGTGGTGGGGCATGGGTGACATCAGATTTGCCATCTATAGGGATCTTGCTTTGAGCTACATTTAGGCAAGAGGGAGGCACAGTACTTGACAGGGCACCCAGAGAGGCTTCTGAGGCTGTTAATCTTCTATTTTTAACCTGGGTAAGGATTACATAGGTGTGTTCGTTCTGATAATTCCTCTGGTTGTATATTTATGCTTCATGTTTTTTTAATGTATATTACATTTAAAAAATTAGTTTTAAAAAATGAAAGGCTCACTCTAGCAGCATTGTCATCAGAGGGATGAGACTGGGTGCGTGGGTTACACGTTTAAACGGTGTCCAGAGGAGAGGTGATGGTAGCTTGGAGCAGGAGGTGGCAGCGGTGACGGGGCGAAGCCAATGGGAGATGTGTAGAAGAGAAAATAGACAGGACGTGGGGAACAGTTGCTGATGAGGGCTGGGAGGGGATGGACTCCCCCTGCCCCGACACACACGCACACAACTGCCCAGTGTCTGGTGTGTGCGGCTTGGCTGATAGAGGTACAACCCCCTGAAGACAGGAGCAGTGGGCCAGAGTGCTGCAGGGGCTGTTTCTGCCTCTGGAAAGCTGGGTGAGGTGCCTGGTAGAGCCGAGCTGGGTCAACGCAGACGTGGCCTGTGGCACGACCCCGCTCTGGGAGGCCCAGTGTTGCCATGGGATGAGGCTCCTGCCCAGATCACCCCCCTGCCTACACAGACACACACACACACAGACACACACACACACACAGACACACACACACACACACGCTGTTCATTTTGCACAGCAAGCAGCCAAGGAAGCAAAGCATTTCCCCACTGCATCCTGACATCTGCACCCAGCTGTTGCTTCCCCGAGATGGTCTCTGTCCTGGCCTCCAGCAGCCGCTCCGATTTGGCAGCTGTCTGGGCTGGAAGGATGTGGGATTGCATTGTCCTTCGGGGAAGGGATGGAGCTGGACAACATGGCTCTTTGGTCACAAAAATCTGCTCTTTTTCATTTCTGTTCTCGCTTTTCTGCTGGCTGAGGCACTTCTTTCAGAAGATCTCTGATTTACTCCCATCCTCCCCCATGCTTGCCTTTTTGCCATTTTATGCTTGCTAGTGACCTCAGGATGGGGAATGATCCAGAACAGGAGGCACTAGAACTCTCATCTGTGGAATTGGCTTCTCTCTTGCACCCCACCAGCTTGTGGATCTGTGGGTGGTGGCATAGTCCATTCTTTGCCCCTTAAAATTGTTTTTTGATCAGAGAAGAAATATAGTTATTAAAAATTTTTTGACTAGTGCACAATTTCATTATTTTTTCAACTAATATGTATTGAATGCTTACTGCGTACTCTGGAAGCTTGAGCTGTATCACTGAATGAAACAGAAAAGGACCCCTGCCTCTGTTTCTGGTCGGGTGGGGGATGGAGAGGCAGAAAATAAAAAATAAGTTAGTTGTATAGTATGGTGGAATGGGATAAGTGATATATACCCAAAAAAAAAGTAGATTAGGATAAAGGGGTCTGGGAATGCTGAGTAGGGGGGTATTGTAATTTTTTAAAATTGAAGTGTACTTGGTTTACAGTATTGTGTTAGATTCTGGTGTATAGGAAAGTGATTCAGGGGTGTGTGTGTGTATGTGTGTATGTGTATGTATTCTTTTCCAGATTTTTTTCCATCATAGGTTATTACAAGATATTGAGTGTAGTTCCCTATGCTATAGAGTAGGACCTTGTTTATGTACTTTATATGTAGTAGTATGTATCTGTTAATTCCAAGGTCCTAACTTATCCCTCCCCCCAAGGCTTTCCCCTTTGGTAACCACAAGTTTTTCTTTGTCTGTAAGTCTGTTTCTGTTTTGTAAATAAGTTCACTTGTTTCATTTTTTAGATTCCACATGTAAGTGGTATCATATGATGCTTGTCTTTGTCTGACTTCACTTAGTATGACTAGCGCTAGGTCTAACCATGTGGCTACAAATGGCATTATTTCATTCTTTTCCATGGCTGAGTAATAGTTCTTTGTGTCACTTTCTTTATCCATTCACCTGTCAGTGGACACTTAGGTTGCTTCCGTGTCTTGGCTATTATACATAGTGCTGCTATGAACAGTGGGGTGCATGTGTCTTTTTGAATTAAGAGTTTTCTTTGGATGTATGCCCAGGATTAGGACTGCTGCATCATATGGTAACTCTGTTTTTAGTTTTTTAAGGACCCTCCATACTGTTTTCCATAGTAGCTGCACCAATTTACATTCTCACCAGCAGTGTAGGAGGGTTCCCTTTTCTCCACACCCTCTCCAGCATTTATTGTTTGTAGATTTTTTGTTGATGGTCATTCTGACTGGTGTGAGGTGATACCTCATTGTAGTTTTGATTTGTGTTTCTCTAATAATTAGTGATGTTGAGCATCTTTTCATGTGCCTTTTGGCCATCTGTATGTCTTCTTTGGAGAAATGTCTAGGTCTTATGCCCACTTTTTGATTGGGTTGTTTGTTTTTTGATATTGAGCTGTTTGAGTTGTTTGTAATATTTTGGGAATTAAGCCCTGTCAGTCTCCTCATTTGCAAATATTCTTTCCCATTTCATAGGCTGTCTTTCGTTTTGTTTATGGTTTCTGTTGCTGTGCAAAGGCTTGTAAGTTTGATTAGGTCCCATTTGTTTATTTTTACTTTTATTTTTTTTGCCTTAGGAGACTGACCTAAGAAATCATTGCTACAATTTATGTCAAAAAATGTTTTGCCTGTTCTCTTCTAGGAGTTTTATGGTATCACATCTTATATTTAAGACTTTAAGCCATTTTTAGTTTATTTTTGCATATGGTGTGAGAGTGTGTTCTAACTTCACTGATTTACATGTGGCTGTCTGACTTTTCCAGCACCACTTGCTGAAGAGACTTTTTTCCATTGTATATTTTTGCCTCCTTTGTTCAAGATTAGTTGATGGTAGGTGTGTGGGTTTATTTCTGAGCTCTCTAGTCTGTTCCCTTGATCCATATGTCTGGTTTTGTACCCATACCATGCTGTTTTGATTACTGTAGCTTTGTAGTATCGTCTGAAGTCTGGGAGGGTTATGCCTCCAGCTTTATTCTTTTTCCTCAGGATTGCTTTGGCAACTCTGGGTCTTTTGTGGTTCCATATAAATTTTATGATTATTTGTTCTAGTTCTGTGACAAATGTCATGGGTGATTTGATAGGGATTGCATTATATGTGTAGATTGCTTGGGGGCAGTATGGCCATTTTAACAGTATTAATTCTTCCAATCTAAAAGCATCTTTCCATTTCTTTGAATAATTTTCAGTTTCCTTTGTCAATGTTTTTATGGTTCTCAGCATATAAGTCACTTCCTTGGTCAGATTTATTCCTAAGTATTTTATTTTGGATGCAATTTTAAAAAGGAGTGTGTTTTACTTTCTCTTTCTGATATTTCATTATTAGTGTAAAGAAATGCAACAGATTTCTGTGTGTTAATTTTGTATCCTGTTACCTTGCTGAATTCATTTATCAGTTGTAGTAGTTTTTGTGTGGAGTCTTTAGGGTTTTCTATATATACTATCACATCATCTGTATATAATGACAGTTTAACGACTTCCTTTCCAATTTGGATACCTTTTATTTCTTGTCTGAGTGCTCTGGCTAGGACTTCTAATACTATGTTGAATAGAAGTCATGAGGGTGGGCATCATTGTCTTGTTCCAGATTTTAGCAGAAAGGCTTTCAGCTTTTCACTGTTGAGTATTATATTGGCAGTGGGTTTGTCGTAAATATCTTTTATTATGCTGAGATATGTTCCCTCTGTACTTACTTTGGTGAGAGTTCTTATCATGAATGGATCTTGAATTTTAGCAAATGCTTTTTCTGCATCTATTGAGATGATCATGTGGGTTTTGTCTTTTCTTTTGTTGATGTGGTGTTTCACATTGATTGAGTTGCATATATTGAACCATTCTTGTGACCCTGGGATGAATCCAACTTTTCATGGTATGTGATCTTTTTTTATGAATTGTTGGATTCACTCTGCTGATGTTTTGTTCAGGATTTTTTTGCATCTATATTCATCAAAGATATTGGCCTGTAATTTTCAATTTTGTTAGTGTCCTTGTCTGGTTTTAGCATCAGGGTGATGGTGGCTTCATAGCATGACTTAGGGAGTGTTCCCTCCTCTTCAGTCTTTTGGAAGTTTGAGGAGGATTAGTGTAAGCTCTTCTCTGTATGTTTGGTAGAATTCCCCAGTGAAGCCATCTGGTGCTGGACTTTTGTTTGCAGAGAGTTTTTTTTTTACCGATTCTATTTCACCTCTAGTGATCAGTCTGTTCAAATTATCTCTTTCTTCTTGATTCAGTTTTGGTGGGCTGTATGTGTCTAGGAACTTGCCCATTTCTTCTAGGTTGTCCAATTTGTTGGCATATAATTGTTCATAGCGTTCTCTTATGATTTTTTGTATTTCTGCAGTGTCAGTAGTTATTTCTGCTCTTTCCATTCTTATTTTATTTGGGTCCTCTCTCTTTTCTTCTTGGTGAGCCTGACCAGAGGTTTGTTAATTTTCTTTTTCCTTTCAGAAAACCAGCTTTTGGTTTTATTGCCTTTTTTCTATTTTTTTAAACCTCTATTTTATTTACTTCCTTTCTTTATTATTTCCTTCCTTCTGCTGACTTTAGGTTTTGTTTGTTCTGCTTTTTCTAATTCTTTTAGGTGGTAGGTTAGGTTGTTTGAGATTTTTCTTGTTTTTTGAGGAAGGCCTGTATTTCTATGAACTTCTCTCTTAGGAATGCTTTTGCTACATCCCATATATTGTCTGTGGTTGTCTTTGGGGGGGGGGTGCTGTAATTTTAAATAAGGTCATCAGAGAAGGCCTTATTGAGAAGGTAGTAAAACATGAAGGTGATATAAAAGCACAAAGGAAAGATTGTTCCACCCATAGACAAACAATATGGAAAATATGATTTCTTCCTTTTTAAAATTTCATTTTTTTTGCACAGGTAACACATGTATGCTCTTGTTAAAAAAATTGAATGTTCACTTGGATGACGCCTCTGCCCATGCACAGCCCCCTCCGAACCTCTGACCTCTTTTATCAATTTGGGCTTCATCCTTCCTGACTTGCCTCTGTACCTCTGCATTTACATTGTTGGTGGGGGTGGGGGGGGGTGACATTTTCTATAAACTATCCTCTGTAGCTTGTACTTAAGCTTGCCATGACTCTTGACCATCTTTGCACCTCAGCACATATCAACATACTTCGTTCTTTTAAAATGCTGCATCATATATCACTGTATAATTTTACTAATTTGTGTCTTGATGGAAATTTTAGTTATTTATAGTTTCTTTTCGCTGTCACAAACAGTACTGCAAGGTACATCCTTGCAATTTCATTTTTGTGCACCTGTGCAAATAGCTCTCTAACATGGGTTACAGGGAGTAGAATTACATATTAGGTCAGAGAGTGATCATTTCTAATCTTAACAGATACTGCCAGCTTGCTCTCCAAAAAGGCTTTTTCCTCAGCATGTAAACACGTCTGTGCACAATTTCTTTTTAAATGGGACTATTCTTTTTAAATAGTATATCCCTTTTCTCTTGATTTTGACCTGTAAAACACTGAGAACATTTTCTTTTGAACAGTCCCCTCTGGCCTTTGAGTGAGGCTTGTGGCTTTCTCCCCAGGATTTCTCTAGGCCTCGGCCACCCCAGAAGGCGCTCCCGGCTAACCCAGTGCCAGGCCGCAAGAACTTCCCCAGGCCAGGTGGTGCCTCCGTCCTGTGGCCCCCTGCCTCCAGCCCTCAGCCGACCCGGCCCCTGGTAGCACCTGTCCCAAAGGTGAGTCTTCAGAAACCCTTGACCTTCTCTGGGGGCAGAGGGACCCAGGGGGCAAAAATATGATTGAGAAAACAGGCCAGTTCATGCTTCTTGATGTAGGGCTGGACTTCCAGAACAAAAGCAAAGGACAAAAGCTTCTCATTTCTTGGTGCCCGCATAACTGTCCCTTAAATTGGTGATAGAGGTTTTTTGGTTTCATGTGAAAGGTGACGTTTAGGAGGCTGAGCTATGGTAGCTGCAAACCTGGGTCTGCTGCTGACGAGAGAGCTGAGCGGCCCTGAGCAAGTCACTCTCTCGAGTCTCCGTTTCCTTATCTGGAAAGAGGTTTTAGGAAGCAGCAATAGCCAGCCCCACTGGGTTGCTGTGAAGGTCAAGGCAGTTAATTTACATTCACTGCTGACCTATGGGAGGCTGTGCACAAATGGCCCCTCTTAATACCTCTTCCCTGGGGCTGATGTATTCTTAGTCCTGGGGGCTGGGGAGGAGGGGAGCAGGTGAGGAAGCTGGCTGACTGCCCTGTGGGAACTCTGCAGACTGAGCTGCAGCTTTGCTGGGAAGGAGGGTGGCGTGGGCCGGGGAGGGATGGCTCGTCCGCTGAGGGTGGGCATCACCAGGCCTCTCACTGCAGAGTTGATGGTCTGGACGAGCAGGCACGTGGACAGACTTCTGCGGAAACCGTTCTTCTCAGCTGACAGCCTGTCTCCCCTGCCCACCTGTCACAAGCAAGAGGACAGCTCCCCACCAATCCCATTGATCAGCATGGAGTTCATGTCTCTCTCCCTCCGTCTCTTTTTTTCCCCACAGTTTCCTGAATACAGATCACAGAGGGCTGTGGGCATGACTAGCTCGAAAATCTAGACCCGTGTAAAGGGGCTTCTCCCTTTCCTTGAAGACTCAACACCACGGAGGAGCTGTGGCCACAGAATCTGGAAGAAGCATGTCTGCCCACCTCAGAGCTCCTCCTCCCCTCCTCCCCTCCTCCCGGAACCACTGCATCTCTGAAAAATCTCCTTCTTGACTCAGTGCCTCCACGGCCTCTTCAGAGGCCCAGAGTGACTACTGTCCAACGGCACCCAAGTGTTGTTTTGTGCAATATTCAGGCCCTGGGAGGGAGGGGCGCGCGGAAGAGGATGCATGGCTGCTTCTCTCCCATCTGCCCTTCGGATGGCCCCTCACCCCAGAGGTGCCATTCGAGCTGGTGCAGGCCGTGTGAGCTGGTGCGCCCTTTGGGCCAGGACTCAGCTTGGAGAAGCCATCCATCCACATCCTGTGGCGGAGGGTACGCGTGAGAACTTTCCTTTGCTTCCGTCTTCTTCGCAGGTCCCAGGCTGGACAGAGGCCGGGCACGTACCGTCCCTTTTAGCTCTGGGATCAGGAGGGGGTCACTCCAGCCACGGCTGTGGCCCTGCCCAGCGCGTGGTTGAGGTCACAGCTCCTGGCTCTGTGGCCGCAGGTGAACCAGTCACGTCTCCCCTGCCGCACTCCTCCCCCCGACCCCCTGCCCCCATCACCAAACCCCCACACCCCCTTATTCCCACAGGTCACTCTGACTCAGGCAGGTACTATTTGTAGGCAGTGTAGACAGCAGGGGAGCACAGCCAGGCCCCCTCTGAGCCGTCAGGCCAAAGGTTGCGACTCCGCTAGCCCTCGTTCTCGCTCGCTCTCTGTTTTCGCTTCTGTATTTTCCAAGTGCCTCCCGCCTTTGATTTCTCCTTCCCTGCTCAGACCCCCCTAACGTGTGGTGCTGTGGAGAGTGAATCCACAGCAGTCCCGACTTCCTGGGACCTGGTGCTGTGACTGTACGTCAGGGTCCTGCCTGAGGGTTGGCCACGGGATTTCCTACTTTGGTCCTCAAGGGTGTTGACCGGGGTAGACTCGGGCCATGGCTGTGGGGTCGTAGCTTTACTTTCCATGCTGTGTTGTGACCTCAGCAGAGTGTGAATCTTCCTCTGACTCCCTGACCTGAATCTGAGGAAGGTCCTCAGGGATGGTGGTAGGTGCAGGGAAGGGAGCGGACACCCTGGGAACCCCAGCCTGTCCCCAGACCTGGTCACTGGCTTGAGGCAGGACCGCTGTCCTCTGAGCAGAGAGCAGACCTGTCTCTAGAGATCCCTGGAGAAGCAGGCTGGATGGAACAGAGTCTGTGCGGGACCAGCCAGATGGTTTTTCATCCACTTCCTTGTGTTCTTTCCTCTGCTCCTGCCCTCCCTGCAGCAGGGAAGGGGGGCTGTGCGGTGCTCTGCTAGGTGGGACGATTTTCAGAGAGTCGCTGGAGATGTTCTCTGGGACTGTCTCCCACCCCAGAAAGGTGCTGGGCAGCGTGGGGCCTCCCCACCTCCTGCAGTGAACAGACATTTGCTCTTGAAAACCTCAGTGCAAGGAAGAGGCTTGAGTTTTCACTCCCAACCACTACCCTGGGGCCCCCTTATAGTTCTCTGTATACAGTAGGTGCTCAATCAATGTTCTTGGGTTTGTAGACAAGTGGGAGATTTCGGCTGTGCACCTGCGGGGACACTTGGGGTGGATTTAGAAGGAGCTCAGGAAAATGAAGTTCTCTTCCCTCAGGTAGTCAGGTAGTTGTGATATTGGTGATATTCACACCCTGTCTTGCCGACAAGGGGCCTGGTTGCCTCCCATAGCCGATGTCCACCGTCCTCGCTGCCTGATGAGGTCAGGGCACGGCCTTCCATTTAAGTGTGCTACTCTAGATGCCCCAGGCCTCAAGGCTGGGTCCCAGAAAACTAAAAGTGGAGACACCTCCCCCTAAAATCACCGTTCAACCCAACCCGTGCCCCGCCGACGCTCCTGTGGCATGCCCGGCTTTTCTCCCCCACATCAGGAGGTAGAAGGCTCTGAAGTGAAGATGCCACAGCCATTGTGGCTGCATGAGTCTTTTGAACCTGAAGTCCACCCTCCCTGGAACCACACCAGAAAGAGACCCGAGTTGTCGCTTCCTTGGTTTGTTTTTGTTTTCCATTATTTTAATACCACCTCCATCCCATAAAAATTGTACTGTGAACTGGAAGATGGTTGAATTTTTAAAATTTGGTAAGACTTTTGGCAGGCGGTTCTACTTACTGTTTCACTCCTGGCTGTGTTCACGGAGCCAGGAGTCACCATTCTGGCAGGTCAGGGAGGCTGCCCAGGAGCAAGCCTGGTTATTATGGCCCTCTTTTCCCCTCCTGTGTCCATGTGCTGCTTTGAGGTGACAAAAACCGATATGGACTTAGGGGAGGAGAGACTTTATTCTCAGGGATTACTGCAAGATTGGGGAAGGGAGTGTTGTGATAGGGGCAGGGAGCGGTTGCATTAGGAGAATGCGCAGGTGAGCTAAGTGGCTGCAAGATCTGGCAGCATCTCATAGCTCAGAAGGAAGAGGCCTTTTATAGGAGGAAGTGAACGTGGCTGGAAAGAACCGCATTCAGGGACCGTCTTTCTGGTCACCCTTCGGGGAGGGGCTGTAGGCTGGCTCTGGCTGAGGGTGTGTCCATGCTCAGGGTCTGGTGGGGAGGAGAGGAGCTTAACGGAGCCTTGGTGGAGTGACTTAACCAGTCTTCTGTTCAGATGGAGACGATGCAAATCTTTTTAGACGCTAACTTAGCCTCCCACCAGTTTTCCAACCCTAGACGTGTTTTCCTTAAGAGCCTAGGAGGTATCTCTGAAATGTAAACCTCAAGGGACCTCAAGGGAGACTGCACCTTCTCTCCCTGCCACAGTGGGAATTTTAGCCCAGGCACTGGGCTCAGTGGTAACTACCTGCTTGCCATAGGTTATTTTTAGCCTTATTTACTTCTCCCTATAAAAGAAAAGCTCCTTTATGCCCCTGCTCTGAGACGCTTGCAGATCTTACGGTGTCTCATTGTAGATCTGATGGTAATGTTGCAGCCCCATCGCCCTATGGCCGTGGCCCCTTGCTATCTCTTGCAGTAGTCCTTTTGAACAAAGCCTCCCCTTACCTATGTCAGAATTTGTTCTTATTTGGCCGAGGGTATGGAAGACTTGCATGTTTTAAATTGAGAATCAGTTCTAAAGTCAGTAACTGCGTTAAATGTGTGTATAACAGCTCTGCTGGACACCCAAGAAAGCCAAGAGTATGCCAACTGGAAAGGTGCCCCACCCATCCATAGGGAACCTTGCAAAGGAGAGGTTATGCAAAATCCAGTCCAAGTGCCCCCAGAGTCACCCTTCCACGCATCCTCTCTTACCATCCACTGTGTGTACGTACGTATGTGTCTGGGATCCAGGGCAATGTGAATTTTCTTTTTATCTGGGAGATTGTTCACAGAAAACAGATCCTCTTTTCTCTCGTCCACCTATTAATTGTTTACAATATTTGTATATCTATGCAAAATACTTGAATGGGCCATGGTGCCTTTTTTCCTTGTTTGTATTTAATTAAATTGTCATTTGAAACGTTGTCTGGTTTGACAACTCTTTTGTTTGTTTTCATGTCACACTGGCCAGCCTGGACAGGATTCATCACGAAGGACTCCTCAGAAGAGTTCCCACAGAGACCGGCCGTCCAGCCTGTCTGGCCACCATGGAAGAGCTTGAGCCACAGAAAAGCCCTGGGTTTTCCCATGACCAGTCGAGGGAGCTGTTTGTCTTTGCACCTGGACACAGGCTGGTCTAGTTTAAATAGGTCTAGGGTCACTCAAGGCATGAGTGATAGATCTACCTTGAGGATTTGTGAGGACTTAACGTGTTCACGTGAAGCTCTGAGCACTGTGGTTGGCGTCTCGTAAGGGCTCAGGCATTAACGAGGGATGGGTGTCTTCAAATGACTCTATTTCCCAAGTAGCCTTTCCTTCTCTAGTGAAGGCGTGGCTGTAGAAAGCCCTGGAGGCACTTCCTTGGCAGCCACAACTCTCCAGAGATCAGGGACGGGCCCCCCGGCACAAGAGGAACCAGTTTACGTGTCCTGTGTCCAAGGAAAGCCAAGATGTAAGTATCAAGTAAACACACGCAGAGGTCTTTATTCCTGACCCTGCAGACCACGCTCTCAGGGCCCTCAGATTACGGCCATTCTCAAGATCCAACATGTTGCATTGATTTTAGTTACAGAGAGAAATCCACATTCATTAAAAGCTCGGGCTTTGAGGCTGGAGGTACAGGAAGCCAGTCTGTTCATTGGAGCTCCAAGGCCAGCAAGCGTTTTGGCCTGGGCTTGGCTATGCTTAGGGCATGGGATGTAAACACAGGCACGGGTGTGGACTTACACAGGGAAGGCTTTGCACCAGCTTGTGGGCTGAGGGCCAGGTCTCCCTTCTTTACAGATATACTGGCTCCCTTACCTCCCTTTCAATGGTCCGTATATCAAGCCTCACATTCTCGCTGCTGGAAAGAAGATGGGAAGGAAGGGGATGTTAATTCTCTTTCCGGCTGCTCTTGTTTCTTTTGACTGCCTCTGACCAAATGTGAGGGGACCAAAGGCAGTCCCCAAAGCAGGTGGTGTTGGAGCAGTCGTGACACGCCGCTTCCCAGTGTGGGCAGCTCATCAGTGGAGTTGGGGACTTGGTGGCAGTAAGGTCAACAGCCAGAATGCACCCTATGCCAAGCTTATACCCCCACTTGGTCACTGAAATTCAAAGCTGATCCCACCGGCCAAGCCTCTAAGGCTCCAGCCCAGAAGCTACCCAGAGGGGACTTCCCTGGTGGTCCAGTGGTTAAGACTCTGCGCTTCCACTGCAGGGGTATGGGTTCAATCCCTGGTTGGGGAACAAAGCTCTGCATGCCACATGGTGCATCCAAAAACAAACAAACAAACCCACAGAAGTTACCCAGAGCCTTTTCCACCGGGGTTCTTGGTTGGCCAACAGAGTAAACACAAAAGGTAGCCCCTGGTTTCCGGAGAGCCTGTGTCTGCTTTCTGCCAAATCCTGACTTTGTTCCTTACTTTTCTCCCATCTCCCCAAGTCATATTTTGGTTTACTCCTGGAGGAAAAGGAAAGTGCATTCTGCTTGACAGCCAGGCTACTTTTCAAAGCAGTTCAGTTGCTGTTCTCTTTGGAGAATGAGGCAAAATGAAACCCTGGGCTTGGCCAGCAGAGCTTGGTTGGGAAGCACCTTTTGTTGTTATTGTGTTGTTTTGAGTCCTAAGATAACTGCCTGAATGTCTCCATGACTAACTCCTTAGGATGTATCTAGAGAGGGAAGGAGTGGATGGAAACAGATGCTGATTTCCAGGCTGGCTGCTCCGAGAATGGTGCTGGTGGAAGTGTTTCCCTGAGACGTCAGGTGGCTTTCACAGTAAGAAGGTCAGCTGAGGTCTTGCTTCCATCTCTGAAGATGAGGTGGCAAAAGCAACAAGACATTTTACAATAGTTGCGTGTCTGTTAGTTCCAGATGGGAGGCATGGCGAGTGGCTCTCTGGGCCTTGGGGAGCCAGCTGCACTTCAGCCTGGGGCTCAGGAACGGTGAGTCAGCCTCAGGAGGCAAACTAGTGTGAAGGATTCCCTGATGACCAACATTTCAGGGCAGTTCTTGGCTCGGGCTACATTCAGCGGGTCAAATCCTATCTTCTTTCCAACAACATGGAGATGGCACCAAGGAAACAAGTGGGAAGGGAGGTCCAGGGGACCTGCTGGCACCAATGTAAAGTAGGGTATTTGGTCACTGAGGCTGTGTTTCCTGGAAGTTCTGCCACCACTGCTCACTGGGTAGGGATTTTTCTCCCGGAAACAGCGATGAGGTATAAATGAACGTCTCAAGAAAAGAAAGCCCATTGGTAAGAGCTGTGTTGAAAACAACCAGGTGGCTCTGAAGCTGAGCAACCAGGCTGTACCACAGCGCTCACATCAAGCTTTACGAATGGATTATAAATACTTTGGGCTTCACTTCTGGTGATGGGGTGCTGGCGAGTTCTATGCTGTCCACAAGGACGTTCTTGTCTTCGAGTCTAATGACACTGGGCTCTGGGGCAGGAGAGGGGGTTGGGTTTTTGTGCATGTGGGGCAGACTGGTCTGGCTGATGTCCAGGTCTTTGAAAGCGTGAAGCATGAACACACCCAGAATGATGGTGACAAAGCCAGAGAGGGTGCCCACGATGTCCGCAGCCGACATGCTGTACCACTCCTTGAAGAGGACGATGGAGGAGGTCACCACCACCGAGGTGAAGAACACGTAGTAGATGGGGAACACCAGGGAAGTATTATAGATGTCCAGCGCCCTGTTGAGGAAATTGACCTGCGTGCTGAGCGAAAGTGCCAGCACGAGGGACAGGATGTAGGGCAGAGGGTGCCGCACTACTGGCAGCCCCTGGAAGAAGTTCTTAATGGTGATGCCCAGGCCCTTGACGGCAGACACGGAGAAGGCCCCGATCACAGAGCAGATGGCGATGTAGATGAGAATATTCCTTTGTCCGTAACGTGGGGCGATGATGAAGATGAGGATGAGGCAGGACACCAGCAGAAGCACAGCAAACACGATGTACCCTTTGTGGGGGAGGGAGATAACCTGAGCTGGGGGGATGCCATTAGCACCTGGAGCCCCACGGCAATGGGATGTTGCATTAAGAATCTGGGTTCTGGAGTCAGACAAACATGGGTCCCAGTTCCAGCAACACACGTTTTTAATAAAATCTGTACAAGTTACTAATTAAACCCCCCAAACCTCAGTTGCCTCTTTGTAAAATAGGATTAATAATAGGACCTTCCTCATAGGAGCTTTTTTGTGAGATTAAATGAGATAATACATGCAATTGACTGAATATGCCCCCCCCCCCCCATTTATATGCTGAAACCTAATCCCTAATGCGATGGTATGTGGAGGTGAGGTCTTCGGGAGGTGACTAAGTCATGAGGGTAGAGCCCTCATGAAGGCAACAGCACCCTTATAGAAGGGACTCCAAAGAGCTCCCTTGTCCCTTCCACCAGGCAAGGACACAGTGAGAAGATGACTGAACGAAATCTATACGGCCTTGGTCACAGACCTGATTGTGGCCTCCAGAACTGTGAAAAATAAACGTCTGTTGTTCATAAGCCACCCAGTCTATGATATTCCATTACAACAACCTGAACTAAGACGATGCAAACAAGCATTTAGAACGGTACCTGGCACATAATAAACACGTAATAAATAGCATCCATACCTATCAGAATGGGAACCGGTAAGCTAGCCTTAGTACCAGCCCATCAACCTTCTTCCCCGAGCTTGCCTCCTCCTCCTCCAGGTGGCAGCACCTGAGATGGCCAGAACCTAGTCAGAACGTGGTTCACCCCCAGTGCTTTCCTGCTCCCGGGGAGCCTGGAGCCTACCTGTGTCTTTCATCTTGGCAGCCATCTCCACGACCGTGGTGATCTTCTCTTCCATGGGGGCGTGGATCACCATCACTGTGCTGCCAGCTACGCAGATCACACAGCCCAGCTTCCCCAGCAGGTTCAGACTCTCTCCCAGGAAATACGAGGAAAGGACGGCACTGCACGTGAAAGCAGAGAAAGGAATTAGAGCGTCTGGGCCAGCCCCAGTGTTCTGGAGAAAAGTGGGAGCTGAGCAAGGGCTCACTACTCTCACACGTGGAAGCTTTTCTAGATGCCTAGAAAATATTTGAAATAGAAACTTATTTCTGGGAGGGTTACAGTGTGGGCTGGAGGAATCAACAATAGACCTGGGAATTTCTTCCGTTTTAGAGACTGAAAATATCCCCAAACAGAAGAGTTGGAAGAGCTCTTCAAAGCACTCTTGTCTAACTTCCTACCCAATAAGCACCTCTTCTCTCAACGTTGCGAACAGAAGGCTTTCAGCCTTGGCTTGTCTACCTCTGGTGGCAAGCAGCTCACCCCTTCACAAGGCAAATGAATCCATTGTAGGTTCATTCTATTATTCACCCAAAATATGGTAGTTTCTACTTATCCCATATCTATTCCTTGAGCCATACAAAACAAATCCATTCCTTCTTCCATTTGTATATGCCAATATAAACAACCACAGTGACACTTTGGGCACACTTTACATACTAGATATTGTGCTTGGAACTTTCCACTTATTATCTCACTAACATCTTGCAACTCTGAGAAGTAAAACATGCTTATGCCCATTTTATAGATGAGAAAACCGAGTCCCATAGAAGCTTAAATGATGGCATGATCATACAACTAGTAAGAGACAAGCCAGATTTGAGCTCAAGTTCTAATTATAAAGCTTATGGTTTTCTCTCTACACCTCACTGAGAAGAATTCTCCTGACCTCCTTGAGTCTTTTCTGGGCAAAATACCTCCAGTTCCTTGCTGTTCCTTGGTGATGTGACTTTCATTCCCATTACATCCTCCAAATGAGCCAGCAAAGGTGAGGGAAGAAGGGAGGGAAATGAGACAGAACAGGTATGATCGCTGGGGCATGTTTCTGTTTCTTTACAAAGGTGGCATTCGTTTAGGGCAAAAATCTGTTGGCTGACCTAAGGTCACCCAATGAGCCTCATGAGTCCTGCTTAAAGCTATCAGGAAAGAGGGGATTGATGTCTAACCTCCTCTGAGTGTCTCCCATCACTCCTCTAAAACTACCAAAAACATTTTACCCACGATGCCTGTTCACGAGTGCCCGCTGGCATTGGCAAAGGCAAAGGTCACATGGTGGAGGATTCCCTGCCTCTCCCAACTTCCTGGGATGGGAATTTGTGAACTAATCAGATACGCAACAGTGGTACCACAACTACATCATCCAACCGTGCCATGTGAGTCATGGCTCTATCTGGTTTTTGACTGCATAAATGTTGCAAAATTGTCATCAAGCAGTAAAACAAAACAGGAAATTATAGGTATGGGGTGTGGTGGGCTGGGACTTAGCAGGGCTCCAACGTTAGGGTGACAATCAGAGCCAGCTTCAAATGGGGCTCAGGACCCCCACAGAGGAACTATGTTTGTAGCTTGGGAGGAATGGGGCAATGGGAAGCGCACACGTTTAGTATCAGTTATTTTTAAAAGCATCAAACATTTTCCAGGCAACATGGCCTAGTGGTTAAGCACCCAGACTCTGAAATTAGACTGCCTGGGAGGGAATGCTGGCCCAGCCTCCTAGGACCTGGTCACCTTGGCCAAGATGCTTAACCTCTCTTGGCCTCAGGTCTCCCCTCCTTTCTAATTAGTAGGGATGCTGTGAGGATTAAATGAGTTAACATTATACATCTAGAACATTCAGCACATAGTAAACCCTCAATATATGTAAGCCATGGTTACTCTTCAGTGCCAGTTCTATACTGGGCACTTTCTGTGCATTATCTCATTTAGTCCTTGAAACAATATCTTCAGGCAGGAATTATGAACATCCCCACTTAGCAGATGGGAAATTGAGGCTTGGAATAGTTAAGTGACCTGCCATGTAACGTAACTACTAAGTGGCAGAGATAAGGTTAGAGCTCAGTGAGGGTTAATCTAGGGCTTGTACTTTCAATCTGTGTGCTTCTCCTATTGGGGCACCGAAGCACTGAGTGAGGCATTCAGCTTCCACCTGGTTTGGTCTCGGCCTGCCCCTTTTGTTGCCCAGGCAGAGGAGGAGACGCTACAGCAACAGGCAGCACACGATCCAAGGGTGTGGATCTCTGAACGGCACACTGCCTCCTTCTGGGAGCTGGGACTGACCCAGGTCCCTGACTGCAAGTAGCCGTTGAGCCCACGTGCAGTTCCAGACGTTAACAAACTGAAAATAGGGAGAGACAGCAAAAGAGGTAACAGTAACCTTATGAGGATACTCAGTGCTCCCAGAGGTGTGACGACCGTCGCAGGAGCAAATGCGTAGGCCCCGAAGTTGGCAACTTCTCCGGCAGCCACTAGGAAATTAAGGGGGAAAAGAGGTCACAGTGGCTCTGATGCACCATCTCCAGGCCAAATGAGTCTGGGTGGAGACGGCTTCATTCAGTGTTCAACGATTCACAGAATCCCAGACCAGCATTCCTCAAAATCCCGGTCCTTACGCTCTCTCCCTGCAGAATCTGATCTGAAGGTCAGGCCCAGGCTATCCTGACCAAATCCTCCCAGGTTAAAGACAGGGAGGTGGCCTAGAGTCCAGGGTCACACGGTGCCTTCTGGTTCTTGAGGTCTCTTGGCTTTTAGCCTGGGCACGGTTAAGTGTATCTCAGGGACTGCCAATGATTGGTTTGTATGTTTAAGGTAAGCTCTAGAAAGTGTTAATTATCAAATAAAGAAACAGCTACAGTTATTGATTCTCCAGGTATCAAATGGAGAGTTGTGGACAGTACAGACTGATAGGCAGGTGGTTAGAAAGTCAGACATTCCCAAAGGGCCTACTTCTCCCCATATGAGTTTCCAGTTTGCAGGCTCCTGCAAGTGCCTCTTTTGTCTCTCTGCTCACAGAGAATGCCCTGGGCCGGCCCTCTGAAAGCAGATGCTGAATGTGATAGCTCTGCCTAAAAGAGGGATCAAAACCTGACTTCGGGGATTACAAATAGAAAGCTGGCTAATTTTCCATCCCAAAGAATTAGGGTTTGAAAGCCAGAGAGGGTGGGTGGAAAGAGGGGGAAATGTGTGAATGTTAATTTGGGCAAATCTTAGGTGGCAGACCAGCCACATCCTAAGTGAGACAACAATTGCCTATGGAACAGGGCAACTGACTTAGGAGTGCCGGGCTGTGCCCTATAGAAGTCCAGGAGACTCCAAGGGGCAGTCATAGCTCCCTGCGTGCCAAGGGAAGTTGAGAAATTACACCTTTATCATGACCAGCTCTGTACAAACCTCTCTAGGGACAGATGCTTTATGGATGAAAGACTGACTTTGGATGGAGAAAGTGACGTGAGATGTAGGTAAAATGTTCTAACCGCAAAGACCGTCAAGGTTTCCCCCCTAGATATTGGGGCCTTGGATTCATATTTTGCACAGTAGAGACAGAAATGCCCTACCAACCCCTCCTTTCATCTCTGCCTCTGTCATCAATAGAGCACTGCCCTTACCAGCAAAGAAGCCACTTACTGGTGAGAAATCCAGCCCACCACATTGGATCCTTCAGGTAGCCGTAGCCTCCGTCCACTGTAGAAAAGCATGGACACTAAGTTAGAGGTTGGCCCCACTTTCTCAGGACACTTCCTTCTCTATCTTCACTCCCCAGTCTCTAAGGGTTCAGTATATGTCAGCTGTGGCGAGTCCTCCAGGCTTGCTTCTGGGCCCTGCCCTGGGCAAATTCATCCTTTCCAAAGCTTTAAATTCCATCTAGATGCCCTATTTCATATATGCACCCGGATCCTTTCTTCTGAGCCCTGATGTATATCCAGTTGCTTACTTGACAACGCTTGGGTCTCTCACAGGCATCTCAAACTCTGTCCTAAATGTTATTCTTGATTTTTAAATGTTCCCCACTCACCAAATAAAACTCAGTAAGTTGCACCTCCGTGTACCTAGTTGCTTAAGCCAGGAACCAGGGAATCATATCTGACCCTCCCACTACTCGACCGTCTGCACCCAGTCCATCCTGCTGATTCTGTCTCCAAAAAGCATCTCACGTGTGGCCACTGCACTGCCACCACCCAACTCACAGGCACTATCACCTCTGGCCTAGGTTAAGGCAACCACCTCCTTGGATTCCTCTGGTTCCACTCTTGTCCCTTTATAATCCATTCCTTTCATAGTAGCCAGGAGTCTTTTAAGAATTATGTCACTCCTCAGCTTATAGCTGGCCAGTGGCTCCAAAACAGTCTTAGCATAAAGGCCAGAATCCCTAACAAGACTGTTCATAGTTTTGACCCTGCTCACCTCTCCAAAGGCATCTCCTGCCACGCTTCTTACTACAGTCTAGCTGCGCAGGCTGTCTTTGAGTTCTTTGAAAATGATGAGCTCTTTTTGGCCTTAAGAGCTTTGCCACGTGCTTTTCCATGTTCGGAATAGTCTTAACCACATTTCGATATTTCCTTGAATGTTGCTTCCCCTAAAATGCCCTCCCTGACCCTTTTATCTTTAATGTTTCCTCTTGGGATTCTTCTCCTTAATGACACATCATCTATAATTTGATCTATTTACCTTCTGGCATTTCCCCCACTAAAATGGAAGCTCCATGAAGCCGAGAATTGTGTCTGCTTTATTCACGTGATGGACTCAGAGCCTGGCACATGGTCAATACTTAATGTTAGCCATGAGGATGCTGCTGCTGGGTTTTAGACAGTTTCGTGAAAATCCCAAACTTGTATGTCGCTTTCTGTGAATGCCCATTTTTCTAAGATGGTCTTTAACTTTCATTAGGTTCCTAAAGGAGTCAGAATCTCCCAGAAAAGTTAAGTGCTCTGAGAGCATTTTACTCTGAGTTGAAATCTCAGAAGATACTGAAATAGCAGACTGGAGAAAAAATCGATTCCAGGGAAGCTGCCTTTCTGAATGGTCAGTGATACTTGCTCTGCCCTTTCCTGAGTGCAAGCAGCTATTCTTCTGGCACTTTGGGAGGTCTCTGGCCTTTTGAACACCTGGCCAGAAGTGGAGATAGAGCAGCAATGACCACTGATCCCAACTTCATCCCCACACCTCACAGCTCTCCGTTTTAGAGCACAACTGGCTCTAGTTCTGGGTATCCAACTGTCTATCAGGCCCTCCCACTTAGATCACAGTAATATGAATACTAGTGCTTACTCTATGCTAAGCATCTTTTAAAACACACTACACATCTTCACAACAATCTTTAGGCTGGAACTATTCCTATCCTCACTTTTTCAGAAGAGGAAACTGAGGCACAGAAAAACAGTTTTTCCTGCCCACGAGCACATCACCAGGAATCGAGGAGCTAGAATTGGAATCCAAATAGTCTGCTTCCAAAGCTCAGTGTCCCGCAGCACATTAAACTGAACACATCCAAACCTGAACACATCATCTTACTATAAACTGTTCCTCCTGCAGTCTCTGTCTCAGAAAATCGCACCATCGTCTCCCCAGTTGCTTAAATCAGAGAACTCTGAGTCACCATGAGTCATTTTTTCACCCTCCCATTGGAGCCAGGCAACGCTGAACTCAGTAAGTCCTATCTTCAAAATTTATCTCTGGACTCCACCACTTATCTCCATTCCCACTGCAATTTCCTGGCCCATGTTCTATTGTTTTCCTCTGCTAATTGGTCTCCCACCCACCAGCTTTGTCCCCTAATCCATTCTGCACCCAGCAACCAGGGATCTTTTCAAATTGTAAGTCAAACTATGTCACTCCCCTGCCTAAAACCTTTGTCACTTACAATTACACTCAAACTCTGGAGCTCGGTTTACAAGACCTTTCGTGAGCTGGCCCTCACGGCATTGCTTACTCCTCCATGTTCTAGCCATCCTGAGATAGTTTCAGCTTCTCATATCACTCACGTCTCTCACCCCTGGGCCTTTGCACATGCTGTTCTTACTCCCTGAAATACTACATCCTTCTCTTTTCCTTGTTATCTCCACATCATGTAGGTCTCAGCTTCTAAATCAATTCTTACAGAAAACCTCCGCTACCTCCCAAGCCTGGCTTGACACGCCCCTCCAAAATATGGCCATAGCATTCTATATTTTTCGCATGATAGCACTTAACATGCTGCAGAACAACTGTTTATCGACTTGCCTGTCTCTCCCACTCAACTCAATGCCCCACCAGGGCACTGTGTCCCCAGGTCTGGCATACAGCAGGTACACAATGAATGATGATGAAATGAACAAATTATTTGACATAGGATTCCTTTTCTCAACAATTGTTTCATGGATACACATCTTATTTTCCCAACAAGCAAATCCCTGTGGACAGAGACTCAGTAATTCCTTTGTAGCCTATACAGGAGCTCAGATGGATAGTGAGGGAGGACACAGCAGTGTCTGACATTGCTCTGGCCAGAGGGATTATATTCCCATTTTGTAGGGAAGTTGTGACTTACCTGTGATGATGTAACTGGTAAGAAATAAAACCAGGACTAGACCTGGGGTTTCTGATTCTTGGCCCTGAGACTTTTCCCTGTCTTCCCCCCAAATAACGGATCATGCAGTTCTCAGGAACCGTTGGATTATAAAGGAAGGTCTCCTGCTGGTGGACTGGACTCCCAACGGGACTGACAATGAGCCTTCTGTGCCCATCTAGGACAGGCTCTCAAACTGCTACAGACCCCATGAAGGGAGGTTCCCAGGGCTGGCTGAGGGCTTGCCTCCCAGCACCCCATCCGCCCCTGCTCTCAGGAGCCTACCAGCCCGTGTGGCGCCCGAGGCCACCAGTCGCTGGAGGCCCTTCTTCTTGAGGATGACACTGCTGCCGACGAGGAAGCTGGACAGGATGGCCAGTCCCAGGCCGACATAGAAGCTGTAGTTCTGCCTGAACCTCTCCTGCCAGCTGCTGGAAGTGACATTGCCGGGCACCTTGGGGCTAAGGTCACCGACGATCTGGCACAGGACTTGTTGGGAGGAGCAGTACAGGCTGATCAGGGAACCTAGGGAAGACCACGGTGAGAGAGTCACACTGGGGACAGTTGCATGCTTTAAAAATGTTGGAATTGGCCACTGTTTCAGACCCCATGCTTCAGCTGCTGCCGCACTCCATCCATACCCTGGGCCCCAAACTAAAAAGAACAGTCACTACTCACTGAGTGCTTACTGCAGGCTAGGGACTTTAGCTTCGTAAACTCAAGTTCTTCCAACCACGTGTCAGATAAGCGCTGTCTTTAATTCCCATTTCATAGATGGAAAATGGAGGCCATGAGAGGTTAGGAACCTTGCCTAAGAATACAGGCTGTTTGACTCCAGAACTCCAGTACCTCACCCCTAAGCCAGACTAATGCCCCCCCCCCACCCCCAACACATACCAAACAGGGTCCCCCCAGCTCTCAGGCATCCTTGAATCCAACCTCCTGGCCTCCACAGGAATCCCCTCCCAGCCTCTGGGCACATGGGCCTCCAACAGCTCAGGACCACACAGGGATTCTCCCCTCCCAGAGGCCTCTTCATTTATGTATCCCTAACTCCAGCCACAGTGGAGAGTCCTGACAGGTAACAGGAGGGAGTGAGGCTGGAGTCCACAGCCCCTCCTAAGCCTGAAGATGATGAGATATGAGCATCCTTGTTTGTAAGAACTGAGCATCCCCAAGCCTTACTTCGAAGACCTCTGTTGCTCATGGTCAGTGGCTGGGGCCTCCTTCAGGCCTCAGAGGGATCAGTGTCCCTGCCACCCCATGCAGGATCTGTCTTTAGCTCTCTTTCCAAGTCCTAGAGTCCGCGAGAGTCAATCAGTTCTCATGCCCTTGAGCCAGCACACTGCTGCTGGCTCTTCTGACACAAGCACCAAGGACAACAGGACAAACTTGGACACGAGGGGCAGACCCTCAGTCAGGAGAACTAAGTTGCCTAAGTTCAAGGAAACAGAACACAGCATAGGCAACAATCCTCCGGTGCTGGTACTCACAGGGCCCGCTGCCTGGGGCTTCCCAGGAGCATCCCTATCAATGAAAGTGCAGAGTGATCACGTCCAGGGTTTTAGCTGAAGAAACTGGGGCCCTGATAAGCTCGGTAACCTGCCTAAGGCTACACTGGTGGTAAGTGGTGAAGCCAGAATTGTTTCCCAATCCCCCATAATGCCAAAGTCCATGTTCTCAGCCCCCACCCCCACCCCCACAAAGCAGGCGGCAAGGGGGATGGGGTTTCACCGAGCCTTTTGAAGCTTATCTTAAAATATGAATTCATTACCAACATTTAAAAATCAGGAGATTTCCCATGAAAGTTCAGCTTCAGGGCTGCTTTGCTGCCTTTGCTGGGCACACCGTCCCACAAGCAACAGTTGGCTGCAGCTCAGCACTGGTTTTGCCCCTAGACAGGGCACACTCTTTGCAATTCCCCTCAGCCCATATCCGGCTCCCTTCAGTCATCTGTGTTATGTGCTGGGCCCCTATAACCATCTGAGTCTGGGACCTTTGGTGGTAGAAGGTCTTTTTCAAACTGTGTCGCAAAGACCCAGGCTCCCGTGCCAAGGATGTAAGCCCGGGTCAGGCACGTCTCTTCAAACCAAGCTAGATCTCCAGGCCTGCGCTAGAAGGGCCCAAAGTCTGAAAGGTTAGGCAGCTTTAGCTTTGGCATCTCTGGAGCAGGGAGTGGCAATTTGGCCAAAGTAAGGGCAATTTTGACCTTTCTTCCACAGCACAGAAGCATGGAGCAGCAGAGCTGGAAGAGCCCTTGGAAGGCATCCCGTCTAACCCTCTTTCTTTTCAGCTGGGAAACTGAGGCCCGGAGATGGGGATGGATGTGCTTGAGTCTCACAAAAGCCTGGTGGCAGAGCTGGGTCTGGAACCCACCAGGGGGTGCCCATGTGTCTTTTGCATGTCTCTTTCCAACGCCTGTGTCACAATCCAGAGGAGACGAGACAAGAAATCACCTGGGTCCCTAATCAAACTTGTTCCGACTGCTCATTCCTGTTCCTCAGCTAGGGCAGGAGTCGAATCCTGGGAGTTCCCTGAGTTCAGGAAAAGAGCCAGAACCTGGGAGGAAGTGGGTCAAGCAAGGCAACTCCCAAGAGGAAAGCGACTCCCAAGAGGAAGGCCAAGCCCACTCCCACGCCCTTGCCCTGCCCTCCTGAAGGTACATGTCCAAAGGGTGGGCTTGGCTGTTTGGGGGAGGCCTAGGCACCCAAGGGGCACAGTGCCCTCAGTTAAGTCAAGTCCTCCCATAGGGGTAAACAGAAAATGAGAGAGGGCTGATGGCCAAAGGAAACCCAGTTCTGGGGGGGGGGATGCTCATCTGACAAATGGGTGTTGGGCCAGATGATTCCTGTTTCTCTTCCAGAATATGCTAGGACTGGGGAACATATTTTTCCCAGGGGAAGGTGAGGAAAATGGACTGCCTTGTCGTTCAGAAAACCAAAGCCAGCCAACACCCAATAGACTAGCTTGGAAAGCTTCCCTGGAAAAGAAAAGTTAGAAAAACAGGGATATTCCACAGGCTACAATACCACGGCGAGGTAGGAAAATGGAGGTACACCAAGAAAGGAGGTGGGCATAGTGGTAGGAGCACAGGCTTTAGAATTCAAGAGCCCTGGGTCTATATTCCATTTCCGCACTGTGTTACCTTGAGCAAGTTCATCAGACTCTTCAGAGCCTCGGTTTCTCTATCTCCAGAATGGCGACAGTAAAGTAATAATATCTACCTGCCTTCTAGAGCTGTGTTAAGGATTAACTGGGATAATGCAAGTAAAGAGCCTAGTCCACTATCCACGTTCATAATAAGAACTCGAGCAGAGAGCCCAGCACCTTCCCTTATCCTTTCCCTCCTTTTCCTAAAGGATGTGGGTTTGGGGGTGATAAGCCTCTGCGTCCCCTCCCCTGCCTTTGGCGAGCCTCAGGGAGACAGACCTGGGCAGGTACTGAAATCTCAAGTAACTTTACATAAAAGACCCGCTCCCCCCCGCCCCGCCCTTGGTAGACCACCTCCAATGGCTAAAGCCCGCCCCCTCCCTCCCACGCCCGCCCCCTTTCTGCCATTGCCCCCTCAGCCACCCAGCGCCAAAGAGGAGGCGGGTCTGCCAGAGCCCCGCTCCTTTCCAAGACGGGCCTGAGAACTGGGCGGGGGACAACGCGTGCGAACCCCCTCCCGGGTTTTGGGCCGCCAGGCAGGAAAGGACGCAGAGGAAAGGAGCAGCAGGAAGGGAAGGCGAAGCGCAGAAGGCACCGGGTCCCCGCCGGCCCCACGCACCGTTCTCGCAGCTGGTGTTGCGGGCCGGCAGCTCCATGGGGCCCTGGGCGCTCGCAGCGACTCGCGGGCGGACGGCGCCCTGGTTCCCCCGCTCCGGAGCAGGTGGCCGAGACTTGTCCCCCGGCGTGGCCGGCGCGCGAGGAGCCGCCGGGGTCGGGGCCCGGGGGTGGGGAGAATGACGCGCCCCAGAGGGGGAGGGTCCCTAGGGAGGAGCCACCCGGACTCTTGGACAACTTTGTGGGCCGGGGGCCTCGCCCTCGAGCTGCCTGCAGAGGGGCGCATGCCCTCCTGGGGCACGGAGGCTGCCTGGCTCCCGGAGAGGGAGTCACCACCTCGCCCATGGCAGGACGCGAGGGGGCGGGTCCCCGGGCGCCGCCCCTCCGCGCGTCGCCGACCGGCACCCAGTTCCGCCCCCAGGGACAGTTGAGGGGCTCCAGGGTGGCTGGAGAGGGGGCAATTTTCTGGCCGAGGTGGAAGTGGGAAGGTTGGGGCTAAAAGGGGGGCACTGCTGCCAGGTGGGGCTCTCTCGGGCCATGGGCATCCAGGACCCCGGGTTTTTTCCTTCCTGCCTGCCTTTCTGGCTTCCAGCCTCCCGGCCTCCCTGCCTTATTCATTCATTCAACGTAGGTCTGATCTGCACTGGGGCACTAATAGGCCACAGGCTTATAGTAGGCGCTCAAGAAGTGGTAGATACATATATGTGTAATGAATTGGTGACAGAAGCTTGGTAAATTGAATGAAAGAAAGAAATGAAGTAATTGGAGATCAAAATGAATCAGACATATTCCCTGTCCCCCAAGAACCTTACATATTGGGTTGGCCAAAAAGTTCATTCGAGTTTTTCTGTAACATATTATGGTCCCATAGCCAATAAGTGAGGGACCCAGGAGTAAAAAGAGTTGCTATGTCCCCAATCTGTCTCCCCAGCCACCACCCTCCATGCGCTACTGGTGGCCTTCTACCTGGGCCTCAGAGGATGGGTTCTCCTAGCATGTGGCTTCCCTTAACTTGCTGAATGACTTTAAAAAGTCATCTTCTCTCCAGAAGGATCAGTTTCCTTATCTGTCAAATAAGACAGCCCTTCCTGCTCCTTTGTGTGTGTGTGTGTGTGTGTGTGCGCTCGCGTGCGTGTGTGTGTGTGTGCGCGCGCGTGCGTGCGTGTGTGTGTGTGTGTATCTGCGTAGAGTCCGGGGTGGGATGGGTAGGGCAGAGGTTAGAAAGGAAAGGGAAGCCATAGGTCTTGCCCGCATGACAGATCCAAGTTCATGCATCTTTACCCCTAACACCCAGGCCTATCCCTAACCTTGGAGGGATGCGGCACCAGAGTTCAAATGGAGGTGAGTACTTCCAAGACCAGCATGAATCGGAACATGGAGGAGCCAGAAACCGGAGAGTGGCCCTACTGGGAAATGATACTTCATTATAGAAAAATGAATGTGTCCATGCTACCTGAGAGGGAGGACTTGACAAGAGAATCTAGTTTGTCTTCTCTCTTACCTAAGCATTTCTGCTGCTCAGATCCAACTTGTGCTATAAAACACTGCCCATCTCTGAGGCTGGCCAAGGTATAACCTTCAAACTCTCACTGCATTCAAACTCCATTGCTTTTGTTCCAAGGACATAGGACAAGAGAGATGGAGTGCTTCGCTTTGACCTGGGCTTTTTAAGTTACAAGAGAAGATGTGTGGTTATACTGCGTTGGCCAAAAAGTTTGTTTGGGTATTACTGACAAACCAGAAGGAACTTTTTGACCAACCCAATAGTTGCCTTGCTCTGCAGCTGAGCCCAGATCCTGGGAGACAGATACACATGTGTTCTTTAATACATTAATTTTATATGTGTTTGTGATTTGTGGAGCTGCCAAATTTCATGGCATGGGGCAGGAGCCCCCTTGCGCAGGTTAAGGGCAATACTGAGTTCACCCAGTGCTTTGAGGCAGGGCTTTTCAGTGTTAGGTGGATTTTATGTTTTAGGGCAGTGGGCTGAGGTGGAAGGAACTGGGATCTATTGGAGGGCCTTCCATACCCTCTCTGGGCCTCAGGGTCCCCATTTGTTCTAGGAGGGGGTGGGGCCTCCCCAGGGCTGGCATCCAGCATCCTGGGAGTGCAGACATAAAGGGCCCCATTGAACTGCAGGCTCCTCGGCTGCTGTCCTGACAAAGCCCTTTTCTCCCTGAGCCACAATAGCCTTGTCAGGTAGGTAGCAGGGCCTGCAGCATTGTCTCCCCAGAAAAGAACAACAGGGTTCACTGTCCATCCCAGGCTCAGTATCCCAGGGGAGGGCGGGTAGCTTTGGAAGAGTCTAACCAGCGAGAGACAGATGGGCTCTGTCCTTAGCCAGCCAGAGACGGGTGAACCAGCCACATCTCATTTGGTCACTTACAGGAATGAGCAGGAAAACAAATTTACCAAAGCCCAAACTCTTAAAAATTTGGCTTTTTAAGGGGATGTCCAAATGTTTTATGTTATAGGGCTGCACTTTCCAATATGGTAGCCACCAGCTCCATGTGGCTACTGAGAACTTGGAAAGTGGCTAATCTGAATTGTGCTGTATGTGTAAAACAGGCACTGTTAACATTTTCAGCCAGATAATTCTCAGCTGTGGGGGGCTGTCCTATGCACTGCAGGATGTTTAGCAGCATCCCTGGTCTTTGCCCTCTAGATGCCAGTAGCACAGACATACCTCTACCTGCCTTCCTCTACCCCTCTTGGTTGTGATAACCAAAAGCACACCAGACAATTGCCCAAATCACCCCAATTCAAGAATCATCCAGATTTCAAAAACTAATAAGAAAAAAGGTGTAAAATATCTCATTAAATAATTTTCTAAGTATTGATTACATGTTGACATGATTATTTCTTGGATACACTGGGTTAAGTAAAATATATTATTAAAATTAAGTTTCTCGGGGGACTCGAAGGGGGGGGAGTCAAGGAAGGGAGGGAATACGGGGATATGTGTATAAAAACAGATGATTGAACCTGGTGTACCCCCCAAAAAATTAAAAAAAAATAAAAATAAGAATCAATAAAAAAAAATAAATAAAATAAAATTGTTTCTCTATTTCTTTTCACTTTTTATAAAGTGGCTACTGAACAATTTAAAATTATATATAGAATGTGGCTCACATTCTATTTCTATTGGACAGTGCTCTTACAGAGGAAGAGACTGAGGGCCAGAGAGGGAAGATGACCAGTGGCAGGTCATGAAGCAACAGAGAAGCAGAGTCAGGGTTCCAATCAGGTTTTCAGACTGGCACCTCAGACCAATGCTACTACTCCCACACAGCTTCACAGCTGAAAGGAAATCCCAAAATCAATGCACTGCGTGTTTCCACCATGGTACAGCTGAAAAGCACTGAGTGAAGAATAAAGAGTAGAGACGTGAGTAATAGGAATGCTATTTTTAGAGGACTTGCTATATATTATATGCATGCTCGTTTAATCTTTGCAACAACCCTGGGAAGCAAAGGTTTATTATTATCCCTATTTTCCAAACAAGTGAGGACACAGCCTATTACACGAGAAGCCAAGAATCAAATGCAGTCACTCTCTTCGATACCACATGCACGACTTAGAGTCCCAAGTCTAGTAACATCCCATGAGACTTGGGTAGGCCACTTCTCCTCCTGGCATCCTACACTAGGTAAAAGGGCTGGAAAAGATGTAGTTTATGGTCCTTTCCAGTCCTGGAGAGCTGGTCTTCTGGGCAGGGAGGGGAAGGACAGAGGGCTGTCGCCTCCTTCCAGCTGACCTGGAATCATGGGAATCTAGACAGTCAGTATGCAGAGGCCAGCCACGTGGTTTCCTAGGATGGCTGCTGTCCTCAAAAAGAGATTTACTGTCTTATGCTCATAAGGAACATAAGAAATAATGCTTGGAATGGACACAAGTTCACTCAGACTGGCCCTAAGAAGAGGATCATGCCCAGAGATGGGGTCCAAGTGCAACTGGCATCAATCATGATTAATAAAACAGCACAGTGAGGGACTTCCCTGGCGGTGCAGTGGTTGTGAATCTGCCTGCCAATCCAGGGACACAGTTAGAGCCCTGGTCTGGGAAGATCCCACATGCCGTGGAGCACCTAAGCCCGTGTGCCACAAATACTGAGCCTGTGAGCCACAACTACTGAGCCCTTGTGCTGCAATTACTGAAGCCTGTGCACCTAGAGCCCGTGCTCTGTAACAAGAGAAGCCAGCACGAGAGGCCAATGCACCGCAATGAAGAGTAGCCCCTGCTCACAGCAACTAGAGAAAGCCCACATGCAGCAACTAAGACCCAATGCTGCCATTAAATAAATAAATTTATTAAAAAAAACCAAAAACAGTACAATGAGTCCTTCCTCTGTACACTAAGCACTTTGCAGGCATTGAGTCACCTGGTCATTACAATCCCTTACTCTGGGTACCATTCTAAGTCCCGTTTTTTAGATGAAGGAACTGAGGTTCAGAGAAGTGAAGTGACTTTACCAAGGTCACGCACAGTGGTAGGGACAGAACTTCAAGCTGGGCTTGGGTATCCCCAGAGTAGTGCTCTTAACCAAGGCACTGGTTTGAGGAGGCCGGAGCCTTCTTCCCTGACCTATTCCTGGTCCTCCTCTGTATGGGGTAGCTAGCAAGACAGGCACCAGAAACTACATGGAATGGCTATACAATCTTCTCATCAGCCATCCTTCAGAGTTAGAGCTGGAAAGCCTCAAGGAATCCACCCCTTAGTTGGCAGATGGGGAAACCGAGGCACAGAGGGGGCGCAGTCATGCCAACATCACTCTGCTAATTTGTGGCAGAATAAGTACTTCATTCAAAGTCGCTAGAATCCCAATCCAGCACTTTTATCTCCTACTATGCTTTCTTTCTGGGCAGAAAGGACTGACCTTAGGGCAGATAATAAGAGGTATTACTTTTGGGCCACTTTTTAAGGCTGAGCCAGTGCACTGAGAATTTTACAACATTATCCCATTTACTCCTCACAATAAGCCTCTGAGTTAGGTACTGCTATGATTCCTACTTCAGAAATGAGAAAACAGCCTCAGGAAGGTGACGTAACTAGTCTGTAATTAAATAGTGGGGCCATGATGAAACTCAGCAGGCTGATTCTAGAGCCATTTCTTGACCGCTCTTCTCAGGCTGATCACACCGTGTTTATGGGATCCTCCATCAGAACGTCTGCTTACAGGTGGAAGAAGCTTCACGTTACGATGCAGGGCAGAGCTCACTCTGAGGAATGTATGTGGAAGGGCAGCATTGCTTGGCCTTGGTGTGGGTGTGCAGAGAGCCTAATGCATTTTGTGTATGGAAAAGAACTTCAGATCTTATCTAAAACCAGCTGGAGTTAAACGTAATAATACTGATATGAACTCCTAGTTGCTGCACGACTTCTGTGCTGCAGGTGCTTTGTGTGTATTAACCTCTAATCCTTACAGTAATCTCGCGAGGTACATGAAGTTATCCTAGTTTTACAACTGATGACAGTGAGACGCTGAGAAGTCTGGTGACTTGCTCAAGGTCACGCAGATAAGAAATGGCTAAACTGGGATTTGAGTGGGTCCTCAAAGCACTGACTGCAGTCTCATCCTCATTCCCCCCTCTTGCTGGTCTGAGTCGCTGCTCAGGTCGGCAGCCGCAGGGTGGGAGACCGTGGTGACACTGGTTCCCAACACCTCTTTGAAGGTGCAGCACCTGGTACGTGGGAACAGGGAGGGTAGGGGCACAGTGAGATTCGTGGCCAGAGGGAACACTGATCCAAAAGTGGGAAGAGTCAACTCAAAAATGAAGGACAAATTTAGGCTGTTTTCCCTTTTGGATTTTAAAAAATAAGCCCATCTTGGACTCTGATGTCTGGTATTAAAAAAGAGTCAGGCCATGTGAGTTCTGGTCCTCTTTCTGCCACTAACATATCGGGACCTGGCAGGTCCTTCTCATGTGGGTCTAAGTTTCCTCATTATGCTATGAAAATGAAGGATTTTTGACGATATTTTTCTTGGTGGGAGGCGGTAGGCATCAAAACCTTTTTTTCCAAAGTTACATGAAAGGACAACACATAAACCTCTTTAAAAGGAGCTTCTTTCGTTGATTCAGGGCAAGAGACTGGAAACTTGTGCTTTGGCCTCTGTGCTGTCTCCCTGCTCAGGAGGCTGTTGAAGGGATGCCCGTGGGCTCAGGACTTTCTCAGTTCTCCAGGGCCATCTGTCAGAGCCCTGGGACACAGGCACATTGATGCCGAGTAGGTCTGAACACTTCTGGGTAAGTGGAACCATCTGAGTCTCAGGGGAAATTCCCACACACTCCCAAGTGGCATGCAAGAGGAGGTGTGAAGTGGAAGAGGTGTTTTATGTTCAAGATGGGGACTAGCTCAGCCTCCTTTAGGGATCCTGGCGGGGAGGGGTGGGGAAGAGCAGGTTTGGGGTGGTCTATGGATCTCACCTCAGCCACACATGGTAGCTGTGTGGCCTTAGGCAAGTTACCACCTTTCCTGGGCCTGAGTTGTCCTACCTATAAAATTGAGATAATGATGATACTGGTAGTAATAAAGTTACTTCTTATTGAATACTTGCTCTGTGCAAGCACTTCCTGGGTATTAGGTATTATAGTGGCAAACCCTCACAATACCTTTTTTTTAAGCCCTTTATTGGAATATAATTGCTTTACACTATTGTGCCAGTTTTTGCTGTACAACAAAGTGAATCAGCTATATTTATACACATATCCTCATATCCCCTCCATCTATCGACTCCCTCCCCCAACCTACCCAAGTCATGACCAATCATCGAGTTGATCTCCGTGTGTTATGCAGAAGCTTCCCACTAGCTATCTGTTTTATTTTTTTATTTTTTTTTTTTTTTGGCGCACGGGCTTAGTTGCTCCGCGGCATGTGGGATCTTCCTGGAGCAGGGATTGAACTCATGTCCTCTACATTGGCAGGCGGATTCCCAACCACTGCGCCACCTAGGAAGCCCTAGCTATCTGTTTTAAATTTGATAGTGTATATATGTCAATGCTGCTCTCTCACTTTGTCCCAGCTTCCCCTTTGCCCCCCCCCCCCCCATGTCCTCAAGTCCCTTCTCTACATCTGCATCTTTATTCTTGCCCTGTCACTGGGTTCATCAGTACCATTTTTTTAGATTCCATATATATGAATTAGCATAAGGTATTTGTTTTTCTCTTTCTGGCTTACTTCGCTCTGTATGACAGACTCTAGGTCCATCCACTTCACTACAAATAAATAAATTTCATTCCTTTTTATGGCTGAGTAATATTCCATTGTATATATGTGCCACTTCTTCTTTATCCAGTCATCTCTTGATGGGCATTTAGGTTGTTTCCATGTCCTGGCTATTGTACATAGTGCTGCAATGAACACTGTAGTACATGTTTCTTTTTGGATTATGGTTTTCTCTGGGTATATGCCCAGGAGTGGGATTTCTGGGTCATATGGTAGTTCTATTTTTAGTTTTCTGAGGCCCCTTCATACTGTTTTCCATAGTGGCTGTACCAACTTACATTCCCACCAACAGTGCAAGAGAGTTCCCTTTTCTCCACACCCTCTCCAACATTTATTGTCTCTAGATTTTTTGACGATGGCCATTCTAACTGGTGTGAAGTGATACCTCATTGTGGCTTTGACTTGCATTTCTCTAATGATTAGTGATGTTGAGCATCTTTTCATGTGTTTGTTGGCCATCTCTATGTCTTCTTTGGAGAAATGTCTATTTAGGTCTTCTGCCCATTTGTGGATTGGGTTATTTGCTTTTTTGGTATTAAGCTGCATGAGTTGCTTGTATATTTTGGAGATTAATCCTTTGTCCGTTGCTTCGTTGGCAAGTATTTTCTCCCATTCTGAGGGTTGTCATCTTGTTTTGTTTATGGTTTCTTTCGCTGTGCAAAAGCTTTTAAGTTTCATTAGGTCCCATTTGTTTATTCTTGATTTTATTTCCATTATTGTAGGAGGTGGGTCAAAAAGGATCTTGCTTTGATGGATGTCATAGAGTGTTCTGCCTATGTTTTCCTCTAGGAGTTTGATAGTGTCTGGCCTTACATTTAGGTCTTTAATCCATTTTCACTTTATTTTTGTGTATGGTGTTAGGAAGTGTTCTAGTTTCATTCTTTTACATGTAGCTGTCCAATTTTCCCAGCACCACTTATTGAAGAGGCTGTCTTTTGTCCATTGTATATTCGTGCCTCCTTTGTCAAAGATAAGGTGCCCATATGTGCTTGGGCTTACCTCTGAGTTCTCTATTCTGTTCCATTGATCTTCCTTTCTATTTTTATGCCAGTACCATACTGTCTTGATTACTGTTGCCTTGTAGTATAGTTTGAAGTCAGGAAGCCTAATTCCACCAACTCTGTCTTTCCTTCTCAAGATTGCTTTGACTATTTGGGGTCTTTTGTGTTTCCATACAAATCGTAAGATTTCTTGCTCTACTTCTGTGATAAATGCCATAGGTAATTTGATAGGGATTGCGTTGAATCTGTAAATTGCTTTGGATAGTACAGTCATTTTCACAATGTTTATTCTCCCAATCCAAGAACATGGTATGTCCCTCCATCTGTTTGTGTCGTTTTTGATTTCTTTCATCAGTGTCTTAGAGTTTTCTGCATATAGGTCTTTTGCCTCCTTAGGCAGGTTTATTCCTAGGTATTTTATTCTTTTTGTTGCAATGGCAAATGGGAGAGTTTCCTTAATTTCTCTTTCTGCTTTTTCGTTGTTAGTGTATAGGAATGCAAGAGATTTCTGCACATTAATTTTTCCTGCTACTTTACTAAATTCATCAATTAGTGCTAGCAGTTTTCTGGTAAAGTCTTTAGGGTTTTCTATGTAAAATATCATGTCATCTGTAAAGAGTGACAATTGTACTTCTTTTCCAATTTGGATTCCTTTTATTTCATTTTCTTCTCTGATTGCTGTGGCTAAAACTTCCAAAACTATGTTGAATAATAATGGTGAGAGTGGACACCCTTGTCTTGTTCCTGTTCTTAGAGGAATTCTTTCAGTTTTTCTCCATTTAGAACGATGTTGACTTTTGGTTTGTCATATATGGCTTTTATTATGTTGAGGTAATTCTATGCCCATTTTCTGGAGAGTTTTGATCATAAATGGATGTTGAATTTTGTCAAAAGCTTTTTCTGCATCTACTGAGATTATCATATGGTTTTTATCCTTCAGTTTGTTACTATGATATATCACATTGATTGATTTGTGTATATTGAAGATCCTTGCATCCCAGGGATAAACCCCACTTGATCATGGCGTATGATCTTTTTAATGTGCTGTTGGATTCTGTTAGCTAGTATTTTGCTGAGGATTTTTGCATCTATATTCAGCAGTGATATTGGCCTGTAATGTTCTTTTTTTGTGACATCTTTGCCTGGTTTTGGTATCAGGGTGATGGTGGCCTCGTAGAATGAGTTTGGGAGTGTTCCTCCTTCTGCTATATTTTGGAAGAGTTTGAGAAGGATAGGTGTTAGCTCTTCTCTAAATGTTTGATAGAATTCCCCTGTGAAGCCATCTGGTCCTGGGCTTTTGTTTGTTGGGAGATTTTTAATCACAGTCTCAACTTCCGTATTTGTGATTGGTCTGTTCATATTTTCTATTTCTCCCTGGTTCAGTCTTTGAAGATTCTAAGAATTTATCCATTTCTTCCAGATTATGCAATTTATTGGCATATAGTTGCTTGTAGTAGTCTCTCATGATCTTTTGTATTTCTGCGGTGTCCGTTGTTACTTCTCCTTTTTCATTTCTAATTCTGTTGATTTGCGTCTTCTCCCTTTTTTTCCTGATGAGTCTGGCTAATGGTTTATCAATTTTGCTTATCTTCTCAAAGAGCCAGCTTTTAGTTTTATCAATCTTTGTTTTTGTTTCCTTCATTTCTTTTTCATTTATTTCTGATCTGATCTTTTTGATTTCTTTCCTTCTGCTCACTTTGGGGTTTTTTGTTCTTCTTTCTCTAGTTGTTTTAGGTGTAAGGTTATGTTGTTTATTTGAAATTTTTCTTGTTTCTTGAGATAGGATTGTATTGCTATAAACTTCCCTCTTAGAACTGCTTTTGCTGCATCCCATAGGTTTTGGGTCTTGTGTTTTCATTGTCATTGGTTTCTAGGTATTTTTTGATTTCCTCTTTGATTTCTTCAGTGATTTCTTGGTTGTTTAATAATGTGCACAATATCTTTTTGAAGGTATTATCCGTTTTGCAGATATGGAAACTGAGGTATAGAGATGCTAGGTAGCTTGCACAAATTCACATAGATCCAGCTATCAAAGTGCAGAGCTAAGATGCAAACCAAACCCATTTTTGTTTTACTCTAAAGATAGCATTTTCACCTGCAATGTATCACCTTCTTAAATTAAACCTGCCTCAAAGGGCTGTTTTGAGAATCATGAAAGACAACCTAGGTCATATTCACAGCACTGGCTCAGTAAATGGGTTCCCTTTCCTGTCTCCTTGCTAAATGCCCCAAACTCCCTTTCAGGCCTGAAGGGGTCCATGCATATCTACAAGTCCCTCTCTTCCCAGAAAGTGAAAGTAAGGAAAGGCAAGAGAATTCTGTCTGATCTCAGGAAAAACTACCTTTTTCCTACAAACAAGCATCTCTAATGAGCGTTTCCCCAATTGTGTTCCATGAAAACACCTCTCCATGTTGTTCTGTGTTCAAAAAAGTTTGGGAAATGCTACATCCTCAACCTTTCTCTTAGAGATGCTAATTGTTTATTAGCATATTAAAGTCCTTGAGAAGTCCTGCTATAAAGAATTCTGCTTAATTTAGTTCAACCCAGAGTGTTCCAAATCCCACTGATCATGGAATCCACCCCCCACCCCCACACAGCACCCACATAATACTATTAACACCTGGTTCTAAGGAACACACTTGGGAAAGAAGCTGAGTCTTGTCCATTTATGCAGATAATACAGCTAAGGGCCAGAGAGCTTGCATGGGTTGTCTAGGGTCACACAGCTACCTGGTGATGGATTCTTTTGTAAATGAAGCCTTATTTTCAAACTCACTACTGAGAAGCAGGACAGAATAGTGGGTAAAAGCAGGAACCTGGAGTTGGACAGTCTGGGCTTCTATCCTGGTCTACCATTCTCTAGCCAGGTGCCCTTGAGTAGGTTACTGAACCCCCTTGGACCTCGATGATATGGGGACAATATGGCATATATCTCATCAGGCTAATTGGGGGAGTCAGTGAGTTGATACTGGCATGACGAAGCTAGTCATTCCTGTCTCTGCTGTAGTTTGTGCAAGACGAAGTTCACCTGAGTGACGGTGGCACTGCAGGTGAGCTCTACTTAAGAGAGTCTACTGCAGGGGGGAAACTGCTTTTGCTGCATCCCATAGGGATTGGCTGGTAGCTTTGAGTTGTCCTTTCTCCAGCCAAAGCTCCCAGGAGAGGGGTTTCCTACCACCTGCCACTGGGGCCAGGCCTCTTGGTGCTGCGAGACCAGACAGTGTCCACATGTCTGCCTCCTTGCTCTCCTGTATAAGCTCTGAGAAAGTCTTGGCAGAACAGTCAGTTTGTGACCCAGGAGCTGGAGTAAGCAGTAAGCTTCATACAAGAGGCACCAGCTTTGATACAGACAGTCCTGGCATCAAACCCAAGCTCTGGACTTCCTACTTGTGGGATTTTGGCCAAGTCACTTAACTTCTCCGAGTCTCAGTTTCTCTATTTGTAACATGAGGATTATAGTAAGACCTACTTCCTAAGTTTGCTCTGAGGTACCAAGTGATGATAACCGATGTTAAATAGGTGCTTACTGCATGTCAGGCACCGTTAAAACAACTGCGGATAGCTAGTGTCATGGTGGACTATTCTCCTGGAGCTTATATTCTAGAAAGGGTAGATGTGCGACAAATATGCAAATAAATGTAAAAGTATTAAATCAGAATGTAATAATAGGTACAAAGAAAATGAAATAGGGTAAGAGGCAGAAAATGACTGATAAAATGGTCTGGGAAAAGCTTACTGAGGTGGTGATGTTTAAAGTAAGATGTGGCTGACAAGGAGGGAATCATGGGAATATCTGGGGGAAGAGCCTTCCAGACAGAGGGAATAGCTAGTGCAAAGACCCTGAGGTACAAGTAAGCTAGTGCAAAGGCCCTGGCTTCTTTGAGGGATAGAAGGAAGGCCCTTTTGACAAGGAGCAGGAGAGGAATACAAGATAAATCATCCACTCCTAGTACATACCCAACAGAAGTGAAAACACGTGCACATAAAAACTTGTACACAAATGTTCATAGCAGCATTAGCCCCAAAGTGGAAAGATCCTAAATGTTCATCAACTGATAAGTGGATAAACAAAGTGTGGGACATGCACTCAATGGAATATTATTTGGCCACAAAGAGGAATGAGGGCCTGATACCTCCTGGCACAACATGCATGAATTTTGAAAACATTATGCTAAGTGAAAGAGTTCACATAGTAAAGGCCACATATTATATGATTCCATTTATATGAAAGGTCCAGGATAGGGAAATCCATAGAGACAAAAAGTGGATTAATGGCTTCGGGGGTTGGGGGGGAGGGGAAGTAGGGAGTGACTCCTAATGGGTAGGGGGGTTTCTTTTTGGGGTGATGTAAATGTTTTGGAATTAGATAGAGGCAACTGTTGTACAACTTTATGAGTATATGAAAAACCACTGAACTGTACACTGGAAAGGATAAACTATGGTAAATGGATTGTATCTCAATCCAAAAAAAAAAAAAAAAAAAAAAAAAGCCAGAGGGCTAGGAAGAAGCCAGCTTAGAAGCTAGGCTGAAGAGCTTAGGGTAGGTTCTCCTGCTACGCCCATATTACAGAGGAGGGTCCAAGCACACAGAGAGAGTAAGCAACCGGCCCTGGGGCCACACAGCTACAGAGTGACTGAGCTGGGATTCACACCTAGGGTGTCTGGATCAGAGTTCATTCTTTTATGTAAAGCTTTTATATGTACAGCACAGGGCCTGGCATTCATCCACTAAGCACCCAATATATGCAAGTGACAAATATATTTTGGGGTTGGAGTTTCAGTTTCTGGACTCCCACCCCAAGGGGCTTTTACTCTCATTGCTGGCCTCCACTCGCTGAGCTGCAAGCCTCCCATTTGCCTCTTACCAAGGGGTGAGACAGAGGACCAGACGCCTTGCCCTGCCCCCTTGGATAGATCCACTGCCACGAGCATCCAGTCCTCACTGGCTGCTAATTAACTTACTGCCAACACAGTCACACTGGAAATTCTGGTTTGCAAGCCGGGCCTGGAAGAGAGGTTCCAAAGGAATCCAGAGTGTTGGTTAAGGTTTCTTCATGGCTTGTCAGGTGGGGCAGGGGACTAAGCTGCCCCTCCACCCTGGAGGACCTCCGCCCTGATGGGGATGGGGATGTAAGGTGGGGTGGGGGGGGGAGGCGGGGAGCTGCAGGCTCTGGACTGGCTGCAGGCCAAGTCACTGGGCTAATAGAAAGCCACGCCTTTTTAAAATTGAGCTAAAAATCGACGACTGGAGATAATTATCTACATTTTGCTGCCCAAAGAAAAACGTCATTGTTTGTTTTGTGACAGGTCCAATAAATATATTTATGCCTCTCCAACTCCAGCCTGCATTTCCAGAGTGCCTGGTCTGCACAGAGTTGTCTGACCTTGAGTCAAACCCCAGAAGAACCATGAGCGAGTGCTCCTCATTTTAGGGAAAGGCCTCACTGGTAATTTTTAACTTTTTAGGGGTCCCACATCCCTTTAAGAATCTAACAAAAATTGTGAACACGTGGTTCAGAAAGATGCACACACTTACATACACACACCACTTTGCACTGAATTTTAGGGGGACTCAGGTTAATAATCCTTGGCTTTTGGCCACAGGAAAAAAAAATTCTAAATTTTTAAATGTACATTTTTATTGAAGTAACATTTCTTAAAGAATAGTGCACAAATATTAAAATGATATGTGAAGATCACTGTAATTTTATGTATGTATACAGCCTTGTAACTGCCATCCTCATAAGCATACAGAATATTTCCAGCCCTCACAATGACCCAAGGAAATTCTGACACCTTGATTTTAACCTAGTGATTAAATCGGAAGACTTTGGTCTTCTGATGTCCATAATTGTAAGATAATAAATTTGTGCTCCTACAAGCCACTAAACTCACAGTCATTTTTTAAAGCAGTAATAATACAGGGTTACATCCTCTTTTATTTGCACCGAGAGTAGGAAGGTGCTTGATTCCCCAAAACACTGTGGAAGGTAATGCATGCATACTATCATTTGATTATTGCAGTAACAGCAGAAATAGGTATTATCACCACTACTGCTCTTATCCATGAGGAATCTGACGTTAAGAGAGATTAAGAATGTGCTAGTTCCTAGACTTCGCTAGTGGCGCAGTGGTTAAGAATCTGCCTGCCAATGCAGGGAACACGGGTTCGATCCCTGGGCTGGGAAGATCCCACATGCCGAGGAGCAACTAAGCCCATTCACCACAACTACTGAACCTGCGCTCTAGAGCCCACGAGCCACAACTACTGAAGCCCGTGTTCTGTAACTGCTGAAGCCCATATGCCTAGAGCCCATGCTCTGCAACAAGAGAAGCCACCGCAATGAGAAGCTCGCACACTGCAATGAAGAGTAGTCCCAACTCAGGCGCACAGCAACAAAGACCCAACACAGCCAAAAGAAAAAAGAAACAAAAAAAAAAGAATTTGCTAGTTCCTGGCAGAGCTGGGTTTTCAAGAATCCAGCTTTTAACCAGTTACTCCTTTTTGCCCCCTTTCTTGGCTAAGGAGGATCCCAAGAGAAAACTAACACCACCATGAACTGCCCCATGCCTCCCCCAGACCTCACGCCTATTCCGTACTCTGTTCCCTTCTGGAGTCTGCCCCAGTCCCTTCTGCCTCTATCCCAACTCCAGTCCTCCCTACCGCCCTATATAGTACAGTCATCATGTCCACAGTCAATGCCAGACAATTAGTCCTTTATTCTCTCCTATGACAACAGCTGTTTTAAGGCAGGCTAACTTGTTGACACCAATTACATGGTGAGCTTTTTTGAGGGGACAGGGGGATTGATGCCATCAGCAGACACAGATGGAACACTTTCAATGTGTTACCTGTTGTGAAAGGCACAGGCTTTATGGTGGTGAGCAAGACAGATGCAGCCTCTATACTCATGGATGGTATACATGAAATGGTCACACAATTAACACTGAATTGTAATTTTGATAAACGGCAAGAAGGTCAAGTACAGAATGCTCAGAGAGTATTTAACAGAGCAACTGGGACCTAGGTATCCAGGAGGAAGAGTGTTTTAAGTGAGGCCTGAAGGATGAGGGAAGGCCTGAGTCCGTGAAGATGGGGAGGTGGGGGTGATATAGGGGCGCATTGCTGGCTGACAGGGGCAGGTGTGAGCATCTCAAAAGGGACAAGGGGGAGCCTGGGACCTCAGGATGAACTGTAAAGAGCCCTTGGTGTGGTTTTAACCTGTATTGGTTTCTGAGCCTGGATCTTCGAGTATAGGATGGGGATGCTGATGACAGGGGAGAAAATTAAAGGAGAATATATGGCAGCTGTGGATGGGCTGAACCCAGGAGATCAGTCCCTTCTCCACTGCAGCCCCAATGAGTCCAGGGAGCTCTCTCCAGCTTAGGGCTGGGCTTCTTGCCAGAAGTGTTTAAGAAATGCCCCAACCAGGGGCTCTTTGATTTCCCCCTTTCCTGTTCATCTGAAACTCCAGAAGGCAGACATCTCTGGGTTTTATTCTAACTAATGAGGGTGGAGCTTAAGGGCTGCATATTTTTAGCTCTGATAACATCTCAGAGCATATTTTCCCAGGGAAACCCTCTGCTTTCCCCATTCTGCCGGAAGCTCTGGACTAGTCAGACAAGCAGCATCTGGGAATGTGGGGAACAGGCTGAGAGGGGAGCACAGGCTGAGGAAATCAGAGGAGACCAAACCAGACAGGAAGTGGGGACTGGCTTTGGGGGCTGGTTACTTTCCTTCTCACCCAGAGGGAAGTGTGTCTTCGTCCCTTTCCCACCTCTGGCTTATTCACCTCAGGGGAACCAAAGGCAGGATCCGAGCAGCCCCCTCCCAACATTTGCAGGGTCAGGGGCAAAAATACCACATCCCAGATGTCTTTAAATAAGTAGAAGTTCTAAATCACACGATTAAACTCTTACAAAATATGCTCTGTCTTCCTGAAGACAAAATATACTTTTATAACACAAAATAAGGTATACATAAAGTCATGGGTTTCATATGACTGTAAGTTGATAAAAATACCAAAGATGACTGAATTTAATTATCATTGTGTATTTCTGGACATTCTGTTATTGGACAGTGATGTTTGCTAGGCTAAAATAAAGATGTGATTCATAAATTAATATGTATTTATTCTATAAAACGTTTCTTGCCTTCATTTTAACATTATTATGTTTTTATAATCAAGATTCCCACACCCATGCACCTATGGTCAGTTAATCTAAACAAATGAGGTAAGAATACACAATGGAGAAAAGACAGTCTCTTCAATAAGTGGTGCTGGGAAAACTGGACAGCTACATGTAAAAAAATGAGATTAGAACATTTCCTCACACCATATACAAAAATAAACTGAAATCGTTTAAAGACCTAAATATAAGACCCCAAACCATAAAATTCCTAGAAGAGAACATAGAACACTCTTTGACATAAATCATAGCAATATTTTTTCTTGATCTGCCTCCTATGGAAAAAGAAACAAAAGCAAAAATAAACAAATGGGACCTAATTAAACTTAAAAGCTTGTGCACAGCAAAGGAAACCACGGACAAAATGAAAAGACAACCTATGGAACGGAAGAAAATATTTGCAAACAATATGACCGACAAGGGGTTAATATCCAAAATATATAAACAGCTCATACAACTCAATATAAACAAACAACACAATCAAAAAATGAGCAGAAGGCCTGAACAGACATTTTTCCAAAGAAGACATATAGATGGCTAACAGGCACATGAAAAGATGCTCAACATCAATGATTATTAAAGAAATGCAAATCAAAACCGCAATGAGGTATCACCTCATACCTGTCAGAATGTCTATCATTAAAAAGTCAACAAATTACAAATGTTCGTTAGGATGTGGAGAAAAGGGAAGTCTTGTACACTGTAGGTGGGAATGTAAATTGGTGCAGCTGTTTTACTATGGAAAACAGTATGCAGGTTCCTCAAAAAACTGAAAATAGACCTACCAGCAATTCCATTTCTAGGTATATATCCAGAAAAAAATGAAAACACTACTTTGAAAAGATACATGCACCCCCAACGTTCATAGCGGCACTATTTACAATTGGCAAGATATGGAAACAACCCAAGTATCCATCAACAGATGAATGGATAAAGAAGATGTGGTATATATTCACAATAGAATACTACTCAGTCATAAAAAAGAATGAAATTCTACCATGTGCAGCAACGTGGACGTACCTAGAGACTATTAGGCTTAGTGAAGTCAGTCAAAGACAAATACTGTATATCACTTATATGTGGAATATAAAAATTGAAAATGAATGTATATAGCAAAATAGAAACAGATTCACAGATACAGGAGAAAAGAAAAAAAGCTAGTGGTTACCAGTGGGGAGAGGGGAGCAAGGAGGGGCAAAATAGGGTATGGGATTAAGAGATACAAACTACTATATATAAAATAGATAAGTAACAAGGATATATTATATAGCACAGGGAATTATAGCCATTATCTTGTAATAACTTTTAATGAGTATAATGTAAAACTACTGAATCACTATTGCTGTACACCTGAAATATAATACTGTAAATCAACTACACGTCAATTAAAAAAAAAGATTCCCCCTGCCCCGAGGTACAACTGAAAATAAAAATTTATATATTCAAGGTGTACAAAATGATGTTTTGATATACGAATGCACTGTGAGATGATCACCACAACTGACTTAATTAACACATCCATCACCTCGCGTAGTTATTCCCCCTTTTTTTATGCAGTGAGAACACTTAAAATCTACTATCTATAATCAAGATTTTTATCTAATTTATATTCTATTGCCAGTAATGTCAATTTATACAACCTTTCTTGAGTTGCTATAACTCAGAGAGTTTTAATATTAATTTCAATATGAAGAGATTCTGTTCTGGTAAGGGGTAGCACATGAAATTATCAATAAAATTTTTAAAGCAATAACTAGATTCAGAAACAAGCCATGCATTTTATATATTACATTCAACAACTCTTGAGGGCATGTATAATTATTGTTATTACAGAAAATATTACACATTTACATTTTATTAAATAAATGGATTATATAAATATTCCTTACATTACAGTTTTCATTGTCTTTTAAAGCAATATCTAGAGCATACAGTAATTCTTGAATTGTTCTTTCAAATCTTTCAGTTCTGGAATATTATGATAAAAGCAGTACATGGCTCAATTTTTTCTGACCTCCCTCAATCAAGACTATAATTTGACCTCTAATGGCCAAAAAATATAGTTTGTAAACAAGTTTGGGATTATTTGTATGTGAATCTTCTTCCTCCTAGTCATGCAAAATATTTTTGTTGCATTGTTTGTGTAATTTTATATTTCACTAGAAGGCCATTTCTGCTGCATACTTCACCTGCATTTTTGTTTGGGAAAGCCACGTTCTCTAAAATTTATAGAACTATGTCTTGCTCCTCTTAGACAAATTTAGGTACCTTTTTTGTAATGTTAATATAATAAAAATAGTAAGCAATAGTTCATAGTGAGTATATACGGTGACTGTAAATTCAAAGTTAATTTTATTTCCCCTCAAGACCACAGCTCACTCTTTGAGAATCTTCTGTGATTTTATTGAACTCTTTTAGTGGATCTTTAACCTTTTCTAAACTAAATCTGATTAACAGCATCTTGTCAGCAATTCCATTGAGCGTGTGAAAGCGGTTTTTAAGGAGAAATCTGATATGTTTCACCAAATGCTCTATCTCTGAACAGCTCTGTGAAATACTGTACATAATCTTTTTGGCTCCAAAAAAAAAAAAAAAAGGACATTAGAGGCACAGATGTAACCATGTTTCCTAGTAATAAATTCAAACTATGTGCTGTATGTGGCACAAAAAATGCTCATGGTTTTTCAGCTAAAAATGCCATAATGGTAGGCCAGCCTTCTTTTCTCTTACCTACATACCTCTGTTTGAAGGCTTGAAAATAGTGAGTGTTCAAGAAGCATTTCTCAAAGCAATGGTATCCCAGACTTCAAACAGTCCAAGGCCCCAGAGGCAGCACCTCCCCCAGATCTGTTCTTCTCTTCTCCACTGTTATGGGCTGAATTTCTGCCCCCACTCAATTCATACAGTGAAGCCCTAACCCTCAGTAACTCCAAACTCTCCATTTGGAGACAGAGACTTTAATGAGATAATTAAGGTAAAATGAAGTCATATCCATGGGCCCTAATCCAATGTGACTGGTGTCCTTAGGAAATTATGATGCAGACACACACAGAGGAAAGACCACGTGAAGACACAGGGTGAAGAGAGACACCTAAAAGCCAAGGAAAGAGATCTTAGAAGAAACTAACCCTGCTGACACCTTGATCTTGGACTTCTAGCCTCCAGAATTGTAAGAAAATAAGTTTCTGTTGTTTCAGCCATCTGGTCTGTGGTATTTTGTTATGGCAACCCTATCAAGTGAATCCACCCAGCTACCCTATACTCTCCCATCATGAAAATGCTTCCCCTTTCCACCTGAATTCCTTCAATACTTTGCCACATCCCTGCCTCCCTAATTGTGCCCAAGTGTCACGACTGCCCATGTGTAAATGGGAAGTTAAAAAACTGTCTTAACATTGATTTCCACAACACTTAGCCCAGTGGTTTTCAAAGAATGTTCCATGAGAGAATCATTAGTGTGGCAGAGAAAGAAGTGTCCAAGGTGATAGCCACCTGGGAGATGTGGTGCTCCCAGGCTAATTAAGCTCTGTAAGACTCCTCAGAGCACTGCCGATCTTCAAGATGGGAGAGAATACGACACATTCCCTAAGTGTATTTGACCATGGAACTTTCTTTTCACTGCACATCTCTCTGGACTAATAGTGCTCCAGTGACACTAGGTCAAATATACCAGCCCTAATGATGTAAACCCTTGGAGGTGGTGACACATGGCTGAGAAAGATTTTGAGTTTGTGAAGTAGGCAGGCCCCTCAAAGTACACCAGGAGGAAATGAACTAGAACTGGGATATCAGAGCTGGAAGGGATCTCAAGTTATTTTGTCCATCTTGAAGATGCGGAACTTGAGGCCCCAAGAGATTTAACAGCTGCTCAGGCTGCAGCAGTGGGGAGCCACTAATGTCCTAGGCATTAGCCACTAATGCCATCTCAGTGGCTGGTCTTTAGGAAAGCTGGTGCTGTGTAACATGTGAGGCTCCAAGCACCGGTGTTGGTCTTAAACACATTCCTCTAGGGCCAATCCTTCTGATGAGTGTGAAAGGTACCCAGGTGTCTTCAGCCTGGGAACTCCCCTGCCACTATGCTGGGCCTCTCCTGATACCATGCTCTGCTGCCTTACTGACCCACAGCACCCCGAAGTCCACTAACCAAATTCCTAAGTCTAGTTTTTGAGTCCAGCCTGGCTGATCAATTTATTGTAGTGTAACAGGAAAAGCCCAGCCTTTGGAACAGGGTTCTAATTCCAGCTGTCACTTAGTAACTGTGTGAAAATAAACACACTTTACAGTTTCTCTGTCAAAGGTGGGATATAACACAAAGTGATTGTGGTTAATTCAAAGGAATGGATGAATGGGATTTAGCATGCTGCCTGCACACATCAAGCCTCATTAAATACTAGTTCCCATGCTTCCTCTTAGAACTAGGGATTTATTGATAAATGATATATATGGGATAGGATAGAAAGCCCAGAACTAAACCCATGCACTTATGGTCAACTCATCTGCGATAAAGGAGGCAAGAATATATAATGGAGAAAAGACAGTCTCTTCAGTAAGTGGTGCTGGGAAAACTGGACAGCTACAGGTAAAACAACGAAGTTAGCACGTTCTCTAATACCATATACAAACATAAACTCAAAATGGATTAAAGACCTAGCTGTAAGTGATAAAACTGCTAGAGGAAAACATAGGCAGAACACTTCTTGACATAAATCGCAGCAATAGTTTTTTTGGATCTGTCTCCTAAAACAAAGGAAACAAAAGCAAAAGTAAACAAATGGGACCTAATTAAACTTGAAAGCTTTTACCCAGCAAAGCAAACCACTGACAAAACAAAAAGACAACTTACTGAATGGGAGAAGATATTTGCATATGATATGACTGATAAGGGGTTAATATCCAACATATATAAACAGCTCAAACAATTCAACATCAAAAAAAAAAAACCTGATTAAAAAATGGGCAGAAGAACTGAAGAGGCATTTTTCCAAAGAGCACATGCAGATGGCCAACAGGCACATGAAAAGATGCTCAACATTGTTAATCATCAGGGAAATGCAAATGAAAACCACAATGAGATATCACCCCACACCTATCAGAATGGTTATCACCAAAAAGAAAACAAATAACATGCTGGCAAGGATGTGAAGAAAAGGGAACCTTCTTACACTGTTGGTGGGAATGTAAATTGGTGCAGCCACTGTGGAAAACAGTATAGAGGTTCCTTAAAAAAACTAAAAATAGCGTTACCATATGATCCAGCAATCCCACTTTGGGGCATACATCCGGAAAAGACAAAACTCTAATTTGCAAAGATACCTGCATCCCAATGTTCAAAGCAACACTATTTATAATAGCCAAGACATGGAAACAACCTAAATGTCCATCAACAGAGTAAAGGATAAAGAAGATATGGTACATATATATACACACACATATATACACAATGAAATATTACTCAACCATTAAAAAAAAACAAAATAGTGCAATTTGCAGCAAAATGGATGGACCAAGACATTAGCATACTAAGTCAGTCAAAGACAAATAAATATATGATATCACTTATATGTGAAACCTAAAAAAATTGATGCAAATGAACTTATTTACAAAACAGAAATAGACTTACAGACACAGAAAACAAACTTATGGTTACCAACGGGGGGGGAAGGAGGAAGGGATAAATTAGGAGTTTGGGATTAATAGATATACGCTACTATATATAAAGCAGAAAAATAACAAAGACCTACTATATAACACAGGGACCTATATTCAATACCTTATAATAATCTATAATGAAAAAGAATCTGAAAAAGAATAGATATATATGTATAACTGAATCGCTTTGCTGTAATATCTGAAACCAACACAACATTGTAAATCAACTATACTTCAATTAAAAAAATAGATTAAAAACAAACAAAACAACACCCAAAAAACAAGACTAGGGATTTAGGCTGTATAGTTACACTGTCAGTCTATGAAACGCCTAGGCTCAGGAACCATCTCCAATATCTTGCCCAGTGCAAGTCAATCTATAAGGATGTAATTCCCCCAGTGAGAAAGTAAAACAAGCCATTAGTTTAGGGTGCAATATCTTTATCTTCTTTTTCTTCCTCCATTCTCTTTCAGGTTGTATCCTTAGTCATCAGTTTTCACATAGCCTTCCACAGATCAACTAGGACTAGAATATGACCCAGAAACAAGACAAGACACTCATTTCACTAGTTTGGAAGCAGTTTTAATGGAGATGGAAATGTTTATCGACTCAACACAGGTACCCCAAAATACAAAGCAAAATATCATCTTCAGCTGCATAGCAAATATGATTTAAGAATTTAACATCATTTGATCACAAGCGTAAATATAAGTCACCATAAATAAATGTAAATTCATTGTACAAAAATCCCCAACAACTCTTAATACAAATATGGTACATTTGACAGTTTCTGAAACAGAATTTTTTAAACCTTTTAAAACCTAAGATTTTATTTTTCGTGGTTCTTAGATACACAAAAAATCAAAAGGGGCGGAGGGCAGTAACACCAGGAAAAAAAGAATATTAAACCGTTCGGTGTTTGTAAATCAGTGCTGCTGGTGAGCCACGGAAATGAAACGTCTCTCCTCAAGGTGAAGACCTCAGTTTACTGGGATCAGATCTCTTGGGGATAATGGGATTCTACCCAGAGGGTCAAAATCAGGGTTATGAATGCAGGGTGGCAGGGGCGGGCTGTTGAAATAGCAACATCATCAAACGAGTGATCCAAATCTCCACAAAGCAATGGTCAAAGATTCTGAATGATCTCCAGGACTTTATAGCCAGTCACCTATCTGAGAGAGTAAGCCAGCTACTGTTCCCAGACAGGACTGAAGATTCGGAAGGCTCTGGAGCTTAGAAATTTTATGTGGGTTTTGAAGGTGAGTTTTATCGTGTTATTCTCCCATGTGGTGTAATGCCTCCCTTTTGCCTTTGGGAAACATCTGTGGTCATCAAGATAAAAAAATGAGAAATCAGAACAGGAAGAGGCAGCTCCAGAGAGGAGAATCTGACAGCTTCCACCCTGACCCAGTTTCCTTCCCTACAAATATTTTCTTGCATGGCTCAGAGGGAGCTCAAAGCCCAAGGTGGGTAGTGCAGGGGGCCTCTACAGCAGTGGTCCTCAGGTTTTCATGTTCAGCAGAACAATTCAGCTTGTGGCAAGGGAAGATTTCTCAAGCCTGCTCCCAGAGATGCAGAATTAGTGGGTTTGAGGTAGGGCCCAGGAATCTGCATCAAACGTGCTAATCTCAGGAAGTCCTGACGGAGGTGGCCTTTGGACCACACTTGGTAAGCCCCACCTCTCCTTCCTGGTGAGCATGAGTGGATAACACAAACCTCTTGCTATGGACACTTCCTTGCTCTTGCCATGGGGTTGAAGTGGGCCATGTGGTTCATGGAAACCATTTCCATTCATCTGCCCTGAGGGAGGAGATTATTATTGTTCTATTTTCTCTTTTTTTCCTTCCTGGGCTGGGGGAGAAGTATCAAATGTCTCACTTTATATGTTCTTACAAGCTCAGGGTCACAGATTCCCTTTAATGATGAGGCACTCTGCAACGAGACATTCACTTGCCAAAGGCTTCCATCCTTCTAAACAGTCTCCCCATGCTTGATGGGAGATTCTGCAAGGAATTTTGGTTCAGTCTGGGAAAAGGAAGTAGATATGTCTCTGTGAGATATATCCCATACCTCAAGATCTAAGTTATAGAACATCAAGGAAGTTGAGAGACAAAGATAAAATGTCTCCAGAATCTTTCACCTTCTAGGACAACGAAAGTCCCGATTCACTAGAATAAGATTCCTCTTTGGGATGTATTTTGGTATTAAAAGCTCATTGACAAATCTTATTTATATTCCTTACCTCCTTGACCCCAAGATGTTCCTGGCTTCTGTTAAAATAACCCTTTAATATTTTCTTTTTTGTGACAGATTCCTTGAGAGATTCTGTGTCAAGAAGTGGCCCCTAATTTGGTCGCTGGCTAATACTGTGGGCAGTGCATGCCTGGCTTGTTCAAAGATGCAGCCCTAGTGTCCACTGCCTTGGGTGACTTGGTGCTAAGTATTTGCTCAATGAATAAAGGACCCTTTCACCATCAAGCTGATGAGATGCTCTAATAGCTTTCTGTTTTGGATGATGGAATTCCTGGCTGTGTTCATAAAAAATGCTTCCACTCAGCAGGCCTGACCATCTTCTTACCCCAATTCCACTCACCCATTCCATTTGTGAATGCATTTCTGAGTTCCCTCTAGGAGTACCCTGAGAGGGGGGCCAGGATGTGGTTTTGGGAGTCCATGGAAGGGCAAAGACAAAACCACAACACCATCTACCATGGTACTGATACCAGGAACCTCATCTCCCGTTCACCATGGCTCTCAGCGCCTGGTCCAGGAGTACTCCTGGTGGTAGAATCCCTGGTGTCCAGAGCAGAGGAAGATGCCATCTTGGGAAGCGGGTGTAGGGAGCCAGAGGAGGTAAAGATGCTAGAAGTGGAAGCATGCCTGTCAGGTTATGCTGACACCTTGGGACATCACCACACTCTTTTCTCCATCTCTAAGACTTCAGTCCTGGGGTCACACGTGGGCATTGGGTTGGAGGTCGCCATCTGGGAAGGTCTTGGGAATCAACCATGGATGTGGGGACCATGAGATGGAGAAAGGGTGAAACTAGGGCTCTCAACACAGCTGCAGGAAAAAAAAAAAGAAAAAAAGAAAAAAAGCATATACTGCCCTGTTTCTTTTCTTTTTTTTCATTTACACTATGGAAAAACCACCATGGAGATGTCATGGGAGAGCATGCACAGGCCCAGCTCTCGGGAGGTGCAGATGTGTTTGGGGAGGTTCTTATTTGCTTCCAGGTCCATCCCACATGCTGTCCAGTCGGACCCTGTTGCGGGCTGGCTGTGGCTTTCTCTCTCCTGCTTCTTTTCCTCCAGGTCGAGGGTCTGCAGGACCTTCCACCTAGCAGGTGGTGGCCAGGGACTGGTGGATGGGTGGTTGGAAGCAGCGCACATGCTCCACGGTGGAACTGTCCGTCTCCACTGACTTCATGTACTTGTTCAGGATGGCAAAAACCTCATTGTTCAAGATTTGGTACTTCCTGATCCTGTCTGCCATCTTCTTCAGGGGCTGCAGAAGGACAGGGACGTGCAGGTTAGGGGTGGGGGAGGGGACAGAGAAATCAAGAGCAAGGGAAGAATTCAGTTGAGGGTGGGGTCTGGGGTCCTGATGCTTCAATGATTATGCCACTCTCTTGCTTAAAGGCCTTCTATGGGTGCCTAGAGCTTGACAATGAAATGTGAACTTGACCATAAAGCCCTCCGAATTTCAAAACTTACCACAAAGCTACAGTAATCAAAATAGTGTGGTTCTAGTATGAAGACAGACACATGGACCAACGGAATAGAGAGTCCAGAGATAAACCCTTTCATATATGGTCAAATGATTTTCGACAATGACTTCTGCCCACAACATTCAACGGAGAAAGAAAGGTCTTTTCAACAAACGGTGCTGGGAAAACTGGATATCCACATGCAGAAGAATGAAGCTGAGTTCTTACCTTACACCATATATAAAACATTAGCTCAAAATGGATTAAAGACATAAACATAAAAGTGAAAACTACCGGGGGGAGGGGGTTAAGGGGAAGCTGGGACAAAGTAAGAGAGTAGCATTGACATATATACACTACCAAATGAAAAATAGATAGCTAGTGGGAAGTTGCTACATAGCACAGGGAGATCAACTCGATGATGGGTGATGACTTAGGGGGGGTGGGATAGGGAGGGTAGGAAGGAGCTGCGGGAGGGAAGGGATATGGGGATATATGTATAAATATAGCTGATTCACTTTGTTGTACAGCAGGAACTGGCACAACAGTGTAAAGCAATTATACTGCAATAAAGAGCTTAAAAACAAAAAGTGAAAACTGTAAAACTCTTAGAAGAAAACAGAGGAAAAGCTTTATGACATTGAGTTTGGCAATGATTTCTTGGCTATGACACCAAAGCATAGGTAATAAATAATAAACTGGAATACATCAAAATTAAAAACTTATTTGCATCAAGGGACGCTGTCAACAGAGTGAAAAGGCGACCCAAAGAATGAAAGAAAACATTTTCAAATCACATATCTGATAAGGGATTAATATCCAGAATACAGAAAGAACCCCAGCAATTAAATAACAGCCAAAAAAACCCCAAGAACAAACCCCAAACAACCCAACTAAAAAGTGAGCAAAACATTTGAATAGATATTTCCCCAAAGAAGATAAACAAATAGCCAATAAGCACATGAAAAGATGCTAATATCACTAATCATTGAGGAGATGTGAATCAAAACCACAATGAGATACCACTTTACACACATTAAGATGGCTATTTCCAAAAATATGCAGAAAATAACAAGTGCTGGGGAGGATATAAAGAAATTGGAACTCTTGTGCATTGCTGGTGGGAATGGAAAATGGAGAAAGTCACTATGGAAAACAGTATGGTGGTCCTCAAAAAATTAAAAATAGAATTACCATATGATCCAGCAATTCCAATTTTAGGTATAAACCCAAAGGCAATGGAAGCAGGGTCTTGAACAGTTGTTTGTACACTCATGGTAATAGCAGCATTATTCACAAGAGCCAAAATCTGGGAGCAACTCAAGTGTGTATCAACAGATGAATGGATAAAACAAAATGTGGTGCATACAGACAATGGAATATTATTTAGCTTTTAAAGCAAGGAAATTCTGACACATGCTACAACATGGTGAGCCTTGAACGCATTATGCTGAGTGAGAATTCCACTTATATGAAGTAGCTAGAGCAGTCAAATTCATAGAGAGAGAAAGTGGAGGGGTGGTTACCAGAGGCTGGGGGGAAGGGAGGATGGGGAGTTAGTGTTTACTAGGCAGAGTTTCAGTTGGGAAACATGAAAAGTTCCTGAGATGGAAGTGGTGATGGTTATACATCAAGGTGAGTGAATTTAATGCAATAAACAGTTAAAAATGATTAAACTCTACTGAACTGCACACTTAAAAATAGATAAACTAGCACATTTTATGTTATGTATATTCTACCTCAATTTAAAAAAAAAAAAAACCAACCTTTATGAGGTGGCTCCTGCCTCTTTTTCCTCTCAGCTGGTCCTGGAGACCCACGCTTTGTTCCAGCCATACATCTTCATGCCTCTGTGCCTTTGCTCTAGCTGTTCCCGCTGTCTAGAACATCCTGCCCACCCTGCACCCCTTCTGCCTGGCTGTTTGCAGCTGGCCGTTCTGGACTCTGCCCAAGCATCACTGGTGGGGGAGCCTTCTGAGGCCCCTCCCCAGCCCCTCAGCCTGGTTTAGACAGTCCTTCCTGATGCTCCCACAGCAGGCTTGCCTACCCCACGACAGTGCTCATGCCATCCCCGCGCGTGCACAACTTTCATGTTCGTTCAAAGTTTGTGTGGTTGACAAAGCAGCATTAGCAGAGTCTGATTGGCACAGGGAAGGTGTGTTTCAGGTCTGAAGGCTGGTCCTGCCCTGCGGGGTGACCTGATTCATCCCAGTGACTCACGGCTTCCTACGAGAAGGTCGCCAGCTACTGAGTGTCTGTGTACCTACCTGCGGTGTGGGGAGTTGGCCTCCATAGGAAGCTCACCCTCCTTTCCAGATAAAAGCCTGCTTGTCAGGCCCAGCCGCGACCCCCAGGCCCTAGCCGCGAGCTGCTTACCACATTCTTAATGATTTCATCCTTCCCGTCCTGCCTCTGTACTTTCAGCAGGTGGTAGCAGAAGTCAAACAGGTCGAAGCGACGCTGCTGGCCCAGCAAGACGATGATGGAGCAGCCAGCCCAGTTCAAGCCGTCTCCGAAACACTGCCTGGGAGCGGGAGAGGAAGCAGCTGGAGTGAGAGGCAGGGAAGGGAGGGGACGGGGACCTCATCTTGGACCAGCTGTACAGCTAGTGAGCTGGTTCATCTCTGAGCCAATTCTCTAAATCTGTAGAATGGGTACAAGGGAAGCTGTGAGTGTGGATTCATGTGTTCCTGGGACTGTGGTTATATTATAAGCCCTTCTAACCACAAAGAGATGTCAGTCTGTCACCCCACTGATGTAAGAAAAATCAGCTTTGAAGAAGACAAATTTGCAAGAAAAAAATCCAATCAGCCTTTGAGATTTATGTAGCCAATTAGAATTCTGATGAAGCTCTGTTTTGGCTCTGGAAAGGAACCAGAGGAATGCCTGTGAGGGGAAGGGCCATTTCAAACCAGGAGGCCAACTGGCCACAGGGGCTGAGGGCCAAGTAGGATGAGAGGGCAGGAAGCGGGGGTGAAGGGGTGGAGACGGTTGGGTGTACGAGCAGACACTGCTGGTGTGGGGGCCTGCCCATCCTCTCGGGTCTGGTAAAGCTCAGCCTGCACGCCCCCAACTCTCAACAGCAATCTGGGCGATTTGGGAGGCCGTGGGGCATCTCTCGGCTGGATCTCTAGTCCTCAAGCAGCAGCGCAGCCCCCTGGGAAGGTTTCCCAGCTTCCACACGGCTGTCGCTGAAAGTGCAGCCGCTCTGGAAACAGGCTTCCCATCCCGCTCCCAACACCACACCCCCAGGGAGGCCTCTCTGGCCCCTGTGTGCATTTCTTCCAGGGCTCCTGGCTCCTGGAGGGCAGGCCTTGTCTGCCCTCTTCACCACTCCGCTCTTGCTGTGTAGCTGGGTGAGTGATGGGAGAATAGGGCTCAGCCCCTGTCTTGAGGACAGGATTGGGTTCCTCTTAAAGAACCCCTGTTTTTTAGGAGCAGAGGCTTCCTGAGCAAGGTGGGGCCCAGCTTCTGCCAGGGGAGCCTGTCTCTATTCTACAACCCTTGGAATTCTACTGGGAGTGGGGTGTGAGTGGGCCGTGAGGTCTTAATGCCAAGCCCTCACCAGGGCTCCCTCCTGCCCCTTCCACCGGCCCAGCTTCCAGTCTCAGGAAGACAGAACCTTAGAAGTCTGAGGCCCTGACGTGCACACTGGCGCACACACTCCATACCTGCTTCCAACCACTTGGAGCCTTTCCTGGGAGGTCCGCTTCTCCCCTCTCAGAGCTGAATCCTAAGCAATGTTCAAGCTCAGTTCTAGTCTGTGAATTAAATTCCTACAATCTACTTGTCTCTCTTCTTGGGCATCTGTTGTCCTTCCTGCCCCCTTGCTGCCACCTGGCCTCACTGAATCCACCTTATGTCTATACTCTTGTCTCCTCCTGGCACCATAAACCCCATGTACCAGGAACTGTCTACTTTTGCTCGGCAGTGGTGCCTGTTTGGCACCTAGCACCTTGACCGACAGGAAGCATGTGCTCAACAAACTGTTGTTGGACAACCCTGCCCTCCTTTCTGCTGAGCTCTGGCGGCCCGATGGCTCTCAGAATGGGAAATGAGCAGGTTTGGAGGGGCCCCACCTTCCCTGAGGGTACTCACTCAGCTGTGAACTCGTTGGTCCCCACGGGGATGCAGTAGACAAACTGCATGGCACTCCACAGCCGGTGGAACTCCACACACTCGTCGACGTGCATGACGCCGTTGGTGGGAGGCGGGCCCCGCCAGATGGGGTCCTGCAGGTAGCTCCGGATGCGAGTCAGGATGACCTCGAACATGGACAGGCCGCAGCACAGCCGCTCCTTGGTCAGCAGGTCACCCTCCCGAGCAATGGCGATTTGCTGGGAACCGGAGGGTACACAAACCTTCTAGTTACATCTCAGACCCCATTTTCCATCTCTCACCCAAGATTCCCAAACCCCAGAGCTGGCTGCATCTATATTTTGTTCACAGGAATCAATGTCTTGCCCAGAGCAGGGCACTAACTTTACAAACCTGAGTGCAATTGCAGGGAAGTCTTGGAGTAAGTAAAATCTAGGAGCCATCACTAGAAGAATAGTATAAAAAAGATTTCAATCCACCTATATCATGAAATGCCAAGTAGCTTCTGAAAAGACTGAGATGATGCTACGACTGGTATTATTGCTACTACTATACTGTTACTACCACTAAAGCACACTCACTGTGTGTGTAATACACCAGGCCCTGTTCTATGCATTTGTTAAGTATTGATTTTATTTACTCCTTACATAAATTCTATGAAGAAGATACCATTATTATCCCCATTTTACTGAAGAAGAAACTGAGGTTCAGAGATACAGTCAGTGAATGGAAAAGTTGGGATTTGAATCCTAATAGTCTAGATCTGCGGATTAAATTAAGTGAATAGAGCAAACTGCAGAAAAGGACATACACTACAATCTTATTAAAAGACATCAATAACAAAATCCCATACAGATACACAAAACTGTATGTGTATGTGTGTGTGGGGGCAGTGAGGGTGTAAAATATTCTAGAAGGATTCATATCAGTTGTGGGAACAGATGGGCTTGGAGAAGCAGGTGGGGTTTTCACCTTTTCCCTGTAAATACTTCTGTACAGCTGAATGTGCTACAATGAGCATATACTACTCTTAAAAATCTGCTGCTGATTTTGCAGAATTATCCTTCCAATTAGAAGTCCTCTGACCACTGTTAACAATCTTTATTAATAATTTAAACTGGCTTCTCATACGCCTTCTAGTTGTTGCATCTCTAATAATAATCAGCCTGCTAGACTAGTACTTCAAAACACATCACTGTCTGCAGGAGTAAAAAATATCTAGGGGTAGAGGTCTCAAAGTCATGTGCAAAGATAACAGTAATATCTAAGGTCAAAGTAAGATCTCCAAATCTAGGGACAAAGCTAAAGAGAGCTGGCTTCTGAGACACAGAGGCCCACAGGGCACTCCTGGGCTCAGCTTCCCAGAGGGCGGGCTCCCCAGAGAGCTCAGTGTACAGCGTGGCTGCGAGGAGCCTGCCTGACTGCTCCCTGTATGCTTCCCAGAGGGCGGGCTCCCCAGAGAGCTCAGTGTACAGCGTGGCTGCGAGGAGCCTGCCTGACTGCTCCCTGTATGCTTCCCAGAGGGCGGGCTCCCCAGAGAGCTCAGTGTACAGCGTGGCTGCGAGGAGCCTGCCTGACTGCTCCCTGTATGCTTCCACCCTACAGCCTCTAGAAAGAGGCAGCCTCAAGTCAATTAATCCCGGGAGGGAAATAAATCAGGAAACACCAGTGCTGGAGCCTGTCAGGAATGTGGGTCAGGAGTGTAGCTGTCGTGACAGCTATAAACTGAAAGACGTCTCAGACGCAAAATGTGAATCGGGGAAGAAGAATTTGACAACCTGTGTTTCGAATACAAGAGGGCACCCTGATTCACGGTGACTCATCTTAATTCTGGTGGCAGAGAAAGAGGGCTCCAGCGCAGAGAAGCTGCCACAGTTAACTAGAAATACCTCTTTTAAACAACCCGGACCCCAGTGCTTGACTCTGTTCTCACCAGGCAAATCTCTGGTGGTGTCTGGACCCTGGCAGGGCTCCTTATTTTAGAAAGAGCGTGCCTGGTATGGCAAAGATGCTCCGTCAATAAAGAACCCACATCTGTTCTTGAGCCATGAATATTCTCCTTCAGAAACTAGTACAGAGAGTTCTGGTTTACTAGTTAATCTCCTGTGTATTTAGTCTGCATTAGTCCTCAGGGCCTGACAATTGTGGGAGGATTTAAAGAATTAGAAGTAGGGTTTATAAATCTGCAGACAGACTTTGAACTCTAATGACCCTCCAACCAGAGCCAACCAAAGGGCCTTGACTGAAATGGTTAGGGGCTTTGTCCCTTTCCTGGAAAACTTTACCCTTATGGGTTTTCCTATGAGCTGTAAGAATAAAATCTGGAAAAACAATTGTTAAAATAAGAAAATAAAATTTTCCTATAAATCCCATCACCCCAGAGATGAGCTTTTTATTTTTATTTATTTATTTATTATTTTTTGGGGGGTACACCAAGTTCAATCGCCTGTTTTTATACACATATCCCTGTATTCCCTCCCTCCCTTGACTCCCCCCCACCGTCCCAGTCCCAGTCCTCTAAGGCATCATCCATCCTCAAGTTGAACTCCTTTTGTTATACAGCAAATTCCCACTGGCTATCTATTTTACAGTTGGTAGTATATATATGTCTATGCTACTCTCTCACTTCGTCTCAGCTTCCCCTTCACCCCCTGCCCCCCCAAACCTCAAGATGAGCTTTCTTAAAATACTTATGTATGATTTATTCATGTTTTATGTATGTGAGTGTGTATATGTATCTATTTTAACACAATTTGGGTCCCACTATCTATAGTGTTCTTTTCTCTTAAGATAGTAGTACTAAAAAAAACCTCATTTCCTTCAACATACTCAGTATATGGTTTTTAATGGCTACATAAAATGGCCATTGACATATGTCATTTATTTAGTCCTCTACTCCTATTGGTTATTTTAAATTGTTTACAAGTTTTCATCATTATAGACAACTCATAAATAATTATCCTTATATTTTATACTTTCTGAGCTTATCTCTAGTTATTTTCTGTTTTTTTTTTTTTTGGCACACGGGCTTAGTTGCTCCGCGGCATGTGGGATCTTCCTGGAGCTGGGATCGAACCCATGACCTCTGCATTGGCAGGCGGATTCTTAACCACTGCGCCACCTAGGAAGCCCTCTAGTTATTTTCTTAGGAAAAAATCCTAGAACTATTCAGTCAGAGAGTATAAGTAGTTTTAAAAGGCTTTTGTTACATACTGACAAACTAGTCCCAAGAAAAGCTGGATCACTGTATAACTATCTGTGCCATGTCTGTTCCTGGTACCTTTACCAGTGCTTCATTATCATGAAGAAAAGTTCTTAGCCAACTTGCAAGATGAACAGCTGTATCCTGCTCTTCCATGTTTCACTGATTACTGGTAAGGTGGAACACTTTTTCTCATGTTTGTTGGCATTTATATTTCTTATGTTGTGAGTTTTCTTTCATGCCCTTTTTTCTTTTGATATGAGTTTCTTTCTGCTCTGAAAAAGTGCATTAAAGATTGTTTGTTGTACATACCCTCAATGCGTGACTTGATGTTTTATATATATATGTATGTGTGTAACATAAAATTTAGCCATTTCTTTTCTGTTCCACTCAGTGGGGATTTTTTTCTCTCTCTGCCATTCTTTTCTGAGTTAACAGGGGTATAGAAAAAGCATCTGTGAAATCACGTGGAAACAGATTTCTGCATGTAGTACTTTGATTACATTTAGAATACTTTGGAGAAGAATGATATTTCCATGCCCACTCTTTCCTTTCTGTTTTTTGGAAGTTTTTTTTACTTATTTGTTTATCATAACAATTGTGAAAGGCAGATCAGCTAAAAAGACAAAACAGCTATTCGCACATTTTACAGATGGGAAAACAAAGGCCAAGATATTAAATGTCTAGCACTAGATTATTCAACAATTCAGGGGTAAAGCTGGAAAGAGGAGTCACTGAACTCCTTGACAGAGCATTCTTTCTAGGATAGCACTGGGCAACAAACCAGGTCACCTCAATTTTTCCTAGAAACAAATACAAGCAATGCAATACAGTTAAACTCTTCCGACATTAAATATGCAGCAGAATTTCCCTGTCACTGACCTATGTGACAGTGGAAGTTATGTGAGTTCCCTGAACCCCAGCGAGCTTGGAAGTTAATATTTTAAAAAATTTTCTTTGGTCTACAGGAGGGCTGAGTTTTGGACTATTTCTTGAGGGCTGGGAGACTTATAAAACTGGCATTTCCTCTCCGGCAGAATGTCTAGGCTTTTGTTTGCTAAATATCAGCATTTGACAAGTGGAGATTTCTATCAGTCCCAAGGAAATAGTGTTCACCAGAACAGGGAAGGAATTCACAGACTGCTAAGTAGAAACACATGCCAAAGCCTGGGTGCGAGAGGCCAGATTCCTGTAGGATGACACCAACAGCGAAGCAGACACATTTATATGTCGCTGGCTTGGGGGATTTCTCCCTAAAAGGCAATCTTTAGAGGATCTCCTGTGTTCAGCCCCGGAAGGCCAAAAAAGAAAATGTGCATATTTCACAGTATCTAAATTCTCTCTATGGTGACTAAAGAACCCAAATGTCACTCAACGTTTAGTCACCGTTTTCAGTAGAAGGTGGGTGGCTTGCAGGGGGTCCGGCTGAGGCGGCTCATCAGCGTGACACCTGGGCAGATGCGGCTCTGCCGTGGGCTGCAGCACCTGCCGTGTTTTTCGAGAGAAGAGGCTGCCTTCTGCCCTCAGTGGAGGACGAGAATCTTTCTGACTCATGAGCTTTTGTGATAACAGGAGAGAGGACCTTAGGGATGCCAGTCCAAGAGCGGATCTGAATCCGAAACCTTTTAAGCGGTCAGTTTTGGGTTTTGTCAAACAAAACAAGCCATCCTGGCTGCTCTCACTGCAGTGCCCTGTTTTCTCTTCTTCCTGAATTGCTACCCTGACCCGTACTCTGTCCAACCCCGCCTCCCCCCCATGCTTGATTCAACTTGAATCAACCTGAAAGGAGACAGCACATGCTTTTTCTTTCATCCCTTTCCTGTCATGTGTCTTCTTTCTTGACTGCCTGCATGGTCTGTGAGTTCTCTGAAGGCAGGGGTCCTCTTTTACTGATCTCCATGGACAGGTAACAGGTTTGCAAAAATGAGTTTTAATTACAGAATTAACACCTGAGCTCATTCGCCTTCAAAAATATTAGAACATTACAGACAAAGCTGCCTTCTTTGATCTCCTCCCATCTCTGTCTCTTTCATTTTTCTTCACAGGTTGCTACCATTATGAACTGGGTGTTTTTCATTTCCTAGGAAAAGTTTTACTTTATATGGTTTTTTGATATGTGTTTAAAAAAATACAAATAGTATCACACTCCCTGACCTGTAGTGCAACTTGCTTTATTCATCTAACCATGTGTTTATGATCTGTCCACACTGATGCATCTAGATCTGATTTTTCCTTTTCATTATTATATAGAAGGTATTCATCATTTAAATGATTTTACCACATTTTATCTAGTCAACACTCTACTGATTGACATTTAGGTTGCTTCCAGTTTTTGCTTTAACAAACAATGCTGTGGTAAATATCTTGTGTTCCTGCAAGCATTTTTGTTTTTTTGTTTTTTTTTAAAGCAAAGATACCCAGAGGTGAACTGCCGGTTTGCAGGGTGTGTGGTTTTAATTTTGAGAGATAACTTAGCAGAATTTTTAATACTTAACGGGGAGTAATAGATACTTGTCTGACTTCCTTCTTTCTTGGCAGGATAGATGATACAGGGTGTAGCCCTGAGGGTCAGTAAATCTCATTCCAGACCTGCCCCTGCCACTAATAGGCTATGTTGTTAGACTTTCTCTTCCTCCCTCTGGGCCTCAGTTTCCCTATCTGTAAAATGAGGAGCTTGGACCAAATGCTCTCTCCCCCTCTGAAGTTCCTTTTGGTTCTCCGAGTCCATGATAAGAAGATTGTACCTGAGGGGTCCCCAGCCGCTCTATCAGAGGGACCAGGTGAAGTGGCGCGTACTTGGCTTCCAGGCGTTTCATCCGGACCTCCAGACGCTCTCCCTCTGCAAAAGGAACAGTAGGCAGAAAATGAGATTCAGAGCACACAGGGGGAAATGGGGCAGGAAGAGCTCTCAGAGGACCTGGTGACGTATTTGTATACCAATACTTGGATGGAGCATGTACAACTGTTTTCCCTGGTTCTGGCAAGTGTGGTCAGGACTCACTACAAGGAGGAATGTTCTATTATCTCTATCCAACAGTGGAATCATCCACCTCATGGGGTGGTGAGTTCCCCATCACTTGAAGGATTTAGACTAAGCTAGACAGCAACATACTATGGATGTTCTAGAAGGACCAAGGCCTGGAGCATCATTTCCAATTCTGTGACTACACAACAGCTGTCCAAAGTTTTCACCTTCTCCATTTCTGACTGCAGATCTGAGCTTATTAAGATTAAGCGAGCATGAGGTGCAAATTCAAACTGGCTATTAGGCTGCGTTCAGTGGGTTCTTACCTTTGATGTAGACTCTAGGCAAGATGTTTTGGAAGGGAGCAGCATGGAGCAAATCACAGACTTCCTCCTGAGACTGCACGTAGAGAAGGAGGGAAAGAAAGAGAAAATCATTTTTTTAATCAATATTTTAAACCAGGAAGAATTTTCATTTCTAAATGCTTGAACACTGGAGTCAACCAGACCTGGGTTCAAATCCTGACTCTTCTACTTAACTCGCTGTGGGATCTTAAGCATGTCGCTTAACCTCTCTGAGCCTATTATCTGCAAAATGAGGATGAGAACAGTACCTATTTTAATGGGTTGCTGTGAGGATTAAGTGAGAGAATGCACAGCCTCATAGCATAGACCCTGGACATAATGAGTAAGCAATATATTTTCACTGCAATCTTATAAGGAATTTGTTGAAGAATTCAAAGTGGCAGTGGGATCAAATAGAGATGATGGACCCAGACTACATTCATCTGGTTGGTTGTGAGGCCTATGGGCTCAAAGCAGGTAGCTGGACCAATCCTCCAATCCAATAATGAAGGATGTCTCTGTGTGAAGGCTTGGGTCTGGCTGGTTTTCTCTACTCCAGACTCCAACTAGCGAGAGAAGGACTAGGACCCAGACAGATACGTTTTATGGGGACTCTTTTTGCACAAAAGTAAGCTTGAAAGCAAACATACACTACAAAGGTTGGAGGGGAAAGTTGAGGGGCAGGCAGGTCGCGAAGACATGGCCTAATGGGCTTACCATCCCTGGACCAGCCCATGATCACTGGATTTCAGAACAGAGGGTGGGGAGGGGGACCTAGATTAGCCACCCTCCGTGGGTCTTGGTTTCTCTTCTTTAAACTGTGGGGATTTGGATTAGGTAAGATCCAGCCTTCATTCAACTCTGATACTCTTGGGTTCTAAGCACCTGAGAAAATCAGGATTGTGAGTACCCTTGGCTTTCTTAACCGGGCATGGGTAGAACATGGCCATCCTGGAAATCGAGCAGGCCAGCTGCTCAAGAAAGAAACCCCCAAACTCCCTTCAATCTTTGAAGTGAGGATAACAGAGGGAGGACAACTGAACTCTCCAGAGAGACCTGACTGATCTGAGTGTAAGTCTCAGTTTCTTAGCCAGAGGGGAAATTTCCTTACTTTCTTAATTAAACTGTTTCTCCCCAAACCAGTGAATCAAGTAACTTGGTCTCCATTGCTATGTCTAAGCTTAGATCCTTTGATTGATCATATAGTCTGAAAACTTGGCTACTGATTATTCAGGCTACTCTTATAGTCACTAATATGGTGAATTATATGAATTGATTTTTGAATGATGAACCAGCCTCGCATTCTTGGCGTAAACTTCACTATCTTTCTTATGTACTGCTGGATTCTATTTGCTAATATTTTGTTGGGGATTTTTACTCTGTATCCATTAGGGACACTGATTTGGAGTTTTTTTTTTTTTTTTTTCAAATGTCTTTGGTGTTGATATTAGGGTAATGCTGACCTCATACGTTGGGAAGAGTTCCCCTCTTTTCTATTTTCTGAAAGAGATTATATAGAATTGTTATTATTTCTTCCTTACATTTTTGGTAGAATTCACAAGTGAAACCAGCTATACCTGGAGTTTTTTTTCTTGGAAGTTTTGTTTTTGTTTTCTTTTGTTTTCAACTAGGTATACAATTTCTTTAGCAGATATAGCATTGTTCAGGATATCGATTCTTTTTTGAGTGAGTTTTGGGGTTTTCTGTGACTCAGACTTGATTCCTTTCATCTAAGTTTAATTTATGGGCATAGGGATGCTTGTAGTATGCCTTTATTATCCTTTTGATGTCTGTGAGATCTATAGTGATGTCCTTATTTCATTCCTGATACTGGTAATTTGTGTCTTCTCTTTTTTTTTTCTCTTGGTCTGGCTAGAGGTTTATCAATTTTATTTTTTTTTGAAGAATCAGCTTTCAGTTTCATTTATATTTCCCTATAGTTTTCCTGCTTTCAATGTTACTGATTTCTGTTCTTATCTTTATTATGTCCATCCTTCTGCTTGCTTTGGGTTTAATTTGCTTTTCTTTCTCCAGTTTCTTATGGTGGAAGCCTAGATTACTGACTGAACACCTTACTGTTTCTTAATATACTGTAACATTCAGGCTATTCTTTGATACCTCCGTAATCAAGAGCTCAGCACTTCTAGAGGCAGCCCAATCCGTTTTTGAACAATTCTAATGGTTAGAAAGTTTTAAACCAAGGCGGCCTCCCAGTAGTTTCCATTCAAGATCTTTGTTTTTGCTCTTTCAAGCAGGTGTCCCCAACCCCCAGGATCTAATGCCTGATGATCTGAGGCGCAGCTGATGTAATAATAATAGAAATAAAGTGCACAATAAATGCAACAGACTTGAATCATCCCGAATCCATCTCCCTGCCCCCGGTCCTTGGAAAAATTGTCTTCCATGAAAAAAGTCCCCGGTGACAAAAAGGTTGGGGACCGCTGCTTTAGCATATTACTGAATGAGTTTTTCTAGCCAGTATCTTCAGTCACCTTTCCATCTCTCTCCTCCTTTCAGGGCCGAGCACCTTACAAGAGCTTTCTACATCTATCTCCATTTCCCAGGCTTTACTTCCCTTCACAGCAAACAGAAATATCACGCCCCTGCTATACCACGCCATGGCAATGGCTCTGGCAAAGATTACTAAAGGCTGCTCTGTCACCAAGTTCAGTGGATACTTTTTAGTCCTCTAGTATATTAGGCACTGTCCTCCCTCAGTTACTATGACAATGAGTTCTGCTGGTTTCCATTGTTTTGATTTCTCCGTTTTAGATTCTTTTGCCGGTATGACTTTTAACAATCCTTTAAATGTCGGTTTCCTCCAAGGCCCCTCTTTCTTTTTTTCTCCTCCCTTTATACTACCTAGTTTGTCTCACCTACTCCCATTACTACAAGCACTGCCTTTGATTCATCAACTTTATATTTCCAGCCAGACTTCTCTTTCAAGCTCCAGACTTGGATATCTACCTTCTTGCTGGATATTTCCACTTGGCTATTCCACAGTTCCACATTTCTAAAGCTGACCTTCTTATCTGACGTTCCTTTGCTCCCAGAATGGCACAATAATCTCCTCACCTACCCAAGTCTAAAACCTGGGGCTTATTTTCTCTGTCTTCCTCACGTCCCATGATCAGTAAGTCCTCACGTCTCGAATTCCCTCCACATTTCTCCACACTGACCACAACACTATGAGCTCCTTAAGGGTAGGGACGCTGCCTCTATTTTTAACTTTTTATCCCCAGTGCTTAGGACATAATAGTCTCCCAATAATTATTTATTAATGAATGTTTATCTCGTGTTTCTTAGATGAATAAATGAATTTATTTATCCACATGACTATCCTCCAAATATGAGAATACTATTACTCCCATTCATCCAACAAACATTTATTGAGTACCAGGCGTTGTTCTAGACTTTGCAGATACGATGTTGAACAAGTCAGACTTGATCTCTGCACTCATGTAAATTACACTGTAGCTGAGAGAGATAAAAACAAGTAAACAAACCAGAAAATTTCAGATAGTGGTAAGACACAATAAGGTACTAAGCTAGAGAGTGAGTGGGGAGGGGACTACTTCAAAGAGGGTGGTTAGGGAAAATCTTTCCAAGGGGGGAGATATTTAAGTAGGGAATGGAATAAAAAGGGAGCCAGCCATGTAGATATGAGGTTAGAGCATTCCAGTGCAAAGGCCCTGGGGCAGAAAGTAAGCCAGAGTATAGTGATGCAGGAAATCATAGTACAGTCTGAGTTCCTAGTGGAAGGGAGGGAGCAGATCATGTGAGGTCTCATAGCATGGTATAAAGTCTGGATTTTATTTTAAGTGCAATGAGAAACTACTCAAGTATTCCAAGCAGAGGATTGGTACACATAGCCCTACTGCCAAGTTTTCTTATCTCTCTTGTTTTCTTTCCTTCCCCAAATTTCAGTTCCTCCTAGTAATGTCTTCTTATTAGAAGAGTTGCCCCTTGTGTGAATTATTCCTTTTCTATCTTGTTAATGTGTATAAGATTGACCTTAGGAGCCACTTTAGGGGATGGAGGAAAGGGAAGAAGGCTCTAGGCCTTCTACAGTAAGACCAGTGCTGTTGCTTTATTCATTTTACAGAATGATCTTCCACTTCAGATTTCCTTGGGGGAGACAGGCGTGTTCCATTTACCCCCCTCTGCACCCTGCCTCCCCCTCGAGTTTGCAACCTACAGGACCAGAGGTTCTTTTGGGGGTGCTTCCTGTTGGCATGCTTCACGTGTGTTCTCTACCTTGTAATGCCATTTGTTAATGAAGGTGAAGAAAGAGAAGGATGTGGCTTCCTCACAGAGGTGGGAAGGTGTTTGCCTGGAAGGTCCCCAAGGACGAGCTATGTGGCCATCTGCAGGATGAGGTGGCTGCATACCCTGCAGCACCTTCTTTGTAAGGCGTGTGTCTGGCGTTCATGAGTGGAAGTCATCGCCATGGATAAATATGTCCAGTGCAGAGCACACAAAGGCCTGGGTCAGGGACGGGAACAGGCTTTGCTGCGGGCACCTACGCTAACGCTGACCACCCTCTCATCCAATCTCTATTCTAAAGGGTCGCACTTGGCCTTCCGCTCTGCTAGGAACCCACCCGGCCCCTGGCCTGTGAAGGCCACCCAGAGTGGATTTCTTCCCCACTTCCCTCCAGCTGTTTCTGCTCCAGCCACAGCAGCTTTCTGTTACTTGAATGCACCGTCTGCATACTCATCACTGAATTTCTGCCTTCTCCCTGGAATGCTCCCTATCTCTCCCCACCCCCTCTTTGCTTCGTAAATTCCCAGTCTTCTTTCAGATCTCAATTCAAGCACCTTCCTTCCAGGGGACTTCCCGGACCCCTCCAATACCTCCCTGCTCATGGGGTCCCTTCATTATATGTCCTCAGAGAACCAAGCTCTTTTCCTTTTCAGCATTTGAAATCCATCTATATTATACATGCCTACACGTGACTATTTGGTTAATATCTACCTCCCCCTACTGGAATGTAACCTTCATGAAGGTAGGGACAATGATTATTTTTGACCATATTTTATTCCCAAGAGTAAGCACAGCGCCTGCCGATAGCAAATGCTCAGTAAGTACGTGGAATAAAAGCTGAAAGTCTGTGGCATGTAAAGGAGTTGAGACTCAGGACAAAATCTCTCCTATTTGGGTTTTTTTAAATATAGGCCTAGATGTTTCCCCTTATCACTAAGGAAAGTATTTTCAATGTTACTGATTACCCCGTATAAACACTACATGAAGTATTTCTAAGAAATGCTCCACGGAGCAGGATTTTCAGGTGTTTTTTATTTTCTATTCCCCTCTCTCTTCCTTCCTCGTTTTTCCTACTTGTATGTATTTACTACATTTTCTACATTAAACATATATCACTTCCAAAAATTAATCTTGGAAAAAAGTCTGAAAGCAATTCTTCTTAACTTTAAAATAGGAGCTTTTAGGGTATTGATGCTGGAATCGGAGGGAAGGAAATAAAATCTTAGCATGACATTTGGTCCGGCAGGGAACACTATCTGCATAGGATTAATACTGTAAAAAGTATTTGTTTTTATTTTTTCCCTCTCCTTTTTAAGGCTACACTTAAGGAAAAAAATCAGAGATGTAGAACAAAATACAAATGTTACAAAAAACACAGCTGTGACAATATAAAAGTAAAAGGGTAGCTGACAGGAGGTAGTAGGTAAAAATCTAGGAGTGGAAGTTAGGACTGTTAATTTCCTCATCTTGCATGTGAAGTGTCAAGATACTAAATAATGTTACTGAAAGAAGCAACAGAGGTATAAGTATGTTATCTCTGATTACAAGGGAAAACACTAGAATAATAAAATTTAGCATAATCAAATACTGAGAGGAAGAGAGGGATGAATGAGCTAAAATCTCATCTTTCCAACTAGGGGGTCAATAAGTATTGTTTAAAGTTGCTAATGAAGAAACAGAGGTTAACCACATATTACTCAGTGTTATGGAGATTACAACTAGAAGAACTAGAAACAGAAATGATTAAAGCAGGTTGCCTTGGGGATTGGGATGCTGGTGGGGGGACGTGCAGAGGAGCCAAGAATGATGTTTTTCATCATAAGTTCATCGGTACTATTTGATTTATCATGTGCAATTAAGAACACTTTAAGTGAATCAAAATGAAGAGACTGAATTAAATGGTCTGTAGGGGTCCTTCCCTAGACTCTGTGCCAGGTGCTCTGTACCTGTTATCTGCTTTACACCTCTGAACATCCTATGACATAGGTCTTACGATCCCCATCCTATGTGGGAGGATTCTGAGACTCTTGGGGAGATGGAGGGTCCCAACCAGGTCCACATGCAATAAGGAAGCAGCAGGGCTCACACTGAGACCCACCTCACTTCCACACCCATTGCTTTTCCATAGCCGCCCATGCAGCCAAAGCCTTGGGAAGCTTGAAATATTCCCCCACCCCATTATACATACACTTTGTGAAAAACACATTCAATTATTAAAAATAGAGACAGGAGGAAATTACTTTAAAATCTCACTATGTGAGCAACTTTTTAGCCTCACTCATATACGATATGATCACATCATTTGCTGCTTTATTTACTGGGTTTTTGGTCCCATCAACTAACATTCTTTAAACTTAAAAAACTGCGACATTTACATGCAGTCTGAAGAAGAATGAAAAGAGTCTTGTGCCGTTTTCTAGCTGAAATAATAGGCAATTACTGAAACCTCTGTTTCCCAAAATCCAGGGGGAAACCTCTATCCTGAACTTGTGCAAATAATTTCTTTGCAGGTAACTAATTTTTGAAGCTCTGCTGGTGCGATTCCAAGGTAAATTACTGGACTGCTCATGAGGTCAGCATATCCCTATAAATTCCTTCTCTCCAAACCTTCCTAAACAACAGTTCTCTACTAATTCTTATCCATCCCACAAAGCCGTATGCAAATTTCGCCTTCTAGGAGTCTTCCAAGCCCCTTCAGTCTACAGGAGTTTTCTTTTTAAAAACTGGTTAGAGCCCTTATTCATTCAGGTCCCCCACGGAGCTGTCTGCAAACTGAGCTCTCTAATCCAGCCCCAGCCCAGGGTGTTTCTGAAGGAGAATCAGAGCAGCACCTCACATCCCATGCAAACACCGACTGAGAGTCTTCTCAAAGGGACTGGCCATACTCAGGACCTGCATTTTACCTGCTATGAAAGGCCAACTAGAGGAATATAGAGAACATGGGTTAAATATTATCTAGACACCAAACAAGGATGTGTCAAATTCTCAACAATTTCATTCTGACTAGGATATAGCCGGAGCGGAAATTAAGTCATTCAATCATTCAGCAATAAACGTAGGCATCTGTTAGACCGAGTCTCTGTGTGAGGTGCTGTAGATACCACAGTAAGTGGGGCAGACCTAATGCATGGTCCTTACCAAGATGATAAGGCAAACGGGAAATGGGCAGTCCTGGGAAGTGTTCCAAGCAGTGTCTGTGCGGGAGCTCCAGGAATATACATAATAGGGGCAACCAATCCAAACTTCTGGGGACAATGATAGGCAAGACTTTCTGGAGCAGGAAATGCTGAACCAGGGCTAAGTGTTGGACAGGTGAGGGAGAACAGCACCTGCGAAAGGCCCAAAAGCAAGAGGGATCACAGTGGGTGAGGGGCTGACAGCTGCATAAGACTGAAGCTGTCAGTGCTGGGGGAAAGTGGCATGAGATGAGGAAGGAGGGGTGAGGAGGAGGCAGGGCAAGAAGGATCCTGCAAGCCTTGCTTAGGTGTTTGGATGCTATCCTGATGGTTTTAATCAGGGCAGTGGCATGATCACACCTGCAGTTCCAACTTTTGGCTGTAAGAGAGAAAGACAGCACTGGGGGAGGGCTAAAGGGGTGTTGGAATCGGCCAACTAAGAGATAGCAGGACCTGGAGTTGTGGCAAAGGAGACAGAGGGTGGGGAGCAGATATCAGAGACCCAACTACAGACTGGATATGACAGCAGAGAGAGGGAAAGGACACCCATGCTGAGCCATTCACAGGGTCAGAAGACACAGTGAGTTTGCAGGCAGGAGGAAGCTGAGATCAGATCCGGGCAAGGTGAATTTCTGTGGACACCCAAGAGAAGATGTCTAAAAGGCAACTAGACATAAGGCCTAGGGCGCCACAGAGTGGATCTAAAATTGGGAATCAACAGCACGAGGATGGAAACTGACTCCAGGAGAAAGGAATACACAAGTTTAAGGCCAGGTGTGAGTGGGGACTTCGCCAGGTGACCAGACCTTTCCAGATATTTCAATTCTTCTGACTCTATGAGAAAGAGAAGGTGCAAAGTGACACTTGAGATGAAGGGGAGACTGATAAATTCTGTCCATGGCTATCAACACACAACCCGAACAGGGATGGCAGGCCACCTTTCCAGCCAGGTGTAGGGCAGAATGCTACCCCTCTGCACTCAGTGCTGCCTCTTTCTTTCTTCCCTCTGTTCACCAAACATCCACAGAGTGTTACCATTTTCTGACCGGAGCGGGGCCTGGATGCTGCAGGAAACATGATGGCAGGTAAGACTGGGAGAACTAGGTTTCAATGAAGTTTATAATCTACTGGGGGAAGAGGGTTAAGGACACCTGTGACTGGGAAATAAACAGAATCACTAGGTGCCAAAGAAATTTGCAACCACGGGCTCTGGAGACTCGGAGGAGGGAGAAATAACGCCAGGTGTCTTGCAGAGAACAGACATTTGATACAGTAGGTGCTGAATACGGGAACTGGGAGGAATGAGGTAATGATGGCCCTGAGATGTGCCTGGGAGGATGGGCAGGAAAGATGCAATCACAGACAGAGGGAAGATTGAGATCGGAGATGAGATGGCTGGTGTGCAGAGAGCAGGAAATCATTTGCTCAGCGGGCAAGGGGTGGGGGTGGGGGCTGACCGGGCTGCAGGCAGTCAGACCTCTCATTTTGAGGGGACTTCCAGGGAAGGAGAGTCAAAGTCTCCGTGCTGTGCTGTGGGAAGAGGAGGGAAGGGGCTCTCGTAACCTCATTTCATACAAAGGCTCTGGGAAGTAGGGACCTAGCCCCAGCACTGTGGGCGGTGTGGAAACTAAGGCTCAGGGATTTAACCATTTCCCCAGAGGCTCATAGCTGTCAAGTACAGAGGGTAAGACTTGCATTCAGGGTTTCTGAGTCCAAAGATACACGCTTTCCAGGACAGTACCTGGGAATCAACCTGAAACTGGGCTGAGGGAGTCTGATGTAAGGCGCCCTGGCCTTCTCCTCTGCCTCTTGATGCCTTTTTGGTCTTATTCTGTGTAATGGTCCCTAGACTCAGTGAAACAATTTCTTTAAGTATAAGGCACTGCACACTCTTTTGGATATAGACAGGGTATATGGTAATACTCCTTGTTTAATAAAGAAGCATGTGATAAGCTGTAGCCAAGACCTCTCAGGATTCTCTTGCTGATACAGGTCTGGCCTGACCTGCAGGTGGTTACTGGGGCTACAGGACAATCATCTTTTCTAAAACCAACCTTACCCTGCTCTTTCATTCTGCTCTACTGGATGGACATAGGTCTTTCTTGAGAGGGACAAAAGCACAAGGATTCCCGCGTGCCTGTACCAAGTCTCAAGTTGGGAATGCTGATTTAAAAACTCCAAGTGACCGATTTAGAACTTGCTGGGTGGAAAATGTTCTCACCATTTGAGTTACCCTTACCCATCATGAAGCCCAGCGGACTCTGCCACTCAGAACACATCTACAGAACCATTGGACAGCACACCTAAAATGCTGGGTGTTGGGAGGGGGAGGCTGGGCCTGCAATCTGGCCAATGCAATAGCAAAGGCCCCAGGGAACTATGTTCATTGCAAATCACTGGAATGTGAAATTAGCAAATTCATGGACTGAGAAAAAAATGGAATTAAGTCTGAGTTTTAATTGGAACAAAGACCCTCAGTCTTCCTTCCTTCCATGTTGCCCTGAAATGAAAACAGCTGACTGGTTAATGATATCTAGTTAGCGTCCTACGTCTTGCCGTATTGCCTTGCTATATGGACTGTACATCTGACCAAGAGTAAGTGGGCATTTCAGTTGCCTCCCAGATACCAAAGCAGGACGAACTCCAGTGCTAGAATGTCAGGACAACTGGGCAGTTTCCAGGGGTCTCAGACCACTCTGGTTTTTTTGGCAGGGGGAGATAAGGATTTACTTTTTTGCCGGGGTTAGATCTCCAGCCGAGATGACAAAAAAGTATCACCCAGGGCTGCTGTGAATGGCTTATGCAGATAGTGTACTGTTCAAGGGTATCCTGTCCTAGGGATGCCAAACATATTGTAGACATTAGAGATCGATTGTTTATAATGATTTTCCAGCAGATGCGTTTTGTTCTATAAACACATCAATATATTATGAAAATATTTCAAATGAAGGAGGTGGAAGATCTCGAGAGATGATACCTTTCCATGATTTGCCTGAAGGCAACATATGTGCTAGTGACGGCCGTGGGGTCATCTCATGTACCAACCATGACTGAGAGGCAGTGGTTGCTTCTGGAGAGGATTCTGACATCACATCGGGCTGAGCAGGATGGATTATTAATAGCTGTCTTGGGCATAATAGGGGCACTGGCACTCAAGCTACAAATTTGTTATCCTTGGTTTCCAAGAACCATCAACAGCAACATTTGAATCACTTTACATGTGTTACTTGACTTGACATTTGTCACTTTCTTCTGGAAATGTACCCAATACTTAATTCAGCCTCTAGGAAAAGGCTATCCTTTGAAAAACTATTACTTTAGTGGACACAGCTTTTTTTCCCCAGATATACTGAGATAAAATTGACACATAATATTATGTAAGTTTAAGGTGTATGATGTGGTGATTGATACACGTATATATTGTGAAATGATTGCCACAATAAGGTTATCTGACGTATTCTTCACCTCATACAATTACCATTTTTGTTCTTGTGGCACTGAGAACATTTAAGATTTACTCTCTTAACATCTTTCAAATGTATATTACAGTACTGTTAAATACAGTCACTGTGCAATACACTAGATATGTTTTTAAAATTGTCACTCTAGCCCCTTTCTTTTTGGCTATTTTTGAAAAAACAGAAGATGCAGATACTTTTTTTTACAAAAGGAAAAATTTATAACCCCATCATCCAGGGGTCATCACCTTTTGGGGTTTATGCTGCCAGGTTTTTCTGTGCATAAAACATTTAAGCATATATTTTAAAATAAGAATGGAATATAAAATATCTCTTCCATAATCTATTTTTATCACTTAGTGTATACTATCAACATCTCACCAAGCACAGTACAGGGTTTCAACTTTAATGTTTTTCTTTGGTTTGTTTTTGTTTTCACCTGGAGGAGGTCTTTCAGTTTCCCCACACCTTTTCCTGAGTGATCTTCCTACTCCTCAAAATTATTTGATAAATGAGTACCCACTAAGGTACTGACTCTCACAGTATTATCTTTCCCCCAAACAGTCTCAGCAGACTTTGTATTTTAGCAGGGATTCTAAAGATCAGGTAACATTTCAAATCAACAAGGTAAGTCTCTAACAGGAGAATTTCAGATACTGTGGTAGAAAGCAGAGAGATGTTTTTGTTTGAGGGGTGCTCTTGGTTCCCATTGAATTCTAATACCAAGGGTGTAAACATCAGAAAGCATTAGGGTAGAAGCCAAGGATAATAAGATTCAGCCTTGGTCCTGATGCAGCTCCTCAGGGTACCTCAGATTTCTTATCTCTAGCCTGACCTTCAGGGCTGGCCATGTGGTTGATGCGGCTGGACTGTGCAGCTAGGGAGAGAGTGGTAATAAAAGATGGGGTTGGAGAAGTAGGCATGGCTGAATTCTCTGGGCCTCAGAGGTCAAAGTTGGGGGTTAGAATTTTAAGTACAAGGACAGAAGAGATTAACAAAACATTATAAATCAACTATACGTGAATAAAATAAATTAAAAAAAAAAAGATTTTTAAGTACCGTGAGAAGCCACCTGTCAGTTTTCAGATGGAGCGTAGCATGGTCTGATTTACAATGGTATGAAGATCTTTCTACTGCTACATGGGCAAATCAGCTCTGTCTTTTATCCCCTAACGCTTTACCTACTAGTAAATTCCACCTTGAGCAAGAACGGAAAGGCAGTGACCCTCAAAGAAGCTGGACTGGAAACGTTTCTCTTCAGCTGAGCACAGGGAGAAGGCATCACTGTTTTCTCTAGAAGACCCAGAAGCAGAGGGAAAATCTCCCCACCCTGGGGGGAGGGCAGCTGACAGTGCTGTCCTGCGTGCCCTCCCAGGGGCACTCACGAACCTGGGTGGCCTCCTTCTAGTTTGGACTGGCCAGCTTCCCCAGCTTCGGCTTTCTATGATCCTGAACTGCTATTTCCTGCTCACAAATCAAACAGATGGGCAGCATGAGAGTCGTGGCTGAGTTCGGCACCAGCAGATGCCTCTATAAATTAAAAAAATGAGGTCAGACGTAGCTCTGGGGCATATGCTACCGAGAATAAATTCCACCAACTAGCGGAAGTAGCTGAAAAAAAACCCCACCCAAAACCCTCATAACTTTTCTTCCTCCTTATACAATCATGACCTTGTCTGCTCAGTGACCGTTTTTCTTCTTAACGTTCCAGATTCCATGATTCAGCTTCCTTCACACACCCCTCAAGTTTGTGTTATGAAAAATGTTAGACAGACAAAATATTTGAAAGAACAACGAACATCCTTATACTCTTGATGTAGATTGCCAAGGAACATTTTGCCATATCTGCTCTCTTTCTGATTTACTGGATCTTCTGAAAGTAAGTGGAAGCCATTGCATCATTCAGCTTTAAATACTTCAGAACCTAATTCCTAAAGACAAGGACATCCTCTTATGTAACCTCAGTATTGTGATCACCTACATCAAAAAATTCTTGGTATCATATAACATAGTAACATTTCCGGGTTGCTCCTAAGGTGTTTCTTTTATAGTCTATTTTGGGGGATCCAGGATCCAACCACGATGAGTTTTCTAAAGTGTGAAGACGAAGCAATTTCTCTACCAAAAAGTATTCCAAGGACTCCCTGGTTTGGGAACTGCTGTGTGCTCCTGCTTCTGCACAGGGTCCCCCCTGGGAGGAGCTAATGAGTGACAACGGCTACACTTACCACGTGCCACGCTAATGCTTATTATTCCTATTGCTTAGGACAACCACTAATGTATTACAGTTGAGAGAAGTAGTCGTTCGATGATTAGTAAGAAATAAAAGCTACTGTAAAGTTGCTCTCTGTCAACAGAGCAAGTAAAAAGGAGGAGGTTTTTGAAGTCAGGATGCAAAATTGCTTTATTGTAAGGAACCCACATAAAAATTCAAGGGATGAGTGTTTTATTTTTGCATTGCTTTCAGTCAAAATTTTCTTCTATCTTAATTTAAAACTGATGAACTATGAGGGATTTCCATGAAATACCACAAAACTTCATGTTCCCAACTCACTCACTCTAGGAGGCTAACTGGGCACTTGATTTCTCTTGGCTAGCAGATGCCATAAAGATTCAGAATACATATTTAAAAAAACAGGGTCACTGTCAGATTCATGTACAACAGCATTAGACTCTACCTTTAGGCTCTGTTTCTGGGTGAAAAACTATGGACTGTTTTAGCTGATTTCCTAAGGGGAATCATCAAACCATTCTCGAAACAGTGTTTTTTTAAACGACATTTTGAGTTTTGAAGCAACAAAGACAGCCACACTGACGCACTTTTTTTCTTGTCTTTGTGAAGTGAGTGTGGAGAAAGGAGCTGGAAAACTAGAGGTGGAGCACCCCACAGGAATCCCCACCCTGGCTTTTCCGCGGGAGGGGGAGGGGGAGGACAGGGCCTGACCAGCGAGCCCAGCGGTCTAAACGTTCCCTTATATGGAGGTACACAGATGTCAGTGCCAGTGCTTCCTGCGTACTGATGCTAAGCCCCAAGGATACGGGGCCTGTGGAACAGTCATGAAATGAGGCTTCCCACATTCACCACGACCCTCCTTTGCACAGAAAGGACGAGCTGCAGCTTCCAGCCCCTCAGTGGGGACTCCAGGTGCAGCGGGAAGCTCACCTGAGGTGTGCTCCATCTGCTCCCGCTCCGTGGGCCCCTCACTTCCAGGAGCTTTCTGTGGTCCTGGCTGAATAAATCGGTGAGTTAATCTTATCTGGTGTGTGTGTGTGTGTGTGTGTGTGTGTGTGTGTGTGTGTGTGTGTGTGTGTGTGTGTGTGTGTGTGTGTGTGTGTGTGTGTGTGTGTGTGTGTGTGTGTGTGTGTGTGTGTGTGTGTGTGTGTGTGTGTGTGTGTGTGTGTGTGTGTGTGTGTGTGTGTGTGTGTGTGTGTGTGTGTGTGTGTGTGTGTGTGTGTGTGTGTGTGTGTGTGTGTGGTGTTTCCCCACCAATCTATGCCTCACTTGAATCATGCTGTATATTACTTACTATGTCTCACCTCCACCCCTCCCCCCACCACCTGAGTTGTCAAGGGGAAAATGAATTATTATTCTGGATTAGAATCATGTCTGGAAAAGACTAGAAAAGATCTACAGCCAAGAAATTGACCAAGAAAGTAGCCTTTCCTTCCCCCAGATGTATGGCAGTGCCATCCGAGGTTGGTATTTTCCAAAGGGTGGGAAATGGGGGTACAGGGCGATGGGATTTCATAACAGTGAGTCACAGCGAGAATGTTTTTTTCCTTCTCAGTTTCCTATTAATCTTTCTGACAAATTTAATGAGAAAGTCTCCACGTGGAACCAGCATGTCTTACCATTTCTGTAACATTTGCTAATCTCTGTTTTTAACAGAGGGAGAGAGTGCAGGCCTCAGGCTCAGGGCCTAGGCAGGCAGCAACTGGAATTATATCATCATGTTTTGTTTTGATGGAATTTATTATTCTGGTTGCTTTTTTTTTTTTTTTTTTTTTTTTTAGAACACTATGAATTGCTTTTATTTCGGTATGCATCCACATCTCAGCATTTAGTGGTCCTGAACAGAAAAGTGGAAAAACGCAGCAATTTGCCAGGAATTTCGGGGATCTGCCGTGCACACCGAGTTCTTTCTCAATCCCTGCTGAGGACCGTGAGAAGCAGCAGCGCCAAAACCAAAGTATGCACCGAATTCAAGGTTCTTTTTGTTCCAGTTGTCAGATTCCAAACTAGACCCAAATGGATTTTTCAAGGATGACCAAATGAGAGCCCTGTTTAAAACTTCTTCAATTTTTAAAAGCAAAAGCAATTACAGGCAAAAGAAAACAATTCATTCAGAGGGACCGTGTGTGCTTACAAGTGTCTTCTGTGGCCTTTCTCCAAGTTTAACCACCAAGGACTTTGAGAGCTGGCAGGTCTGAGTAACCCTGGTGACTGTTCTTTTCACCTTATCAAAACCCGAGCTAAAAAAAACGCATCAGCTGATGATGACAGCAGAGGGTGGCAGGGCTGAGAACCCATATCATTTCCCAGGCTGGTGGAGAGTAAATAAATTGTGGTTCCAAAAGTAAATGAGGGAGGTCAGAGACTCTTTCCAACCTTACCTGATGGCTTCCGGCCAAAGCAAGGAAGTGTTATGGAAAGTGTTGGGTGGTGATGGTGCAAAAAGGGACTTGAGGAGGAGGAAGGAAAAAGCAGCACCCCTCGATTAAGGTGGGGGGAGAAGACATGGGGAAAGCCCTGAATTCCTCACCAAAGGCCAATTTCAGAGGGGAGCAGAGGGGGTTACAATCTATGCTTTGGCCAAGGGTGGTAGTGGAGAGTGGGGAAGAGGATGATGGCTTGGAAGTGGGCATCATTTAAGACTTAAAGAAAGAAACCAGGGATGCAGACGAAGCACCCCCACACACCCAGCAGTAGTCCCACAGGCTGTGACCTGAAACCTTCACATCTACTCTAATAAGCCGCCCCAAGCTGGAGGGCTGTTGCAGGGAGGGAAGGAGGCAGGGGAAGGGGGAGAAGGCAGAGACCCCAGGCCATGTAATCAGCAGCAAGGTGATTGTGTGATGTGTCTTTTCACAGTTGAGTTAGATGTGCCCCACCAGTTATGATGGGAATCAATTTAAATATACTTTCTTGATCCCAGAAGTTCAACTATGTGGACAGTGGTTACACCTGACAGGATGATTTGTTATAGCACAACTTATATATTTCAAATGGACAAAAAAATTAGTATCATTTACAGTATCTTAAGATAAACTGCCTTTGAACGGGAGCTTCCTTTCCAGTACTTTGAGGTCTACAAGATGTATCTAGAAAATTTACTACTGTGGAAAATGAAGACTGCTTAAATCGAATGGGGGGTAGGGGAGGGCCTGTGGTTTTTCTTTTTGATTAATTGCTGTAACACTGTCCTTCAGGCGGCTGAGGGAGTTTCATATTTTGTTTAGACATCATTAGGCGCCGGAGCTCTTGCAGGACAACTTTGATGCTATATGAATTCTGTCATTTTGCTAGCACTGATATGGCTCTTGGGTCCACCACTCCATTAGAACTATTAACTCCATTCATATTAATTTTTGTTACAAATCTTACAAAGGGGGGTGCTTCTGGGTATTTAGGTCCACATTCTATTTTAAGGCTGTATATTTGGTTTTCATAAATTGTTCTTGGAGGCCCAATTATCATCCCTGTCCATCTTGTAAGTGTCATGTCTTCGTCATCTTCTAGACCCCAGCTAACTGTGCCATCTCCTACTCCTTTCTGGCCTTCTTCGAGTTCTTCCAACAGTCGGAAATTGCGAGGGACTTTTACTCCCGAGCCCGTGGTGGCTGCCATCTTGCGTCCTATTCTGGTTGCTTTTTAATGACAGCGAGAGAGAATTTTTTTTTAATGGAAGTGAAATGAAGTTTCCTTTTAAAATAAGTTTAAGTTAAAAAGTTATTTTAAATACAAATATCATGTAAATAATAGGACCCGTGGTCTGCAGATATGGCAAGAATTGTGATAACACATCAGTGACTAAGCTCTGGCAATACTAGTTAAGAAGACCTTCTAGAGCTGGGGCTCTCCACCCTGGCTGCACATTACAATCAAGTGTGGAGCTTTTAGGCATTTTAGTCAGGGCCCCATTTGCAAAGATTTTGTTTTCCTTGCAGTGGGATGGGGCCCAGACATCAGGGTATTTTAGGAGCTTTTCAGAGATTTTAATGAGACCATTACACTACCTCCTGAGTGTTTGAAGATCTATAACTCTTAGTAGAGCAAACTGCATGATGACCCCTGAAAGCCTCAGCTTCTAGGCATTCTATCCATTGGGTTCTCCTCAAAGAAAAGTCATCAATATAGAAATAGGTAAGGGTCTGATTTCATGGCAATTACTGGCAAGGATAATGAAATAAGCATAGCATATCCCAAGCACAGAGGACAAAGCTTTAGATGAAGGTGACTGACTGCCTCTGTCTCCCACTGAATGGTGGTATCCTGAAGATTTTCGAGGATCAAAAGGCATGTTTCTACTCATCATCTAGGACAAAGATGATGACGTGTCCCTGCACCCATTCATGGAGACTATAGTTAATGAACTCTGTATTCAGGGCTGAGGATACAAAAACAACCCTCACCTGGGAAATCTTTCCTATCACCCCTCTCACCACCTGTGTTTCACAGATCAGTGCTTGTTTGATGCCACTTTTCACTCAGTTGTTGTGGATATAGGCTGTCCATCTCCAAACTTTTTCTTTTAAAAAAAATTTAATTAATTAGTTAATTTATTGGATGCATTGGGTCTTCGTTGCTGCACAAGGGCTTTCTGTAGTTGTGGCGAGCGGGGGCTAATCTTTATTGTTGCACTAGCTCATTGCGGTGGCTTCTCCAGTAGCGGAGCATGGGCTCTAGGCACACGGGCTTCAGTAGTTGCGGCACATGGGCTCAATAGTTGTGGCTCACGGGCTCTAGAGCACAGGCTGAATAGTTGTGGTGCATGGGCTTAGTTGCTCTGCAGCACGTGGGATCTTCCTGGAGCAGGGATCAAACTCGTGTCCCCTGCATTGGCAGGCGGATTCTTAACCACTGCACCACCTAGGAAGTCCCTCCAAACTTTCTTGACCACACACTTTCATTAGTAAAATTTTAAGCAAACACCTCAACTGGCATGTGTGTGTGTGATCAACTCTAGACAGCTGTCATTGTCGAGCGGTGTGTTAGTAAATAGGGAGGGCTGAATTTCTCTCCTGTTTTTTCAGTTTTAAATAGTTAAAGGCCCTGGGATCATCCTGCCCACCCCCCTAGAGGGCTAGCCCTCCATACTGCAGACAGAGGGTGTAGATGGTGAACAGTGCCGTCTGTGTCCAGTGATCTGTGAGCCCCGGAGTCTTACACACTGCTGGGCCCTTGGAGGGTCACGGTCATGGCTTGCAGAACCAACGACTCTTACTAACAGACCATTTTTTTCCAGGTACCTGATATGTTGATGAGCCTAACAGGTTTGTTTCCCAGATTAGGTCAGGTAAGAAAGGATGTAAATGTGCTTAAAAACTGTAAAGCCATAGAAAGGAAAGGAGTCAAGATGCCTCCTTCTCACAAAGCCTGGCTCATTTCCAGCCAAGAAAACCACTGGGTTCTGGGTCTGGGCTGGAGGAAACAGGCTGAGAGGAGCCACTTGATGGTGCCTGGGTGTAGGTACAGAATGTGTGTTCTGTGTAACTGGGGGCGTCTTTTCTCAGGGTGAAAGGCAAAATAACCCTGGATCAAGTATAGGTGGTATATGGAGTGACAGTCTGAGGTGGGTGGTGGAGGGTGGGCTTCTGCTTTTAACCTCTCATGCATCAAGAGTGTGTACCTTTGTTGGGACCTCCCTGGTGGTCCAACAGTTGAGACTGCATTCCCATTGCAGGGGGCCCGGGTTCGATACCTGGTCAGGGAACCAAATCCTGCATGCCACAACTAAGAGGCCACATGCTGCAACTAAAAGATCCCACTTGCTGCAACTAAAAAAAGACCCTGCACGCCACAATGAACATCCCGCACACAGCAACAAAGATCCCATGTACCGCTACTAAGCCCCAGCATAACCAAATAAATAATTAAAAAAAAAAAAAAAAAAAAGGTGTGGAGAGGAAAAGATGGCGGCGAAGTAGAGAGACGTGGAGTGCATCCCTCCCCACAGATGCATTGGGAATGCACGGAAGGACGCAGTAATTCTCACAGAGAACCAGCTGAACACCAGCAGACGGCCTCAGACACCGGATGGGACTGCGGGGAGCCCGACATAGCCGGTAGGGAGGCATCTACGAGGGCTCAAAGAGGGTGAAGCGGCGGAGCTGTGGCAGATGGGAGGGAGTGAGAAACATTCGGAGGGTCCGCAGCGCAGCTCAGCGTTCCCGGACCAAGACATCGATCCGCGGCTGAACGGAGGGTCCAAGAGCGGGAGTGTGGGAGCAGGAGAGCTGGTTCAGTGTGGGAAACATTGTTGCCGGTAGGGTGACGGACCGAGAGGACAGGAGGGAGGAGGCCCGCGGAGAGGAGTGCCCATTCCTGAGAGCTGCCCGGCCATGATGGCGGCTGGAGGCTGCAGGCTCACTGGCGGCTGGGAGGAGCCACGCGCATAGCCTCTCTCTCTCTCTTTCCGTGCCTCTGCAACAGGCAGTGGAGAGACCCCCTGCGGGCCACCTAAGGCGCTCAGGGATAACAAGTACCCTCAGGCACTCGGGTGGGGCTAGATTAAAACCCCTTGCAACGCCAGCAGCAGGGAGGCTGCCGAGAGGAAAAAAAAAAAAAAAAGAAAAGAAAAAAACCCCCGAGAGAGGCCCAACTCCAAGACTTTCTGTTTACGCCTGAGCCACCGGCGCCCTCTGCAACAGGCACCTCCAAGCCTGACTGAGACATCAGTGCGCCACTGCTCACTCCCTCCCAGGAGAAGGAGCCACTATTGTACCCTCTCCCTCCCCACACACTGACGCTTACAGATGAACAATAAAGGAACCTCTGCTGGTCACAGAATAACGCAAAAAAACCCAAGGACAAGCAACCCCAAAAGTTTGGACAACCATGAGGAAACAAAGAAACACCATGCAGGCAAAGGAGCAGGAAAAAAACCCACAAGACCAAATAAATGAGGAGGAAATAGGAAAAATGCCTGAAAAGGAATTTAGAGTAATGATAGTAAAAATGATACAAAATCTCGATAACAAAATAGAGAAAGTACAAGAAACAGTTCATAAGAACTCAGAAAAACAAACAGCAATGGATAACAAAATAACTGAAATTAAAAATACTCTAGATGCTATAACCAGCAGAATGACTGAGGCAGAAGAACGAATAAGTGAGTTGGAAGATAGAATGGGGGAAATAACTGCCACAGAGCAGGAAAAAGAAAAAATAATAAAAAGATTAGAAGACAGTCTCAGAGACCTCACTGATAACATTAAGCGTACCAACATTCGAATTATAGGCATCCCAGAAGAAGAAGAAAACAAGAAAGGGTCTGAGAAAATATTTGAAGAGGTTATAGTGGAAAACTTCCCCAACATGGGAAAGGAAATAATTAACCAAGTCCAAGAAGCACAGAGAGTCCCATACAGAATAAACCCAAGGAGAAATACACCGAGACACATATTAATCAAACTAATGACAACTAAACACAAAGAAAAAATATTAAAAGCAGCAAGAGAAAAGCAACAAACAACATATAAGGGAAAACCCATCAGGATAACAGCTGACCTTTCCACAGAAACTCTGCAGGCCAGAAGGGAATGGCAGGATATCCTGAAAGTCCTGAAAGAGAGAAACCTACAGCCAAGAATACTCTACCCAGCAAGAATCTCATTCAGATTTGAGGGAGAAATCAAAAGCTTTCCAGACAAGCAAAAGTTAAGAGAATTCAGCACCACCAAACCAGCCTTACAATAAGTGCTAAAGGAACTTCTGTAAGTAGGAAACACAAGAAAAGGAAAACACCTACAAATACAAACTCAAAACAATTAAGAAAATGGTAATTGGAACACACATGTCAATAATCACCTTAAATGTAAATGGATTAAATGCTCCAACCAAAAGACACAGACTGGCTGAATGGATACAAAAACAAGACCCTTCTATATGCTGCCTACAAGAAACCCACTTCAGACCAAGGGATACATATTGACTGAAAGTAAAGGGATGGAAAAAGATATTCCATGCAAATGGAAGTCAGAAGAAAGCTGGAGTAGCAATACTCATATCAGACAAATTAGACTTGAAAGTAAAGACTATTAAAAGAGACAAGGAAGGACACTACATAATGATCAAGGGATCCATCCAAGAAGAACATATCACAATGGTAAATATCTATGCCCCCAATATAGGAGCACCTCAATACATAAGGCAAATGCTAACAGCTATAAAAGGGGACATCGACAGGAACACAATTATAGTGGGAGACTTGAACACCCCACTTACATCAATGGACAGATCATCCAAACAGAAAATAAATAAAGACACACAAGCTTTAAATGACACATTAGACCATCTCGACTTAATTGATATTTACAGGACATTCCATCCAAAAACGACAGAATACACGTTCTTCTCAAGTGCACACGGAACATTTTCCAGGATAGATCACATCTTGGGTCACAAATCAAACCTCAGCAAATTCAAGAAAATTGAAATCATATCAAGCATCTTCTCAGACCACAACGCCATGAGACTAGATATCAATTACAGGAAAAAAACTGCAAAAAAGACAAACACATGGAGGCTAAACAATTCACTCTTAAACAACCAAGGAATCACTACAGAAATCAAAGAGGAAATCAAAAAATATCTAGAAACAAATGACAACGAAAACACAACAACCCAAAACCTATGGGATGCAGCAAAAGCAGTTCTAAGGGGGAAGTTTATAGCAATACAGTCCTACCTTAAGAAACAAGAAAATGATCGAATAAACAACCTAACCTTACACCTCAAACAACTAGAGAAAGAAGAACAAAGAAACCCTAAAGTGAGCAGAAGGAAAGAAATCATAAAGATCAGAGCAGAAATAAATGAAAAAGAAAGGAAAGAAACCATAAGAAAAATAAATAAAACTAAAAGCTGGTTCTTTGAGAAGATTAACAAAATTGATAAACCATTAGCCAGACTCATCAAGAAAAAAAGGGAGAAGATGCAAATCAACAGAATTAGAAATGAAAAAGGAGAAGTAACAACGGACACCTCAGAAATACAAAACATCATGAGAGACTACTACAAGCAACTGTATGCCAATCAATTGGATAACCTGGAAGAAATGGATACATTCTTAGAAAAATACAATCTTCCAAGACTGAACCAGGAAGAAATAGAAACCATGAACAGACCAATCACAAGTACGGAAATTGAGGCAGTGATTAAAAATCTCCCAACACACAAAAGCCCAGGACCAGATGGGTTCACAGGCGAATTCTATCAAACATTTCGAGAAGAGTTAACACCTATCCTTCTCAAACTCTTCCAAAATATTGCAGAAGGCGGAGCACTCCCAAACTCATTCTACGAGGCTACCATCACCCTGATACCAAAACCAGGCAAAGATGTCACAAAAAAAGAAAACTATAGACCAATATCACTGATGAATATAGATGCAAAAATCCTCAACAAAATACTAGCTAACAGACTGCAACAGCGCATTAAAAAAATCATACACCATGATCAAGTGGGGTTTATCCCTGGGATGCAAGGATTCTTCAATATACGCAAATCAATCAATGTGATACATCATATCAACAAATTGAAGGATAAAAACCATATGATCATTTCAATAGATGCAGAAAAAGCTTTTGACAAAGTTCAACATCCATTTATGATAAAAGCTCTCCAGAAAATGGGCATAGAAGGAAATTACCTCAACATAATAAAAGCCATATATGCAAAACCAAAAGCCAACATTGTTCTCAATGGAGAAAAACTGGAAGAATTCCCCCTAAAAAGAGGAACAAGACAAGGGTGTCCACTCTCACCACTATTATTCAACATAGTTTTGGAAGTGTTAGCCACAGCAATCAGAGAAGAAAAAGAAATAAAAGGAATCCAAATTGGAAAAGAAGAAGTAAAATTGTCACTCTTTGCAGATGACATGATATTATATATAGAAAACCCTAAAGACTCTACCAGAAAACTGCTAGCACTCATTGATGAGTTTAGTAAAGTAGCAGGATACAAAATTAATGCACAGAAATCTCTTGCATTCCTATACACTAACAACGGAAGAGCAGAAAGAGAAATTAAGGAAACTCTCCCATTCACCATTGCAACCAAAAGAATAAAATACCTAGGAATAAACCTGCCTAAGGAGGCAAAAGATCTGTATGCAGAAAACTTTAAGACATTGATGAAAGAAATCAAAGACGACACAAACAGATGGAGGGACATACCATGTTCCTGGATTGGAAGAATCAACATCGTGAAAATGTCTGTACTACCCAAAGCAATTTACAGATTCAATGCAATCCCGATCAAATTACCAATGGCATTTTTCACAGAACTAGAGCAAGAAATCTTACGATTTGTATGGAAACGCAAAAGACCCCGAATAGCCAAAGCAATCTTGAGAAGGAAAAATGGAGTTGGTGGAATCAGGCTTCCTGACTTCAAACTATACTACAAGGCCACAGTGATCAAGACAGTATGGTACTGGCACAAAAATAGAAAGGAAGATCAATGGAATAGAATAGAGAACTCAGAAGTAAGCCCAAACACATATGGGCACCTTATCTTTGACAAAGGAGGCAAGAATATACAATGGAAAAAAGACAGCCTCTTCCATAAGTGGTGCTGGGAGAACTGGGCAGCAACATGTAAAAGAATGAAATTAGAACACTTCCTAACACCATACACAAAAGTAAACTCCAAATGGATTAAAGACCTACATGTAAGGCCAGACACTATCAAACTCCTAGAGGAAAACATAGGCAGAACACTATATGACATCCATCAAAGCGCCATCCTTTTTGACCCACCTCCTAGAATCATGGAAATAAAATCAAGAATAAATGAATGGGACCTCATGAAACTTAAAAGCTTTTGCACAGCAAAAGAAACCATAAACAAGACTAAAAGGCAACCCTCAGAGTGGGAAAAAATAATTGCCTATGAAGCAACGGACAAAGGATTAACCTCCAAAATATACAAGCAGCTCATGAAGCTTAATACCAAAAAAGCAAATAACCCAATCCACAAATGGGCAGAAGACCGAAATAGACATTTCTCCAAAGAAGACATACAGATGGCCAACACACACATGAAAAGATGCTCCACATCACTAATCATCAGAGAAATGCAAGTCAAAGCCACAATGAGGTATCACCTCACACCAGTCAGAATGGCCATCATCACAAAGTCTGGAAACCACAAATGTTGGAGAGGGTGTGGAGAAAAAGGAACTCTCCTGCACTGTTGGTGGGACTGTAAATTGGTACAGCCACTATGGAAAACAATTTGGAGGTTCCTTAAAAAACTACAAATAGAACTACCATATGATCCAGTAATCCCACTCCTGGGCATATACCCAAAGAAAACCATAATCCCAAAAGAAACATGTACCATAATGTTTATTGCAGCACTATTTACAATAGCCAGGACATGGAAGCAACCTAAATGCCCATCAACAAATGAATGGATACAGAAGATGTGGCATATATATACAATGGAATATTACTCAGCTATAAAAAGGGATGAGATGGAGCTATATGTAATGAGGTGGATAGAACTACAGTCTGTCATACAGAGTGAAGTAAGTCAGAAAGAGAAGGACAAATATTGTATGCTAACTCACATATACGGAATCTAAAAATGGTACTGTTGGACTCAGTGACCAGAACAAGGATGCAGATACAGAGAATGGACTGGAGAACTCGAGGTATGGGAGGGGGCGGGGGGTGAAGGGGAAACTGAGACGAAGCGAGAGAGTAACACAGACATATATATACTACCAACTGTAAAATAGTCAGTGGGAAGTTGTTGTATAACAAAGGGAGTCCAACTCGAGGATGGAAGATGCCTTTGAGGACTGGGGCGGGGAGGGTGGGGGGGGCTTGGGGGGGGGAGTCAAGGAAGGGAGGGAAGATGGGGATATGTGTATAAAAACGGATGATTGAACCTGGTGTACCCCCCCAAAAAATAAATAAAAAAAAAAAAAAAAAAAAAGGTGTGTACATTTGTTAAATGTGGGAGTATTTCCTCTTAAAGGAAAAAAAAATAAATAAATGCTTATTGCACTAAATTAAAACAATAACTTACAGTGTACAGTAAGAAATAGAAGACTCCTACCCCTGGCCCCTGCCTCCATCACACCTCACAGAGGTAACCACTCTTCTCAGCTTGTGACTATTACGTTTATAACTAAACAAAGTTAAAAAAAAATGGATATGGGAAATTAATAGTAATATGCTGGAGCATAAAAACATCTGGAACGTAAACACACTGAAATGTGAACGGTTATCTTGGTGTGGCACTGTGGTTTTGTTTACTTTTTTCTGCACCTGTTTTCTAGCAATGAATTTATTTCAGTTATGCAATAAGAAAAGCAAAATTAAAGAACACAGACTAAAAAGTGGAAGAAGGAGATAGAGGGGTCAGGTATGGAGCTGGAACTAAAACAAAAACAGAAACAAATGCTAACAGAGCAATCTGCAAAGCTCAGTGGAGCAGCTCTCTGGACCTGAGCATGCAAACTGTGAGGATCTTGGGTTCCTGTCTCAACTCCTGCAGTAGCTGTAGCTCTGAGGTTATCTCCCTCTCGAGGACTCAGTTTCCTATCTGCAAAATGTGGGATTGCACCAGATCAGTGGTTCTCAACAGGGGGAGGTTTTGTCTTCCGAAGCAATATTAGGCAATATCTGGGGACATTTTTGGTGTCACAGCTGGGGAGGTACTACGGGCATCTGTGGGGCAGAGCCCAGAGAGGCTGCTCAGCACCTTGCCATGCAGAGGACATGCCCCACAACTACAGAGTATCTGGCCCCAAATATCAGTGGTGCTGATGTAGAGACACCTTCCCTGGATGGCCTCTGACGGCTCTCTCACATCTGACCAGCGTTCAGTTCTGTGAGCTTGGGCCTGAACTGTCCTCACCTCCTGTAAAGATAAGTAACGCTCTCATGACCAACCAGTACAACCATGACTCACTCAGCTATGAGGAGGAGAACGTAAAGAACAGGGCCAAAGCAGGGAGCACTCTCAAGACCTGGGCCGGAGGCCCTGCAGCGAAAGGCAGACAGAAGGCCTGTCTCCTCCCCAGGAACTCAGGCCCTCCGTCATTCCCATAAATGAATAGGGCCCTCTCCTGGTGTGTACTGGCATAACAAACAATGGGCTGATGGCTCGAAAACCACACAAAATTTGAACAAAAACTTGGTGATTGTGGAATATTTCCCTTATGATTTCTCAGGGTACAAGAAACTAGAGCAAATACTAGTCATTAGTAACAGAATTTCCTTTAAAAACACCACAGCCTTATAAGTAGATACCTAACAAATGGCGGTCCATTTCTGATTCGATTCAACTAGTATTTATTAAAAGCCCGCCATGACCCGCCCTTTGTGAACACTTCATAAATGACAGACACAGCATTACCACTGCAGCCCGGGGAGAAAGAGGGCTTTTCAGTCATGTGGAGACAACTTGGAAAGAAATAAAATTGGATTTCTACCTCCCACTCAACACAAACATTAATTCCAGGTGAATGATAGACTTAAAGGTCTGTTACTCCTGGAAAGGCTGAACTCTAAAACTCTTAGAACATATCTTCATGACTTAAGAGTAGGGGAGATTTGTTTGAACAAGTCACAAGATCATCAATCATAGAGGGAAAAAGAAGAGGTAAAATACAATAAACCTTAAGAACTTCTGCTCACCAAAAGACATGCCACAGAAATATACTTGTAATACATATATCTACAATATATACATCATGCCTACAAGTCAATAAGGAAAAGATAACTCAGTAATAAATAGGCAAAAATATCAAACAACATTTCACAAGAGAGGCTGTCCAAATGGGAACACCATATGGGAAGAGGCTCAGCACCATCCAGTCATCAGGGAAATCAAAACCATAGTGAGATATCACAACACAGCCTCCAGAAGGCTATGAACGAAAAGACAGACAAATCCAACTGTTCTTGAGGATGGGAAGAAACTAAAAGTCTCAAGTATTGCTGAATGGGAGTATATTTTGGTACAACCACCTTGTAAAGCTGTTTGGTAGTTTCTACTGAAGCTGAACATACGCCATTCCACTACTAGGTATTTTCCAATAAAAACGAGAGCATGTATCTGCCAAAAGAAATGTGTAAGAACACTCACGATCTCTTCATTCATGATGGTATCAGACTAAACAATCCAGACATCCATGCGCCGTCAAACGGATGACTCACCCCGTCTGTGCAGTGAGAATACTGCGTATTCCATACACAAATAACCCTCGAACACAGGGGTGTGAACGGTGTGGGTCCACTTTTTCACTGATATTTTTCAATCGTAAATACTGCAGTACTATAAGATCCATGGTTAGTTGAATCCACTGATTGGAACCGTGGCTACGATACGGCAGATACGCAGGACTGATTGTAAAGTTACTCACGGATTTTCGGCTGCGCAGAGGGTAGGCACCTCTAACCCCCACGTTGTTCAAGGGTCAACCGTATTACTATATGTTTGTTAGACCTTCATGAAAAACACCAAGCAAACAAGCAACCCACCCCACAGGTATATGAGTTCCTGGACTGATACTGCACCCTAAATTTTTTTATAAGCACTGAACTTGAAGAAAATATATCTTTGTCCAGGCGATTAGGCTTTTCAATTCATATTCCTTCCATCTACAAATCCATGATATATTAATAATCTGTTTTAAAGAAAGGTAAGCCACAGAGTAAGAGAAGGTATCTGTAGCATATATACCAATATGGACCCCCCAAAAGGACAGAACTCTGCAAACCTATTAGAAGACAACACAAGAGACGAGTGGGCAAAAGGCTTCTCACTTGGTACTTTTCAGTATCCTTCCAATTTTTCTGAAACTATGATATACTATTCATGCCTTTTAAATTAATTTTTAGTTCAATGGTAATACATGACTATATTTTCCTAGTAAAAAATTTGAAATTCCATATACGGCAAACATCCTTGTTGACCTCTAATCCTAGCTCCCTCGCTGAAAACCTAGAAAAGAATAAATGAATTACTTGGGATGATTTTCCTAGATTTCTATTTTTCAATGCAGGGTTATTTTGTTGGTTTTACTTTGTTTATTTTACTTGCATGGCATCATAATGTGTGTCTTGTTTTGCAACTCACTTCTCATAACTCAGTGTTATGTCTTTCACCATTTATAATGTTGTTTGTACGTAATTCTTTTTGACTGTTACACAGTCCTCCGTAGGACAGATGTTCCAGTTTAAATCGCCCTTCCTCTGCAGACATACACTAAGATTATCTCCTTCCTCCCCTACCATCTTCCTTCCTTTTTTTATTTTTGTTATTAGTTCTCCTATTTAATGAGAACAATGTGTCATTTAAATATTTAATTCCAGCTTCATCAACTAAAAAGCTCCTGCCTCATTCTAATCTCAGAAAGCACTGTCTTAGCTTGGGGATTTCCCCAGTTGTCTAAGTAGAAAGCAGAGCACACAGCTTTGGGGATTCCTGATTCTCACTACCCACCCACATCCCTCCAAGGACTGGGATCAGAACTGGAAAACTACGCTTTTGTTCTTTCACCTCTGCTGCTGATGTGCTGTGTGACCTCAGGCAAGTTGTGCCCTCTCTGGTTATCTATTTCCTCACTTAGGCATAGAGGGGGTTGGGACATATTTACTGTTGGGGTCTCTCTCAGCTCTAAAGGTCTTTGATGTGAGTGTCCTGTTGTCCTCAGTGGTATGTGCAACTGACCACCCAGGCAGCAATGCCTGAGACAGAATTTTCCTTTCCTTACGGCCCCATCCGCAGGCTGCCTCTTGGGGTCTGTACAGGGGAAGCTAATTGATGCTCCTCGTGATAGGCAGTGCTGATGAGAGACACCAGGAACTGAGTGAGGCCTCAGGGACCTGCCCCACTTCCATGTCTCCTGGTGCTCCTCTTCCTGAGGCCTTGAGCAGTTTCTCCTACATATCTTATCCCTGTGACTTTTGAAGGCTACATTGCCATAGCAACCCGGTCCACTGAACCATGTTAAAAACCTGTTACCGTGAAGAGGAACACTTAGCTGTCTCGAGAGTCCATTTAAAGGGGAACAGAGAGGCTATTACTCCATGTAGAGGAAGAGCAAAACAGGCTGTGTTCAGAGACCGTCGGGTGGGAAGGGTCTGAGAGAGCAGCTGGTCCACGTCCCTGGCTGCAGGGATGGGGACATGGAGGTGTGGACTGAGCTGGCTCACTGCAATTCGCACGGTTACAGGCAGGAATCCTCTCGGGCTCTTATTCTGAGTTCTTGCTCTTACTGCTTCCTTCCCACCTCTCTCCACCTTTGTTCCATCTCCTTCCAAATTCCTTCCTTTTCCTGCCCCTCTCCCTGTGCCTCCTCCCTCCAGGAGGACCCTTGGACTGGACAACTACAAACAGCCTTGCCCTTCATTCACCTTCCAGCTGCTGCTTCTCCCTAGAGCTAAAGGGCCTTTAAAAAAGTAAATCAGACCCCCCACTCTCCATCTCACAGCATCCTAAGGTTTCCCGCGAGGCTCACACGGCCCAGGACTGAGGCCACCCGCCTCTCCCACCTGGGCCACTTTGCCTCTTCAATTCAGCTCACTCCAGGGTTCTCTCCATTTCTGAAAGACATCAAGCTCCATCCTCTCCAAAAACAGCACAGTCTTCCCGGCACGCATGACTCTCCAGCTCTCCTGTTTCCCTGTTTACTCTTTCACATCACGTACCATCTGCATTCACATCTCTGGCTGTTTACTGACTCAATAGTCTCCCGCTCCGGAATAAAAATGGTAATAATTTGCCTGTCTTATTCATGGCCATTTACTCACCACTCAGGGCTGCACCTGGCAACAAGCAGGCTGTCAATACCCTCCCGCTGAATGTGTGTGCAGACAGAGCAAGGCAGGAACGGATGCTGGAAGATGTTCCGGCTGTGTCCTGAGAGCCATGCAGCACCCCTCTGCCTCTCCTTCCACTGTGCCGGCTGTACCAGTTACCCCGAGACTGGAGGGCTGGGCCCACCTGCGGACGCCTCGTGGGCCCACAGCAAAGTGGAGAGCACTGGGAGGATGTGGAGAGCACAGCCTCTGTGAATAAGCCACGAGGGCTGGCCTGGTGGGAAAGGGCGTGCTGGTTCCGTGTGGTCCCAGGAGGTGGAAGCACAGGGACTCGTGCTTTTTCCCATTACGATAATGCCGATCAATCATTTAGCTCTTACTGTATGCACTGTACATGCCTTATCTCCTTTCAGCCTTTAAACTGCCCTGCAGCACAGACTCAGTCTTCCGTCACAGCAAATGAAGACAACACTACGTGCCCTTTCCTTAGTCTGCAACAGCTGTCCTTGGTTTTCCACCAGGCCGAGTCCTGGTCGTCCTCCAGGTCTCCTCCTCAGAGAGGTCCTCCCTCACCCGCAAGACCACACCAGGTTTTAGGTTCCCACCAGGCCGGACCCGGCACGCACCGCTCACAGCACTTGCTGTGACTGTCTGTAAACACATCATTTCTCTGTCAACACGCTTCAGGGCAGGTCTGCCCTCCACCATCCAGGGCACGAGGCGGGGCCCGGCTACCGCTGCATCCCCCACGCAGTGCGCGGCCCGGGGCAGCCAGGAGTTGTCACGGGTCTAGTGAGGGAAGGGAAAACCCAGGCTCCGCCGGGCTGCTGAGGCCCTGCCACTAGCGGAGCGGGGCCGAGATCGAACCCAGGCCTGTCTGACTCTGGGGCCTGCTTCCCCTCCGTGCCCGAATGGTCGGCGCGATCTGAATGGAAGAGAGAGGCGTGTGGGCCCGCCCTGGAAGAGCACAGAGCTAAGCTGCAGGGCTCCTGGTTGGGTGCGCTCGAGGGGCCTCAGGCATCTGTTGGGGTGCGGGTCCCTTCCAGCCCGGAGATGCCCCAATCCCTCGGGGCTCAGGACTCACCAGAGCTTGCTCGATAAGCAGGCAGAACAGGATGGCGTTGCCCACCTCCCTCAGGCTCTGGAACACGTCGGTTTTGAGCTCTGCGTACTCGATGATGTCCTTCAGCTGGTGGTGGAAGAACTCTAGGATCCCTGGGAGATGCAGGGGGAGGGTCAGCCGGAGGTCCGTGCTCAGCACTGTATCTGCAGTATCTCCTGTAATACTCGTGATGATACCACGGACGAGGCACTGATACCCCCGTTTCTGATGAGGCTCCGAGAGGGTAAGCGGCACGTCCACGGCTACGTGGGGCAGCCAGGAATGAAAACTAGAGCTTTCGGCCCCAGCCCGTCCCTACGCTGACTCACACTGACCCAGCGCCGGACATCTTGATACTTAGAAAAAACACCTGGTACCAAACTCATAGTCTCCACCTTTCCCAACCACCCCTACCGGCCAGGCCCCAAATTCAGTCCACGTGCTTTCACTATTAGGGAAGGAAAGGCTAATTTCTCTGCCCAAGAGTTGAGTGGCAAAAGCTCCAATTTCCTGACTTACCTTAGAAATGCCACTTTATGCCATACCTGGGGCATCAGCCTCCTCCAAACAGGCACGTGGAGGGAAGAATGAAGGTGTGCTGAGCTAAGGAAGACCTTTACAACTAAACCTTGCTACTGAGGATTGCACCGTTCTCATGTCTGCAGACCTTGTCCCGCTTCCTGGCAGTGCTGTGAAGCGGGCCCAGTGGGCATCCTGTGCTTTCACTGATGGAAGGTGATAGTATTGCTCAAGGGATGACGAAGGGTCCAAAGCCATTTAGTGGCAGAGGGAGGGCACAGACCCAGCGCTCTGACAGCTTGCTGCCACGTTAGAGGAGCAAACACTTCAAGGCAGGTGGCCAGAACACCCTTCCCCCGTGGGACGGGTCTGAATTATTTTCCTATCACCACACCCCACCGCTGGTTCCCCGTCACCGACCTGGGGAGCCGTACTCATGCCGGGGCAGGCGGCATATCTTGGGCATGACCTCAATCAGTGTTTTCACATACTGGAGAATGGTCCCTTGGAGCTGACAAAAGAAGAGTACAAGATGAGTGAAACCAGCCACTGCTGCTGCACACGTGCATCTCGGAGCCGAATGCTGGGCTACTGGGGTGTACGGGGATAAGTGCTGTGGACCGAATATCTGTATTCCCCCCAAATTCATCTGTTGAAACCCTAATCCCCAGTGTGATGGTATCTGGAGATGGGAAGGAACTAGGTTACAAGGGTGGAGCCCCCATGATAGCATTAATGTCCTCATAAGAAGAGAGGGGACAGAGAGATGTTTCTCTCTGCCACGTGAGGACACGAGAAGGCAGCTGTCTGTGAACTACGATGCTGGTCCTCACATGCTGGTACTGTGATCCTGGACTTCCAGCTCCAGAACTGTCAGTGAAGCTGCCCAGTCTACGGTATATTTGTCACAGCAGCCTGAGCTGCCTAGGACAGTAGGGCACTGCTCCTTGAGAAGAGAGACAGGCTCTCTCCTAAAGGTAGGGGGTAGCCTCTTTGCCCTCTGTAAGGCAACACGAGTCTTTGTAGGACAGAAAAGGGAACGTTCTCATCATTACCTTGGGCTTATAGACTTCAAGGATGGCAGTTTCTAGGCCTGGGGTCCTTCCTGGGGTTGCAGTACTTACATGAGATCCAAACTAAGGTCTAAAATGAAATGGGGCCAGGGAGCTATGAAGACTGAGCCATTACCTAATTTAAGCATGAAAAATACATGGCACATTCATGCTTCCAGTGTCCCAGACAGACATCTTTAATCAATTACTACATTTTCCTATTTAACTCTAAATTTAGCTTCACAACCTGGAACAACCCCTGGTTATGCACAGCTGCTACCAGAGGCCTGCAGTTAACAGGTGAATCCTGTTTGCTCGTCCTGACATGGGTATGCATTACTTTATTTCTCTTTTGTCATCTCAAACCTTCAAGAAAATCTTGTTGAAATGTTTCAGCCTTGCTGCAGCAGCGTCCTGGGGAATTAAGTGGAAGTTCAGACGGCCATACTTGGGGTGGACATAGAATGGTGGCAAAGGTCTACAGAATTCCCTTGAGGCCAGTGGAGTATTGGTAGCACCCGTCCTTAAGAATTCCCAAGGGCGAGAAGCGTGGTGATTGATTAGAAATGTCTGCCCTGGGTATGGGAGGGAAAAATGGCAGCACGTGTCGTGAATCTGCCAGGCTCAAATTAGATAATGCAGCACAGGAGTTGGGTATGAGCAGTCATTTGTAGGCCTTAAAGTCAAAAATCAAGATTGCTGAGTTCAGTTAGCCAGTACGAGGAGTGAACTCAGCGTCAGAAAAGGAGAGACAAAGCCGCAGGTCAGAAGGTGCACTGAAATATTAGAGCAGTAGGTGAGAGGAATCAGGGGATAAGGGCAAAGGAGTCCCTGGGTGATTCCCATAGACAGAGCTGAAGAGCCTGTGACTTGATTTTCCAGGCGAGGTAAAAAGTGAAAGCAGGCTTCATTCCTCTCAACCCCACTCAGCCCGTTCCAGGCCCCCTTCCTTACCAAGCTCTTGACGATCTTCAGCAGTTCCTCCATGACCACAGCGATGCCCTGGTAACCTAGGAGTCTGCAGATGGTCTTGAAATGAGGAGGCCCCACGAAGTTCCTATAGGAGCTATAGATGTGGCTGTAGGCAATGTTGAGAGGCTGGAAAACAGGGGATGTGGCAAAGTCAGCGACAGAGAATTGAATGGACATTCTGTGAGTCCTGGCAGGAGGCGTTTCAATAATAGAAGGGATAGAAACTTGACATCCTTGCTCTCTCACTGGGGACCCTGATGAGTACATTTTTCAAGATGCTAGTAGAGAGTGGTAGTCAGTGACCACAGGATGGAGCAAAGGTCCTCAGATGGGGCAGCAGTTCCCTAACAGAAGAGCAGAAAGGGCCTCCAGGCAAATATCTTTTTTACAGGACTCATGCTACCCACGACTGTCCACGCACAAACCAGGACTTGCACAAATTGAGGCACAAGGTGAGGGTACAACAGATGACCTTCTTTCTCTAGAGGCATTTTTGGTACTAGGAACAGGCTGGAAGAACCATGTGAAAACTCTATAGCTGATTGAGCATTGCCTTCTTTCTACTTTGAGGTGCCTCCATCCAGCACAGGATGGGGTCTTGGGAACCCAAGGTTTCCTGGGAGGCAGGAGACCTCTGCTGAGTGCATGGGAAAATCACGTAGGCTTTTTGAGCCCGTTTCTTCATCTATGAAATGAGGGGGTTGGATTAAAACAGTGGTTTTGTAACTTTTCGAGTAGCGATTAACAAAAAAAAAAGATGTCATGGAAACATGTATGTGAAACAGACAAAAGCAGAGCTGCTCTGATTGGGTGCTGGTTGGAGGCCCAGAGCCCTGGCCTCTGAAGGGCCACCTCCATTACCCTCTGGACCCCATGAGACACCCTCGCTGAAGTAGTGCAATCTCTTCAAGATCTTTCTGTCTGAGAATATAGGACCAAAATAAAGGACTCAGTTGGTCTCAGCTGGTGAGACACTAAAGTTATCATTGACTTTGTTTTGAAATGCTGCCACTTACGGAGTGCCTCATGCCAGGCTTCATGAAGCCCTCCAAGTGCATTTTCATTTAATCCACACAACCAATGTATGTGATCCATGACCCACACAATTCCTGGCCCCATTTCACAGATGAGGGAACTGAGGCTCAGGGTGGTTAAGTAGCTTGCTCAAGGTCACACAGTTCATAGGTAACTGGGCCCTGATCTCCTGATCTGAACCCAGGTGGGTGTGATTCCAAAATCCATGTTCTTAACCTCTACCTACAATGGTGAACTTTGGAAGCTGAATTATTACAGAAACTTTTTTTTTTTTTTAAAGAAAAAACTTCACTTCTAACCTTAGTTCAGAGTATAGTTTTCCTACCTGGAATTGTAAAAATCTTGTACATAGAACATGCAAATATGGACAGACCACATCTGATATTCTATTAGCTGAAATTCCCTATTAGCTGGTAATGAGAAACCCTACATGAGTTAAATACAAATTGTAATGATGCTTTTGGAGTTCTGCAAGATTCTCAGCTCCCTCTGGAGCCACCAAGGGAAGATTTAATTATGTTCAGTCTAGGTTTTGCATTAAGTATGTTTTACTACATACGAATTATTCTAAACTTTACAAAACAAGCATCACAATTATAGTAAGTACCCTTTAATAATGAGGATACATGAGGAACACAATTCGAGCACCCACCAACAACAAGAATTCGTGAGGAATCAGAACACCCACTCATCCAGCAGGTTGGATAATAGTTCTCTTGGTAAACTGATGTCTATATATGGGGAGGCTTGGAATGTGAGAAAGCAGCATTTTGCACTCAACACTGGTGTGCTGTCACAGCAAAACTCTGCCTGAGCCTGGGGGAGGGAAACCTTGTAGGTAGTTACTAAAGATTTCTAAGTGGTATGGGGTAGGAGTGGTTTATGTAAGGAGGGAAAATATAACTGACGAAAAGCGTGATGTTCACTGAGGTTGATGGTCAGCAAATCCTGGAGTATATGGACTGCTGAGTCTGATTTAGTCAACTGTGGGGCCAGCCCATGTAATTTTCTGTGTATGGAGCAAACCATTTTGCCATCTCTGTAACAGGCCACGCTGCCAAACAGGGCTGGGACCAGGAAGAGCTGCGTGAGGCGCTAGGGCACACGTGGTAGTGAGTGCATCTTACTGCTGCCCCGTAATTCAAGTGCCACTCTGTAGTCTCCTGTTTCCTCTCCAGGAATGAGGGGTGTAAGACAAACACCAGACACACCATGGCGTACCTCTGGTAGGGGAAGGAGAGTGACTAGAAAGGGGCATGAGAGAACTTTCTAGATGATGGAAATGCCCTACATGTTGACTGGGCTCTTGACTACACACATGTATACATTTGTCAAAATTCATGAAACTATACATTCACTTACTATCTGTGTATGTTATTGACTGAATGGTTGTGTCCCTCTCAATTCTTATGTTGAAATCATAACCCCTTTTGTGATGGTATTAGGAGGTGGGACCTTTGGGAGGTAATTAGGTCATGAGGGTGGAGTCTCCATCAATGGGATTAGTGCCCTTGTAGGAAGACACGGGACAGGGCTGCCCTGCCTCTCCCTCCCTCCCTCCCCGCCACCCACCCGCCTTCATCACATGGGATACAATGAGAAGAAGGCTGTCTGCAAACCAGGAAGTGGGCTCTTATCAGACACTGAATCGGCCAGCACCTTGATCCTGGACTTCTCAGCCTCTAGAACTGTGAGAAATCATTGCTGTTTAAGCCAGCCAGTTACTGTATTCTTGTTACAGCAGCCTGAACTAAGACAGTGCACTTTATTGCTTATGACTATACCTCAATAACAAAAGTAAGTTAAAAATCCCACTGGGCTATATCACACCCCAATTTACTCCCAACATTTGCTTTCAAAGATTAAAAAATATGATTTGAGTTTCCGCCCAAAGAGGGCTGCAGCTTGAGCCCGCAGGGGCACACGACAAGGATGACTGGGCTGTGCTCACCGCCCTGAGGGGGACCTCATGGACTCATCCCCCAAGAAAGCTTCCTCCTCAGTCCCCACCCACACCTGGCACTGGGGCCTCTCCTCTGACCCCAGTAAAGCTCTGAGCACGTGCGGTCTTTTTTCAAATATCCTGTGAAAGGAGCTTTTGAGCAGCAGGGAGCTTTCAAGTGGATGTCCCCGGAGGGGGCAGAACGCAATCAGCTGCTTTTCCCCCCCTCTGTGTGATTCTCCGACTTCTTTTCTTGCTTTGTCTGAGTCCAGAGTTATTTACTGGGGTGGGCACACCTGAGTTCAAATTCCAGTTCCACAGATGATCTTGAGCAAATTACTTAAACTCTCTTAGCCTTGGTCCTCCAGAAGTAAAGATAATAATACCAACTCTGGTAGGGTTGTAGGAGATTTAAATGAGAAGAAGTACATAAAGCGCTTAGCATGGTGCCTGGCATCCTGGAAGCACTCACTGAAGTAACAGCCCTTCATAATGCTTCGTTTTGGTAATTTGGTAAGTAAAGATGACAAAAATACAGCTTCCTGGTCAAATTTCCCCCAGCAGCTTTGGCTACAGTCATGATTCTCTGAATGTGGAGAGGAGAGTATATCTGTGGGGTGCAATTTCATACAACACCATGTATACCCCCTACATGGGGATGTGACAGAGCGGAGACCGGCTGAAAGAACACACCAAATAATGCAGATCTTGCTCAATATTTAGACCATTATAAAAATGGGAGCTGTCCAAAACAGACTGAGCTGGGTAGGGATGGAGAAATATGACATAGGGGTGTTAGAAGGGAGCCCTGCCTGGGACAGAGGGCTGGGATAGATGTGTGCTTAACTCCCCTCCGAAGTGCAAACTCCAGTGCAGTCTTCTGGGCGCTCATCTTTCTTAGCAGTCTCCTTAACCCCCACTCCCATCCAAGGAGCTTCTAATACAAGTTTCCCTTAGCACTTCCTGGCAAGCACAAATGAAAATACATTTGGGTAGATGGAAACTGTTCAGCAGCTCTCCCCAGTTCTAGGAAGCGAAAAGAATTTTGGAATAGTTTTATCACGCACACGACCTAAAAAAAAATCCCCCTTACAGACCCGCACAAAGGAGGCCTCTTGCTGACATTCCTCCATCACTCTTGGATTCTGGTCTGGACCATTCAGGCCTCAGCTGATGGCCCAAGCTCAGGAAGGACCAGCATGAAAGGAACAGAACTCTAATCCTCCTTCTAAGTGAACAAGCTCCCCTCATTCCCTCCCCCCACCCCCATCCCCCCAAAAAACACACCACACCCATGCAGGAGGAAACACACACACACACATGCTGGAAAGTACATGCACACACACCCCCGCAAGGCACCCATCTGACCTGCTGGCTCAATAGGAGGCTGGGCCCTATTGAGAAAATGTGGGAATATGGGAGCCGGGGCATTTTCTAAGGTTTGGCAAAGAAAGACAGGAATGCAACGTGACTTGAGACACTGGAAACCTGCTACAGTCCTCAATTAATCCTGCTAACAGACTCCAGCTACAATCAATGTCTGCCTTTAGAAACTAACGATGTACCCTGTTTTTAGGATGCCTCACTTAAAATCAAACTTGGTTAAATTCATCCTGCTCAAAATAGATACCTTTATGAGATCTCAAGAAACAATCCTGGTTCAGGGATTGGAGCCATATTATCAATGTGTGACACAGATGCACATTTTTTTTTTAAAGGCAAAACAGTGTTTTAAGGAGAGAAAAAATAAGTTAATAAAGCCTCTGTCTTTCACCAGATGGTAAACAAGGCCAGCCACTCCCAACAGTGAGGCCTATTTATTTGGCAAACTGAATTTACAAGCAATTTGCATCTCTGCTTTCTGAAATCACAGTTGCTGTTTTCAGAAATCCCAAGAGGAATTCAAACAGTTTCTAATTTCCTGTTTTACTTACAATTTCTCTAATGTTCCTCGAGCATTGTGAATATCATCAACCCACCAACACAAACGCAGCTCTCTAACTCAGAGAGGGAGAGAGCTGTAGCTCCACTCTAAAATCTTCAGGTAAATGAGGACACAGGTAAATGAATAAAACAGTAACGTCATCCTTGTTGGAAAGATCACAGAGTAAGAGGGTTTAAAGGACTGATAAATCCTGAGTTACAGGTTCAAATCCATTGCGAGGGAGTTGGTAAAACTGCTGATGTTCTGTCTGTCTCTTCTTGACGTCTGGTGAGCAGTAGGGCTGGGTCTCCAACGCTGGGGTTCCTTCTTGGTCTTCTCAGCTCAGAGGTTGAATGGTCCAAGAGGGCTGGAGTAGAGACCTCCAGAAATGATGCTCCTCCCTTTTTCTGTCTTCTGAATAAAGTCCTTAGGAGAAGGCATGACGGAGAACAGGAACCAAGCCCTCCTGTTCAGAGATACCCTAGCAACACCACAATCCCTAGACTTGCTAAAATTTTTGGAGGAAGCCAATGTCACCACTTTTTAAATCGTCTGTATTCATATGATGATACACGAGCGTATCGTAATTCTATGTTTATGAATGTCTTTACATAACAACTCCTTTGTAACTGCCCAACTGTATTGGTTTTCCACAGCTGATGTAACAAATTACCATCAACTTGGTGGCTTAAAACAACAGAAATTTATTCTCATAGTTCTGGAAGCCATAATCCATAATCGGTATCACTGGGTCAAAGTCAAGGTCAACATGGCCACACTCCCTCCAGAGGCTCTAGGCAAGAATCTGTTCCTTGCCTCTTTCAGCTCCGGTGGCTGCAGCATTCCCTGGGTTGTGGCTGCATCACTGCAATCTTCAAATCCTTCTACTGAGATTTGGTCTTTTCTTCTCTGTGTGCGTAGCCTTCCTCTGCCTCCCTCTCAAAAGGACACGAGTGATGGCCTTTAGGACCCGTCCTGATAAACCAGGATAATCTTCCCATCTCAAGAGCCTTCACTTAATCACATCTGCAAAGCCATTTTTCCAAATAAACATTTCCAGGTGCTAGGATTAGGATCTGATATCTTGGGGGGACATAAACAGCCTCCAACACCCAGTAAAGCAGGTATCGATACAATCATCCCTGTTTAACAGAGGAGGAATCTAAAGCCCAAGGGAAATGACTCTGCTGAAGTGAAATACAAGATGATATTCTGCCATATTTACCAATGGCCAAAATAACAAAATTCTCCTGGACTGGGGGATAAATGATGTTGTGTAGCCTGCGAGTGGTGCCACATGGACATGAGAATAAGGGTGGGGGGCAGCAAATCAGGTGGTGCTGCGTGGGGCCAAGGTAAACTCCCCTGCTCAGGCTACATGCATAGTGCTGGTGCCCAGGTATAGAGCTGGCTGGGATGTGTCCAGTTTGCTGCAGCAAAGCACTGGGCCCTGAATCCCAACGATGATGGCTTAATGGGAGAGGCATTGCAAGTGCATGACGAATTTCCCTGAGGACACATCAAGGCTCACACAGGGGCACCGCTTAGATACCGATGACCACACCAAACAAAAAATCACACCAATAATCTCTAAAGACCAAAACATTATTGGGAAATTACTGGTATAATTTAAGGAATGATTTGTGCCACAATCTGCATCACTTGGAAGGCTCTTTTATGACAGAATCTCTACAATTTACTTAGAGAATAATATTTTTAAAATTTCAACTCGTATGCTAATTTCGGTTCCTAAACCAGTTGCTAAAGGTTTTTTTACATTTAATATTACCCCTAACCCTAAGTGACAGAGCTCCTAGGCAGGGGTACTTGGACTCCAGACTCTGGAAGAGGAAACCTTGCTGACTGTATTTCTCCAAATGTAGTTGATGTTTTCCCTGCTTCTGTTGCCTACCTTGAGGTGTCTGGATGTTTTCTCTGAGATGAGATCTTTTAGTTCCTTGCCTGTTCCCATCACTCTGGAATCCACCAAATTGCAAAGTCCTGTCTAGCTCTCTGAGAAGTCAACCACAAGGCAAAAAGCTACTGTTGACCACCAATGACTGAAGATCGGCCCAGCAGAATGGCATTGTTTCAGAGAGGCTGGCTAGGAGCCTGGGCTCTGGACTGACAGACCTTGGCAAAGGGTCCTGCTCTGCCACAGCCTGGCTTTGTGATACTGGTCAAGTTAGTTAATCTCTCTCTGAGCCTCAGTTTCTCTCTTTGTACAATGGTGATAAGAGGGCCTACCTCAAAGAGTTCCCCAAGGGTAAAATGAGAAAACACATTTTCTCATGCACTAAAATATTGAGTGGTTATTTCTGAGTTGTATGAGTTTAATTGCTGTCTTTGAACTTTTTGATACCCTTTATGTACAAGGAGCATAAACATTAAAAAAAAATAAAGCTGTTTTAAGAGGAGAAAAAGGGAAGGAAGCATCGTGAAGAGTGCAAGCCTTGTCTATTACAGCCTCTGGATGAAGCTACGACCAGCTCAGGAAATGGCTCTGACCCACAGACCTTTTCTCCTTAATAATAACAGCTACTATTCCTAAGCTCAGCACTGCAGAGATGGGTTTTTCTCACTGCTACAACATTATCAGGCGGGTGGTATTGATATCTGCCTTTTACAGAAGAGTTAACCAAGGCCTAGGAAAGTCAGAAAATTTGTCCAAGGCCATAGAGGCAGGATTTGAACCCAGCCTGGGGATTTCAATCAGCTTTGGGACCAAGGTGTGCCCTCTCACTGTCCCTTCACTGCCACCTTCAGGGAGGGTACAGGGACCCTGATCTCGGCTGGTTTCTTCGGGCAGTGATTTACTACTGGTGTAAACTGGCCTGACAGCTGAAGAGGCTGCCACTCTGGTGACTGCAGAAGAGTCTTCCCTGAAGGTGGAGACAGTGAGCTTGGCCAGGGTGCGATCTCCTGAGCCAAGTGTCCCCCAGATGATCTGTCTCAGCCACAAGGGCTCACTGGCTCCTCCGGATGCTGCTGGGGAAGGGTGACGCCCCAACAAAGCAGGGTGAGCCCTGGACTTGGAGTCAGGGACCCGGATTCCACTCTTGGCTCTGCCACTAAACAGTCACCCGGCCTGAGGAAAGCCATCCTTTCTCTCGGGATCTGTGAACCACGGGGGCTTCTAGGCCTCACATTCTCTGAGTGTCTCAACTTCTCAAATAAAAACCTCAGTGTGAAAAACTGCATCCAGGAGCATTAAAAATAAATTCTCATTTTCAGTGGCAAAGGACTGACCTCCATCTCCTCACTCCACAGGTTCCCTAACACTGGTATTTTTATTCCCCTCAAAATAACCTTTTCAAAAGGCATCTGCAAGCTACTGCATTGGCCCTTCTGTGGAGAGGATGCTTTCAGGCTCTGCAGGGAGTCGCCATTAGCAGGGTTACAGTAGATTCTAGACAGATGCCTGGGAAGACTGGATGCCACGGGAAGCACAGAGCGAGTGTCTAACTGAGGGACACTGGGCACCCTGAGACCCCACGCCGCACAGAGACCCTTGGCCTGGGGAGGGTTTGTGACTCACCGGGCAACTCTTTACAACTTTTAAAAAGATGACTTTTAAAAACAATTTGTGTTTTGATGTAGAGAACAAACATATGGACACCAAGTGGGGAAAGCGGGGAGGGTTGGGGGGGAATGAACTGGGAGATTGGGATACCAAATTGTACACTCTAAATATATGCAGTTTATCGTATGTTAACTGTATCTCAATAAAAGTTCTTAAAAAACAAACAAAAAAGAATTTGTGTTTTATTATTGTGTTATATGATTCAGGTCTAAATGCATCTGAGCTAGGGTTGCTGTAAGAAATTACCACAACGTGGTGGCTTCAAACATTACAATCTCTCACAGTTCTGGAGGCCTGAGATCAAGGTGCTGGCAAGGCCACGCCCCCTCCAAAGGCTCTAGGTGAGAATCCTTCCTTGCATCTTCTAGCTCCCGCTGGCTCCTGGCAGTCCTTGGGTTGTGGCAACATCACTCCAATCTACGCTTCTGTCTTCACATGGCTTCTACCCTTTGTGTCTCTCTGTGGATTTAGGCTTCCCCTAAATCCAGGATGAGAACATTTCCAGATCCTTAACTAATTAAATTCACAAAGTCCCTACTTCCAACTGAGGTCACATTCTGAGGTTCTGGGTGGACCTGTATTTGATCGGGGCAGGGTGGGGAAAGCTCAGACCAACTCAGTACAAGTGTCCTGACAGTTTAGTAAGCCTCACATGGGTTCAGGACTGGGCAGGGGTAGTACTCTTGCTTTCTATCTGACATCCTGATCTAGCCCAGGCCATCAGTTTTACAGATGATGGAACTGAGGCCCAGAGACTAAAAGCATCTTGACCAGTGTCATACAACTAGGTAATGTTGCAGGAGACAAGAAAAAAGAAGACGATACAGAGGTAGGTAAGGAGGTGGCATGGCAGTGGGGTGGGGTGGGAGGGAATGAGGATGTAATTACTGTTTTACTTGTGGGAAAACAGAGACTGGCATCTTCGCATTTGAAACCACTGTCCAAAGAAGGTCTAGATGGGGAAAAAAATGATAACTAGCTTATCAGAGAGACAATTTAGGAGCCTTTGAAGAATCAGTACCATTCTGAGGATCAGTGTGCAGGGGGTTGTTTGTCTTTTTTTTGGCAAAAGGCATGAGAGCTCCTCTCCCTGGGCAAAAGCCTTTCCAGGCTGGTCCCTGAAACATCGTGCGTACAGATGCCTGCTGGTTGCCATGGAGAATGATGCTGATCTGAAGAAATGAATAATGTGAGCGTTGGGGGCGACAGTGGGATTACTCAGACAGTGGTGAGAGAGACATCGAGGAGAGCCCAGAGCAAAGGAGGGGAGAAAGCACCATCCTTCAGCTTTGGTCCACTCTGCCTCTGAGGGCTGCGTTCTAACCGGATCACTGTGAGCATCAGGTAAGCGACATAAATGGCTCTTCCTGGAAACAGAAATGGCTTTTCCTTTCACACTCTGCTTGGAGGAGGGCCAGGCACTGGTAATATGAACAGCTAAAGATAGGGGGGATTTAGAAACAGAAGCAGAGGAAGAAAAATAAATAAGGGCAGACATTTAGTCCTAAAAACTGTGAATGCTGCATCTTGACAGAAAGCTCTTTAAAATGTCTGCTGTAGAAAACTGTCTGCAAAGACAGCCAGCACAGATGTGAGGCAAATAGGAGAAGAGACTCGTGACAAGAAACAGGATTCCTGATCACTTCTGATGGAAGGGTTTACGAGGGCTATTGCCTCTGTATCATAAGTAATGAATTAAGCTCTTTTCATTGTGGTTGGAAGTATATTTATAGGCATGTGGGGGGTGCTGGGGTGGGGTGGACGGGTGTGTATGAGGAGACGCATGGAGGGAGTGCAGATACTCAGCTTCCCCTGCAAAGACTCTCCCTGGAAGGATCTGAGCACACATGCCTCGTCCCTTTCACCCCCCATTTTTCTGGGAAAAAATTTCCAGCCAAACGGAAAGGAACTCTTCCGTTCCCTGAGCATTTTAGTTCACTGTCATCCTAGAGAAGAAAAACAAGGACTGAAAAATCACTCACTGCTGGACATCTTCCTGCAGCTCACCTCCTCTAGGAGCACGGGCATGAAAACGGGAGGTTGGAGGGAAGCAGGGAGGAGAGAAAACAGCTCGTAATAGGAATCTGTGTGGCTTAATATCCAATTCAGGTTAAAAGTCGGATGGGCTATTTTTCAACTGTGTCGTTGTAATCTGAAATGAAACCTTCTGTACTTCGTATGAGAGAGGAGGGGCAGAGAACAGAGCTGGGTGAGATCTGTCCGTTGACTTTGGCTGTCTCTGAATTTTAGCTTCAGGGAAATTCAGTAGAGGGGAACCATCTCTCTCAAACACACAGAATTAAAAAGAAACTAAAAAGCTTGAGGATGGTGCACCCTTATCAAAGCGAGAGGGCTGGCAACCTGAAGAGGGCTCACGTGCCATGTGGGGAAAAACAGCAACCAAGTCTCAGTACCAGCACCTCATTTTGCAATAACATCCTATTACTAAACCCGGCAGCCTTGCATTTGGACATCCAGTGGTTACGTGGCTTTAGGTCTTGTCCTTGCGAGCTGACTGCTCCTCTTAGAGGGCTCCTCTGTAAAATGGGACTCTGGCTCAGAGGCTGTGACGGATAAAGGATATGTACTGCCGGGTGTTGAGAGTCTAGCGTGACCCGTGACATAGCAACCGCTCGCTAACTGCTGGTGTTTATTACCAGCAGAATCAGACACTAGCGGTTACGCTGGTATCCAGGGCTGATATTATCACCGTCGTCCACAATCACAGCACCAGCAGAGTCAGACACTAGCGGTTACGCTGGCACTCAGGGCTGACATATCTTGACCTGTGAAACTAATTTCCTGGGTCATCTGGCTTTGAAAAAAGTAAACAAGTGGACAAAACAGGAGCAGAGGCTTTGGGGGGGATCTGCTGCCCCTGAGTGATGACGCAAATCTCCTCTCGCCACGGGCAACAGCACGCGGAGGCTAAACACAGTGGCCAGAGTGTTCTAGATGGACGAACTCACAGTACGTGGGGCAGAAACAGGAGGTCCAGAGGGAAATTTAAGGTTAAACAATTGCCCGACCTGGAGGTCACAGACCCGTGGGGACTAATGTGGGGACTCTGAGGCTATGCTGATCTCTCCTTTCATTGCCTTATTTTCCTTCTTTTTTTAAGGTTTGGGAACCATGTTGTATTTAAAGAATCTAAGCCAGGGCAGGATGAGGCTGGGGGACGTGGGTGTATCTTTTTTAGGCCTGCAGGCACCTGGCTTTGACATGAGACAGCCCTGATCCGAGCTGTGGTTCTGCCACTTCTCGGCCACGCCTAGCTGAGTACTGTCACCTCTTGGCCTCCATCTCTTTGTCTGTAAAACAGGGTCAATATTAGTCCCCATCTCGAAGGCTCAATGAATGGTGGCTATGATTACCATAAATAAACACTTCAATGAGGCGATGTCACTCCTCACTTTGATTCTGGTTTCAGAATCGAGATGAACATCGAGGTTGGGAACGTTTCTTATACGGGAGCCATCATTTCCTGGTCGTCCTCGGAGCCCTGCCTGGAGGACTATTACCATATTATGTACAGGCCCAATTGGAACAGCATCTTCTCTGGCTATCTTCGCTACAGCTTCCACCACGAGGAGAAGGTGCCTCGAACAATCAGCTCCGTGGTGCTGGAACACCTCACCCCTTCCACTCTCTACTTCCTGTGCATCAGCTGCAAGAAGATTCTCTTCCCTTACAGGCACTACTGCACCATGTTCCACACCCTGGATAAGAGTCCACTGGCTGCTGGAAGTTCCCTGGTGGACCCGCAGATCTCCCTTTGGGTGCTGATGGCCATTCTGCTGGCCTGCTTCACCGCAGTCCTAGCCTTCATCTGCCTCCAGTTCTGGTGTATCCGTTGCCACGAGCCTCGATGGTCTTACAGAGCCGGCCACATGGAGGAAGCCAATGGGCTGGTGAGGTGGCCAGAGGAGGCCCCGGGTCTGGGTCAGGGGGAGGAAGACCTGCAGGGGCTCCCTTTGGTGGAACTGCTGCGCAAGAACTCGGGAGCTGACGCGGAACCAGAAGGGGCAGCCGCAGCCGCAGACGCCGACCAGGATGCCCCCGACGTGGGTGCCTGGCAGAGGCAGGGCAGTGATCACCCTGCCGCACTGCCTCATTTTGGGGAGTGAGAGGTGGGGAGGAGGCAGCCCACACCATATAGCTTAAAGCCCTCCAGGCAGTAGGTCTCCTGTAAAAACGCATCTGTAGACTACCCACTCAGCTCCCCTCAAGTGTCAGAGCTCTTGTGGACCACCCAGTTGGATGAATGCCCTTTGACAAAGCTTCTCAAACATATCCCCCCTGGTGTGCCAAGGGAGGAACAGCGCATCTCTTAGGAGGGTCCATCTAGTGGGGCTCAGTTAGGAATTCACAGCATTATTTTAATATTGGAACAACCATGAATATATTATGGTTTAGAAAGTGAAATTTGCATCACTTAAATAAAACACAATACTTCAAGGAAGTTCTTGAGTTGAAGATGGATGCCTTAGTTATGCTTTCAGTCGGCTGAGGCAAATGTCCACTCCCCTTTGCTGTTGCGGGGCGGGGGGGATTATTTTGGAAAGATATGAGAAGCCTTGCTCTAGAGTGTTTTCCAACTTTCAGCCAATCGCACACCACCCTGTATCCCATCTTCACTTTTTTTAAACTATAGACTATCTTTACTATTATTAACAATACATTTTCCTTAAATCGACTCTTTTTTTAAACTTATTGTAAAAGATAGGCTTATGTTACTCCCAAAATGAAAAAACCAGCACCCTCCTGCTATAAATAGAAGGGAAGGGACATAATAAACAGAATGAAAACAAAATAATATTAAATTTGACTTAATACTATTGCCTACTTAGGACTCTGAGCTTAGAGCCTGCTCTCTCATCTATGATAAAAAGGGAGAGTAGCAGTCGTGGGAAAGGTATTAAAGACATATTGGCACCAACATAAGACTTGTTCTTTGTTATAGTCAGCAAGGCTTGAAAGGGAATAGAAAAGGGAGTCACTTTGTGAGTCACTGTTAATTCAGGTCATGACTGTGAGCTGGCCACAACGCTGGCTGTAAGAGTCCCAGGGCTGATTTCAGAGAGTTGCCTTGACCAGACTGGCTACTCTGGAGGAGACACCTGCACTCTCTCAGCATCATCCTAAGACTTTCTAAGCCCCACCTTCAGGCCCGAGTGATGGGCACTCATCTTGGTTCCTCACACTTTCCAATCTATGGCTCCCCAGTCTAGAGGAGCACCTTTTCTAACCATGTTACATTTATCCGGTCACTTCTTTTTCTAAGCCCATCTGTGCTTCCTTTGTGAAAATGGGGTCCCAGGTGGCCGTTTTTCATCCATTACACACAACAGAATCTTGGCTCTTTTGCGGTTATTGGTGAGCTACTGCACTCTTTCGCGGCGTTCTCTCACACAAACCCTCAGGGGAAGAAACAATCTCCTACATGTCATGGTGTTGATGGGACTTTGTCCCCTGTGCCCACCACGGGGGTGGGGGGTGGGGAACAGAACCGGAGTAGGGTGGAGATGTCTCTGCTTCAATCTCTGCTAAATCCCCAGCACGGAAAACCTGCCCAGCATCTGGCCTACAGTGGGGGCTTAAGGAATGTCTGTTCCACGCATGGCAAAGCACTGAATGTCCAGAACAGGCACCACCTGGGAGGCTCCGTTAGTGTCAGGACTGGCCTCGTGAACTAAGCAGCAAAGAGACAGGAGGAGACCTCTCAGCTCTAACTCCGGCCATCTGGGATTTCCTTCAAAGCTCCACCTTCCCAACTGCTTCCTGTCTGCAAATCCCTCATATTCACGGGGCACAAAATCCCAGAATCGCAGGATGATGCTGTAATGAGTCAACCGAGAACAGAAGATGGGACACCAGGACAAAGAGACCCACACACCTATCTCCCCACTCACCTCAGTGAAGTCCTCCCCAAACCCTTCCTGCCCAGAATCCAGCCCCATCAGGTCTGCGTGCACCCCTACCCTCGCTAGCTGTGAACAAATAAAGATGAATATACTCGCAGTTATTTCCGCCTGGATCTCACTGCTGTCTCTTGGTCTCCACGCTTCTTGCTTTTCTGATTTGGGATATAGTTTTCTATCTGCTTTTGCTCACTAGTCCTCTTAGAAGTAAGACACAGGCAAGACCACTCACCTTGGACCCATAGAGGTAATAAGGCTGGACGTTGGCGGGCTTATCTCTTTGTGGTTCTTGGGTGAAAGGGATGGCAGTTCGGACAAAGCTAGAAGAAAAGAGATGGGGCTAATATCACCCTTCACGGGACACGATACAGTGGGAACCCTTCCTGACCAGGTGCAACCACACGGTTTCTGAGGCGGTTGCCTATACACGTACTTCTGACAGACTCCCAATCAACGCCTGTCTCCTTTTCATCGATGGGAACACTGTAGTCCAGGTTCACAGGTGCGACTCTGGGCTTGCAGCTGCTCAGAACAGCGGTCAAGAAAGTCGAGAATGGGGTGGGCCTGAAAACAGCCTTTTCCAGGGCTTGGACCCTCCACCCACAGTTTGGTTTTCTCAAGAGTAGGGTGCTGCAACACTGCAAACTCTTTTTATAAAGGCCCAGATAGCAAATATGTTCAGCTCTGCCAGCCAGATGGTCTCTGTCACAACTACTCAACTCTGCTGTAGCATGAAAGCACCCACCAACAACCATTAACGAATGAGCATGGATGGCAGAGTGCCAATAAAACTTTTTGAATTTCACATAATTTCCACTTGTCACCAAATTATAATTCTTCTTTGGACTTTTTCCCCAGCCATTTAAAAATATCAATACCATTCTTAGCTCACGGGCTGAACAAAAACAGTTGGCAGCTGGAGGCGGCTTGTGGGCTGGAGTGTGCAGATCTCTGCACAAGAGGATTGAAAGTCCCACACCTTTAGAGAACCCAAAGTCCATCCTGCTAAGCATGTGGATTCCTCCCAGACCCTTCCACGCACCTGACACACACTCATTCAGCGCTGGCCATGAGTCAGGCCTTGATGATTCTGAGAGGGCTCATGCGGAGGAGGCAGCTGGGGGCCTCTGCCCCAGCCCACCTTGCACAGAGACTCCCTTACCGGTTGGTGGACCCATTGTAGCAATAGTTGGGGAGGAAGTCAAAGTTCAGCTCCCAGAAGACGTGCAGGGTGATGCGGCCGTAAGGGGCGGACACGTTGTGGTTGGCCTCCCGAAACATGGCGTCGAAGCTGTCCAGGGTCATGTGCTTACACAGCAGTCGGTGGGTGAGCCGGTTGATCTCCAGCAGCCACTCCAGCTCCTGCCCAGAGAGACAGCGCCCGCGGCTGCTGAGGACTTGCACACACACCTGCCACGCAGGCGGGAGCCCCTCAGGCACCTTCTAAGGGCCGGCACAGGGACCAGGACCCCTGCAATAGCACGTGACAACATTCCCTTCTTTGGAGTGAAGGAAGTGCCAGACCATGCCCATGGAGGCTGCATGCCTGCCCGCAGAAGGGGACCACAGACCACGTGCAAATCCCTTGTCTGCACCCTCCTTCAGTGAAAAGCATGACTACTTGCTTTCCAGCTTCTATGTTGGTAAGGTAAAGGCTTGTCCATCCAAGTTGCAAGTAAAGTGAAAGAAAGTTGTGAATGTCCATCCATCACCAGAGGCCCTGTCTCCACCCTGCAGAAAGCAATCAGAAGAGCTACCACCTACTAAGTATTTACAGTTAGGTTGGACCATGTGAAACTACTGTTTTTTAGGCCATACACCATTCAGTGTTAGTAATTTCTTATGGTTCAGTCTAATACATGCCAAGCAATATTCTAAGCACTTTATATGTGTTAACTCACGCAATGCTCAAAAACCCCTCTAAGGTCAGCATGATGCCTATTCTTACTTTATACACATAGAAACTAGACTTTAAGAAGTGCAGTTAACTTGGCTTCAAATCCAGGAAGTTGGGCTCCAAAGTTCACATTCTTACCTGTTACATACTATAGAAATTTAAAAAACAGCTGGGGGCAGAACGTTCCCTCCTCTGGACTCTTCCTGTGCCCCTCAGTCACACAGGGGTTGGTTACACACATTGGCAAAGGTTTGGCTGCAAGTCATGGACCAAGGATGTGCATGAGCTGTGGGCCCTGCTCATTTGGAATCCCACCTTCAGGCAGATAACGGGAGCAGAGTGGATAATATCTGGACATAGCCGGTCACTGCATTTGCTAGGAAGTGAAACGAGGATAAAAGCCTTTGGGCTGGCTTTAGTTCCTTACTGTATTGCTATCGAAGAGAATCAAAGCACAGTCCTGTGCAGAAAGAGAAAGCACCTCTCTCTGTGATGCTCTAGGATACTCCCATATTGTAGTGGTTAAGCCATCTTTTGAGATGGGTATGACTGCTCCTGTTTATTCACAGAGGAGAAACCTGAGGCACAGAAGGTGAAGTAACTCGCTCAGGGTCATAGAGGGAATACAGAACAGGGCTTAGGATGTGATCGCAGGTCTTTTGATTCCAAATCACGTGTGTTTGACCCCTGTGACACAGCTGCCTGGTATAAAGGAGCAATGACTGAGAAAGCCCTTTGAAAAGAAAAGATCGCCTTATAACATAAAAGCTAAAAGGACAGTTCCCCAGAGTGTGGCCAGGAGATGGGATGGTCAGAGGGCCAGCTGTAAGAGGTGGGACTTGGAGCCCAGTTGTCTACAGTCATAGGAGGTGGCCTCACACCAGAGATTCAATTTTATTCTCATCAGCCACAAGACCCCTCTGACTTTGGTTGGGGTCCAGAGTGTGCTGGACCCAGACCACACTTCCACTCCCGGAGCTTCCCTCCATCTCCTGAAAGAAGGCCAAAATCTGAATTTCAATTCTGGAATGGTAGCTGGAAGAATAAGTTTCCAGTCACTGTGCACTGTGAAGTAAATGAAGGGCGGAAATACAGAATCAGCTGTCTGCTTCAATCTCTTGGGGCCTAGCTAGCTGGATGGTATCTTTGTTCCTATTCACTTAGGGTGGGTAAGTAAGTAAATAAATAAGTAAACAAATACAATGAGTGTGCATGATTTTATTTCTAAGATCACTGAGTCCCTTAGCACATGGAAGTGCCCTGCTACCATGAAGACAGCTGCAGATGAGAAACTGGGGAACAATTTCCATTCTAATGTTCTGTGATTTTAAAGGTCTCACAAATGCGCATCAAGGACTGAAGGAGAGAGTTCTCAACTCTGCTGACGTGGGGGCCACTGGAAATGTAGGTCCACTTCTTTTGCCATGCCACAGGAATTTATATTATGTAATGCAAATTGTGTTTTGCATCAGCCGTGTTCTTCCAGCCTTTTAATCAGAAGAGGGCACTTGCTTGAGGGACGCAGGGCTCAGTGCATCAAGGCACAGAGGTCTAGAAGGTGCCTTCTGAGAGGATGTCAGGTCTCTACAGTAAAGCTGATTTACTGGGGGCGGGGTGGGGGGGCGCAACACAGAGAAGGAGCACTGGGGAAACAAAACACCCAAATGGGCTACTTTTGTGAAGTAGCAGTAAAAGCTTTTCCACGGGAACCAGAAAACTTGAGTGTCAGCTGCACTTGGCCATTAACCAGCTCTGCAGTCCAGGCAAGCTAGGAGAATAGGGGTTTCAAACTCAGGCACGGCGAGGCCTGGCAGGTTATCCCACGAATGAGATGTGATATAGGGCCTGTGGCAAACCCTCGCGCACAGCCTAGCCAATGGGAATGTCTAGTCATTTCTAGGCAATTGTTGCCATCTGGGAAGGCGGTCTGATGTTGCCAGAGCTTCTGCAGTTTTATTTGAATTCTTCCAAACATTAAATGTTGGCTCAAAATTTCAAATATGCTCTGCACCCTAAACAAAACACAGCCTGCAGGCTGCCAGCTCTCAACTTCAGCGTCAGATCCCCCCGAGAATCTATTTGCTCAGCTGCGTAGGAGAAGGGCGACCGTGATGAAATCTCAGGAGAGAGTGATGAAATCTCTGCAACCCTCGCAGCTGGGCATCAAGCCACCCCTTCCCCTATCTCAGGACGGAGCTTCTGAGGTGGAGGGAAGGGCTGAGGGGAGCACATTCCTTGCTCTGTTTCTCAGAAGCAGAAGAAGCTTCTCAGCCAAGGCAGTGGGGGCCTCCTGACCCCACAGGAGACAGCATCCCTGGGCTCGCCTCTTCATGGGCTTCATGGGAAGTAGCTACTCTCCTGGGGGCCATTGCTCTCACCTGATAAACACAGGCTTTCACTGCTTGTTTTAATTTTGTTCCCAGCTAAAAGAACACTCAGTGCCTTTCAAGGGCTAGGAAGAGGCCATGCAACCCACACACACCCCAAAACCAGTTTTTCCACAAGGTATGCTCACTCATTACTGGAAAACTAGAAGATACAGATAAACAAAGAAGATAAAAATAAAAATCCCACCTCTTGAAAATAATCACTGCTAACATTTGGCAAAGAAAAATATTTCTTAAAGTAGATCTCCCGTAAGAACTTGTGCTCTATCACAGTTTCTCAAAGTCAGTGACCCAGGACGTAGGTGGACAGGTGGGTCAAGTCCTCTTGGAAATGCTTCTGAGAACCTACCCTGAGAGTGCTTCATTTGCAGCTCAAAATTTCTATGTTCCTCTTTTTTTTTCATAAGTTATTTTCAAGTACAAGGAACTATGAAAGCTCTTTCCAGGCAGTATCTCACTTCATCCTTACAACAAGGCTTTGAGGTGGATTCTAATATTTCTTCCACTGTACTACAGGTTTATAGTACAAGATAAGTAACTCACTCAAGATCACCCAGTTAGTAAGTGGCAGGACCAGGACTGGGACCCCAAGGTCTTTCTGATGCTAGAGTCCTAGTTCTTAGTCCCTTTTTTAAAAACCACTTTTTCCATTAAAAAAAAACACACACTTTTTATTTTGAAATAATTTTAGACTACAGAAAAGCTATGAAAACTGCAGACTTCCTGCATATTCCTGACCCAGCTTCTCCAGTGTTAACCTCTTACATAATCATAGTATAATCACCTAAAGTAGGAAACTAACATTGGTACAATTCTATGAAGTAAATGGCAGACCTTATTCAAACTTCGCCGGTTTTTCCACGAATGTCTTTTTTTCCATTTTAGGCTTCAGTCCAGAATCCCACATTGCACTGAGTTGTCAACTCTCCTTACTCTTTTCCAATCGCTAACATTTTTCCGTATCTCTTTGTCTTTTATGTTCTGGATGCTTTTGAAAAGCATTGTTCACTTTTGAATGCCATTAGATGTGGATATATTTTCACAATTAGATTGAGATTATGCATTTTGCACTATGCATACGATCAGGGGATACATGAATATATCTTACTACTGGTGACATTAACCTTTCATCCTTGGTTAAGATGGTGTCGGCCAGGTGTCCTCACTGTAAAGTTACTATTTTTCCCTTTGGAATTAATAAATATCATGAAGGAGTTAGTTTGAGACTACACAACTATCCTGTTTCTTCTCAAAGTTTTTTTTTTAATTTGTAATTTAAAAATCTTGGTAAAATATACATAACATAAAATTTACCATTTTAACCATTTTTAAATGTACAGTTCTGTGGCATTAGGTACATTCACAAAGTTGTGCAATCATCACCACCATCTATCTCCAGAACTTCTTAATCTTTCTCAGCTGAACCTCTGGACCCATTAAACACTAACTCCCTATTCCCCAGCAACTACCGTTCTACTTTCTGTCTCTATAAATCTGATTACCCTAGATACCTCATAATAAGGGGAATCATAATATACTCTTCTCAAAGTTCTGCCCATTAATTTTAGCATCTATTACTGGATCTTGCCTGCAACCATTATTACTGTGGTGTTCTAATGGTGATTCTCTATTTCTCTCATTCCTTCTACTCAATTGTTTTCGAAGCATCAAGATCTTCCTTTCAATCACCTAAAGACTGATCTGTCAATTCTTGGAGACAATTAGCAGAGAGTAGTTCAAATTGCTAATTAATAAAAGAAGGGAGCAGGCCTGCTCCATGCCTGTGCATCGACAACAGCTATAAAATTTGCAAGTTCCAGCACATGAAATGAAAATGTGGGCACCCTTGTCAAAAAATGATTAAGAATTCCAAGATGGTGACAGCAGGGCATTAAACTGGTCAAGAGCCTCTCTGTGCACTATACTACTGTATACCCATGAAGCCAACCCTGTTGTGCAACCTTCCCTAGTTTCTTAGGCCAACTCAACTACTTTCTGGAGCTGCAGAATCCCAAAGGACAAGCAGCTGGGCCCCAGGGCTGGCTATCTCTAGAGATGTCAAGACCCACCTCCACTCCCACTCTCCAGGCAATCTGGAAGGTAAAATTACTCCCATTCTTTTTAAACTTTTTTTTCTTTTTTTAAAATTTCATGATCATTCATTGCTTCTCCTTAAAATAGCTTAGTACCAGGCTAACAACAACCCCCAATGAGGCTTCTAGTTGGAGGAGTCCCAGAGCAGAACTCCCAAGGGCCCCCATCTCTCACCACAATGGAAGTCAGGTCCTCACTCTCAAAGCGGCTGATGGCCTGATCCAGGGATTTATACATGGCGGCAGAGATGCGCTGAGTAATGAGTCTGTTCAAGTCAATTGATCTACCCAACAGCTGCATGGAATAGAGAGAGAGATGTTACTTAAGGTTCACACAGGCACATGACAACTAAATACAATGCACTGATAGGAAATTGTACCAAAAGTATAAAGAGCATGACCAGGACAAATAGGGACTCTATGTAGAAAATATATTGTTAAATTTCCTGAATATGATAATTCTATTTGGATGATAGGAGAATGCCCTTGTTCTTAGGAGATACATGCTGAGGTATCGGGGTAAAGTGTCATAATGTCTCCAACTCTCAACTGGCTAAGAAAAAAGTATGTATGTTATTGAATAAAATATATATTTTAATATAGAGATATTATTTATATATAAATATGTTTAAGTGTACTTACTATATTTATGAGAGAAAAAACATACATGAATAAAAGAAAGTGAAGCAAATGTGGTTTAAACACGAATAATCATGAATCTGGCTATAAAGTATATATGTGTGTTTATTGTGTTATTCTTTCAACTATCCTGTAGGATTAAAAGTTGAGGAAAAATACAATGCATTCAGACTGTAGGAAGAGGCTCAGGACATGCTCTGGTACCCTGCGCAATGCTGACATCCTGAATCTAGCCCTGAAATTCTTTCTGTGTGTGCCCCAGTTCAGTCACCAGGTACCAGCAGTCCCCCCAGCAAGGGCCTACCATGTACCTTTATGGGGATGAATTTAAAAGCATGAGGAAAAGGGATGGTTACAGGATGGAAAATATAGCTTAGGATAATTTCCACTGGGGTACATGTGGGCATTGCTGCAGATGCTATGTAGATAGCAATAAACATTTATTGAGTATCTGTTGCATGCCCTGAACTTTGCATGCCCAAGGATTATTCTTAACTATTCTATTTTTTTCTGCTTCCCTTTTGGGGGAGATTTTCTACCAATTGACTAAGGCTCCTTACAGCCATCTTGTACACACACAAAGCCCTCAGGACTTTGTGTGTGTCCTGTGGCTAATTCTAGCTGCACTGGTAACTGATAGCTGTAATCTTCTGAGAGGCTGAAAGAAAAACTCTCATTGACCCCTTACTGTTGGCAGAGGTGAAAACGTCTTTTCCTCTTATGATTCTCCATTTCTCTTTGATTTCTCAGAGCAATGGGACTATCCAGGATTTCCAGGATAAATCCTCTCCTCTTTATCCAGGGCATCTTCTCAGTCTCACCCCTGCTTCCCTTCACCCAAGTCTTTTCCACAAACACATGAACCACAGGATAAGCACACAGAGGTCACAGCATGAAGGCCATTTCACCACTGTGTGGCTGACAGCAGGGCTTAGGAGTAGGATACAAGATCTGCTGGAGCATCTCTTACTTTGTGTGCCTGGCTCACAGGAACATTTTTAAGCAGGGATATATTTCAAGCTCCTGGTAGCATTTCCTCTACATCTGCAGTTGAACGTTAACAGAGACTAACTCCACAAAAACAAAACCTTCAGGGGTAGATTTAGCCATTTCTAAATGTTAGTCCCGACTGAAGGAGGCAGGCTGCAGCTTATGATGGGAGGACAAAGGCTTTGGTGGCCACTGCTCAACAGAGGTGAACCGTAGGTGGGCTGAGCAGCCTAGAACTGGAACCAAAGGAAGCCCAATGCCTCTTAGCTGTAAGATTCTGAGGTGGTGTTATACCCGCGCTCAGCAGCCCATGCGGGGCAACACCCAGGCCAGACAGTACGCAGAGATTTCTGATCTCTAGGCTAATGTCACAGCTCCTCTCTCCTGCCCATTCCACCTGTCACCATACCTGGACGTGTCTCTGTTTCAACAGCGTTTCATAGCGGTTGGACGGTGGGTATGGAATGATGACTCCATAATTCTTACATTCAGCCCTAAAACGTTTATCCAACAGCACACTGCAAGGGATAAAAGTTAAATAAGGCCAGTAAATATGACAGTGAATGGTGATCCATCACCCAGCCATATGTATTTCAAACCACAGGATCTACTCATGAAGGATCTTATATATTTTAAATATTTTTTTTTCTGCTCTAGAGCAAAGTTCTTCAAGGTTTTTTTGCAGCCAAAAAAGCTCAATATGTGAAATGGAATTTTTAAGTTAAAGACAGGCAACACAGAAGTTGAGATGCTTTCTTCCTTTTATTCATTTACCATAAAAGCAACTGAATGCTTGCTTAGTATATCCCAGGAAACATTCTAGGTATCGAGGGTACAAACTTCCTGTCCTTATGGAGCTTACAGTCCAGTAAAGAGAGACTGGTAATAAATAAATGAGCAGAGGAATAAAATAACTTCAGACAACAGTAAATAGATGCACAGTATTTACTATTCAGCAGGCATGCACATACATGCGCTCAGAGAGTCGTTTCCATCTCACAACAACCCTAAGAATTAGATGTTCTGTTACTATCTTTCACACTGAGTCATGGACTGCAGAGTAATAAGTGCTCTGAAAATAATAAAACAGGATTATTTGGTGTTAGGAGGTCAGGGAAAGTCTCTCTAAAGAGGTTCTGTTGGACAGAGACCTAAATGCTAAGAATGGAAAGATCTGGGGGAAGAATCTTTCAGGCATGATTTGTTTGGTATGCTAAGAAAAAGGAGAAATGACCGGTGCAGATAAGGGGCAGGGCGTGCTGGAGAGCATGTGCAAAAATGAATTTATAAAGTTAGTCTAGGGGCCAGACCCTGTGGGACGATAGAAGCCACAGTAAGGAGGTTAGATGTTTTCTAGATGTAACTGAAACCACTGAAAGGTTTTAAGCAGAAAAGTGACATCACCTAAATCTACACTGTCCAATATAGCAGCCACCTACCAGGGGAGCCTACTGAGCACCTGAAACATGGCCGGTCCAAGCTGAGATGCTCTATCAGTATAAAATACACATTAGATGTCAAAGACTTAGGACAAAAACAATGAAAACTATCTCTTTAATAATTTTTTATTGGTTACAGATTGAAACTATAATATTTTAGTTATAATGGATTATATAAAATATAGTACTAAATTAATTTAAAAACATGGCTACTAAAACATTTAAAATTATATTTTTGGCTCACATTTGTGGCTGCATTATATTTCTGATGGACAGCAACGATCTAGATCACTCTGTCTCTCCTGTGCTTTCTCTGCTTTTTCTTTTCCCAACTGCTCGCAATCTCCCCCAACTTCCCATACTTTTGACCAACCACAGATCTTATAAGGAGGGCTATAGATTAATATGCCTATTTCAGATAAGGATATTTTGTAAACTCAATATATAGAGGACCCAAGGTTTGACAAGTCTGAGCTTGTTTACACAGACAACGGACCAGCATATTTGAAATGAGAATTATCTTAGAGAAGCCAGAAGCCCAGCTCACTGTTAGAACCACATGCAATTCAACTCAGACACTTGTGAAGTGATGCCTTTGTGAAATGCTGTGTTCTCTGTGCTTTCCCTAAAACCCTATGTATATGCTTCCTATAGTTTCCATCATTAAGAGCCATTCACTTTTTTAAATGCACATTCTGTGTTAGCAGACACGTGCATCTGTACACCAACTCTTGTCTGAAATATGTCAGAGCAACTCGAGTTGTTGACAGCAAAACAACACAAATCTTTATTGCAGGGGAAAAAAAGTAACAATGGTTGAAATTACTGGTTGGTACATTTGAATTTCTAATAAGAAGGGGAATATTTATATCCCTATCTATCTATCTATCTATCTATCTATCTATCTATCTATCTATCTAACTACTGGGTTTTTTTTCACCAGTACTATTAGGGGTTCCTTGACCCCGGGAATTCTCAGGGGTCTGAATCAACCCATACTGACAATACCAATAAGCCTGTAAAATCTGACACACCCCTTACCCAGACTTCTTTCCTGGCCTCCTGTTGGCCTTCATACTCCCATTCTTGCGCACCTCCAATCCATTCTCTACATTTTAATGTTTTTAAAAGAACAAACTTCTAAAAATAAAAATCAAATCAGGTCACTGTCATACTTTGGAAACCATCCCATGGTGTTCCATTCCTCCTAGGACAAACACCTACAAGGCCACAAGACCTGGGCCCTGCCCACTGACCCAGCTTTACCATGCAGCTGCACCCTGTGGTCTGTGAATGACATTTACATGTACTAATTCACAGCAATCCTCTCAACAGCCTTACACAGTAGAAGTAGGCATGCTATTAATATTATGCTTCTGCCACAGGGACTTTTTTTTTTAAATTAATTAATTAATTAATTTACTGGCTGTGTTGGGTTTTCGTTGCTGCACATGGGCTTTCTCCAGTTGCAGCGAGCAGGGCGGTGGGGGGAGCTACTTTTCATTGTGGTGTGCAGGCTCCTCATTGTGGTGGCTGCTCTTGTTGTACTAGGTGTGTGGGCTTCAGTAGCTGTGGCACATGGGCTCAACAGTTGCGGCTCGTGGGCTCTAGAGCACAGGCTCTATAGTTGTGGTGCATGGGCTTAGTTGCTCTGCCACATGTGGGATCTTCCCAGAGCAGGGCTTGAACCCATGTCCCCTGCATTGGCAGGTGGATTCATAACTACTGTGCCACCTAGGAAGTCCTGCCACAGGGACTTTGCACAAGTACTGGGTTGGCCAAACTTCGTTTGGGTTCTTCATAAGATCCTATGGTAAAACCCGAATGAACTTTTTGGCCAACCTAATGGTTTTGCCTGCAATTTCCTATCCTACTCTTCACCTAGTTTTACTTAATCAACTCCTATCAACTTCAGATGAGAACTCAAATATTACTTTCTCAGGATAGCCCTTCCAGTTACCCACCCCAAAGACTAGCTCAGGTTTAACTGTCATATATTCCCATTAACTCTTCCTTCATAGGAACCTTCCTTGTCACTGTGCATTCAGTAGTTTCTTTATTAACGCCTGTTTTCCTCACTAGACTGTAAGCTCCATGAGGTCTAGCACCATATCCGCTTATTTTCCTCTTTCTTACATTCTAATACCCAATCCAGGCACACAGAATCATTCAGATGTCCTTAGGTGCTAAAGTAGGGAGCTTTTGCAGCAGAGAACCTTGCCTTCCAGGTGGTAATCTTAGGAAGCTTTGCTGTATATGGCCCTGGGGGTCTCATACCTGCCAGCCATGGCCTTGTAGTAAGCGAAGATCTGGTCCGCCAGCTTGTAGACAAACTGATCAAAACACAGGTTCACCTGGTGAAGAGGAAGCAGGAAATGTCAATGGCATCTATCTGGCTTTATTAGAGAAACTTCAGCAACTGGAGACGGCAGTGGTGGAGGACTGCCTGAAGCATGAGGTACAGCGAGATGCTCTGAAGGAAAAATAAAGAAGATTCTGTGGCCAAGTAAGTTTGAGAAGTCCGGTCCCTTGCTCTCAAGGTCCTCAACCAGGCACAAAGAAGGCTAGGTTCAAAAAGCTGTTGAGGAACCACCGTCCCCACTGGTCCCCCCTGGGTCTTACAAGGTACCTGCCCAGGGGGAATGCCACAGATAGGGCTTCACATTCTGTAATTACACACATCAGTCTCCCCATCTCTCCTGATGGAATTTGTCTTTTCCTTTCATTTTACTTTACCTTGCTTTGCAAATGAAGAAGATGATGGTCATTAGAAATTTGAAACCGGTTTGCTTAAAAATCTTTGGTTTTTAATGAATAAGAGACCATCTTGCTTTTTCAGTGTTTTATTGTGACGGTGGCAGAATTTGATGCTCAGGTGAGAAGAAAGTTCACACCAGACAGAGGATTGAAACAAATCCTCCAATGATGGTAAGAGCAGGGAATGAACAAAGGTGGGATATTAAAGAGATGGGCTGTGGTAGTAGCAGGGTAACAGTATAACTTCAAAGGAAACAGACTGTGTTTAGGTGATTAATCTTCAATCCTTTTGCACCAAACTCCCAGCTCCATAAGGTTAACTCTTTATTCTAGAAGCTTTCGTATCCTTTATCTCACACCCTAAATGTTACTCTGAACTTAAAAACACAGTGTTGTGTGCAGTACTGTCCTCATATGCAGGTAACTAAGGCCTCTGCCCTGGACTTTGAGCTTCAAGGGTCCCTAGGGGGCCCTCCTCCAGGCAAAGAACCCGTAAGGTCCTGGTGGAGATGCCCAACTCATGTTCCCCTTCTAGAACCGGCTTTGAATATTCTTGCCCAAATACACCAAGCCCCTTCCAGGGCCTGTGTGCTCTTTTCTCTGGGTTCATCCCTAGGGTGGACTGCACTACAGGTGTGTGCACACCTAGGGCCTGGGATTGGCCAAGGGGCCATCGTTTGTGGGCAGGGGTGGGAGACAGAGCTTGGATGTCCACGCATAGGCCCTTCCCGGTTTAGAACAGAGTCTGAAAATGGAAGAGAGAGGGGGCAGGCCATGAGCTCAGGGTCTCCATTTATACTTCTTCCCCATGCCCTCCAATGTTACCCAGGGCTTGTCTGCATGCTTTCTTTACATTTACTTTAAAAATGTCACTTGGACACATGACACTCTAGATTTTTTGTTTTCAGCCTGTTGGAGAACATGACTATCTAAAATTTTATCAGAAAATGGACTTGACAAAGTTGAGATGCAACCAATTAACTTGTTTAACTGGATAAGTTTGTGCACTGCTCAGGAGACAGAGGACAGATTTGCATTGGGGTCCATCAAGGTTTTCAACTCCCATTGCAACTGGAAGATTTAGAAAGAAAGCAATATCTCTACTACCTTTTCTTTGAAATACATAAACTTTCAAACTAATTTGATGGTAATGCTTGTCCTAAAATCTTCACATCTTTCCTTTATAAATAAGAATGCTTTATATTTGTACAATAATTGGCTTTTTTCTATGTTTATATAACCCCATGTACTTAAGTGGAGTAGAGACTCTCATTGCAATTTCCAGATGACAAAATACAGGTATTTCGTAGTCCTTAGTGCTGCTGATCTCCTGTTTCTGGTCCTTGCCGGCCCGTGGTAGGAATGCACTTCCTCACTCCTTTTTGAAAGGAAGCACTTCCATGTGACTTGCTTTGACCAATGACATGTCACTTCCAGGTGGAAGCTTTAAGCACCAGAGTATGATTCCCCCTGTCACGGCAACTAGTGAATATCCCAGATGGGTCCCAGATAAAAGACTACATAAAACAGAGCCCCCAGCCAACACGCAATGGAGAAATGAATTGTTCATGTCTCAGGCTACTAAGAATTTGTAATTGTTTGTTACCGTAGCATATCCCAGCCTTTCCTGACCATTACATAAATAAAGCCACTGAGGGACTGACAGCTTCCCAGGTGAGAGGATGGCTGTTTTCATCCTACCAGCACTAGAATGAGGTTCTGTAAGCTTGTGATGTGGGGGTAATGATACTGGAACACTCTAAGATTTAGTATCTGTAAAAGAGACAGTAGCATACACTTCTTAAATTATTGTAAAGATTATTTAAAATGTCCATAAAGTGCTTAGTACTATACCTGGCAAATGGTAAATATATGATAATTGATAGGTAGCATTACAGTTGTTATTATTAGCCAATTAATCCAACTGTAGAAGACCCATTAGAAAATTAATTTCATCCATGTCGTTCTATCATTCACCATGCCTAAACATTTGAAAAGAAAGACCATCATCCTGCTCTAGGTCCCTTTTGATGATCGCGATGTTTCTAAAGATGAGTCTCCAAAGCAAGTCACTGATCTCCCATGCTGTGGTCTGACTGTGTCCACCCGGCCCCCCCCATTCATGTGTTGAAATCCTAACCCCCAAAGGTGGTGGAATTATGAGCTGGGGCCTTTGGGAGGTGGAGAGGTCATGAAGATGCAGCCTTCGTGAATGAGATCAGTGCTCTTATAAAAGAGACCCAGAACGCCCCCTGGCCCCATCCATCACGTGAGGACACATCAAGAAGTCTGGGACCAGAAGAGGGTCCTCCCCTGACCAGGCTGGCACCCTGATCTCAGACTTAAAGCCTCCAGGACTGTGAGAAATACATTTCGGTTGTTTTAAGCCCCGCAGTCTGTGGCCTTTCATGACAGCAGCCCAAGCGGACTAAGACACCCCACTCTGCCCACAGCTAGAGATCTGAAAAGTCCACACTCCTGGCACATGATTACGAGAACAAAAGGAGAAGCAGTCACTTACCTCGGCTTCGATCTCATCGTACAGGAACTGCTTTTTAAACTTGGTCAGGGCGTAGTAGGCGCTGTCGTTGTACAGATCCAAAGGGTAAAGGACGTACCTGAAGGGGGAAAAACAGTGGCCAGTAGCTCACTAACGATCTTGCTTAAGGCAGGCAGATTTAAACTTGCTTGGGAAATACCAATAGTTGGGTGAACAAATTCAGAGTCAGGAAAAAGAGACCCTTTCTGCATGCTAGGATGTTTCCAGCCTTCACTTGGGAATGACTTGACTTTGCTGACGGCCCACAGAAATCAGAGTCCAAGACATTAATAAATTCAAGGCCTGAAAAAAATTAGTCTGGGACAAAAGAAATCGGGTGGCCGTTAAGGACATTAGCTTCCTGATCCCTGATCCGTGAGATGATCATTTTGCCAGCATGGCTTTAACAAGACTGACAAAGCCTAGGAAGGGCAATCGGGCTGGTAGACTTCTGAACCTTTCTGCAAGGCTGAGTCACATCTGGTGGTGACCTGATGCTGGGTAGGGCACACTGCCTCATCTGGGAAGTTCTGGAAAGATCAGGGCTCACGGGCTGGCAAACTTCCCTCCACCTGCACCGTAGGAATCTCCTTGCTGGCCCAACCCTGCCTCTTACTCCATCATGGAAGGTTCTTTGGTTTCTAGGATATGGTCTGTTAGAATCCAGGGCATCGACATCTCAATAGGGAACTGGATTCGCCGGCCCATGGTTAACTCCAGGAAGAATTCTCGGAACCAGAGCTGGGAGAGGTCACAACACTGCTGCAGGGCTTCTGGAAGCATGAGGGAAAGAATCTTGGGTTACACAGAGGAAGCATCAGAAGATCTTAGTTCTTACTGTTTTTGTTTGTTTGTTTGTTTGTTTGCTTGTTTTTAAAAACTTTGATTCTTCTTCCATTGGGTTAGGTATAGAGTAGGTACTCATTCATGAATGTGATGCAATCAAGCAGACCCTTCTCTCCTGTACCTGAAGACCAGCCTAACATCTATTTAGAAGACAGTATTTGGGGAGTTCCCTGGTGATCCTGTGGTTAGGATTCCACTCTTTCACTGCCGAGGGCTCGGGTTCAATTCCTGATTGGGAACTAAGATCCCACAAGCTGCATGGTGCAGGCAGACAAAAGAAAAATAGAAGACAGTGTCTGTTCATCCAGCAGTGTGTGTGTGGGGGGGCAGTGATGTTTTAGAGCTTTAGATGCCCCTACAATTTCCACTGTGCCCTTATAAAGCCATCCTGAAAAACATGCCATCTAAGTGTCAAAGTGTGCTTGCTGTAAGTGAAGACAGATCCACAGGTACCCACTTCTATCAGGACTGCAGCTCCATGACCCTTGCTTGTGATAATTCTGGATCTCTTACTGGTCAGAGGCCTTGAAGGCTCTTCCTAGGCTGCAGTCTATGGAGACGTTTGGGCTGTTTGAGATCACTCTTTTCAATACTGACAGACACATCACCCCTCCCAGGACCCTGGGATGCTGCTCTCCCTTCACTACCCCGCTCACCTGCACATGCGTCCCACAAACAGGAGAGGTGGAGTGGGGGACATGGGATCCAGGTGCTGTCTGGGAGCCCCCTTTGCTAGGAGCAATGGCCACGAATCAGCTCAGAGTTGCTGCTTAATAGCAAAAGGCTGACCTGGTCCCTGCGTGTGCCTGCGGGTGTCACCTGTTTGTGATCCCCCTTTACTAAGAAATTCATAACAAATTAGCCACAAATATCTACCAAATTTAGCTAAGTCAGAATAGCTAGATTGAGTCTGGCCTTTCCCAGAGTCCAACGGAAAGTGCACCTTTTTAATTCGGTGGCAAAATGTGCCCCTTTGGGTCAATGATCACATTTCTTTGCAACTTCTGGCCTGATAGCCTTAGCCACTCCGGTTCCTGGGAGCCCTCCCCCTCCCTCTGATAGGGAGGCTCACCACTGATGTTGAGCAGGTGCGTGAAGAAGAAGGACTGCTTGTGGAAGTCTTCTATGGCAAGGACAATGGGTCCGTCCAGGCTGCTCCGCAGGGTCTTCTTGGAGCCGCTTTTGTCCGCGATGAGCGATTCAAGCATGGTCCGCACCATGTACAGCTTGAAAAAGAAAGGAAATTGGGAAGGTCAGGGGCTGGCCCTCCATCCAGGGGAAAAGGTTGCTTTGTGCTGTGTTTCTATTCTTTTTTTCTGAAGATATCTGCCCATAAAAAGCACTGTCTTAAGGAAGCATCAGTTTAGGGTTGGAGAAGTAAATTTGGAATGTGTAACCTTCAAGAGGGAAACTGGCCAGCCCAGAAGGATGTTCTGCCTGGGGCTGGCAGCCTCCCCAGGCAGGAGGACCTGGTAATACCAGGTCTTTTAAGGCCCAGGTTCCTGCCTGCTCTGCTCGGCCAAGGGCGTGGGCATCAGAGGAGAACCTCATTCCACGTCACCCTGGAGTCACTTCCTGCTTTATTGGACAGCCATGGTGGCACCAGGGGTGAAGCACTGGACTCAGAGTCAAAAGACCTGGGTTCAAGGCTAGGCACTGCCACTGACTTGCTGTGTGACCTTGGGCAACAAAGTCCCACTCTGGGCCTCAGTTTTCTTATCTGCTAACATGAGGAGGTTGCACCAGATGCTTTCTCCAACCAGTCCCTTTCAGCTCTAACATTCTGAGGACCTGTGAGACAGGGTAGGATCAGAGCAAGCCCCCCACCACCTCAAGATTCTGACCCTCATTACTGAGGACAGCACCCTCTGCAGGCACCAGGTGCATGGCCCAGCCTGCCGGAAAGCTGGGTGGAGAGCAGGTGAAGATCGGTACTTACACAGGAGGCCTACTAGACAATTAACTCCTGCTTACAGAGGACCTTAAGTGCATAGGGTGCAAGTGCTAATCTAGATTTTTCCACACCATGTGTCTTTGAATCTTAGGGCTGGAAGGGGCCGTGAGGAGCCAGGCTAGTCCATTCCTGCTGCCTCCTGGAGAAGTGCACCCAACCAACCCAGCCAGGCGGTGTTATACCAGGGATCGGCAGCCTCTTCGGCCCTGTGTGCCACCAGTGGGGTGAAACAAAGCCCGCGGGGACCACTGGCAGGCCTAAGACACAGATAGGAGAGAGGAGGAGGGAATGGGAGGGCAGGAGAGACAGGGAAGAGGGAGAGAGAGGAGAGAGAGAGAGAGAGAGAGAAAAGCAAGAGGTATTGTATACGGTGGGAAAGCCGCCACGACTGCTAGAGGCCACCTGCTGACCACCTCAGACGCTCCAACCTCCCTCTGCCACCACATCCATCCTGGTCGCCTCTGACCTCCTCCAGGACCTCACCCACCGTGCGCCTGGCCTGGACTGGGCAGCGCGGCCACAGAAAGGTGTGGCAGGCCACCCCTTGGTGGCACAGCACTCTCCTTGGTGGTAAAGGAACTACGGAGCTGCTGATTTATCAAACAGTCCACCCTCTGCAACCCTGTTGGTGGGCACAGCTGACCATCCCTACGACTTAAGAGGCACTGCTCTAATGATGGCCTTTGGAGTCCTCCAAGAAAGGAGTCTTCAATCCGATCTGTGCGGGTATTGACTAATTTGTACCAAATTCTAACTGTTTGAAAATCCATTTCATCCCTAAGAGGGGAAATGCTTTCCCCAGCTACTTTTATTAAACAAAGCATTTAATTCACCAGAACAGTCACCTCCCAGTGCTGCTAGATGCCACGTGTACTGTGCTCCCAAGGCCCTGACAGAGCCCTGGGATGGGAGTCAGGAGACCTGGTTCTCGTCCCACCTCCACTTAGACTCACCTTGTGACTTGGACAAGTCACTTCCCCTCTCTGGACCTCAGTTTCCCCATCTGAAAAATAGGGGGAGGAACTAGTTTGGGACTAGTTTGTCTCTACAGGCTATTCCAAGCTGACTGTCTAGGAGTCTGTCAAGTGTGTCTGTGCCGCCCTAGTATGACTTGGGGGTGTCGGGGGGGCCTAACTGTTGGTGACACTTCCTCTCACACTATCTTTATAAATAGTCCTTTCTCCCTCCCTGCCCCCCACCCCTCTCTCATTCTCTGCCTGCCGGCTCCCTCTCTCCACCTCCTCCTTTCCAGCTTCTCTTTTGCCTTGCCTGGAAGCAATGCCCAGAAGCCCTGCTCAGCCCCTCCAGGCCACTCTGTACTGGAAAGGTCTCTGGCCCTTGACGTTACACAGAACTGTAGAAGCTTCCTTGAGAAGTTCCACATCTCTCGAGCAGGCAAGATAAGTGCAAAGGGGCTTGCAGGCCTTGGGCCAAGGGAAGCTACGATGTCAGTGCAGAGAACCCAGCTCCCCCCGGGCCTGCCTCCCCGCCCCCACCCCGTGCCCAGACACAGACACACACACAGTGAGAAGGGTCGCGGTGGGCCTCAGGTGGCTCATCTCAGGTGATTCAAGGACTTGGGATTTCAGAGATGAGAGAAGTTTAAAGGTCATGTGAAGCAGGAGTTCCCAGCCTGGGGCTTCTGGGGCCTGTAAGACCTTTAAAAGCTGTAATGGGTCCATACGTTTTTTTTTTCAATTCCTCAAAAAGCCTACTAGAAACTACCCTTAAGTAGGTGGCAAGGATTTAACTAAGATGCTTAGGTTCTTTACTTTTTTCCCTGTAATTTTACGACTACTTTGGATAAGCCACAGACAAACTCTTCTTGTTGAAAAAGCTCTGGTTGGCAACTCTGAATACCTCTGATTATTAGCCTTTCTCTAAGGGTCAAGGGCTTGTGATACTTGTGATTTGGGGGGAGGAGGTGTGGGGAATACCACAAGGGGTATTATTATAACATGATCTCATCCAAAGGTTTCATTTAGTGGAGAAGATAACCAGAGCTCAGAGAGGTCAAGGCACTTGTCCAAGATCACACAGCAAGTCAGAGGCAGAACTTGGGGATTCCCAAGCTACGATGTCTCTCCAGGGGAAGGGGGGTCAGGGTCCATTAAAGAGGGAAAGGATAGATTCATACAGATTCAATTTTAAACTCCTCCTTCACTTTGGAACCTGTACCTCTCAGGGCTAGGAGAGCCAATCCTGGTATTACCCCCATTTACCAGATTAGACAACTGAAGCACAAAGAGATTGTGTAACGTGCCCAAGGTCACACAGGTATCTAGGACTAGAATCCAGGTCTCCTGAATCTGAAGCCAGTGGTCCTCCCTCTTATGTCAAAACAAGATGGCAGAATAAGACTAGAGCAGCTGCTCACCCTGCCCCGCCTGCCTGAGGACCCCCAGCCCCACTGCCCCACGGTCCAGCCAGGATGACCTACCGTAGCCTGGCTGGCCTCTGAGTCAGCAGAGCTGGCCTGGGCATGGAGCGGCTTACCTGTGTGCTGGAGGGCCCCACAGCACGCCGGGGCACCTTGATGTCAAATCCACCTTTGGGGTCCTTCTCCCCTTTCAAGCACGGGTCATTGGGGGGCTCTCTGCCTCCCTCCCAGTCACAGATGGTTTTCCGAATTGCCTGTAGGACACTGGGGAAGGAAGAACCGGGACTCAGATCAGCTGGAAGGAGGCACTGCAGCCTGTTTCTAGAGTGCACAGTGACCCAGGACCACGTGCCTGGGAACTCCTGGTATGCTTATGAAACATGCTCACTCTAGGGCCCCACCCCCAGGGATGCTGGCTTAACAGATTCAAGGTGCAGTCCAGAGGTCTGCATTTAACGAGTGCCCCAGGGATTCTGACGCCCACTGGCTGGCTGAGAACTCAGCTCTGAGCCTGCACAATGGGAGAGAACCTGAGTGAGACAGGATAGCTATTGTTCTTTTTGCTTAGAAGGCAGTTTCATTAATCGATTTAAATCTCTGTATATTTAAAATTTTAATAATAGCTTATATGTGTGGCCTACTTACTCCATGTTGCTGTGTGCTTAGGTCTACATGCAGATTATCTCCCTTCATCACCCCAACAGCCTATGCAGTAGGTACCATTATCATCCACATTTTACCAATGAGGGAAACTGAGACACAGAGAAGGTAAGTAACGTGACTAAGTTCACACAGCTAGACAGTGGTGGATACGGGCTCCAAACCCAGAGATGAAGGCTTAATTCATCCCAAACGCCCAGTCTCCTAAAAGGGCCTCCTAGAACTTGCTGGAACTTGCTGGAAGGGTCTGTTTGTGTTCAGACACTTCCCTGGAAGCTGACTGACATGGGAAGGTCCTCTGGGGCCCGTACCCAGCACCCCTGATTTTGGACGTGCCCCTGAAAAAGGCCATCTGGATACCCACCTGATGAGGACATTCTTCTTCTTCCTCACCGCCTGCCTGAGGGGCTCGCGCAGGGTGACCTGGGCAAAGTCCTGCAGGGCCGCATAGATGGTGTTCCTGATGGCCTGGTTGAAGACGCTCTCCATCCTGCCCATCAGCACCTGCAGGCCTTTGATCATGGCGATCACCTGGCCAGGACAGACGGAGGTCAGGCTCACCATGCCTTGGCAGACCCATTTGTTGGTACCCTCCGCACACCTCAGGGAGGGTGCTGGCGGAGACATCCAGAAACACGAGGCCAGCCAGCGCTACTCAGAGTGCCAGTTCACAGCTGGGTGGAAACGTGTGCCAGAACGGAAATCAGCACTCTGCTTCCCTTATCGAGAAAGTCCTGATACAACGCAAAGACGTCAGCCACACTGTGCCGTGTGCTTCTCTATCTGCTGAGTTTCATTCTGGCACCAGCTCTCCATCTTGCCACTGACTGGTGACAAATGGCAGCCGGTCCATGGACCAGGTTTTGAGTAGCACTCTTTCAGAGGCCTCTCCACATACCTTGTACCCACAGACAGTATCAAATAGAACTTTTTTCTATAGAATTTTTATACTCTTGGCTTTTGAAATAATTTGGCCAGTTGCTGCTTGAGTTCATTGAATAGGATTCTTGTAGAAGTCTTGTGGGAGAAGGCCTCTGCCTTTCTATTTACCTCTTCCCTAGCCCCTTAACTCACATATCTGCCTGCAGAGGTAGGCAGACAGGTGTCTGTGATGCATGTAGCATCACTCTGACCTTTCTGCTCACTCGGGATCTGTCTGCCTGTGGGGTGTGTCCTCTCCTCTGAGTGCCTCGTAGTCTTGTCCTTGCAGTGATCACCCCCTCCCTATCCTGAGGAAGGGAGTATATTTATGGAGGTGCTTTGCCTGTTTCCCAGTGGGAAGTGGCATGGGATGAGGAAGGGATAGGAAGCCTGGTGTGCCCTTGGGTGAAGCCACATTCTCTGGTCCAGCTTTACCAAACCTGATCCTTTGGCCCCTATCAGCCTCAAGTGCTAACTTCTAGATTAGCTCAGAATTCAGAGGGGAAAGCCTTGCCACATCAACCTCCTGATAACTGCCACACTTGTCACATCCATCACGATGTGTTCAGTTTCCTCCCTCTGCACCAGACTGTAAACATTGTAAGCAGGGGTGAGGCTTGGCACACTGTGTAGGCTTCCTCCCTGGGGCTTGGGTCCCTGGTGGGCTCTCAAAAGATTTTTGTTGAAAAACAATGAGTAAATGAATGAATGAGCTTAGATGCTAAGCTTTACCTTCCTCTAAGCTGTAAAGGAAAAAAACAGAACATCTGAGGCAGGAGAAATGGTGAGAATAGAGTTCAGAAGGTAAGGATTTTCACTAGAACCAACAGCCTAATGGTTTTGCTGAAGAGAACCTTTTTAGCGCAGAAATAATGAGAGAGAAGCTCTAAAGGAACGTTAGGTCATAAAAGAATCTGGGCTCCTGGCTGGCAATGAAACTAGGAAACACGGGACAAAGGAAGGACAAGGTAAGGAAGATATTTCAGAATAACTTCAAACACAGAAGAGTGGGCAGATCTGTTAGACCTAAGGGAGAATCTTTGCAACTTTGGGCTAGCCAGAGATTTCTTAGCTAGAACACACACAAAAAAAACCACAAACCAAAGAATAATAGATAGGTTGGGCCTTATCAAAATTAAAAACAGTTGCTCTTTAAGAGGCACCCCTAAGAAAATGAAAACGCAAAGTCCCCAACTAGAAAAAATATCTGCAAACACGTATGCGACTAATGACTTGTATTTAGAATATATAAAGACCTCTCACAATTCAATAGTAAGAAGGCAAAAACCCAATTTTAAAAAATGGGCAAAATATTTCAACAGATAATACTTCACAAAGGAAGATGAAGGAATAGCCAATAAGCACATGAAAAGATGCTCATTAGTCTTCAGGGAAATGCAAATTGAAACCTCAGTGAGATTCACTAAATACCCATTAGACTGGCTAAGAGTAATAAGACTGACAACACAAGGACTGTGAGGATGTATGCAACAGAACTCTCATATATAATTGGTAGGAAAAAATGGTATACACACTTAAGAAAACTGTTTGGCAGTTTCTTAAAAAGTTAAACATATACACCTCCAATATGACCACTCCAAGAGAAATAAAAACCTATGTCCACACAAAGACTTATACTCAAATATTTAAAGCAACTTTATACTGGCCAAAAGCTGGAAATGGTCCGAGGTTTATCAACAAGTCTGTGGATACACAAATTGTAGAATAGCCACACAATGGAAAAATATTCAGCAATGAAAAGGAACAAACTATTGGTACACAAAACAATGTGGATGAATCCCAAAATTATTATGCTGAGTAAAAAAAAAGCTACACACAAAATACATACATAGAAAATGCAAACAAATTTATGGTGACAAAAATGTGATTGGGGCCAAGAATGGATTGCAAATGGCATAAGAAATCTTAAAAGGAGATTGAAATGTTCTGTACCTTGTGTTTGAGGTTTCACAGGTGTGTATACAACTGTCAAAACTTTTTGAATTATACACTTTAAATGGATGTGGTTTATTGAATTAAATTATACTTCAATAAAGCTGATTAAAAAAACAACATTCTAATGGAGATAGCACATTCATGACACAAGAGCAGGGTGCTATTAAAAAAAAAGGAACATTCAGAGAACAAGATGGGGCTTTTGGATATTAAAAATATTATAGGCAAAATAAAAAAATACTAACAGAGTTGCAATAAGATACAAAAGATAGGAAAATTAGACACTAACTCCTGGGCATCCAACATCTGACAGATAGAAAACCCAGAAAGACGGAACAGAGAAAACAGAGAAGAGGAAATTAGCAAAGTTAAAACTCATGAAAATTTCCCAGATCTACAGAACATGTATTTCCACACTGCAATGGCCTATTTGGCATCCCAAACAATGAATGCAAAAGACCCTCACCATGATGCCTCATGGTGAAACTTCAAAAAATAGTGGTAAAGAGATGAGATTATAAAATTCTACAAAGGAAACAGAAAGAATAAAGTTAGACTCACATGTCCTGATTCCAAAACTCACTACAAAGCTATAATAATCAAAACAGTGTGGTACTGGCATATCAATAGACACACAGATCAATGGAAGAGAATTAAAAGCCCAGAAATAAATTCTTACATTTCAGTCAACTGATTTTTGATAAGGATACCAAAAGAATTCAAAGGAGAAAGAATACTCTTTCCAACAACTGGTGCTGGGACAACTGGACATCTGCATGCAAAAGAATGAAATGGACCCCTACTCACACCATATACAAAAATTAACTCAAAATGAACCAAAGACCTAAATGTAAGAATTGAAGCTATAAAAATCTCAGAAGAAGACATAGGAGTAAATCTTTGAGATCCTGGATTAGGCAATGGTTTCTTAGGAGACCAAAAGCACATGTGACAAAAGAAAAAATAACTTGAACTTCAACAAAATCAAAAACATTTTTGTTTCAAAGGATACCATTTAGAAAGTAAAAAGACAGTCCATGGAATGGAGGAAGATTTTTTTCAAATTATATGTCTGATACAGGACTTGTATCCAGAATATGTAAAAACTCTTTTTTTGGTATTTGAATATTGAAATATTTTTAAATATACCATTTCTGGAAAACAAGACATAAGATAAACTTTTTTTCCTCTTCTTCATTTTGGCTCATATATTTGGCTGCATTTTGGAAAACAGGCCCTGTTTTCCTGGTAACCATGGTGAATTAATTAGCTTCTCTGATACAGAATATATAAAAACTCTTATACCTCAAAAATAAAAAGACAACCCAAACAAAAATGGGCAAAGAATCTGAACAGATATTTCTCCAAAGAACCTATGCAGATGGCCAATACACACATGAAAATATGCTCAATATCATTAGTTATTAGGGATATGCAAGTCCAAATCACAACGAGGAACTACTTCACACCAGCTAGGATGGCTAAAATAAAAAAGACAGTAAGTGATGACAAGGATATGAAGAAACTGCAACTCTCACATGCTGCTGGTGAAAATGTAAAATGGTACAGCTGCTTTGGAAAACAGTTTGGCAGCTTCACAAATTTTTAAACACAGGGTTACCACACGATCCGGTAATTCTGCTTCTAGGTATATACTCAAGAGAATGAAACATATTTCCAAACAAATATTTCTTTATGAATGTACATATCAGCATTACTCATGATAGCCAAAAAGCTGAAACGACACAAATTTGTGAATATATAAACAAATATGACATATTCATACAATGGAATATTATTCAATCATAAAGGAATGAAGTACTGATACATACTACAATACGGATGAACCCTGAAAACATCATGCTAAGTGAAAGAAGCCACTCACAGAGGGCCACATATTACATAGCTCCATCTACACAAAATCTCCAGAAGAGGCAGATCTGCGGAGACAGAAAGTAGATTCGTGGTTGCCAGAGGCTGGTGGGGAAAGGCAAGTGACCTCTAATGGGTATGGGTTTGGGGGGAGAGGTGACAAAAATGTTATAAAATTAGACAGTGGTAATGGTTTCACAGTTCTGAATATACTAAAAATGTCTGACTTGTACACTTGAAAGGGTGAATTTTATTATATAGGAATGATATCTCAATAAAACTATTAAAAATTATACATAGGATAAAGTAACAAGGAATCAGGGTTTAGACCAGAATCCAACTTTTCAGCAGCAACACTGAAAACCAGAAGACAATGAAATAATATCTTCAAAATTCTGAGGAAAATTATTTACAATTAAAAATTCTATATCTAGCCACTTACTATGAGCAAAGTTAGAAGTAAAACACTTTCAGATATTCGAGATCGCAGAAATATTTTCTCCCATAATCCCTTTCTTAGAAAGCTACTGGAGGATATACTCCACCAACATAAAGAGAGAGTCGGTCCTGGGATCCAACACAGGAAAGAGACAAAGGGAATCCCAGGGTAAGGATGAGGAGGCATCTCAGATCAGTAACCCAACAGCAGATCTAGAGACAAATCCGTTCAGATGGGAGAGGAGGAAAAAGGGCTTCAGCAGGAATGGCTCCAAGAAAAAAAAGAGTAATAAAATAATGACTGCGACTGATTATTTCACAGGAAGTTTTACATTGGTATATTTGAGGGTTCCTTTTTGATTGGATCATAGAAAACTTATAAAACAAAAAGAAAGGCAAAGCTGTACCAGAAAAGAGATGCATTCACATTAGACCACATGACTCAGCAATGAACAGTTACTCAGTCATAGTAATATAAAGCAACTATTAATTTAACCAGAAAGTGTGAAATTACCACTTTGGGAAGATGGAAGAAAGGAAGTGGGTGTCCTGGGGGTGGAGGTGGGAGGTAGAGATGAGAGAACTAAATTGTTTTCTCCCAAAGTAGGAAATCAATAGAAAATGACATAAATTGAAAAACAAAGGAACAGCCCCATCAGCCTGTTAGCAGAAGTACACAGATAAACACCATAAACACCAAAAGAAACAGCTTGATGCGGTGAAAGATGTTTCCTATTTCGGGATTCAGGGAGGAATGAGGTGGTGCAGGTTACTCTGATATTTTTGCCTTGTTTTATTGTTGTTAAATGCCACACAGAATTACTTCTGTTAAATTTATTTTTACATGTTTTACTAAAAAAATAAAAATTATAAAACCTCTCAATGTATAGTGAAGTAAGGACTAGAAGGAAATACAGAAAATGCCACTGGTGGTTGCAGTTGTATGATTCTGTGAGGCTGTGGGAAGGTGAGGGTAGGAGTGGGGTTGGGAGGAGCATTTTCTGAATCACCTACAATGCATACATACTGCTGTTGTTAAGGCAAAAGAAGGTGTAAACAGTTTTACAAAGTTATATGTCCTCTCTGACCGCAGGCGTTCCTCTAAATAGGCTTGAGGACAGCGACACTAAAAACTAGAAGCACCTCTGCAGCAGCAGCACTAAAGACTAGAAGACAATGGAATAATACCTTCAAAATCCCGGGAAAAAATTATTACAATTTAAAACTCTATATCTAGCTGCGCATTATGAGAAGAATTCGGGTGGGAGGAGGGGGCAGGGAACGGCACGCGCGTGAGGACCACAGCTGCCCCCCGCCCAGCACCCCTCCAGGAAGCCCCACCGCTGACACTGGGCAGCAGCCTGGGGAGGGGGCGGGGAGTGAGGAGACGCAGGGCGTCAGCACCCACCTCGACGAAGGCAAACTTCTCCTCGCTAGTGTAGTTGTAGCGTGTGGCTCGCTCATACTCCTCAGCTGTGCCCGGGCAGTCCTTGTTGCAGAACTTGTCTGTGGGGTGCACCAGCTTCCAGGAGTACTGGGGAGAGAGGAGAGACCCACGCGTCCATCAGCAGGTGAACAGGTCACCCAAACGAGGTGAGTCCGCGCCGTCATAAGAGGGAATAAAGCACTGAATTGCGCTATAACGGCTGGATCTGGGAAACATGAAGTAAAAGAAGCCAGACACTAATAACCACATATGATACAATCCTACTTACAGGAAACATCCAAAATAGGGAAATCTATAGAGACAGAAAGAGACTGCTTAGGGCTGCAGGGACAGGGAACAGGGGGTGATGATACCGGGTCTGAGGGGATGAAAATGTTCTAAATTTGACCATGGCTGCAAAGCAGTGGGAATATACTAAAAATCAACAAATTACCCTTTGAATGGATGAATGGTGTGGTGTGTGAATTATAGCTCAATAAATGCTATTTAAAAAAAGAGTGCTCGAGAGAGGCAGAGGCAGACAGATTCCAAGTGAACGGAGATCAGGATGGAGGGGGTTGGGAGGGGCAGGCCCTCTGCCCAGGGGCACCTACCACCTCCATGACGTGGGCGCTCCACTTGGACAAGAGCTGCAGGCCCCGCAGGGCCAGGTCAAAGAGCTCACGGTACTCCTCGTCCGACTTCTGACTGTCCAGCCCGGAGCCCGTCACCACCTGGGGAACATCAGCTGTCACCCTCACCATCAATGCACCTGGCACTTTTCTACCTTATTTCATGGATTCCCCCAAGAACACTTCAAGGGAGGTGCCATTATTACACCCCTTGACCGATAAACCGAGGCTGAGACAAGTGCCTTGCTGAAGGTCACGTGCCTTGTACATGACGGAGGGTTCCAATTCAGGTGATGTGATGGTAGAGCCCCACTCACAGCGACCCTTGTTGACTGCAGCGCAGTGGCTTTCAGACTTTGGGGTCTGCAATTTACAGTAGGAAATGCATGCTATACACTAACTCAGGAACACATACCCACTTAGAGGTATTCAATGTAGATATGAACATGGTTCACAAAGCAACTGTATGCTTAATACTTGAGATTTCCTCTGATTTTCTGTTCCATTTTATACCAAAACGCTAATTAGAAACCACTAAATTGATTTCACAACTCAGTTAGAAATGACTCACCGACTGAAAAGCACTGGTGAAGATAAACATCTATTTGAACATGTAATATTCCGCAGTGAAATACAGTATGTATATATGCATAGATATATATATGTGTATGTATATGTATGTATATATACATGTACACACATATATACATATGGAGCCAGTCCTCATTATTTGTGGATTCTGTATTTGTGAATTTCCCTATTCACTAAAATTTATTTGTAACCTCAAGATCAATCCTTGCAGTGGTTTCACAGTCATTTTCAGATGGATGCAGAGTGGCAAAAAATCTGAGTCATGTTCCCAGCTGAGGTTGAACAAGGCGACTCTCCGCCCTCTTGTTTCAGCTCATACTGTACAGAAGTGTCCCATTCTTGGTCTGTTTAGTACCTCATTTTCCACATTCTTATACTTTTTACTGGTGATTCATTATTTAAAATGGTCCCCAAGCACAGTGCTGATGCTCTGTCTATGCCCCTGTGAGAAAGGAGGCTGTGATGGGCATTATGGAGAAGAGACATATTTTAGATAAGCTTTGTTCAGGCACGAATTATAGTGCTATTGGCTGTGATTTAATGTTAACGAATCAACAATATATATTACATAAGGCATCTTTAAACAGAAATGTATGTAAAATAAGATTATATACTAAAAATCAGCTGATGGAAACATTGTGACCAGAGGCTCATAGGAACCTAACCCTGCATTTTCTAAAAGAGCTATGGTTCAGAACTTGCTGATTTGGCGTTGATGGCCACTTTATAGAATATAACTGCTGTGAATAATGAGAATGGTCTGTATATACAATGTATAAACTGTGTAATTCTAAAAATAGCTTTGAGCCAGATTCATTCTTAGATCATACCAAAACTGGACAAGGAATGAAGGGGGCCCAGCACTTAAATTATGCCCATAGCTTGTGTTCAGTTCATCGGCACATACAGTTAAGAAAGTCAAAGGTTCAGGCTTGACCCTAGTCCATGTCCACCAGGAGACCTCCTAAGAATATGGGCCACTCGTTTAATGATGACACCGCCTGCATTTATCTGACTGTTTTCATTTGAAAATGAAATATGACGCCCTTGGATCAAAGACATTTCCCTAGCTTGGGTTTTGGAAAGCATAACTATGGTCGCAAGCCACATGGTGGCGCCAGTGAGCATATGTGTGGTAGTGCAGTCTTTCAGGAGCTCTAGGTAATAAGGGAATTCAAATCAGGAGACCTGTTTATTAAATCAACATGTATATTCATTAGAAGGGTTTATATAGAAAGAGATCCAGAAGGACATACACATACAAACGTTAATCATAGTTAGTTTTGGGTGGAAGATTTTACATGACTGATTTTCCCTCCTTTGGCCTATCTACTTTTTCTGAGGTTTGTGCACTGATCTTGTTTCCCTACAAAAGAAAAAAAGAGAAGAAAAGAAAAATCGAGTGCAAGTAAAAATGTAATTAGTGGGATCACAGGAGATTTTTATGACCTCTGTCCTAATTGTATTTCCTGGCTTATTACAATGATTACTTATAATTGTAGTTTTAAAATACTTAGATGGTGTTATGAGCATGATTGTTCAGAACTTTGTTTCTCTTGCCATCCAGGGTGGAAATGGTTTAGATCATGTAACAATTACTGGGCTGTTACTATCTGCTAGGCACAATGCATTTCCCGTGCATGGTATTGTTTAATTCTCTCAACGAACCTTTCCAGATACTACTGGCTCCATTGTGCAGATGAGGAAACTGAGGCTCAGGGATGTTGAATAACTTGTGAAGGTCAGCAGCAGAGCCAGAATCAAGCCCAGTTCCATCTGGCTCTAAAATCCATGCTCCCTGCCTCCAATGTGTATTCTCTCCCTCCTCCACTCTCCATAAGCTCATTTCTTTTCTGGCTGGTCCCAACCCCTTCCCACCCTGGGCCCACATGGGCCTCCATCCCAGAAGTCAGAGCCAGCTCACCTCACTGTTGCTGTAGCGAGCGAGTTCGGAGATGAAGCGGATGTGGTCATCCCGGATCTGAACCATCTGCTCGCAGATATTGTACTGGGGGCTGATGCTGCTCTGGGTGCACGTCCACCTGGGCAGAAAATCAGGGGGTCGGAGTGGGTCCTGGCCTCAGGCTCCTGGGTGAGGCAGGCTCCTTCCACTCACTAGTTGTTCCTGGTGCACAGCCAACGTGGCCAGCTTCCCCGGGTGGAACCAAAGGTGTCCCAGCCACCAGCAAGAGTGCCTGCTAAATCCCACTGTGGGGACTGCAGGCCGAGCGGAACAGCCTTTCCTCTGCCTGCTTGGGGCTGGCCTCCTCTAAGCCCCATTCCAGGCATTTGCAGATAACCGGCGCCCACAGTACTTACCAGTCACATGAGCGGGGAGGGACTTGCAGCCTCCCTAGGGCTACAAAGGGCTGGAATCCAAGCAAAGAAAAAGCAAGGTGGGTGACCTGTCTACTGACCCTGACAGCACTACGCCCTGTGGCTGAAGCTGGTGTGGGAGGGGGCCTTTGGGTGGGACTGGGGAGACCTAAAGGGACTGTGCCTCTTTTTCAACAGCGAGCCAGCAACATGGAAGCTCTCTATGAAGAAAGCCACAGCCATCCCGAAAGGCACTGCTCTCTCTTTCTCTTTCTAGCCCTCATCTTCTACCCCTTCCTCTCTTCCTCCTCAACTCTTTGCTCAATGTTTTTGTAAGGGATGTTTGGGAAAACATCTTAAATCGGGGAGGAAATGAATAAATGAGAATCTTCACTCTCCTCCCCCAAGAGAAAAAAGACAGTCCCATTCACTGTCTTCTGCCATCCGGTGCCAGGTGACCCAGTAGACAGCGCATGGGCACCAAACAAGGCAGATACACTTTAGAGAGAATTTACTATTTCAAAGGAGCTCTGAAAGGGCACTCCAGAGAATACTCAAAATGGTGACAGACTTCCTCCTGCCTATACGTTGGCAGGACTTTTCTTTCGAGGTCCTTGTGTAGGAATGGGGTCACCACCTCTCAAACCTCTGACCCCACCCGGGTCACATCACCACCCCCAACCAACTTTGAGTGGCCAAGAATTCATGCGCGGAAAAGTGAGGAAGTAAGTTCAGCACTCTGGACTCCATGCTTTTCCTAAAAGACCTCCTCATACACCAGCAGTCACTGGGTTATGAAGAGACTAAACCAGTTTTCCCTGGTGAGACTCATCTGCAGTGGCTCAAAGATGCTGCAGTTCAAGGACACTCCATTTACATACTTTTAAGGCCCTGACACTCTCACCCCCGATTAAAGGATGGCTGGCTCCCCTCTGTGCAGAAATGCAGGCAGAAACCTCCTTAACAAGGCCAGAGATCAAAGGGAAGGCCAAGACTGTAGCCAAATGTCCCCCGACTTCCACGAGGCACCGACACTCCGGATCTTAGCACAGATCACCTAGAGTGGTGGTTGATAAAACAACCTTAGGTGAGGCCGTCAACCCACTTCACAGTTGGAACCATGAGAACCATACCCGCCACGGCATACTTACTGCATGGACATAAAACCTGAGGAGAGAACCAACGTGATGAAAAACAAGGTCATCTCGCTCCGCCTGACCACTGCGGGCTGGCTGCTCCTCCCCCTTCTCCGGGGAAGGAGGTCTTCTGCTGTCCCCCTGTGGGCGGCGTGGGCCACCGCGGGGACAGAGAAGGGGCAGGGCTGTGCTCTGCGCGCTTTTGAACCCTGGCAGCAAAGGCTGGGTGCAAAAGGGCTCAGAGCACCGACTGCTGCTCCCCTCTGCCAGGCGCCAGTGATGGGACAGAATCCACCTGCCCAGGGCTCTGGGGAGGGAGGAGGGGCTGAAGTGGCCCCTCGGCCCCCTGCCCGGGCTGGGCGTGCTCGCGGGAGCCGAGAGACATTACGGCAGGCACTCACTTGGACTTGTTCTCTTCATAGTGAGCACTGGTCTTAATGTATCTGGCCAGCTCTATCTGCATGTCGCCGAAAAGGGGTACCACCTGCAGCTGCTGCAAAGGAAGCAAACATAGCGTGTGAGACCCGGAGGAAGGGGCCAGGCAGCTGCCTTCTGCTGGGGGAGGCAGGCCTCGGTGTGTGCCTGTGGGCCGACCCCTAGTTTCTGCTTCCCGTGATGCTACCATGTGACCCTGGAACCACAAAGAGCCCCAGCCAGCCTGCAGGTCCTCTCCTGCCTCCAATCGTCCCTGTGTTCCAGCAACTGAGCCCAGGGAGACAGAATGACTTGTCCAAGGTTACCTAGCAGGCAGAGCAGGACAGGGTCTTTTCTGTTCTAATTTTCCTCAGACTAGAGGATCCTCACTGCTTAGAACTCTGGACTAGAAGGGGTGCCTGGATTCCATTGGCTGGGTGTGGTCTTCTTGAGAAACTCCACAATGTGAAGTAACTGAGACCTTTAACACCTAACACCAGAGGGCAGTTGACTCCCATCTGAAGACCGGGTCTAATGGAGGCGAGGCCAGTATTTACTGTCTGTTTCTGATGCACTAGGCACTGCACCAAGCCCTTCAAAACCAGAGGGTTTTTAGGGCAGTGAAACTATTTCGTATGATACCATCATGTTGGATACGTGTCATTATATATTTGTCAAAACTTACAGAATGCACAATGCCAAGAGGCATCCCTACTGCAAACTATGGACTTTGGGTGAGTATGATGTGTCAATGCAGATTCACTGACTACAGCAAATGTACCCCTCTGTTGGGGAGTTTTGATAATGGGGGAGGTGTATGAGTGGGGGCAGGGAGTTTATGGGAAATCTCTGTCATTCTGCTCAATTTTGCTATGAACCTAAAACTGCTCTAAAAAATAGTCTATTAAACAAAACAGAAAACAGTATCTCAATCCATAGAATAGTGGGTACTGGGTAAGGTCAGTACTATTGTCATGTCCATTTCACAGATGGCCAAACTGAACCTTTAACAGCTGAAGTGATATTTTTTTTTTCATGTCAGACCAGCTAGAAGCCAAGGAGACAGGATTATAACCCAGGCTCTAACTCACCTATGTCACCCCACAGAATCCTCAAGGGAACCCTATAAAGCACACACCCTCAGCATTGCTATGTTTTGGGCTGGGGAACTCAGTTTCAGAGAAGTTCTGTGACTTTCCCAAAGCCATCCAGCTGTGAAGTGGCAGAGCGAGACCAAAGCCCAGGCCTTTGTGAAGTGAGGTTGTGGTCTTCCACTCCACCCTCATCTTATTCACATGGATTTAAGGCAGAGGCAGATTCTGCCAGTTCTCCAAACGGAGCCCTGCTTTCATTTGGGCAGTTCCAGAGAAAAGTGAAAGTTCCAGCTTCGAAAAGAAGCCGGGCCAAGCCACAGGATGCCTTCTGGTGACTTACGGAAGTCTCTTAACCTCTAAGAGTCGGTGGGACCCAGGCACGGTCTCACCGTTGAAGGATTCCACTTTTAATTTAAGCCTGGTTTTCCCATGTCTGACCTCAGAGGTTCCTCTCTAGGCCTGAAATGCCTGATGCTACAATAAACTGACAACATGGAATTCACTTCCAAAGTAGAAAACCTCTTTGCGGAAACCTCAAAGGTAAACCACAGTTTTTATTATTAAAGATTTGGGGCCAGAAGATCAAATCTCTGAGGCACTGGAATGGACTGAGTGTGGGCTGGTCCCCGAAGAGGCATTCAGCCCAAAGGCGGGGCGAGTGAGGGGCCTCTGGTGGGACAGAAGAGGCTGTGCGTTCGCAAATATGAATCAACACAAAATCCAGTCTTTAGCCCTCCTGCTTCTATGGGCTCTGATATACACTGAAAATTAAAGCAGGCTCTGTCTTCTGGGACACACTTCTTTCTGCAGATGGCAAGGGATTTCAGGAAAGGGAAAAGGCAGTATGCGGAAAGAATCACCAAGCTTCCCAGCCGAATCCCAGCTAAAACTTGAGACTCAGGCATATGCCTTCTAGAGTGTGGATTCCTCTACCCAGGGCAGCTGGAGGTCCTGTCATTCTATTCTCCTCCACCTCTTGGGGTCTTTAGAGCTTCAGTCAACCAGCTCCTCTGCTTGCTGGCTAATTTCGCTCCTTTCCCCAGAGAGACCACCCGCTGGCCCCCTGCCCAGCCCCAGCCCCAGGTGCTGACCTTAAAGAACTTATCAATTTTGCTGAGGTTGATTCTCTTCTTGGCATCCAGTTTGTAAATGTTACTGACATTTCCATCCATCAGGTAGAGACCAAAACCCATCACCTAGAGTGAGAAGAGGCAGAGCCAGAAGCCAGTCACATCCATTGGAAAAGTTTCAAAAAAACCAAAAAAAGCAGATCTATGCATGTGTACACACACCTCCTGCAGTGACACATTCTATTACAAAAACCCATGTGTCTTCAAAAATAAAAGGACACATAGATCTAATTTCAACCAGAAGTTTGATTTCTGTGAAGAAATGCAGATGACGCTTTTGTATATTGTTATGGTGACCACTTCTTGAGTCCTCCCCATGGGCCAGAGTCTGTGCTTAGGGATTTAGCAGGTGTTATCCTTAATTCTCACAACAATTTTAGGAGTCAAGTTCTACACAATAACCTCATTCTACAGAGGAGGCATTGGAGACACAGAGAGGTTAGACAGCTTGCCAAGGTCACACAGCTAATAAGTTGCAGCAACAGTATCTGAACCGGGATCTGACAACAACATGTACGCACTTAGATTCTTCTGGAGGGGAAGGACTGAGTGGTGCTATTATTGCATCCTTGGGTCCTAGCACATCACAGGAACTTGATGAATACTCACTAGACGGTAAATGAATGTGAAACTATTCACCCCTTTCCCCAAGGAAAATGCAACAAAGATTCCCAAGGAATCTCACTGGTCACTTCATTAACAAAAAGAACACATTTTTGCCGGATAACGTCTATCAGCAGGTTGACAGGCTGATTCTTGATATTCTAGTCCATATAATAGTTTCCTGAATGCTGGCTTATTTTGCCCCTTTTGCCAAATGTACAGCAAGATGGAGGGGGCTTGAACAGAGAGGCTGAAAGCAGCTTCCCTTGGTTCACAGTTGCTATGTGACTGGAGATAAGTCACATCTGATGCCTGAGGGAGTGGACTGGAGGATGGGCGCTTGCCTTTTGCAGCTCTGCAGGGTGTGCGCCACACTCTTCTATTTAAGGTGAAAGATGCCCCCTGGTGGCATCTGCGTTTACTAACAAACTGCAGAGACCTGAAACAGCAGAAGGGCGCAGGAGACGAGGTTGAGGAGGCAGAGAATTGAGAGGGAAGAAGGTCGCGAAGCTGAGACATGGGAGGATTAAAAGCAGGCGAGAGAAAGGAAGGGCCTGAGAATCTGATGGCAGCATCTAAGGATGCTTGGTGGGCTGGGGTTTAGTAACCTAGTTAGTGGAAGCAGCAATTCTGGGCAGAGCCATGGTAATTGCCTAGGCACAGAACTGGGGGTGAGAGAGGCTGCAGAACTCTGGGTGACTTCTCTGGATTTCTGACTGTGCAGAGGAAGCCAGAGTGAACAAGTCACAAAGCCACACTATCCCGCAAGCTTTTTTGAGGTGCTATGGAAATGTAAAGAAGGGAAGACCAACAGGGCTGGGGTTCTTGGAATAATAAGAGGTGACGTGGAGAGGAGGAAAAAGGCAAATCAACAGGGGAACTTTGAGAGGGGAGGTTCTGGGGAAGAAAGAATCAAAAGGGGCGGTGCAGTGTGTATGAAGAATATGCAGAAGGTTATTCATTTCAGTGCTATTGTTGTCAGAGGGAAATCAGAAGTACCCTGAGCAGCTAACGACAGAGTAAATGGCTAAAGAAACGAAAGCTCATCCATATGAAACTATTTAAGGGCTGCAGAATCTTCCAAATACGTTTAATGTAGTGGGATAAAAATTACATGCACACATTTATGTAAATTGCATATGCTGAAAATACATCAGCCCCCCAAAAATGAGAAAGATTATATCAAAATGCTGTAAGCGTTATCTCTGGATAGAAAAACTGTAAGAGATTCAACTTTTTAATGCTTTTCTGTATAGTTCAGGTTTTCTACAATAATAAATATTACTTGATAATTTAAAAATGAAATTTTTAAACTGATGAAACAAATGTGACCATTGACAAAATATAGCAAAAGCTGGAAGATTCTGCCTTCCCCCTGAGCTGGCAATTTTTCCCTCCAGGATGTCTGGCTTAACAAGAGTATGGACACAAAGGTGTGCTACAGAGTTTCAATGCAGTTTAGCAAACAAATACCCAACGATTGGGGATTTGTTAAAGAACAACATCCCCATATAATGGACTACTTGGCAGCCATTAAATAACACATTATAGACATAGCCTTAATCATGTCTAGAAATGTGTATATGACATATTAAAGGGAAAAAAAAACAGATTACAAAACATCATGTACAGTAAGATCTGCATCAATGCTTAAGCAAGAAGAAATAAGTATTTTCAAAAAATGATTTTAAATAAGAAGGAGGGACTTCCCTGGTTGCATAATGGTCAAGAATCCGCCTGCCAGTGCAGGAACATGGGTTCAATCCCTGATGCAGGAAGATCCCACATGCTGCGAAGCAACTAAGCCCGTGGCCACAACTACTGAGCCTGTGTTCCAGAGCCTGCAAACCACAACTATTGAGCCTGCATGCCACAATTACTGAAGCCTGCATGCCTAGAGCCCGTGCTCTGCAACAAGAGAAGCCACCACACTGAGAAGCCCGTGCACCACAACGAAGAGTAGCCCCCGCTCGCCACAACTAGAGAAAGCCCACACGCAGCAACGAAGACCCAACGCAGCCAAGACATAAATAAATACATAAACAAATGTATTAAAAAAGATTAAAAAATAAATAAGAAGGAGGTGAAAGGGCAAGCCCAGGCCCGGGGGTGTGTGACTGAGGGAGCTGTACCTTGAGGAGCATGTGCTTCTCACTGGGGGTCAGATACATCTTGTTCTCGTAGTAATCCACGCAGATGTTGACAATGTCGGCCAGCAGCTCCTCATAGCCTGGGATCACTTCCAGTTGCTGGTGGAGACACTAAACAACAGTGCCCCCCTCTGGTTAACCCCTGTCCTGCATCCTCCTCACACACACCACCCCAGAGGGTCCAGCACTGGGCCCTGCGACAGTGTCTGCCCCCCGACCGCCCCAGGTGGAGCAAAGCCTGCAGCCTCTCCTCCATGTGCCCACAGCGGTTGGTCTGAGGTCCCGCACATCTCCCACGGCGGGGACCTGCCCCACTTGGGGCCGTCCATTGTACTTCCTGGCAGTCCTGATCGTTAGAAAGCACTTTCTTGGGCTGAGCTGAAAGCCGTTTGGCTTCACAGCAATAAGCCTGTGGTAATCTTGGCTTAGTTCTGAGAGTATGGACTGAGCCCAAGACGTCTCCTCAGACTATGGTGGGAAGACCCAGCCCGGCGGAGGAGAGCTGAGCCAGCAGGTGTCTCCCTCCCGGCAGGACACAGCAGTCCAAAGACATTTCCTGTACGAGAAGGCCTAAGATCTCCACCCCAGGCCCCTTCTCTCCAAAGGGACACACTGGCCCCCGTGGGGTGTGTGTGGGGCTCAGGTGTGGGGCGGGGTCCCCGGGAAAGAAACCTTAAGCCTCAACCCCGAGGAGCCGTCTGCAGGTAGCAAAGGGGAGGCCCAGGGACGCCCTGAGAAAGGCTTTAGCCGGGGAACCCTCTGAAGATGGAAGGCCCCTCTCAAGTTCAGGCCTGGGTCCTGCTGACATTCTTGCTGGTGCCTGTTTAGGTTGAACTGACGGAGGCACAGGACAGGTTATTTTAAGTCAGGCAGGGCATGAGAGCCACAGCTGAGTGGGAATACCCTGGCAAAGCGCGGCAGTAACTACGACGACATCTTCTCACGTCCTTGCCGTCTATCAGGCTCTACACGTTAGGGGCTTTTTATATAGTATCTCATTTATTTCTCACCACAGTTCTATGAGTGGCAAAATAACAGCCCCGTTTTACAGATGAGGAAACTGAGGCTTAGACCTTGCCCAAGGCCTCACAGTGGGTCAGCGGAGGGTCTAGGATGAGAAAACAAGGCAGTCTAACTCCAGAACCCAAGCTCTCAATCTACACCGATGAAGGGGCGGAACACTGGCGAGAAGGATTTCAGAGAACAAACTCCGGAGAGGGTGAAAGGGCCGCCTGTGGTTGGGAGAGGAGACTTAAGTCTGCAGCTGAAAGCTTGAGCAGGGCAGAGGAGACAGAAGATTTGGGCAGAGCTCCTCTGCTCGTGGAACCGCCCAGTCTCCAGGCCCGGGCCTGTGTCCTGGGACACCAGGCCAGGACGAGCACAGGTTTGCCGTCACCTGGGTGATCCTGTTGTGGTTGGCCAGGAACATGGACAGGTTCTGTGACTCCTGGATAGACTGGGGGTCCGCCATCTTCCTCAGGAACTGCGCCGCCCTGGGATGGGGGGGTGCAGAGAGGCATGTTCAAGCACAAGCACAGCCGGCCTCAGACAGGCTTCACGGGCCCCCGCTCCCACCTGACCTGGACACACCGTCCCCGAGGTCAAGGAGCTCTGAATGGCACAAGTGACTCTAACATCAAAGGAGAGCCTGCTCTGGAGTCATTTCATCTGGAGCTGTTTGCAACCTTGTAATAAGGGTACCTGAGAATCAGGAGGCAAGAACGCACTGAAGCTCAAAGACTAGGAACGTTTAAAGGCAGCTAACACGCCGTCAACCAGCCCGAGGTGGTAGGACAGAGCGAAACGGGCATCCCTGTGCCTTACAGTGACCTCCAGTGAAAGTGCACAGTAAGTCATGGAGAAGAATCACAGGCAGCAGGATGTTTTGCTTTTGTTGTGTATTATGCTATTTACAGGAAAACCTCAACGTTTCTCAGCATTGTATGGAAAACAAAAGTCTATTTAACCTGATGGGATTACAGGTGAAGGGATGATGGGTGCGGGGAACACAGCGGGACTTAAAGGGAGGAAACCACAGCACTAGGACCTCTCCAGCCTGACCTGGAAGTGGAGGTGGTACAGCCCGTGTCACCATGGACCATGGAACACAGACAAGACACCGCCTTGCTCATGACCCTAACTGGTTCACAGAGCATGTCGGCTGTGACCATGATGGAAGGAGCTGGCTAAATCTTGGGAGAATTTGGGGGGAAGATACTGTACCATGAGCTGTCTATGTGATCTTTGTGAAACTGCCATTTCTGAACGGGGCTCTGTCTTCTGGGTACTCCCAGGTTTCAATTCACTCAGGAGGATAAAATGGTGAGGATCCGTGTGTTGTCTGCTTTCTCCAGTTGCCATGGAGCCCCGGGAGGATGTGGTTCAAGGAAGGGAGCCCTCTTCATCAATAACACAGAAAATCCTTCCCAAGAGATGTATACAGACACCTTGGAGCTTACCTGAGCCTCAACCAACACAAAGTATATTTGCTGCTTTTGCTGGCCCTCCCCTACTTTTAGGTGGCTGTATGCACATTTCTGGAGAGGGACGAGCCCTCCCCACCCTCAGTCCTTCTTTTTTGTGAGCTGACACTGATCTCCAACTGACCTCAAGGGCAAGTACTCCTCCCATCAGCACCACCCCAACACACACATACATAGTATCTGATGGAGGAATCAGCACATGGCCCAAGCCAGAGCAATGACAGTCCTCCCTGGGACTTTTGCAAAAGTATTTGCAAGGAGGAGCATTCTTTCCTTCCTTAGGAGCTGGGGTTGCTACGTTGGTAGCGGGTGCGCTTATAGCTGCTGGAGGCCGCACAGGGCACGAGCCTGCCTGAGGTTGAAGACGACACTGAGGAAAGCTGAGCTGAGAGGCAGAGGGAACCAGACCAACAATATCACTGAGTACCTGCCAGGTAAACCAGGACGCTTCTGTTCTGGGAGCCAACCCAGTTTCCTCTTTTACATAAGCAGTTTGAATTGGCTTTCTGATTCTTGCAGAGAATGACTCCTGTGACCATTTTATCATTGTGTTAATCCTAATATAATCGCAGACCGCATGGGACACAGAAAACGCTGCTGCCCCACAGGTGGGGCAAATGAGGATTTGATTCTACCTTGAGGTAGTAAACCCTGCCAAGACCCAGTTCTCCAAAACTCAGCTCTGCCTCTCATTCCTTAAACTGCAAAAGCAGAGGCAGGCCCCCAGCCCCACTGTGTCTGTGGAAGGGCTAGCTCGGTTCCGAGAAGGAGCCTGTTGGAAGGACTCTGTCCTCTTCCTCCCACGGGCCACTGGCTGGCTGCCCAGGAGGACGGGGGAGGGGGAGGGAGAGGGGCTCTGACCTCTTGTAGGCAGAGTGATCGTTCTTGACGCTGCACTTCATGTTCTTCAGCTCGTCCAAGACTGCGAACATGTTGATGAACTTGCCCAGGGTCAGGAGGTAGGCCTCGGAGACAAAGTCCTTCCTCCGCTCGGCATGGCAGAGCCGCTTCACCTCACTGCAGAACCGCTCGATGGCCTTGCGCTGCAGGCAGAGGGGCAGCAGCTCAGGATGGGGCAGCCAGTGGGGCGGCTCGTTGCACTTTCCGGTGGGGTCAAAACTCCCTGGGGCCCTACTCAGAGCCTGGACGTTTGGAGAAAGGCAAATCTGCCCAGAGCCCTCTCTCAGAGGTGTCCTGAAATCCTAAGCTGATTTCTAGAAGGAAGCCCAGAACCCGTTCCGAAGTAAGTCAAGCCAATTAATTCATTCACCTCGCCCTTGCTAAGAAAGCATTCTGTCTTGTTCATGTATATCCCGGTACCTAGGACAGCAGGCACCAGAGAATAAGCGGGTAGAGATGAAGAGTGAAAGGGATGCTCAGAGAAAGAGGTTCATTCATCCAACAGATGGTGTTTACTGAGCATCTTCTATGTGCCAGGCACCGTTCTTGGCCTTGGGGTAAAGCAGGGAACGAAACAGAAAAAAAATCTCTACCCTAAGGGGCTTATATTCTAGTGATGGATGACAAAACAAAATAAACAAATTCTCTGTATTAGAATGTGATATGTGCTAAAATAAAGCAAAGGAAAGGAGACAGGGAGGCCTTCAAAGACCAGATTAAGCCACACTTCCTCCTTCCAGAGTCTACGTCCAACAAAACTTTCTGGGATGATGGAAATGTTCCCTACCTGCACTGTCCCATACAATAGCCACTCATACATGAACACTTGAAGTAGCGAACACAAGAGAGGATCTGCATTTTAAATTTTAATTTTAATTCATGTAGATAACCACACTGGACAACATAGTTCTAGATTATTCCAGCTCTCCCCTTCTCTAAATACCTCTTGTCAGGAGGCCCTCAGGTTCGCACTTATTTAGTCTCAGGGTATTTTTTATCTCTTGGACTTGCCTTCCCCGAAAGATTTTAGGTTCCTTGAAGGCAGGTCCATGATGCTAATAACAGCAGCTGCGATTTGCTCAACCTGCTCTGTAGTGAGGGCTCTACAAAACAGGGCTCTTTACAAGCAGACCTTATTTATCCTTAGAGAAACCCTGTGAAATGGGCATTCTTTCCAAGGTGAGAAAACTGAAGTTGTCAAAGGTCTGAAATAACTTACAGGTCACAGTCAGAATGTGGCAGAACCCTGGGTTTCTCTGCCTTCAAGGCTCTATCTGCACCTTCTGCAGATGTTCCCATCTCCCACCCATGAGAGGCCAGAGCAGAGCTGGGTGCAGGGCAGACCCTGGGCCAATGCCTGCAGCTCTACGTACGAGGCCCATAAATACATGTGCAACACCTGGAGGGCACATACGGTGAGGCAGGACTCCCACCCGGGCACAAGATGGTCTTAAAGCCATCAGCCTAGATTTCTGAATGGCTTCCAAATAATCATAATCACCAGCCTGCCCTCTTACGTTCATTCAGGAGCCTTTGGCTGTCTTTTCTCTTTTCCTCCTTTAAATGCTCACTCTTTTTGGCCTCCCAACTGGTCTCCCTGCTGCCACTCTTCCCCCTCCCGCCCCCGACACCTGTACTGCCCCTCACCTCCCATCCATCATCCACACAGCAGCCAGAACACCTGGATCAGATCATGTCACCAGAAACCTCCAGCGGCTTCCCGTGGTGCCTGAAGAAAATCCAGGTATTCTTTTCATGACCTTCAGTGCCCTGTATGGGTGGATCCCTGCCTACCTCTCCAACCTCACCATCTCTCACTCCCCCTGCTCACTATGCAGCCTCCCTGGCTTCGTTCCATTTCTTAAACACATCATGCTCCTTGAGGCTCCAGGGCCTTTGCCTTTGCAGTTCCTTCGGCCTGAAACCCTCTGCCCCTGGATCATCACTTGCCAGCCTCTTTCCCATCATACAGATCTCATTTCAAACGCCACCTCCCTTGAGGCCGTCCCTAAAGCTGTATCCACATCACAGACACCTTCTGTGCCAGAGGTTCTTTAATTGTATTTTATTCACAGCACTTTTTGTGCTGTGTATTGTTTATTGTCTGTCTCTCCTCCCACCCAAAACACACTCATTTGCCCACTAGGATGTGAATTACATAAAGGGAGGGAGCGTGCCTGTCTTGCTCACTCCAGCGCGCATCTGGGGCACTAGGAAGTGTTTGCTGAATGAATAAATAACATGGCACAGAAATCCAGTACCAGTGTCTAGAAGTGTGGGGGCCTTCGCAGGCATCCCGGTCCAGACCCACCCCGACCCCTCACCTGAAAGTACATGAACTTCATGAGCTTGGTGACCTCTGGCTCCAGCACCTCCACCGTCTTCTCATAGATCTCCACCCGGTTGGGCTGCTCGTTGCATTTCACCTGTGGGGAGACCGGGGGTTTCACGCACCCTGGTTTGCCCAGGCAGTTCTGGTTCACACCTGCTGTCTTATTAACAGGGCCCATTTTCACTGTTAGACGCGCCTCATTTAGAATAACAAATGATGTGGTTACCTAGTGGAAGGAGGCTGGGGTATCCCTGCCCACAGGTCTGATGGGGGCAGAACTGCTCCCCAGACATCGTCTGCAAGAAAGAAACCAGCTGGTCCCCTGAACAGAAGCCTCCTCCCCGTCAGTCTGTTCTGTGCCCCGACCACGAGCTGTACACACGTCTGTGTTGACCTGCACCGTCTCCCGTCCTGACTTTCCCCAACTCCTACCCCAGGGGGGCCTCTGCCAGATACCGAGCAGAGAAAAATGTTCTGTCCGTGGCACTGGACGCAGGTGGGACCAAGTCCCCTGGCCACACGAGGGCCCATTAAGAAGCCTGTTTTCCCCACCCGGTGGTTTTGAGCACGTCAGAACCCCGTGGCAGAGGTGTCCACAGCGTGCACGCCCCGGGCTGCCAACAGGGTGCTGAAACTGGAGAGGGAGCGAAGGGTAACAGACACAAGAACATTCATCGCACTGTTGCTTAGAAATTCTTAACACGGTAGCACCAGGCTGAAACACCCACCAGTTGACGGGTAAATGGGTAAAGTATGATGCACTCATACACTGTCATTATAATATAACTGTGGGGGGGATGAGACAGATCTGGGACCTGACATGGAAAGAGTGCTACCATAAACTGACAGATGGAAACAGCTGCAGGACAGGAAGGGTAATTTAATCCCGTTTTTATTTAACAAAACACAAAACAGTGTATGTGCTTGTGTATCCATAAATAATACAGGTACAGAGAATCTGACAGGGTGTGAACCAAGATGTTCATAAGTACTTATCCCTGGGGGTTAGGACTGGCAGCCAGGGAGAGGACTGGTTTCTGTTTACCCACCTGGGGCTTGTTGATTTGGTGACGGGGACCCACGAATAATATGATAATGGTAAAAATAATATCCGTGTGTGTCAACATGAAAAAAGTCAGCTATAAAGAATAAAGTGTAAAAGAGCAAGTGGCAGAACCACATAAATAGGAAACAACACACTTTTGTAAATGATAATAATTTACAAGATAATAATCAGACATATTCATGATGTTTGAGGAAAGAGAGCCAGAGGAATACGTGTCCATAGTGATACGCTTTGGTGGGAGGTGGGGGTTTGGGTGGTGGAGGGAGGGGGTGAGGACGTCTTGCTTTTTCCTTTACACCTTCTGCAGTGGTCTGGGTGCTGCACAGTTAGCATATACTGCTTTCAAATGAAATAATATTGAGCAATTTTTTTAAGTTGGCGTCAGTTTTATGGGACACTCCCTGAATGTCTTCAGCGTGCCCCCTTGGGTAGGAGGCCCTGCTTCACTCCCGGCCGCCTGGAGAAGGTCAGTGATCTGGATGGGGTGGGGTGGGGGGTGGAGGGTGGAGGCACCCCCTGGAGGGGCAGGACTGTCTCACCTGGGGGATGGCCCGGGAACAGCTGCGCCAGGTGTACAGCATGACCGCATACTCGTGCCCTTCCTCCAGCATTTCATTCTGAAAAGCAAAACATGATCAGCCGGGAGAAACCACTTCGGCGCCACAAGAATTCTCGATGGCGCCCCACCCCCCAAATCCTCAGGGCTCACTGTGTGGGCTGCGGACCAGCAGCCTCAGCATCCCCTGGGGGGCTTATGAGAAATGCAGAATCTCAGCTCCCTCCCTGGGCCTACGGAATCTGAATCAGCATCTCAATAAAATCCCCAGGGGACTCACACTCCTAGGTGCAATAGTAAGTCTGAGAAGCACTGGCCTAAATTATCCTCATCAGACACCCAAGGGCTCTACAAGCTGGACACATTTTTCAAAGACAGATGGCTAGCTCAGAAAGGAGGAGCAGATCCACTAGTTCCAACGGCAGAAGCTGTCCCAGATAAACCGTGAGCAAGCAAACAAGCAAGCAGCAAAACTGTATACAACAGAGAGGTTAAAAAACACAAAGAGGAATAATTATCAAAGCCTATTATTGTGTATTGAAAAATATTTTGGTGGAATATATACCAAAACTATGAATAGCAAGCTCTCTGTGGGGCTGGATAAACAGGGGCTTTCACTTTTTGTATCACATGGTACTATAATGCCTGCTCTTTTATAAGAGCCCATGTTACTCCTTCATAAGCAGGAAGACGGTTAAGATCGAGATTAAGATTTTTAAAAATAATACAGAGCAGCTGGCAAAGCTAACAACATCATGAAAAACGAATCTGATGACTCACCTCACCTAGTTAGTGCTTCAGTGGAAAGAGCCCTAAACTCAGGGTCCAAATATTTGGGCTGAAATCCCAGCTTCATCACTTCTTAGCCCTTTGGCCTTCAGGAAATCACTTAACCTAAAATTCTCCACAGCTAAGGAGCCAACCTGCCATAACTAAGACCCAGTGAGACCAAATAAATAAATAAATATTAAAAAAAAAGAATATAAACATATACACACGCCAGGTAATCTGTAAAGGGAGTTGAGTATTTATTACTAGGGAAAAGACAGACTGGCAGTTCCTCAAAAAGTTAAACACAGAGTTACCATATGACCCAGCAATTCTGCTCTGAGGTATACATCCAAGAGAAATGAAAACGTATGTCCACACAGAAACTTCCACATGTTCACAGCAACATTATTCTAGTAGTCAAAAAACAGAAACAACTGAATGGGTGAATGAATAAATAAAATGTGGTAGAGCCATGCAATGCAACAGTACTCCTCCGTAAAAAGGAATGAAGTCCTGATCTGTGCTATCTACCACATGGACGGACTTTGAAAACATTATGCTAAGTGAAAGAAGCCAGATGCAAAAGGCCACATATCATACAATCCACTCAGATGAACTGTTCAGAATAGACAAATCCATACAGAAAGTAGGTTAGCGGTTGAGGGAGAGCAGAATTGCAAGGGACTGCTAAAGGTTTGGGGGTTTCTTTTCGTGGTAAAGGAGATTAGATAGTGATGATTGTATAACACTGTGAATCTACTATAAAAACACTGAACTGTACACTTTAAGTAGTGAATTTTATTTATACGAGGGACGTCTCAAAAAATGCAATAAAAAGAGTATTACTAGATCGTCTCTTCCGTGAATATTTGTATCGATACAAAAATGAACCTTTACTTATTTTTTATCCCACACATCATATCTATTTCATAGTATCTTCCCAGCACAAGATCAGATGTAATTTGGAGCTTATTACTCTTTATAGTTTTGTTTTCAACAGCAAATGTCACTGACGAGTCACACTTTCATTTCTTAATTTAGAGAACTCTTTAAATCAGTAACGTGTTGTCCTTGAGACCAGAGAGAACCAAGATCAAGCCTGTGGGTCTGCTGCTGCCATCGCTTTAGAACACGTCAGAAAAGGGAGGTGACAGTAACATGTAGGGAACATGTATCTACATATCAGCACCAAGCTGCCCACCGGCAGACGTGAGCATCCCCACTCATTCGCCCAGTGAACCTTTCCCCGAGCATTCATGGGTCCCTGGCTTGGTGCTGTGTGCTGAGAACGGGTCAGTGAACAAGAATGATGTGGACTCTGCCCTGTGGACAGTTCAGCTGACCATCAGTCAGGTTTGTTGTATAATAATGCCTGGAATGTAGAGGTCAGGACGGTGTGGTGGATGGAGCCTCAGGTAACTTGAGTGCTGGTCCTGGCTCTGCTCGGATCCACCTTGTGTCTGGAAAAGGGCATGGTTTTCTCATTGGGAGGCAAAAAGTTGGCCTAAATCACTGGTTCTCAGCCCTGGCTGTCCATCAGTCACCTGGGGAACTTTGAGCATGCCTGATGCCCAGGCTGGGCTCCACTGGAACAAAGTCATTATCTCCGGGGGAGGGGCCCAGGCATCGGTGTTCTTTACCGCTTTCCAGGCGATTCCATGTGCAGCCCGGGTCGACTGCTGCACGACTAAAGGTCTCTCAGGTCCTTTACGTTTGTAAGAGTCCCTAAGTCCACCATTTAAACCCAACGTGAGCTCAGTTCCAATTTCAGATATGACAGACTGTACTTCTCAGCACTCACTTTGGACACGCAGCCCCCATCCCACCCCCAGCAAAGAACCCTTGACTGTTCCTCACAGCTGGTCGATTGCGTGGTTTACACACTTTCTCCTCCTCCTCTTCCTCTTTTCTCTGGCTACCCTGCCCTTTGAGAGATTCACTTTGCTCCAGTGTGGGTAGGAGAAATACAAAAAGATGAACATCTGATGAAGCCTCCGGCTGCTGATAAGCTACCCTAGACAAAGACTGAGCAAGGTACAAGGAGGAAATTGTTGAGGACGTCAGGTTTGGGCATTATCCATGAACATCAACAGTACACCCTCTTTTAAACCCTGCCTAAAACCATATCAACACTATCCCTGTGTCGGTAGAATAGTGGCCCCAGAAAGATGTCTGCATCCTAATCCCCGGAACCTGTGAAAACAATACCTTACATGGCAAAAGGGACTTTGCAGATGGAATTAAGTTAGCAACCTTGAGATGGGGAGGTTATCCTGGGTTATCTGGTGGACCCAGTGTAATGGCAAGGATCCTAATAAGTGAGCGAGGGAGACGAGAGACTCGGAGCAGGGGCCGTGAGGACGGAAGCAGAGACTGGAGTGGTGTGACTGCTGGCTGGAAGGGGGCTGAGCCAAGGAGTGTGGGCAGCCTCTAGAAGCTGGAAAAACAAGGCAACAGATGCTCCTCTGGAGCCTTCAGAAACACATGCAGCCCTGCCCACACCTTGATTTTAAGCCTGTAAGATCCCATGCCAGACTTCTGACCAAAAGAATGGTAAGCAAATAAATTTGTGTTGTTTTAGGTCACCAAATCTGTGCTAATCTGTTACAGCAGCAATAGAAAATGAACACAATCCCCCTCCAAACTGGCCCCTCCTAGGACTTCCCTATTGGTGCCCCTGAGCTGGTGTTTCCAAGAAACCTCCGTCAGCATCATTCCCGCTCCCATCAGCTCCAGCACCCAGCAGACTGGGAAGCCAGACCGCCAGTGCCTCTCATATCCATGTCTCCCTAGCCATCCCTCACACCACTGGCCTCATCAGGCCCTTGGCGCCTCAAGTGTGGATAACTTTAACTATTCAACTGATGTATTCACCTCACTCACGCCTCCTTACCACTTGTTCTGCACAAAACTAACAAATAAGACTTATTCCTCAAGTGTAGTTCTGTTCACATTTCTCCCACGAATGAAAAATTTCCATTGCAACTGATTTTTAAGTGAATTAAAGCCCTCTGCTAACGACTGACTTGTGTCCCCCCAAATTCATAGGTTGAAGTCCTAACCCCAGAATGTCAGAATGTGCCTATATTTGGAGACAGGGCCTTTAAAGAGATGCTTAAGTTAACCTGAGGCCATTAAGGACCCTGATCCAATCTGATTGAATCTGGACACACAGAGAGACACCTTACATCTGCCTACACAGACAACAGACCCTGTGAGGACACAGCCAGAAAGCGGCTGTCTGCAAGCCACAGAGAGGCCTCAGGAGAAAGCAACCCTGCTGACACCTTGATATTGGACTTCTCGTCTACAGAACTGGGAGAAAATAAATTTGTTATTTAAGCCACCCAGTTTGTGGTATTTTGTTATGGAAGCTCTATCAAATGAAGATATCCTCTATGCACTGACCTCTATCTAATTTTTTATAAATACCACCAAGAATTTCCCTATATGTACTTTACAGTCCACACCCAGGCAGTCTCTGTGCTTTTTGCCTCTGTGCCTTTCTTCATGCTGCTTCTACCGGCTGGTATGTCTTCCCCATCTCATCCCTGACAGATAATTAATTCTAAGCAGAGGTCAGTGGAAAGAGATCAGGGCTGGGAATCTGAAGTCCTGGGTTCTAGGTTCAACCCTGTGATTTACTAATTGTGGGATCATAAGCAACCTGCTTATTAACTTCTCTTGGTCTCAGTTTTCTCATCCCTAAAATGGGTATAATGATCTCTTTTCAAGTCACAGGGCTGTTAAAAGGTTCCAATGATATCACGTATGAGAAAACTTTATGTAGTTTAAAGTACTATATATATATATATAGGTTATAATGTGTGTGTGTATAGTATACAAGGCTCTATTCAAAAGCCATTTCCTTCATCAAGCTTTCTCTGACCCTCTAAAGGCCCCTTAAAAACTGAACTTTCACCATGTATTTTACCTTTAACTTCATACATTTTTATTTGTCTGCAAAGAGCCATCTAGAGCACAGTCTTTGGAGTCAAACACATTTGGGTTTAGCTCTGTTATTTGTCAGTGGCAGGACTCTGAGCAAGTTACTTAACTTTTCTAGACTTCAGTTTCTCCCATCTATAATATAAGTATTGTAATAGAACTTCTTCACAGCGTTGAGGTAAGGATTAATTAAGACAGTGCATTTAAAATATCTGCACAGAAAATGTTCAGTAAATGATAAGCTTGTCTATTTCCACTTGACTCATTGAGAACCAAGACCGGCTCCATTTGTCCTTGCACACCCCTCTCTCCAGCATCTAGCAGGGTCTCTGCAGGTACCAGGTACACAATATTTATTGAACGAATGGGCAGGGTGTGTCGAGACAGGATTTAGGCTATCACTGATATAGTGAGAAAGGTCCACTGAGTCGCAGGCAGCCTGTGAATGAGAAATTTGGAATTCTTTAAATGTCAGTGATGCATGAGGATGAAATCAATGAAAGCCCAAGAGGGAAGGGCACCCTCACAGATGGCTCAGCCAGAGACCCATCAGACAAGTGGCCCCTGTTTGTGAATGATTTAGGCCACCAGCTTCCTCCAGTCGATAATGTGTTACTCCAAACCTTTTTTGAGAAACTTTGTGCTTTGGTCAAGAGCCAAAGTTCCACACAGCCAGTAATCTGTAAAGCATAAAACAAGGCAGGATCTATTCAACTGCTAACCCCCAAAGCTAGAGAAGCTCAGGGAAGTGAATGGTGGGAATACAGCTGTGCCCCAAAGGTGAGCAGGATTTGCAAGGCTGGACGATAGGGAACCGTGTGCCCCCAGGCGCTGAGAGGGGATGGGCAAGGCATGAGAATGGGCTTGAGGAGATGGATCTTGACGGAGGTAGAGGGTTCTCGGAACAGCTGAGCACATGCCCCTGGTGAGAGAAGCTGCCCACAGCCCAACCCCCACCAGCACAGGGTGTGTCTGTCCCTGAGGGTCACAGAGACTTACCATGCTGGAGTGGACCGTAGCCTGCTCAATGTACCTTGCAATGCCTGTGACAAACGCATTCCTGTCCTCGAAGTTTGTGTCAAAGTTAGCCTGCAGGAATTAGAGAACAGGAACATCTGGGTGTTGCAAAACAGGTCCAAGGTGGCTGGGTGTCCAGGGAATAAACTGCTGCCAACAAATGCCTAAGTTCTCTGTGGAAGCCTTTCCCCACGTCATCCTCTCTTCTTCCCCTAAGAAATCCCACCCTGAACCCCAATGGGCAGCAGCCAGCTACAGACAGGGCCTGCATCTGCTTCCCAGGGGTAATCAGGTTCACCCAGGGAGCCTCGGAAGTAAAAGCCTAAACCATAGGAGCCTAAATAGCTCTTAAAAGTGAAGATGCAACTTTTTTTTAAAAGAAGCAGACTCATAGATATAGAGGAAAAACTAGTAGTTACCAGTGGGTGGGGGGAGATGGAGGGATAGAGGGGTCGGGGGAAGGAATGGGAGGTACAAACTAGTAGGTGTAAAACAGGCTCAAGGCTGTATTGTACAACACTGGGAATATAGCCAATATTTTGTAATAACTGTAAATGGAAAGTAACCTTTAAAAACTGTATACAAATAAAAAAATGTTAAAAGATGAAGATAATAAAAAAAGTGAAGTGGTACACTGCTTTGATCCAGCAGCTGCAAAAATACTTGCCTGAGAGTGTAGATACATCTGTACAAGAATAATAACAGCAGCATTTTTTTGTTAAAAAACTAGAAACCATCCAAATATCCATTAACAGCAAAAAGCTAAATAAATAATACTATATCCATACAATGGGTTTATCTTATAAGTACTATATGGTGGTTAAAAATAGTGTGCTTCAATGTTCATTGCAGCACTATTTACAATAGCCAGGACATGGAAACAACCCAAATGTCCATCAACAGATGAATGGATAAAGAAGATGTGTGGCACATATATACAATGGAATATTACTCAGCCATAAAAAGGAATGAAATTGAGTTATTTGTAATGAGGTAGATGGACCTAGAGGCTGTCATACAGAATGAAGTAAGTCAGAAGGAGAAAAACAAATACCGTATGCTAACACATATGGAACAAAAAAAAATGGTACTGATGAACTCAATGGCAGGGGAAGAATAAAGATGCAGATGTAGGGAACAGACTTGAAGACACAGAGAGAGGGGGAAGGAAAAGCTGGGACAAAGTGAAAGAGTAGCATTGATATTTATATACTACCAAATGTAAAACAGATAGCTGGTGGGAAGCAACTGCATAACACAGGGAGATCAACTCGATGATTGGTGATCACCTAGAGGGGTGGGATAGGGAGGGTGGGAGGGAGGCTCAAGAGGTAGGGGATGTGGGGATATATGTATAAATACAGCTGATTCACTTTGGTGTACAGAGGAAACTGGCACAACTGTGTAAAGCTATTACACTTCAATAAAGAGCAAAAGAAAAAAAAATAGTGTGGTAGCATAGCAGTATTGTCAGGAAAAACATCCATAATAAATTTTAAGTTAAAAAAGCCAAATCATAGAGCAATATAATACAGTGTCATTCTCTTTTGGTAAAAAAAAAAAGTTATATATATACATGGCAAAAAGGTGTGTGGGTGTGTGTGTATATATATATATAGGTATAGTTACAGGGAAATTTTTATGTTACAAATACTTTGCTGTATTGCTTATAATAAAAAAGATATTTACATAATTAAAATTTAATGTGGGTTAGAAACTGTGAATAAACCAACTTGATGAGTTGAACCTTCAGGCATGCGCTTAATAAATGTAGCCATGGAATGAAATTAAAAATATACTATCCATTTATATTTAGTCTCATTTAGCAGTCCAAGAACTTTCAAAAGGTCAAATACAGCTAAAAAGCCAAACATTTCCAATTAACTTACTCTTTCATAATGTGGTGCACTCACTCAGCACACCCAGACAAGGGGCTATTTGCAAGGCTGACTCCAGCTGCACCGATGCCCTTCCCACCACGCTGCGTGGGGTCACGGTTTTGAGCAATGTGATCACAGTTTGTCACAAGCTTGCCTCTCGTAGGCAAAACCAAACAACTGTGAGCAGCTTCCCTGAGCCATTATCGGCTGTGGGGAGTTGAAGATCTCTTCTCACACACATGAAGGAAAAGTAATTACCCAGGCAGGCTCTAGGGGTTTCTAAATCGTGATATTTAATTCATGAGATCAGAGCTGCCAAAATCTTGGGTGGTGGTGATGCAGCAAGAACAGCCAGGAAGGTATTTGGGGTCAGAACAGATCAACAAGCCTTCCTCAGGGAAAAGAAACAGCCCTGGTGTACATTTACTAGTTAATCTATTTCTTACACTCATCTCCGCCAGTGCACCAGGGACTCCATCAGCTCATGACCTTTCACCTTCTAGATGCAGGCATCCCCCTTCTCTCCGCCTTCAGGGCAAACCCTCTCAGGGGATCCTCAGAATTCCTGACCCCCCACCCCCATCCTGGCCCCAGTGCCCTGGGAGGACTTACCTGGTACATGATGGAGGAAGGTGGGGGCTCGATGCATGGCTGCTGGTCAGGGAGGGGCAGCTCTTCCAGCAGGTCCACGTTGGACAGGGCATCTTCCAGCGTGACGTGAGTGGTCATGGCTGCAGCTTCTGTTGTTCGCACTGAGGGGATGGAAGAGAAGGAAATGGAGAATTTCAGGGGCCTCCAAACATTTCTCCCAAGCTCACCCTGTCCAGGCTCTTTCTGGAGAACCCAGGGAGTTAACACGCACTGATACCACGTCCACTTGCTACTTCTTCACGTGGTGCCCTCTACCTGCGCCTGACATCTGAGGGAGCATCTCTTTACAGTTTACAAAGTACTTTTTTATGTCTATTGTCTCAGCTGAGCCTCACCACAACCCTCTGATGGCAGGTGGTATCAAACCTACATAACTGATGGAAAAACAAGGCTCAGAGAAGTTATGTGATGCCCACGCAACCACTGTGACCAGGAGCAAAGAACCTCAAATCATGCCTGACGCTAGGACGTGGGCCCAAGTCAGCCTCCAGTTTTTGTTATTCAAGAAGATACTTATCAGTTCCACTCAAATTATTGCATAATACAAATATCCATGATCAAGAGAGCCAAAGATTATCAACTTGAAACCAGAGTTTAAAATTAAGCTGGGAGTCAAAGAATTCAGACTCCAGCAAAGTTAACCTTATTTGCAAAAACATTAGAGCCACTGTCTTCTTTGGCCTGGAAGTATGGTATGTTTTGTGAGCCACACCAAACAAATCAGTCCCAAATGGACATTTTTGTGTCTCAGACCCTGGCAGAGTACAGCAGCTGTGATGAAAACTTTGCCAGACAGTGAAGCTGAAGAGGTTCTAAATAGCACTTACCTAACAGGAACTAACTGCTATTATAACAACTCAGCACTCAGCAAACAGAACACTCATTTTTTTAAAGCATATGTGAAACATTAATAAAAAATGATCATGATTTGGGGCATAAAACAAGTTCTCACAAGTTCCCCCAAATTGACCTTCTAGAAGTCACATTCACTGATTACAGTGCAATAAAATTAGAAATCAATAATGCAAATTATTACAAAGAAAAAGCCCCACACCTATGAAAATTTGTAAAAACATACTTCCAGGTTATTCATAGCTAAAGAGGAACTCAAATAGAAATTACATAAAATATTTAGAACTGAAAGAGAGCATGAATAAATGTCTTAAGGCATTTCGTAGAAAATAAGAAAGAATTAAATGAACTGAATTTTCTACTCAAAAACCTAAAAGAGGATAAAAATCACACCAAAGAAACAAGAATGCAGAGATTACTAATTACAAAAGCAGAAATAAATGAAGCAAAAAACAAAGCAAAACAAAACAAACAGTAGACTAGGTGAACAAAAATCTGAAACCTGAGTTTTATAAAAAGATGGAGGGGGAGAGGGGAGGAGGGGGAAGAGGGGGAGGAGGAGAAGCTGCTGCTGCTAACCCTTTAGCACATCTCAATAAGGAAACACAGAGAAGGCCGACTGTGCTCCGGAGAGCACCCCTCCCTCCCTCCCATCACTAATCCCAGGGAAGCCTGAGATCTGCTTCGGGGCTGGAGTTTGAGTGTCACAGAAAATTGTCCTCACTTATTAGGAAATGTGGTGTCAGAGGCCAGGGCAGAAAAGGACCAGTGACAGCAGAGCGGGGCCCAGGCTGTGAAGGGCTGACACAGCTGCAAAGTGCACCCCTTGCAGGCTGCCCCAGCATCTCCTTTAGGCCCACTGGGAGGGCAGGTGGGGCTGAGCCGCTGACTACTGCTTCACACTTCACTGAGTTCTCAACTCACCTCCCTGTCACGTGCTATGGCAACAGTGAAGGCCACATGAGGTCACGGAGAGCTCAGAAGCAACTTCCTCCTCTGCCCTCTGCAGGTGCCTCGCCTCACGGGGGTGGTTTCAGGTCCTTGCCACACTTATGCTGCTTCCTCTGCTCTCTTCTCTGCCCTGAATTCTAAGTGTGGCATTCAGTTCTACAGCCAAACCATTTGCCAATTCACAGAAAAGACTGTCTTCTTTCTCACATTAATGTTAAGTCTATTTTGCAGGAAAGGTTAATGATTTTCCAGGGCATAATGATCTATAAGCTCCAAAGCCATAATTCTCTTCGTTAATTCAAATAATAATAAAACAAACATTTTAAAGCCCTTACTCTGTGTCACTCTGCCAAGCATTCAATTATTTTAATCTTGCATCAACCTTATAAAGGCAAGTACTATGATTATTCCCATTTTACAGATGAGCAAACATTAGCTCATAATTTAGGTAACTTTACAAATTCAAGTGTTAGCAAGTAGTGGAGCTGGGCTTGGGACCTAGGTTTGTCTTCTAAGAAAGGCCTAGAAGCAACTATTTATTTATCTATGACTACCAGGGCTGTGTCAAAGGGACCCAGGGGCCAACTTGAGGCAGCTTCCATTGGCTAAAGATGGGGCGATCTGAGTACCAATTAGCACAACTCAATGGACTTGAAACAATATCAAATATATGTAAATCCATGAGATTGTAAAGACGCTTAATAAAAACTTGGTTTTATGCCTTTGTTACTATTGGAGGATGCCTCTGAACCAACTTTTATGTTGAAAATCAATAAATGAAAGGAAATATTGAACCAGTCTTTCCTATACCAACTGTACCACTGGATAACTGAATTGTAGAAGAGAGAGATACTTCTCTTTATAAACATATTTCTTTTTTTCCCCTGGAAATATTCACAGAATTAAAATATCCCTAGTTTCCAAACCCTATGAACAAATGGATGTAGGCACTGATCACCAACTGCTGCTAATGTGACGACACGAGGAACAGCCAGACATTATGTGCCTTTTGATGGAAAAACACACCATCACCTCACGAACAGTGCTGAACTCAAAACAAAATCCTCGAATCTAATCAAGTCTTTGATACCATCTGACAGGAAATACGGAGGACAGAACATGTTAAAATATACGACGATGAGGTACTCAGTAAAACACAATCTCTGGGAAAGTCTGCTGAACAAATGACTCAGTATCTTTAACAAATAAAGTGCAAGGGGGGAAAGAAGAGATGGAGGGGGAAGTTACAGATGATAAGAGACTATCACATGTGTTTTCCTTATTTGGATCTTATTTCAAACAAACCACCATAAAGATGAAATTGGAACATAAATGAGAAAACAGGAATATTTCTCTGGCTAGTTACTGACTCGATATTTGACAATATTAAGGAAACTGTTATTAATTTTTAGCTGTGACAATATTGAGGTTATGCTTTAAAATAGTCCTTATCTTCAACAAATACCTACTAAAATATGGATAAAATAACACAGGGGTTTGCTTCTAAATAATATTAGATGGGGGAAGAATGAGAAATAAATGAGACAATATCAGCTAAAGTTAATAACTGTCAATGCTGTGTGATGCTTACACGCAGAGATTTATGATAATTTTTATCCAATTTTATTTTACTATTTTATTTAATTTTGGCCATGCCACGTGGCATGCGGGATCTTAGTTCCCTAACCAGGGCTTGAACCTGGGCCCTGTGCAATTGAAGCGCAGAGTCTTAACCACTGGACCACCAGGGAAGTTCCTCCAATTTTAAACATGTCAGAAATTTTCCATAAAATCTCCCAGCTCAGTGTATACACTCCCGGTTCTAATCTATCTTCCCTGACTCCTCCTTGCCATGATCTTCACCTTTTCCTTCCTCCTACAACCTAGGCTTCTCCTAGGCTTCGCAGATTCTGAAAGACTCATTTACCAGAATAACCCTTACGATTTTCGCCTTTAACACAATAATACCCATCCTTCCCTTGACGAGAATCAATAAGTGAACGAGAATCAATAAGTGAACGGCCTACAGAGCCAGTAAATTAGGAGTCTTTATTTCCGTTAAAAATACAGCTTCTCTAATGGATTTCTCTGTCTGTAGATCATTCACTGCCTAAGGGAGAAGGAAACCAGACATTTTTAACCCAAGTGCTAGAAGTCACTTCCAACGCCACATCAATCAGAAAGAAAAAACATTCTGCAAATTTTATCAGAGATATACGTGAAAATAAGTACTTCTTTTCCAGCCCAAGTGTCCTGCCTGTTATGCAATCTTCCAAAGGAGAAGAATTCTTAATAGTCAGTCTATGACCACGTGGCCATTTTGTCACTTTGGAAGAGAAATTAATAAAACATTAAAAAATTAACACTGTTCTGGGAACACCATTTACCAGACACAGATGCAACCTGCAATGTGGGGGCATTGATGGCAGATTCAAATTCAGCATCTTCATTACAAGCTTAAACTCAGTGGCCTGGTTTCACCAAAGAGTAATAACATTGAGTTCCCAGGCAATTTGCTTCTGAGAAGGGCTTGTAGGTCCCACCCCCGACCCCCCACCCCTTCACCCTCCATCCCCTCAACTGAGGTGACTGACAGATCCTGAGCAAGAAGGAATGGGCCTCACAGATGCAGGATGGGCACTAGCAGAGCCTGGCTGTGGGAATGCAGGTTGCTACTCTCTAAGCAAAAGATCTGCATTGTCATTTTCTGTCTGACTTCCTGGAAGAAAAACGAAAAAAGTCGGAATTTTTAATGACATAGAAAACTAGGCTAAGTACGGTGGGTAAGCTCAAGTTCTGGGTTCAAATCTGTCATCCATTACTTCCTAGCTGTATAACCATAAGTATGTTACTTAACCTCTCTGAGCCTCTGCTTCCTTATCTGTCAAAGGGTGATGATTAATAATAGTCCCTGCCCTCAGTGATTTATTATGAGGATTATATAACATTACAGCATGTAGAATGCTCAGTCCAATAGCAGGCACACAGAAAGCACTCAGGAAACATTAGCTTTTGGATGGCCTCTTTTCAAGAGAGTGAATGGATGAATTAAACATTACAACAACTCTCCTACACAAAAGGAAGGCATTAGAATTATGACACTAATTCTCAACTCCATGGATCTTTCATATTGATGTCCTCAATCACAACACCCTTGCAGTTCGAGGTGACAGGTGTTATTTTTGCTGTTTTCCTAGGGAGGACACAGAGTTGCTGAGAAGTGAAAACGTTCATTCATGGTCACATGGTCACTAGTGGCTGAGTTAGGGCAGAAATGGGATATCTTGACTCCCAGTTCTATGCCCTTTCTTCAAACCACACCTACTTTTGTACGTTTTTGAAAGGTACCAGGCACTTTACTTTCTTTTTTTTTTTTTTTTCCAACTTGGCTGCCTTTTCCTTCCTCTGAAGAATAAGACTCTGCCAAGCCAGAAAAATTAGGTAACTGTCACCTTTGGGTTTCATGAGAGGCCAAGAAATATTTTCCCTGTCTGTAATCTCTCCAGCTAGAAAGCGACTAAAATAAATAAAAATAAAGTAAAAAATAATCAATGCATATGTATATTTAAATCTGCAAGTAAAATATGTAAGTAAATATGTAAATGAATATATAAATATAAAAAATAAATCAAAGGGAGGCTTAGACTGTCCCCCTTAAAAAGAAACATCTGGAGCAGCATTTGCCTGAGCAAGGAAAAAAATCCAAAGAAGTAATTCAGAAGGGGCCTGCTTTTCCATCATGGGTACGCGGTGGGTGTGTCTGGAGATTGTGTGGGGACCCAAGTTTGCTGTGAAAGGACCTGCAGGTCATGGTGTCTCCCCTGCAGCTGAGACCCTTTCACGCATCATGGCCAGCTTCTTCATGGGTGTGGGGACCATGTAGGGACACGGTGATTCGTGTGCATCTTACAGGACTTCCATAGGGTGCACCAAAATGGACCAGGTAACTTATTCTGAGCAGGCTGGGAGTGAAGTGTTTTACAAGAACACTCCATTTAAGTGGTCAGACCTTGTGGTTCTAAACCCCACAGTCGCAGCCTGGCACTACCTTTAGAGCATGACCTGTACCAGTGTGCAATATACAGGCACAATCGCACAGTGGCAGGTGGAGAGGAGAGACAGAGCTATGCAAGGTGGAGAAGGAACCACCCAGGTGTAGGGGTCTGGGCCATGCAGTGTAAGAGGAAGAACACTATACATTTCAGTAGCCTGTAGAAGTATCACCAATATCATGGTACCCAAGAGAACTCAACAAATACCTCACACACCGCCAGAATGAGCCCAGAGCTTGAAGAGACCTAAGGAAATGGTTACCTCCTTAAGAATCCTTTCTGACTCCCTGACCACCCTAACTAAATCCACTTTCTCCCTTGGTCCTTACTGAATCCAGTATGCTCCTTCTTTAATGCTCTATTACACAACTTACCATGTTTTTTCCCTCCCGCCCTAAATGATGCACTGCTTGAGGACAGGAGCTGTGTCTAACTCACACCCAAGTTGTAGCACAGTGCCACACACACATCTGTAGCTAAAATAAAGATGTGTTCAATGAACGGATGACCAATGATCCCAAAGCACCAAGAGAGGCATTGCTATGTCCAAGATATCTGGGTTTTAAAAGCGGAGAGGAGGACAAGCAACATAAATAGCAGGAAAGCTCTTTATATATTAAAAAGAACTCTACGGAAGCGGTTCACATATTTAACACCTGAGCATTAAAATGATAAGCTTCAATATTTTGTGAACAGTTATCTATGAAATGAAATCTCTTTCCTCTATCACCATAGGTCCTCATTTTACTTATCCTTCAAGGTCTCCCCCCTCTATGACATGACTGCTCTTTTCCTGGAACTTCCAAAGCTTATTAGCACCCCATGTTGGTGAGGATGTGAAATTGGAGCCCTCCTTCATAGCTGGTAGGAATGTAAAATAGTGCAGTAACTTTGCAAAACTGTTTCGCAAATCCTGGAATTTTAAAACACAAAGTTACCATATGACCCAGCAACTCCACTCCTAGGTATACTAGCAGTACCCATCTCTCTTCTGACACTTCCTGCCTCAGAAGGGTTCTGAGTACTGCTACTTCCTCTTCCCATGCTGGGGCAAATGCTGCTCACTGATAACGTATTTATTTCTCAATGAGTCCTCAGGCAGCCTCAGAGTCCTTCTCATGAAATACAAAGCTCCAAGTGGCCACTAGCACTCAATCAGAGTTTGCCCATGAAATAAAATATATGTTGCCTGCCCCCCAGTAGAACGATGCATGCATGTGCGAGGTCCCTGAGGCCAGAGACCATTTCTTAACCATCACTGAAAACCTCAGAGACCTTAGTAGGATGCCAAGGAAAGATGAGGCACTGAGGAAGCACCAGATGAAACAAAGCATGAACACACCAGAATTCTCCGACAACATGGGAGGAAAGAGATGACTTAGCATGTCTTCATTTCTAGTCTCCCATTCCTTCTCCTTCACTATTAACAGCACAGATCATTTAAATCAACACGGAATATGCAGTCACATCCATAAACTGCCTGTACAATTATTCACTTAGCATTTTTTTCTAAACAGACTTTTTGTTTCCACTTCATAAATATATTTTAGAAGAAAGCTTTATATCATAATCACTAATGGAGAAACAGAGGGAAACTACAGAAAATTAAAAAACAATGAAAACAAACATAGGTCTGAGTGTCATGTGAAAATCATCTCATGTCCACCATTGATATGCTCAGTGGAGGTGGTTCAGTGTGGTGGTGAACTAGAGTCCCGACTCTGCCACTACCTGGCTGTGTAATCTTGGGAAGATGGCATCATGTTTCTGAGCCTCACTTGCCTTATTTTGATATAAGGAATAAAAATAGTTTCTACCTCATACGCTTTGAAAACTAAATGAGTTAATCCATGTAAAAAGCTTGGTAGGTAGAAAGTGCATCATCAAAGTTAGTCCTCCCAACAGAACCAAATCCAGCAACACACAAAAAGGACTATACACCAAGTGAAATTTACCCCGGAATGTAAAACAGGTTTAATATTAACATCCAAAAACCAATGAATGTGATAAGCCACATCAGTGCCATAAAGGACAAACCCCACACGATCATCTCAATACACACAGGAAAAGCATTTCACAAAACCCACACGCCTTCATGATAAAAACACTCCACCAACTAGGAACAGAAAGTAACTTTCTCAACCTGATAAAGGGCAGCTACGAAAACAGCCACAGCCAACGTCAGACTTAATGATGAAAGACTAAATGCTTTCCCCGTAGGATGAGGAAGAGGACAAAGAGGTCCGCTCTCTCCATTTCTATTCAACATTGTGCTGGAGGTTCTAGTTAGGGTATTAGAACAATTAGGAAAGGCAATGAAATAAATGATATCCGCATTAGAAAGGAAGAAGTAAAACTATCTCTGTTTGAAGATGACACAATCTTATATGTAGAAAATCCAAAAAAATCCACTAGAAAAGTATTTGAATGAATAAACACGTCCAGCAAGGTTGCAGGATATAAGAATATAATGAAATCAATTGTATCTCCATCCATTAGCAATGCTCAATATAGAAATGAAATTAGGAAAACAACTCTATTTACCATAGCATCAAAAATATTACAATACTTAGGAATAAATTCAGCAAAAAGAATTGTAAAATGTATAATATTGTTGAAAAAATTAAAGACAACCCAAATAAATGAAAAGATATCCCATTTTCATAGACTGGAAGACTTGCAGTGTTCCAGTGTTAAAATCCGTTTCAGTGTTAAAATGGCAACACTTCCCAAACTGATATAAATCCAATGTAATTCCTATTCAAATCCCAGCTGGCTTCTGTGCAGAAATTGACAAACTGATCCTAAAATTCATACGGAAATTCAAGGGACCCACCTAGACTAGCCAAAACAATCTTGAAAAACAACAAAATTGGAGGATGCTGTTTAAATGTTTAAATCACTTCTTGATTTAAAAACTTACTACAAAGCTACAATAATCAAACAGTGTGGTACTGGCATAATGACAGAAATATAGATCAGTGCAACAGAACTAAGAATCCAAAGATAACATTCATGGTCACATTTATGGTCAACTGATTTTTGACAAGGGTGCCAAGACAATTCAATGGGGGAAAAATACCCTTTTCAACAAATGGTACTGGGACAGCTGGACATCCACATGCAAAAGAATGAGGTTTAACCTCTACCTCACACCATATAATGAATTAACTCAAAATGGATCAAAGACCTAAATGTAACATCTGAAACTATAAAGCTCTTAAAAAAAACAACAACACAGGAGTAAACCCTTGTGACTTAGGAATATGTAATGACACCAAAAACAAAAGCAATGAAATAAAAAATAGATAAAACTACACATCATCAAAATTAAAACTTTTTTACTTCAAGAGACATCAACAAAAAAGTGAAAAGAGGGAATTCCCTGGCAGTCCAGTGGTTAGGACTTGGCACTTTCACTGCTGGGGCCCAGGTTTGACCCCAGGTTGGGGAACTAAGATCCCACAAGCCATGTAGTGTAGCCAAAAAAAAAAAAACCACCCAAAAAACAAAACTGAAAAGACAATCCACAGAATGAGAGAAAAAATTTGGAAATCATATATCTGCTAAGTATGGAGAATACATAAAGAACTCTTAAAATTCAATAATAAAAAAACAACCCAATTTTTAAAATAGGCAAAGGATATGAAAAGATTTATCTCCAAAGAAGATATATAAGTGGCCAATAATCACACTAAAAGATGATTATTATTCTTAGTTATTAGAGAAATGCAAATCAAAATCACAATGAGATATTACTTCGCGTCCATTAAAATGGCTAAAATCAAAAAGACAGATAAATACAAATGTTGGTGAGGGTGTGAAATTGGAACCCCCATTCATTGCTGGTAGGAATGTAAAATAGTGCAGCTGCTTTGGAAAACAGTTTGGCAGTTCCTCACATTTTTAAACACAGAGTTACCATAAGACCCAGCAAATCCACTCCTAGGTATATTTCTAAGAGAAATGAAAATATATATTCACAAAAAAACTTGTACATGAATGTTCATTGTAGCATTATTTGTAATAGACAAAAAGGCAAAACAACTCAAACGTCCATCAACTGATGAACAGATGAATAAAATACAGTATATCCATACCATGGAATATTAGCCACAAAAAGGAATGAATTACAGATACATGCTACAATGTAGATGAACTTCGGAAATATTATTCTAAGTGAAAGAAGCATAATACGCTTTTGAAAGGAAACATTCAGAATAGGCAAATCTATAGAGATATAAGGTAGATTAATAATTGCCTAGACTCGGGGTAGAGATTGGAGGAAACAGGTGGCCTTGCTAAAGGGTATGACGTTTCTTTCTGGGGTGATGAAAATGCTATGGAAATTAATCATGACGATGGTTGCACAACTCTGTGAATATACTAAACGTCACTGAACTATATGCTTTAAATGGGTGGATTATATAGTATATGAACTATATCTCAATCAAGATGTTACCAAAAAATGTTAGTATTTGTATGACCACTTTGGGGGAATTGTGGGTGTGTGTAACATAAGCAGGAGTGGAGCAAAGAGAGCTGCAGCTGGGGCAGGAGCTCGGGGAGTGTGGTGCCGCCCCACATGGAGACTGTGCTGAATGAAAATGAACGGGGAGAAAATGAGAACAAGAGACGCAGCCACACCACCCCGGGGAGCAGCCCCTAGACTGCAGGGTGAGTGGACCACCATGAGGCAGGTCCCAAACCAGGCCCCTCCCCAGCCTGTTTCTGTGGCACTGCCACCTGCCAGGGCCTGGGACTGTCCCACCCAGGAGGACAGACTCCTCAGACATAAAAATCTCTGAGGTGGGGTGATGGGCTTTGAGATTTAGAATGAGGACAAGGTGGGTCTCTAGCCTCCTACCCGAGCTCTCTTTCCACTATGAGGACACTGAGGTCGCGAGATGAGAGGACTTGAGCAGGTTCCCTTGGGTAGTTAGGGGCCGAGCTGGGCTAACACTGCAACTTCCTGGAAAGATGAGGGGACCCGACACAATAACTGACATGACAGCGCTGTAAAAGAAAAAGAGGAATATTAGACAGCAGAAAGGAAGGAAGAGGGAGGTAAGGAGGGAGGAAGAATTCTAATTCTGCAATAAAACAAAAACCCATGTAAGAAAGGAAATACCACAAACAAAGGACATTACTTGGCTCTCTCATGGTCATCATTTACACGTCTTAATAAGGTAGATGCTTTAAACATGATTTAGGTTAAAACAGAGCTCTGACTCTATTGGGAGATGAGGGCAGGGGAGGGAGGGGGATGGTGTCAGAAAGTGAAATCTTCATCCATCACAGCAGGAAGTGAATAGACAGTGGGCAGAACAGATAAATCAAAAATCGGCAGCATAAGCATATCATTCAGAGATCTGGAGGCAACTACAAGAAGAAGTGGCCAGTTAAAAGCAGCACCCTCCGGGGCAGGTTGGGGCCGGTGGGCACGGGATGCTTGTCTTTCATTGTGAGTCTTTCAATACTGTTTGATTCTTTTAAGCATGTGCATGTATTGCTTTGATCAAAAATTTAAAATTTACTTTAAATGACAACCCAAGGCTTCCTTGCCAGCAGTCAGACAGGCGGCCAGTCCACAGCACTGTGTCAGGTTGCCTTTGCTAAGTAAGTACCTTCCTGTGGGTCTCCTGGGCCCAGAGGCCCCATCACCTGCAGCCTCTCTTCACACAGGGGATCTGAGGTCAGAGCTGAGAAATCCAAGCCAGCCTCGACTTGGGTCTCTGGAGAAGGCCTACCCTTCTCTTTGTTTACAGCAAAGAGAAAGATCCTGGTGGGGCTAAACGCCATTTGCCGTTTCACTCAGCTGCTTCCTGTGTTGCCAGGGTGGAGAAGGCCTTTCCGTTGACAACCCAACCCAGGAGATCCCACCCTCTCGGGAGGGGAGGTCATGCCACCGAAGGCAGCTTGCTGATTTGCTCCCGCTGGGGCCTGTGACAGGACACCACAGGAGGGGCACCTATGTAGCTTGTATCTGGGGAGATGAGCTGCCTCTCAGAGGCACCTGCTAAAACTGAAAAAGAGAAGCCACCGCATCTGCTGTGGAAACAAAGAGCGAGACTTCAGTTCGGCCACTGGCTTGGGGCATGCAAACCTCAGCTTTATGGATGTGAAGTTGCAATTCGAATGTGCTCAGCTTAAAGACTGACATAGGCCCCCACACCATGCTTTGACTCACTCTAAAAGGGCAAGTTCCCTGTCTATAAAACAGGGAGGTTGGTCTAGTAGTGGTTCTCAACCATGATGGCAAAACCTCTGTTGTGAAGGTTACTGGCAACTTGTCCTAATAACAGTTTGAGTTGTGAGGTTTGCAAACAAGGTGCTTTTTATTATGTGTGAGGGAGGGTTCAAAGTTCTCCCATGGTATCATTGCTTGAACGTTCATCTCTTTTCTTGAGTGGGAGAAAATGGGGTAGAGCTGGGGAGGGGATTGGCTGCTGGGTGTGATATACTGAGTATGTCCATACTGCCCATCAAATGCACTTCGGGAAAAAAAAAAGCTAACTCAAAAACAACTAGTTAGGAATCACTGAACTTGAACCTCAGGGTGCTTCCACCTCAAAAGCAAATGACTGTGACTCTAAATGGGACACTCCATCCAAAGGGCATCCTTCAAGACTCTACTTCCCAACATGGCCTGTCCACTGTGGCCAGAGTATTTAGGGTGCCATACACCTGTCCACGGACACTCCTGCCTTGTGCCATTGCTCAAACTCTCTTCACTCCCTAGTGGACCGTCCTCTCCCCTTCTCACATCCTACCCCTGATCATTGTCCAGGCCCGGTTCAAGACAGGCCCCTCCATGAAGGTCTGACGAGCTGAACTCCACCCACAACCTTCATTACTTGGATTCCCAGAGCACTCACAGCCTGGAGTCCATAATTTCCTACTGCATTATAAACTGCTTCATATTTTACTAATTCTTTGCATCACAAAAAATGACCAGGATAGTCATCTTTTGGGGGGTTTGAGCCATAGCAACTAGCACAGAGCTGGGCACATCCTAGGCATTACTTGCTTAACTAACACTTCATGAACTATTGGTCGAATACAAGAGCCAATGGCCAAAATTTATGTCTTCCTGTTAAAAAAAAAACCCCCACAAAATTTAAAACATCATGGTCCCCTAAGGCACCACATCTAAGTCAGCCTTATCACTGTAAGAACATGAGGAAATATCTTTAGAAAATTCTTCTGTCATACAGTTTCCACCTCAAAAAATAAAAAGCAGAAGATTTCTCTTTCCCATACAAAGGTATAGCATACTTGGAGGTTGATGGGGCTGATCCTGAGCTTTGAATTCTTGTCTCACCACTCATACCTTGCCTGAATCGGTCTTAAGGCATCACAATTTAAAAGCACAAACAGAAAAGCATTCTCAGGTATCCCTTCACTTAACACTGAGTTACTGAGTGTCTTCCATGAGGGTCAGCCCTGAAGATTCTCTTTGATCTCAGCTGGGCCTTCAGTAAAGTTAGACAATGCTCTCATTCATCCCCATTTGATTTCTTATTCCACCCACAAAGGCAGCTGTTTCAAATCTCCGGACATCTCCCACACTTTCCTAACCAGTCCACCACCTTTAACTTCTGCAGAGGACCTCACCTCCTGCCTTATTTAGAAGACAGAGACCACACACCATGGACACACTAAACATCTCTCTGTTCCATGAAGAGATGAACGTCTGAGAACCACTGCTCTATGATGGCCTAACGATGATGCAAACACAAAATCAAAAGACCTACTGATGAAGTCATCATTGGGTCTTTCTCGGGCAGCTCTCCAGAAGGTCATGTTTACTTTTCTCTCTCCTTGTACTGTTCCTGAGTTGCTTCAAGTCTATCAAAACGCCACTCAGACAAAATGATCCCGGCAAGAAATTCTGCCTGGACACAACCTCTGCCTTCTCAAAGCAACTTCTTTCAAGAATTTGCACCCAATTTGTTTTCGCCTCTATTGCCAGGGTTCAAGAAGTGTGGCTTGAATGGCAGTCCTTTGAGGCACATCACACACAGTCCTCAGCACAGCAGCCATGGCTAGTCAGCCAGTACCCAACATCTTTGCATCCTGGGAGGCATCCCACACCCACTGACTGAATTCTGAAGTGTCTTTGTACAGACAAGGCCATCTAGGGGCCTTGACAGAATCTGTGAATCACAAAGTGCCTTTCCGTTTCCCTTTCGGTTGGCTCAGTGGTACAGAGAGACCACAGATTTGTCTTCTTAAATTGACACACAATATATAATTAATAATATTGGTCCTTTAGGGATGGAGGGCAGCCATCCAAAGGAGCCACACATTCAGGAACCTCCTTCTCGCCTCCGTTTCCAGGGCCTTTTCTTCTCAGACTGGGGTTTACAGACATTATCTCATCCGAGGGCTCCTGTGGCAACAGGTAGGTAACAAGCTGGGCAGGCTGCTTTCGGTTCCACAATTTTCAAAGTCAGAGAGGTAGTGGCTGATTTAAAGGCACACAGCAGTTAGGGATAAATCTTGTGTCCAAAGATGACGGGACTGCTCTGTCTGCCTGGGAACCAAAGCATGCCCTCAACATTTCTAGCTAGGTTGCAAAACGCTGAATGTACACAGAGGAAGAGGTCCTTCCTGATCTGTGTGTTGAAATGTGAGAACTACCTCTGGGCCTCTGCTCAGGCGTATGCCCTCCCCCTTCTCTCTGCCTATCCAGCTATACCCACCTTCAGTGAGCTACTCAGCAGCACTTCCCAGCTGAAGCCCTAACTGGCACCACATCTTACCATGCTTTCTTTGGCTACCTTCTGCAGGTCAACCTGGGGCTGGGTTTCTTGGTCACAGAGACCAACTCCCCTGGGAAAAGAAAAGTCCAGAAGGGCTCTGGAGGTAGAAGGGTTGGTAAGAACTTGGGGTTGACGACACTTCCTCCCCCAAACTGGGACTCCTCTTAGCAGGTCAAGGAACTCCTGTCCCTCCTCATCCTCAGCAATGAAGACTTACATCGGCCAACTCACAGGTGTGCTGTTCCTGGACACGGCCACCAGCAATGAGGTGTCTGCTGGGTGACCAGGGTGGAACCCTCACTGTGAGAGGCCTTCTAAGGCCAAGGAATCCTTTAGCAGAGTCAACAAGGACAACAAGATTTGTCTTCTTAAACTGGCACACAATATATAATACGGCATGAGCCACATTCTTAATGATTATGTAACTAATACATTATAACAATAAACATATAAATGTAATAGTTCTCACTATGTGCTAGACACTCTACATGGCATTTTCATGCATCCCTTGTTTACTACAGCATCCAATGAAGCACCAGCTCCTTCCCACCACTGCTCACACACTGTGTCACTGCACAAGGTGACAGCATGCTCTACCCTCCTGCCCCACCTCCACTACTAACACAGGGTCCAGCCTCTGGACCCTAGACTTAGCTTTGCTCCTCAGAACAGTAAGACCAAAGGCCTTTTGCAAAGGCTCCAGTGAGGTGACTGATGTCTGGTTTTGTCAACTACAAGTGAATAATTAATATTCGCCAGTAAAGAAATAGACTCATTGTTATGGTGGCCACGTGGAGGCTATAAAAGGCCATTTTGTGCAGCTCTTGGTGGCACCCTGGGGCCAACAGCGGCCAAAAGAAACCTCTTTGAGAGTGTAGACTGACTCTCAAACGTGGAGACTGGCGCTCGGCACTGTTTTCCAGGAGTGCTGTTCCCAATGATAATTAGCTTGTTGCCTATTCATCACCTAGTTCAGTTTGCTGGTCAATGACAGCAGCGGAGGCCCACTGAATGCCCGAGAGCACACGTTGTATCAGAGGGGACGTGTGCTGTTCCCCCGAGACCCTTCTCCAGTTTTTAAACGCTTGCCTACTGTCTTCCCTGGGCCAACCTCTGATTTGACTGGAGTAAAACTCTCCGATCTTGGTGGATTTTATACCCCACTCTTGGTCTATTGCCTAAAACGAGTTTTTCCTTTTCCATTACCAGCAGGGACTGAACAAGGCAGGCCTCGGTGCCTACAGAACCAGTCAGAACTGGCCAGGAAATATAATAAAGAAGCTTAGTGAGCAGAGCGCTAATGCCCCACCGCCGGAGCCTCAGCCTGCAGAACTAGCCAGAGGAACTGGCTTTGTGAGCAATAACACACTCTCCTTGTGGCCTCCGAGCTGCCCTGGCAGATGGCAGCCAGTGCCAACAAGCAACTCTCTATAGGAAAGTTTCTGCCTCCTCCAAGAGGACACTGGGTGCTCCACAATACCCTCTAGGGACAGTAACCCCTGACCAGTTACACACACACACACACACAAACACACACACACTACTCCTATGGTATTTTTGCCCTTAGGGCCAAAGCTGCCCTAGCAGCAAGCAAACTGAGCTGACAGCTGCTAGATGTTCTCATTTCATGGAGCTGTTCCCCAAAATTGCTACCTAGTTCCCCACTCCCACTTCCAGCCCACTGCCTGAAATTCCACCATTAGAGACATCAAATATTATTTACTTAAAGCACTGTTTCCCATTAAAATGCCTCCAAGCCTCTGTTTCCTTTCTGGTCAGATGACTTCTAAAGCACCTGTGCTCTGCCTAACGGGAAATTTTTGTGTATTTAGCTCTTGAGGATAAATGTGTTCAGTGGCTCCTTTCTTGAAAACATTTTCTGACACAGGGGAATGGGTGGGGGGATGGTGGAGCGCAGGGCAGTGTATGGAACTGGAGGTGGGCATCTCAGGGAGGGTCACAGAGAAGGTCTGATGGTGGAGAAAACAACCTTGAAGGCCTTCACCATCCTACCAGGGATATGAACCTAGATTTCTGCCCTCCAACATCTGTGATCTCACGGCTGCCAGCATGGCTTGCAATACGGCCTGTGCCCAAGAGTGAGGTTAAGACACCCCCTACCCTAAAGGGGACACAGGCAGGAGGTGGAAAAGCGGAGTGTGGGAACCAGCACTCTCCTGATCTGCTCCTCACGCCCACAGCACTGCCCCAGTCTCCCTGACCATGCCCTGAAGGCCAGCAAGAAAAGATACCTGTCCCCTTCTTGGCCTGGCTGTAAAGGCCCGTCAGCCCTTGGTGAGTCTGCTGTGCTGGGGAAACTAGGCAAGCAGAGGTCGATGTCAATTTCCCTGGGCTGGGGAGGGCACCTGGGCAGTCCCGGCGTCCTTCTCTACCAGGTTCTCCACACAGAGAACCATACTCCTGTCGGACCATGCTTCCTGCCCCCGCCCCCACTGCCACACAGAGAGTACGCCCTTCTCTTCTTTTTTCATATGGTGTATACCCATGGAGGGGGAGGGCTGCCCTGAAAGCAGAAGCCACTACACACAGGTAGGCATCTTCCCGATTGTTCAGAGCTCCTGAAACCCAACCTTTTCCCCAGGAGTCAGCCCACTCATCTCCTTCCCCCCACCTCCTCCCCCGCCCCAGACAGACGCGAGCGAGAGCGATGCTAGGCCGGAAGGCTTCAAAGCGGGTCAGGCGTGCCTCCTCTCTCATTAAAGCCCCCACCCCCAAACACCGCCTCTTCGCCCCTCGCCCCACCCATCTCTCGTTCACTGCAGGGTGCTGTGTGCCCGAGAAGGCTGCCAGACGGGCCCGGGCAGCTCTAGCTGGCCCTGCGGGAGGTGATGGTGGCCGCAGCGGCAGAGGCTGCGGCCGGCGCTCTGCAGTACCTGGGCGCTGGGAGACAGCGGCCGCCGGGTTCGCGGCCGCTGCAGGTGTCTCCGGTGCTCGGGATGAGCGCCGCTTCCTCCCCGGCCGGCGGCTCCGGCCCAGGCCGCGCACCTGCTGCTGCTGCCACAGCCGCCGCGCCCCAACTCTGCCGTGCGTCGGCGCCTCCCCGCAGGGGGTACGCGCCACTGGGCCCAGGGTGGGCCGGAGGGGGCAGGGGGCTGTTCCGGGCCCGAGGCCTGCCTCCGGGGACTTCGGGGGCCCCCAGGCCGCACTAACCCGGCCGCCGCGCCGAGCATCCCCTAGGGGCTGGGAGAAGAGGTGCCGGCCCCTCGCGCATCCTTACGGCCGCGTCGCCATTGCCAGCAGCATCCCGGTCCCCACGCCGACCCCAAGGCCTGTGAGCGCCGCTTACCTGGGTCTGCGGAAGGTCTAGGGGAGCGGCCCGAGGCTACCGCGGAGCCCCGCGCCGGGGCGCAGGATGCTCTGGCCGGCTCCGCTCCGCCGCTACCGCGCTGGGTCCCGCCCTCGGCCCCGCCCCTCCACCCGCCGCGGCTCCTCCTCCGCCCCGGGTATCCCGCCCCTTCGCCGCCGCGGCTGTCACACAAAGAGCAGGAAATGGCTGCGGCCAGGGGCTCGGGGTTCGCCCCTCTGCATGGCTGGCGCATCCCGGACCTACACCCAGGGCTCCCGCCCCAGGAGAGCCGGCCACGCCACTTAGGGAGGACTTGTCCCCGAGCCTCCCAGGCCTGGGAACCACACTTGCAGCAGTGGGAGGACTGAAGCTTTGGGCTCCATTCGGATCTCATTGATCTCACATTATTTCCAAGCACTCATTTATCTCCCTAATATTTATCGAGCACCTATTTTGTTCCAAGCACCGTGCCAAGAGCTGAGTAGGCACTGGTGTACAAAATATAGGGTCCCTCCCCTTTTGGAGCCTATCATCTATTAGGAGAGACGGGGGATAAATGTACCTAACAAACGTCCAATTCCAACTGAGAGACGTTCTGTGAAGAAAAAGAACAGGGTTAAGTGATAGAAAATAAACCTGACGGTTGGGGAGAGGGGACTTCCACCAACGGAGTCTGATCCCAAATGTTGCTCCTCTGTTCAAAAATACCTTCTCACCCTCCCCTTCACTTTCCTGGGGCCAAATCCCTGAAGCTGCCGTGTCTTAAGCAGGGATCTCCCTCGGCTTCATTCAAGAAGAATTAATTGCCTAATGGACAAAAAGGCAAATACATGGTGACAGGAAGCATTTACTGGCAAAGCCCAGGAAAGAACTGAGAGGACAAGCACCTTTCTCTTCAACACTTATCTGCCATTTAGGGCTCTCCAAAGAAACGGTTCTCGTTGAGATGCAGCCTGGTGAGCCCTGAAACCTGACAGAAGTCAGGCAGCACCGAATTCCAACCTTGGGACCCCTGAGCAAGTCACTTCACCACGCTGTTCCTGAGATGCCACCATATCTACAATGTGGGGGATGTTGCCTTTCCTACTTCACAAGGTAAATAACTTGAAAGCATTTGAGACATTTTAAAGTTAAGGGGTAAAGTCTCGCTACAGGGATACCTTCCTGAAATATTTCCAAAGGGCTCACAAATTTCTAGTTAACCATTCAGCTATTCCTATCAGAGGCTATTTATAGAGGAGCCACATTACTCAACACTCAGCAAAGAACTTGTGGAAGTCTTTGCCCTCAATGATCTCATACCATTTTCCCAGCGCTTAGGATTCATGATCTTTTGTGGTTTGATGTTACATCACTCGTTCTAATTTAAATTGCTATTTCAGAAAGGATGACATATATATATATTATATATATATATATATCTGTCCCTGGTGCCATGTGAGAAAGCTGTGGGGGTGTTTGTGAAGGATGGCTTTAAAAACAGAAGTGAAGTTTCTTTTTTTTTTTTTTTAATTTTTAATTTTCCACTGCGATCCTTGGCATTTTGGGTGTCAGTGATTACAAATATGTAACCATGAGAGACTGGATTTTCATTCTAAATGGCATATTATTTTAGATGCTGTAGATATCTGGAAGACATATTTCTCCCTGTGGTTCCTTCCCCATCTTTTCACCTTTCAGGAACATGTTGCTTAAAAACAAAAAAAGATGATTATGTATGTATTTGGTTAGATCTTGGGGAAAAATAATTCCCTGGCCCCTGAGTTCTGTTTGCTTGTAAGGGGAAGCAATAAGTCCTGTTGAAACCACTGCTTTGGAAATCCAGAGGCTTGCCTTTTGGTCCTGGTTTGCAACTAAGTGATCTTAGATAAGTCACTTCACCTATGCTTCCCCATCTGTACAGTGAAGTAGGTTGGATGTACTCCAAGGTCCCCCAGCATGTGGAATACTGTGTAAGCTAAAACGAAGGACATGCACCTGCCATGCTTAAAGCTCCTCACTTCTCTCAGGATGGAGCCAAAACTCCTTATGGTGGCCTGTAAGTGTCTCCATGATCTGGTGTCTACCTCTCCAGTCTCTTCTGCTGTGAACAAGCTCGCTGTGCTTCCGCGAGGAGGAATCTTTTAGTTCCCCAAACTTGCTCTCTTCTTTCTTGTATTTGGCCTTTGCACAAGCTAGGCTTTTTTGCTTGGAATGATCTTTCCTCCTTTCCCTGCCCTTTCCACGCTTTTCCCCCACAATGCTGCCTAACTTCTAGCATCGCTCAGCTGTCACTTCCTCCATGACCCCTCCATGTTTGAGCTCGGTTAGGGTTACCATCCATGCTCCCATAACTCCCTGGGCTTCCTCTACCTTACCACTTGTTATGCTGTGTTGTAATTGTTGACACACTTGCCTACATACCATCATTTGAATATAAAAGCTAAGAGAGCAGAGATGTGTTTTGCTCTCCGTTGCGTCCTCAGAGCCTAGTATGTAACAGGTGTTCTATTATGTAAAAAATAGACATAATAGTAAAAGTGGGTTGAGTAAATAATCAAAAGTGAAATCTTAGCTTACATGTTGCCGTTGAAATTTGTAGCCATCTGTCTCATGCCTTCATATATCCTTCCTGTCCGCCCCAGGCTGCACCATCAGCAATGAGAGGATCACAGCCATGAGCTGAGAATTGCTTCGCCACTTGCAAAACTGTGGGCCATGCGTTGTGGTTCTGCGTGTGGCAACATTGCCTTGTTTTTAGAAAAGCCCAAAGGCTCCATTTAGGTCATCTAGGTCTCCATTAAAAACCTATTGGCAGGACTTCCTAGGTGGCGCAGTGGTTAAGAATCCGCCTGCCAATACAAAGGATACAGGTTCGAGCCCTTCTCTGGGAAGATTCCACATGTCACGGAGCAGCTAAGCCCGTGTGCCACAACTATTGAGCCTGTGCTCTAGAGCCTGTGAGCCACAACTACTGAGCCCATGTGCCGCAACTATTGAAGCCCACATGCCCCCCCCCCCCGCCGCCCCGCAGCAACTACAGAAAGCCCGTGTGCAGCAACGAAGACCCAACACAGCCAATAAATAAATGTATTTAAAAAAAAAACCTATTGGCATACCCTGCTTCATAGAAACTAGTGGAGCATAACAATTGGTTCCAGAGAGAGAAAACATAAATATTAACAATAATAATGGCTAACATTTACCAAATGCATTATCTCACTTAATGTTTAAAATTATCCTGTAAGGAAACTATAACTTTTAGTCCCATTTTATAATTGAGGAGACTAAGGCAGGCTAAGTAACTTGCTCAAGGTAGTGAAACAAAACTCATGCTTTTATCTTTTAACCAAAATTATATATAGCCTTATTTCCCCCCTCCCAAACAGAACCCATGTTTTCATTACTGTGCCACCTTATTCTAAAAACATATTTAATGCAAGTTTTAGAGACACATTGTATTGAAATGTTTTTTAATCAGTAATTTTTTTTAAAATAAGAAAAAGGGGTATGAGATGCAGAGAAAATGTGAATGATACAAAAAATATCTCCATGTGCTATGGGCTTGCTACAGCAGGCTCACATTTGTTTTGTGTAGTTAAACATTCATGTAGTTAGCAGGAAAAGAGAAACTTGGTGGTTAGTTACACAATTTACATTGTCCATTAGTTAAAACCTGACCACTTGCTCAAAACTGCCTCATTTTACAGGTGAAAGAACTGGGGCCCAGAGAGAGGAAGGGTTGCCCAAGGTCAGCTGAACCCTGAACCCAGACTCAGGTCTTTCCATAGGAAACTGGGTTGCCTATTTCATTCTTTGAATCTGAAATAATTTGTTAAAGCAGATATTTTATTTTATTTTATTTTATTTTATTTATTTATTTTAAAGCAGATATTTTAAACTGACATTTACTGGATGTTTACTTGGGATCAGTCTCTGTGCCAAGTACTGTGTATGGATGGGCAAATTTTATCTGCACAAAATCCTCAGAAGTAGCTCTGTTTTTTTATAGATGAAATATTGGGGGCTTTTTTGCTATTGAAACATTGCAGCTTTGTCCTGGGCCATTTGGAAATCCATGCCCTCTCTCCTCTGCTGTCTTTTTCTCACTTTGCTCACTTGCTACAACTTCTAGAAAACTGGCCTCCACTGAAGGTCAGATATTTTACGTATAACTTGACAGCAAAGAACATTTCATCTTTATTTAAACAAATACTACTTATGATAATTTTGGATAAGAACTATTAAGGAGAGTTTGAGCATATTCTGAACCAGATTTGGAATGCAACAAGGTAGCCGAGGTACAGTGAAGTTGGTGCTGCTGTATTCTCAGAGGCTGGCATAGTGGCTCTATAATCTACCTTATGGAAGGATTGGGAGCATGGAACTTGGGAACAGACAGGGCTGGCTTCAAGCTTGAATTCTGCCTCTTACTAATTATGGGACCATAAACGGTTTTCCGAAGTTACTGAGCACCATACTCCTCACATACAATCATAATTGTTTCTATCCCTTGGGTTCTTGGAAGATGATGAAACAATCAATGTAACACACAAAGCAGAGCCATTATATGTGCTTAGAAATGGGAGCTTTTATTGTTTTTTTTTTTTATTATTACCATGATTCGAATTTGGTGTTGATCTTCGGGAAGAATGCAGGACTTGGAATAAGATCTGAAGTCTAATCTCACTTGTGTTGAGTAGCTCTACAACCTGAGGCATGCTGTGTATCACTTCCTTTTTCTGTCAAGTGAGACCCCCTCACCCACCCTTCCATCTCAGAGCTTCTGGAGAGGTCAAACATCATCTTAGATGGGAAAGTGCTTTGAGATGTACACAACAGAAAAATAAGTGAATGTTTGTATAGCTTAACTCAGCTTATAGACATTTGTACTCAAAATGAGTCTGAGAAAATGAAAAAAAGGATCAGAATCTCCTTGGTAGCTCTAGATGGGTGCAGAGGGGTGTGGGTAGATGTGAACCTGGAGGATGAGGAGCCAGAATCCACTAGGTTCCTTTAGCTGATTCTCCAGCACCTGCTGGCTTTGGGTCCCAAGTTTCCCCATCCTAACATAAAAATAATATAAGGAAGAAGTTGGAATAAGACGTGTTTTTATGCATTCTGGTTTCTCTGGCCTGAAATGTTCTTCCCGACCCTCCCTTCTTTAGGAACTCCCATTTATCCTTTAAGACACAGCTCAAACATCACTTCCTCTGTGAAGCCCTCCCTGATCCTGTGGGTGTTTTCACTCTTTCTCTGTGCTCTCCCTGGATTGTTACCATTGCTCCCTCAGACGACCTATAGCAGCCCTTTACAATCACAGTTGATTCTCATTATTTGGTGGTTACGTTTTATAAAGTCACCTGATCTACACATAACCTTGTCCTATGCACGTTTCTGTTCAAAAATGCCTTATTTAGTGTGTATGGTGGGTTCATTAACATCGAGCTCACAGTCAACAGCACTGTAACTCATGCTGAGTGAAACTCATCTAACACACGTTTTCCTTTTAAGATACATCACAGCCTTCTTTGACTTACATGAGACAGCACCTCAGCTCTATGCTTGAGGGCCATTTTAAACAGCAAAATGACCAATAAAAAGTACGCAAGTGCAAAAAACGTGGTACCAAATAGACCTCAAAAAAGACACTTGTTTATAGTATGAGCTGAAACAAGAGGGCAGGACCTCGCCTTGTTTGACCTCAGCTGGGAATGTGCATGTAGAGTGACTCAGACTTTTCTCTGCTGTGGGCATGGGCATGTCATGAATGACCGTGAAAGGGCTGCAAGAATTGATTTTGGGGTTACAAATAAATTTTAGTGAGTAGGCGATTTGCAAGTATAAAATCTGCAAAGTATAAAATCAACTTTATTTATTTAGTGTTACACTTTTTTTTTTTTCACTAGCCTGAGGCTTCTTACAGGAAGGTTGGCGTCTGTACTGGATATCTTCTCTCGCTTCTCCAGAACTACTTCACTCTTCTAACCCTGCCCTTGCCCCTGGAGACTGACCTCTGTGGACTACTCTACTAGGATTTCCTTGTCCTCTGGCTTCCAGTTGGGTTTGGCCAACAAGAAGCCCCAGAGGTTGCTGGGGGAAAGGGAGGAGAGTGGGGCTGGCATGTTTATTCCTCAGCTTCCTCCTTGTGATGCCACCTTGGACTCCCTGTGTCCCTCGCTAAAGGTCCTCTCCTCTTGAGGCAACTTTCTCCAGGTGACTCTCCACTTTCACAATCGAATGACCACTCCCATTCCTCATCTCTTCGGGCCTAGGGGTAGTAACTACTCCTTGGCCGTTCTTTCCCTCTGTACTACCTTCTATGGTTTGTCTGAACCCATACTGTGTTAAATAGTCCTTTTGAAATAGGCCCTTCTTGAATTATCTTAATTTGACGGATGTGTTTGGTCCTCAACAGATATCTTACTCATCATATGCACCTGACACGGTGCCAAGTAGTAGCAGGTGAATGGTAACAAATGATTTCTAAAACTCCTTCCAACAGTATCTGTATGATTCTGTTATCCCAGAAGCCAACTACTCATGATGACTTGGGAAGAACTGCAAAGTCATAGAAGACACACACAAACACACATGCTCACAGTACTGCCAAGAAGGGGTGTTTCTGGGGGGTGGGCTTTGGTGCACCAAATTTCCAGCACCTTCCTCAACGCTACTGCCAGTAAATATCTACTCTAAGTGAAAACATGTGCTCTCTGTTTGAATACAGCTTCAACTCCACCCCTCTCTTCCTGATGGGATCACCTTTCTGAGCCCCTCTAGGGGATCTACCGCTTCTTCTGCACATGCTCGCTCACGTGCGCTCCCTCTCTCTCTCTCTGTCACACACACACACACACACACACACACACTGCCCATCTTGCTGAATGAAGTATGTTCTGCCTTTTCCTGAGTGTGGTGGTCTTGTGTGTTGGGAGATTCCAGGCAGAGTAGGGTCTGCAGGTTAAATGCTCTCTTAGAAGCCAATCTGTTCATCCAACCTACTCTAGAAGCTTCCTCTCTGGGTCATTTGCCAGTGGGAGTCAAGCCCATAGGTGAGTCCCACAAAGGACTGTGTGGAAGCCACAGGCTTTCTCACCAGTACCTGACGGTCCTTTGGAGCTTGAGCTGGCTCCTGCAGTGGACGTGGGCATTTGGTGAGCAGAAAGGTACAAGGAGAACTCCATACACAAAACTATAATAACCCAGCTTTTATTTCACTGGGATTTTAAGAAGGAGGAGAACAGCTGTGCCTTGCTGTCCAACTGTGGCTTAAGAACTCCAAATTACAATTTCCACAAGTCACCCACACAGCAGATGACAGTGAATGAGTATGAACAATAATCTGGTACTAGGAACAAGGCAAAAATCATCTCCAGGTTGTCTTCTCTTCCACCAGCTTTGCCTGTATCAAATCCACTCTCCACACTGCTGCCAGAACATATTTTTAAACACATATTTGACCTTCTTTTCTTGTTCAATGACATTTTTTCTCAAGTAGAGTCCCAACGTTTTTGTGTTTTAAAATCTAGGTCCTTGTCTAGATTTATAGCCTTAGTTTCAATTTGTCTACCCCTTCTATTATCCTCAGCCTTGCTGACACCACACACACACACATACACACACACACACACACACACACACACACCCTTATGCCCCAGCAATGGTAAACTGATAATAGCTTCCCAATATGTTTTGTTTCCTCTACCCCTCTACTTGGAAAGTATTTCTCTTATTTCTGCCCATTGGCTTGCCTAAAAAAACATAATCCATCTTTAAAATTGAGTCAGACATGATATCTTCTATGCCAGGGCTTCCCAAACTTTAATGCGTATATGATGACCTGTAGATCTCATTAAAATGTAGATTCTCATTCAGTGGATCTCAGGGTGAAGGCAGAGAATTTGCATTTCTCACAAGCTAGTAATGCTGGCTGCTGCTGGTCCAGGGACCACACTTTGAGTAGCAAGGTTCTAGGAAGTTTCCGCTGACGTCACCCATTGCCTGATAGATTCCATCACTTTTTCTGAGCTCTTCTCTACTTTGACCGTATTTCTGTTGTTGCTCTAATTGCTGTATTATAATTTTACTTGTTTATATGTCTGCCTTCCGAACCATACGTGGAGTTTCTTAAAAGTAAAGACTGTGTCTTTTTCATTTTTGATTCTGCAGCACTCAGCACAGGGTATCAGAGGATCACAGGAAGCATGTGATGTTTACTTGGAGAAAAATGTTGAATGATATATAGTCTTTACTTGTCTGTGTAACATGAAACTATGTAACCATTATTATTTAAGGAAAAGTTTTGGTTGTCTGGCATTTGGATAAATATGGACGCAGGCTATACATACCATATTTACTAAAATGCACAGCTTTATTTGCTAGGCCCAACCTTTAACTTGGTGTGTTTTACAGAGCATTAGAGATATTTGTAACATTTTAATTGTGAACATTAGCAATGACTCGTACACTAATAAATATTCAATCTATCCAAATATAAATACATAGTCTCAAAAGGACACAATGCAAAGTCTATAACATGCATCGAGAACCAAAACTTTGCATAGGGGAACTCCCTGTGAACACATGGCACCATTTTCAAAATGTGTTAGGGGAAAACAAAAACAAAAACCAAATAGGGAGGAAGTCCATTTTGCAGGACACTGAGAGGTAAACTCTTGACACTTGTTGAGTTAAAACCTCGGTGAATCTGAGCCTGAACAAGAAAATACCGTGCAAGGGAGAATTTTTCTAAACCATACCACAGAAATCAGTCAATTGTGATGTTTTCCTTCTAGGCTGGATGTTCCAGAAATCATCTCTAATTAAAGTTTCCAAAAAAGAATGTATGAAATGCCAAAAAAGTAAATAGGGATGATTTTGGATAAGTTGAGTAATATCATCTTCTGAATGATAGTTTTATTTTGAAGCCACCAGTTTCACAATAATTATAGTTAAAAGTTATGAATCTGCATCTCCAGACGGTCAAAATATCACATGATTTAGAAAAAGCTGATTTCAACAGCATCCAATAATCTAAGAGTTTTATCTGAACACTAGGAAAATTAAATCTCTTTTACATCAGGGAATACCCTCCCCCAGGAAGTATCCAAGACCACAGCTGGCTCAAAGTTGAAGTGATAATTAAAGGAAATATTTATTCTTCTGCAGGAGAATCTTTTAAAGCTTCTTTGAAGCCCATCTATAAATGGCTTCATGCAATATGACTCTGGTGGGTTGGGTGACTCAAAGGGTTAATTACTCCTTTAGTAACTCCAAAGTCATGGTGAGGATACAGATGAGGAAAGACAGATCCTATTCCAAATTGGAGGGCTACACCACCGACCACACTGGTCTGTGTGGGAATAACTTTACTTGCTGATGGTGCTGTGTTGGCTTCCTTATTGGCTTTCTAGGTCTTTCCCCTCTACTGTACCTATCTTCTCTGCAATCCCTTTCACCCTCAGTAGGAGGCAGTGTCGAATAAAAATAGAGAAACCGCTTTGGAGTCAGACGGAGGTGGGCTCTATTCTTCCTAGCTCTGTCACTTCAGGCAGGTGTCCAAACTTTTCAAAGCCTCAGTTCCATTATCTGTAAAATGGGAATAATAATATCTCACGGCGTTGCTGTGGACTCAGGGTAAACTGAGATTCTGCAGATAAGGCTTGTAGCTTGGTACATATTCACTTTGCATATTCAAGTGCTCAATCAACAGTGGGCATCCTTGGGCACCATGGAAGCCCCCCCACTCTGTGCCTGACTCAATTTCCACCCAGGTGGTTTGAGCAAGAACAGACCTCTTGTTCCTCTCTTAGAATCTGGGGAGACTTGAATTCTCAACCTTAAAGCTGCAGATCTCTAGGGCCTAAACAAGCTTCAGTTTCTCTGCCAGGCCACACTGCCTGGCAGAGCCTACACTCTGTTGATGAGAATGGAGGAATGCAGAGAGAGGACGAGTTCCTGGAGGCCTCAGTAAGTCAGTATTTACAGAAGCCATGATTTCCTCCCAGGATGCCTGTGGAAGCATTCTGTGCAGAACGGGAGGCAGAGTCACCTGCTTGGCTTGGTAGTAAAGATGAGCATCCAGGTGGTAACAGCGTAAGGCCTTTCCCTGCACCGGGTGGTTCCACCACCTGATGCCCTCTTTCTGCCCAGACACCAGATACCCAGTGCTCCAGTGGTGAGATCAGAATTGTTCACCCCAGTCCATTGTGCTCCCTTCAGGGAGAGAGGTGGCAGTGTACTCTGTGAGTAAAACCTCCTAAAGCTGCTTCTCAGAATATCCGGCCTCTGATGTAAGCAGCTGTTCCATCATCCTCTAAGGCAGGAAGCTGTGGCTGACAGCATCACAGAGGCAGAGCTTACTCTTTGTGCCTTTAATTAACTCACTAGTTCTTGAAAAAGAGTCATGCTCCTTGTTTAGTTTGCCCCATATCCTAGGATTCTGTGTTGTTGGGTCAAATAAAAAATGCCTTGACCATGAACTTTAGGTCCATGTTTGAAATAATAATAAAGTAATAATCCAGGGTCCTACCCCATCTCTCCATTTCTCTAAGAAGTGCAAGAAATGTTGCCTGAAAGCTGTCCGCTGAAGTTTGTGCACCACATGAGATAAGAGGCTGGAGGAAGGGTAGAGACATCACTGCTGCTCTGGCCCTGTTCCCAGTTCAGTGGCTGAGCCTCCTGCCTGTGGCCGGGTGCCAGCCTCTGGCAGGCCGCTGCCTCCGTGGCAGCTTAGGGTCTGGCACCACAGGCCAGTTGCCTCTGGGGAGTCCTAGACTGGTGGCAGCTTTTCATGCTCTGTGGAGGGAAGACCTCCTTCCCCCACTCAGGATCTGCAGCCCGCAGCCTGGCACTGAGTCTCTTTTAAAGTCCCAATTCTGCGATTTCAGCCAGTTGACTCAAGAGTCTGGAGAAAGGTGGCCGGTCTTCTGGTTTCTAGAGAAGGAAGAAAAGAACTCTGTGATTTCCTTGTACTTGTGTGTCATAGCTAATTCCAAAGCAAACCAGAATTAAAAAGCAATACTTTCTGCTGATTTTAAAATATGCTTCCATATATATTGTATTTGAGGCCATTATGTCTTAGTTGTTAACAGCAGGTATTTTGGAATCATATGGCCTGCTTTTGAATCTCAGCTTTTCCACTCATTAGCTGTGTGACCTTTGAACCTTAACCTCTTTGAACCTCAGTTTTGTCATTGGTAAAATAGGGATAGTAATATTATTTATCGCATAAGATTGTTATCAGAATTAAATAAAATTCTGTATAACAATGCAACATAAAGTGCTAAATAACACCAAAAAAGAAAATATTTAGTATAAATCTCATAAAATATACATAATATCTATAGTAGGAAAAATATAAAATTCTAAAACAAGAAATCAAAGATCTAAATTAATGGAGAAATATTCCATGTTCGCTGATGGGAAAACTTTATATTGTTAAGATGACATTTGTTTTCAACTTGATCTATAGATTCAATCAATACAATCACAATAAGAATTGAGTAAGTTATTTTGTAGATACTGATAAAATGATTCTAAAGTTTATATGGAAAGGCAAAAGACACAGAATAGCCAACACAATACTGAACGTGAAGAACAAGGTTGGAGGACTGACATTCCTGTCTTCAAGACTTACTATAAAGCTATAGTAATCAAGGGAGTGTGTTATTGATGAAAGAATAGGCAAATGGATCAATGGAACAGAGTTGGGATCCCAGAAATGGACCCACACAAATGTCATCAAATATTTGATAGAGGAGCAAAGGCGATTCAACAGAGAAAAGGTAATCTTTTCAACAAATGATGCTAGAACAATTGGACATCCACCTGCAATACAATGACTTTAGACACAGACCTTACACTCTTCACAAAAATTAACTCAAAATAGATCATAGAGCTAAATGTAAAATGCAAAACTTATAAAACTTCTAGAAGATAATGTAGGAGAAAATCTGGGTGACCTTGGGTTTGGCAATGAGTTGTTAGATATAACACCAAAAGCACGATTCATAAAACAAAAAAAAATTGATGTTGAACTTTGTTAAAATTAAAAACTTCTGCTCTGTTAAAGACACTAAATGAATGAAAAGACAGGCACAAGTCTGGGAGAAAATATTTTCAAAACACATATCTGATAAAGGACTTATAGCCAAAATATACAAAGACCTCTTAAAATTCAAGAGCAAAAAATTCTATTAAAAATGGGCAAACCTCATTAAAGAAAATATAGGAATGTAAAATATACATGTGAAAAGATACTCAGCATCATATGTTAGAGACTTGCAAGTTAAAATAACAATGAGATACCACTATTGAACTATTAGAATAGCTACAATCCAAAACACTGACAACACCAAATGCTGGTGAGGATGTGGACAAACAGGAACTCTCATTGCTGGTGGGAATGCAAAAATGCCACTTTGGAATACAGTCTGGTAATTTCTCACAAAGCTAAACATAGTGTTATCATATGATCCAGGAATCACACCCCTAGATATTTACCCAATTGAGCTACAAATTTATGTCCATACAAAAACTTGCACACAAAATGTTTATAGCAGCTTCATTCTTTTTTTTTTAAAGCTCTTTATTGGAATATAATTGCTTTACACTGTTGTGCCAGTTTTTGCTGTACAACAAAGTGAATCAGCTGTATTTATATCCCCTGCATCCCACGACTCCTTCCCACCCTCCCTGTCCCACCACTCTAAGTCATCACCCATCATCGAGTTGATCTCCCTGTGTTATGCAGCAGCTTCCCACTAGCTACCTATTTTACATTTGGTAGTGTACATATGTCAGTGCTACTCTCTCACTTCGTCCCAGCTTCCTCTCCCCCCACCGCCCCGTGTCCTCAAGTCTGTTCTCTATGTCTGTGTCTTTATTCTTGCCCTGTCACTGGATTCATCAGTACCATTTTTTTAGATTCCATAGATACAAGTTAGCATATGGTATTTGTTTTTCTCTTTCTGGCTTACTTCCCTCTGGCTTACTTCCCTGTGTGACAGTCTCTAGGTCCATCTACCTCACTACAGATAACTCAATTTCATTCTTTTTTATGGCTGAGTAATATTCCACTGTATATATGTGCCACATCTTCTCTATCCATTCATCTGTTGATGGGCATTTAGGTTGCTTCCATGTCCTGGCTATTGTAAAGAGTGCTGCAGTGAACACTGTGGTGCATGTTTCTTTTTGGATTATGGTTTTCTCTGGATATATGCCCAGGAGTAGGATTGAGCAGCTTCATCCTTAACTGCCCAAAACTGGAAGTAACCAAATGTCCTTCAGTAGGTGAATGGATAGGCAAACTGTGGTATAGCCATACAATGGAATATAATTCAGTGATAAAAATAATTGAACTATCAAGCCATGGAAAGACATGGAGGAATCTTAAATGCATGATGCTAAGTGAAAGAAGCCAATCTGAAAAGGCTACATACTGTATGATTCCAACTATGTGACATTCCGGAAATGGCAAAACTTGGACAATAAAAAGATCAATAATTTCTAGGGGTTTGGAGAAAAGAGGGGAAGGGAAAAATAGGTGAAGCACAGTGTATTTTAGGGCAGTGACACTATTCTGTATGATACTATAATGGTAGATGCATAATATACATTTATCAAAACTCATAGAACTGTACAACAAAATAGTGAACCTTAATGTAAAATATGGACTTTAGTTAATAATAATGTATCAGTGGTGACAGACTAATTGTAACAAATGTACCACACTAATGCAAAATGTTGTTAATATGGGAGGTGGGTATATGAGAACTCTCTGAACTACTTGATCAATTTTTCTGTAAATCTAAAACTTCTAAACAAAGTCTATTTAAAAAATTAAAAGTTAAAAAAGGACTAAATAAATGTCAACTATCATAATTGTTATATTTAATCCTTAAGAAGTAGACTAGATTTGTGCCCTTCTTTATGTCTTTATTGTTTATTTTTTTTGTTTCTGATGACAAAAGCTCTATGAACTTAGAGATCAAGCATTATTTAATTCTCTGATAGTAAGAAAAAGGAAGTTCAGAGACTGGTCTATGATTAATGATGAAGAAATGATAAAACTGAGATGAAACCCAAGTATCCTATACTTTTTTAAATCCCCGTTATTACCCTTCCATGATCTGAATTTGTGTTAACTTTCTATTCAGCAACTTTCAACTGTGGTTGAAATTTAGAATTTGCTAACTCATCCAAGGACATCTAAGATTCATGCTGATGTGGCTTAAGGCATAGCCTGCCACCCAAGGATAACTGAGATGTCTGGGAGGGTGCAGAGGAATTGGCTCCCATTCTGAATTGTTATATGAATAAAATGAATTTTAATTCAAAATGAATTTTAATATTTTCACAGCACCAGTGAACTTCTGTTCACCAGTTTATAGAACTAAATATTAAATATATACTTCATGTATATTTGATGGTTTTTTGATGTTACAGGTGCTTTTTTCCTCAAAAAATTGACATAAGCCTTACCCGCTCTTTCTCTCTGACAGTATGTTGATGGCTTGTGACATTATATTGCAAATCAAATAATAGTCAAGGTCCCTGCCAGCTCTTTTAGGGATGGGGAACTCCTTTAGTTAATAGATGCTCAAAGTCAATTTCCTGCTAATCTATTTTGTCATCCCTACTGCCTCATCCTCTGAGAGGGTTTCTTTCTTTAGGGATGGGGATGGACCCTGAAGTTGCAGATTGTAATGCAGGGGAGAAACCACTTCCTTTACTGACCTCTTTCCAGCAATGATTCATGATCTGGTAGATATGTGAGGAGGCCAGTCGGGGCTTGTATAACCGAAATCCAGTGGTGATGTCTTCCACTACCTCTGAGTTGCTTCGGTTTTCATATGGGATCTTGCCTTCACTGAAGACTTCCCACATCAGTACACCTATGAGAAATGATGAGTACAGCACAGCTAATGACAAAGGTCATAAACAGCAAACAAACAAACTTACATATAGAAATCACAGACCCCTTTACATTAAGATTCAAATCCAGAAAGTACAATATCGAGCCACCTAAGGCTTATTAGGCCTGTACTATTTCTAAAGAACAGAGGTTTCCCAACCTTCCTAGTGGTGAAGAACATTCAAGTTCAGCCCTTTGTTATATCTAACTCAAATGCTACGACTAAGAGTTTCAGAAGACGTATCAAATATCTACACATGATGTAGATGAATGGAGTGGATGAGGTCTGCATAATAGGGACTAGTGAGGACTGTGGAAAATCAAAGGTCAACAGTTCTGTCCCTGAAGGGACAGCTGTGATTCAGCTCCAGCCAACACAGGGCACTTGGGAAAGAGGGCTCAGGATTGTCATATTTTCTGATTTTTAAAGAGAAGTTATAAATTAGGAGTTTTAAAATAGAAACTCAATTTGATTAAAAAAAAATACTGTGCAGAGCAAGCAGACGTCTTCAGGTTGTCCATTTAGACCTCTGATTTAATCCTTTTTCCTTTTCTGTCCTCAGTAGAAATGTCACACTCAGCTTTATTATGTACTCATCTGTTCATAGGATGTCAGAGTAGGAAGAGAGCTTGCACATCACCTAGCCCAGTGGTTTTCAAAGCATAGTCCAGAGAACCTGAGGGTAGAGTTTTCCAAAGTATGATCCCCAAAACATCTGAACTTTTGAAAAATCATCTCATAAGTTTGTTCCAATGGCAGAACCTGGGCCCCAGCCCAGACAACTGGATTAGAATTTCTACGGGATCCTCAGAGGTACCTCAGGAGTTTTGGAAATTCAGTAAATAAGACTAGCACCCCAAAATGCCAGAATTTCTACTGAGATTTCTTTGGAAAGTGGGGGTTTGCTAATCAAAGCTAGATGGAAAACAGTTGCTTTCATGCAATCCTTGTAATGCATTGATGAACTGAATAAGGCCCAAAGAGGTAAGTTGACTTGTTTAAAAGAGTGCAGTTAATTAGAGCAAAAACTTTTAATGTGTGACAAAGCCCAATGGGCTTCAGGAAAGCCAGGTTTCTGTTTCTCAGGTTTGCCACCCCAGTTTTCTCACCCTTTGTATTCTGCTTCCATCAGTCCATCTCATCTTTGGACACTTCAGATGACATCCTAGGAAGGGATGGACTTTATCTCAACCCTCTAATTGTAAGATGCAGCAGCCAAGTCCTAGGCTGACAACCTGTGGCAGAGTAAACCCCGTTCTGAGTCAGCAGGTGAATGGGACAAAGTGGCCATGGCTGCAGACATCTCTTTGTGGGACACCTGGCTTGGTGCAGCGTGACCAGTTGTACCCTTAGAGGGTGGCCGCACATCAGCATACCCTTCCTAGTTATGTGCACTGGGGAAAAGAGAATGTGAGCTTGCTCGAGCACAATTTTTTTCTTCTAAGTTCATTCTGTACCTTAAATTTGACTAACAAAAGTCATAGTTAGGTCTGTTGAACAGGGGAACTGCTGTAAGGAACAATTTAGAAGGACTCAAAATCAAAAACCACTTGGTTATTGGAAATGGATATTCTAAAAATGTTGATGGGGGGGAGTTGAGGGAGGGAGGGGATATGGGGATATGTGTATAAAAACAGATGATTGAACTTGGTGTACCCCCCCAAAAATAATAAATAAATAAAAAAATAAAATGTTGGAGAAGATTAGTTAGTTCTTCTCCTAAAAGATTTAATTAGTCTTCTCCCTGGTCTCTACTACTAGTCAATATGCTTGGCAAACCTTCCCTTCATATAGAATGACAACATCAAACTCCAAACCATTCCTGTCCAAAGTAGACTCCTTCTTATAATGCAAATCAAAGAGGTTGTCCAGTATAGTTTTGCACATACTCTAATACGCACTAACTATGGCTTAGAAAGACATGACACATCCAGCAAGAATAGTTAGTACTTCTTGCCACATCAGCATCATTCTTTCTGTCTTTCATTCACGCCCATTTGCACTTATGAGACATTCTAATTCCTTACCATTTCGTTGCCTGCAGTTCTCCCACTAAGTCAGTATTCCCTTTTCTTTGGACACACCGAGCTTTGGCAACTGCAGCTTCCTTTGTCAGAGCTGCTATTCCCTGGATTTTCTAATGGAGAAATCTTCCTCTTATCATTCAGCTCTCTGCTCAACAGTCATCTCCTCAGAGAGGTCTTCCCAGATGGTCCTGCTATTTAAAGCAGACATTCCCTCCATTCCAGTCACCCTCTACCCCAATACTGTTTCATTTTATTCATAGCACTTACTTATCACTACCTGACTTTATCTCACACACATATTTGTTAGCTTGTTTACGTGATTGTTACATCACCCCTTAAAATTTGGCTCCAAGAGAATAGGAGTCTTTTCTATCCTATGTACCACTGCTTTGTAAGTACCTAAATTAGCTCCTGGCAGATGGTAGATGCTCAATAAACCATTGATGAATGAATGGGTGAAATACTTATTGAGAGTTAAATGTGGGAATAAATATAATGTTGGTCCCTGCCCTCAAGGAGCCCATATTCTAATCTCCTGACTCCTCCAGCTTTCGATCTCAGAGCAGCTGTCACCAGAATCCTGTTTTCACATTTATTTTTACCCCTATTTAAAAAGTGTCCAAGAACATATACAATAATGAGGGCCCCTTCATTCCTTTCAAAGCTGTTTCTACAGACTCTCAGTGGGACGCTCTCACTATGCAATGTTAAGGGCAAGTAGGGTTACCTGAATTTGACAAATAAAACAGCTGGCCCATAGTGTCCCAGGTCATGTGGGTGTGGGGCCTTTGACACTTACCAAATGACCACACATCCGACTTGCTGCTATAGCGACTGAAAGAGAAGACTTCCGGGGACGCCCACTTCACTGGGAATTTGGTGCCTGTGGAACTGGTGTACTGATCATCAAGGACGAACCTGGGAAGACAGTGGAGAGACATTGTCCGAGTGTCCTGGGGGCCTGCGTCCCATTCCTGAGACCTTGTTGACACCACATCCCTGTATTACCTTGTCATTCCAAAGTCAGACACCTTGATGACTTGGTTTTCTCCAACTAAACAATTCCGGGCAGCCTGGAGCAGAGAGAGGCAAACAAAAGGGAAAAGAAACCTTGGTGGGTAATCAGTAATTAAGGCATCTTCTATAATCACAGTCCTTTGCTTTCCCATGTGCTGTTGTGCAGGAGCAATGGGGAGCTTCATAAGTGTTAATTAAGCTTCACTAGTGCCTGATGGAAAGTTGAATGTGTAAGATCCTTTATCAGAATGAGTGAATCTGGCCTTTCATCTTCATTCCTGGGATCCTAATCAGAAGAAAAATCCATGATGTTGTATAACCAACTATAACCTTCAATGCAACCTGAGGTTAACCTTACAGATGGTATGAAGAAGCTGTCACCCATTTGACTAAAATAAGAATGTGCTGAGGTTGCTAATTCTCTTAAAACGATTCCTCAATAGGGAGAGTACGTGGTCCCTAATTCAATTGGAAGAGCCCTTACTGATAAAAGATCCAGGGAGTCTCAAATTTTAATGTACCTGCAGAGCCCATGGGGGGAACATGTTAAAATGAATATTCCTGAGTCTCAACCCCCAGAGATTCTGAGGATGGTTCTAGGATCCCCCCAATGTGATCCTGGTAAATCCTTGGATAACACATGTGCTTATCAATTTCCTTCATTTTACCAAGAGGAAACGGGGGCACAGAGATGTTACGAAGGAGAGGCTGTTAGCTGCATTTTGGAAGAATGTGAACTGCAACTCAGAGGGTGAAAGTTAGCGGTGGGGCTGGGAATAGAGCCCAGATCTGAGTCCCATGAGAACATCCCACAGTGGGTGGAGGAAGGAAGAAGTTGAGAGGGGAAAGAAGAGGGCTTGTGTCTTGTTATTGATTCATGCATTCCCAGTCTTGGTAGCTCTACATTTCGATGGGACATGCCCTTTCACCCTGCACCTGTAGGGGTTTGTCCTGCACCCTCTTACCAGGTCTCTGTGGATGACACAAGCCTCTTCCAGGTAGGCCATGCCCTCACACACATCCAGGCACATGCCCAGCAGGCTCTCTGCTGCAAAGAGCCCCCGCTGGCTGCGCAGGTAATCTGACAGGCAGCCGTGTTCCATGAACTCAAACACCAGGCAGATGGGGGCTTGCTCCAGGCACACTCCATAGAGCTGGACCAGTTTGGGGTGAGAGAGTTTCCTGGAGAAAAATGGCAAGGGATGAGATGGTCTAAGTTCAGTTTCCCAAAAATACACTCCCTCCGCCAAACAAAAATGTCTCATTGAGCTGAGAACTGAAGGATGGCAGGGACTCAGCTGGTGTGTGTGGGGATGAGCAAAGGCCAATGTGGCTGGCATGTCGTGGAACCAGAGGAGAGATGGGTAGGAGATGAGATTGGCAAGTGGCAGGGCCAGACCATGGTGGGCCTTCTAGACCACAGTGAGGAGCTTGGTGTTATTCTCCATGCCATAGGAAGCCATCGCTGGACTTGAGCAGGGAGGTGGCACAAGATGTCATCAAAATGGTATTTAAGGAGCACTACACAGAACATCCTCACTAAGACACCTCTGCATACTCTTGATTTGGCCACTCACATCATGACTTCAGCCTCCTCGATGAAGTCTTCTTCTGACATAGCCCCTTCCTGAATGGTTTTGATGGCCACCTTGTCCCTGTTGAGCCAGTAGCCAAGATGCACCAACCCAAACTGCCCACTACCAATCTCCTGCACAAAAGTGAGCTCCGAGGGATCAATCACCCACTTCCCTGGAAGAGAAAGAGAGAGTTTTCCAGAGTTGGCAAGCAGTAGATACGAGGTATAGGACTACCAGGAGACTATGTAGCCCTATATATAATGTTAGCCTATTGTTACTATAGCTCAAAGATAGCAAATGGTATAAGCCCTTATGCTTAGAACTTTAGGTAAATAAACATCCTTTTTTCCCAAATAATAACAGAGAATATGCATTGAAAACCAGGAAAAATGTAGGTGGGGACGATTACATGGAAAGAGGAAGGAGGATGGCATTATTTGAAATGTTAAGGAAAGTCAGTGAATTCTAAGGTCCCAACAATTTCCTATACCTGATTGAAAATTTTTTATTGTCATGTTTCACATAGAGCAAATTTTATTTGAACTGGTCATTCATTCATTCATTTATCCATCAAGAGCATCCGTTATGTACAGAGCACTTACTAGGCCTTAGAAGGGGTTAGGGATAGGGTGGTGGATTTCAAGAGGTGCAAGAGACTGTACAGAGGTGCAAGCCAGCACCCGGTCTGGCACATGGTAGGCGCTCAATAAATGCTCAATAAACAAGTAAAAGAGATTCGAGTCTCAGTTTTCACACTGACAAAAATGAGTGGGTTCATAAAATACTCTCTGGGCTTCCATGCAGCATGGACACACCAGGATTCTACAGGTATTAGAGTGATCTTATTTTTATAAGGAGGCTGAGGGGCATTATCCTTTCCTGATGTTTGGTCTAGTACCATAAACAGTTCAATTTCTACACTTGGAGGCAGAGACTCAACAGAAAACAGTTCTGAGTATTTATTGTGTGAAGATATGGTGCTGGTTAGGGATGGAAAGCCCACGGCAGTGTTTCTCAAAGTATCATTCTCTAGCCCCTGTATCAAAATCAGCTAGGCCACTTGTTGAAAATGCATCTCCAGGACCCCACTGTCAGGGATTGTGTGTGTGTGTGTGTGTGTGTGTGTGTGTGTGGTTTTTTTTTTAGAACTTTTATTGAGATACAGTTAACATACAATAAACTGCATATATTTAGAGTGTAAAATTTGGTATCCCAATCTCCCAGTTCATTCCCCCCCAACCGTCCCCGCTTTCCCCACTTGGTTTCCAAGTGTTTTGATAAGTGTTGGGTTGGGGCCAGGAGTCAGCACTTTTCATAAGCATCCTAGATAACTTTGATGCACACTGAAGCTTGAGAACCACCAATCTAGAAGATATAAAATGAAAGGCACACCAGCCTTCTCTTTGACCAGCACAGTTTGGACCAGGAGATGTAAACTCAAATGCCTTCAGGTTCCAGGCAGAAAATCACAAGTGGGTGAAGCAGTTCCAAAGGACAAGAAGGAATAGTAGAGCCTGTGGCCCTGGAGATGCATGACCTGCCCTAAAAGCATTCAAAAATTTTAACACAGTGCTATGCAGACAAACACTTCTGGATGCTGCTAGCTTATAGCACTTGCAATGGACCCATACCCAGCAAACTAGATGATACAGAAGTCCTGGAAAATAGACAGGAACACAGTACTACAGCACTGGTTTCTAATATTTATTTTCTAATAGCATTTAGCAGATTGCTGTGTACAACGCAGGTGCTCAGTAAACACTTCATTGATGAACTGTTACCTAAAACCAATAGATACTGATTCGACCTAGAGAAATGTGTGTACATGTATATGTAATCTTACTCACACACATTGTAAATGTTCATTTGTGCACACTTTCTCTAGATATACAGTGTACCTGTTTAATGATGATTTTAAGTCTGGGGAAGTCCATTCAGAATTTGCCCCAGATCTTTAGGGATGTGAGTTAGTGCAAATGAATAACATTCCCAAATGCACTACTTACCATATCTCAGCCCTGCCGTGACTGGGGCTTTCTGCCTCCAGGAACAAACTGGATACCGGAGTCTAGTGACCAGGCCTGAGTTGATTAAAAAGTGAAAGGCGATCATTAAAGCTTTACCATAGCAACCATCCAAGTCAAGTCATCAGGAAAAAATATAATCCAATGCAAGAGCTATTCTTATCCTGGAAAACAAATTCCAAAGCCCAATCACTGATACTACACTTTCCCTGAGAGAAGGTATAATATCACAGTTAGGCATGATTCCAGCAGCAGAATTTGCTAATGGAAAATATGTAATATAGTCAAATATTTGGCAATCTTTTCTATTTGTATAAATAGTTATTATTTATAGTCGGTCTGTCTGAGATGAATAAACCCGGCTGGACATTTGTCACTTTTCTGCAAGTTCCCTCTTTGGCCTGTCCTTTAGAACTCACCTCCTCCATTGTGCTGGTGATAGTTGATGAGGAGGGGGATGGAATCAAACACATACTTTTCAGCCACATAATATCGCTTGGGGTTGTCATTTGTTTCTTTGATGTGATAGTGCTTTATACAAGGGTTGTTCTCACTGAGACAAATGAAACAAAAATGCAGTGATTATTAAGAAGCAAAGTTTGGATATGGAAAAGTCTACTGGTAGCAGATTCCTATTAGCTTTGTTTTTTACCCTCTCACAAGGATGGCAGGTATATTTCAACTTGTGTGTCAGTCTTGACAGGTTGGCCCTGGGTACTGTGTTAGGAAGGACTCCGAGGCTGCATCTGGACCCAGTTAGGACTGGTGCCATGATGGATTGGTAATGTTTCTTCCAAAACCACAAAATGGGGATGGTCTTGCATGTGCTACATGCTTGCCTTCCCTGCCGTATGGATTTAACTAATCATCAGCATACACTAAGGAAGCATCTTCATACTTATTTGACTTTGTGTAGCAGTGTTAACGTAGCAGCCCTGACTGCTGTCATTAGAAAGACTTGCTTTTAAGACTGATCCTTGGCTGGCTTCTGAGAACTTAGATTTTAGGAGGGCTATCACCATTCTCTAACTGATAAGGATGGTTCCCTGTACCTACATTGTTTGTATTATATAAACACTGTGGCTTATGCCCAATGCTTGCTTTTCTCCTGGGAGTCTGGAATTTTGCTGTGTGCTAGACAGAGGGTAGCCACATGACCAGCCCCCAGTGAAAACTTTGGGTGCTGAGTCTCTCATGAACTTCCCTGGTGGACACCATTTCACCCCTGCTATTGCACTTGTTGCTCGAGGAATTAACCGTGTCCTGTGTACTCCACCGGGAGAGGACTCTTGAAAGCGTACATCAGGCTTCCTCTGGATTTTGCCTTTTCCTTTCGCTGCTTTTGCTTTGTATCCTTTTGCTGTAATAAGTCTTGGCCTTGAGTATGACCACATGCTAAGTCCTGTGAGTCTTCCTAATGAATCTCCGAACCTGGTGTGGTCTTGGGACCCCGCAACACAGACTTTATTTCTCATTCCTTCTCCATCATACCCTGTGGAGTTCCAGGACCCGGGCCATGGCAGAGGCACAGCCCCTCTGCGATGGGCGTTGCCTTCTTTTCCAACCCCAGACCGCGCCCTTCCTCTTTACCACCTGTGTAAACCGTATCCTTGCTTCTAGTCTTAGTGATGTCCTCCGTCCTCCAGCAAGTATTCCCTGAGGACACCTTAAAATGATTTTTCTCTTACTGGACTTTCGTCATTGCCAGATTTCTTAGTTCTTACTAATTTTCTAGGTAGAAGGGAATTTGAGACCTGGCTAGGCTCTCAGACATTGTTTTATGGAGGAGGAAACTGCAGTCTGAGGAGGACAGACAAGCGGTGAGGGTCTTGCAGTCAGCCGGCTGGGGCATGAAGGCGGCTTGACCACTGGCGTTCCATTGCCTCAGAAGGGGCCATCAGCTCTGTGTGTGAAAGGAGCAGAGTAATACCTGCCTTCAGGGCTTATTAGGGTTGGAAAGGATCTGTAAGGTTGTGGCACATAGGAAGGGCTCAATAAATGGTGGATAGTTTTATTAATAGAGCCAGAATTCATATTTTCTCACTTACAGTCAAAAGTGTCTTTTCTGTTATTCTTTAGATTAAATTATAAACTCATCAAATACAGGAGCAGGTATTCTATTTATTTAGAGCTTTGCACTCAGGGAGGCTAACTGGGAAGAGAACCTGGCATCCAGCCCCAGCTCAGTCACTTTCCAGTTAAGTGACTTGAGTTACGTTCTTAATCTCCTTGGCCTTGGTTTTCTCAGAGGCATCAGGGAACACACACTATTTCTAGGGACCCCTGGACCTCTTGCCCTGTCTGACGTTGCTGTGTGTGGCTCGTCCCTCAGCCACCTCAGGACTGTCTCTCCCCACTTTGCTGAGCTGAGTTAGCGCCCTACCTTACGATGGCCTTGGTGAAAACAGACACAGTGTATGTCCCTGGAGTCCTGGAATCTCGTACCATGAAGGCTCCTTCTTTGCCCTGGAAGGGTTGGAAAGAATGGAAAATCAGTGATTCCAGGAAACCAGGCTCACGCATCCAGCTCCACTTCCTTGCCTGTGAAAGGAGGAAATACCGTAGGCCAGCCTGGCACAGAGCAGACTGTCGGCAATAACGGCTGCCATTTCATTTATTCATTCATGAGACATTTCTTGAGCTCCTGCCATGGGCCCAAGACCTTTCTAGTGATAATGAAAACAGTAAACAAAGGCAAACAGACTCTGCCCTCCTGGAGCTCATGGCAGATAGTGTCCAGCCTGCGCCACAGCATGACCATCTAGTTGTTATTATCTTTAGCTTCCCATCGAGGATCCTGAGTGCTGCAGAGCTGAAGTGACTTTCTCATGACCTACAAATGTAGGTGGCAAACCTTGGATTTGAACCTTGGATGTGGCAGGTGAGCAAACCCTGCTCATTTTACCAGTGCATGGTGCCTCCATTCAACAAATCTTAGAAGCCACTTCTCCATTCCCTACAAGGGCACAAAATTTCTGTCTTGGAAGTTTCCTCAGTTCCTTAATGAGAATATCTTTTGTAGGCCCTTTCTCAAGTGCTGATTTTGCTGCAGGGCAAAAGGAGAAAGAACACAAAGCTGGGGGTTGCATGAGGGAAGTGGAGAGAAGGGGAAGCCCCCAAAATATACACTTCACCCCTCCCCCCCCCGATAATTTTGCCAGTGCTGATGAAATAAGCACAAACAAATGGAGAGACCAGTTCATTCATTCCTGGTAGGAGCTTTAAAATCTGAACTCTGTCTTTGAGTACTTTGTGTTTAATGCTCTGTTCCTACCCGGCTGTCAATCCGTGCTGGTGATATATGCAAAACTTATTGCTGTGGTTCACTTGAATTAGACATAGTGAGGGCCGTGAGTGAAGGCCTGAGAGAGACAGGAGCCTCATGTGGTGGGCATACACTTGTAGTATATGGAGCAAAATATACGCAATTTAGAACAACAGAAGCCCCTCCGTTCCCTAGTCTCAAAGGCGGGTCATCGACACAGAAAAATAAAACAGATGATCATGTCGATTGTTTGAATCCTAGAATCTCAGGGTTAGAAAAGGGCCTTAGAAAGGTTCTCTAGCCCAGGGTTATCACAACTTCAGTACTATGGACATTTGGGGCCCAGTAATTCTTTGTCGTGAGGGCTGTCCTGTGCATTACAGGGTGTTTAGTGGCATCCCTGGACTCTATCAACTGAATGCCAGACATTGTTGCATGTTCCCTGGGGGACAAACTCACCCCCGGTTGAGAACCACTGATCTGGCCTAACTCCCTAAACCCCTGCGCCCCAAACTTTGTCGACGATCACAATTACCTGAAGAATCGAAAGCACAAAACAAGACAGAACAACAACAAGCAGTTCACCATCCCTGCCTCCCTCCCCAACACCTACGCACCTAGAATCTCCAGGACTGCGACTTTGGGAACTGAACCTTTAAAAGGCTTATGGACATCCAGATTTGGTCTCCACTGACTCAACTGAACATGCATTTCTTATTTAGAACAGTCCTGAAGAGTAGTCCCTGTCTTCTGAAAGAGCACTAACAGTTAGAAAGCTCATCCTCACACAGACACACCTGCTTCCTCTGACTTGGCTCTAAACCTGCAGAGGGGCATGTCAGGGGGATAGTTGGCCCTTACATCATTGTGCATTCTTGCCAGACTAAGAATTTACCGCATAAACTTTGTGAGACTCCCCACTCTTCTTATCTCTGCTGGGAGTTTCAAGAGTCTATTTTGAAAGCTGAGGGAGGTGGAGCATGGGGGAGTTGGATGAAGGTGGTCAAAAGGTTTCCAGTTATAATATAAATTCTGGAGATGTAGTATACAGCATGGAGACTATAGTTAACAATACCGTATTGTATCTTTGAAAGTTGCTAGAGTGGATCTTAAAAGTTCTCATCACACACACAAAAATTGTAACTATGTGTAGAGATGGATGTTAACTAAAATTGTATTAATCATTTTGCAACACATACATAAATCAAATCATTATGTTGCACACTTTCAAGTTATACAATGTTATGGGTCAATTATACCTCACCAAAACTGGAACAAGAAAGAAAGAAACTTGAAGCTGAGACCTGAATCTTCAGGTCCCTGTTGTTTACTCTTGACCTTCCTTTGCCAAGGTCATGAGCTAGGGCTGCCGTAGCTGTTGCCTAAAAGCAGGGGAAGAATTGAGGAAAATACAGAAAGCTGCTACATTTCTTTTTCTAAGATGTCGTAGTACTGTAGGACAGGCCTAGTATTCTGTCTTTGTGCACACAAAATTTACTTTAATGATTTTGTATTTCATGAATTTTTTTAAATTTAAGAAAATGAGTTGTAAGTCTTTCTGGACTAGTAGTGCAACCTTATGCCCATAGTTAGCCTCCCATGTTCTCTGCCGTGTGCTCTGTGCATGACCTTGGACGTAGTGAGGACGGAGGAGAACTAACCAGATTCTTATTTTCTTTTTCTCAGATATGAATATAAACTATTTATCCAACGCAATAGTAAACACCCTTCTAACTTTTGCTTGCAAATCGTCCTTTTAAAAAACTTGATTTTCCAAAAATTAGATTTCTCCCCCTTTGGGGTCAGTAGTTTATTCAGTTTCTGAAGTAAAGGTGATCTATGTGACACCAAACAATCCCAGATTAGTTCATTAAAATAGCTGTTGAAGCCTATTTAGATACCATGAAATTCTCCTCTTTTACATGTACAAGTCAGTGATTTTTATCAAAATCACAGTTGTGCAACCACCACCACAATCTAATTTTAGACTATTTTCATCACTCCCCAGAAACACCTCAGTATCATCGGCACCCCGCCACACTAACATGCTTTCTGTACAGAACTGCCTATTCTAGAAATTTCTTATAAATGAAATCAAATAACATGTGGTCTCTTACGACTGGATTCTTACTCAGCACATTGTTTTCAAGGTTCATTAAACTGTAGCATGTAGCAATACTTCATTCCTTTTTATGGCTGAATGATATTCCACTGTATGGGTTGCACCACCTTTTGTTTATCTCTTCATCAGTTGCTGGGCATTTGGGTTGTTTCCACCTTTGGCTATTGTGACCAATGAATCTGTGTCTGGCTTCTTCTACTCAACTGTGATATTCATCCATGCATTACATACAGCATCATTTGTCTTCAAAGCTTCTCCCCGTGTGCCAAATATTGAAGCTTCTGCTCTTGCCTCATTGAAATGTGATGGGTTAAATTCAAGGCAGGAAGAAACCAAACTTTAGCCAAAGCAGACATTATCTGCATATGTAACTTATTCTAAAGGGGAAGAAACATAGACCAAAAAGGCCCGAAGTTTATCACTCTCTGTGAAGAAGGAAGTGGGAACGTCTCTTCCATTTAATTAAGAATGTTTTGGTATTCTTTCAAAGAAGCCATTATTATTATTTTTTTAATTTGTGATTAGAGAGGGGCCCACCTGTTAACAAGAGTAAACGGATCCACAGACATCAGACAAAGGAGAGGTAAGGTTTGCAGTCAGCTTTGCCGAGGAGCGGAGGCAGGCAGAGCTCTCCCTCCATCGGAGTTGCTCTAGGTGGTATTCAGTGCTGGTGGCAGGAAGCTGGTTTGGGGCTGAGGAAAAGGAGGCATCCGGCATGTGCCTTATCACCTGCTTCCTGCAAGGGGCTCAGAGGAAGTCACAACCACCAAGAACAGTGACGTCTAAAGAGTCTGCTCCTGTCACTGCCCTGCATACGGGCATTGATCTGTGCAATGCAGCCGGGGTGACTGAGGGGGGGGGGGGACTTGTTCCCACGGGATATAGTCAGTCTTAGTCTACCTTTTCCTATCTTATCTAGAAAAATAAAGATGCAGCAATAGAAAGAAATCATGCCAAGGGGGTAGAATACATGGATGGGAAGTATAGGGATGGGAGAATAGAACTTAACTCATATATTCCCTCATTACCTGTGTATGTGCGCGTGTGCGTGTGTGTGCGCGCGCGTGTGTGTGTGCGCGCTCATGTGAGGAAGCGTCCCTGCTTTAGTCCAGACTATGCCAGTTATTTACACTCTAAATTCGGCCCCGTTTACTCCCCTGTAACACAAAGGGGATGGGCCAGATGTTCTTTAAAAGGAATTCTAACTCTAATAGTCTATACTTCTGTCAATTACAGATGTTTCCTGATTAAATGTATGAGCTTCAGTTTCCTCAGATGTAAAATGACTTTTGCAAGATGGTTGGGAGAATGAAAGTATGTAGAACAGTTCCTGGAATATAATACCAGAACGAGGACTCTTAGGACTATCATTAGCCGTTATTATCACATGCTATGGTGTACCATCTGTTAGAAGTATTAATGCAATTGTCTGCTTTCATCTGAGACAGGTTGACTGTGTTAGGAATATATTTCTTTCTTTCTGTCCATATGGTTTGAAGGGGACCTTACAGAAGATAATGTTGCTGCACAAAGTAGGTTATTGTGAAAAAGATGGACTGATAACTTAAAGCTTGTTCACGCTGCATTGTAATTTGAGTGTCTCTGACAGATAGCTACTCTTCATTCTGAAGGTGGTTCATTTCTTTTCTTGAAACAATCCTGGTATGGAATCAGTATTGTACCTTTAACTAATAACATTTTAGAATCATGGAAATATGATAAACCAATGTCTTAGATAAGGCTCCTACCCAAAATTCAGGTCACCCAACGTGTGTGATGCTGTAAAGTATAGAGTACCTGCTTGAAAGGAATTCACCCTCTACCTAAATGGGTTATGACAGAAGAGAGACTGCTGAGGTCCAAGGCTAAGTGAAGAGCCTTGGACCTCAGCAGACATCTCCAGAGCCACTGGAGATGTCACGACATTGCCTCATAAGGGTTCAAAGGTGGGGAAAAAACTACATTCCACAGCTTGTGGGAGGGAAAGTATAAGAGGCTTCTTAGAGGAGGTGCTATCTGAAAAACTGATAGGACACAATAGGAGTTGTTTTCTGTGGTTCCCAAACTTGGGTAAGTCCCAGAATCACCTGGGTACCACTTCCCAAGGTTCTAACTTGTGAGGGCCGGAGTCCTGGAATTTGTATTTTTTAAAATCTCCCCAATGATGCTCATAATCAGCTAGCTTCTCCTAAAGCATGTTTGTTCATTTAAAAACACTTCTTAAGCATTTGCTGTATTCATTCACTCAATAAATATTCACTGAGCAACTATTTTGTCATAGGTACAGTTCTGGGGTCGGCTGTACAGCAGGAACAAGATAAAGGATTTATATTCTAGTGGAGAAATATGCATGGGGCAGGACATTGGGAGATTTAGTTAATAAAAATGAAATAAATCCATTTTTGGTCAATAAAAATGAATCAAGCCATCTTTAAAGGGTCCTATGATTGTTAGATAAGGAGACACTAAATATTCCCCTGAAACAATTCAACTGACATTTCAAACTTCATACAATACAGGGACCCACTGAAGTTTGCTCTTATATTACCTAAGGAGGCAAGGAGGATTTGGTGAGGTAGTCTAGAATATTAGTAAGGAGGAATGTTTCAACTGCCCTAGCAAGCAGAATGTATGTAAGTGCCTCCAAAGAACTGCTGTAAAATAGAAATCATCTTTTGCTAATCATTAATGTGGGCTGTTTTAGGTGCTCCATGGGCAGTTCTGCATTAACCAATGTGTGATTGAAAATAACAAAACTGCCCTTGTTTAAACTCAGTATAGTTCTTATTTAATTATAAGTTCTTATTGGTTAATTTAACAATTTATTGTGTTATCCGGTAACATAGGTGTTGAGCAGGCTACATATGCTTCACAAGTTTTTCTTGAAAAAAAATACAGATTCCCACAAACTGCCCCTGGAGAGTCTGATCCTGTAGGGCTGGGCTGGAGCCTGGGAATCTGTATTTTTAAAAGTTTCCCAGTGATTCTAATGTGTGATCTATTGGCAACCACAGGAAATAATTACGTGTTGAGTCAAGGTAGAACCAAGGAGAAACCAGAATCTAGTAATGACTCAGCTTAATTCCTCTTCCTCTATGAAATCTTTCTAATTCCTCTAGAATCTTCTTGGAACTCTGAGACAACTGAAAGCCTGCTGCATATGCTCGGTTTATCTTAGATTATCCTCTCTTTCTTCAGATTTTGTCTTGTTTCCCAATAGAGTCTAACGCTTATTGATCAAAGATCCTGTCTCAAGTATCTCTACGTGCTTAGATCTGTGCTCAGCAAAATGGTAAGGTATGTGAGTTTATAAGGTATATGAATTTGTACTGAGAAATCCTAATAAAGGAAATGGTGCAGACATGTCATAACGGCAACAGATGCTCACTGAGACAGCCGACATCATACAGACTGCCTGTTATGCATCTGTCACTGGTATACACAAAAAGTCTTTAGGAAAATCCACAAACAACTGAACTTGCCCTCCTTAATGAGAACAAAAGCGCCCAAGGGCAGAACATCTCACCTCGTCCAGCTGCCTGCTTACCAGCAGCTTAACCAAAGGAGAAAAAGTTCACTGCTCCGAAATATGACTGTGGGCTCTCCTTCTCCCTTCCCCATCTTCTCTTATAGAAATTATATTTTTGCCTTTGATAGAATGAATCAATCTAGTATCAGTTTCCCTTGTGCAAAAGTAAATAGTAGATTCATCAACTATATACCTTTAGATTATTCCTTGGTAATACTTATCATCCCTCTACCTTCCCATCACAGGCTTTCATTCCCTACCTGATATCTTCCCAGGTCCCCTTCTCTAAGCTCACCCCTAGCCACTGTCCAAGCTGATAATGGTTACCGGTTTGGGTGATCAACTGTCCCAGTTTGTCTGGGACTGAGGTGCGGGGGCGCCGGGGCCATAGGACTCTCAGTTTTAAAACTGGAACAGGTCCAGGCAAACCAGGATGAGCTGGTCACTCCAGCTTCATTCCATCCAGGAGAGGTTTGCAGTTTAAGATTCTTAAAGATAGGAAATACCTTCAAACCAGAACTGGAAAATAGTATATGGTGAAACGGCGGGAACGGGGTTGACATGGTGGCACAGAGAGACTAATGCCCCCATCAGTCCAGGCCTCCTGCTTACCGGTCTCACGGGTGAGGTTTGTGTCGGGCGCAGGTTGTTAGCATCATTTGAATATTAGGCTTACCTGGAGAAATTTTTTTTCTCTAAATTCCTAATGCCTGGACCCTATCCACTAGAGGTTTTGATTTAATGAATCTGGTTGGCATTGGTATGTTTAAAATGTTTCTCAGGTGATTTTAATGTGCAGACAGGCCTGCAAACCACTGCTCAAAGCAAATAAGCTGATAAATTGATTGATTTCCCTGTAGAAAGCTTTCTCTCAATACCGCCATGCATTTTGTTTCTCTGCAAGAGCCCTAAATGTGCAGTTTTCAGTGCTACACTAAGTGTGGTCTGTGGATGGGTGCCAGTTGGCAAATTGTTACCAAAAAAAGAAATTGAGAGTAGCTGTTTAGAATCTTTTTATAGCAATCAGAGTAATTTTGTGTCTAATGAATCTAATATTAATAAAAAATTGGACTTGCATTTTCTATCTTTGCTTATTTTTGCTTTTTATTTTTTCTAATTCATTTTTATTGTATTTCGCAAAATATGTCTGTGACAGATTGGAAATTAAAAAAAAACACAAAAAAGTAATCTATCACTACAGATACTTTGAGAGGTACTGTTTTAGAATAACGAATGATCTTCTGATCCAGGAAGATAGGGTTTACCTTGCATGACAATCAATTGATGGCAATTTCCTGGAGCACTGTTTTGAGAAGGATCCCAAAGCCGAGAACTTTGATCAATTGTGTCGGCCACAGGACCAGGAGCAGAGAGTGGCAGTTTGAGTCTGGGGAATTGGCATCCCTGATTTAGTCCAATGCTCCTCTTATACTCATTGAGAAACTGAGGCCCAGAAGGAAGAAGAGATGTTCCTGAAGTCACACACTGAATTGGAGTCAGAGCAATGGCTAGGACCCAGTACTTTCCACACCACATCATGCCTTCTCTCTTTTCATCCCTTTCTCCCTTAATCCTGACACCCCTGGGTAAGGTCAGTTCTACTCTTAATACTATATGGCTCTCAAGAAGAATGGTTGCATGAAAAATAAGTTAAAACAAGTGGTATATTTCCTCTGGATCCACACATAGCCCAACCAGGTGGAATCTGAGTCATAGGCACTCCTGACCTAGCCAGAGAAGCAGGTAAGGAAGACCAGCCTCACAGCTCCCCAGGGCCAGCCATCACAGCCCAAAAGACGACCCACCAAAGCTGTGGCCACGGTCACACATTAATACCAACACCTTTGATCCTCTCCATGGTTCTCATACTGATGTATGCTAACCCTGTAAACCCCCTGAATACTTTTACTAGACATGAACACCACTGTTAATCCAATACATCAGCTCACTGCATTAGCACAAACCACAGCATGGCTGAAGAAAAGGTATCACAATTCATTTTATTTGAAGTTAAAAGACAGTTTAAGGAGACTTACTGTGTCCAAAAGAAGTTTTTCAGCTTTGTCGCGGCTGATACTCTTATTGTACCACCTGAAAGCAGGAAAAAGTCATAGATAAATTACATTTAAAAAAATTTGATTATTTACTTATGAAAGATAATTATTGCCAGAAAAGTTTTCGTCTTTTTGTTTCTACTAATGCTTTCAAGCTCAAGAGCAAAAGCACGAGCCATTTCCAGGTAACAAAATGTTTAATTGGAAGGGAACAGATGAATCAGAGTTGATAAAATGTTGATAATTGTTGAAGCTGGGGTTTGGGTACATGGAAGTTCATTATATTTTTTTCTCTACTTTTGTGTATGTTGGAAATTTTCCATATTAAAATTTTAGAAAACATTTATCTTCTGCTCTGTTTTGTAAGTCAGTAGGTGGTTATAAGTAGGATGATGCTAGGGCAGCTATAAAAATTTAATACAAATTTGAAAGTGTAGCAAACATCCTTTAAATACAATTGCAGTATTTTCCTCTGTAAGACTGGTTTTCAAGATCTTCTGCAAAATAATTACATTTTTTCCCCAGCTGCACAAAAGCTCCTGTGCAGATGACATTGACAGTGTCTCCTAAGGCTAGTTTATCTTTATAAAAAATGCAAATGTAGAAAAACCTTAGGCATTACTGTCATTCCTTGTCAAAGGAATGCTACATTTATTTGCTGAATAAACTAAAAAATTTTAATGGATGTAATATGCTAAAAGTAAGGTAAACATTCACATATTTTCTACTTTTACAAAGTGAACTGACCTGAGATTGAACTTCAAAGTTAGTTTAAAAGGAAAATATGTCATGGGGTTCATGTGATGACACAATATTGTTTAATTTTGTGTTTCTGATTTTATCATACAACTGTTTGAATTTCTTAAGATTTCAGGCTAATTTTCTCAGGATAAGTGTCTCATTTCTTCTCTGGAGAAGTTTTAAAATCCAATTTTCTATAAGCAATTTGAATAATAGATTAAATGAATAAATAAAAAAAGTAAAGATGCTTCTAGATTTTTGCTACCAAAGAATAGATCTTAACCTGAAATAATTCACGTCAGACACCTTTAGGAACCAATTCAGTGTGAAGGAATGATTTGGATAGTGGAGAAAAGTGAGTCTAAGTACACTATGAGTTCAATATCATTTTTATAGTTTGATTTCATTAGCATATATAGTGCTAAAAGCTCTTCTTCATACATCTCAGAGCATTTGAAACTAGCAGTCCAGCTCCTTTCCTGGCTGGCCAATAATTTGGATGTGTGGAATATTGTACTCAAGCCAGCAACAGATGACATGTAACATAAATGTAGTGTGGTAGCATTCCTGAAATTTTAATGACTGATGACTCTAAACTAGAATTACACATGTTATACAAAGATGCTAACTGACTTTTCCTAAAGTTTCCATTAAAACAGGCTTGATATGAACTTTGGCTTCCTGGGCATGCCCTGATTAGTCTCTTATGTGTTGGCTGTAGCTAGGCTGAAATCACATTTCTGGCCAGTGGACTCCATCAGAGTTTGCTGGGGGGAAGCTCCAGACGTACTCTGGTGAGAACTTCAAGACTGCAAAGAATAGTTAGCTAATGTGTAGCTCACCTATTTTATGTCAGAAAGTGTTATCAGCAGGTTACGAGACTTGCGCAAGGTCAATGAGCTAGTAAGGAGTAGCCAGAATGTGAACCCAGGCAGTCTGGCTCCAGAGCGCACGCTCTTGTCACCACATTTTAGAGCCTGTAACTACCACATATCAGGGACTTAAGGAAAAACGTTACCAGGTCCCCTCTTCCCCCCCATAAAACGCTAGTTTGCTATGCAGTAGCCTCCAACGCCACATCTTTCAGGGGTTACACCTGCCTGATACAGTTCTTGCAATCTGTAAACTCCTAAGGAACAAAATCATGGCACAATTTGTCATGTGCATATTCTCACTTGGGTCCTTCTTTCCTTTTCTATATTTCAATACAAAAATAAAATGAGTAACGTGTAAGTTTGAAAGAGCAATGAAATGGAGTAAAATAATTTATATTCTTTTACTACCCTCACTCCCTGTATTTTCTGAAGTAGAGCTCTTCAAACTGGAGCATGTTCAAACTGGAACATTATTTTTATAATTTTGGTGTCTGGTGAAAAAACAACTAAAAAGTAGTAAAAAAAAAAAAGAATTGAGTGATTTTTTAGGATTGAACTTTTTCGGTGTTGTTAACACTTGAGCCATATTCTGGCCTCCTTGGCCACTTTATTAGGTTAGAGGAGATAGAATGATCATCAGATAACAATCAGTTATGGAAATTAATAAGCCCAGGTGGAGAGAAGTTCTGGGTGGGGAAGGAATACCACTTAACCAAACTTGTTTGGTTATTTGAGATTAGCCGTGAATAAGGGAATTTGTGGATTCAGCTGAGCTTTCTAAAAATAAAAAAAAATTTTTTTATTGGAGTATAGTTGATTTACCATGTTGTGTTAGTTTCTGCTGTACAGCAAAGTGAATCAGTCATACGTATACATATATGTATTCTCTTCTAGATTTCATTCCCTATAGGTCATTACAGTGCACCAAATAGAGTTCCCTGTGCTGTACAGTAGGTTCTTAACAGTTATCTTTTATATATAGTAGTGTGTATATGTCAATCACCATCTCCCAATTTATCCCCTGCTCCTTTCCCCCTTGGTAACCATAAGTCTGTTTTATATATCTGTAACTCTATTTCTGTCTTGTAAATAAGTTCATTTGTACCATTTTTTTTAATTCCACATATAAGTGATATCATACAATATTTGTCTTTCTCTGTGTGACTGACTTCACTGCATCTGAGCTTTTGAACACATGCCACTGGATGATACTTTCCACCTCAGTGTGCTCTTAGAACTTATGGAGTTGAAGGTTGGCAAATATGCTTCATCTCACGTGTCAGCTCTGATCAGTTAGTACTGGCTGCCTGAAGCTGTGTGTTGGAAAGATTGAGGCCAGTCTGAGCTCAGGGAGTAAGAATGTCACTAAGAGTGATGTCTGCCCTGAGTTCAGGCACAGGGAGGGAATGTCAGCAAGAGTGCCACGATTTGCCTGCCTTCATCTTATCTGACCCCTCATTTTAAGGAAAAGGGATGTAAGATCCAACCTGGTGAGGAAACTTGCCCAAGTCATGTCCTCAGACCAAGGCAGGAGACCTGAAGCCAATCAACTTACCAACCTGTGTTTATGTTCTCCATGGTACAATTTTGAGTTCTTATTCAGATATCATCTACACAATGATAAGTTTAAGGAAAAAAGTAATCATATTGGATCTTTTCTGTATACCCAGATATAATAAATATCTGGATGTTTGTTTGTGAGTCATCTAATTCCCTAGCTACAATTCCATATATGAAATGCTAACTGACAGAGTGCAGAATAAACAGAGTTCACAGACTGCTTTGCTTGTATACTGTATTTTTGCATTTTGAAAGTGAATTAAAATATCTTGAAGAGAGGGAATATACCTTTTTTCTTGCCCCAAGTTCCACCATTCACTATTGCCTTATATTCTGTTGGAATTTTGAATGTGCCTCTTCTATCATAAATGAAGAGATTCCAATTAAAAGCAAAAAACCAAAACCAAAACAAAACTTCCCAGCCTAGTGGTCATTTGAAATAAATGCCTAATTTTTTCTAAAAGTAACTATAAAAAAATTAACAAATTTTATTTTTTTAAGCATAAGTCATGTATTTCATCACAGTTCAAGTATTCTTGGAAGTGATAACTCCTGTTGGCTGAGGGAGGGGCTTCTCTTACCTACTTAATCAAAATGAATCTCAGGTTGAGAGACTCTTCAGAAAATGATATCTCTTCACTATAGAATCTATTACAATTTCAGCAAGAAATAACTTGATCACATTTGAACTAATAAGAACCCAAATGAGTTAATGGAAGCTCTCATTATCTAGTATTCTTCAAGCCTAGTATCTTATGCTTGGTAAGTACTTAAAATTTTATCTTTAGTTGTAAAATACTGTAAAAGAACTACCATATACAGATGAACCAATTGTTGACATTTTACACATTTGCTTTACCATTCTGTCCAGATAGATAGGTAGGTAGATAAATAGATTTTTTTCAGCCATTTGAAAATAGACTTTTACCCCTAAGTACTTCAGTAAGTATTTCTAATAAATAGAATATACACTTACATAACCAAAGTACAATTGCCAAAATCATGAAATTTAACATTGATACAACACTATTATCTAATTTGAGACCTTATTCAAATTTCATCAGTTGTCCCAATAATATATTTTGTAACTTTTTTGGTTTGCTTTTTTATGGTTCAAGATTGATCCAGGATTACTGCTGCATTTGGTTACCAGATCTCTTCGGTTTTTAACGTGGACCAGTTTCTCAGCCTTTCTTGTCTTTTATGATATTAACATTTTTGAAGAACACTGGACAGTTATTTTGTAGACTATCCCTCAGTTTGGATTTGTCTGTTATTTCCTCATGGCTAATTCAGGTTATGCATGTTCGGGCGGGAATATCACAGAAGTGATGTGTCCTTCTCAGTGTATCACATCAGGAGATGCACGGTGTCTGCTTGCCCCATTATTAATGTGAATTTGGATGGTTTAGTTAAGATGGGGTATATCCTCTTTGTTATTAGTAAGTGGTTTGTGAGAAGATACTTTGAAACTATGTAAATGTCATAGTTCTTTCACCACCTACTTGTGACACTCATTGATGATTCTTGCCTGAATCAGTTGGTACTTTGAGTTATAAAATGGCTATTTTTAAACTTTATCAACGCTTCTGCATTCATTAGTTGGCATTTTACTGCAAGAAAGAGCTTTTCTCTCTTCTTGTCCATTTATTTATTTACTTACTTATCTATCAAGCTGTTTATTTACTATGGATTCTTATCTTATTCAGTGGATTGTAGTCCATTACTGTCATTATTTATTTTGATACTCAGATTATCCCAGATTTAGTCAGAAGGAGCATTTTTAAGCTGACTTCTGTGCTCATTCAATATAAATAATGTTAAATAATATTCACATTATTTAACAACAAAAAAAAATGGGGGGTTGGTGTCAATACTTCTTTACTTTTTGGTGCATCAAAATGTTCCAGTTTCATCTTTGTTCTTTCCGTGCCCCGACTCTGAATCCCAAAGCCATTTTTCCAAGAAGTCCTGGTTCTTTTCATTGGGAAGTGTTATTTAAAAACCAGGATCTGAGTGTGCACATTGCTACTGTAGTATTATTGCTTCTGGGCCTTTCAGCAGCTGAGCTAGGAAATGTATGTACATGGTGAGTATATTGTACTCTATGCTTGGATTTTATTAAACATTAAGTAATTCCATTAAAATTATATCCATGTGAACTCTTCTTTTAAATGCCAGCTTGAAATAAACAACGCAAGTGAAGCAGATATTTAATACCTATTTGTTTGTCTGCTATCTTGGTATTAGAAGTATGGCATTAAACCATGTTTTAAATCAGTTTGTATTTGGTCCAATGTTCATAGTGTTTTTACCTTCCCAAGTAAGATCAATATTCCTGGGATTCCCAGAAGAACCTTTTCCTTTGACCACAATATGTGCAAGTCTCTGAAAAGCATCCCTTAGATAAAAGGGGAGATGAGAACACATACCCTCCCCCTTCTCCTATTTAAAGTGACCCTCAACTGTTTATTTAGGGAATAGAGTATGGCAAAGAAGAAAGCAGGTCAAGAAGAGAAAATGCCTGGTATTTTAATAATCAACCAACAATTCACTCCTAACCTAAGAGGACTCATTATCACCATATTTTTGGAAAGCAAATAAAATATCTTACTCATAGGTTTCCAGGTTATTTGGAGACTTTTCCACCAGATAACTGCTTGGCACGTATCCTTCATGCCTGTTAAACCGGAAATTAGTGTTTAGGTTAATATAGAACTAATTTTCACATCCCCATTTCATAAGTTTAATCAACTAAAAGTCATTTAAAGATGAAGCAGTCTCATGTTGTTTAGCATTTGGGATTAAACATTTTAAAATTTTCAAATAAAAGAATTGCTAAAAATAACCAGCTGTCCGTTAAATGCTGTATAGATTTTACTACTAAAATATGAACCATAATGAATAAGAAGTGGCTACTTTACTTTAAAAGTTCTGCTTGCTAATCTCTTCATTATGAAATTTCCTCTATTGGAAAAAGATTAATGTTGAGTCTCTATTTTCTATTAGGAAACATTCGTGTGTATGTAATAGTCAGTATTTTTTCCACTTTAGTGCTAGCATTTTATAGTTGGGAACAAAAATAATTAAAATATAAAGAATTATTTTCCAACCACAGGTCCCAAAAGATACTGCCAGTCGACCTTGTAAGCTTTTAATTTGAGACCTCTCTAATATTTTTTGTTAATTGAGCTCCTTCAAACATAAATGGTAAAACATGAGAAAGATAAAATCATGCTGGACTTGGGGTTGGGAGTTTCTTTTGAGAAGGAATAAATTGTGTATAAACAAAGACATATGGATCAAGAGACTAATAGAACATCAAAATACTTTACACTTGTGTGTAGCTTTGTACTTTTCAAAACACTATCTCATTCATTATTTCATTTAATACTGCAAGGTGAGAACAGCGTCTCCTTCACTCTCTAGGCCTCTGACTCCATACCTGTAAAATGAAGGACCTAAACTAGATTACACATAAAATCTCTCCAACCTCTGCAATTTATAAAAAGATATTTTATAACTTCTTGCTCTTTACTCCATCAAGTGTTTTAATTTTTTGTATAAGGCCATTTTTCAATCTAGTGATTCTGTTTAATGGGAATGTGTAATCTATTTCACAGAATTGTTTTGAGGAGTGAAGAAGTCAAGAATGATGATGCCAAATGTGGGATATCTCATATCTGGTACCCATCACTGACATTGCTAGTCAGTCATGGCATGCTTTCTTTGGAGAATTGAACATCCAGCCTCAGAATCATTCTTAACCCAGTGCTCAAGGTAGTCAGTGCCAACTGATGGGAGTCAAATTGTTCTTAAATCTGCTATTTCTTTTATGCCTTTCTTTTGGCCTTCCTTTCAATTATGTCTATTTTTGGCACACCATATGTTTACAATTATATTAATAGGTCAAATACTATTCTTGCTTTCATACAGAATAACTGTGGGGTATTTTTTTGTTTTTTTGTGTTTTTTTGTGTTTTTTTTTAAGCTCTTTATTGGAATAGACTGTGTTTTAATATGCTAACCAAAGCTGGGATATCTATAAAATGATGATAATTTTCTTCACTTGTGTGTGGATATAGAATTTACAAAGCCCTTTCACTTTCTTTATCTCAGTGATTTTCTCAGCACTCTGAGATGGAAAGCTGATGTTATTATCTGCATTCTACAGATAAGGAAATGGATTCACAGAAGTTAAGTGACTTTTCCAAAGTCCTATACAAAAAGAGCTGCTGATACTCAAGTCCAAGTCTCCTGTCTCCCCATCTTGCGTACTTTCCGCTGCACTGCACTATTACAAAGCGAACTTGGGAAATTCCTATATGCCGATTGGCCTCTGTGGTGTTCTCTTCAATGCCCTTTGAAGTTCGCAGTTGAACCTTTCCACAGGCCACTGACCGAAGGGTAAACTGTCATTTGGGGAAGTGAGATCTAGGATAAGAAATTTCCTGGCACGTTAGTTGTGCTAAAGAAACGTCTGTTGATTGAAGGGATGAATTTCTGAGTAAGTTCCTCTGGTGTTTGCAGAGCCAGGCAGTCTTGAACCTGTTTCCGATATGGGCCCCCCCATAATAGGCAAAAAGAAGATGATGTGACTGGTCTTGTTTGTTTCCCCAAATCAACTAGACAGGGAGGTTCCAGATGAGGGGCTTTGGGGTCTGTCTTGGCTAGCAAGCGACACTGCCTCCAGGACCACAGTTCTAGATCTAATCTTGTTTTACACCTCTCCCTCACTTCCCCTGCAGTGGAGGTGGTAAGGCTACTTAAAGAGAAGGTGTCTTGAAAATGTAAGTTTCACTTTTTACATGATACATGTAAAAAGTAAAGCCTTAACCCTAAAGATATTTGTGTACCTCTTTTTTTTACTCATCAGATTGTCTCCCCCCACCCCCGCTTTTTTTTTGTTAAGTTTAATGATACCCAGTGTTGGTACTCCAATACCCTGTTGGTGGGAATGTAAAATTTGGCAAAATTTTTGAGGGATTTATCTTTCAAAATTAGGATGTCACATAGTCTGACTCACCAGTTCCATTGTTAGAAATGTGAGACATATATCTTTTTCCCAAAGAAAAAAAATATTTTTTCAAAGAAATTTTTTTTCCCGAAAATACATGTATTTCGAAAGATTACCAAGATACATGAGTGGGAGCAATACAAGATCTTCACTGCAGCCTTGTTTGAAATAACAAAGCAAGCAACCTGGAAAGTCAATGTCCCACTATAAAATGTTGTCTAAATATTTATAATATATGCATACATTCTAAAACCATGCAGTTATTTAAAGAATAAGGTAGATTTGTATGTGCTGATATGACAATATCTCTGAGGTACTCATTAAAGGTTAAAAGCAAGGTGAAGACCAGAATGGATCACTTTAGTGCAAATGAAAAAAGGATGCATCTGTATATGTATAACTTTTTTGCCTAGGATGCACAAGTAATAATGAATACTTTTAGGACTGATGTGTGGGCAAATGGAGGGTACCTTATTTTTATGTATAGTTCTCCCTATTGTTAGTTAGTTTGTTTATAAAACATTGACTTAGGCTATCCAGATGTTGCAATGATGGAGTGTTTTTCTTTTTAAACTGTTTAAATTAATAATAACCTCACACCTTGAAAATGTTTAAACCCTTAATATTAATAAATATGTTAATTGCAGTGTTGTTAATATTTGCAAAGTATTAGAAACAACCTAAGCACCCAAGAAGGAAATTTGCTAAATTATGGTGCACTTTTATGTTGGACTTATGCAATCACTGAAATCGTCTTCTGGAGATGATCCTGGAGACTATTCCAGGGCATAGGTAAATACCACTGATATTTAAAGGAAAAAAATAAAGCCTTATTCTGATAACTTTAAACTAAGCACTAGTATCTAAGTCATATATATCCCAGAGTATTCTGAAGGTCAATAACAGTAATTTTCTTGTATTTCAGATCAGAGGAGGGGTCATAAGATTTTTTTCATTCAAAAGTCCCATAGTAGGCAAACTGTATTTGCACAACTTTCTTTTCTCCATAAATCATTTGGATGGCTAGTTCAAAGGCTGTTGGTTTAACTAAATCTTTATTATTTATTTCCTGATGGTTCTTAATGTAAACACCAATCTGCACCATCTATACACACCTTTTCCTTCCACCACAAATAAGACCCCCACGAGGGGATGTACCTTCAACCTCACTTAAACACTCAAGGACAATGGTGCTTTGTGGAACAGGTTGCCATTCTCCCAAACTGTGGATGTCAGTGAAAAACCCCAGGAGACGTTTACAAGAGTTTGGAGGCTGGGGGTGCTTGATGGGGGCGCAGGGAGCAAGTATAGCAAGTGACCGCCTCCCACTCACTTCTGAGAAGGAGGAAGACCCTTTCCAACTACTTCTTTCCTCCTCCTTCTGCCTCTGCTCTCCTCTCCTACCTAGCTCAGTGCCGTGGTCACTTTGAGAGAGGCAGGACAATCGTTCCAGTATTTTCTTTGTCCCCACCTCATCTCCAAAGCTGGGACAGCAACCATGAAGGCACCTTACCCATTCCTGTCCTGAACTCTCCACCAGTGAATCTCAGAACTGTCCAGCAGGTAGTACTCCTCATTGCGTTGCAGCGTGAGTTCCTGCGGATCATTTGTTTGGTAGTCATACAAGGCAATAACCAAGGTTTCTTCAGGTTCCCGAAGTGACCGCTGGAGGAGGAAGACAACAAAATCAAGCAAAGACGTAGAAAGGGGGTAAACTGTGGAGAAAGGTCAGTCCTGAGCTCTAACTTGCTCTTGGACCTATGCCAGGCCAGACACCAGTTCCTACAATCCATTACAGGTATTCGCTGAGGCCATTTGGCTTCCTTTAGTTGGCTTTCTTTATGAGTTAGGCTTACGGTGCTGAATAGGACACAAAGACATTCAGTACCTGGAATTCATCGCCCCTCTCATTCTACATGGTAAATTCTGACCCCGGTGAAGAGCTGTGCTTTTCACAAAAGCCTGCTTGTTTCTCTACACGAACCATGTCACAATTCACAGCCTCTCTGCCAGAAACATCACATTCTTGGCAAAGGTGATGCAGTCAACACTAAACCATTCAGTCCATGCTTTTCTGATGTTATTTGTGGGCTTGCCCAGATCCATAGCATCATAGACTATTGGAGCTGGAGGGCCTCTGAGAGATCATTTGATCCACTCTTTTGTTTAGAATAGGGAAACTGAGGCCCAGATGGAGAAATGGATTTGGCCAAGTTTAGCAATTGAATTAGCCTTATGCTTTCTCTACTGTATCATGTGGGGTCCCTTGTTCCTCTTGTGGGCTCTCTTGCCTGTGTCTCTACTTTTCAGTATGTTTCTTAGGAAGAGATATTGAAGACGTGAAGAGGAGACTGTAAAGTAAGCAGTCACGGGGGTTCAGGGTGGGCACACCTGCTACGGGTTGGCAGACTTTGTGAGATAGCAAATATAGGAAGAGATTGAGATTACTGGCTAGAATGAGATTTGGTGATCAAAAGTTCTCTGAGCACACTGAGGCATTTGGTGGCATAAAAATACTGGAGATTAAAAAAAAACATCCAGTTGCCATACGGATATAGTGTGTCATCCCAGCTGAGCCCAAATTGGAATTTGAAGTCAAGATTATCTGTGGAGCTTGTGTGGTGGTGTATTGGGTACTACAGATAAGAGTCGACGGGCCTGAGGCTCTCACCCTAAGAGCTAATGGAGGAAGGAGTTGTGTTCAAGGGCCCCTGAAGATACAGAAAGGATATGGTATGGTATTCGTCTCACTTTAGGCCCAACTGATTGATTAATTACTATCAAGAGAAAGGTCAGAGCAGGGTTCTCAAACCATGTGGAACCTTTCCATGGGGGCATTTTGGACATCTATGGCGGTGTTTTGAGTGCCACAAAGGTCGAGGTAAGCTACTAGCACTGGATGGGAGAGGCCAAGGATGCAAACTCTCTGTAGCATCCCACATCCTGTACAGCTTTTGAATGTCCTGTTAGACGTTCGTGTGGTGAGAAGCCTGCTTACAACAATAATGTACCATGACACTCTGAGCCTAGATCCTACCTCCACCCTCTGTGATGGCCTTGGTTTCCTAGGAAAGCAACCACCCTTTACAGTGAGGCAAGTTTACACTTTGCTTAGTTCAGAACTTGACCAGGAGTTGTTTGCTATTTTGGAAAATCATATCACAGATGGTAATACTGGTTTTGAGTCACCGATACTGCATTCTGTATCAGTTGCATTTGAGCTGCCAAATCCAACAAAATTCAAATATAAGAGCAAGTAACGCACGGTTTCATTACGTTGTCCAGTGTAGTCATGCCCCAATAGTTATGTATAGAAACATACATTATTTTGTATAAATTATTTTATTTCCTTGGTAAACATTATGGTTAGAATATTTATTGATTCTTTTAGAAAGTACATGTTTACATAAGTTGTATTATCTATTAATTTCCTTTCAGGATAATAAAGGGGGCTTTATGAAATACTTGTCAGAAAAAGAGAGTACTGGGTCTGCTAGGATTGGTCTGATATAACCGTGAGATTATAGTGAGAAAATGAAGGGATGGCATTTGGAGAAACTGAGACTCTGGTTTCCAAAAGGGCTCTTTGGGAGCCCAAGCGATAAGGCGAGTCACAGAGTGGGTGAGTGGTCCTGTCTGCTGGCCACTCTGCTGCAGGCCTCAGAATGGCCCTGGCTCCTGAGAGCTCACCTGACCCTGGCTGGGGAGAGCCCCCCCAGGCTGAGATGGGCCCTCCCAGGTAGGAGTGGTAGGGGTGGGGTGCCGCAGCAAGGAAGCCAGGCAGGCATGTTTCTGGGTGGCCCCTCAGGAAGCCCTTCTGGGTCGACGGGGAGGGGCCCCGAAGGAAGGGCTGAGTTCCTGTGTACATAGAGGGGCCAAGAGTGAAACATGACCTCATTTGCAGCCACAGGCTAGAGAGGCCTGGAATTGCCTGTTACTCTGATTACGGATGGTCTCTATCCTGACCAAAAACAGCCACCCTCAACCCACTGGAGGACTGACCCCTTCGCTAGTCCCTCTCACACCAAGTGTCAGGCCTGTCAGCTCAGACCAGATTAAAAGTACAGCTTCTCTAGATGCCAACTCAAGATGCTATCACCAATTAGAGGACAGAAAAGAGAGGTGAGGGGAGAAGTGAATTCAAGTAATTCAGGATAAAAGAAATGTTGCTGTGGATGTTAGGTGTGTGGTTGAAGCTACAACCGTGATTCCAAAGCCCTGTGGTTGGAGTGCTAGAGCAGGACAGAGGCTGCTTCTCTAAGAAGTCAAAAGCCAAGTGGTGGCGTCCTAGGGGAGCTGGATCGGCCCTATTTTCTGACTTTCACCTTCACTGATAGTGAAACCCAGACAGGCGCAAACCAGTCTAAGTTGCGGAGGAGTGGGTGGTTTTAGGGGGGACTGTGGGGGGCACCACCCACAAGTGAGGGCAGTGGGATTCCAAACATGGTTTCAAGGGTTATGGTGAAACAGTCCTTAGAAGATGAATGAAATGAAAGGGAAAAGAGCTCCCTTTCTGCTACAATTTCCGCATACTTGTTGGGAGGGAAGGGCTGACAACAGATCTAAAATCCAGCCTGGTTTTGAGCGATGTAGGAGAATCAGTAGGTTTTGGAATAAGGGGCAGTTTCTCAAATATGGCTATTGGTGCTGATGTTCCCATAAAATGAGGGCTTAGGCTGATCTTTCTTTTTTTTTTCTTTTTCTTGTCTTCTTGAGTAAATAGCTTCCCGAGAGTTGACCTGATATCACCTAAGTCTTGTGAGTCAGTATATTAGACCAGTGTTTCTCAAACTCCAGTGTGCCTCAGAACCATCTGGAAATTTATTAAAATGCGGATTAGTATGCTCCTTCCCTAGGGTTTTGGACGTAGTAAGTCTGAGGTGGGGCCTGAGAATTTGCCTTTCTAACCAGCTCCCAGGTGATGCTGATGCTTCTGGTCTGTGAACCACACTTTTGAGAACCACCACTCAAGTTAAAGACCACCACACCAGAAACTGCATCCTACTAGCTTGACTACTACGTTACTAAATGGCCTTGGAAAGACCTTCTCGTGAGACTTGCTCTCCCAAGCTTTCACATGAGAATAAAACTATAACCCTCTGAAGTGGCTAGAGCAGACAGTGAGTTTTGAAATAGCTGGTAAAACTGTGGATGTGCTTTGAAGAATCAAACGTATTCCCAAATGTATGCTGCCAAAATGCTTGTATGTCCAAGGATGGAGTCCATAGGGCCGATGGGAAACACGGGTGGGACCGCGCCAGAGCAGCAGCCCGCAGCGCCGCACGCCCACTTCACCCGGACCTCGCGCCCTCACTCACCCTGTTGTCTTCGGGAGTAGGAGGAAGAGGCTTCTTTGAAGCTGAAACGAGAAAAACAGAAAAAGAATATGGGCATGAAACCAAATATGCCCAACTAAAGGTGAGCGGCCGGGGGCTTTTCAGAGAAAAGGGGCCCCGAAAAGAACAGCATGGGGAGAGGAAGAGACACAGGGCCCAGGTTTTATCTCTTTCAGCCTGCTCGTTCGCGATCTTGTTTTCCAGGCGACACCAGAGACGTCCGAAGCCAGTATCTGGGCCCCTCTCCCTGTATCCCCAGGAAGAGCCTAGCCCAAAGGGGCTGACAGTGGGTCTCAGTGTGTGTCCTTCCCAGTGGGCACACAGCCTTCTGTGAAGGCATCTCCACCTGCTAAACCAGTACTTGGAATTGATGACTCAGGGGGACGGTGACTCACTGGTTTCCTGATGCCCCTGTGGGCTTGAGGAGGGGGTGGATGAAGTGAGTGGTCGTTGTGCTGCTTTTTAAGAGGGCTGGAATCCACTTTCAGTTATCTTAAGGCCTCAGAGTGTTTGTTCTTGCTGACTCCCCAAACAACACCCCAACACCCCTCTCTGTTTATCTCTTTGTGTCTCCATGTCTCCTTTTATCTCTCTCTCTTTCTTCTTTCCTCTTTTCTCTTCTCTTCTTTCTTTCCCTTTCCCTCTCTCTTTCCTGTATCTCTTCATCTGTGTCTCTCAGTATTTCTCCTTTGAGGCACTAAAAAAAAGTCAAGCCTGAAATCAGTGGACCAAAGTTGTGTGTCTGTGTGTCTGGGAGGATATGTGGTATGGGAGGCAGTGTCTAGGCTTCCGCTCAAAGACTTCTTTAACAATTAGAGGACTTCCCTGGTGGCACAGTGGTTAAGAATTTGCCTGCCAATGCAGGGGACACAGGTTTGATCCCTGCTCCAGGAAGATTCCACATGCCGTGGAGCAGCTAAGCCCGTGCACCACAACTATTGAGCCTGCACTCTAGAGCCCGTGAGCCAAACTATCGAGCCCACGTGCCGCAACTACTGAAGCCCATGTGCACCTAGAGCCCATGCTCCACAACAAGAGAAGCCACTGCAATGAGGAGCCTGCACACCACAATGAAAAGTAGCTCTCCCTTGCTGCAACTAGGAGAAGCCTGTGTGCAGCAACAAAGACCCAATGCAGCCAACAAATAAATAAATTAATTAATTAATTAAAAAAAACAATTAGAGATAAACAGGGAGTGGGTTGCATCTACAGGCAGTGAGCGCCTCATCTCTGAAGGAGGTTGACTTGGAGTTGAGCAGCCTCTTCCTTTAACCCCAGGAAGAGGGAGGTGGTCAGAGGAGATTCACACATTGACACTGGAGCCCAGCCCCTTGTGCTAACGCCTTAAGCAAGGGCAGGCTGGGGTACTGGGTGTGCAATTAACAGAGAAGATGGACATTGAGCATTCCCTCTCAAGAAAGAGAGCCTGGTCTCTCTTCTTCCTCTGGCCTTGCTCTTGCCTTTCGTCCTCCCTCTCTGTGTGAAGTGTGTGTGTGGCGAGATCGGGGCCAGTTCTGGTTGCAGGCATAGGTGCTGCAGTGGGTTGGGTATAGCAGAGTCCGTTTTAAACTCAACCACCTCTGCTACTTCCCAGACAGACACACACATGCTATCTCAGCTGCAGATTCTTCTGTCCACAAATAAGAAAGACTAGTAGACACAATTACCATTTATTGAGAGCTCACTAAGTGCCAGCAGCTGTGCTAAGAGCTTTCCCCACCCCCACTGAGTCTCCCAACAACTCCACAAAGTAGCTACTTACTGTCATAATCCCCATCTTACCCATAAGGAAACTGGCACAGAGACTCAGAAAGGTTAAGTAACATATATGAAGTCACAGAGCAAGGATGTGAAGGGGCTGGTACTCACACCAGGTGTTTTTCATCCCGAAGGCCTGTGCTCTTAGACCCTGCATTGTACATGTGCCCGACACTGGGAATTCTACAGGCCTTCACTCAGAGTAGATGATCGTGTGCTGTGTGCACAGTGCCGTGTGCTTCTTGAAAACTCTGCTCTCAATTCTGTGAAAACTATGGTGCATGAGGTTACTCAAACCAAGTCAAAAGAAGGGAAAATGAGGACAGTCTCCGATGAGGAGATGGCGGTAAGTTGCAACTCAAAAGCAGGACCATTAGAAGCGTGCAGTGGTTAGACCCTGGCTCCATGTGGGGAGGAGCTTAGCATGACCAGCCCTGCCCCAGCGAGTCAGTCAGATGTTCCTCACACCTCCATCATGTGTGTACCACTCAGTGGAGGGAAAAACTGTCCGCTCTGGAGAGGAACAGCCACTACGTGCGTGGTGAAAATTGCAGAATGGAAACAGATTCAAAGAATTTCAGAGTTGGGAGTGGGCTTAGAGAATATTTCATCTTAGAACCCTTAAAATTTCCCCTTCCTTTTTAGAGATGAGGATATTAGGGTCCTTAATGGCCAAGTGACCCATCCAAGGGCCTACAGCAAGGTGCTAGCAGGAATTTGAAGACCACTCTGGCCTTCGAAAGGGCTTTCAGGCAAGCCCACACCATCCTGTTCTCGTGGTTGATTCCACCCCTATAAAACCTTCTATTTCTTTTTCATTAGATACTAGCCTTCATGAATATGGTCCACAGGGCTAGTGCAAGGAATCCCTGACCTCTAAAACTAGGTAAATATTCTTCTAGGCCGAAGGACGGGTAACCTTGAACTTTCTCTCCCAAGGTGGAGGGTGAGAAGTAGTGGTTTTTAAAGTGGCACTAAGAGGGGCTGCAACTCAGGAAGCCGCAGAAAACTCAGCCACGTGTTACAGTTAGCACATCCGCCTTGGGCTGTCAATCTGAGCTATTAGGTTCAGTGCGAAAAAGAAACTGACGGATGAGAAAAGTTAAGTAGGGTAAGAGAGGTTGAGGGGAGGAGGCGATGGGAGAAAACAAGCCATTCGATCCATCGCTCCTAGTCAACAGTGGCGGTGCAGAGCGCTTCCTCCCTGTGTGACCTTGAGCACGTGCAAGTCCTCAAGCCTCCTATTCCTTGAACATCACGCCATCCACCCCAGATGGTTGTGAGGAATGGGCGTGTAATGCTCGTGAAAGTGCATCAGAGTGGAATTGCCCGTCACTGGAGGTTCAGGTCCCACAGTCATCACATAAATTAAAATCCATTTACACACCAATCCCTAGGACCTGGGCCTTCGACCTCAAAGGCCAAAGAACAACCTTTCTTGTTTTCACTGTGCATTTAGGCTGTGGCCTCCTTTTCTCTGAGACCATGGAGGTCAAGGGCAAGTAAGTAGAGATGGGGAGAAGCCACATTGTAAAATAAGCAGTTTTTTTTGTTTTACTTTCTGCCCCCTCCAAGCGTATAGAGTTCAGCTTGTGTAATTAACTGCATGTGTGATATGATGCCACTATAATAGATCATATTATATATCTCTAGGGATGTCACTACAACCTCAGATTTGAGTAGACTGTACCACTCAAATTTCCTAACTTGAAGGTATAGCGATGGCTCTCAAATTTTACTGAGCACACAGATCTCCTGGGGATCTTGTTAAAATACAAATTCGTATCCCGTAGACCTAGGAGAGGGCCTAGAATTTGCATTTCTAACAAGCTTCCAGGTGATGCTGGTGCCTCTGGTCTAAGAACCACACTTTGAGTAGCAAGGAGTTAAAAAGACATCAGCCTTGAGATGAAAAAACATCATCAGGATGGTGGTAGAGGCAGATGATTGCCTTCTGAAAATTTTGAAAATGTGGAAGTTTGCATTCAATCCTGGACACCCCTGGTGAAGGGAAGCAAAGAGCCTGTCCTTCCTAGAGAGGTCATCCTTGTACAGAGAAGAAAAGGAATTCACAGTCACTTACCATTCTTGGTGGGATCGTACTGGGCACAGCCCACTGCCAGCTTCTCCAGCTGAGCACAGCACAGCCATCTCCCGTCCATCCAGAAATTAGGGTGATACTTGGGCACCAAACTGTTGTTATTCCTGGTTTCTGAAAAGGGTTGACACCGGCAGAATTGTTATTTCCAGGTCAGTCTCTCAAGGGCCAACTTTGTAATTCCTTGAGATTGGACCCTGCTGTGTGAGCTTGCATGAGTATTGCCTAGAATAGTCAGAAAAATGGCCTTTTTTTCCCGGGCATATACATTTATGGAGAGTATACTGAATTTAAGCGTCAGCAGATCTGGCTTCTTGTCTGGCTCTGCGTTGGGTTGGTTTTGTGTCCTTAGGTTTGGCAAAACCCTCATCTGAGCCCCAGTTCCCACTGTGCCAGGAGGTTGTTAGACTGGGTCCGTGGGCCCCACAGAAGTGCCTTAGGGAACTTAGGGAAGGCTGAGTAGGTGGGATCCTCACCACCCCATCTCTCCCACCTTCAACCATAGCAACGTTGCTTTTATCCCTTCTAGACCTGTGGCTTTAAAGTCAGATTTTGGTACAGGAATGAAGAGGCTTTCTTGCTGACAAAAAAAAAAAAAAAAAAAAGTATAAAAAAATGGAGAACTAGACAGATGATCTCTAATGCTCCTTTCCGCTTTAGCATCCTGTGAGTAAAACCCTTTCACCCACGGAGAATGGCCAATGAGCACAGTTGGGTCCCTTTTGGTTACTTTGTACTTTAATGTTTGTTCGGTGCCTGTGGTTGTTAAACATGAGAGCACTTCCCAGTTTATCTGGCACTTGCCATTTGGGACTCGCAACAACCTTGGAAGAAGATAAGACTTGTATATTTATTCTCGTTTTTCAGATAGAGGCATCGTGACTCCCGAGATTTCAAATGGCCTGCCTACCCTCAGTCCCCACAGCTACCTAGAGTAATATTTGAACCCAGTTCTCCTGCAAATCCAGGGCTTCAGGCTAAATGACAATAAGAGTAATATGGATTGAGTGCTTTCTTTGGGTATGATTGCAAGTGTCTGACACATCCTCTTTTAATTCTCACAATAACCCTATGACTGCCTGTTACTAGTCAGAATTTATAGCTGAGGAAATGGAGACACTGAAAAGTCAAGGAATTTGCCCAAGGTCACACACTAATAATTGGCTGGAATTTTCTCCTTAGCCACCTGGCTCCACCTGTTACTTACGTAAACGCTGTGCTGGTTCTGAGTACGCTGTCGGGACAGCAAGCCCTAAAAAGTACCCTCACGATGATCTGAAAACCTTTAAGGCTAGTTGATACTTGTTGGGTGCTGACTACGGGCCTGCCTAGTTCCAAGGGCCTTACTCTTAGCAGCTCTGAAGGAAGGTGCTTTTTAAAAAATTATTCATTAAAGTATAGTTGACTTACAATATTAGTTTCAGGTGCACAATAGCGATTCATTATTTTTATAGATTACATAGCAAAGTTATTATAAAATAGGGACTATGTTCCCTGTGCTGTGCGTTACATTCCTGTGAATGTATTTATCTTCTGTGACTTATTTATCTTATGACTGGTAGTTTGTACCTCTTAATCCCCTGCGTCTATTTTGCCCCTTTTCCCACCCCTCTCTCCTCGGGAGACCGTTAGTTTGTCTCTGTGTATGTGAGTCTGTTTCTGTTTTGTTGTACTCATTTGCTTTATTTCTTAGATTCCACGTATAAGTGAAAACATATTGCATCTGACTTCTTTTACTTAGCATACTACCAGGAGGCAGGTACTGTTATTGTTATTCCCTCTTCCTCCCCTTGTTAAAACGATGGGGAACCCGAAGCACAGAGCAGTTAAGGAAGTTGCCCAGGCACACACGGCTAGTGAGTGGCAGAGCCAGGATTCAAACCCAGGTCATCCAACTCGAGGGCCCGCGCTCTTATTCTTCATACTATATGAGGAGTCAGCAGACTTTTTCTTAAAGGGCCAGATAGGTTTTGCTCACCAGGAGGCATAATTGATATATCCATATTATGGAGGTACTTACATAACCCTTTAAAATAGAACCATTAAAAATATGAGAAACAGATAGGTGATGACTTACAGGACTGGGATAGGGAGGCTGGGAGGGAGTCGTGGGAGGGAGGGGATATGGGGATATATGTATAAATACAACTGATTCACTTTGTTGTACAGCAAAAACTGGCACAACAGTGTAAAGCAATTATATTCCAATAAAGAGTTTAAAAGATATTAAAAACATCCTTATCTCAGAGCCTTACAAAAACAGGTGGCAAGCAAGAGTTGCCGGACCCTGTACTATACTGGTTGTTGCCCAAGTTGAAAACTTGGGACCCTCCAGCAACACCGAAAGGAAGAAATGTTTGACCATCAGCCACCCTTTATTCCATCGTGGAACTCAAGCCTTCGAGAGGATCTAGGGGTCTCAGGGATTCAATCGCAAAGGAGGTTAATTACCTTCTTTAAGGGCCAGCACCCAGCGCTGCCGGCTCTCACGGTCTGGAGCAAACACATACAGGAGGTAGTTGTCATGCACAACCTGGAGACATAGAGAGTTCAAGGTGAGCGGTACAGCTGGAGATGGATGACTGACAGCAGGCCCATCTGGCTTACCGGGCTGAGAGTGGGGTCTCAGGCTGTTGTCAGAAAGGCAAACATCTGGGTGATTCGGGGACTGGTGTCCTTTTTATCCAGATGTTTGGATGCTGTGCATATACAGGGTAAAACTCCCAGCTCATCTTCAAATACATGTCACCAGTATGCCATCACTAAATTAAAATAGCTGGAGAAAAGTGTTCTCCACTTAACTAGACAGCACTTTTATTTCTCATGTTAAAAAAAATTCTGGCCTATGAAAGAGTAAGGTATTTGATGATAAATATATAATCGAGATTTTTTTTTTAGGCTTCTTATTTTGAAATAATATAAGACACCCAAGAATTTCCAAAGAGAGTACAGAGTTCTTGTATACTTTTCACTCACATTTCTCCAATGATAACATCTTACATAACAAAGTACGTTTTTAAAACCAGGAAGTTGACACTGGTCCAATACTATTAACTGTACTACAGATCTTTGGATTTCACCAGGTTTTTTTTTTTCATGCACTCATTTGTAACTGGAATTTTAATGATGGGAAAAATATGTGTTACTCCTTTTGCTTTCAGTACTAAAAATTCCAACTTGTGGAGGTCACCTTTCCAGTAGGAAAAAAGCCCTTTTCTATGCCACATTAAAAAAAAAATGGAATATTAACTCCACAGACCAGGATGTGCAAGAAGATATCCACTCTTTCAGAACCATAAATGTCAAGAGCAGTAACAAGATTTAGATGAGGTCATGACCTGAAGACTAACTATACTCTCCACCAGCTCTGCCCAATAGAATTTTCTGCACTGATGGAAATGTTCTGAAATCTGTGCTGTCCAATAAATTAGCCACTAGCCACATGTGGCTATTAAAGATGTGAAATGTTTATTCATTGAATGTGGCTTAGTGTGACTCAGGAGCTGATTAATATTGTGTAATTTAAATTAATTTACATTAAATGTAAACATCCACATGTGGCTAGTAGCTACTGTATTGGACAGCACAACTCTAGACACTTCTCAGGTTATAAAATCTGAGTCTTTTTACTCCAGAACCTCCAAGCAATTTATAACCAAGGCTTATAATCTGTTGTCCCAAATCATGAGTAATCTGCACTTATGGAATGTTAGGCTTGGGCCATTGATATTTTTTTTCCTCCCCCCAGGAGTAGAGTAATTAGGGCTTTCCTTGAGGTAGGGAAGACATGGGGGAAAGGGAAGTGAATGACACCTTTTTCAAGATTTTGTGATTTATCTTTAATGAATGAATGCATCATTGACTGAAAAAACACAGCAGATTTCTTCTGGGCTTGGTCTAAGTTCTAACCCTGGAACAGTCACCTCTGTCCCACCTTCTCGTACAATGACTGAGCATTTCAACCATCATTCAAGGAATGGGGAACTAGCCCCTTGGCCTGATGGACTTACCTGAAATGGGTATTTATAGTGGCAGGGGATGATAATGTCACTTTTCACAATCTCGACACACTTGATTCGGGAGAGTTCGATGGAACCCTTCAAAGTGCGCTTTTTCTGTGGGGAGAAAAAGCACATTCTACTTAAGGAAGAAGGAAGACAATAGTTTTGTCCAGGCTGCTTCTAGAAATCCATTACTAGAAAAGATCCATTGTAAACCAGCCCTCCAAACATCCAGAAGCTGCTTCTTGGCCCTGAGTGCTTGAGAAGGAAACTCTGAGCAGACTCCTGGGAGAACACATTATTTGCATCGTCTTTTTGATGGAGTGACTGACTTCCATTCATTGAGCCTCTGTGTCTTATATCCCAGTGACCTGTGACAAACAGCAGCCTTTGCTGAACGTATAGCTGGAATGAGTAGTGCAATCTATGGGAAACCACACGTGCCAGTATTTTCTGCTTTGTGCCTGCCCGTGGCCTTATTAGCATAGTCAGTGGGCTCAGACCTGATCTGCTTGGTGGCAGATACCTTTAGCAGCACCTTCCTTTTCTACATCTGCCTTCTCTGTGTTCCTTAGTTATCCATGGTCCCACAGTGGCACCCCGTAGGACATTCCTGACTCTGCTCTATAACTATCCCTTCTCCACAGCCCCATCAAATTTTACGGGCCCCATGCCTCATTTCCTTGGAAGCTTGCTAGATGTATTCTTTGATAACTAATTCACATGATGGTCTTCATGATTTATAACCATGTTACATGTTACCCATTTCTAAAGGTCCTTGTCCTTGGATCCCAGGGGATGTTAGGTTGGTAGACCATCAGGCTTCACGGAAGGCTAGTTAGGGAAAAGCTTTTGGAAAGCAGGAGACTTTCACAGGTGCCTAGAATTAGGCTTCCATTGAGAATAGAGTTTAATTCAGTTATGGAACCAGTTGCAAAACACATATAGCTGATTCTTAAGAAAGAGGTAGCACAAATGCTGGTGAATTGGGCACAAGGTTGGAAAGGGCTAGGGACAAAGCTGGGCTCTGTCTCTAACCAGATCTGTGACCTTGGGTCATTCACCCAACCTCCCTGAACTTCAGTTTCCACGTCTGAGAAGTGAGGATAATAATGCCTACCCTTTAAGTGTTGATTGCAGAATAAAATGGGAATATGTAAACAAATTACCTGGCTTATGACAGATGCCCTCAATAAAGGGTACTCTCCCAATGAAAGAGGTTAAAGAAGTCCTAACTATAGCAAAAGAGTTGTGATATATGAGGGCACTTGGTGGGTATTTGGGAAGCTATAACATCATCAAGTTCTCCAGGAGTGAGCTTAGGCTTTATTTATCACGTTTTGATACTCAGCCTAAACTGAGATGAAAAAGGTCAACATGTGAGATGTACTCTCTATCAAATACAGAGAAGTTCTGTGGTATTTATTTTTTTAATTTTCTTTCTGAAAACTAATTTATTCATTTTTGAAAGTACGAAATCTATCCATGTGCATTGTAACAAATAAAATAACATGGAGGGGCTTCCCTGGTGGCGCAGTGGTTGAGTCTGCCTGCCAGTGCAGGGGACATGGGTTAGACCCCTGGGCTGGGGAGATCCCACATGCCGCGGAGCAGCTGAGCCCGTGTACCACAACGACTGAGCCTGCGCTCTGGAGCCCGTGTGCTGAAACTACTGAAGCCCACGCACCTGGAGCCTGTGCTCCACAACAAGAGACGCCACCACAATGAGAAGCCCAGGCACCTCAATGAAGAGTAGCCCCCACTCTCCACAACTAGAGAAAGCCCGTGCGCAGCAACGAAGATCCAACACACCCAAAAATAAATAAATAAATAAATAATAAATAAATAAATAAAACAATATGGAGATATGTGAAGAAAATATGTCTGGTATTTTAGTATCCTATCCTTCTCCACAACTCTGAGCTAGCCAAGGATAACCATCTGGAATGTATTTATCTTTCCCACACATAGAAACAAAAATGAGCATCTCCACATAGTGGTCTCCAACGTGCTTTTGTAATCTCAGGATGTATTAAGAGGTCAGTCTTCCCTCAAAAACCTATGAAAACATGTGCCCTTTGGACACAAACTATCTTCCCATTTAGAGGTTTCCATAGCTAGAAATACGTGCCCTGATCTTGCCCATAGTCATAGTCTCCGAAATGGGTAATCTGTTTTCAGAGGCAGAAGAGCACAAGAGAGCTGCCTTCTCAAAAACCATCTGCAGCTACAGGTGGTAAACAAGGAGTCTGAGCTTTGAGGTTATCTTGGTTTTCGACCTCTGTTGGGTTATTTCCTTAGTAGTGTATGTAGTAAAATGCACAGTAACATGACAGCTCTGTTTGCAGACATTTTGTTGCTCGAACCCACTAGGTCCTGCATTCTTGAGGGCAGAGATCAGGACATCAGTTACCGTATCCCCCAAGCCTATCACAGTGGCTGGTCCACAACGGGTGCCCATTTAGGATGTTATAAACGAAGGGCGCCAAGTTGGAACACAGCTTGAATAGTCTCAATCAGACTTAAGGTAATGCGTATAGCCATTCAGGAATATTTATCGAGGGCCAGCTCTGAGCCAGGGGCTGTTCTGCATGCACGAAATAGAGACGTGAACACGGTAGTCTTTCTCATGGAGCTCTAGTCTAATTGGGAAGGCAGACGATATAAACAAGCGCTCTAAGGAGCATAGGACAGGTTGATGTGGTCAGCAGTGGTCAGAAAGTAGGCCTCACTGGAGAGAGGGCATTTGAGAAGAGATTAGAAAGTCAAAAAAGGAGCCAGATAGGAGAAGGTCTGGGTGTGTGAGCACCGAGGTAGAATAAACAGCAAGAGCAAAAGCCCTCGGGTAGAAACATTCTGGATAAGCATCAGTTGTGAATAGCCTGGGATCATCATAATCGGGGCATCAAGTGGACATAAATAGTAACTGGAGTTGCTAATAAGGATACAGATTCTACGTGAAGTTCTGAAGCAGCGCTAACCCACAGAAACATGTGAGACGTATATGGAATTTAAAATTTTCTAGCAGTCACACTAAAAATAGCAAAAGGAAACAAGTACAATTAACTTTAAGAACAGTATTTTGTTAACCCAATATTTCTGAGTACGATCATTTTCCCACATAATTGACATAAGAAATTGAGACCTATTACTTTTAAGGACTAAATCTTTGAAATCGTGTATTTCAGAAGACATCTCAATTTGGATTCTCCACATTGCAAATGATCAATGGCCACACATGACTGGTGGCTTCCTTATGAGACAGTGTGGCTTCAAGATTTCCAAGAAAGATTTCTCTAAGCTCAGATGATCTCCTTTGACTTAATATTCGTTGAGTTCCAACATGGATTTTCAGAGACCATCCGGTGAGCCTTCTGTTGAAATGGAGCTCATGTTCCATCATCAAAGCTCACTGTCAGTCCCAAAGGAGTGATCAGGTTTCCCCCTCGCAATCCATCCTGCTTGGTCAGCCTCTCTGATATCCTGAGGCCAGTTGTCCCCAGATCTCCAAAGATCTGCCATGTGGTAAAGAGCAGGGTCATTGTGCCTTCCCTGAGCTGGGCACGGGGGACAGCGGGTCAGCGAGCTAAACACAGCTTCGTCTCTGGGAGATCGTGACTGCCTGTAATCATCCCAAACAACTGTGCTATTTCTGAAAAATGCCAGCATAGAACCTTCCAAGGAAACCACACAAAAGCCACAAGAGAAAGATGGACACCAAGTAAAGCAGGCCCTCATTCTTCCTCGCTATTCCGTGGGTACCCCTCAGGGTGAAAATCATAGAACTTCACTTGGCCTTGTCTCTTTTCTTGGCCACATTCGAAGCGGTCCTCATGTTCCAAAGCTTTACCCTGGACGTCTGACATGTGTCAAACACAATCCAGGAAGATGCTGATGCCCACATGTTTGTACAAGGCAAGCTTGTGCAAGCGACTTTCGTATCGCCTTTCTTTTTGTTAATCGTATATCGTGTGAAATAGAATTTTGGATTGCGACTTTCAAAGAGGGACAGGAAAAAACAAAAGTTAACAGTTGGGAGCATTTCCTATACTTCAGGCACTCCTCTCATTTCATCACGATCCTACAGAGTATTCTTCTCCCATTTTGCAGGTGAGGACATTGAGGTTTAGAGGGGCCACATCTCTTTATAAGTGAGGATACAAGCTCAACTCCGAGACTCCAGAGCCTGGGTGCTTAATGACTGCTTCATGGCTTTGCACCTGCCCCAACTTAATACAGGAAACTTTCATTCCCCAAACCCAATGCTGACCAATCAATTGCATGACCGATTTCTCCAAGCCATGACCCAGCGATTTGTTTCTGCTTCGTATGGGCGTGCAGTACTTATGCTGGATTTCAAAGGGGGAACAGAGAACTCCCGCTTCACTCCTATGTCGGCTCCTTGGCTTCTCAGCTAGTCCAGCAAATATATCAGTAAGAAGCTATGTGTTAGTTACCCTTGAAAGACCATCCCCACCCTTCTGAAAAACAGCAGAACTTCAGCTTTTTCCTCCAGTGAGGCTGAGTGGGACAGAAATGGAACTCTCGCATCAGGCAGACCCACGACTGCCGGACCAGCTGTGCAACCTCAAGCAAGGGTCTCAACTTCTCAGTTGCCTTGTTTTTTTCAAGTGCAAATAATAACAGTCCCTGAATCATTGGGTTAACTTAGAGGATTTAAAAGAACTACCTAAACCTACTAGCAAGAGAAAATCATTCAAATGATAAACCAACCACTCGAGTGTTATTTCCTTTCCTCTCCTTCTCCAAATGTGCCCATAGAACGAGACCGCACTCTCTTGTCTTTATGTGTCCACATTTTCTTTGGGGATTTTCTTTCAGGCAAATATGTAACTGGGAACCACCATTTGGGAGGACAACATTAATATTTAAGTGGTGATCCTGGTGATTTTGACATTGTGGAGTTATTTGTTTACTTTGCCCATTATTTGTAAAATCAGGGCAAAACCTTGAAAGCGGCCTTTTGCCTGGTCTTCCCAGCTGTGTCACATTTGCTCTCATTATAGCAAATGTGAGGACTTTAGCTCTCTGCTTCCCTTCCCCCTCACCCGTCAAAACCTCCCCAAAATAGTCATTCACCTAAGGTTTAACGTCCTGATAGCTTAAGGCTTGGCTTGTTTCGCAGGAGGATTAGGACAGATATTAGAGACTTAAACCTAGAGGGAGATTTGATAATCAAATTTCAGACATCAGCTGGAAGAGTGTTTTAAGGAACCAGTATTTTTCAAAGGGGAGTGTTGTGTTTAAGACTTTCTCGGATCACACTGTAAAAGGAGCCACATGTTGCCTTCATCAGAGTTTCTTCAAGATTCGGAAATCTTTTTGATGATTTTAACCAGGTATTTTGAATATCTTGTTCATTGCGTCTTCTGGGGTGTGGTACAGCCAGCCGTTGCACCAATCTGGAGTGTCACAATGATCAATCGCAATAAAAACTGATGTCATGTGAAGTGACTTCAGTGACTGACTTGGGGATTGCTTCCCCCACCCTAACGGAACGTGTACTATCAGTTCTAAGACTGGTTTTAGGGGCTTTCCTGGATTCTAGTTCCATCGCCTCTGTAAAACATGCTGGAGGGAACCCATGGGTTCCCTCCCAGTCTCCCAATGCAGCTTTCTGTCTCTTTTGACAGAGAACCCTTATGCTGCAGGGGGCACAAGCAGAGAGTTGGAACTTGGAAAAGTCATGGTTTGAATCCCGAAGAGAACAAGTAATATTAGGCAAGTTGTATTAGTTCTCTGGGCTTAGTTCTCTTAGGTCTTCTCAATCGTTTAGTACTTGGGGAGTAATTGGGATGTTGCTGACAGCTGCAACTCAGGGTTATAATGACCCGAGCTACTTGGTACCTGATAAAGATGTGATCTTTGCTGTCTCAATGGAAAAAGCAGCGTCTTTTGGAACACCAGTGTAATTTGTAATTAGCTGTCGCTGGTTCTTCCCTCTCCCAGCTCATCTTCACCTGGACCTACCCCCACTAAACTTCAAAGTTCTGGGAAGACCTGGAGCTAAGGTAGCATGTTTTGAGACTCCTGGACTGACTTAAAGCCAGGAAACTATGATCCATCCCACACCTGCCTTCTTTTCTTTCCACAGGACCTTTTAGTCATGGCTGAACCAGAGCCAGCTGGCTTTCCTCCCCTCAGCCTTTCACACTGTGGTTTATGATGAGGCTGGTTGTGCTGTGGGGAAAACACTCAAGCGTCCCTTAAAGTCTGCCCTCTTGTTAGTAGTAACACCCTGACTCGCTGAAAATAAAAGGATTTTACCCACCCTTTTCCCATCTCCCCGCAAAAACAAAAAAACAAGGAGAAAGAAAGAAAAGAAACAGGACTATACTCTCATACAGTTTCCAGACACAATTTGGGATCCTCTACTAAAATTATGAATGTATTTTCTCACAAGAAACTATTAAGAGCAGATACTCCTGGGAGTAGTTCTGGGGTTCGAGAGCAGGAAGTAGAAAGAGAGACTTTCTTTTCACCTCGTATCCTTCTATACTGGTTCACTATTTTACCATGGGCATGTATTTCTTTTATTGTATTTAAAAGCAGTTAACCAAAATCAATAAATACATTCCCCTTATAGGATGTATCCTGTGGAAACATTTGTTCAAAATATATAAAGACGTAGGAAAATCCTTGTGGCATTATTTGTTATACTAAAAAGTTGAGAGAAACCTGAATTCCACCAATAGACAAATGGTCAAATTAGTTACGGGTCATCTACCTTGTGACCACTCTGTAGCCATCAGCAAAGACTAAAGTTGGTCTATACGGAGGGAAAAATATATATTAAATGTAAAAAGCAGGTTTAGAGCAACAGATGAAACCCTCTCATTTTTGGGAAAAAAAGATAAAATATATATTAGTATGTTCAATAATCAAAGAAATAATACAAGAAGGAACACTGCTATACTGGTTCTCACTCGTGGATGACACTGTGGCAGACTTTTGCAGTATAAGTTATATGTTACTATAATATTTCAAGTTTTTGCAGTAAGCATGTAAATTGACCAAGCAGAAAGTAAAAATACTATTTTAAAGTAGTCACAAATTTTAAAAACACCACACTGTAATACAGTTTTGGCAGATGACTGTGGGAGAAGGCCAAGTGGTACACACCACATGCTGGGTGTGCAAAATGATTGTAGCTCTTTGCCTTTGTAACCTCATGACCCCGTTAGCAGTCAGTGGCAGCCAGGCAGCACCTGAAACTTACTCTTCTGTATACATGGAGGGTCAAGTTCATGACATTTCTTCTCATGCTTTTCTTGAGTGATAGCTGCTTTTCTTCATAGATGAATAAAGCAACTCTGTGTGCTTTTATGTGGTATATTTGTCGTAAAGCTGAAGCAATAATTCAGGAAAAATTCCAAGCCTTATTCTTCTTAGCAATGATCTTAGTCATTAAAAAAGCATGTTTGTTTAAATTTGCTTACAAAAATGGGCAGAGAGAAAAGGATTTAATGTGGAAATTAAGAGCAAGAACTAAGTGGTACAGAGTAGATCCTGAAGGTGTCCTGCACGTTTTGTCTCTCAGCATCTCTAGTTTTTGAGTGCTCTTTCAAGCCCTCCTTCTTTCCAGAATAGGGCATATCAGATTTTTAATGAGTTTGAAAGAATATATTTTTGAATCTACCTTTCAAGCACTGGAGATTTAGTAGCCAAAGTATATAAATGGATAACAGCTTCATTAGATTTCAGGAAAGAACTCCTTGCACAGAGATGATGTTGAATTGATTATTTGTTACTTGGTTGATTGAGGGGACAGCAGGTAGGACCAAGTGTGAAGCAAAAAGTAATATTTGTGGACTCCATGACAAAACTCTTAATAGGAATGATTTGAATAAGATATCTAGAATGATTGGCAAGTGGGTAACAATTTCTTGACAATGTAAAGGTAAGTTAAAGCCAGTCTGCTCAAAGGTTTTAGCTAATAGATAAAGAGCTTCTACAAATTATTAAGGTAGATACTAACAACACTATAGAAAGATGGGCAAAAGGGATATAAATTGCTCTTAAACACATGAAAATATGCTCACTCACTATAATAATAGAAGTGTAAATAAATTTTACTGAGATACCATTTTTTAAGCCTATCAGACTTGCAAAGATCAAAACATATGATAATACTGTTGGTGAGGTTTTGAGAAAACAAGCGTTTCACACGTGGCCCTGGGGAATGTTGACTGGTACAGTTTCCATGGAGAATTAATTTGGTCATGTTCAGCAAAATAACAGATGTAAATATCCTTTGACACAGCAATCCCACTTGTAGAAATGTTTTCTACAGACCACAGCTTCCCAGCCTTGGCACTATTAACATTTTGGACTGGATAATTCTTTGTCATGAGTTTGTCCTGTGCCTTGTAGGGTACTTAACATCCCTGGCTCTACCCACCAAAGCCAATAGCATCCCCTTCCCCCGTTATGACAACCAAAAATTTCTCCAGACATTGCCAATGGTGGGCAAAATTTCCCCAGGTTAAGAAAGACATACATATAGAAAGTGAGGTACCTACAAGTTTACTCATTCCTCATTGTTTGTAATGACAAAAAAAAAAAAATTGGAAACAGACTAAACATCCATCAAGATAATTTTTTTTATCCATACAACAAAATATTATACAACAAAAAGAAAAGAATAAAGGAGCCCCTTGCATATCAATATGAATTGATCTTCAAGAAGTATTGCTAATCAACCAAAAGAAAAGCTAGGAAGTGTATGTGTCAATAGAATATGCTGCCATTGTATACAAAGGAGGGAAAGAAGAAAGTTTATTTGTATTTATATATATACACACGTAAAGTATCATTGGAAGAACTGACAGGAAATCGATTATGTTGGTTGCTTTCAGGCAAGGAAGCAGTGTGGGATCAAACTACAAGGGATCGCTGATCTTAAGCAAATTGTTGCTTTTGTACTTACGGCCACTATTTTGACCATGGGCAATTGCTTAACTTCTCTGTGTTTCTATTGCTTCCTGTCTAGAACAGAATTTGACTTTCACCTTCTTCAAAGAATTATGAGGATAAATGACAAAATCCATAGGAACGTTTGGTCCTCTTCTTATAGTTATTGTTGCAGGTTGCTGTTGTTGACACTGTTGTTATGCTGTCATTCAGGTAGGCCCGCTGAGCTAACAGGAGCATTCCTACTGGTCCCCACTCAGGACTTCATTAGACAGTGTTGGAAACTCACCAATGAGTCCTTGCCCCAACTCTCCCTTCTCAGCCACCATGGCTTCTGTTACAAGACTTCTCAGACCCAAACAAGCCTAGATTGGAAATACCCATTGTAGAGCACTTAATCCAACTCTAATATTTGTCCCAGATGTCTGACCTAACAAAAGATGCTTAGCTTCTCCAAGCCTCTGTTTTCTCATCAATACAATGGGGATGATAGTAGGATGTACTGCATGTAATTATTGTGAATATTTTTGACATGATACTTGTAAAGCTCTTAATCTGGTACCCTGAAACACATTAAATATTGGCTCATACTATTCTATGTTGGTTACATTCGAAATGACTGCCTTCTTTCTTAAGGTGCATTCTTGGGTTCGTGCTTGGATTTTGATAACATGCTTTTTTACCAGCCATACAGTTATTAACCATCTCTTAGATGTATTACTTCCTGGAAAGATTTCCATATTTAACTAATCTCCATATCTATTTGTGAATTCCTAATATCATGGGCAGTGAGATACAATCACATAGTTTCTACTTCTTTTGAGCTGGAGAGGTCTTTAGAGATCATTCAATCTAACTTTTTACATTAGAGATGAGGCTTCAAGGTGAAATGACTTTCAAAACTAGCTCTTATCTACTCATTTCTACTATTCAATTTACAGCCTGGGGAGAATGAGGCCATAGAATTGGAAGCAACTTGGTGATTATTGCAGGTCAGGGGTGAGGGTTCTGGGCAGCCTTCCTGTTCTCGTTTCAACTAGAACACTTCCTCCTCTGCTTCACATATGGGAATAGGAGTAACATGTATAATTTTGTACTACAAGGGAGCTCCATGCTTTAAAAAGTTGGAAAACTTTGATCTAGTCCAATCCCTTGATACTATGGACAAGATAACCAACTCCCAGGTAGAAGAAGGACTTGACCAAGGTCACCCAGGTTAGTCAGGACTAGGTCCCCATTCTGTTAAGCTGCCGTGTTGTTGCTTCCTCACCTCATCCCACTTTTCTAGAGTTACAGAATTACAGTCTGCTTGAGACTTTCAGTCCCTGAAGCCGTATCTAAAATTAGAGCTGACCTCCATAGAGCAGTCAAAAATGGCTTGCTTCTTAATAAAGACGCGTGATGATCTAACCCAAAGAGCTCATTCATGTGAACCTTTCAGATCCTCTAAGATGATCATCTAGGGAGTAGGAGGCTTTTTGGCACCCCTTCAATCCTACCAGGTAGGTAGTGAGTTCATCTACATATACGTAAGACTGACTTTAAATCAAATCATCTTACCCATGTATAAAATATTCTATTTTCCCCCTCTCTCTCACTGTAACATTCAAAACCTATAAAAATAGTATTGATACATTTGAAGATCACTACAACAATGGAATTCTTTTTTTTCTTTTTGATTAGTTTCTTGTTAGAAACATAATCTTCTCCAATGGTTCTGGTAACTATTGGTGGTCCCATCCATTGCTTTGATCTCTTTGGAAGATTATGTAGCAACAAATGGTAGAAATCAGAAAGTGCTATCCTTTGACGCAGTTATCCCTCATAACTCTATCCTAAGAGCCGATTTTAAAAAAGCAGACAGTTCTGTATTAGGTATACTATTGTTTTTCAGTATTTTCACCACACCTGGAAACAACCCGAATGTCAAACAATAGATGACAGATAAGTTCGTCAATGTGTTCAGAACAGAAAATAGATAAGTATATCTCTGACGTGAACCACTCGATTATTTAAAAAATCATATATTTGAGAAAATGATTAATTTGGAGTCCACAAATGGAAATGTATTTACAAAAGAATAATGGAAAAAGAATAAATGGAAGAATATAAAATTGTCATGCATTATGATTTTAACTACATGAAATTTATGTCTGTATGAGAGTAAAGATCATTCTCATAGAGACAGTAAATTGATGTCTTCGGACAAAAGAGTTTTGGAAAACAGTTGGGTGCCACTGTTTCATTAATTTTTTTAACAGTATGGGGGTGTGAAGGCTTGCTGCTCAGTCTCTGGAGATTAATTGAAGTGGATTTAACCTGATTCTAACTTGTTTTCAGTCTTTGCTATTAAAGGCCACCCGAGGACTTCCTAGGTGGCTCAGTGGTTAAGGATCCACCTGCCAAGCAGCGGACATGGGTTCGATCCCTGCTCTGGGAAGATTCCACATGCCACAGAGCAACTAAGCCCGTGCGCCACAACTGTTGAGCCTGTGCTCTAGAGCCCGTGAGCCGCAACTATTGAGCCCATGTGCTGCAGCCATTGAACCCGTGTGCCGCGGGCCCGTGCTCCACAAGAGAAGCCACTACGATGAGGAGCCTGTGCACCACAATGAAGAGTAGCCCCCACTCGCAGCAACTAGAGAAAGCCAGTGTGTGGCAACAAAGGCCCAACGCAGCCAATAAATAAATAAATAAATTTATAAAAAAATAAAAGAAAAATAAAGGCCACCCGAGCTCAGCGTTAGTATGAGGTCCTCAGTGTTGGTACACCAGGTGCTTTTCCACCAAAAGGTGGGGTAGGATGAGTCTAGAACAAGCATCCCTGGAGAGGAATGCTATAAGATTTAAGAAAGGGGCTCTTAAACTCTGTGTTCAGTTGTCTATCCCTCACACAGGCAAAGCCTTTTTCTACCTCGAGGCTTCGCACTGGCAGTTGCCTCTGCCTGGAATGCTCTCCTCTATTTCTTAACTTGACTGGCTCTTTCTCATCCTTCAAGCTTTACCCTAGATAGAAATTTCTTCTCTGACCCCTCTTCCCGCTCAGCCCCAGCAATTGCTTAGTCTTTCCATAGAACCCACCACAGTCTATATCTGCTCAATATATTTATATACTTGCTTGTTGCCTGTTTCCTCCACTAGCATGTAAGCATGAGGTCAGACACCTTGTCTCTATTACTTACCACTGTATTCCTCATCTCTAGCATGGCACCCTGCACATAGTAGGTGCTCATTTACTCCTTTTGCTGAACAAATGAGTAAATCTATATGTATCAAAATAGAAACATTTCTTTGATACAGTGTTAGGTTAATAATAATAATAATAATAATAAAGCTGTGGCACAAATATATGTCATTTTAGAGATAAAAGTCCTACATTTGATTTTTTTATAATATGCAGGTATAATTCTATGACTTGTAAATATCACAAAAAGGAAAATATAATGTCTACTTATAAATAACTTTAGGTTAGTAGGAGTTATATGGCAACATAAGAGTTTGGAACAGGTTCTTATTCTATTAAAATACCGACAACTTTTACTGAATTTCAAGAAACTGAATTTTCCATGCATGGGAAACCATGCCAGAACTTCTGTTTCCTCCTATGGATCCCTTTAAGTGAGACCCCCCAAGTCTTGTGAAGGCAAATCCAGACGAACCTCCCAATGAAAATTAGGTTCTGGAAGATGTACTATTTTTGTAGGTCTAAAAACTCATTGATGAGTGGAAGAATTTATTACTATTTAGTTAAGGAAATGGGAGGATAAAGACTACTATTTGGCCCTTGAAAACTTGAGAAGAGTGTTAAAATGGTTTTCCGTAGGGTCCATTTCTGAGTTTGAGTTAAAGATATCATGTATTACATGAACCTCATGGTTCAAGAAACTGAGCTCTTGTGCTTTCCAGTTAAACCTTTCTTCTAGACTGAGTCAGGAACTAAGCCCTCACATTTAGAGTCTTGCCCTGTGGCCTCTTTTTACTGCAGAAACTGATTAATGAATGTACCAGTCCCTGAGCAGAAGAAATCGGATCTAATTTTAACTTGGGAGTATTTGCCTCTAAAACAAGAATTCTCTATCAGTGGCTGTCTCCATAAAACATCAACATCACATTAGACATGCAAAAATCAATTCACAAAGAAACTCCATTAATGCAGACATCAAAACTGCACATTCTTGGCTTTGAGTGGCCTGAATTACAAGGTATTTTGCTTTGGATTCTTACTTTTCTTTGCCTGGCTAGGCAAGGCCCACATTTTTAGCACCCAGATGCTCTTCTGAATTCAGCTTGAGTTATGTGACCTTCATTCATTCCCTGCTTATTTATTGACTACCTACTACATGCTCAGCACTATATTAGATGTTGGTGATACGGGGATGAGCAAGGCAGTTGCTCATGGAAATGACCTTCCAGTGGATGTAGAGACAGACCATAAACAGGAAAGCACATCAATAAACTCAATAAATAAATGCAGATACTGATATATTGAAGTATCTATGGACTTTAAAAGAAAAGGAAAAAGAAACAGCATTCTGGGAAAATATTTGAAGAGATGGGAAACAATAAAGAACAAAACCTACAAAAATCTGGGGTGTTCCAGACAGTGGGAGCAGTGAATGCAAAGACCCTGCCCTTGCAGGACCTAAAAGTGAATGCCCCCTTAGGTGTGTCTCACCCTAGTCCTGCCCATGTACAAAGGCCCTAGCTGGGGGGCATGGCTTGGGGTGTTCAAGTTTCAGAGAAAAGACAGGGATGATGGAAGCATGATGGATGATGATGAAGGGATTGGAATACATGAATCTGAAAGGCAGGTAAGGACCACGGATGAAGGGTCTTGTAGGCCATAGTTGAGAAATCATTTAAATACTCTAAACACTGACAGAGGGCTTTAAAGTAGGGCATAATATCTGATTTCTCACTTTAAAAGTCCATTCTAGGTGTTGCATGGATAGTAGATTGTACGGAGCCTTGAGTGTCAGTGGGAGCCGAGCTGGAAGGCAACTCAGTCATGTAGGAATGAAGTGGGGAGAGACCGTTGAGTGGTGAAAGTCTCAAGCAAAAATGCTCGGGTAGCTCTGAGAACATTATCTACAAAGGGTTTAGCTGTAAAAGGGAAGGAAGGAAGGGTAAGACAGGGTGGAGGGTGAAAGAGAACAGAGTTGCTTGGTTCTCTTAAAAACAATTGGGAGGGGGGACTGGCCCCCTTGCTGGTTTCTACATGTGTCTCTGACCCAAATCTTAAAATTCAAACCTCCTGAATCCTTCTCTTCCTCTTTCAAGGCTAGGCCGTGAACTGCTGCATCCAGAGAGTCCTAATCACTTACTCCCGCACCTGGGAATCTCCTGTTTGAAGTCTTATATCACTTGCTTCGCTCTCTACTCTTTTTGTGTTGAGCCTTGTTCTGTTAGGGGTCCATGTGTGTAACTCGAACCTCTCCAACTGTATCTATACCTCATGCCCTTCCTCCCTACTTCCCTTATTTTCTTTCTTTCACAGATAGTGAATGAGTGAATAGTATGCACCAGGCACTGCAGTAGACCCTGGTGACACCATCTTTAGCAAATGGGGCACCAGCCTTTGTAAAGGTTACAGTCTAATGGAGGGTAGGGTAGAAGAATGACATCAGGACAATAATCACATTAATAAATAGGTGATTACAACTGGCATGTGCTGCTGTGGCAGAGCATAACAAGAGGAGATGACCTAGGCTAGGCAAATGAAAGAAGGCTTACCCAAGCAAGTGACATTTAAAATAGAGGTCATAAAAGTTGAAGAAAATCTTATGTGGTTGGAGCGCAGTTAGATGGGAGAAAAAGGAGTATGAACTGAGATGGAGGAGACTGTGTGATAGATGCTGGTGTCCATCCTCAGGGTAAAGGGAGGACCACTAAAGGGACACGCCAGCATCTGATGAAGGTCATCAGGACATGATCACAGGCACCATGTGGAAAGCTCACACTGGCTCTTGTGTGGGGAATGGAGTGGTGGGGGGCCAGGTGGAGTGGGTGCAGGGAGACCGTTAGGAGGTGGTAGCAATCCCAGGTGAGAGATGCTGGCAGCTTCCATGAGGAAGGTGACTCTAGGAAACGGAGAGAAATGGGCAGATCCTAGAGGAACGTTCAGTGCCAAAGTTTGGACACAAGGTGGGGGCTTCCAGAAGTGAATGAAGACAAAGATTTGTTCTGGAGTATAGAGCTCATAACACATTTCATTGCAGAAGACCTATATGGCATGGTTGCTGATTTTCAGGACTGCCCTTTACATGGAGCACTCTAGAGCAAGAAGGCATTACGTACTCAGTAATAGCCAAGTGGAACCCCCAATTGCCTGTGAGCAACAACTGCTAACAGTAATAAGAACTGCTCATCAGGGAGGCTGTGTTGGCTCTGGGGACATAAGGGAGGTATTTAAATTCTCTTTGCCTCAGTTACATGCTCTGTAAATTGGGGTAATAATGGTTCCTAACTTACAGGCTAAGTATAGAATTAGATGAAATAATTCATCGAGCACAGTGACTGACAAATAGTACGTACTCAGTAAATATTAGCTACTATTATTATTAGAATAATGGTGACATTCATCTCATTAAAAAACATCAAGAAGGAATGTCTGATCATTTTAAAACATGTAAATCACTTTGTAGCAGGTCACGCAGCATTCAGCAACCTTTGCAAAGCCACACAGCTCTTAAGTGGTAGAGCTGCTCTTTGACCCAAATCTGTCTGACACCAGAAGCTGTGTTTTTGCCCATTATGCAATAATGCTGCCAAAAGCAAGGAAAGGGGACCCTCTCCCCACCTGCCATCTTTAATTTGGAAGGATGCATGTTACAAGACGTGTTTCTGCTGCTAGATCAGACTGTAGGCTGAAGGGAAGCATCCATGAGGAGTGGTCACCCTACCCAGACAATGACTAGAATGGTGATCTTGACTGTTTTTCCTGTCCTATGTAAATGGTAATGGCTCCCATGCTATGGTAACCACAGAAAACTTGTTTCCTAAGGTGCAAAGACTCATTAAAGTAGGGAAAACTTTCCATTTCTCCTGAGGGACTTTCAGAAGATCAAGACAGTCCTATTAATACCAAATTTATAGCATACTTTTCTCATGAAATACTCAACATTGCTTGAGGTAGGTAGTGTTGGGGTCCTTACTTTACCAATAGGAAACAGGCTTAAAGAGGTTAAATGTCTTGCCTGAGATCCCACATGTAGATCGTGATAGAAGTGGCATTTGAAGCCGGCTCTAGCTGACTATTCTGGCCTCATCATTCTGTGACACTTGTCTCCCATCTGTGCTGCCCCTTCCATCCCGTGCCTACTCAAAGTGCCTGAGCCCGCGGCAGGGGTGGGGTGGGGAGCACTTCTCTCTTTTAGCCCTAAAGAGGATCTGATATCAGTCATGTGCAACTAAGCACGTTGTTCAGTAGGTGACTACATCTCCGGAATGTATTTTTATTTAAGCCTGCCAGGGATGTGCTGGAGCCTGCTTGTGTTGGCCGTAGGGCTGATTGGTAAACTTTCAGGAGTTCTCTGAGTCAGTAGACTTTACATTGGTAGTTTGAAATTGGTCACGATGAGATTTTTTACACTACAGAAGTTGGCAAACACCACAAACAAAGGCTCTCCCATATTCTCTACTGCCACTGCCACTACAGTGATTGTTAGACATTTACTAGCACACCACTGGGCCCTCATCTTTCCTTGTCCTTTTTTAAAGACTGTCTGGCAACAGGGATCACCTTGCTAAAAAACTGGCAGGCACAGGGGAGTGTCTGAAATCACGCCTGGTGGCCAACCATCACCTGACAGCTCCATGTTTCTTTCTGGCCCACTGCTCCAGCATGACAAAGGAGCTTCCTGGCCCCACCAAAAATACTTGCATATCTCAGTACTTGGAACAGGCATCTGACATCGAATCTAAATCCGTGTTAAAATAAAAGGCTCATTCAGTATGTATTATAATGACAGTGGGCATGGAAATATGAAGTTAGAAAAAAAACAGACATTTTGCAGAACTACAGTATTCATTCCTGACTATGTAGAAGGATTGTTTTTATATGATGTCATAAATCACAGAATTTTAGAGCTGCAATGAACATAATTTTACAAATGAGGAAAGAGAAAAAGAAGTTGAGACCCTGAGAGGGGAAATGTTGGCCCAATATCACACATCTCATGACGCATGTATGCCTCTACCCACACACTTATATTTAGCCACAGAATAGAGGGAATCCAGGACCCTGGTGTTAGCCAGACTGAAGACTCCTTGAATGTTTCCCTTCATTTGAAAAACGAATATGTTATGCCACCCTGCTAGCTTCTTCACAGATATAATGATGATAAAATAATAGCTCATTTTTACCAGGTGCTTACTAGGTGACAGGACTTATGCTAAGTGCTTTATATATTAAGTTGAACTACGTATATGAAATTGCCCATATTCTCTGATCTTTTTTTTTTTGATCTACCAAAAGGTAATTTCAAATAGGTCAGTCTAAATACATTCTCTCTTAATATTCACCATTTTCCATGAAGTGAATGCTATTATCACATCCATTTTACAGATGGCAAGACTGAGGCTTTAATTAAAAAATAAATTTAAAAAAAAGCTTCTTCCCACAAGTGTAATGTTATTCTTATTTATGGGCAATGAACAATGCACCCTTGTGTGCAAATTGATGGCCCTAAGCAATGGAAAGCACATAGAGCATAAACAATAATAACTGACATATCTTGCCTTTCTCAGTGACCTTGGAAAATTTAATCAATAAATTTCTATAATATTTAAAGAAATGCTTTTTAAAATGTTATTTATGAATATAAAGCCTAGGCATTAGCAAATAAGAAATTTGATGTTTGTGCATTATGTATATGCTGTATCCCACATGGAAATGTTAAAAACTGTAGTTCAGGGCTCCCCAGAATGAATTAATTGTCCTAGAATTTTCATAATGCTCTAATGAAGAAGCTGAGTTATTTTACAACATTGTCTACATGAAATTATAACCAACAAAATTCTGAATCAAGACTATTTGGTTGTGTGACTATCTGCAAATAATATTGTACAGAATTCGCAACCAAACAGTTCACGAACAGAAATTATGCTCAGAAACGATCAGTACTAACTTCATGAGGTGATGCTATATGAGTGTTGAGTCAGGAAAAAAAATTGGTGGAAACTACAAAACAGGCTTTGAAAAAAATATTTAAATGTAAATGATTGCTCTTTAAATATGAAACAAGAGCTTCTAATGTCCCATTCACAATAGGAAAAAAAATAGACGGATGCCATGTGATTATTCAGCTCTAAATGATGAATTCTCCAAGTAAAAAACTTGGCTATTGGCCCTCTATTAACTTGGTCAACAAATACTTATTGAATACCTACCAAAGGGGCCTTGCATGTAAGTAATTCCATATTCCTCCCAATTGATTGGCTGATTATTATCAGTCAGAATCTGCTTAAGATGTGCATGTCTTTTGACCTCTACAAAAGAGGCGGTGTTATTTCATCTGCAGCTTAGAAGTCCAGGCACCCAGGGGCTCCACATCCAGCCTGGCCTCCTTCAGGACTGCATCTCATGGGACACTTTAGAGCCTGGTTCTCAAAAGACCCCAGCCTCATGCCTACACCTACGAAGTCAGAGCCCAGCTGAGAATCAGAGTGCCTTTGTGTCTGTGACCAACAAGCACCTAACTTTATTTTCCCCTACCTCCCTGATGATGGAGAAATAATACAGTGTTATGGTAAGAAGGCAAACGTGCTTCAAAATATTGCTGAGAAAGGCTGCACAAGTGCCACTTCATAGAAACAAAGGATTTTAAAGAAGAAAGGAATGTCGTAGGTGGTATTTCCAGTACTTTCATTTTATAAAGAAAGAACCTGATGCAGAAGGTAGAGACGTTTGCCCAAGCTAACTCACCTAAAGAGAAGTAGAGTTTGGTCTCCTGACCTCTCCTCCAGTGCCTTTTGTACCAAACTACATTGTTATCATTATTCATGTTGCTCTTATTATTATTGATGTTATGGAATATAAAGAATATCTTTAGATATATAAAGACTGACTTAGCTAAAGAGCTATAATCTTCTGGATAAGAATTGCTGGTCTATACTGCGTAATATTTTGTGCATGATAACCCTAATCTCCTGGGAAGTTTTCCAAGAGGTGAAGGAAGTACCACTGGGCTTTGTAAATTTTAGACAATTAAATGCCCAAGGACTATTATTCAAAATGTCAGATGAGTGATGACCATTGAGACAAATAAAACTGAATCCATAAAAATGTTGACATGGGACCCATCACTTAACCATTCCATTTGCCACATAAAATATTATAATTTAAAAGCTAAACTTGCAAGGGAAAAACAAGCTAATGAATAATAAACTTACTTTTTTAGTTTTTAGAACTGAAATCACCTGATACAATTAGCCCATCTCTTGACTTCACGTTCTCTTCCAATTACTCTTACTATATTTTTTAGATTACTATAACAAGCACATCGGTGTTTTCTGTATTCCTATTTTATTCTATGTATATCTTCATGATGATTCAGCCCAGTCTAACTCTAAAATACTGTTTTAAAAAAGACAAAACAAAGTGCTCACATACCCCATGACGGTCCTCAAAGTATGCCAGGCTGGTTTTGGTTAAAACAAAGAATCGAACTTTAAAGTTCGAAGGCGAAGTTCTTCTCTTTTGTTGGGATTTTTTGATGAGCTGCTCTTCCAGGAGGATAAAGTTGTTCATGGTCCAGTTCCTGAAAAGTGATGCACCTTGGGCATCACCCCTCAGCACAACCAGAGGAAACAGCTTCAGGGCAAGGAATGCAATGGGGAGGCCGTTGATCTTCAGAGAGTCGTTCAAAGACAACTTGCCTCCAATGTTATCTCTCTATCAACGTTCAGTCAATATCGCGGAGCTTCTCTTCTGATGTCAAAGCCCATAACCACATCCTTTCGAAATTCACAAAACTATGAGGCATATGTAAAAATTATACATACCCTTTGCTGTACGGTTTAGAAATGATATTTGAAGAACCTTAAACTCAGAACAATATGACGGATTAGAGTTTAATCTCTGTAGTTCCTGGTTTAGCCCATCTAAGAGTTAAGGCACGTAGCACAAGAGGTAGTCACATGGGCTTTGGAGTCGATGGACATAGTTTGTGTATTAGTTTTTTGTTGGCTGCTGTAACAAATTATCACAAGTTTAGTGCCTCGTGAATTTTTATCTTACAGCTCTGTAGTTCAGAAGTGCAAAACAGGCCTCACTGGGCTTAAAAATCAAGATGTCAGCAGCATTGTGGTCTTTTCTGAAGGATCTCTAGGGTAGATCTGTTTCCTTGCCCTTTCCAGCTTCTAGGACTACCTGCATGCCTTGTCTCTCAGCCTGCAACAGCAGGTCAAGTGTTCTCATCTCATACACCTGTAACCTCTTCTTCTGCCTCCCTCTTCCTTATTTAAGGATCATTAAGATTATATTGGACTTGCCTGGATAATCTAAAATAATCTCCTGATTTTAAGATCTGTTTATTAGCAATCTTAATTCTATATTCTACCTTAATTCGCCTTTGTCATGTAAGCTAACATATGCCCAAGTTCTAGGGATTAGGACAAGGACATCTTTATCTACCAAAGGTTGGCTTCTGGCTCCACCAGCTAACTAACTGTGAGACTATAGGCAAATTGCTCAAGAGCTCTGAGCCTCAGCTTTTTTTACCAACGAAGGGGAATAATGGTGCCCCTACATGTGGGGCTGCTCTCTGGCTTCCTTGCCAGTCTCATCTCATACCTCGCTGCTCACACATTTTCACTTTGACCCTCATGCATGCTTCTCATGCTGCTTTGAATATCTGCTCCCTTTGCCTGAAAACATCTTCTCTCCCCTGCTTCGCCTGCTTTAACTAAGTTATACTGCTATTCTCAGCCAACATGTCACTTCCTCAGGGAAGCCTTCCTGGCTTTACTAAGTCAAATCCGCCAATTATATGCAGATGGCACCTTATGACATACCCCTTATGACTGTTGTTATTGTACTTTGGGGAGGGCAATTTTTGGATTAATGTTTGTCTCCCCTACTGGTCTAGAAGCTCCCTAATGGTAAGGACTACACGTATTTTTGCTCACCGTTACATACTCAGCAACCATCATGGTGCCTGGCACCATTAAAAGGATGTTTAGAAAAATGTGTTGAATGAGTAATCGCCAAACTGGGTTGGACAATTATTAGAGACAATGGGAATAAAACACTTAAGAAAAACACATTATAGCTTATTATTTTGTTAAATTTAGATAAAAGCCTATAATAGTTTGTCCATGCTACAGAGAAATTGTTGCTTTTCCATTGTAAAACATAGTGAAAGAGCAGAAAATAAGTAAATCCTTCAGAATGGCATAATAAACAAAGCATACATGGGCTCTAAAGACAGATAAAATTATGTTAGAATCCCAGCTCTGTCACTTACTATTTCTTTGAGTGAGCTACTTATCCTCCCTGATGCTTAGTCTCTGTGAGGATCCTTCTGAGGACTGAATCCCATAAACTCTGTGAATGGTGAATACTAGTCATGTATCTGGCTTTACAATTAGGATATAAAGTATCATAAGTGAGTCTTACTTCTAGCATGAAGTAAATAGCCAAGAAATAGTGTAAGCAGAGATGGCATATACCAGACAAATAATAATGAATAATGAAACAGAACAATCATTATTGCTGTATAGGAGTGCAATGATCTAAAATTTTTTTTCATGTAAATTACCAAACTACAGCTAAATTTTGTCTCATATACTAGGTGCCCCGGCATAATCAAGACACTCAGAATTGGGGGGCGGGGACACTTTAAATGATTTCCCTTCCTCTATTCAGAGGTTTTAAGACATATGTGTGGAAATAGACTGCCCAAAAGAGGTAGTATTTCTTCTCTGTCCTGAATGTGGGCTCGAGACAGCAATTGCTGTTTTCTCCAAGTATCTATTCTCCCCTTCTTCCCAGGTAACTGACTCCCTGAAGGTTATCTGGGCATCTGGCCAGCCAGAATAAAGATTACATTTTTCAGTCATTTTAACTGTTTTCTAGCTAATTGAAGAGAGCAGAAGTTATGAGCACAACTTCAAGAGAATGTCCTTAATGGCAATTCTCATACCCTTTTCATTCTATTTTTCCTCCTTCCTGCTAACTAGAATGTGGATGTGGTGGTTGGAGCTGGAGCAGCTACTGTATATCATGAGGTAGAAATTGCATGTTGAAGACAATGGAGCATAAAATAGAAAGATCCTGGTGTCCTGATGACCTTGAATCCTCCATGCAGCCTGGGAGGACTTTTTCTTTAATATAAAGAGAAATAAAATTTTATTTTGTAAGACCCTGTTATTTTGAGGTTCTGTCACAAACAGTAAACCTAATTGTAACTAATACAGTGCATATTCCAAACTACACTGTAATGTCCTTTGAGAAGGGTAGATTTATACCTAGTTTGTTCAGGTTGAAAGAGTTATAGACTTCACAAAGTATTTTCATGTGGGAAAGTAAAATGTCATCAGTAGCTGTTGTAATAGGAGCTTTTCGTTTGCCAAGTCTCCATGGAGTGTAATTATAAGTGATATATTCTCTCTCTCATAACACCTTCAGACCCCCTCACTGGGATTGGTCTTTGTCCTCACCTAAACATAACCTTAAGAGGCCCAGTATTTTCCCCATCACTCTCAGGAAAACATACGTAAAAATAATCCATTTGTTTTGGTTTTAAAAACATCCAATTCTCAGGACCCAAATTCAAGAAGCTCCTACTTGTCAAAGATGAAACAATTTGGGGATCAAATGAATTCTTTGCAATGACTTGAAGAACAGTCAAAATGTTAAAATCTTATGAGTTCATAAGATTCCAACCTATCGATCACTTTTGGAGGATGCTGGAAAACCAATTTGTTATTCTGTAAACTGGAAAACAAAGGGAAAGAATAAAATATATTTCCTATTTTTCCTGAAGAGCCATATCTCAGTTTAGTAATCAAATGGTTAATAAAGGAAAGTCCTTCTTTACAGAAGAATTCCAAAGAATAAATTAAGGAGTGATAGACTATCACCATTTTGCAGTCCTAATGATGTATAATGGATTTAGGCAATGATCGTTAATGGCTACTAAAATCATTACATGAAGAGCCAATAGGAAAATCTATAATTTATATATTAGACCAATAACATGGTAACACACTGATCAATCTTAACAGCAGGAAAAGAGAGACAACCAGACTATGTATTTCCTGATGTGATGCAATAGGAAGTACACAAAACCACCTACACAGAAGCCTTGCCAAAAAAAAAATTAGACAATCTCATCAAACCTCTAGATCTAAATTCAAGTTTGCAGGAAATACAAGAGATAAAGGAACATGATAAGTGACAGCACAGAGATGCAGCTGGATAAGTTCAGAATACGGTGTATCCTCTGTATTTGCGGGTTCTGCATCTGTGGTTTCAATCAATTGTGGGTCAAAAAAAAATTCCAAAAAGTTCCAAAAAACAAAACTTAAATTTACTGTGCACCAGAAATTATTTACATAGCATTTATAGTATATTTACATCTATTTATATAGCATTTATATTGTATTGGGTATTATAAGAAATCTAGAGATGATTTAAAGTTTACAGGAGGATGCGTGTAGGTTATATACAAATACTATGCCATTTTATATAAGGGACTTGAGCATCCTTGGATTTTTGTATTTGGGGGCTCCTGGAACCAATCCACCATGGACACCTCTGGTCCACTGTATGCAAATCGCTAAAGACAACTGACCCCATGTCTGTAACAGATAAGTCAGAGGGAGAACCCATAAGATTAAAAGAGATTTTAATAGCCATATCAAGCATGTGCTGGTTTTTGGATTTAAATTCAAACAAATCAATTGTATAAACACAGTATGAGACAATTGGGAAATCAGAACACTGACTGCATATTTGATGCCCAATTAAATTATTTTTAATTTTTAAGGTGTGATAATGGCACTGTTATTTTTGTCAAAGAGTATTTTGCACAGAAACATACTGAAATAATTATTGATAAAATAGCATATATGAGATTTGCTTTGTTATAATCTGGTGGAGGGTGAGAAATAAGCAGGGCAAGAGATGACAAATGTTTGGCTGAGTTGACAATTGAAGCTGGGTGTTGGGTGGGTTCGTGGTTCTTTATTCTACTTACATTGTTATGTGTTTGAAATTTTTGATAATAAAAAGTTAAGAAAAAGGCCTGTCCAATTCAATCTAATAACAAAAACTCCAAACATATATTCAACTTAATGCTTTTCCTCAGTCTAAGCAGAGGTCTGGTACAGGCTTTGAAGCATGTTGCCTTTTCTACCACATCCTAACTTCTCCTCCTTTCCCATTCACTAGCCTTACTTCTCACCCACTCCTTCAGGCTCATGCTTGGGGCAAGATGGGAAACAGGCACGGAATTCAATGAAGTCACAGCTGTAATCTGGGACTGATGTCCTCTGAATGTGGTGGATACACAATTGTTGCTTTTTCTTTCGTGGGAAAGTTTTGTCATGTGAATTGTTGCCATTATTTTCAGAGGGCTTTGACAGCAGTTCTTTTGATGTTGGAGATGCCAGTCTGACTCCCAGTGAGCCCAACCTTCAGCTCTTGGGCTTCTGCTGGTCTTCCTCCAGCATGCCTCTGGCTCCCCCCAACTCTTTTGGGATCCCTTTGCCCATCTTGGTTGTACTCTTGGGTAAATGTTCCTTGAAAATGAACTGTGTCATTTATGATAAAAACTCTCCAGAAAGTGGGCATAGAAAGAAGTTACCTCAACATACTAAAAGCCATATATAACAAACTAACAGCCAACATCATTCTAAATGGTGAAAAACTGAAAGCATTCCCTCTAAGGACAGGAAGAAGACAAGGGTGCCCACTCTTACCACTATTATTCAACATAGTTTTGGAAGTTAGCCACAGCAATCAGAGAAGAAAAAGAAATAAAAGGAATACAAATTGGAAAAGAAGAAGTACAATTGTCACTCTTTGCAGATGACATGATATTATACATAGAAAACCCTAAAGATTCTACCAGAAAACTGCTAGCACTAACTGATGAATTTAGTAAAGTAGCAGGGTACAAAATTAATGCACAGAAATCTCTTGCATTCCTATACACCAACAATGAAAAAGCAGAAAGAGAAACTAAGGAAAAACTCCCATTCACCACTGCAACAAAAAGAATACAATACCTAGGAATAAACCTGCCTAAGGAAGCAAAAGACCTGTATGCAGAAAACTATGAGACCCTTATGAAAGAAATCAAAGACGATACAAACAGATGGAGGGACATACCATGTTCTTGGATTGGAAGAACCAACATTGTGAAAATGACTGTACTACCCAAAGCAATTTACAGATTGAATGCAATCCCTATCAAATTACCAATGGCGTATTTCATAGAACTAGAACAAGAAATCTTGCAATTTGTATGGAAACACTAAAGACCCTGAATAGCCAAAGCAATCTTGAGAAGGAAAGACGGAGTTGGTGGAATCAGGCTTCCTGACTTCAAACTATGCTGCAAGGCTACAGTGATCAAGACAGTATGGTACTGCCACAAAAACAGAAATATACATCAATGGAACAGAAAGGAGAGCCCAGAGATAAACACATGCACATACAGGCACCTTATCTTTGATAAAGGAGGCAAGAATATACAATGGAAAAAAGATAGCCTCTTCAGTAAGTGGTGCTGGGAAAATTGGACAGCTACATGTAAAAGAATGAAATTGGAACACTTCCTAACACCATACACAAATATAAACTCAGAATGGATTGAAGACCTAAATGTAAGGCCAGACACTATAAAACTCTTAGAGGAAAACATAGGCAGAACACTCTATGACATACATCAAAGCAAGATCCTTTTTGACCCACCTCCTAGAATAATGGAAATAAAATAAAAAATAAGCAAACGGCACCTAATGAAACTTTAAAGCTTTTGCACAGCAAAAGAAACCATAAACAAGACAAGAAGACAACCCTCAGAATGGGAGGAAATATTTGCCAACGAAGCAACTGACAAAGGATTCATCTCCAAAATATGCAAGCAGCTCATGCAGCTTAATACCAAAAAAGCAAATAACCTAATCTGCAAATGGGCTTAAGACCTAAATAGACATTTCTCCAAAGAAGATGTACAGATGGCAGCATAATTGATGGCCAACAAACACATGAAAAGCTGCTCAACATCACTTATCATTAGAGAAATGCAAGTCAAAGCCACAATGAGGTATCACCTCACACCAGTCAGAATGGCCATCGTCAAAAAACCTAGAAACAATAAATGTTGGAGAGGATGCGGAGAAAAGGGAACCCTCCTGTACCATTGGTGGGAATGTAAGTTGGCACAGCCACTATGGAAAACAGTTTGGAGGTTCCTTAAAAAACTAAAAATGGAACTACTATATGACCCACCAATCCCACTCCTGGGCATATACCCAGAGAAAACCATAATCCAAAAAGAAACATGTACCACAGTGTTCATTGCAGCACTATTTACAATAGCCAGGACATGGAAGCAACCTAAATGCCCATCAACAGATGAATGAATAAAGAAGATGTGGCTCATATATACAGTGGAATATTATTCAGCCATAAAAAGAATGAAATTATTTGTAGTGAGGTGGATGGACCTAGAGACGGTCATACAGAACGAAGTAAGCCAGAAAGAGAAAACAAATACCATATACTAACTCAAATGCATGGAATCTAAAAAACTGGTACTGATGAACCCAGTGACAGGGCAAGAATAAAGATGCAGATGTAGAGAACAGACTTGAGGACAGGGGGTGGGGGGGGTTGGGCAAAGGGAAAGCTGGGACGCAGTGAGAGAGTAGCAGTGAGAGAGTAGCGTCGACATATATACACTACCAAATGTAAAATGGATAGCTCGTGGGAAGTTGCTGCATAAGATAGGGAGATCAACTCAATGATGGGTGATGACTTAGAGAGCTGGGATAGGGAGGGTGGGTGGGAGTTGCAGGAGGGAGGGCATATGGGCATATATGTATAAATACAGCTGATTCACTTTGGTGTACTTCAAAAACTGGCACAACAGTGTAAAGCAATTATATTCCAATAAAGAGCTTTAAAAAAAAAAGAAAGAAAATGAACTGCGTGCCAGTTATTCCCTCCTGTGGTTCTAGTGGAAGACTCAGGTTTCCACTGATGGAGGTAGGTATCGTTTGCCCCAAGCGCAGCCTCTTCTCCCTCTGACACCAAACAAGCAGCTCTTCCACAAGCTTTTACCATTACCTTTTTCCAAATGGGATTTAGACAGCAGTCTTCATAAACCCTATGAAACTTATGTCAAGCTAGTGAGTAGTCCTTTAAATTTCCTGTCACTTGGCTTCTGGTGGATGCAAACACCTGCCGCCTTCCCCCCTGGGTGGGTTGTGAGAGGAAATGCACAGTGCACTGAAAACTCTCTTTTTTTTTCAAGCTTTTGTTTTCTAAAGCCTGGAGGTAGGCAAAGACTATTACTGGCAGAACTTGTTTTGCTTCCTATTGTGTCAAGCAGGGATGATAAGGTATTCTATTTTAGAAGAGAAAGGTACTTGATTCCTTTAATTGTATTATTTTAGGCCTTTGAGGCCTCAACAGAAACTGAGTTGGAAAAGTTTAACATCCTCTAGCATAGAAAAAACCAATTCAGCCTGACACTACTGGATCCAGCTACTTAATCAATGACATCAGAAATTTTGATTTTCATTTCTTAGCTTTGTGTCAGCTTCACGCTTAGGAAGACTTTCCTCCATGGCAGCAAAAGGCTGACATTTTACCAGTGGAACTAGATTCTTTTTCCTAATCGTTCCAGCAAAAGTCTCGGAGCTGTGAATCATTGCCCTGACTTGGGTGACTTGCTAATATGTAGCTCAATCATTACAGCCAAGGCAGTAGCATATTCTCTTGTCTGTTTCTAGGTCTGCACCCTTTGCTGGATATGGGGATGGGATAGAGTCAGCCCTATCCAGCCACATGGGCTGAGAGTAGAGACAGGTTTTCCTCCAAAGGAACACCAAGAGTGTTGCCACTAGAGAAAGTGGAATGGATGTCAGCTCATCAATAAATGACCTCACCTTTACCCTGACCTAAAGCCCATCTTCATTGTTCTATCATTTGAGGCCCTGAAATTCCAATCCTCTTCTCTGGTCCAGGGAATAGCCATTTAGGTAAATGAGGATCCTCCTTACGTAGCTCCAGAGCCCTCCTGTGTCCAGGACAAAGACATCCTTCAACTGCACTCTTAGGACGTGGCTTCCAAGGCCTTAATTCCTCCTTTAATGCCTTCCTTAATACCTTCCAAGGTATTAAGAGTGATAGCCAGGACATTTCGGTAATTAGATAGCCTCTTTTTTCTGAAAAATTAAAAAAAAACCTTAATCCTTCTAGAACTATTAATCCTAGAGAAAAAATAAATAACATGAGTAAATAGAGGAATTTGTACTAAATGTTCATTGCAGTGTTGTTTGTAATGGAAACAACCTATATGTACATCAGTGAGAAACTGGTTAATCTATGGTGCATCTGTTCAGTGGAACACTATGAGATCATGAAAATGAAGGAAGAATTTCTATAACGTATCACTCTAAAGAAGCACAAGATATAGTGTCAAGATAGAAAAGATGCAGACTAATACGTATGGCATAATCCCATTTTTACATAACAGTATTTTGTGTTTGTATTAATATGTACGTGTATATGCAGGACAATGTCAGAAAGTTTCCACATCAAGCTTCCAGCAAGGAACTGGGAAGGTAGAGAAATGTTTTGCTTTTTAATTTATGTAATTAGAAAAGATGTTATTGTGGGGAAATTTTTTACTTTCCAATTTAAAATAAAAGTATGTCCTTTGTCAGAAATAACTGGTTTGATTAGTAGAAGATAGTGATTAGTGAGGTGGCCAGTTAGACCTTAGAGCTTAGACCTAATTTTTGAAATACATGCATATATTTCTGGTTACAAAAGTGAAATATATTCTTGCTGGAAAGAGCCAATCATCAAACAGACAAAAATAATCATCACTTCTAATCTCACCCCTCAGAGATAACCGATATTAACACTTATTTTACTTTCTTCCAGGATTTTTTCAGAGTTAAATTTAATATTTATTCATTGCAGCATAATTGCAATAATCAATCTTATCCCAGCTCCTGGATCGTTTACCACCTTCCACCTCTATGGTTTCTAATCTTTATTTTTATCTCAAATGTTAACTATTTTATTATTTGTATGTGTATTTAATTGTAAGCTTCTTCAATATAATATCAAAGAAATAAATATATAGACTGAGATGGGATGTCTCATGGCTTATAAACATAGCAAAATTGGAAGCCAAGAGAGGGAAAGAGTCATAAGACCATGAAAAAGTGGGCGGAATTTTGGCTCTGAGTGGGGCTAAATATGTCTGAGGACAGAAACAAGAAGGGATCAGAAAGTGAGTAGGCGGGGAAGAGAGATGACACTTGTTGGATCATAATGTTGAGAAATAAAATTCTTTAGCTCACCTGTCTGGCTTCTTTCATCTATACCAGCTCATTTTCTTTTGAAGCGTAAGGCAGAAGCAAACCGATTAGCATAATGGCCCTCAGGGAAAGAGTCTAGGTGACTGTGGTCTTTTTCTGACAATCAGAAGGTAAGGCAGAAATCAGGTTGGCTTCCTGAAGTCCTGGGTGCCCAAGGCTAACCGCAGCTCATCCCACGCCACCTCGGTTTAGCAGTGTCGACATTAAAGGACTGTGGATTGCATTTTAGGCCAGGGGATTTACCCAGCAGATACATACTGTGTACAGTATGGAAATCTCCCCACCCTCACATCCTGCCTAGCTCACAAGATCCTCTCAGGTGGCATACTCTTTGAAAAGGCTATATATAGCTGTCTGCTTGCCTTGCTTTTCAACGTGATAGGTGCGGAACAAAAGTTATTGACTTGAAACCTCTTCCCATGATAAACAGGTAGACTTCAGCCATCTATAATCTTGCGTGTTTACCTGTACTCAGTACATCATATACAGTATTTTGTGTTTTCATGCTTCACCTCTGTAATCTTAGGCCAATTAAAAATGTATGGAAAACTATCCTTAGAATTGTGGTTCTGGCAGTTTCTCTTCTTACAAAATATTGCTGGTTTTAAGTATTGAGAGAAGTGTTATTAGGTCCATTCACTCAACTCATTCACTATTACTCTATCATGTATTTCATTGTCCTCCTGTATTGTTCTCTGTCCCTTCAGTGTTATCCTGAATTGTAAGCTTTCCGAAATTAGCCTGGTGGTTTATACCTGCTTCACTATAGTCCTTGTTAAGAAGAGTTACCAAAAACTTGTAAATAGAAAAAATTATAAAGCAGGTAACATGTATTTTCAATGTCATATTAAAGCATTGTTTACATACCTGCCTGAGGACTATGTGATTATCTGAGAGAAGGAATTAAGACAATGGGATTGGATTAGTAAATTAAGATTGAAGTATTGCTATTATTTTTAATAGCTTTATTGAGATACATTTCACATACCAAAACACATTCATCCATTGAAAGTGTAGAGTTCAGTGCTTTTTCATGTATTCACAGTTTTGAAACTATCACAATGTAACTTTAGAACATTTTCAGCACCCCAAGAAGACTATCTATTATTGATTAAAGTCTCAGGCTCTGTGAAGTTCTATAATAATTTATAGATTTTCATTCAGAAGAGATGCAAATGATTTCTGTTTAGTAAAAAAGATAGCCCCAAAGGTTATGATTTTCTTGCCCTGTAGACATTTAACCAGTTTTGTACCTAACCTGGCAATGTTAGTCCAATATCCTTTCTCCAATGCCAATGCCTATTACTCTAATTCTCCTTTGAACCAGATTTACCACCATGCTAATTCCCTCACTGATAAGTTAATGAAATCTCTGACTTGTTTTTTCACACTGTGACATGTGTGAGAGTCACGTTTTAAAGATTTTGAAACTTGTATTTGACAACCTGAATGCTCTTAGCTCAATGATGGACACACAGTTGGCAATCAATAAATGTGTCTTGACTTAGTGATCTCCATTTTTTTGATAGGGGATGCGTCAGACTTTTAAACTTTGGAAAGAGAGAATACATTTTCAGAAGGTCTTTAAGAAAAATCAGAAAATGAATTTTGAATGATACTTTGTATTTAGGTTCTCAAATTCTAAAATTTTGTGCCAGAGACGTTTGAATGAAGCTGTTTATTTACTTCTTGTCTATATCATGGTTTGAATCAATGAATATTCTAAGGATATAATTGTACTGGAATAACATTTTTATAAATCTATAAACTTTAAAGCGTTACTTAGTTTTGTGCTAGTAGTATATGCAATAGAATAAAATCCAAAAGGTATAAAAGAGAGTGCCCTGGGAAGCTAAGTCTCCATCCCACCATTTCCTTCAGCCAACAAGTTTGCTCCTGGTACTAGTTTCCTGTGCATCTTTTCACACACACACACACACACACACACACACACACACACACACGGCATACCATATATGCTCTTTGCAACTTGCTTTCTTTGCTCACTGATATTTATTGAAAATTGTTCAACATAAGTACACACAACAGTTGCCTCAGTCAAAACATGTCGAGTGGCCAATACACTTTTCAATACTTCCACTGCTCCCATGCCCATCTTACCCATCATCATCTTTTTTTTTTTTTAATTATTTTTTTGGGGGTACACCAATTTCAATCATCTGTTTTTATACACATATCCCAGTATTCCCTCCCTTCCTTGACTGCCCCCCGCCTTGAGTCCCCCCCACCCTCCCCGCCCCAGTCCTCTAAGGCATCCTCCATCCTCGAGTTGGACTCCCTTTGTTATACAACAACTTCCCACTAACTATCTATTTTACAGTTGGTAGTATATATATGTCTGCGCTACTCTCTCGCTTCGTCTCAGTTTCCCCTTCACCCCCCGCCCCCTCCTATACCTCGAGTTCTCCAGTCCATTCCCTGTATCTGCGTCCTTGTTCTTGTCACTGAGTTCATCAGTACCATTTTTAGATTCCGTATATGTGAGTTAGCATACAATATTTGTCCTTCTCTTTCTGACTTACTTCACTCTGTACGACAGATTGTAGTTCTATCCACCTCATTACATATAGCTCCATCTCATCCCTTTTTATAGCTGAGTAATATTCCATTGTGTATATATGCCACATCTTCTTTATCCATTCATTTGTTGATGGGCATTTAGATTGCTTCCATGTCCTGGCTATTGTAAATAGTGCTGCAATAAACATTATGGTACAAGTTTCTTTTGGGATTATGGTTTTCTTTGGGTATATGCCCAGGAGTGGGATTACTGGATCATATGGAAGTTCTATTTGTAGTTTTTTAAGGAACCTCCAAATTGTTTTCCATAGTGGCTGTACCAACTTACAGTCCCACCAACAGTACAGGAGAGTTCCCTTTTCTCCACACCCTCTCCAACATTTGTTGTTTCCAGATTTTGTGATGATGGCCATTCTGATCAGTGTGAGGTGATACCTCATTGTGGCTTTGACTTGCATTTCTCTGATGATTAGTGATGTTGAGCATCTTTTCATGTGTGTGTTGGCCATCTGTATGTCTTCTTTGGAGAAATGTCTATTTCGGTCTTCTGCCCATTTGTGGATTGGGTTATTTGCTTTTTTGGTATTAAGCTTCATGAGCTGCTTGTATATTTTGGAGGTTAATCCTTTGTCCGTTGTTTCATAGGCAATTATTTTTTCCCATTCTGAGGACTGCCTTTTAGTCTTGTTTATGGTTTCTTTCGCTGTGCAAAAGCTTTTAAGTTTCATGAGGTCCCATTTGTTTATTCTTGATTTTATTTCCATGATTCTAGGAGGTAGGTCAAAAAGGATCTTGCTTTGATGGATGTCATAGAGTGTTCTGCCTATGTTTTCATCATCTTTTTTTTTAATTAATTAATTTATTGGCTGTGTTGGTTCTTCATTGCTGCACACCAGCTTTCTCTAGTTGATGCGAGTGGAGGCTACTCTTCATTATGGTGTGCGGGCTCCTCACTGTAGTGGCTTCTCTTATTGTGGAGCACAGGCTCTAGGTGCATGGGCTTCAATAGTTGTGGCTCACAGCCTCTAGAGCACAGGCTCAATAGTTGTGACTCACGGGCTTAGTTGCTCTGCGGCATGTGAAATCTTCTCAGAACAGGGCTCGAACCCGTGTCCCCTGCATTGGCAGGCGGATTCTTAACCACTGTGCCACCTAGGAAGTCCACCCCATCATCATCTCCTGCAGGAGCTACCCAGTCTCCATTTCTGTCTCTGTTACACCTCTATGATCTCTTTGCAACGTGGAGGCCAGAATGATCCTCCATACATGTAGGTCAGATCTTCTCCCATTTAGAGCAGAGTTAAACACCACACAATGTCCTACAAGGTCCTTCGCACATGATGTGCTTCCCTACCATCACCACAGCTGCTTCTTGGCCTCATCTCCAGCCACTCCACTCCACTCCCTCACTCCACTCTTGTCATGGTGGTCCCCTTAGTGTTCCTCTAACGCACTAGACACACTCCCACCTCAGGCTCTTGGCCTTGCTATCCCTCTGACAGGAGGCTACTACACAGACATCTGCATGGCTTCCTCCCTGACCTCCTTGAGGTCTTTGCTCAAAGGTCACTTCTCATTGAGCCTTCCTTGACCACCACCTCCAACTCCCTCTCCCTCTCCCTTTATCTTTCTCCCCAGCATTGGACATACAATTTATTTTACTCATTAATTATCTACATACAAGCTCCATGAAAGTGAGGATATTTGTTTGTTTTGTCCACTGCTGCATTCCTAGCACCTGGAACAGGGCCTGGCACAAAGTAAGCACCTAATAATGTTAATTGAAATAACTAATGGATGTATGCCGCATAGTACCTGTATATTTGTGTTCTATTTGTGTGACCCAGTGTAGTGTAGTTTAAATATTGCCATAGTTGGGGACTTCTGTATGCTGTTGGTACCTTGTGACCTTGATAAATTTCCCTGAGCCTTGCTTTTCTCCCCTATAAAATAGGAATAGTAGTTGTACCTACATTTCATAGGGCTGCTTGGGGATTACATTTTTAAAAGGATGTAAAGTGTTTAGCACTATGCCTGGCTTATAGCAAGTTCTTTATAATATAATTATGATTTCTCTCATTAATCATTCATTAGAAATGGACTTATGAGAAGAAAAAATGATTGAGAATATAAAACCTTGTTTTAAAGCCTAATAGAGTTAACTTTTAGCAATTATCTCCTTACAATAGAATATAAGCCACTTTGTTCTTTTTTTGGAGAAGGCATTTAACATCTTCAGAAAAAAACATTTTAGCTCTTCAGAGGTGGGGACCTTTATCTCTGCATTTTCCATTTTCTAGCTGACCCTGAAAACAGTGCTGCTCAAAAAATTTTGTTTATCATTATGAAACAAATGGAAGAATGAATCTCAGTGGGCATAAGCGAGTTCATATTACTGAAAAGCTGCAATTTGCCAGGTACTGCAATAGGCAGTAGGGGTATACAAAAAGAACATTTGGAGGGTGAAGTTTATTTCAGGACCTTCACATGGTAATCACTGAGTTTGGGGGATGTATTTTTATTTCAAAAGTAGTCTTCTAAACGGGGGAGGGGGAATTTGGATTCATCACCTTGTGCAAAGTACAAAAACTCCAGAAAGACGTCTTTGCCATAATTTCTCTGAAGAGCTTTTCAAAGAAACGGAACATCAATGGTTTATCAGGTAGACATCAAGAGTGAAGAAGCAAGCAGACTAATATGGGAAATCCTATGGTGATTCAAGACCTCAACGAATTCCTGGGGTCCCCACCCATGTTGCTAACCATGAGTGATTCCATATTTGGTGCAGAATGAGAGTGCGATGGTGAGCCATGCAGCTTGAGACAGAGAAAAAGCCTGACCTGAGTCACAAGACTGGCGATAGAATCCATCCAGCTCTACGTTCTGACCCTGAGCAAGATAATCCTGAGCCTCAGTTCCTCACCATAAAATTATGGTTTTAAAAATTAGCCTCCTTTACAAGAATATATAATGGGAAAAAGATAGTCTCTTCAGCAAGTGGTGCTGGGAAAGTTGGACAGCCGCATGTAAATCAATGAAGTTAGAACATACCCTCTCACCATATACAAAAATAAACTCAAAATGGCTTAAAGACTTAAATATAGGACACGACACCATAAAACTCCTAGAAGAGAACACAGGCAAAACATTCTCTGATATAAATCATACCAATGTTCTCTTAGGTCAGTCTCCCAAGGCAATAGAAATAAAAGCAAAAATAAACAACTGGGACCTAATCAGACATAAGCTTTTGCACAGCAAAGGAAACTATAAACAAAACAAAAGGACAACCTAAGGAATGGGAGAAAATATTTGCAAACAATGCAACCGACAAGAGCTTAATTTCCAAAATATTCAAAGAACTCATACAACTCAACAACAGAAAAACAACCCAATCAAAAAATGGGCAAAAGAACTAAATAGACATTTCTCCAAAGAAGACATACAGATGGCCAATAGGCACATGAAAAGATGCTCAACATTGCTAATTATTAGAGAAATACAAATCAAAACTACAATGAGGTACCACCTCACACGGATCAGAATGGCCATCATTAAAAAGTTTACAAATAACAAATTCTGGAGAGGGTGTGGAGAAAAGGGAACCCTCCCACACTTTTGGTGGAAATGTAAATCGGTGCAGCCACTTTGGGAAACAGTATGGAGGTTCCTCAAAAAAACTAAAAATAGAATTATCATATGATCCAGCAATCCCACTCCTGGGCATACATCTGAACAAAACTGTAATTCAAAAAGGTACATACACCCCTATGTTCATAGCAGCACTATTCACAGTAGTTAAGCCATGGAAACAACCTAAATGTCCATCAACAGATGAATGAATATATAAGATGTGGTACATATATAAAATGGAATACTACTCAGACGTAGAAAAAAATGAAATAATGCCATTTGTAGCAACATGGATGGACCTAGAGATTATCATACTAAGTAAAGTATGAGAATGAGAAAGACGGATACCACATGATATCACATATGTGGCATCTAAAATAGGACAAAAATGAACTTATCTATGAAACAGAAACAGACTCACAGACATAGAAAACAGACTTGTGGTTGCCAAGGGGGTGGTGGGGGAGGGACGGGTTAGGATTTGGGGGTTAGCAGATGCAAACTATTATATATAGGATGGATAAACAAAAAGGTCCTACCATTTAGCACAGGGAAGTATATTCAATATCCTGTGATAAACCATTATGAAAAAAAAATATATATGTGAATCACTTTGCTGTACAGCAGAAATTAACATAACATTGTAAATCAACTATACTTCAATTTTAAAAAAGAAAGAAAAGAAAAAAAAAAGCCAAGGTTGGGGCATGTTTGTGGGGAGGAAGAGAGCTGTGCTTCAGAGGAAGCATGCAGAAGTGTGGGTGCTGTTTCTTGCTCTAGGTGGCAGCTACAGGAGTGTTCACTTTCTTATTAATCATTAAGCTATATATTTATGCTTTGTGCACTTTTATGAATGTGTGTTACATTTCACAATAAAAGCAGTTTCTAAAACTGTGAAAAAAAATAAATAAAAATTAGCCTCCTTGAAATGAGAAAATGAGTGAGAAAATTCTCCATACCCTGAAAACCACAGTACAAATGGGACTCTGGTTCTGACAGGTAGCACTCTTTCTAAGTTCCTGCCAGTACTGTGCTATTTACTGGGGACACAGAGAATAGCAATCCCCATAGGACGCCTGCCCTTAGCAAGCACACAGTCCACTTCCGGGATTTTATCCCCAGGACATCATTCAGTGGAAGCAGGAAGATGGTCACCACAGGGAGATTTGTAACAACAAGACTGGAAACCACCCAGATATTTACAAAAGCAGAATGGCTTTTATAAATTATGTATCTCAACATTTTTATTAGAAAGTATGCAGGCTACTCACACCTATACCCTCAGGGTCAGCCTGTTCCCTATGGACATGGTGGTTTGTTTAGGGGGTGGCTGCTTGGAGGCTGGACAAAGGGGTGTGTGATGGTGAGAGGTCACAAAGGACTGTGCAGGATAAATGTGGTGGTGCCAAGAGACTCAGGCAGAGCCCTGCAGGGAGATGGGCAGTTGCCTTCGCTCCCTCTCTCTCGGCGACTCGCTTTGTGGCTGGTAGCGCTGTCTTGAATGAAGAGAACCATGAGCAGTGAGTATTTGTTACCTTATTACACGGCCAACAGCTACCGTTCAATGGGCGTGTTCAATACCTCCATGGGGGACCTGCAACGACAACTGTACAAGGGAGGAGAGTATGACATTTTCAAGTACGCACCCATGTTTGAGAGTGACTTTATCCAGATCAGCAAGAAAGGAGAGGTGATTGACGTCCACAACCGCGTCCGAATGGTGACTGTGGGCATCGCATCCACCAGCCCCATCCTCCCACTACCTGACGTCATGCTGCTGGCCCGGCCAACTAAAGTCTGTGAAGAGCATGTCAGATACGCCCGGACCACCAAGGGTAGAGGTCGCAAGCCCGCCAAGACCCTAGAGCTCACCAGGCTGCTTCCCTTGAAGTTTGTCAAGATCTCCATCCATGACCGTGAGAAACAGCAGCTGCGCCTGAAGCTTGCCACTGGCCGTACTTTTTATCTGCAGCTGTGCCCCTCTTCCGATGCACGAGAAGACCTCTTTTGCTATTGGGAAAAGCTTGTCTATCTCCTGAGACCACCGGTAGAGAGTTGCAGCAGTACCCCGACGCTCCAAACTGGAGACGCAACAACTATAGAGGATGCCAACACCCTAGTGGTAAGCACCTACAGAGACTGAAGAACGCAGGGCAGGGTGCTTTGGGAGAGCAGTGCAAAGCTGGTCCTTCAAAGTCCTTGGCGTTCTCTGAGGCTCACCTGGGCAATGCCTTCCATCTCTGAAAGGGAAGGGACACATGAGCCATCACCCTGGGACTCACCCCACTGGAGAGGTTCTGAGCACTTTTCCATACTGTCCCACAAGGCTGGATTTCAGAGAAACCTTAGGTACCATATCAGCTGCACTGGTCTCATCCCCACGGTTGTAACTAACCCCTTCTACAGCATCCCGACTGCCCAGTCTCTCCTTGAACTCTTACCCCAGCCCAGGTAGTCTCGTCAGTTGTGGAACATCACTCACAATTAGGAAGTCCTTCCTTCGTTCTGTCTCCCCATGACTCCCATATGCTGATTAAAATCAGCCCAACCCGTGTGTGTATCTGCACACACATGATTTGTTTTAGCAGTCACCAAAATGTAGACTGTGTCTATCCCTTGACCCAGCGACCCCAATTCTAGGAATTTGTCCTGCAGAGATAGAAGCACAAGGGTATAAAATTAAAGTGTATGACCATGGAGAATTGTATTAGATCTTTCCCTGGCCCTGAGATTATTCAAGCAAAATGGAGTGGCCATTTGACAGGGCTGCTGTAGATGGGATCTTGCATCCAATGGGAGCTTAGGCTTGATGGTGTCAAAGGTTATTCCAAGTCTAAGCCCTTGAGTTGCTCAGCTGCAGGGTGAGAGAGGAGTGGACAGTTCTGATCGCACTTTCTGTCATCTCTGTCTCTCCTTGGTGCAGACCCCAGAGCTCCACAGGGAAAGGGATCAGGATGAGGCTGGGCTTCACAAGCTTCGTGACGTGTCTGGAGCCACGTCTTGTGCTTATGTTGGGGGAGAGGGAATCTATCATGCCCCTCACGGTTCAACTGCGGCCGTGAAACGTGCTGAAGGATCAGCGGCAGGGACGACCTCGGGCCTGGTGGTAGCTGGGACAGCATCAAGCTCTGGAGGAGGATCGGCAGTCGCAGGGGCAGGAGCCGGCCCTGCAGGAGGCGCTGCGAGCTTGGCGGCAGCCAAGAGCACAGGCACCAGCCAGGTGAGTGCGGCCCTGGCGGGAGCCGCCACCAAAAGTACAGGAGAAAGCAGATCCGGCAAGGCCATTGCAGGCGCTACCAGCGTATCCTCAGAGGGCACGAACCTCGTCTTGGCGGGTGCTGCCAGCATGTCCTCTATGGGGGCTGATAGTCCTGACAGCAGCATGAGCGTGGTGTTTGCAGGTGTAGCTGCGACCAGCAAGCCTGCTGCTGGAAGAGCTGAAGGCCAGGTCGCAGCCCCCCTGGTGTCCACCTTGCAGAGCGAAGGCTATATGTCTGAACGGGATGGAAGCCAGAAGGTCTCCCACCCCAGGGATGAAGCCTGGAAGGAAAAAAAAGGAAGGAGGGAAAAGAAGGACAAGTCTTCGTCCAGGAAAAGTTCCCGTCACCGCAGGACAGGAGGAGACAAGACCCGGAAATCATCCTCCCACAGGTCCTCATCTGGCCATGGAAACACGAGGGATGACAAAAAAGAAAAGGGGCATAGTGGCACCAGAAACAGAGGGCACGGCTCTCACAAGAGTGGCAGCCATAGCTCCTCTGCCAAGGAGGGGAGGACAGCTCGCAAACTGGGGAAGAGCAGGTCCACCACCAGCTCAGGGACTTTAAGTAAGAAATCCAGTAAGATCACCTCTTTCTTCAGGAGCTTCAGAGTCATTCCTGGTTCAAAAACAACGGTCACACAGGACAGAGAGGTAGGCTTCTTGGCTAAGACGGTAGAGAAGCGCAACGTAGAAACCAAGGTGGAGAAAGCCCCGGCTGGCCAGGATCTGGAGATCTATGGAACCGTGACATCAGAGACGTTGGAGACCATCGTCATTGAAACCAAATCTGTTTAAATAGGAGTCAGGGGAGGAAGCTTCCATGGAGACCCAGCTTCAGGGAAGGATCCCTAGAGAGTCAATTCCAGCTTTCTTTAATAAAGGAAACCATACAACTCCAAAAGAAATGCTGTCTTCTGTTTGAATTTCTATGTCCCCTTGCCTGGTAGTGACTTCACAGTGGCTTCTGTGATGTGAATTGTGCTGTGGCCTGAGATCCCAGCCTCCAGTCAAACAGAATCCCCACCTCTCACCCATGCCCAGCAGAGCCAGTGTTAGTGCCCTGCTTTGCCTTAACCCCTTTTCTGCCTTTGGTTTCCCCAAGGCTGTGGCTCTAAGTCATAGACTACAGGCTGGGAGGCGTCATCACCACCATGTGCCCATGCCCTTTCTCTTCTCCCTGAAGGTCCCTGAACATGGTCACTCACTCCAGTCCACAGACTAAGTGAAGGCAGGACTCATGTCTCGTGCCTCAGCGTTTGTAAGCAATCAGAATAGTGAAGTTTATCACCTTATCAGGAACTGACAGCCTGAGGGTCAAATCTTGCCAATGCCTGGTTTTATGAATAAAGTTTTATTGGAACATCGCTACAGCCATTTAAATATTGTCTAAGGCTGCTTTCACATTAAAATGACTGATTTGAGTAGCTGTATTAGAAACCACATGGCCTGCAAAGTCTAAAATATTTATTTTCTGGCACTTGGCAGAAAAGCTTTGCCCACCTGAATCTAATCTTAAAATTCTTCTTCCTCCTGGGTATATACTCTGGAGAAACTCTCACAACGCTTGCCAGGAGACAACTAGAAGAATGTTTATAGTAACACTGTAATAGCAAAATCCTGGAAACAGTTCACATGTTCATCAAACAGGAGAAATGATCAATTGTGGCGTATGCCTACCATGCATATTATACAGCAGTGAAGATGAACAGCAGCCGTACAGGTTAGCATGGGTGAGTCTCACATAATGTTGAATAAGAAAAGCAAGTCAGAAAAATACATACAGTATAGTTCCATTTGTAGAAAAGTTTAAAAGCAATATCAAGCAGTATGTGTGGGCGCACTCATTTGCTAAAAGTGTAGAGAAAAACAAGGACGTGAAAAACACAAAATTCACAATAGTGGATTTCTGTAGGGTGAAAAGAAGGGAGGGATGGTCTGGGAGGTACATATGCAAAGCTTCAGTGGAGTGGGGATTGTTCTATTATGCAAAGGGGTGCGTCCATGGTAATGTATTATTGTATACATTTTATTTTAACATCTCTGAAATCAGGATGGTTTTTATATTGCTGTCAACCAAGTGGCAGTCACTGCCTTAGAAATACCTTAACCAACTTGTGACATTTATGTTTTAATATATGCACAAAACATAGATGACAAAATATCTGTCTGAAAGATAGCTTTCAATAAATATAAAATAAAAAAACTGAGTGACATAAATACTCACTATCCAGGAACACAGGAAAGGTGTAGATATGTTGTGAAGAAATAATAGAATAATCCAAAATGCTCTGTACTAATGATCTATGTAAATGATGTATGCATGTGGAAAAGCAATTCTAAAAATAAAACATATTTTAGAAAAAAGATTATGCCTTTTTAAATACCCATTATAAAAAGGAAAGTCTTTTCAGTTTAAAGAAAGTTGTAAATAACTTTCGTGAGTCTATGAAAATCATTAAATTGTTAACAACAGATGATGGAAGTTGGATTTGAGAACCGTGTGTGTGTGTGTGTGTGTGTGTGTGTGTGTGTGTGTGTGTGTGTGTGTGTGTGTGTGTGTGTGAGCCAGCGAGTCATCTGCTAGCCTTGCAATTCTCTGCTCACTCTCTCCTGTGACAACAGGGTCTACTAGGACGGAAGTTGAGTTTCCAGTAAAACTTAGGGACTTTCTCTGCAGAACAAATGTAAGTGGTAGAGGTCGGGGAGGTGAGAAATAAGATACGGACTCTGGGAGGAGTGGTGGCTTGGGAGGACGAGGGGAAGCCCTTCTCAGTTGCTCTGGTGGGTGGCTGGAAAATCCCATCTTGTGATTTCCGATACCAAAAAACCCAATAGACTGTGGGGATCAATGTGTCCTTGGAGTTAACTCTTGAAGCACTGGGTTTCTGTAAGAAGAAAGAAAGAGGCATGTTCTCTAAGACCTGAGAGGGATTTGGGGGAAGCTTTCTGGAAATGTGAAGAGTGATGGGGTAGAGGAGAGAGAACTCTTTCCAAAGCTTTGATTCAGAGCCCCACATTTTCACTATGCCCAGAGGTTGAATCAGCCAAGTTAAAACAGCTTAATCTCACGATTCTGTACCGTGGGCTTTACCTTTTGTCCTTCCCATCCTGTTTTACACATTCTCACTCCCTCAAGGTTCTTTAACGTGAACCTAGTTAGTCCACTATGTAGGGCGTTAGCTGAGCAGACCCACAATTTACGCAAATGCCACTGAAGTAAAGTGGAGGTGGAGACTTGCCCACCACAACGTGCCCTGCCTGGCACTTTCTCTGCATTTCATTTTCTATCCTGACAGTTCATCAAGAGATGCATGCACAGATAGCTACATATTTCAAAGCAACAGGCATCTTCCTCCGGAGGGAGATATCCATTGGGGCATCAAGGCAATACACCCTATCTGATAAAGGCCAATATTTTGGACAGCAGTACTCATCACCATGGTAGCAATTCTACTGCTGCAAGTGCAATTAGGCAATGCATAGCTGATTACTAACTAACCAGTGTCCCAAACTTCAAGTCTGGCAACACACATACTAGAAAGGGGTTTTTGGCCCACAGCAAAATAAGGTCATTGACAGGATTGTTGTGACAGAGTGGAGTCTTTCAGACGGGAGGAAGATGTACTACGGTGGGAAGAAGCGAGGTGCCTCAAAATATTGAAGGCAGTGTCATGACTGGCAGAGCGAGTGCGCTGAGATGCCGGGGAACACAGCCGCGCCCAGGCAAGCAAGGCTTTGAGGTCCATTTAAAGGATTTTGATTTCTGACCTTGGAGTGATGGAAAGCCAGAAAGTGTTTTATATAGGGGAGTAACCTGACCAAATGTGCACTTTGTGGAGGGCACTGTGGTTTCTGTGAAAAGAAATATTTGGCTATGGGGTTGTTAATATGTGACGTTATGTCACTTCCTATCTTTGGCCACAGAATTTATAAAATGAGGCGTGTGGAAGGTATGTTTTGAAAGACCATTCCGTTTCAAATGTCCACGCAGGTGGACATTTCTTCAATGAAGCACTTGTGGTCCCAGCTGCTGGTGCTGCCCACAGATAGGCTTCAGCTGGCAGTGCGTTTGGCAATTGCCTAAGTTCCTCACCCGAGATGCACAGCAAGAACTGATTGACGTGGAGTGTGAAGATCTGGCCATTGTAGCCCAACACAGACCCTCTCTGGAGGGTCACTCTTGTTCAAGAGCTCAACTTCTCCCTCTGTGTACTCTTGCTTCTGTCCCTTCCCTTCCTGAGGTACTGCGCCTCAGGGTACTCCTAAATAACAGCCTTCTCACAAAACCCTATCTCAAAATCTGCTTATTGGAGAATAATACAATCTGTGACACCAGGTTAGTGTAACGTGCTGGGCTTACCTCCTCTGACTCCTCTGACTCAGGTGTCAGTTGGAAGAAGATAATAAGGAGAAAAGGAAAGCAGATTCAGAAGAAAGCCAAATCTTGTGCAAGTCATAAAGATTGGAGTCTGCATGGGGTAAAGGAGCCCATAGGGACTTGAACACATAAAATCTCTGTTCTTTGGAGGCCTCATGTTCTAAGAGAAATTCATTTTGGACCTGAAGCAGGCAGAACCATGTGGGTAAAGGCTTTCTCAGATAACTGCGGAGAAGCAGCATCTGGGCTGGCAATGGTTTGGACCACTGTATCCGTAGCCCCTAGGATGCTAGCTGGCATTTAGTAGAGGAGCAATAAAAATGATGAATCAACGCATTTACTATAAGAAAATGAATGCATCTTTAAGCTCTAAAAACCTAAGCACGTGTTGCCACCCATGTCTGCAGGAAAATAATTCTAGTCTTTGAATGACAGAGTTCCATGCAAGGACCTCTCCTCTTTCAATGGTGGTAGGTGAAATGCTGATCCTGTCTTTATTTAAAATTGTAATATTTTGTCCATCATGGATTTTTTGCCTTGCTGTTTTTTAAATATCACATTTATTTATCTTGCTTACTGAGTTTTTCTCCCCTTCCTTAATTTTGCATCTGAGGCGAGTACCTCACACACCTTACCTTGGTCCCAGACCTGAAGTGATTCTGAAAGCAGGCAGCTCATATTCGTACACAACTGCCATTCTTGAAACTTTTCAACTGCCATTCAAACTTGAAAATTTTTCTCATTTCTTTTGATTTTTTTCAATACCCATCTTTCCACATTTTGGGGGTCACACTGCGTGGCTTATGGGGATCTCAGCTCCCTGACCAGGAGTTGAACCTGGGCTACCGCAGTGAAAGCCTGGAATCCTAACCACTAGGCCACCAGGGAGCTCCTCATCAATACCCATCTTTTAACAAGTATATATTCAGCATAGGCTATGTGTGAGGCAATGCTAGGAAATAGAGCTGATGCACAGATAACTTAGGGACTTAGCTATCGCCACAGAAATAAAGCAGGTGTATAATTACAACTTAAGGCAGAGAAGTGCTGGAAGTGTAGAAAAGAGGCTATGAGTGGGTATAGAGGTAATTTTTATTTGGGTGAATTTGGAGAAATCTTTTGAAGAAAGTCATGTTTGAGATGGACTTTAAAAGGGTTGGATACAGCCCAGATCTTTTGAAGAGTATTTAGAAAATAAATCAAGCAACCAATAAAATGGATAGATTTTGTGATGATTCAAAAATAGGTATGATAATGGCCCAGCTACTTTTCTTTAGTGAAATTTCATATAATAATGTAAATGTAGATTTTAATGACCGTAATAATGTTGATGAAAATTCAATTAACTATAAAGTTAAGAAGAAAAAGGGAATTTTATTTGAGCCAAAATGAGGATTATAACCTGGGGAAGCAGATTCTCAGAAAGCTCTGAGAACTGTTCCACCTGTTAGAAGTTGAAGGCATAGTCAGATACATTTTTGAGACAAAGGATCGTTCATTAAAATGACTTACTGATAATTTACATCAAGCGCATCAAGGATACATGGTCCAGGCAAATACATACAAAGGAAAGAGTGAGTCACCATGACCCCCTACAGAGCTGGGACAGAACACTATTCTTTTAAGAAGTTACATTGCTAGCCTTAGAAGAAAGAAACAATTGATGTTTACGGTTTAGCAGGCACTCCCATCTTTGAGGAGCTCTGGTTAATGTGCAATGCAGATGCATACTGTGCATTAGGGAGGGAGAAGGCCCAAACACAGACAGAAAAGTTTATGTTTAATTTTTTTTGTCCTGCCTTAAAATATAAATATTATTTCACCAGTTGTTTCAACAAATAAATTAAAAGGGCATACCTGCCTTTTTTTTTTAGGATTCTACATCCTTTTAAAGTTCTTCAGCCTGCAAGAGATAACTGACATTTCTCAGTGGGAGCTCATACATGGGACACCAATCTTTCTGTTATAAAACAAAGTGTAAACTGGGGTTAATTCCCCAATGCTAGGGTTACTGCTGCCCCCTGCTGCTACAGAACGGTGTAGCAGGCAAAGCAAACTACCGGCATCCTCCTGGCCCATCTGCAGCACACAGGCGGGGTTGTAGAGATTATTGTTAGTGATAAGGTCGTTAGTACCCATGAGACAACAGCAACAGTGAAAACACTGATTAGCAATTAAACTACACAGCCGACTGCAGAGAACAATGCATGAACGATGATTCTCACCCAAAGTGCGTTGTTCAAACAACGTAGATGAGCTGATAAGTCTTTTGACAGGAATAAGCAGGGGCTGGAGATGAACAATTTAATTTGCTAGCTTCCATTTTTTTCTGTCTGGGCTTATTAACAGAGAAGCAGTGTAACTGACTAATAAGAGTCCAAAGATTATTATTTATGAACCCGTCTCCCAGTGACAAACGTAGAAACACCAATAAAATCAACAGGGTAAATGTGCTGCAACATTGGGACTTCCGCATGCTAAAAAACAATCTTCTAGAAGAAAACACAGGGAAAAAATCTTTGTGACCCTGGATTGGGCAAAGATTTATTGGCTATGACACAAAAAGCGTGACCCATAAAAGAAAACAGTTGATAACAAGGACGTCATCAAAACTAGAAACCTCTGCTCTTTGAAAGGCACTGTTAAGAAAATGAAAAGATTAGCTACAGGTTGGGAGAAAATAAATATAAATAACAAAACAAAACACGTCTAATAAGGGACTTTTATATGTGTGTATGTATGTGCGTGTATGTGTGCCACACGACTCAATAGTAAAACCACAAACAAGCCAATTTTTAAAAAAAAGGGTAAAAACTTTGAACAGAGAGTTCACCAAGAAAAGATATGTATGGCAAATAAGTACAAAAGAAGATTTTCAACACTAGAGAAATGCAAGTTAAATCTACTACATAGCTATTAGAATCGCAAAAAGGAAAATCCCAGAGGAGGGAACAGAGCCACTGCAGCTCTCAGTTTGCTGGTAGAAATGAAAAATGATATAGCCTCTTTATTTTTTTAATTTATTTTTTAAGCTCTTTATTGGAATATAATTTAATTGCTTTACACTGTTGTGCCAGTTTTTTTCTGTACACTAAAGTGAATCAGCTGTATTTATACATGTATCCCCATATGCCCTCCCTCCCACAACTCCCTCTCACCCTCCCTATCCCAGCCCTCTAGGTCATCACTCATCGAGTTGATCTCCCTATGTTATGCAGCAACTTCCCACGAGCTATCTATTTTACATTTGGTAGTGTATATATGTCAGTGCTACTCTCTCACTTCATCCCAGCTTCCCCATTGTCCCTCCACCCCATGTCCTCAAGTCCATTCTCTATATCTGGATCTTTGTTCTTGCCCTGTCACAGGGTTCATCAGTACCATTTTTTTTAGATTCCATATATACGAGTTAGCATACGGTACTTGTTTTTCTCTTTCTGGCTTACTTCACTCTGTATGACAATCTCTAGGTCCATCCACCTCACTACAAATAACTCAAATTTCATTCCTTTTTATGGCTGAGTAATATTCCATTGTATATGTGTGCCACATCTTCTTTATCCATTCATCTGTTGATGGGCATTTAGGTTGCTTCCATGTCCTGGCTATTGTAAATAGTGCTGCAATGAACATTGGGGTGCATATGTCTTTTTGAATTATGGTTTTCTCAGGGTATATACCCAGGAGTGGGATTGCTGGGTCATATGGTAGTTCCATTTTTAGTTTTTTAAGGAATCTCCATACTGTTTTCCATAGTGTAGCCTCTTTAGAAAACTGCTTGACGCTTTCTTATGTAGTTAAACATATACCTATTATAAGGCCTTACAATCCCTTTGCAGTAACTCAAAAAAAAAAAAAAAAACTTATTCCATAAAAGACATGTATGTGAATGTTTATAGGACTGGAAATAACCCAAATGTCCATCAACAGGTAAATAAATAAGTGAATTATAGTACATCTATACAATGGAATACTCCTTCCGTGTAAAAAGGAACAAGCTATTAATACGTCCAACAATGCTGATGGACCTAAGTTTTATGCTAAGTGAAAGAAACCAGGCACAAAGTCTACATACTGCATGATCCCATTTATATGATGTTCTGGAAAAGGCAAAACTATGTGAATAGAAATCAGACCAGTGGTTACCAGGGCGTAGGGGTGAAGGAGGGGATTGAATACTAAGGGGGCACAAAAGGAATTGCTTGGGGTGTTGCAAATATTCTATATCTTAATTCTGGTGGGGGGGGGGTTAGATGACAGTATATATTAATCAAAACTCATTGCATTGTTCACTTGAAGTTAATTTTACTGTATGTAAACAATAAAGCTAACCTTAAAAAATTCAATAGGGTGGAGAAAAAGCGTGACTATTTCTGCTTGCCACTTAAGATCAAGTAATAAAAATGATGTTCTTTTTAATGTACCAAGCTCCTAAAACAGGCAAGATGCTAATTACCATGTACTCTTGTCTGTTACTGCCCCCTCATCTCTTCCCACTCTCCCTTTGCTCCTTAGTTGTGGAGCACACAGGCTCCATTCCTATCTCTCTAACTCAGGAGAATCATGGCAGCCTCAGGCTCTTTGCACTGGCTGTCTACAAGATATTTGCACAGTTGACTCCTTCTCAACACTCACGTCTTAGCTCCAAAGACACCTTCTAGCAGAGGCTACCCCGATCACCTTCTGAAAGAAGCTACCTGCCAACCCACCTAGCTATCACATTATTTTGTATTATTTTTCTCCCCAGAGCCCTTATCACTATTTCAAATTCTTATTTGCTTATATGTTGTTGTGTGTGTCTCTCCATTAGAAGGCAAGGCTTTTGTCTGTCATTTTTACTGTCTAGAACAGTGCTTGGCACAGTAGATGCAATAAAGATTTGCTGAATGGACGTAGTCCTTGTTAAATTAGAGAAGGCATTTTTTTTTTTTTAATTCTTTGGGATGGCGGACTTAGTTCCCAGACCAGGGATTGAACCTATGCCTCCTGCAGTGGAAGCACAGAGTCTTAACCACCGGACTGATAAGGAAGTCCCTAGAGAAGGCATCTTTAAGTAATAAACTTTCTAATCAGATTCCGGAAGTATAGCCACATAAACAAATGTTTATTACACACCTTATTGTCACTAGTCACTCTCATGATCTGAATTTCATACCATTATTCATTTGCAGTTTATTGTAAAGGACACTAGACTGAGAGTCAAGAGTCCCAGATTCTAGCTTTGATCCTGCCACTAACTGTAAGAGATTGAACTTTTGGGTCCAAAATCCCATTTCTAGACATTTATTCCAAGGATGTATATATACAAACATATACACGTGCACCGGGAACCAGGATGCTCATCCAATGTATTCACAATAGCAAAAGCTGGGAGGAAGATAATTTCACACAGCAGGCTTTTGGCTAAATATACCCTGGTTTATCCATCAATATCACACTGTGAATTCATTTGAAAATGATGATTGTGTTAATTCTGTTACTTATTCAATAGATGTTCATTGAGTACTCACCAATTTCAGGTACTATTCTAGGTGCTGAGGGTGCAGCAATGAATGAAGCAAAGGCCCTATGCTCATGAATCTTGTATTTTGATAGGGAAGAAAGACTAAAAATAAACAAATCAACTGCATAATATGATATCAGATGATAACATGTTCTATGAAGGAAAGATAATGCATAGTAAGGGGGATTGGGGACATTCCCCAAGAGAATGATTGGGGCATGCCACTTTATATACAGTGACCAGGGAAGACCTCTCTGACACGGTCACATTTGACCAGAGACCTACATGAAGTGAGGAAGTGAGGCATGTGAATATCCGAGGAAAGAGAGTTCCAGGCAAATGCAATTGCCCTAAGGCAGAAGTAGGCTTGAAAATTTTGAGGGAAAGGAATAAATTCTATAGCTGGAAAAGACTGAGCACGGAAAAAAATCTTAGGAAATATTATTGGAGAAATAACCAAGGACTAGATTTTATAGCACCTTATGTAGGCCATGGTGAGAACATTAGGTTTTATTATAAATGTGATAAAAAAAACCTTGGAGAACTTTGAATAGAGTGGTCAGATCTGTCTTATATTTTGACAGTGCAGTAAATAGGTTAATGAAGGACAAAAATGGAAGCAAGAAAACTATTTAGGAGGCTATTTCAGAAGTCCAGGGGAGATTATGGTGGCATGCACTAGGACTGAAGCAGTGGGGATGGTGAAAATTAATTATATTTAAGACTTTTACTTATTTCCACATAGAACTATCAAAAATATAAAAGGCCGGCCGGTACAGTAGTCTTGAATGGAGTACGGAAGAAAGAGGAGTAAAGGCGAACCTTTAGATTTGAGCCTTTGCAATTGAATAAAGATGTATAATACTATTGGATAAGAGGGTCTGAGTGCAAAGGAGAGGGTGTTGCTAGGGCCTGGATATCACCTGGGTATTATCACTTGGTTGACATCCCACTAAGAACTGAGAACTCAGTCCTGGGGCAATTCAAAAGATCAAAGGTGCCAAAAGCTGCTGAGAGTAGAATAAGATGAGGACTAAGAATACCTGTTGGAGGTCACAGTGTACGTCACATTGGTCTCAGCGAGGGGAGAAAAGCCTGATTGGGGTATGCTCAAAAGTGAACAGATTTCTTCAACAAATAAATTAATGGGGGCGGGGGGTGTGTGGATTGAGGTGGAGGAAGGAAACTATACATTGAAAGATAATGAAAAGATACATCAGCCAGTCACAAAGGGGTGGACTTTATGGGAGCCTCAGATAATTTGTATCCAAATACTGACTTGATTTTTTTCCAAACATACTTTTATTTATTTTATTTTATTTTATTTTATTTTAACTGCGTTGGGTCTTTGTTGGTGAGTGCAGGCTTTCTCTAATTGTGGCGAATGGCGGCTTCTCTGTTGCAGTGCACAGGCTTCTCAGTGCAGTGGCTTCTCTTATTGCGGAACACAGGCTCTAGGCTCATGGGCTTCAGTAGTTGTGGCAGGCAAGCTCAGTAGTTGCAGTGCATGGGCTTAGTTGCTCTGTGGCATGTGGCATCTTCCCAGACCAGGGGTTGAGCCCATGTCCGCTGTGTTGGCAGGCAGATTCTTAACCACTGTGCCACCAGGCAAATCCCTACTGACTTGATTTTGATGATATTAAATAGTTATTAATTTATTTTAAAATAAGACAGTGGTTCTGTGGTTCTGTTAAAAAGCAAAACAATTCCTTATCTTTTAGAAATGCATGCTGAACTGAAATGTCTATGGGCAGATAATTGCTGAAGTTGGGTGATGAATACACTATTCTCTCTACTTTTCATGTATGTTTGGAACTCTCCATAATAAGTTTAAAAAAATGAAGTCAAAGAATCTTAAAGAGTTAAAGTTGAGAACTTTTACCAGAATAACAACCTTATTTTTTTTATGTACAACATGCTCTTGGAAGATTCCCACAAATTTAGAAATGTGTAACATTTCTTATGAAAATAACCTCCAAAAGAAACCACTGATTTTTTTTTTGGACTTGTTAATTTGTTACCTGGAAATAAAACAGAATCTGAATTGGTAAATGAAAATAGAGGTGAAAAGATGGTGAAGAAATGCAAATTAAGACTATATTATTGATTCTCGGGCTTCCTAGGTGGTGCAGCAGTTGAGAATCTGCCTGCCAATGCAGGAGATATGGGTTCAATCCCTGCTCCAGGAAGATCCCACATGCCGTGGAGCAACTAAGCCCGTGTGCCACAACTATTGAGCCTGCACTTTAGAGCCCGTGAGCCACAACTATTGAGCCCATGTGCTGCAACTACTGAAGCCCACACGCCTAGAGCCCATGCTCCGCAACAAGAGAAGCCACGGCAATGCGGAGCCCGCGCACCACAAGGACGAGTAGCCCCCACTCACCACAACTAAAAAGAAAGCCCGCGCACAGCAAAAAAGACCCAACACAGCCAATAAAATAAATAAATTAATTAATAAAAAAAAGAATATATTATTGATTCTCAATCATGTTCACAACTATTTCCAGATTACAAAATATTTAAAGACTATAGAGTACATTTTTAAATGTTGCTTTTGACAGTGGGCTACAGTCGATATCATTTTAAAAAATACCTGCTTATCTGTATTGTCTAACGTTTATGTAAGACGTATGGATGCCTCAATTTTAAGCATTAAAAAACAAATAGGAAAAGAAACGAACGAGCTACCAGTTGCTGTTTTTATTGATACGAGGTACAGATATCCTCCTTTACTCCAAACCCCACGGACGCCGCGGAACCGCTGGAAAGGCCGGGGGCGGGGGCGGGGGCGGGGGGAGTGTGCGCAGGCGCAATAGCAAGCCAACGGTCAGAGGCGGGACTAGAAGCTTCGGTTAAAGGACAGCACTTTCAGCCAATCAAGGGACAGCGTCGGGGGCTTCTTCCTGTAAGAGGAGGCCGGAAGTTGGAGTTCAGCTGCGGTGGTAAAGGCGGCTACCAGCGTGAACCCAGAGCTGAGGTGAGTGGGCGGCGACGGCTTGGTTCTCTGTTCCGCGTGCGTTTCTCCTTCCGGACCCCGCGGCTTCCTCGTGGTGGGCTGGGAATAGGGGAGGCCTGGCACCGAGTGCGTTCGCCCGCTTTCCTCTCCTGCTTCCTTCGGAGAGCGCGGCCTCTCCGCCGCTCGCGGAGCCCGGGGGTGGACCGCTCGGCGGAAGGTGCCTTCAGTACAGTGGACTCGGGTCTTCCCTCTAGTGGGCTCGGGGCTTCCCGCTGGTGGACTCGGGGCTTCCAGCTAGTGGGGACGCTGAGCCTGGCCGGAGATTGGCAGACCTGAGTTCTAGCTCGCCGCTGGTTTGCTAAGCTGTGTGACTTCGGCGAGTCTTTTGGCCTCTCCGGCCTTATGAGATAACCAGCCTTGCTCTTCCTCCTCAGGGAGGAGTCCTGAAATCAGAAGAATTAATGGGAGGCGGGGAAGGAGGTAGATCCCAAGCCTAATCATTCGCTCATCAGGAGGGGTTTTAAAAACAACATTCCAGCGGCCCTCTTCACAGTAGACAAAACGAATCAAACATCTGGGGATGACACCCTAGAATACCTTTCTTTTTTTGGTTAAATACCCCAGAACGGAACAAACACTACAAGGTGAATCTTCAGTCTGATAACCAGCTGTGATGCCTGGCGCTTGTTTCACCAAAAACCTCCATCGCATTAGACAAGTGTAGTCTAGAAGAGTTATAGGGAGGTAAACATGATTTCTGTAATACGTCATTTTCCTTTTGTACTGTTGGATGCTCCATAGTTTACTGATTTAAGGGAGCTTGCCCTGTGCAGCGAAAAGAACCAAGGTTAAGAATTCCTGCTGTGCCATTTACTAGCCTTTTGATCTGGTTGCAGACACTTGGTGAGACAGACTTGGGAACCACATCTCTAAAATGAAATTGATAATAGTATTTAACTCATAAAATTGGTTTGAAGATTAGGAGAGGACATAAAACTTGTCACTTAGTCGCCCTTTGGGGATTGGCAGCTTAATTAGAGGATTACACATGGTGCTGGGAAGCACAAAACTGGAATTGCAACCTAAAAAGGCTTGAGTGGGGTGAAACCAGCTCGTTGCTGATTCTCTGATTCTGGTAATTATGTGGTTATAAGAGAACATTCTTATTTGGAGGATACCCACTGAAATATTTGCAGGTAAAGAGATGAGACACCAATCAGGCAAATGAGGGAAAATGTTAACATTTGGAGAATCTGAGTGAGGAATATGGAGTATTCTTTATACTATTCATAGAATTATTCTATAAGTCTGAATTTATGTTTGAAAGTTTTAAAAAGTTGTTTTTAACTATTTGCAGCTGTCATAAGTGTGTTGTAAATAAATGAAACGGTACACAGTATTTATAACTTTCCATCCCATGCACTTTCAACCGTTTTTTCTTAATGGTTGTATTGTGTGTATATATAGACATTTTATCCAGCCCTCATATTGATGAAGTTATGGGCTATTTCCAGCTTTTCCTGCTCTTTTCAAACGGTGCTGCATTGAGCATCCTTAAACACATTCTTGTGTAGTTGTACCAATATTTTTGTAGGATAAGTTTCTAGAAATAGAATTGTTGGTTCACACAACATTGTCGATCAACTATACTCCAATATAAAATAAAAATTAAAAAAAAAAGAATTGTTGAGTAAAAGAATATCAGCATTTAAATTTTTGATACCATCACATTAAATTCCAAATAAATATATCCGTTTGCTTTCCTATCAGTTGTGTATGAGAATTCATTCCTGGTGTTACTGGCCTGCCACCTAAGAGTGTTATGTGGAGGTTGTGATGTTGGCTTCTGTGAGGGCTGAGAGGAATGGATGCTGTCCACCACAGTAGGCTTCCCTGCAGGGCCAGAGGAACTGAGAGCCTGCTTCCAAAATTGGGATGGCCACTCTGAAGAAACTGAGAGGAAGGAGAGTATGACCCGTTTTGGAATCCAGGGCCTGCCACATAGAAGGTGTTCTAATATTTGTTAAATGATGGAGTATTTGAAATCTTGATAGTCTGTTAGATGAAAAGGATCCTTTTTAAAATTTGCTTTTGACAGTGTATTAGTCTGAATATTTTCCTGCCTTTATTCAGCATTTACACTTTTCTTATCTTTTGCCTATTTTTCTATTATTTTTTAAAAATACAGATTTAAAAAAGAAAACTCATTCAGTGGGCCCTTATTGAGGATTTAGCACCTTCTAGGCATTGTTTAAGGTGCTGGAAGTAGAGGTGTGAATGAGACAGGCAGTTGCTGGAGTCATAGTGTTTTTCGTATGGGGATGGAATCAGAAAATATATTTTTAAAAAATCTAAATTTCTAGTATCTGCACTTGTTAGCTTGCAGGCATTCTTCTCTCAGAAAAATGGGATTGTCTTTTAATTTTGCTTATGGTATATTTTCCTATAGGAATTTTAAAATTTATTTTTGGTAGTCAGATATGTTAGTCTTTTGTAGTGCTCTTAAAACATGTAGTTAGAATATATAAACAGCTCACGCAGCTCAATATCAAAAAACCAAACAACCCAATCAAAAAATGGGTGGAAGACCTAAATAGACATTTCTCCAAAGAAGACATATAGATGGCCAACAGGCACATGAAAAGCTGCTCAGTATCACCTCACACCAGATAGAATGGGCATCATTAAAAAATCTACAAACAATAAGTGCTGGAGAGGGTGTGGAGAAAAGGCAACCCTCTTGCACTGTTGGTGGGAATGTAAATTGATACAGCTGCTATGGAGAATAGTATGGAGTTTCCTTAAAAACTAAAAATAGAATTTTCCATATGACCCAGCAATCCCACTACTGGGCGTATACCCAGAGAGAACCATAATTCAAAAAGACACATGCATCCCAGTGTTCATTGCAGCACTGTTTACAATAGTCAGGTCATGGAAGCAACATAAATGTCCATCAACAGACAAATGGATAAAGAAGATGTGGTACATATGTACAAGTGGAACATTCCTCAGCCATAAAAAGGAACGAAATTAAGTCATTTGTGGAGACGTGGATGGACTAGAGGCTGTCATATAGAGTGAAGTAAGTCAGAAAGAGAAAAATATCGTGTAATGATGCATATATGCAGAATCTAGAAAAATGGTACAGATGAACTGGTTTGTAAGGCAGAAATAGAGACACAGATGTAGAGAACAAACATGGACACCAAGGGAGGAGGTGAGGGGTGGGTGGGATGAATTGGGATTGACATATATACATTAATATGAATAAATTAGATGACTAATAAGAAAAAAATGGTACACTTTAAATATATGCAGTTTATTGTATGTTAATTATATCTCAATAGAACTCTTTTTTAAAAGAAAAAAAAATGCAGCCAGCTGTTTCTTGCCTGTTCTTCTTGATAGATTGTAAGCAACACAAGGATGGGGACAGTTTCTTTTTTATCCTTGAAAGATAGTATGATGTAGTGTTTGAGATCTTTAGGCTCTGGCTTGTTCCTTTACTCTGTGACTTTACGCAAGTGGATCAACCTTTGTGAGCCACAGTGATTTCATCTCTAAAATGGAAAGAGTGCCTTTCTTTTCTTAGATTGCTCACAACCATGAGAAGAGTATTTAGAAGAGTGTCTGGCACATACTGTGCAGGCAAGTGTTATCTGTCATCATAATCATCATTGTCATATATTAGATAAACAGTAAATATTTGAAAGAGTAAATACATGTTAAAGATGTTTGTACTTACTTCCAAATACCCATTGATTTGAAGCCTTGAAATGAATGGAGCTACCAACAAATACTTATGAAGCTTATGTACCGTGGTTTTGGACAGAGTGAGAACTGTGATAGTTGTAGTCCTCTCATGGAGCTTATAAGTCTGGTTGGGGAGACTAATCAGATACTGATACAGAGAATGAAAGCGGGGAGGCAGGATCTGCTTTTGATGAATAATCAGAGAAGTTTTCTTTAGAGGTGACATTTTGAGCTAGTGCCTGAAGCAGGAAGAAAAGCATATGGAAAGAACCAAAGGCAGAAGAGGTTGGTGTAAAGAATTGTGTAAGAATACTAGATGATAATGTGCTACAATATAAGGGAGAAGGAATGTGGTATGAGAATTAGGCTGGCCATTATATAGAAGAACTGTAGTGAAACCAAAAAGATCCCTGGGAAGCCATTGTATTCCAGGTACAAAGGAATGGTGTCTTGGTCAGAACTGATGAATTTGAGATAGCGAAGTTTTGGAATCAACGAGACTTGATAAATTTGGCAGTGGTGGTGAGGAGAGGAGGTTGGCAAAAAAGGATTAAGATAACCTTTAGGTTTCTGGCTTGAAATACTAGGTGGATAATGGGGACATTTTACTGAAATAGGAAAGATTAGAAGCTATGAGGGGAACAGGTTTAGGGTGTGTGTATTTATGGTAGAATCAAAGAACTTTTGATTCTACCATAAATACAAAAAATACAAAAAAATTTAAAAAACCCATAAATACAAAAAATACAAAAAAATTTAAAAAACCCATAAATACAAAAAATTCAAAGAATTTTTTTTTTCTTTTAAGTTTGATGCCCTGTGAGACATCCAGAAGGAGCCCAGAGGCAGTCTGGACTGGAGATAAAAAGTTGAGTCAAGAGAAAAATATTTTATGATATCACTTATATGTGGAATCTAAAAATAATACAAATGAATCTATATACAAAACAGAAATAGACTCACAGACATAGAAAACAAACTTATGGTTGCCAAAGGGGAGAGGGAGGGAGAGAGGGGCAAATTAGGAGTATGGGATTAACAGATAAACTGCTATACATAAAATAGATAAGCAACAGGGATTTACTGTATAGCACAGGGAATTATATTCAATATCTTGTAATAACCTATAATGGAAGATAATCTGAAAAAAAAAAAAATCACTTTGCTGTACACCTGAAAGTAACACAGCATTGTAAATCAAGTATTCTTCAATTAAAAAAAAAAAAGTCAAGTCATAAATATAGACCACGATTTCTCCACTTTGGCATAATATATTGACATTTTGGGCTGGATAATTCTTTGTTATGGGGGGCTGTCCTGTGCATTGTATGTTTATAGCATCCCCAGCCTCAACCCATTAAAAGCCAGTAACACCCCCTCCCCTGAGTTGTGACAACAAAATGTGTCTCCAGACCTTGTATATGCCTTCTGGTTGGCAAAAATCACACCTGGCCGAGAACCACTGATAGAAATGGTATTAAAAAGCTATGGAATTGACTGAGATCACCGCAAGGAGAACAGAAAACAAAGGCCTAGAACTTGTGGCCAGCAGACCACAAAGATTGTTGGAGATAAATTCTTTTTGACCTCACAGTACTTGACATTTTCTGGAATTAATTGCCAGTATTTTTAAAAACAGAAATTTCACATAAAAATCTGGATTTTTTGCCCTTGCTTGAAAACTCAGGACCAAGGAACAATGAATCTTCATTTGCACATGAATGCTAGTGGCTGGAGGCTTTGAGATCTGGCTTGGAGATGCTCAGTTCTCCCTAATCCCTGCTCCAGAGTGCCCCAACTCTGTGTTGCTTGCCTTTTCCCTTTGGCGTTTGAGTTTGTGACTCTCTAAGGCATGCCAACATTAAAATTTGGATAGAGGAGGCACAGTAAAGGAGACTGAGAGGGTGTGGCCAGTGTCATAGAAGGAAAACGTAAATGTAGGATCACAGAAGCTGAGGGACAAGGGGAGTGTGTTGAAAACGAAGAAAATGCTGCTGAGGGATTAAGATCACCTTAGAAAAATGTCCATTGGCAGTATGGCACTGGCACAAAAACAGAAATATAGATCAACGAAACAGAATAGAGAGTCCAGAGATAAACCCACGTACATATGGGCACCTTATCTTTGACAAAGGAGGCAAAAATATACAATGGAAGGAAAGCCTCTTCAGTAAGTGGTGCTGGGAAAATTGGACATTTACATGTAAAAGAATGAAATTTGAATACTTCCTAACACCATACACAAAAATAAACTCAAAATGGATTGAAGACCTACATGTAAGGCCAGACACTATAAAACTCTTAGAGGAAAACATAGGCAGAACACTCTCTGACAAATCAAAGCAAGATCCTTTTTGACCCACCTCTTAGAATAACGGAAATAAAATCAAAGACAAATGGGAGCTAATGAAACTTAAAAGCTTTTGCACAGCAAAAGAAACCATAAACAAGACAAGAAGACAACCCTCAGAATGGGAGGAAATATTTGCCAATGAAGCAACTGACAAAGGATTCATCTCAAAAATATACAAGCAGCTCATGCAGCTTCATACCAAAAAAGCAAATAACCCAATCCACAAATGGGCGGAAGACCGAAATAGACATTTCTCCAAAGAAGACGTGCAGGTGGCTAACAAACACATGAAAAGATGCTCAACATTACTAGTCATTAGAGAAATGCAAGTCAAAGCCACAATGAGGTATCACCTCACACCAGTCAGAATGGCGATCATCAAAAAATCTAGAAACAATAAATGCGGGAGAGGATGTGGAGAAAAGGGAACCCTCCTGTACTGTTGGTGGGACTGTAAGTTGGCACAGCCACTATGGAAAACAGTTTGGAGGTTCCTTAAAAAACTAAAAATGAAACTACCATATGATCCAGAAATCTCACTATTGGGCATATACCCAGAGAAAACCATAATCCAAAAAGAAACATGCACCACAGTGTTCGTTGCAGCACTATTTACAATAGCCAGAACATGGAAGCAACCTAAATGCCCTTCAACAGATGAATGGATAAAGAAGATGTGGCACATATATACAATGGAATATTACTCAGCCATAAAAAGGAATGAAATGGAGTTATCTGTAGTGAGGTGGATGGACCTAGAGACTCATACAGAGCGAAGTAAGCCAGAAAGAGAAAAACAAATACCATATGCTAACTCATATGTATGGAATCTAAAAAAAATGGTACTGATGAACCCAGTGACAGGGCAAGAATAAAGATGGAGATGTAGAGAATGGACTTGAGGACACGGGGTTGGGGAGGGGGAGCGGCAAGTGGGAAGCTCGGACAAAGTGAGAGAGTAGTGTTGACATATATACACTACCAAGTGTAAAATAGATAGCTAGTGGGAAGTTGCTGTATAACATAGGGAGATCAACTCGATGATGGGTGATGACTTAGAAGGCTGGGATAGGGAGGGTGAGAGGGAGTTGCAGGGAGGGAGGGGGTGTGGGGATATATATATAAATACAGCTGATTCACTTTGGTGTACAGCAAAAACTGGCACAACAGTGTAAAGCAATTATATGCCAATAAGGAGCTTAAAGTGTCTTTAGATTAAAAAGAAATGTCTGTTGGACTTCATCATGTGGTGAACTGTTCATCACAAAACTTGAACAGTTGTAGAGGTAGGAGATGGACACCAGATTGAATAGTGACAAAAATGAATATGCAGAAGGCTAATAAAGCAGTGAACTGTGGATTGATATAGTTAGAGTAACTCATCATGCCCATGGCCACTGCCAGATTGACTCTCAGCAGCATCCAGTTCACCACTGTGGGTTGGTGGAAACTCAGGGCTGCCCCACAGCTGCCCTTAGTACCTCACAAATTCCAGGTATAAAACTGCCTCTAGTATATTACTTGCTATCTCTGATGTTGGGTGGTGGTGTTATATCTTGAAAATCTGGTAAGATATGTCTAAATGAGCAGTCAGGATCTTCTCATTTTATGATATAGCTAAGCTTAAAATAGAATAGATGGAGGTTGTGACTATTGAAGGTATAGTTGAGTTTGAAATTTCTGTAGTAGATGCAGAGAAATTGATGAGTCTATAAAAATTGTAGAGTATATTGTAGGAAAAAAGGGAATGGAATTGGATCACAGAAGCTCAGATTATGTGAGTTTGCAATATAGCGATGTTAATTTTGTCAGTGTTCCTTAGAGTTATAAGGGTTTACTTTTGGAAATCAATCTATAATATAAAACAAAAGTGTTTGTAACGTGCAGTGGGGAGACAGCATGTGTAGTTTGGCTGTAGAGAGGGTAGAGAAATGAGGCATAAGTGGTGACGGGTGTGGAATCCAGAAGATTTCATTTATAGGTGAAAATACAGTTGACCTTTGAATAACTGGGAGGTTAGGGGCACCCACCCTTTCTGCAGTTAGACATCTGAGTATAACTTAGAGCTGGCCCTTTGTATCTGCAGTTCCTTCATAGTCACGGTTCTGCATCTGAGGATTCAACCAACCACGGATCTTGTAGTACTCTAGTATTTACTGTTGAAAAAAATCCACATATAAGTGAACCCATGCAAGTTCAAACCTGTGTTGCTCAGGGGTCAACAAGTAGAGCGGGAAAAATACTTGGGTGATTGAGTATATATTGCTACTTAGAAAAGGTTGGCAGCCTTTCCCTGTTGTAAATGTTAGTTTTAGAGCCTAGGGAGATCATTTTGTCCTGGGTGCCAAACTGCCAGGGGAGAAAAGGGAAAATGTTCTGTCATTAGTTGCTGAATGTAACAGGTTTGTTTTGTAGCTCCACTCTCAATCTTTGGTTTATTTCTGTGTGTGTATATGTGTGTGTGTGTGATTTTTTTTTTTTTTTTCTGATTTTTTGTTTGATGGTCTATTTCTGTAGGTTCTTGGTCTTCCACAATGGGTGAGCCACAGCAAGTAAGCGCCCTCCCACCCCCTCCAATGCAGTACATCAAGGAGTATACAGATGAAAATATTCAGGAAGGCCTCGCTCCCAAGCCTCCACCTCCGATAAAGGACAGTTACATGATGTTTGGCAACCAGTTCCAATGTGATGATCTTATCATCCGCCCTTTAGAAAGTCAGGGTATTGAACGGCTTCATCCTATGCAGTTTGATCACAAGAAAGAACTGAGAAAACTCAATATGTCTATCCTTATTAATTTCTTAGACCTCTTAGATATCTTGATAAGGAGCCCCGGGAGTATAAAACGAGAAGAGAAGCTAGAAGATCTTAAGCTGCTTTTTGTGCATGTGCATCATCTCATAAATGAATACCGACCCCACCAAGCAAGAGAGACCTTGAGAGTCATGATGGAGGTGCAGAAACGTCAGCGCCTTGAGACAGCCGAGAGGTTTCAGAAGCATCTGGAACGAGTCATTGAGATGATTCAGAATTGCTTGGCTTCTTTGCCTGATGATTTGCCCCATTCGGAAGCAGGGATGAAAGTAAAAACTGAACCAATGGACGCCAATGATAACAGTAATTGTGCTGGACAGGATGAACAACAAAGAGAAAATTCAGGTCATAGGAGAGATCAGATTATAGAGAAAGATGCTGCCTTGTGTGTCCTAATTGATGAAATGAATGAAAGACCATGAAGGATGTTTCTTTTTCTTCTTTTTTTCCCCCCAGTAAATAGCATATATATTAGTTAATTCACTTTTAGAGAATCTCAAAAGAGATATAACTAGAAGTCTTGCAAGCAGCAAGTGTCGAACTTTCTCGATTGAGACGTCACAGGCAGTAATTTCACTTTATGGCAAGCATGGGTAGATGAGTGTGCCTACGTTAGGAGTAATCACCTTAAAAAGCAGAGTGTTTGCAGCTATTGTGTGGAACATCCCTATTTTTGAAGTTGCAGTAAACTTTGAAGATACCTCAGTAATAGCAGGTTTTCATCCCTGAAAAGTAGATTTGTCATTTGCTTTAAGCATGATAGATAATAAAGGACATCAAACTTTATAAATGTGAAATTATGAAATCTTTAGATTTATTTCATTTCAAAATTTGCTTAATCTCTAAAAAAGAATAGTGTATTAAAAGAGAGGAACCCTGGAGAGTTATAAACAGCAGTTTTATTTTTCCTTGTCTGCTCCTGTAAACACTCTCTCAGACTCTTGTCCCTATCCTGGATGGGTCCCAGAACTTTTCAGTCACTAAGAAGTCCTTTGATCACTTTTAGTTACAAACATTCATTTTAATAATTAAAATGTCTATGTAATTACCTGTACATTTCCTAAACTCAGACTTGCTTAAGGCTGGAAGCCTGCCATCGGGAGGGGGTTTGGTGGCAGAGACTGCTGGATGTCCACCATAGATTCTTGCTCACCTGCCCTGCTAGGGACTCTGTTTTCCCTTACCCTGCATCTCTGTGAGGCCATATGACTGAGTTCTTAGCAGTGGAATATGGTGTAAAAATCCAGGCCTGCCCCATAAAAATGTCTTGATTCACCCTCCATTCTTTTCTCATCTGCTGGTTTGATGGTCACACCCAAGAAGACTTTGGAAGCCACTTGAAGATGGCAGTTCAGTCAGTTTGGGTCCTGGAATGCCTGAAGACTAGGCCCTCCTTTCATTAACTCCACCTTCCCCCAACCCCCATCCCCACCCCCGATGATGTGACTTCACCATGTGAGTAAGAAGTCCTCTTGTTTTGAGCACTGAGATTTCATTTCTGCACTTTCTTTTTCCTGTTCTCCAATCTCTCTTCCACCAAAGTCTTGATGGAGAGTCTGCCTTGTATCTGAGGGCGTCTGCCCGTCTTTCTCTTAAAAAAGGGCAGTGGTTCTCAAAGTGTAGTCCTGGACCAGCAGCATTGGCATCACTTGGGGGCTGGTTAGAAATGCACATTCTCAGGCCCACCCCAGAAGTACTAAATTGAACTCTAGGGGTGGGGCTCAACAAGCCCATGCAGGCTCAAGATTAAGAATCACTGATAATGGTAAGGCCTTTTCCCAGATAAGCTGGCAAAGTCCAGTGTAAAGTGGGCATAAGCCATTTCTATGTGTGAAACATTCATGAATTGTTTCCTTTAAAAATCTGGAGAGTGTAGGCTCTTGCCAAGTAGACAACCTCTCTATTAGGCAGCTAGTTGGCAAGTCTCATTTGCTTTTTCCTGATACGTGTTTGATACAGATTTTTGGGCTCCAGAGACTCCAGGAGAAACAGTCTAGGCTCTCTTAAGCTTAAATGAAGGGGGAGGGGAGCCTCCTTATATCCCTGTGGTGCAACAAGGTGGACATTGCTTAACACTTGAACGACTCTCCAAAGGAATCGCCTTTAACTTCAACCTTTTTACAGCCTTGAGGAGGGTGCTGGGCTAAGAGGTACAAAAACAATTTCTGGCTGCCTTGCAAATCCTTGCATGGAAAAAACTAACTGAATCACATTATCATATCCTTAGGAGAGTCACGACATCATTTATATATAATGTGTGTTTTTTGGAGAGAAGGATTAAGAGATTAAAATTTCATGTGGAATCTTAAATTCTGATTTTTGGGAGAATCTGATCTTGTAGGTCTGTGGGTGGGACCTGGCGTAAACTCTAAAGAATTTTGATGTGAACTCCTAATGGGATGAAGGAGTACTTGTAGTCTGATAGTTGTTACAAATTTCAAAGTTTATATAAGGACTGAGCCTGTGGGGATTAAAATACATCTCTGCACACCTGGTCATAATGAATATTCCTGATAGATTGATTCCTCAACTCCTGATAGATTGATTCCTGGAAGAATAACATGGGCAAATCTTGAGATAACCAATGCCTGGGCTCCAGGCTGTAAGGATTCTGGTTTGATTGTTCTGGAGTGGGGCCCTGGCATTGGTTTTAAGAAATCTGTAGATGACTCTATTGTGCAGTGGGGTAAAGGAGTATTGCATTCCTCAGTACTCTCTACTTGAACTAGTTTAAGCAAAACATGAATTTGTTGAAAGGATACTGTGTTACATGATTGAAGGATAAATTAAACATCCAAACCATGAAGACTGGGAGGGTCTGTAGGGCAGCTGGGACTCAAACCCCGTCAAGAACACTGTCTCTCCTTTCAGGCTTTTCTGTTAGCTTTATTCTCCACAAACCAACTTCTTTGATGGTATAGGTGGAGAACATGGCTGCTAACAGTTCCCCAGTGTTAAGTCTTTCTGTACTACTCTCTGGGAGTTGTCTCTCGAAAAGGAGAAAAAAGTGAAAAGCTAATTAACCAGTTTGGAGGGAGGAGTTAGGGGTGGCATACCTGATCCCAACTGGGCTATTCAGCTGGGGGCAGGTTCTGTAAGAATCTGACAGCATGTCAATGTATGGGGGGAGGTGGTTCACCCCTCCCTCTAAGTCCACTTACTCGTATTCATTTAGTGGTTATTGTGGTCCATTGCTGGCTTGGTTGCTGTGGGTATGAGGAATAGGAAGGAAAATGGAAGAAAAATAAACAGGAAAACAAGTAGGTTAATTTTTTAAAGGTATAAGTTCTTGCTTTAACCATTGAGCCTTGTAACAGAAGAATCTTCCAATTATATTCCTGTTTCCTGCTCAAAATGCCTTGTCCATATTATCTTCTCTTTTCAAGTTATGTTTCTGTGTTTGCAATTGTTAAGGGTTTTGGAAAGCCATTTCAACTGTGCTGTGTTGTATTTGAGAGAAAAGGCCTGTCCTGGGTCCTGAGGTCACAGGAAACAGCAAGTGTCTCATGAGACAATTAAAAGTTAGTGTGATTTGGGAGAAAACGCTCTTTTGGCCAGACCATAGGGAGGGAGGAGGTTGGAGCTGGAGAAGCAGATGGAGGGCAGGTTATAGGACTTAGAAGGCCAAGGGAAGGAGTTTTTTATATCCTAAGTCTGATGGGAAGTGTTGGGGAGAGGGAAATTTCCCCCTCCATCCCTCTTGAGTTCTTGCTGTTGGACTAATAATAAAATTGACACAAGACAAATTAACAGGAGAAAAGAAATAAATTTTAATTCTTATTCAAGGAGTTCTCATAGAAAGGGGACCTAAGAAGTAGCTGAAACATGTATGTATGTATTTATTATTTATTTATTTATTTAATTTGTTTTTTTGGCTGTGTTGAGTCTTTGTTGCTGTGTGCGGGCTTTTTCTAGTTGTGGTGAGCAGGGGTTACTCTTTGTTGTGGTGAGCCGGCTTCTCAGTGCGGTGGGCTCTAGACACGTGGGCTCAGTAGTTGCTCTGTGGCATGTGGGATCTTCCCGGACCAAGGATCAAACCTGTGTCCCCTGTGTTGGCAGGCGGATTCTTTTTCTTCTTCTTTTTCTTTTTTTTTTTTGTAAATTTATTAAGTCATTTATTTTATTTATTGGCTGCGTTGGGTCTTCATTGCTGCACGTGGGCTTTCTGTAGTTGTGAAGAGCCAGGGCTACTTTTCACTGTGGTGCACGGGCGTCTCATTGTGGTGGCTTCTTTTGTTGCAGAGCTCAGGCTGTAGGCGCACGGGCTTCAGTACTTGCGGAGTGTGGGCTCATTAGTTGTGGTTCAAGGGCTCTAGAGTGCAGGCTCAGTAGTTGTGGAGCATGGGCTTAGTTACTCCGAGACATGTGGGATCTTCCCGGACCAGGGGTTGAACCCCTGTCCCCTGGATTGGCAGGTGGATTCTTAACCACTGTGCTACCAGGGAGGTCCCAAAGCATTTATACTATTTAGACAAACACTGAATTTGCAAGGAGTTGACAGGACAAAGAAACTTAGGTTTTGGGTGCTCAATTAGTGAAGAATCTAAACAATTTGGGCTTGGGGTAGTAAATTAAAGAGGTATCAAGGTTTGTTTGTATAGGCTTCTTGGCTCAAATTCCTTACCTTTGGCGATAAGGCTGTCTTTTTACCTTTACTGCAGGGAGTATACCTTTCATGGGAGAGGTTTATTTTTTGCTTTGTGGGAAACAGAAAGGGAGGGTCAGTGTCCATCTTGCATTGGTTGTTTCTTAGTTCAGTATGCTATTGTAGCATATTTTGGGGCAGCCTGGCCTAAGCCACAACAGAAATCAATAGCACACACACATATATAGCACTTTGTTGGCACTGTTTAATCACTTTATGTACAAAAAGCCATTTTATCCTCAAAACAACCCATTGAAATCATGATTTTTATCCCTATATTACAAATGAGGAAGCAGAGGCTTAGAGAGGTGCCATTTAGCCAAGGTCACCAAGCTAGTGAGTGACAAAGCCAGGGTTGAAACGTTCTAATTTTAAAGCCTAAGCATTCATCTTTCATACTTTATCACCTCTCTACTGCATTATATAGTTAATAAACCATATAAGTAATGGAGTCAGGAGTAGAATCTGATATTTTGACCCTAAAATCCATACTTATACACTACATGATACTGGACTGAGGAGGGAGATTTGTAGATGGAAATCATGAGCTCCCTTTGAACATTTTAAAGCATTTATGTCAGAATTCTGTTGTTGTCTTAAGGAGATACTGTGCGTATAGCACCAAACTTCCTAAAACTCCCTCTTAGGATATCACCCCCACTTCATGAAAGTGGGGATCAGTTTTGTGGTTTGCTTAAGCGGTGTATCCAGATTAGAATCCAAGTCAGGAGTTGACAAACTTTTTCTGTAAGGAGCCAATTAGTAAATATTTTAGGCATTATAAATACTCCTCTACTATGGTACAAAGGCAGCCATAGAAAATATGTAAACAAATGAGCACGGCTGTGTTCCAACTTTAGATATGGACATTGAAACTTGCATTTAAATAATTTTCACATGTTATGAAATAATCTTTTCATTTTTTTCCCCAACCATTTAAACATGTTAAAATAATTCTTAGCTGTGGACTGTACAAAAGCAGGCAGCAAAATGGATTTGGTCAGAGGTTCTGATCTAGGTGATTGGATTCTAAACCCTGGACTGTTTTCACAAAACCACTTAATAACCACAAAATAAAAGTTATAGGTTTGTTCTAGGGCCTAAGAGATTATGGCTACAAAGCAGTCAGCGTAATTTCTGGTACTTAGTAAGCTTTCAAAGGTTAACTGGTACATTTTCTGCTAAGTCTTTTGCATTCAGCATTTAGAATCAAAAATTTAGGAACTGGTTTCAAACTGTAATGTGATCAATCTAACAGTAAGTGGCACTCTTACCTCAAGTTTAGAAACTGCAGATGGGTGGCAGAGGAGGAAACTAAGATGGAGAAACTCACAGGTGCTGCTTGTGATACTGAGCTTTTTATTCAACAAGTGAAACTTGCTGCTTGTGTCTAACTGTGGCCTACAAAATCTTTTCTCATGGAGAGAATAGGGTATAAATTTTTCAAAATAACCAGTACTATGTTGCGAATAAAAGTTTTTCGATTAGAGCTTTTCTCCCCGGGCTGCCTGCACAAGACCTGAGGAAGACCTCAGGCACTGTTGGTTAGCTCTGAGTAGATGATGACAGTAAGATGCTTCTCATCTGCTTAGCACCAAGTTTTGTGAAGCTGCTGGTTCCCTGCCCCTGCTCTAGGTTTGGAGTAAGGGAAGACATTGAAAGGATGGCAGTCAGGTGGGGAGATGTGGCTGGCTGGGAATGCATTGTATCATAACTACAAGGAAAGATGCCTTTTGGGTCTTTATTGATTGTCACAATTATTTGGTCATTTAACAAACCTGAAGATCTACTGTGAACACCATGGAATTGTTAAGAGCCATTAAGAATGAGAGTACTGATGTGGATGTATTTACATTCTATATATAATAGAAGCAAATTGCTGGGTATGGTCTGAGTCCATATTTGTGTCAGTCTGTCTGTCTCTCCATACTCAAATTGGAAAAATATATTGACTATTTTATGGATAAGGAAATTGAGACTCAAAAATGTAACTTGCTACAGACCGAGGACACTTTGGCTAGTAAATGGCTGAGTTAAAACTCAGGTTTAAAAGAAAAGAAACAGAGAGAAAGAGTAACACTTTGTAGAATTTGGGCTCCATGTTTACTAGTAGTGTTGCCTTGGTTTGACCTATTAACCTGCATGACAGTTGATTTCCTTAACTATGGTAATTATAGACCCATCCATAGGGTAGATACCATCTAATGTTGAGAATGAAAGAGAAGGCCCACACTAATTCTTTCTGAAACTCGTCTGTCCCCAGGCAACATACTCAGGTCTTAGGCTTGCTCATCATCTGTGGAGAGGCAACTGCTCTGGAAGGGCTGAGGGCTGTCTGAAAGGTTGAAGTGGTGCATGAGCCAGGGGCTCTGACTCACTACCACTTAAACGGGAGAGTGGTTGAAAAAAAAAAAGCCACAAATAATAGCAGAAGTGAGAAAGGGACATTACTACAGATTTTATATACAGTAAGAAATAATAATAAAATATTATGGATAACTTTATACCAACAAATTAGAAAATTTAGATAAATTGGACAGATTCTTATAAAATTACCAAGGTTTGAGTGGGAAACTTGAATAGCTTTGTAATAATTAAAAAAAAAATTGTCAAAATCTTCTCAGCAAGTCAAAATCTTCAAATACCTTTGGTGACAAGTTCTACCAAACAATGTTAGGGAAAAAAAAATCTTATACAGACTCAGGGAATAGAAAAAGAAGGAACATTCCCCCGCTCTTTTTATGAGATGATAATAAACAAAATATTGATATGTAAAAATAAAAGGTTATCTTTATGGCCATTCTGTGTTTATTTTAGGAATGTAGAATAGAAAATTAATGTAGTCTGTCACAAAAATATGTAAAACTTAATATCCATTCATGAAAAAGAAAAAACTTAAGAACATTTAGGAGTAGAAGAGAACTTCCTTAATCTAATAAATAGTAGCTCTATAAAATCTACAGTATGGGGCTTCCTAGGTGGCGCAGTGGTTAAGAATCCGCCTGCCAATGCAGAGGACATGGGTTCGATCCCTGCTCCAGGAAGATCCCACATGCCACGGAGCAACTAAGCCTGTGTGCCAAAAAACAAACAAACAAACAAAAAAAAGAACAAGTGACATAAAATCTACAGTATGTATTATACCCAGGGTGGAAAGCTGAAACCTTTCCTTTAACAACAAATGAAACAAGGATGTCTGCTATCAAAACTTCCACTAAATATGTACACATTGCCTAACCAGCCTGCTAGGAAAAAAAAAGTAGGATTGAAGAAGAAACTAAACTGTCACTATTTGCAGAAAATATGATTGTGTAAAAAGTTCAATATGATCTACAGATTATTTATTTATTTATTTTAAGCTCTTTATTGGAGTAGAATTGCTTTACACTGTTGTGCCAGTTTCTGTACAACAAAGTGAATCAGCTGTATTTATACATATATCCCCACACCCCCTCCCTGCCACTCCCTCCCACACTCCCTATCCCACCCCTCAAAGTCATCACCAATCATCGAGTTGATCCCCCTGTGTTATGCAGCAACTTCCCACTAGCTATCTGTTTAACACTTGGTAGTGTATATATGTCTATGCTACTCTCTCGCTTCATCCCAGCTTCCCCTTTGCCCCCCCCACCCCATTCCTCAAGTCCATTCTCTACATCTCCATCTTTATTCTTGCCCTGTCACTGGGTTCATCAGTACCATTTTTTTATATTCCATGTATATGAGTTAGCATACGATATTTGTTTTTCTCTTTCTGGCTTACTTTGCTTTGCATGACAGTCTCTAGGTCCATCCACCTCACTACAGATAACTCAAATTTCATTCCTTTTTATTCCATTGTATGTATATGCCACATCTTCTTTATCCATTCATCTGTTGATAGGCATTTAGGTTGCTTTCATGTCCTGGGTATTGTAAATAGTGCTGCAATGAACATTATGGTACATGTTTCTTTTTAGATTATGGTTTTTTTTTCTTTCTTTTTTTTTTTAATGCAGTGATCTTCATATGCTTTTTTTTTAATGAATTTATTTATTTGTTTATTTTATTTATTTATTGGCTGCATTGGGTCTTGGTTGCTGCGCACAGGCTTTCTCTAGTTGCTGCGAGCGGGGGCTACTCTTCATTGTGGTGCACAGGCTCCTCATTGTAGTGGCTTCTCTTGTGGAGCACGGGCTCTAGGCACGTGGGCTTCAGTAGTTGCGGCACATGGGCTCAGTAGTGGTAGCGCACGAGCTTAGTTGCTCTGTGGCATGTGGAATCTTCCCAGGGCAGGGCTCTAATCCATGTCCCCTGCATTGGCAGGCGGATTCTTTACCACTGCGCCACTTAGGAAGTCCTGGATTATGGTTTTCTCTGGGTATATGCCCAATAGTGGGATTTCTGGATCATATAGTAGTTCCATTTTTAGTTTTTTAAGGAACCTCCAAACTGTTTTCCATAGTGGCTGTGTCAACTTACATTCCCACCACAGTGCAGGAGGGTTCCCTTTTCTCCATACCCTATCCAACATTTATTGTTTCTAGGTTTTTTGATGATGACCATTCTGACTTGTGTGAGGTGATACCTCATTGTGGTTTTGACTTGTATTTCTCTAATGATTAGTGATGTTGAGCAGCTTTTCATGTGTTTGTTAGCCATCTGCATGTCTTCTTTGGAGAAATGTCTATTTCAGTCTTCCGCCCATTTGTGGATTGGGTTATTTGCTTTTTTGGTATTAAGCTGCATGAGCTGCTTGTATATTTTGGAGATGAATCCTTTGTCTGTTGTTTTGTTGGCAAATATTTCCTCCCATTCTGAGGGTTGTCTTCTTGCTTTGTCTATGGTTTCTTTTGCTGTGCAAAAGCTTTTAAGTTTCATTAGGTCCCATTTGTTTATTCTTGATTTTATTTCCATGATTCTAGGAGGTGGGTCAAAAAGGATCTTGCTTTGGTTTATGTCACAGAGTATTCTGCCTATATTTTCCTCTAAGAGTTTTATAGTGTCTGGCCTTACGTTTAGGTCTTCAATCCATTTTGAGTTTATATTTGTGTATGGTGTTAGGAAGTGTTCAAATTTCATTCTTTTACATGTAGCTGTCCAGTTTTCCCAACACCACTTATTAAAGAGGCTTTCTTTTCTCCATTGTATGTTCTTGCATCCTTTGTCAAAGATAAGGTGCCCATACGTACGCGGGTTTATCTCTGGGGTCTCCATTCTGTTCCATTGATCTGTGTTTCTGTTTTTGTGCCAGTACCATACTGTCTTGATCACTGTAGCCTTGTAGTATAGTTTGAAGTCAGGAAGCCTGATTCCACCAACTCCTTCTTTCCTTCTTAGGATTGCTTTGGCTATTCGGGGTCTTTTGCATTTCCATACAAATTGTAAAATTTCTTGTTCTAGTTCTGTGAAAAATGCCATTGGTAATTTGATCGGGATTGCGTTGAATCTGTAAATTGCTTTGGGTGGTATAGTCATTTTCACAATGTTGATTCTTCCAATCCAAGAACATGGTATGTCCCTCCATCTGTTTGTATCATCTTTGATTTCTTTCATCAGTGTCTTATATAGTTTTCTGCATATAGATGTTTTGCCTCCTTAGGCAGGTTTATTCCTAGGTGTTGTATTCTTTTTGTTGCAATGGTGAATGGGAGTGTTTCCTTAGTTTCTCTTTCTGCTCTTTCGTTGTTGGTGTGTAGGAATGCAAAAGATTTCTGTGCGTTAATTTTGTACCCTGCTACTTTACTAAATTCATCAATTAGTGCTAGTGGTTTTCTGGTAGCATCTTTAGGGTTTTCTATGTATAATATCATGTCATCTGCAAAGAATGACAATTGTACTTTTTTTCCAATTTGGATTCCTTTTATTTCATTTTCTTCTCTGATTGCTGTGGCTAAAACTTCCAAAACTATGTTGAATAATAGTGGTGAGAGTGGGCACCCTTGTCTTGTTCCTGTCCTTAGAGGGAATGCTTTCATTTTTTTCACCATTTAGAATGTTGGCTGTTGGTTTGTCATATATGACTTTTATTATGTTGAGGTAATTTCCTTCTGTGCCCACTTTCTGGAGGGTTTTGATCATAAATGGATGTTGAATTTTGTCAAAAGCTTTTTCTGCATTTGTTGAGATTATCATATGGTCAGATAATTTATTAATAAAAGAGTTCACTGGTTGGAGGAAAAAAATCATTCAAATATAAAGTGCATTTCAAAGTACCAGCAACAAACAGAAAATAAAAATTTAAAATTAACACAGCATTGTAAATCAACTACAATTCAATAAAATTTTTAAAAATTAACATAGAAAAAGAAATAAGATGCTGTGTAAAATAGCATCTGTTGATATGAAGTACCCAGGAAAAAACATCAAGAAATAAGTTTAAGACGACTAAGGATACTATTTTAAATTTTTATTGAGGCATTAAAGAAAAAGTAAATATAAGCAGAGATAAAAGATGTTTATGGATTGGAACACTCAATGTTGTAAAGAGGTCAGATCTACTCTACATTGATCTGTGGATTCAATGCAAGCCAGTCAGATTTCCAGTAGTTTTTTTGTTTGTTTTGTTTTGTTTTCTGTTTGATGTGCTGATTCTAAAGTGTATAGGGGAGGAAGGTACAAAGGACCCAGAGAGCCTAGATACCCCCTTTTTTTTTTTGGCTGGGCCACACAGCATGTAGGATCCTAGTTTCCTGACCAGGGATTGAACCCATGCTACCTGCAGTAGAAGGGTAGAGTCTTACCTATTGGACCACCAGGGAAGTCCCAGGATACCCTTGATAAAAGAACTAAGGGGAAGATTTGCCCTGCATGATATCAACATCTCCCATATAGTTGCAATAATTGAAACAATGTATTATACTGACAGAAAGATAGGCAAATATACTATTGGAACAGACTAGAAAGCCAAAAAACAGATCCATGTATATATGATTTTTGAAATATAACAGAGATGGCATTACAAAGTAGTGGGAAAACGCTGGAATTTTCAGTAAATGGGGCTAGGACAAAATATACAAACGTCAATTCTGGGAAAATTAAAAGCCTAACAGTGAAAGAAAAAACTGTAAAGCCTTAAAGCTAATGTGGGTGAATATTTTCATAATCTCTGGGTAAGAGAATTCTTAAATAAAATACAAAAAGTATAACCCGCTAAAGAAAGTCTACTAAATTTTACTACATTTGAATTAAGAAATTGTGTTCAAGAAAATATACCATAAATAAGTGAAAAGCCACGAAGTGGGAGAAAATATAGCAGATTAAACCAGCAGAGGACTGGTATTCTGAGTATGTAAATTATTCATATACATGAATAAGAAATACTGAGAAACCCAGCAGAAAAATGGACAAAAGACTCAAATATTTGTGCCCCTCACCCTCCCCAAATCCAAATGATTCATAAACAAAAGAAAAGGTGCTCTTAGCCTTGTTAGTAATGAGGAAAATGCAAAGTAGAGCTGTAGCGAAGAGGCCATCATATCCTTTACCAGTTTGGCTAATTAAAAAAAAAGTCTAGCTATACTAAGTGTTAAGGATGATGGGGAATAAGAGAAACATACACTGCTGGTAGATGTCTTGGAAACAGGCATTAATAAGGCTCAAAATATGTATACCCTCTGACCCAGTAATTCCACTGTCAGAAATATGCTCCAGAGATGCTCCTGTATGTGTCCACCTGGATTCATGTACGAGAATATCGAGGATGGCATTGTTCATGAAAACCGAAACAGAAGATGAAATGTTCACGTAGAAATGAACAAACAATTTGAGACATATCCAGTCTCAGGAAACCTATCCAGTAATAAAAACAACCCACAGGAATACAAAACAACATGAATGGATCTCACAAATACGCCAAGTGAAAGAAACAAAATGCAAAAGCCTATAGACAATTTGTTTTCACTATATGATGTTCAAAAACAAGCAAAATTGTATATGTAACTTTAGAATGTGTTGCCTAGATGGTAAAACTATTAAAAAAAAAAGAAGCAATTATTGCAAAATTTAAAATATTGATTGCCTATATGAAAGGGGGAATGTTTTGTGATCAGGAAGGAACACCTGGGCTTGTACTGGGGGTCAGAGGGACTTGAGGAGATTGGCCATTTTTTTGTTTTGGGTCCTGGTTACTTGAGTGTTTCCTTTTTAAGTATTGGTAAACTATAAAGTTAAGTGTATGCGATGTTCTGTACATCCATGCCATTTTCCATCAAACAGTTTAACCTTAAAGCCATATTGTGACATCATCATACATTCATATAGGAAAGAATTAAAAAGTGTGAGCAGTCCTGATACTGGCAAAGATGGGGGGGGGTCTTAAGAGTTCTTCTCACTGTCAGTGAGAATGTAAGCTGGAATAAACACTTTGGAAAACTGCTCAACATTCTTGTGTAAAGCAGACACCCATGAGATGAGAGAAATGAAAATGTGGGTCAGCGACTAAGGGGGAAAGTAGTAAAATGAAATAAAATAAGAGAAGGACCTCACCAGGATTGATGAGAAGTACGTCCCTTAAACTGAGAAGGGGGATTAGCTTCAGTACCTGAACGTGCAGCAAAAGACTAATAAACGAACACGAAGAATTGCTGTGCTGGAGAACATGCTTGGGATGAGTGATTGCTCACAGCTTCCCCACCAGCATTGCCCTGGGGGAGACAGTGGGACTGCCATTTTCAAGATGAGACCGCTGATAGGAGTTCCCACAGTGACTCACACATAGCTCAACAGAATTTTTTTTGACAGTTTTCACCTTTTTCAGTTTCGTCACTGGGAGTCTCGATGAGTTATCGAGGGTAAGTTATTTCACACCCCTCCCATTTCCTCTACTCTGAAGAGGTTTGATTACGTGATCAGGAACAGCGCTGAGCTGGCTCTGGCATTGCTTTCAGTGTGACCTTAAGCTTCATCTTTCTGGCACTCATCCGTAGTTACTAAATATAAAAACTTTCTAGAGACACAAGAGCTCCTTTGCATCTCCCTAAGGTTGTGAAGAGCGTGGCGTTGTAAGTTAAAAAGCACCATATTAGTAAAATGTCATTTTTATAAGAAAAAGAACCATCCATATTTGAAGGGGAAAGTTTTCTTTCCCTATCTCCCCACCCCTTCCTTTTCTGGGAGGGGGTCTGTACTGGATATTTACTTCTGCTGTCCAGCATCCATTTCTCCTCCTAAAATGCAACATACTTTTCCTTTGGGGAAACCACCCGTCTCTCACTTTCAGAGCATGAAGTTTGGGGATGTGACCCAGGCCTCACCCAGTTAGTCCTTTTTGACCCTATGGGCACAGATTGTTCAAGAATAAGTCTGTAACCAGTTTGAGTGTTTAAGGGGGTATGCATCTGTGGGCTTGTGTGGGAGTGGCCAAGAGATGTTCTTGGTGTGCGGATATGTGCTCTGCAGGGACAGGAGAGGGACATCATGTAGAATCTGCAGAAGGTGCCAACTCCAGGACAGCCAGAAACTGGGTCCCTGGTGTCCTCACTGGGGCCACTGAACCAAGTCTGGCCTGAAGCTAGACTTTTCAGTAATGTCAGTCAATAACTCTATAGTTTAAGCTAGTTTGAGTTGGATTTTCTGTCATCTGCAACATAAGTAAAGTATAGGGTCTTTGGTGAAAGAAGTCTTTGTTGGCATAGGAACACCAAGATTGTTCTGTGAGAGGTGGGCAGTAGCAAGGGAGAAATTTATTCATCTTGTAAATGACCCTGGGAGACCTGGAGTTTCCCACAGGGATGAAGTAGCCCTCTCAGTGCTGGGACCCGGTGCAGAGGGCAATACTGAAAGCAACTTGATGCACATGAGAGCACTGAGACCACACAAATAAAATAAAAATAAAAAGACTTCTGTCTGAGGTGCAGTCTACAAACTGATAGACAATTTAATGGGGAGTGTAAAGAAATGTTTAGTACCTTCTCCTGGATCGCTTTGAGTTCATGATATTCACAGTTGTCCACGAGTAAGATTTTCTTACTGGTGATATACCCACCAGTATACTGGCATTGACACATTGTATATATGGAGAGATTTATATAAAAATATCTGAAAGGAGACCTGATTTGGTGATAGTGGGTATTGCATGGTACTGGGATCTGGCCTTTATTTTATTTATTTATTTTTTCTCATTTTATCTTTCAGAATTTTCTACAGTGACTATGACATATAATAACAGAAAAAAAAGTTTTTCAAGTACTGTGCAGATGCGTAAGGTTACAAGCACTCCTAAAGGGAGGTCACATGGCTAGCACATGTAATCACATGGAAGTCACATGTAATCTGTAGGTCAAGATCGAGCTTCAAAGTTGCTTAACTTCTTACCCTTTATATCCAACCTCTGTGTCTACCTTTGCAAAATTTTGGGACTAATAGTATCTGAAAACTAACTGAGATGCTGTGATTTAAATGAGAGGATTTTTTATTGAAATTAAGTACATATAGGATTCTAGCTTTAGTGGGTATTATTGTCTCCCCAATATCTATTCCACTGCGGATCCCCCATTGTATAGGGTAGATTCTAGTTGGATTGAGTTTTTCCAGTTGATCCCATCTGTATCACCCATGTTTTCCTGTCTCCTGAGTAAAATTCTCTCACCTCCATTTTATGAATTTTGTCAAATGGCCCCTTAGTTATCTATAAATGAGTAATTTTTTAAAATAAGTTTATTTATTTATTGGCTGAGTTGGATCTTTGTTGCTGCACGCAGGCTTTTTCTAGTTGTGACAAGGAGGGACTACTCTTCATTGCATGCGTGGACTTCTGATTGCAGTGGCTTCTCTTGTGGAGCATGGGCTCTAGGCATGAGGGCTTCAGTAATTGCACCAGGTGGGTTCAGTAGTTGTGGCTTTTGGGCCCTAGAGCACAGGCTTAGTAGTTGTGGCACATGGGCTTAGCTGCTCTGCTGCCAGTGGGATCTTCCTGGACCAGAGCTCAAACCTGTGTCCCCTGCATTGGCAGGTGAATTCTTAACCACTGTGCTACCAGGGAAGTTCCTATAAATGCGTTAATTCTAATTACACATAATTCCAGTGTTGCCATTTGGTGTTTGGAGGATATCTTTAAGGAGTCTAAGATTTTCTGCACCTTTTCCTGTTGACAAAGGGAGAAAACAACACAATTTCTATAGTAGTATCACATGCAGTAGTTTTTTTTGTACTTATCCCTCCACATAATTATAGCCAACACTCAACAACTGCCCCTTAAGAAAATTCATGATATGACTTTCTAAACAGAATTTAGAAACTAATTAGTTACAATACAAAAGACTTCTTTACCAAAAATACATTCAAGGGCTCCTTTTAAAAAGCAAACTTCCGTTGCACATAATTAAAGAATCAAATACCTTGAAGGGTCCTTTATGATCATCTTTACAAATAAATTTAGACATAAAGTATTCTTTTCAAGGGAATGATCACTTTATTATTTTCACCCAGTGGGATCTGTGTAGCCATAATAAAGAATGAGGATATTTTTTATGAGCTGAAATGGAGAGATGCTCAGAATAGAATGTGAAGCTGAAAAAGAAAGGTGCAAGCTGATAATCTTAGCACCAGACAATTATGACGGAATCGTACCAGCTGTGTATTCTTGCCAAAAAGTAAAACCTGAATCTAACCAAACCACTAGCGCTAAGTTTCATTTATAGGAAATATAAAGAAAAGAGGAATACTTTAAGGGATGCCACAAGGAAACAAACCCAGAATAGGAAACAGTGCACAGGACAGTTGGTTTTTACAATTAGTCAATGGCAGGGGGAAGGGAGGGAAGACTGTCCTCGATTAAAAGAGACTTAATGGTCATAACAACCAAATGCAGTGTAGGGAGCTGTTTAGGTCTGGACTTAAACAAACCTATTATAAAAGCACATTTTTGAGATAATCAGGGGAATTTGATTATGGACTGAAGAATCAGGTGCTGCTAAGACATCATTATTAATTTTTTCTTGTGTGATAATGATATTATGGTTACATAGCAGAGTGTCAATTTTTTGAAAACAAGATGTACACAAGTCTATAAGAGTGAAATAACATGACATCTGGGATTTGTTTTAAAATAAAAGTTTGATAATTTTGAATTTGTGTGAAAGATCAGAAAGAGAAATTAAGGAAACAATCCCATTCACCATTGCAACAAAAAGAATACAATACTTAGGAATAAACCTAACCAAGGAGGTAAAAGACCTGTACTCAGAAAACTATAAGACACTCATGAAAGAAGTCAAAGACAACACAAACAGATGGAGAAATATACCATGTTCTTAGATTGGAAGAATCACCATTGTGAAAATGACTGTACTACCCAAAGCAATTTACAGATTCAACGCAATCCCTATCAAATTACCAATGGCATTTTTCACAGAACTAGAACAAGAAATTTTACGATTTGTATGGAAACGCAAAAGACACTGAATAGCTAAAGCAATCTTGAGAAGCAAAGATGGAGTTAGTGACATCAGGCTTCCGGACTTCAAACTATACTACAAGGCTACAGTGATCAAGACAGTATGGTACTGCCACAAAAACAGAAATATAGATCAATGGAACAGGATAGAAAACCCAGAGATAAACCATGGTCAACTAATCCATGACAAAGGAGGCAAGGATATACAATGGAGAAAAGGCAGCCTCTTCAATAAGTGGTGCTGGGGGGCTTCCTAGGTGGCGCAGTGGTTGGGAATCCGCCTGCCAATGCAGGAGATACGGGTTCGATTGCTGCTCCAGGAAGATCCCACATGCTGTGGAGCAACTAAACCCATGCGCCACAACTATTGAGCCTGCGCTTTAGGGCGCATGAGCCACAACTATTGAGCCCATGTGCTGCAACTACTGAAGCCCACACACCTAGAGCCCATGCTCCGCAACAAGAGAAGCCATGGCAATGAGGAGCCTGCACACCACAACAAAGAGTAGCCCCCACTCATGGCAACTAAAAGCAAGCCTGTGCACAGCAAAAAAGACCCAACACAGCTAATAAAATAAATAAATTTATTAAAAAAAGAAAAGTGGTGCTGGGAAAATTGGACAGCTACATGTATAAGAATGAAATTAGAACACTCCTTAACACCATACACAAAAAATAAACTCAAAATGGGTTAAAGACCTAAATGTGAGGCCAGACACCATAAAACTCCTAGAGAAAAACATAGGAAGAACACTCTTCGACATAAATCACAGCAAGATCTTTTTTGATCCACCCCATAGAGTAATGGAAATAAAAACAAAAATAAGTAAGTGGGACCTAATGAAATTTCAAAGCTTCTGCACAGCAAAGGAAACTATAAGCAAGACAAGAAGACAACCCTCAGAATGGAGAAAATATTTGCAAACGAATCAACAGACAAAGGACTAATCTCCAAAATATATAAACAGTTCATCCAGTTCAATATCAAAAAAACAAACAACTCAATCAAAAATTGGGCAGAAGACCTAAACAGGCATTTCTCCAAGGAAGACATACGGATGGCCAAGAGGCACATGAAAAGCGGCTCAACATCACTAATTATTAGAGAAATGCAAATCAAAACTACAGTGAGGTATCATCTCACACCAGTTAGAATGGGCATCATCAGAAAATCTACAAACAGTAAATGCTGGAGAGGGTATGGAGAAAAGGGAATGCTCTTACACTGTTGGTGGGAATGTAAATTGATACAGCCACTATGGAGAACAGTATGGAGGTTCCTTAAAAAACTAAAAATAGAACTACCATATGACCCAGCAATCCCACTGCTGGGCATATACCCAGAGAATACCATAATTCAAAAAGACACATGCACTCCATTGTAGCACTATTTACAATAGCCAGGACATGGAAGCAACCTAAATGTCCATCAATAGATGAATGGATAAAAAAGATGTGGTACGTATATACAGTGGAATATTACTTAGCTGTAAAAAGCAATGAAACTGGGACATTTGTAGAGACATGGATGAACCTAGAGACTGTCATACAGAGTGAAGTGAGGCCAGAAAGAGAAAAACAAATATCGTATATTAACACATGTATGCAGAATATAGAAAAATGGTACAAATCACCTGGTTTGCAAGGCAGAAATAGAGACCCAAATGTAGAGAACAAACATATGGACACCAAGTGGGGAAAGTGGGGAGGATTGGGGGGGAATGAATTGGGAGACTGGGATACCAAATTGTACACTCTAAATATATGCAGGTTATTGTCTGTTAACTGTATCTCAATAAAAGTTTTTTAAAAAATAAATATATGCAGTTTATTGTGTTAAATGTATCTCAATATAAGTTCTAAAAAATTTTTTTTGAATGTGTGTATTGAGTGTGTACTATTCTCTCTGCTTTTGATATGTCAGAAGATTTTTATATAAAATAGTAAACTGGAGATGCCGCAGACCTGGGACCCGGAGCAGCTTGGAAGCGGTGAATAATAGCTCTTCAAGTCTTTAGTAAACAATGGCCTCCAATAAAACTACATTGCAAAAAATGGGAAAGAAATAGAATGGAAAGAGTAAAAAAGTCAAAGAGGCAGAACCTGAAGAATTTGTAGTAGAAAAAGTACTGGACCGACATGTAGTGAATGGGAAGGTGGAGTATTTCCTGAAGTGGAAGGGATTTACAGATGCAGACAATACTTGGGAACCTGAAGAAAATTTAGATTGTCCAAAGTTAATTGAAGCATTTCTTAATTCTCAGAAAGCTGGTAAAGAAACAGGTGAAACAAAAAGAAAATCTTTATCTGACAATGAATCTGATGATAGCAAATCAAAGAAGAAAAGAGATGTTGCTGATAAACCAAGAGGTTTTGCCAGAGGTCATGATCCAGAACGAATAATTGATGCCATAGACAGCAGCGGAGAATTAATGTTTCTCATGAAATGGAAAGATTCAGATGAGGCGGACTTGGTGCTGGCAAAAGAGGCAAATATGAAGTGTCCTCAAATTGTAATTGCTTTTTATGAAGAGAGACTAACTTGGCATTCTTGTCCAGAAGATGAAGCTCAGTAATTGTTTGCACTGCTTTTAATATATATTTATATATATTTATATATATATAAAATCTGTATCTTGGTTTTTTGATTTATTAGTGTGAAGAAATAACTACATTCTAATGAAAATCAAGTTTGATATGTTCTTTTGAAGTAATATTGGGGAAGTTGTTGGGTTTTTGTTTTGTTTTTTGCATCTGTAGCACTGGTTACTTTGAACAAATAAAAGCTTTCTGTGGTTGTTCCCTTTAGCAGGAAAGAACATTTGATACCACGGTATATTATTTCCTGTCCATTAGAGAAACAGCTTTTCTAAATGTTGGGGGAAGTTGCCATAGTCATTACTCAATCAGAATTTAGAATTTGCATTTAACTCATATATGCCTAAGGACCATTCTGAGTTTTTTGTATGTGTATACATAAAATATATATGTAAATGGTTTGGGGTTTTTTTTGTTGTTGTTGTTTAAATACATTTACCAAAACAAAAACAGGCTTTCACAACCATGAATAAGCTCATGTTTCTGGGATTCCATCATTTTGAACAGTATAAGAAGTCACTTCAACTTAAATTGAAAATTTAAGTCTTAACCTTTCAAATTAAATAATTTTGTAATTAAGTAGACAGTGTAAACAATTCAAATTGGATAATTTTTTAAAGCAGGCCTATCAGAATCTGCATCCATATCTACAGCCATATAAATGTACTTTTATATGCAAAACCCCTGAAAGGAAAACCTTATCGCTATCAACAACCTCCCCACCCAAATAAAAAAACTAGAGAAATTCTGGTGTGTTTTAATTAGCCAAGCAAGACTTAGTTAAACGGACATTTAAAGGTTTCTTTTGCTGAATCATTCTTTTACAAGAAGTTGAAATCCCTGTACTATATTTACTGAAAGGCTGTGTTACATGTAATGTCTCAGACTTGTTCATGGAAACCTAATCAGATGGTTAGAGATGTTGGCAATATAGGATCTGCCGGAATAAATGAATAAACAAACTTTTCTAATCTAAACTTGATCTGCATGTATTTTTCAAGCTTTACCCCAACCCATTTCTTAACATGTACACTTAGTCTTCTTAGTATTTTGGGTTACTGATTCAGCAGAAGCCAGGAAAAACAATAACTTTGTAGTAATCAGAATGTTATTCAACTGTATTTTGTTTACTGTATTGTAAATACTGGTGAACAGTGGTCAATAGTTTTATATTCCTTAAAAAATAAATAAAATAGTAAATTGAAAATGCAAGGTGCAAAACGTTTGTATGATATGCTCTTTTGTCTAAGAAAGGAAGGAATAAGAATATATATTTTATTTTCTTGTGTTTGCATTGGGAGGATACACAAAAGAAACCTATAGGGTGGGTGGGGGAAATTAGTGGACTTGGAGGAGTGGGAACGAGGCTTCTTAATATAAACTTTTTATATTGCTTTAAACTTTAGCCATTTGAATGTATTACCTAAACAGCTAAAAAAAAAGCCAAGAAATAAAAGTTAAATGAACATGACAATGTTCAGAAATAGTCCTTTACACACAGAATAAAAAAAAGGGGTTAGAGAAGATTTCTAGGCTCCTTTATGTCTAGACGTAGCTGAATTAATACACTGGTAATGTTTTATAAACCTGGACCCAGTAGCAATTCTAGAGATGGGTAGAAAACAGAGTAATAATAATAATAATTAAAAAAATCAGAACACAAAATCTGAGGGCTAAAACTTTTAAGAGTGTTGCTTAAAGTCATGCTGTTAGTAAACCTAATCTCTGACCCCATGTTTAATCAAATCTATCTTCACTTGAGTATGGGCATTTACTGGTTTTTATTAGGCATGTGGGCATACATGTTAAGGGCAAATATGAAATTCACAAAACATAGTTTATAATGAAAAAAGTCTGGAGCTTAGGGGACTCATTTCTTACTTGAAATGACTAATCATGTACCTTTGGGCAAATCAATCTTTTCAGGTCTCAGTTTCCCTTATCAATACAATGAAGAAATTGAACATGATATCTTGAGTAACTGCTAGCTCTGTGGCACTATGGAGGTACACACACAGAACAAGCTGGATATTTATATTAAATGTATTTAATAAGGTTTAAAGTGAATGACAATGAAATTCAGGCAGAGAAGACAGAGGAAGGGCACAGGGTTTTCAGACTATTCCATCTGTGAGCCCACTTCCCTTTTGTAAATAACCATTGGCTTTTTTTTTTTGAAAGTTGCGAGTTGAGTTTATTTGGGGCAAAATTAGAACTGCAACCCGGGAGACAGCATCCCAGATAGCTCTGTGAAACTGCTCCAAAGAGGCAGGGGAGAAGATTAGTATATACGTATTCATGGTAAAGGAAGAGTACATGCAATCCAATAACCATTGGCTTTTAAAGTTTCCAGACAAAAGTCACTCTCTCAGAGCTGAGACTGTTTGGGTCTGAGGTGTTACCTCAGTTATGGAGAGTGTGATTGGAACTCAACATTTTCGGACAGTTAATGTCTGAAGACCCTGGGGTGGGAGGAGAGGGAACATCTTGTGTATATGAGAGGAAGTAGAACATTAAGGTCCCCTCAATTTCCCCCAACAGGAGGGGAAAAGAAGCATTGCAAAAAGATGCATTTTTCCTAAGTGGAAGAGTTTGAAAGTTCAGGTCAGAGTCAGAATATTAGAGCAGGGAGCTGTGCGTATATCACCTACTACAATTTCTTCATTTTATAAATTTTATAAATGAGGAGGTAGACCTAGCAAATTTATATGACATAGCCCAGTTTGTGTTAGAGCAAGGCTAAGAACTAGGCTCATGACTGGAGAGGAAAGGGCACCTAAACATTGTGGTATTTCCCAGCTCCTAGTCCAGTACCTGACACATAGTAGATGCTTCATAAACATTGGTCACAGGACTCACCAGTTGACTGACTTGACTGAATGAATGCACAAGTGATACATTTCTACCTTGTGTTCCCGATAAATACCGATCATTTCAGAGGACTGTGTATTTTCACCAGAGATAGTAGAGGGTTCACTCTGCTTGCCAAGAGACACTTGAGGAAGTAACATGTTTCTTCCTCTGAGTATTGCTTCCTCTTTGATGATGTGGACGGGATAAATGTCAGAGTCCTCACAGGATGTGTGTGGTCTAGCATGAGAGAGAACTGGGGTTTCCTTTGCTATGTTATAGACTTGACTATTAATAGAGGCGTGATTGGTAGTCATAGTCCCGTGTCCTGGGCCTGAAGTCAGGAAAGTGGCCACTACTCCTGTGAGTGAGGAGGAGAGACAGTTCCAGGAAGTACCCAGTTCAATTGGAGAATTACAACGGCACCTTAAACAGAGCCATTCTTTGACTTTTCTTCTTTAGAACCCATGTTTTCACATCTTTCCTTTGACTGTGTCCTGCTCTTGCTGCTACTGCTTACAAGTAAGTCTGGATTTTTGCAATTGGATAGTGCAAGATAAAGATGCAAGGATGGTCATTGTAATGCTAGCAAGAGCAAAAGTTTGGAAGCAACTTAAATGTCCACCAGCAGAGTAGTGGGTAAAGAAATTGTGATATATCCATGATACAGTGAAGCTGATGAAACAATGATATGAGATGTCTGTCAGTCATAGTGTTTATTGAAGAAAGCAAGGAGCAGAATAATGGGTATATTGGACTGTGTGTGTGTGTGTGTGTGTGTGTGTGTGTGTGTCTGTGTGTGTGTGTGTTGCAGGCAAGTGGGAATACATGAATGCTTCTTAATGAATAGACTTTGGGAGGGGAGTTGGGAAATGGAAAAGAGCAGGGAGAGGGAGTAGAGTTTTCATATACTTTTTATACTGTTTGAATATGTGTGTGTTTATGTATATATATATATGTATATATACGAAGGTAAGTCAAAAATTATCCGCACTCTAGCTGTAGAATTTACAGAAATTTTACTATAACCAGAGTGCGGATAATTTTTGATTCACCCTCATATATAGCAATTACTTTTAAACCTCAGAACAGCCATACACTAACTTCTTATTCAGTCAAGGGTTTTTATTTATTAGGTGCTTGATGCTTGAAAAAGAAAAAAAAAAAAAGAGATTCGTGTTAGGATAACTGCCCTGTGTTAGTGAACAGACAGTTAGTCCAGATGGGTGAGCTCTTTCCCAGGCTGACAGTGACCCATTGTCTGACTGTCTTTTTCCATCAGCACTGCCCGTCCGTGTTCACAGGACTGGGCCACAGTGCTCTCGTGGGGCACTGGTTCTCAAAGTGAAGTTTTGAGAATAACCATATCAGCATGTCCTGGGAACTTGTTAGAAATACCAATTCTTGGGCCCCACCCCAAAACTATTGAATCAGGAACTCTAGACGTTCAGCCCAGTCATCTGTGTTTGAACAAGGCTTCCTCGTGATTCTGGTACCCCTCAAGTCTGAGAATCATTGCTCTAGTGAACTGTCCTCCAAACAGGATAGTAGCAGTAGTTTGCTCTTCATTCTGCAAGGTATTGCTTGCAGTTTTCTTGAAATAGACCAGTTTCCGTCATTGCTCTCCTTCCCTCTTTATGCAGGGTCTTTGGAAGGGGTATACGTGTCTGAGGTGGGTCAGAATGCTGACCTGCCCTGCACCTACTCTCCAGCCACCCCTGAGAATCTTGTGCCTGTGTGCTGGGGCAAGGGATTCTGCCCTGTGTTTGAATGTCACAGTTTGGTGCTCAGCACTGATGGAAGGCACTTGATCCATCGGACATCTAGCAGATACCTACTAAAGAGGAATTTCCTCAAAGGAGACGTGACCTTGACCATAGAGAATGTGACTTTAGCTGACAGTGGAACTTATTGCTGCCGGATCCAATACCCAGGCATATTCAATGATCAAAAATCAAACCTGGAGTTGGTCATCAAACCAGGTGAGTGGACCTTTCCATACCTTCTTTCTGAATGAGATTCTCCTGTGAATCATATTAAATACACCGATTGGTCTCACCTCTGATCTTCCCAATTACGGCCCTCAGGTTGGCCCCCTAAGACCTAAAGTTTAATTGCAGGCCCCACCAGCAATGCCTAGCCATATTTAATTCCCTCCCTGTATTTTGAACTTTATGGCTAGGATTTGTAGAATGGAGGAAAGGCCTAAATCAGTGGTCCTAGTACCTGACTGGTTATTAGAATCCCCTGGGGAGCCTTGTAACTCCCACAGATGTTTGGGCTCCACCCCCAGACCCAGAGAAATCAGCATCTCTGGAGGTAGAGCCTGACCATGGGGGTTTTACAAAGTCTACCCCGCTATGTGCAGTCATGATTGAGAGCCACTGCACTGTACATGTGTGGGGGAGAGTGGCCACGTGTGCTTGCATGTTTTAACAGTTATAGAGCATGTGCTTAGTGGCTGATAGAGCTGAGTTCAAATCTGACACTGCTTCTTACCAGCTGTGTAAACTTGGGCAAGTTATTTAATCTCTGTGACCTCCTCCTCTATAAAATATGATACTGCCTATCCTATAGGCCACTGGAAGGATTTTATGAGATGTTTGATGGAAAGCATTTCCTGTGGCCGTAATTCCATAATTAAGAATTAGACTGTGACGATGATGGCTATAACACACCTCTGTCAGACACCTGAGTGTCATACACTCCCAGTGAAGGTGTTCAGGTAGGTTTGGAAGTTGAGCATGTGTTTCCCTTCTTTTGTTGTGTTTACAATTTTTTCTGCTGCTCCTTTGATTGCCTGCAATGAGCTCTCTGCTCTCAGAGAAGCCTCATCCTTACACTGGTTTCTGACTTTAGCCAAAGTCACCGCTGCTTGGACTCCATGGAGGGACATCACTACAGCCTTTCCAAGGATGTTCACCACCGAGGGACCTGGCTCAGGTAATTACACGTGGGGTCTAGGAGGAAGCCTTTAGTTCGTTTCTGAGTTAAGAGGATTTTGAATATAGGGAAAACATGAGAAGACACTTTGAGTGGAGGCATGAATATTTCTGTGCACTGGAGACAGTGTTTGAGATGAGGGAGGTGGTGGAGGTAATTTTGTGCTGGGAAAAAGGAGCCCTGGGCTAGGATTCTGAATTAGTCATGAGTAGCCCCCTGACCTGGGCCAAAGCCTTTCACTTCTCTGGATAGCAGCTTTCTCTTCTGTCTGAGGTATGGGTTCAGAGAATTTGGATTTCACCACCCAGTGTAATTCCCAACCCCTGAAAAAGAATTTTGATAAGCTACGTGTTTTACCAAACAAGGAAAAAAATTCTACTATTGCCATCCCTGCATTTAAAAAACAAACAAAAAACACTCTTTTAAATTAAATGTTTAATCTAATGAAAAACTCATTACATTGTCCTTATTTTCTGATTTGCTGCTGGGCTGGTGATGTTTTGTCGTGAACTGACCGCAGTCCACGTTTGGGGTCATCTGCATTAGGTGGTTTCAAGAATCCCCTCTAATTGGAATAAAGTCCATCATCTTCCTCAAATTCTGACCTCAGAAGGAGCAGCTAAATTCTTAAAGTAATTCAACGAGGACTTTTCCCTGCTGCTCTGGAAGAGAAGATAGGGTCGAAAGAAGAGAACTTAGGTCACGTTGATCAGGGAGGTTAATCAAATATTTCCCGTCAGAGTCCTGGTCTCCCTAAACTCTCCAGAGCTCAGTCTTTTATTCTGTAAAATGAAGTTAATAATAGGTAAATTCTAAATCCTAATCTCATAAATCTCAGGTTTAAATAAGGAAGTGTGTCTAAAGTACTTAGCCCAGAGTGTGATCATTCAGTACGTGTCAGTTATTGTCGTTATTCGTAAGATCCAGAGGCAGAATGAGAGTGTGGTTAAGTACTTCAGTGACTGGAAGGATGGGTTCTAATGTCAGCTTTGGGTATTAGCTTCATGAACTCAGTTATGCTGCTCAAACTTTGTGAGGCTCAATTTCCTTACCTCTACAATGAGGGTAATTCCAGTGCCTATGTCATGATCGTTGTAAAGAGTGATGTGATCACGTGTGTAAAGCGCTCAGCATATCGCCTGGCCCAGAGAAAGCGCTCAAGTATTAGTTATCATTATGGATATTAACATCAGCTCTCTAGAGGCTGAATCTTTGGTGGTTCTTTAGTCATTGGTAGCCAACATCTCTTATGAAATTGGCGAGGAAATTAAATACGGTGGAAGTAGATGATTACCCACGAAATGGGCTAACCAAATCATACCAGGTGTTTATCGTATGCCATTGTTATATTTTAAAGAATCCTACAACTGTAGTCCTAGAAGGGACTTGAAGGATCCCACTTTCCCATTTTGTGTTTCAATGTTCTTTACAACATCACTCCCAAGTGGGCATTTGCTGTATGTTTATACACCTTCTGAGATGGAGAGGTAACTTCCTCACAAGACAGTGCATTTTTTTAGAGGTGTCTATACCATAACCAGAAGTTTCCCTCCCTTCAGTTTTTACTTGTTTGTTCCTTCCCTTTAGGGCAACAGAAATGGGGCCATCTTTTGCATCTGGGAATATAGGCAGAGTACCTACAATCTCTGAGCTTTTCAAAGGCCTGAGAAAATACTTAAACAAAAAAAGACAATGGCTCCAAACTATGAAAATAAAATGAAAAATTGAAATTAATTAGTATTTAATGGCATGACTATACTATGTAATATTATGTCAGTTACTTGCAAGTCAACTTGTGTATAGTTATACACACCTTTTCTTTAATGTGTAATGTGGGTACATTTAATATGCTTGCTATAAAGTGGAGAGGAGCCTTAACAAGTAAGAGTACCAAGGGTCTTTGAAGCTCCTAAACCCACTTTGAACACAGAACAAATGCAGTCTCTTCCCCCTGAAGAAGGCAGGACTGGATCATGGGTGAATCCTTAGCTCTGGAGGTCGACTTGGTTTGAATCTCAGGTTCACCAGTTAATAGTTGTGTGATCTTGGGCAAAGTACCTCTCTGAGATTCAGTTTCTTCATTTGAAAAATGAGAAAATAATAGTACCTACCTATTGTGGTGAAGATGAAAAGATACTGGGCATGTGAAGTGCTAAGCACTGTGTCTGGCACATAATACATGCTAGATGGTAACTATTAAATTTATATACTTTTAAGATCATCACATCCCTCCCCCACTGTCATCTCTTCTCACCCCCCAAGTCTGGGGTCGTCTAGGAAAAACATTGTAATCTCCTCTAACTGTCACACCCATCTGCTTTGATGTCTACTTATGTGAAAACAAGCTGTGGTAACCCAACAGTGCTCTATTGTATTGATCATTTTCACTGTAAGACGAAGTTAAAAAAAAAAAAAGAAGTCACAGTCTTACCATTTAAGCCAAGGAAAGTAATTACAGGGAAGCAGAAACTGGATTTACGCTAGAAAATGTTGTGTGTGGTTAAGATTCATGTTTTCTTAGTAGTTCCATCAATGTGGTTTTTAAATACCTTTTGGGTGATAGGAGCAAAGGTAAATGGAAGATAATCTCTTTCCTTTCCTTTTTTTTTTTTTTTTTTTAAACTTTAGGCTGAGAATATGCTTTTTATTATATTAAAATCAGAGTCTGTAAACCAGGAGTTCTACATTAAAAGCTTTAGACTTTTAAGCTTCCAGAAAGTGATTGTGACATTTAGGAAGTTTCAGAGCCTCTGACTCACCCAGAGAAGTGAGTCAGCATGCTTAATCTTCCCAAAGCTGACAATTTATTGGTTTTTAGAATGCAGTGTTTACGAGGTCAGGGCCTGTGCCCATCTTGTTTACTTTTCTGTCCCCCATGCTTGGCATAGAGTGGGGGTGTAGTACTGATGAGGGAAACCTGGAGATCATACACAGCTAGAAAATAGCTTTCTGCCTGCTCTGCTTCTGTAAAACCTGCTTGCTGCACTAGAGTGAGGACAAAATACTTTAAAAATCAACTGGAATCTAAAAGATGATCAGATAAGTATGGAATGTTCTATTCCTGCCCCTGCTCGCCTTTGAAAACCCTTTGCATGTAACCCCTAGCAACTCGCACTCTCTGTAATCACCTGTAACCTATGGAAACTGAGTAGCTAATTAATTAATGCCAACTGTAGCTATGTGTCTTAACCTATATAAGGAGAGAAGTCACCTGGAACGGGGCCCAGAATTTTGGAGCGTTAGCTCGTCTGGGTCTGCTGGCTCAATAAACCTGAGTTCTCCAACCCTCTGAGTGTGGTGCTTGGTTTCTCATGGATCGATTTCTGCAACAGTACATGTCCATTGAATGGATAGACAGATGAATAAATAAGTGAATAAAAAGGAAAGAAAGTGAGCTGGCAGCTGGACAGTGTGATGGCCTTAGTAATCAGTGTCGAGGTGAGCGTTGTTGGAAGCAGCAAAGTGAAGAGTGTGTGCTTAAAGCCACGGTGGACCTAAATTGGAAGGCCATTTCTGTTATTCACTAAGCTGTGTGACCTTGAGTAAGTCACTTAGCTTCCTAATTCTCAGCTTCTTCATCTGTGTAATGCTACTTATAGTCCCTACTTTAAGATAGCTGTTTTGAATGCTAAATGAGACACTTCCCTTGAAGAATTTAGCACAATACCTGTTCATGGTGAATTATAGTTATAGTTACTATTATTTTCATTTTTTAGGGAACAAAGTACCCTATCTTCCTCTTAATGGATAAATGTTAAACATTTTTTAGAGAAAAGTAAGTTTTGTTACCTTTCAAAGTCTAACCATGCCACATCTTTTTATCCATTCATCTATCGATGGACATTTATACAATGGAATATTACTTAGTCATAGAAAAGAATGAAATAATGCCATTTGCAGCAACATGGATGGACTTTGGGATTATCATACTAAGTGAAGTAAGCCAAATAGAGAAAGGCAAATATCATATGATATCTCTTATATGTAGAATCTATAAAAGATGAAACATATGAACTTATTTACAAAACAGAAATAGACCCACAGACATAGAAAACAAACTTATGGTTTCCAAAGGGGAAAGGGGGGAGGGAGGGATAAGCTAGGAGTTGGGGATTAACATATACACACTACTATATGTAAAAGAGATAACCAACAAGGACCTACAGTATAGCACAGGGAACTATACTTAATATTTTGTAATAACCTATAAAGGAAAAGAATCTGAAAAAGAGCATATATATTCTGAATCACTTTGCTGTACACCTGAAACTAACACAACGCTGTAAATCAGCTATACTTCAATTTAGAAAATGAGCAAAATAAATATTAGAGAACAATCATTTGATCTAAAAAAAAGTCTAATGATAATGCCTGCCTGTGTGATATCATTGTTGCTGGAATTTTGAAAACCACTTTAGGGCCCTGTGGACACAACAAACCACATATTCAAAATAGGTCTTCCTGGAGGACGTCTCCATTTTATAGAACATAAGTAGTTGGGTTTATTATCTGGATGAAAAAATGTGGTCATCCTAAAGTTGATTTGTAAGTATTCAGTAAGTTTTGTTGCTCTCTCAGTTAATTATTGTGAAGAGTATGGAGTAGAATTAATTTCAATAGGCAGCTTTTAAGATGAAAAAAAAAACTCATATAAAAGAAAGCATTCTTAACTGTTTTACTGGCTGTTTTTCTTCTCTGTGGCAGAGACACAGACACTGGAGACCCTTCGTGATAAAAATCAAACAGTAAGTAACTGCATGTGTGTGAGCTGACCTCATGCTCAGCTCAGAGGAAAAATAGTATGGCTTTAGACTTCCTGCTCACTTTTCCCTTGGCTTCAGGTTCCTTGGCTATAACATGTTGCTGATGACAGTTGTAACTGCAGAGGCCTCTCGTAAGGATGGAGTGAGGTGATACATGTAAAGTGCCTGGCACATAGTAGGTGCTGGAAAACCAAAAGGAAGAAGCATTAGCATTTTGTCCCCATTCTCAAATTTCACAACTGTATACCACTGTGGAGGGTTCGGACACCCTCCATCTCCCCAGAATATGTTTCTCCTGCTTCCATTGCAAGCCTAATGAGAAAGATTGTTTAAATTTATTTACTTATGAAAAGACACCAGTCAGGAATATTCTAAGCCAAGGACTTATATATCTAACTAAAAATAAAGCAGTATTTTAATCAACCATCATTTTAGTGTCTCCCACTTTCTCAGAGTAAAAGGGAAAGCCACTAGAAAACAAGCTGATAGCAGTGACTGGAAAATTCTTTGAGGTTGTATGCAGAAGTTTGCATTCATTTGATTCAATCTCAAGCATTTTGTGTTTGTCCTGCCCTCTTAGCAATCCAGGACTGCTTTTAAAGTACCTCTGTGTGCTTAGTGCACATTACGGTGCACTCTTGCAGTAAATGTCTGTTGAATAAATGGAAGATTTAATTCCTTGACATTGTTTTAAAAGTGTTTACTATTACTCTTTTTAAAGGAGGAACATGCAGTCTTAGAAGCAGGACTTTCGATGTGACTGAACAAAAAATCTAATTAATTAGAGCAATAGCAATAATAGCTACCATTGATTGAGCATTTATTCTGTACCAGACTCTGTTCCAAGCATTTTCTATTTTTTGTCACTTAATTTTCCTGATAATTTTACAAGATGACTCAGCACTTTGGTAACAGAACTGGGATTTGAACCCAAGACTGTCTGGCTGCAAATTCCTAGCTTTTAAATCACTTTCTTTCTGTGAAAATTGGGGTTTCATGGCAAGACACCAAATTTAGACCACTCTGAAACTGTGGGAACACCAGGGAATCTTGAACAAACAGGGCTCCACATTTTGTTTGGGGAAGCGGGAGTTCATTTACTAAGGCTACCTCTTCACCCTCAGCGCAGACAGGCACATCTTATTCCCTAGCTAACTCCAAAGATTCAGCTGATCCCTTTCTTTGGGTGGTTTGAGGCTTGTCTAGAAGGGGACAGATCATGAGTCATTTCAAGGTCCCTGCATTCCTGAGATACTGTGAAAGGGATGGTCCCATGCATAAGTCGTGAGACTGGCTGGGCAGACAGTGGATTTCTGGCCATTTGCTGCAATTCTGTTTGTTTCCATAGGAAATATTCATACTGGCTAATGAGTTACAAGACATTGGCGCCACCACCAGAATAGGCCTCCACTTCACAGCAGGGATGTCTGCTGGGCTGGCTGGGCTGACTTTTGTTCTTATCTCTGGTGCTGTAATTCTCAAATGTAAGTCATTCAATGGTACTTCTCTCTCCCTCTGATAAGGAACTGTTAATATAGGAACCAACACAAACCTAGATAGAACTATTAGTTTATATTTATACCTACAGGTAATTAGAATAAATACTCTTTAGTCCTTCCAAACCCCAACAATAATAATAGCTCCTTTTATTCAGCACTGTAACAGGCATGTTTTATGTCTGTCCTTTTTATTCACCATGTAGCAGGCATGTTTTATGTCTGTCATCGTCATCATCTTATGAGGCAGGTAGCACTGTTACCCCCGTGTTTATAGCAGAGGAGAGAACGCTCAGAGACAGTAAACTTTCAAGATGTTCTCCAGGTTTTGGAATAAGTGGCAAAGCTGGAATTCAAATTCAGGCAGATTGATTCTAGTACATGTTTTTTTATTTTTTTTAAGAAAATAAACCTTTTTAATTCATGAATATGTCCAGGTTTACTAGGAAGCACAACAACGACAGTTGTTTTCTCCTGTGCATTTTTCTATCTTGTCTATTTCTCAGGCGTGGTTCTTCAAAGAAGAGTAGTAGGTTACTTTAAGACTGCATCATGGCCAGGATTGCAGCATTTGTATTTTCCTCTATTGTGGCACTCAGCACACATGCTTTATTTCTAAGTGGCTTATCTTTATTAAAAAAAAACAAAAAACTTTAAGTATGGTTTGTGTGCAATAAACTGTATATTTAAAGTGTGTTCAACTTGATGAATTTCAGTAGATGGTTTCACCCAGGAAACCATCACCACAATCAATGCCCAAACACTTCCATCACCCCGAAAGCCTCACATATGTTTATAATTATGATATATTCTCTTCTCTTTGGGGCAAAGGCCAAGGCCTTATACCTGTATTATTTTAGCAGCCTTTCTTACTAGTACATAAACATGAACTGTGTGTAGGGTTACAAACCATTCCAAATTTTCCCAGGATTGAAGGGAGTTCCTAATGTGTCGGTTTTCAGTGCTAAAATTGGGACAGTCCAGGGAGAACTGGGATGAGTTGCTCATCCTGTGTGGCTTGAAGCTGCCAAGTGCTTTACATGCATTAAATCCTCATGACTTCCCTGTTGAGAAAGGTGCTAATATGATTCTCATTTCCCAGTTGAAGAACCAGTGTGTTGAAAGGTTAAGTAACTTGTCCAAAGCCACACAGTTAAGTAATAGAGGATTTGAAACCCGGGCTGTCCTGCTTACCATTTTGTTATTGCTACTCACCCCCCACCTACCTGGGTTTATGGAAAGGTAGTAGTGGAGTTTGGGAACTGACCACATGAATGTGGAGTCTACAGGTTGATAAGGAGCAATGATAACACCCACTTTTTGAATTCTGCCAAGGCCTGGATATTAGGGACTGTTCTGATTTGTGTAAAAGTGTATGGAAGTAGGATGATGAGGAGTGGGAGAAGTCATGTTGTGTACACACATGTGATTACTCCCAAAACATGACTATTCAGAAGAATAGATGGGAAAGTTGTGTTCGATCTGCAATCTTTCCCCTAGAAGTTGCTGGAAAAAATCATACAAGCAAGGTGATAGGTTTTTAAGTCATGACATCAAAGCCATAAATTGGCACTCAGTAATGCCCAGCAATCCTGTATCTTTCTAGCTCACTGAGATGAGCTTCACATACTTCACTGCTGCTCAAATCTCCCTCCCCTCTCACTGCACTGATGAAGTATTAAAAGCCTGTTTCAATCACTTTGCCTTAGCCAAGACTTCATTCTTCCTTTGGTCACTTTCTCCAAAATCATCTCTCTCTTCATTCCTATTTATGCTATTTTTATTAGCATAAAAATATGGCCTGGTTTACACATTTCTCTCTAGCTACTCCAGTTTCTCTGCTCTCCTTCACAGTCATATTTCTCAGGTGAGCTGTTCCTACATCTCACCCCTCTTCACTCTTCAAACCCCTCCCCCGCCATTTAGCGTCTACACCTGAAGTGCCGTAGAAATGGTTTCAGTCATGCTCACCAGTGATCTCCATTTTGTTAAATCCAATAGATACCTCTGTCCTCACTGTAGTACATCTCTCAGCAATAAACTGACATTCATTCTAAAAAGTCTTCCTTCTCTTGGCTTCTGAAACACCACTCTCTTCACTGGCCACTCCTTTTCAGTCATTTTTGTTATTTTCTCTCCTTCAGCATGATCTTTAGATGTTGAGATTCCCCAGGGCTGGCTCTTTTCCTCTCTCCATACCCTCTGGGTGATGATGACCTGTATTCCCATAGACTTAAATGTTATCCTTAATCATATCTAAAATTCATTTGTAATTCTGCATTTCTCTGTCACCACCTTACTCTGAGGCAGTTCTCTACTTACCTCCTCATTTTTTTCATACCTCCTTTTAATTCATTCTCCACATAGCAGTCAGAGTGATTTTCATAAAACCCAGTCAGATCATATTTCTGGCCTTCAATTATTTCCTATGTCTTAGAATAAAATCGAAACTCCTTTTTATGACTTACAAGGTCCTATAGTATCTAGCCCAGCCTCCCTCTCAGACCTTATCTTGTGCCACTCTCTTATTCCAGCCATGCTTTGTTTCAGCCATTTACCACTATCTTTACCAGGGCTTTACTTGATCCAGAATGCTCACCCCAGCTCTTTATTTGGCCGACTCATTCTCTTCTTTCAGAACTGAGCTTAAAGATCATCTCTTCAGAGAATTCTTTCCTGATTACCTTCTTGATTATCTATTCCAGTGCATTGTTGCTTTTTTTTTTAAATTGAAACATAGTTGATTTACAATATTGTGTTTCAGGTATACAGCAAAGTGATTTAAGTTATATACATATATATAAAATATATATATATATTTTCATATTCTTTTCAATTATAGGTTATTACAAGATACTGAATATAGTTCCTTTGCTATATAGTAAATCCTTGTTTTTTATCTATTTTATATACAGTGGTGTGTGTCTATGAATCCCATACTCCTGATTTATCTCTCCCCTGCTTTTCCCTTTGGTAACCATAAGTTTGTTCCTGTTTTGTAAATTTGGTAACCATAAGTCTGTTCCTGTTTTGTAAATAAATCAATTTGTATTATTTTTTAGATTTCACATATGTGATATCATATAATATTTGTCATTCTCTGTCTGATTTACTTTACTTAGTATGATAATCTCTAGGTCCATCCATTTTGCTGCAACACTTTTCTATCACATCATGATTTGAAATTATTTTATTTTTCCCATTTACTTTTTTTTTCTTAAATGCCTCACTCACAAGAAGGCAAGCTTCATGATATCAGGGCTCATAATTCACCTTTGTGTCCCCACTGCTTAGCATACTACCAGACATGTAGTAGGCACTCCCTCTATTTGTTAAATATGAAAAATGCATCTTTATTACTTTCTAGCATAGTTTATGTAATAAACCAAGACACATATCAGTGGTTTGATTTAATTCAATCTAACAAGTAGACCAGATTTCCCTACACAACCTTTGCTTCCAGTTAGCCCATTTTATTTCTTATCTCATTTATTTTATGAAAGCATTTTAAATTGACTTTTCTTCCCCTTTTTACTTAGGGTATTTTGATAAAAAAGAGAAGATACAAAATTCAAGGTAAGAATAATGTGTGAAGTAGTGGAAGGTGGGAATCTTGGATGCTCTTACTCTAATCTGGGCTTTGATCTTTGCTCTTAGAAGTCCTGCCCTGAGACTTTGGGATCTAAATTTTTACTGTTTCCTTTTTGCTTTAGACATAGATTTATGAGGTGCGAATTTAGCACGTTGCTTGGTTTCATTCTTTATCCCAAATCTCTCTAGCTTTAGTCCTAAAGTTAAGGTGTAGAACTTGTCTCCTCATTGATAGGAAATGCTTATTTGTTTCTGATTAATGGGCTTTTTCAATGAACTGACCCTTCAGCTGATTGAGCACCTACTATATCCAGGTTCTAGGTGACCGCTGGTTTACAGAAGTGAACAAGAAACTCAAAATCTACTCTAAGGGCTTTTATAATCCAGCCTGGCTCTTCTTAACTCTGATAGCCTATTGGAATCACCTAGGGCACTTAAACATACTATTGTCAACCCCAGAGCAAATAAATCAGAAGCTTTGGGGATGAGGCCTAACCATAGGTATTGTTCTAAAAACTTTCCACGTGATTATAATGTGCAAGCAGGGTTGAGAACTACTGGTCTATTATATTGCAGACTTTGTCTCCATTCCTGATTATACTACACACACACACACAGAGCTTACATAACTTTTACTAGGTTTCAGTGACATTTGGTACGTGGGTAGAATGAAATATATTTTAAGAAAAAAATGATTCTGTCCACTGAATACTATCTAAACCACTAATAATTTTAGACTAAGTCTAGATAGTATAGTTATGAAGACAAAATAGTCTGCAACAAAAAAGTCAAATACGACCAAATAAAATATTTAATTATCAGTGGCTTTATATTATCTGTGCCTGTATTCTTTATTAGAGCTGAAACTTGAAATGTGGTAATAGCAATACATAATATTTACATGCACTAATTCATTCTTTATGAAATTATTTGGTTGATGTTCATTTCCACCTATAAATGTAAACTCTGTAAAAAATTAGGAACTTGTCTTCCACATCAACAACTGTATTCCCTAGCACACACCTGATTCTTAGTGTGCACTTAATAAATATTTGAGGATTGAATGAATAAACAGCCCTGTGAGATAGAGTACTTATTCCATTTTATAGATGAGGACACTGAGACACTAAGTTTATTAATATACAGTCACCAGGGGATTTTTGTGTTTTGTTAGTGTTATATCTCTTGATGCAGAGAACAGTGTATAACAAACTAAATAGTGCTTGAATGAATAAACAAAAAAAAGCAAATCCAACTTATCCAAGAACATATGGGTGGTAAGCAACGGAGGCAGGATTCAAACCCAAGTCTCACTGGATCCATAACACATGCATTTCTTTTACTTTTTGAAATTGTTCAAGCCCACATAATAATTGAAATAGTGCAAGAAACAGTAGAGCCCTTCACCTAAGCATGTCACAATATTTTGTCACATTTACTTTATCTGTTTCTCTATTTACATACACAATTTTTTTTCTGAACCATATGTAAAGGTGTTTCAGACATCTTGACACTTCACCTAAACACTTCAATCTGCACTTCCTCAGAATAAGGATATTCTCTTAGATGACACAATGCCATTTTTATCCCTAAGAAAATTCAGATTAATTTGAATTTGCACAATTATTCCCCAGAATATTTCATTGCTATTTTATGGCTCCCCCCCACCCCTCCAGTCAGGACCTGATCAGGGATCATATACTGCCTTGGTTTCTATCTCTTCAGCACAGTCCATTCTCTTAACTCTATTCTGTGTTGCCCAGGAAATGCTTAACTCAATTGCAACACTTTATTTCCACAGCCTCATCACTTTGGCCAACCTCGCTCGCTCGGGGTTAGCAAATACAGCAGCAGAGGGGATGCATGCAGAGGAAAACATCTATGTCATTGAGGAGAACGCGTATGAAATGGAGGATCCATATGAGCATTACTGCTCCGTCAGCAGTGGGCAGCAATCCTGACGCCTCTGGGCTGTCGCCTTTCAACGCCCCCAGATTCAACCACTTCATTTTGGGGCTTGGTGTTGTCTTCTTTGAAAACTATGAGATGGCTCAGCTGATTGGTTTTAGAGGTTCTGTCCTTGGCCACCGAGCAGAGTTTTTCCATGTTCTAAAGATAACTAGCTCACCCAAGGATTGAACTGGGACCTGCATTATACTTAGACAGGCACAACATTACCTCTGTGTTCCAGCCACCCAACTCAGAGACTGCTAATCAGGGCATTAGAGCTCAATGGGCTGTTATAGAGAGTAGGAATTCTTAACATGGGGTCTCTGGAATTCCAGATATTGTTACATGGTGTGTCCATGAAGCTTCTGAAAATACAGGGGAAATTATGTACTGAGATATGTGTGTGTCTTTTTTGGTACAGGGAGTCTAAAGGGGCTGGTGATCCTCAGAGCTCTGTGATCCATAGAAGGTTAGGAAACTACTTGAGTAGGACTAGATGGTCTTGAAGGTTCCCTTTGAGTCTCGAGGCTTATGCTTCTTTGAATGTTGACTCTGCAACAGTAAGTACCAGTGCACCGAGCTCTCCTTGGCCTCAGTTAAGAAGACTGCCCAGCAAGGCCTGTGGTGTGGCAGCTGCTCCTAGAGAAAAAGGAAGTACATTCAGTGTGTGTTGACAAGTTTTGCTTAGGGTGCACTCAAAGGGAAAGATCTCTGACCAACTTCTCCATTCATGGAGAGAACTGGAGCTGTGTTTTTCAGAAAAGAAGAAGCAGTGACTGGGACATAAATTCTGTTCCCTGGTGGAAAGTACATTAAGGGCTCCAGCCATCTGTATTTGTCTATATCAGGTCCCTTGATGGAAAGATAATGATCCTTAAACTTTAGTTCCAAGATGGTGGAGAGTTGGTCTATCTTGCCTGTTTACTTCCTCCCTGGTATTGGCACAGTTCTGACACAAAATAGAAATTTACTAAATATCTTTGGAGTGGAAAAATTAAATAAGCAGAAAGGCAGATTTCTGGAAAGACTTTTCCATTGGAGAGCTCAGATCTCTGTAACTTCACTTGTTGGGGAACTCAAAAATACTTCTAAGCTCCAATTTCTGCTCTTGTCCAGGCTCTTTGTTTCTCAGCATCCTCTCCCAGCTCCGGCCCTTGGATGTCTGTTGTTACTCTTTTGTCTTTTTTCCCCTTTCTGCTGGATGAATCAACAATAGGGACCTGTCTCTGCCTGAAAACTGCCTTTCCCAGGTGATGACTGAACTGTTACTGTGTTGCATGTAGGAGATGCTGGTCATTAAGGATGCAGGCACACTGTTTTTTACAGTGTTTGGGCTGCATCTAGGCAGTATTGGGAAGCACTGGCTTTCTATAGGGAGATTTGTAAGCGAGATCATTGTGCAAAGTTCCAGGCAGTAGCTTTTAAACAAGCTGAAAAATTAATCTTAAGTGTTTTAAATTTATGAAATTCTAGAGGAAAGGGACTTCAGAAAACATTTGGACCAGATTAATGATTCCCCCACAAAAGGGATTCTTATTCTACAAAAATCTTTAAACAAGGATATGTATACAAGGACGATCATTGCAATGGTGTTTGTGAGAGACTTTTTCCATCAATTGGGGAATAATTGGTTATTGTGATATGTCAACATACTGGTATGTCAACCTCTAAAACTAGGTGGTTTCATCATTGAGCTGTTTTGCTAATTCAACAAATATGTATTAAGTGCTTACTCTGTGCCAGGTACTCTGGTACTGGGATCATAGAGAGAGACCAAACAGACACATCCCTGACCCCATGGAACTTCTGATTGACCTGACAGGAAGGAGGATTTAATTCATCCATTCATTTATTCATTCTTTCTTTCAGTGAACATTTTTTGTTACCTACTTTGTGCCAGGCACTGTTTTAGTTCCTAGAAATATAAAAGTGAAGGAAACAGACAAGATCCTGACTCTCACAAAGCTTGTGTTACTTATCAAAGGAGAAATCTATACTGCTAAGTCAAAAGAAAAAAGAGGTTCTAGAATAGTATATATAGTTAATGCTAATTATTTCTTTTGCCTTCAAATAATCCAGAAGAATATCCCCAAATTAATATGGTTGTTCCACAGGGACAAATAGTCAAAAGATAATTTCATTTTTTTCCTTTTATATGCTTCTATAATTGTTTGAATTGTTTTCTCTATTTTTTGTAAAAAAAAAAAATAGATTTAGGTACTATAACAATGTTTTCCTATCCACCCTCCTCCTCAGAGAAAGAAATGAAGACTTGGATAAGTTAAGTTCAAGGTCAGGGCTGGCAGTAGAGTGTGGCAGCACTCTAGAGGTGTTGAGAGTGTTCCAGCAGGCACTGGGACCCTGGTTTTCAGGGTAGAATCCACTCTACGTCAATTATTTGAAACAAGGAAGATGGCAGAAAGGGTAACAAACTATCAAGCTACCCCAAGGGGTCTGGGTGATGACCACTGGTAACTTAAAAACAATGTAAAAAGATTGAATGTGTGCTTTGTTCTTAAAAGTGCCTTAGGATTTTTCTTCCAGAGCTCTGCCATAGAGACCTTCAGGGCAAGAGGCTCCCTGATCTTTTCAGATTGAAAAATTAAGGTCTTACCATGTTTTATCTGCCTATCACCTTTAGTGTTAGAAGTCCCAAGGCAGAAATTCCAAGTGGTTCAACCTGTCATTAATTTATTTGGGGGCATGCCTTCATGCCTTTTCCAATTTAAATTTAATTCTAGTTTAAGTTTGAATTTTTTTAAAAATTGAATATAAATTAATTTTGTCTCCAGATTTCTATTGAGAATGTTTCTGGAGGTAAGTAGAGATGCCCTAGAGCTGTTATTTTTAAGATTTTTATCATCCTTTTCAGGGACTCGGGAGGTGAGGAAAAGGAGAGGGGCAGCTATTACGCTTGGTTGAAGGATTCTCAAACTGAAGGAGAGCTCAGATTTTGGCCGATTTTCAGTGGAAAACCTGTGCAGTGGAGCAATATGAGTCAGAAATGTGTTTCAGGATTCTAGATCCTCTATATTGTTTTTTCAGTTGTATTGCCTGTAATTATAAAGATTGTTCCAAGTCACTCATTTACATAGTAGTAGTTTTCTTTTGTAAATTATTGGTCAAACTCCTTCTCCTTATGGTGTGACTTTTTCCAGAGAAAAAAAGTGACGTTAAAAAAAAAAAAAAGGTTATTTAAGCTATTCAGTTGTGGTGGTGGTGGTGGTAGGACATTATCTGTTTAAATACCTACATTATTTTAATATAATTGCTTTGTAGGTGGGTCACCTTTGGAAACTATTTCATTATAGCTTTATAGTCTGTACTTAACAACCTGCTTCATAAGTTGACATGTTGTCCTTTGTAATTTCTACATTTTATAATTGTACTTTTTCATGCATTTTAAATGCAGTGTTTATCTTTGGTCAGTTCTGAAATATCCATATATCTGTATGTTTCTATTGAATCTGTTTTAAATTTTATTATCGTTTTACTTGCCATTCCTGCTCACTTGCATGCTGAATTTAGTTCTTGTTTTGGAAATTCTTAAGTAAAAAGTAACAACTGTATGAATATAGGTGAAAGTTGTTATAGTATGTAGATTTTTTATTCATTTCTTTATCCCAAAGTTCACCATGAGATCTTAGCAAAAATCTCTTGACCTTAGTGTTGGCTTAATCTGAGGGCTGAAGCAAGGAGCTGATGGTAAAGGGGCTTTGAAAGCTGCCAGCTGCCCAGGCCTCAGTGAAGTCCACGGAAGCGTGGTGTTTTTCCTGTTCTCTCCAGCAGGCCTCCTACTCCAACAGAAATTCCTGGTACCTAAGCAGCAGCCAGACAGCTTCTAACCACCAGGGGAGAAAGGAGTTTTCTGAATTGATGGAATTTCAGGTGGGAACTAAGGAATATGACATTTAGTTATCCTAGATGCCTTATTTCAAGCAAATATGTTTATAAGGAACTCTGGGTGGGCAAGCTAATTTGGAGCCAATTGCTTTACAGTACGTTGAGACTCTAAGAATCTCTAAACAGAAAATGCATCCTGTTAGAGTGCTTGTTTCTCTTCTTGTTGTTTTTTAGGTTTTTATTTTGAAATAATTTGTGATTTGCAGAAAAATTGCAATGATAGTACAAAGAGTTCCTCTATTCGGCAGTTTTTTCAGTTAACAGCTTACATAATCGTGGTACCATTTGTCAAAACCCAAGAAATTAACATTGGCACATGACTATTAACAGTCTGATGGGTGTCCTTATACATCTTTCTCGTGACTTTTCCATACAGGTACATAAGCATATACATACATTGTCAATTTTTTCACAGTGTTTTACAAAAATGGATTCCTTGGAAATAGATTTCCTGTGAAATAGAGTATTTTTCACTTACTATTTCTTGGAAATAGTTCCATGTGAGTGTCCCAATAAAATGTTGACATTCTTTATCAATATATGTAGTTAACAAGTAGAGAGTTCTGTTGACATTGTATTCAGTCCCAGTGCTCACCACCAACACGGTGTCTAGACAAAGGTTTTGACAGGACTCAGCATACATTTTGAATAACTGTGACTAGCACAGGAGTTCAACTGGCACCCAAGTCCTATAGTGGTCTTGGTTTGGGAGACTACTGAGCCCTTTAGAAAATTCCCCTAGCCCTAATCTGATAAAAGTCCAATGCTGTTGTGTTTTTTTGATCTATCCATCTTCCCTAAAGGTGAAAAATGGCTAAAAATGAAAGTTTTCATCCCAAAACAAATCTGTGATGTTGTCAATGTTTTTAAGTAGAAAGCATTGTTTTGGTTTGGGAAGGAAGAGAAAGGACTCATCATCTCATAATTTCTTGGGGAGACATTCTGCTTTACAAAAGGCAGTGCCCTCTAACTATGTGAGTAGGAGCTCAGCTCACATTGCGTTTTCTGACATCCTTGTTACTCACAGCTTCAAACCCTGAGCATCAGTGGACATGGTATTAATATCTGAGAGATGTATATAAATTGCACTGGGGCACAGTGTAGTTTGACTCCATTTTTTTTTTTAATTGAAGTATAGTTGATTTACAATATTGTGTTTGTTTCAGGTGTACAGCAAAGTGATTCAGTATATGTGTGTGTGTGTATTTCAGATTATTTTTCATTATAGGTTATTACAAGATAATGAATATAGTTTCTTGTGCTGTACAGTAAATCCTTATTGCTTATCTATTTTATATATAGTAGTGTGCATCTGTTAATCCCATACTTCTAATTTATCCCCCCACTTACCCCTTTGGTAACCTGAAGTTTGTTTTCTAGGATGACTTCATTTTTACTGAAGGTGGTGGCTTGTTTTTCTAAACTTTCAAGGGTGGAGACTGTGGGTTTGCTTTGTTTACTTAGGATGTTCCATTGCTTAGTATGGGGTATTCAGTAAATATTTGGAGAAATAATGTTTGTTGAAGGAGAAGAACAGTGGAGTATGGGTAGGTGAACCTGGCTTTCATTTCTGCATCTGCCCCTAGTGACTTCTAACAGTCCTCTCCTCTATTCCTCTCTTTGGTCCTCAGTTTGTTTACATATAGATCAAGGCGTTTGGCCTCAGGTAGTTAAAGGTCCCTTCATGTATAAACATTCTGAAAGTCCATATGACTTTTCAGGCCTAGAGTCTGACTCCAAGTTAAGACCTGTATTGAATCTTTTGAAAACAGCCTATATCAAAAATAATAAAAATACCTAGGAATAAAACTGCCTAAGGAGGTGGAAGACCTGTACTTGGAAAACTGCTGAAGATGACACAGATGGAAAGTTATACTGTGTTCTTGATTGGAAGAATTAATATTGTTAAAATGATCATACTACCCAAGGCAATCAACAGATTCAATACAGTCCCTAACAAAATACCAATGGCATCTTTCAAAGAAGTAGAAACAATTTAAAAATTTATATGGAAATATGAAAGACCCCAAATTGCCAAAACAATCTTGAGAAAGAAGAACAGAGGTGGAGGAATCACAGTTCCTAACTTCAGACTACACTACAAAGCTATAGTAATCAAAACATTATGGTACTGGCTTCAAAAATAGACACATAGATCAATGGAAGAGAATAGAGAGCCCAGAAATAAACCACACACTTATGGTCAATTAATCTATGACAAAGGAGGCAAGAATATACAATGGAAAAAAGTCTTTGATAAGTGGTGCTGGGAAAACTGGACAGCTTCAGTTAAAGAATGAAATTAGAACATTATTTAACACCACATACAAAAATAAACTCAAAATGGGTTAAAGACCTAAATGTAAGACCGGAAACCATAAACTCCCAGAGGAAAACATGGGCAGAACACTCTTTGACATAAAATGTAGCAATATTCTCTTGCATCTGCTCCTAAGGCAACAGAAATAAAAGCAAAAATTAAAAAATGAGAACTAATTAAACTTAAAAGCTTTTGCACAGCAAAGGAAACAAAACAAAAAGACAACATAATGAATGGGAGAAAATATTTGCAAATTTGACCAATAAGGGGTTAATATCCAAAATATATAAACAGCTCATACAACTCAACATCAAAAAAAAAAAAACAACAACAAAAAAAAAACCATATTCAAAAATGGGCAGAAGATCTGAAAAGACATTTTCCCAAAGAGGACATGCAGTTGGCCAACAGGCACATGAAAAGATGTTCAACAGTATTTATCATCAGGGAGATGCAAGTCAGAACCACAATGAGATATCACCTCACACCTGTCAGGATGGCTATTGTCAAAAAGAACAAAAAAACAAATGTTGGTGAGGATGTGGAGGAAAGAGAGCCTTTGTACACTGTTGGTGGGAATGTAAATTGGTGCAGCCTCTGTGGAAGACAGTATGGAGGTTTCTAAAAAACTAAAAATAGAGCTACCATATGACCCAGCAGTTCTACTCCTTGGTATGTATCTGGGAAAAAAAAAAACAAAAGCAATAATTTGAAAAGTTATGTGCACCCCAATATTCATAGCAGCATTATTTACAGTTGCCAAGATATGGAAGCAACCTAAGTGTCCATTAACAGATGAATGGATAAAGAAGATATGGTATATACAAGGGTTAGTCCAAAATTATCTGCACTCTGGCTGTAGAATTTATTTTAGGTAACTTTTAGAAAAAACAAATATATCATTTTTTGATATAATCTCCTTGTTTTTCAATACACTTTGTCCGTCTGTCAACAAGCTTTCGTAGTCCCTCATTAAAAAATGTTTTAGGCTGAGCTGCAAGCCACAAATGCACCACTGTCTTCACGTGGATGAGTGTCCGGCTCCTTGATGACTTAACGCTTGTGTGACCTTCCTTGAACTTCTCTATCCATTCATACACACTTCTTCCCTACAAAACACTTTCTCCGTACTGTGCTCAAAGTCTTCAATAAATAATGGCACCAGGTACACCCTCAGACCACAAAAAACGAATCAATGCACGCTGCTCTTCTTTTGTGCAAATCACAAGTGGGGCATCCATTTTTGCTCACACTGCAGTTACAAATGAACTCATTTAACACTTCACACCTGCACAGCAGTGACTGGGGAGACAGTAGCCTTGAATGGAACGCACTGATAAGACAGTGCAGCCAACAGAAGTTTTAATATAATCGGAGTGCGGATAATTTTTGACTTGCCCTCATGTACATATGCCAATGGAATACTACTCGGACATAAAAAATAATAAAATTTTGCCATTTTCAGCAACAAGGATGGGCTTGAAGGGCATTATCCTAAGTGAAATAGGTCAGAGAAAGACAAATACTGTATGATGTCACTTATATGTGGAATCTAAAAAATAAAACAGACTAGTAAATATAACCGAAAAGGAAACAGACTGACAAATATAGAGAACAAACTAGGGGTTACCACTGGGGAGAGGGAAAGGGGGAGGGGCAAGATAGAGGCAGGAGATTAAGAGGTTTAAACTACTATGTATAAAATAAGCTACAAGGATATATTGTACAACACAGGGAATATAGCCAATATTTTATAAGGACTCTAAATGGAGTATAACCTTTAAAAATTGTGAATCACTACATTGTACACATATAATATTGTACATCAAATATACTTTAATAAAAAATAAAAGCAGCCTAGCAGAGAACAAATACTATTCCAGCTCATTAAGATCTCCCAGTAATCTATTTAGTAAGTGGATCAAATCTAGCAAAAAGACTGACAGACTGGAGAAGTTTGACTTCTAAAGATATTTCCCAACATTCTTATGTAAAGGTGTTGCAAAGAGATAAGGAATAGAATTCCGTCTTTATCCATAAAGAGAAAAGAGAAGGAATCAGTGACAGACCACCAGAGGAGCTGGAAAACTACCTCCTAACTCACCTAACTCACAATCCTCTGGAAACTTATGCTGAAGAGAAAACTGGAACTTTGCTGTTTCAACTTTCTCAGTATTATATGGAATCTTAGCAAAATGATGACTGAGCCAATAGGTATTGGGGTGATTCATATAAAATAGATTTGGATTTCTTGGGAGATAGATTCTCATTTAAATGGAATCATGGACTTAATACTTTGGAATTGTTTAAGTTTTTCCTGGGCAACTTCAGTGAGGGGAGTAGAGGAGAAGAAACCTCAGCAGAATCACATGGTACCTTTGGAGGAAGGTGTACTTATTGAGGCTCACATGAAAGCTGTGTGGGGAATTCCGTAGTGGTCCAGTGGTTAGGACTCCATGCTCTCACTGCCAAGGGCCCGGGTTTGATCCCTGGTCCGGGAAGTAAAAACCTACAAGGCTTGCAGTGTGGCAAAAAAAAGGAAAAGAAAAGAAAGCTATGTGACTTAGAGGCAGTGCATCTCTTTGCTGAGCCTCTCCTTATCTGTTAGATGGGTATTATACAATATCATGGGAAATGGGAATATGTATGTCTATAACATAGCTATATTGGCAGTTTTGTTCATTGACATCTGTGATTTGTAAAGTAAAAATATTTGTAAAGTGTAAAGGAGGAGCCTAGTATTGGCTTCTGACTTTTGCAGGTTTGATAGTATGTGTTAGAAACTTGATTTTGCAAAGATTAGCAAGTATAAAGGTTTGGCTTGGTTGGAGTTTTGTGAGGCTTGGAATAGAAGGGTGTGGCCAGCTTGGGAAGGTGGGAAGCTTTAGAGTCTGGAATTTGGCCTTGGGAAACCATGAATGCTTTAAGGTAGGGAAGCTAATTGGATTATTTAGATACCGGAGAAGATTTTAAAAATAGCTATTCTCAGATGTGAGTTTTCCCCCAGAGCCAGCAGCTGCAGGTAGCTAGAGAGCATTGGCTTCTTGGGCTGGTCTTGCTTTCATGACCCTTATCTCCAGTGGCACCTCAGTGCTTCCAAATGGTTATGCTTGAGTCCCTAGTCCATTTGCTCTCAACGATGTGCTATCCCTGGTCATGTCTAAGCAGAATTCCCTAATTGGTCCATGAATTCTGTCTGTCCATTGTTCCACAGATTTTTTCTCTCCCAAATCAATTCTTCTTCTTCCACTCAGTCATCTCCAGATCATACAAACATGCTGTTATTTTTATCATCTTAAGAAATCTTTCTCTTGACCCTACTTCCAAAGTCCCCCTTCCTTATTATTATTATTATTATCATTATTATTATTATTATTATTATTTTGGATGCAAAATTTCTTGCAAGAGTTCCCTGTCTTCAATTTTTAATTCTCTTGACTTTCACATTCCTTAAAACCTTTTTCTTGAGATGTAACTTACATAGGGAAAGTGAACAATCATTCAGCTATTCTTCACTGAAACCACTTTATCAAGGTCACTAATGGTCTCCAGGTTGCTTGGTCCTATAGGCAAATCTCATCCCTCACCTTTGCAGCATTCAGTTCATGATCACAGCCTCTTTGTTAATGTACTTGCTTCACTTGACTTCACAAGGATCCCATTTACTCTTTACCTTTCCTCCTGCTTCCTTGGTTTGCTTCTATGTGTGTGTTGGTGCCTCTTCTACCTTCATCGTTTGCAGAAGGTCCCAGGACCTAGTCCCTAAGCCAGGGGCATTCCCTGAGCATCAACTCTGGTTCATGGCTTTAAAATTCTATTTCTATGCTGATGACTCTCAAATATGTATCTTGAGCCCGGACCCCTCTCCTGAACTCTAACAGTCTCCACTTGGATGTCTAAGATATCTCAAACTCAACATGTTCAAAATCTACAATGTTTCCTCCCAAACTGTGTTACATGCAGCTTTGCCTGTCTCAACTGGTGGCATCTCCAGTTTTTCCAGTTGCTCAGGCCAAAATTGCTTGGAGTCATCTTTAGGCTGCTACTCCACACCCTGCTGGAAATCCTGCTGGCTCTGTTTTGAAACATCCAGAGCCTGAGCTGCTCTCCCTTCCTCTCTCCTGAAAATTGCAATGGCCTCCTGATAGGTCCTCATGCTTCTCACCCTAATAGCCCCAGCATTCTTTCTCAAAGGGGAGCCTGACCCTGTCACTCCTTTGTGCCTTCACTGGGGCTCCTTCTCCTGTGGAGTGAGCAGCTGGAAATTCATGTTTGCTGCCTGAGCCTTATCCTTCAACTGGGATGTATCCTTCGAGGGGTCACAAAGTTGACTCTAAGGAGTAGCGATTGATGGAGGTTGAATAGCTCAAATTAAAAAAAAAAAATCCACTGTGCTATTTGGGAGCCTTTAGGACTTAGTGGGGGCTTTTGTGGGAGATGAGCTTGTCAGAAAATGCAATCCTATGGAATTGTACATTTATTTCACATCTCAGAGCCTTGCTTCTGTGTCCCTATCTTGACTCCTGCTCATCATTTCCTCCACTTAAAACACCCTTTGCCCCTTCCCCATTCCCCAGCTGTGAAATTCACATGTCACTTTTTAAAGAGATTTCCTCCCATTCCCCCCTCTCACCCCGTCAGTCAATGAACAGTCTCGCCCCATGCCTTTGTGCTTCCATACTTTATTCAATCAATACCTATCTGGTCCCTAAAAAGTTTTCAGGGATAGAGCAGAGAATGAAAGAGAGAGACCTGTCTTGAAGGGATTTATGGTCTAGTGTTGAGTGCTGTCCAACATTGTAGCCATGTTTGGCTGTTTCTACTTAAATGTAAATCAAGCTGAATGGAAAAAAAATTAATTCCTTAGTTGTACTGGCCACTTTACAAGTGCTTGCACAACACCCATGTAGAATAACTCCAGCATCACAGAAAGTTCTATTGGTTATCACTGTACAAGAGGGCAGAGAAATGGGTTGGCCAAAAAGTTCATTTGGGTTTTGCCATAACTTCTTACAGGAAAAACCCAAACAGATTTTTTGGTCAACCCAGTGTATCACAGGAAACAAGGTAACAAATACAGAGAACTGAAATAGGGACAGTGACTTGTTGGCTACGTTAGATAGAGGGTCCAGAGGAATGTCTGAGAAGGTGACATTTAAGCAGGGATCAGAATGAAGAGAAGAAATCTGAAAATGATGGGGTGAAGGAATGGGGATCTAGGTAGAAGCACCAGTAGGGAAAAGGTCCTAAAATAAGGATACATTTGAAGGAACTCCACTTGGCTGGAGCCCTGTGGGAAGGGAGAGAGTGGTGGAAGAAATCTGAGAGGTTGGCAGGGGCCAGTCACTGGGGCTATGTAAATGTGGGTAAGGAGTTAGATTTTTTTTTTCCTGAAAGGAACATAGGAGGGTTGTAAGTTGAGGAGTGACACAGTCTGATTATATATTTATTGTTTATATCATTCTGCCCAATTTTATTAGTTGGTTACTTACCTGTCTTTCTGCCTGATTGCACAATTCTGGATTTTTTTCATCCTTGGTATATTGAATCATGCCCTGTTAGCCTCAATATATTAATAATAAGTGTGGTAGAATTAAATTAAATTAGAAAGTTTTAATCACTGATCTACTGGGCTTTGGCCTAGTGTGAGAATGTACAAAAGTAGTCACAAAATGTTTTGTCTCCCAGAAATATGAGGCATGGCCTACCTTTGCATGAGGCATTTCAGAATTTTGCCCCCAGCCTTCGGTGGTGATTGAATTGGGGTCGATATTGTCCCCTCCAAGTGTATAAAGGCAGAGAACAAGAAGAAAGCAGGTATCCAGAAATATGCTTATTCCTTGGTAGAATGCCTTGTTACCTAGTTGAATTCAAGTACATGGCATCGTAAAACTAGGAGGGCTATTAAAGACATACGGTCATGCCTCTTGGTTTTATGGATGAATTGATTTTCAGCGAATAGTTCAGGGGACAGCCTATGTGAAGGCCCAGTGACAGGGGGAGCTTGTGTTCAAGCAGGTGGAGGAAGGTCTAAGGCAGAGGCCTCCTCCAACCAAGGCCTTCTTCAGAGACTGAAGCTACCCCAGGTAGGGCTGGTGCAGGGGCAAGCTGGAGCATGCATGCTCTAAGAGGAAAGTGTGGTAGAGGCTATGCGTTGCCATCTCCTTTTATTTCACAAAAAACAAAAAGTGGGATTCTCAAGTGAGCTCTCTGGATTTTTAAATTTTGGCCATTAATTAAGAAATAAAATGTTAAACACTGTGTACTTTAAGCACAAAGTACTTTTGCAGGGCAGATATAGTCTTTGGGCCACCAGTTTACAGCATCAGGCTTTAGGTCTCTTCCGAGTTCAGAGGCTGCTAGAGGGCAGGGTTCGCATTCCTGGGCAGTGCAGGACCCATGGCCACAGGATGCCAAGGCCGTCATTAGCTTCTCCAGAAAGCCTGTCATGAGCTGCAAGAAGCCTAGAAATGGAGCACCAGTACTCCCCTGGGAGGAAATTAGTGAATCTTTAGACCAGAAGGGGAGTTAATGAAATACTAGGCAGACTTATACTTGTTTGTATGGTTTAATGATTAAGAGCAAAAGTCAGAAGACCTCATCAGGAACCTAGGGCTCTTTTAACTTCTGGAAGCCTCAGCTTCCTCATCCATGGATGGGATTAATACAACACCTGCCAAAGGGGTTCTGTGAGGATTAAATGCATGTGGGCGCTTGACACAGAGGCTGCTACATGGTAAATTCTCCAAAAACCTTGGCTAATATCAATACATATTTAAATTCAGTTTTCTGAGTTCTCCCACAGCCCTTTTGCTCATAATAGAAATTCTCTGAGGGAGATAGAGTAAGTATTTTTAGTACTATTTTCCAAATGAAGAAATCAAGGCTTAGATGGGCTCAGTAACTCACAGGGATACCCAGATTCGCAAGTGGCAGAGCTGGGATTTGAACCCAAGTCTAGCCCAAACTAGTCCAGATTCTGCTTCCTGAAACATTCTCCTGATATTACTCTGTAAGATGTGGTCTGCGACATTGCTTCCTGTAGCATGAATGGTGAGGCATAATGGTCTGCATTTTTGCTTAATTCTTGTGTCATCTAAAGAATGTTGCTGCACTCCCCACCTGGCTCTCAAGGATTGAGTCAGTAGCCACTGCAGTTGCTGGACTTGAACGCACCCTGAAAGGAGTTCAGGGCAGAGATCAGGAATGAGGCACTCTGTGCTCTGGGGAAACTGGCAGAACAGGCCTTCAGATAGATATTTTTAAGAGAAAATTTTATAAATACAATTGTTTTTCATCTTTCCATGCTTAGAAAAGCACTAAAACCATTAACTGAGATATCTATTCCTCATGACTAGCAACCTTCCACCAAGATCTGTGCTTGACTGCACGTCCCCAAAATCACAAACATGCCAACCTCCTCTACTCCGCCCCACCTCTTTGGGGCAGCTCCTCAGAGCTCTCTGAGAGGCTGTCTCTTAGTCCTCAGTAAGTCCCCAGATAAAACAGAAACTCACAAGCACATTGTGCATTTTTATTTCAGTTGACAGTTTTGATGACCATGAAGGGATGCAGAACAGACTTCTCTCCTTTGACTGAACTTTTTAAGGGTCTAGAGCCTTTGGTACCAGCAGAGCCCCTTGTATCTATCTACCTTCTCAGAGAATCCAGACGAATTTGAGTAGATCTCTCTTGGTTCTCAGATCTCCTGATTATTATTTGATGATCCTGAGTTTTATTTGGTGGTGTATAATAGGTACCTACTCCCCCCCTCCCCCCCCACCGCCGGCAGTCGAAAGATACTGGGGGAGCTTGCTTGAAAGAGACTGGAGTGGTCTAGACTGGATGATTAGGTGGGAAGCAGGCCTAATGTCTTTCCTAAACGAGGGGCTTCAGAATGCCAGCCTCCATCTTTAAAGAATTCTGACTCTAAGGGAACAAGTCCTTCTAGGACAAGCTTGCATTTCTCTCCCTAAGCCTTGAGATATAAGTGTTCTACCAGGGCTCAGGAACTATTATCTTTTCTTATTTAGACCATCTCCAGTTCCTGAGACTGAGAAAAAAAGGGGGAAAGCCTTTTTTTAATTCCAGCAAGTAAACAACTTATTCCAACTGTTATTTAAAAATTAGTGATTTTTATATTGTAATACCTGATTCATGACTAAGTTTTTAAAATGAAGCTATGAGATCTCCAGTTGTATCTGTCTATATGTCTGTATGTACCTTATAGAAATGATAGGTCTTTACCTCTGGAGAGTATTACCAAAATTAATTTGTAAATGAGCTCTGTTTAATTGACTTAAAGGAAATTAAGCGCTTATATAAATTCTCAGAAATATAAAAGAAACTAACCCAAATAAATTTTAGGTTCATGTGAACTGGGAAATATTCAGTATTAAATTAATATTTGATATAAAAGTTTGAGTTTGTTGGTTTAATTAATATAGATATATCTTTAGAGCCATCAACATTAAATATAATACTTTTATTGTACCTAGGTTTACTAGAATAAGATCTTATATCTGTTAGCAAGAAAAAATAACTTGGTATGACGAAATTTTTTATGTCTATTAAATTCTTGTAAATGAGATAAGAACTTGTAGGTAAGTTTTTAGAAATAATTGTTTTAGGAATGTCTACTTAAAAATAGTCTCTCAAGATATTTGGTAACTTGAAACTTTAGAATTTTGCTAAATTAAGTTAAATGATGGAAGTTTATTAAATATCAAGGTCCTTCCCAAATAAATTAAGGTAACTGGAACATTAATTACTGAACGTAGGCATCATTTTGTAGAGAAACTAAAGATACTTAGGATTATTTTTTTTAATAAATTTATTTATTTCTTGGCTGCATTGTGTCTTTGTTACTGTGTACCAGCTTTCTCTAGTTGCGGCGAGCAGGAGGCTACTCTTCATTACAATGCACATTCTTCTCATTGTGGTGGCTTCTTTTGTTGCAGAGCATGGGCTCTAGGCACTTGGGCTTCAGTAGTTGTGGCATGCAGGCTCAGTAGTTGTGGCTTCTGGGTTCTAGAGAGCAGCCTCAGTAGTTGTGGCACATGGGCTTCATTGCTCCACAGCATGTGGGAATCTTCCCAGACCAGGGATCGAGCCCGTGTCCCCTGTATTGGCAAGTGGATTCTTAATCACTGTGCCACAAGGGAAGTCCCAAGATATTTAGGACTATTAATAAATACATTTATTGCCACATTGAGACATTGTCTTTAAGAAAGCACATGCTTTTTAAAGATTATAAGTAGTATTTAAAGTTTGCCAATCTATAGAATGCTAATATAAAAGACAGTTCATAATTGTTTACTTCTTAATTTTTACTAGAAATTAAGATTTTTAAAAGTTGAGAATTTTAATTAATATATGTACTTATACTACTAAGTTAATATGGAAAACATCTTTGTATGCAAGAAAAAAGAAGGCATAAGAAGTAGAAATGCATTTTATTCAGGAAAAAGAAAACAATTTTCTCGTAATGCTAGTTATTTCTAAATGGGAAAGAAGAGACAAATTAATATGGGTATAGAAAATTTTAGAAGGTTTGAGAGAGAAAAGAAGAAACTTTAGAAAGGAATTTTATGTGTGGTCAGAACTTAGAATAAATTTAATTGAGCAAATGAATTTCAATATTAAAAGTAAAATGATACAAAACCTGAATTTTGTTTTCTCTCTATTAAGAGGGGAGAGTTTTCTTAGAATATTGGTTTGCTTTTTATAACATTGTAAATTTTCTTTATGTTTTAAGTAATTTGTTATACCTTTCTGTATTTGCCTTTTAAATCTTTTATTGTTGCTTGGTTAAGTGAATAAGTATTGTTTCACAGTGACCTATGATGCCATTTGACTAAGTGTTTTAAAGCCTTTTGATATTTTTGGCAAACTTCCCAAAGATCAAATTCTAATTGAAGTTCATTTGACCTCTAGCAAACTTTGAGGTTTTCCAGAAGGCCCTGGAACACCTCAAGGTAACTGTTTTCTCTCCTTATCAAAGAGAGAAATACAGTGAAACCTTGGATTGCAAGTAACTTGTTCTGCGAGTGTTCTGCAAGACGAGCAAACATTTCTAATAAATTTTAACTTGATAAGCGAGCGATATCTTGCAATATGAGTAGTATGTGATGCCGAATGTCACATGGTCACAACTGATCCAGTGGAGCTGACCACCAATGAACTGACGCATCTGCATTGCGAGCAGCAGCAAGAAGTTATGGAGGAGATCTCATCTGCAGAGGAGGAGGAGAAAAAGGCGGAGGAATCCCTCACTTCAAATGAGATTAGGGAGATGGGTAAAATGTGGGAAACAGTGCAAAATTTTGTAAGAAATCACCACCTGAATAAGCCTGTAGCAGTGCGAGCGATGAATCTGTTTAATGATAATGCAATGTCACATTTCTGTGAAATCCTCAAAAGAAGGCAAAAGCAAGTGTCATTGGATAGGTTCCTTGTTAAAGCTGCACAAAAAGAAAAAGATTCCATTGAGCCAATAGATAGCAGTGATTCCGTTAGTGATAGTGAAAGTCATCCTACACAATAACCCTCTTCTCTCGTCTCCCTCACACCAGCCACGAAGGTTTTAAAAGGTAATTGCAGGTTAATATGTTTATTTTTCTTTATATTTTGTATTTTCTTTATTATTTTATATTATATTACTGTATTGTAATCATTTTTATATGAATATTTTGGGGTTGTGGAACGAATCATCTGAGTTTCCATTATTTCTTATGGGGAAATTTGCTTTGATATACAAGTGCTTTGGATTACAAGCATGTTTCTGGAATGAATTATGCCCACAAACCAAGATTTTACTGTATTAAACTAATTAGGCTTATTTGGTATGTTAAATTACATGGAAAGCATTTCAAATGAATGGTGATAAACACTTTTAGGTCATCTTGTAGGGGGAAATGTTATTAATCTAGATATTCTAGAAATTATTGGAATTCCTAAAAACCTGATATGTCTTAGTAAAATGTTATCAGTCATAACTCTGATTATTATCTTAAAATGTTGTTATGTCACAGCAGTAAAATTTCTTTGTCAATTGCATTGCAATCAGATCTTTTTTTTTAACTTTTTATTTTATATTGGTGTATAGCCAATTAACAATGTTGTGATAGTTTCAGGTGCACAGCAAAGTGACTCAGCCATACATATACATGTATTTGTTCTCCCTCAAACTCCCCTCCCATCCAGGCTGCCACATAACATTGAGCAGAGTTCCCTGTGCTATACAGTAGGTCCTTGTTGGTTATCCTTTTTAAATATAGCAGTGTGTACATGTCCATCCCAGACTCCTTAACTGTCCCTTCCCTCCACCCTTCTCCCTGGTAACCATAAGTTCATTCTCTAATTCTGTGAGTCTATTTTGTAAATACATTCATTTGTATCATTTCTTTTTAGATTCTGCATATAAGTGATATCATACGATATTTCTCTTTCTCTGTCTGACTTACTTCACTCAATATTACAATCTGTAGGTCCATCCATGTTGCTGCAATGGCATTATTTCATTTGTTTTAATGAGTAATATTCCATTGTATACATGTATCATATCTTCTTTATCCATTCCTCTGTTGGTGGACTTTTAGGTTGCTTCCATGTCTTGGCTGTTGTAAGTAGTGCTGCAATGAACACTGGGGTGCGTGCATCCTTTTAGACGATGTTTTTCTCTGGATATATGCCCAGGAGTGGGATTGCAGGGTCATATGGTTGCTCTATTTTTAGTTTTTTAAGGAACCTCCATACTGTTCTCCATAGTGGCTGTACCAATTTACATTCCCACTAACAATATAGGAGGGTTCCTGTCTCTCCACACCCTCTCCAGCATTTATTATTTGTGGATTTTTTGACGATAGCCATTTTGACTGGTATGAAGTGATGTCTCATAATTTTCACAATCAGATCTTTAACCATGCCTTTTAAAATCTTTGTTGTTCATAGACAGTTATTGTTTGATTCTGATGCCTTTGCAAAAATGCTTCATCTTCAAGAAAATTCACAGAAAGGACTTTTGACAAGCACAGACTTATAAAAAATCTTTATAAAACTGTTAACAAAAGATCAAGAATTAGTTACCTAGGACTGAGTGAACTGATGAATATGGTTATAATTTTTATGATTTTTTTTTTGTCTGAAACGTTACTGCCTTTTTATGTTTTCCAAATATAAGGAAACCTTTCGCTTTAGGCTAATTATGACTTATAGTAGTTTGGTAAATTTGCTTACCTTTGTAAGCAGATTTGAAACATTTATCTTTTCTTTCTACCTGATCCCTCCAAAATTGTAAACCCTTATGTACTAGCAGCCTTATCAAGTGAATAAGGGAGGCCACCTCCTGGCAGGTGCAGGAATCTGAAGATATTTTGAGACCCTAACAAGAAAAATTCACCCACGTCTATAGATACTGCAGGTGGGGTCTGGTGGCGAGCCTTTGGGATAGCTTTTCTGGCCTTGAAAATCCTTTAAAAAATTCAATCTGAGATTCTTTATAAAAAGTTTCAACAAAGCTGATTTTAAAAAAAGAGCCCATATGATCAATTACACTTATGTAAATAATCAGGCCAAGTTTATTGAAACCAGACTTATTTTTACAAAAAAAAATTGCTCTTAATTTGGCTATATTAGATAGAAATCAGGGCAATCTTAGAAAAATTATGTTTCAGTGGATATTAAATTCTAGTGTTGTTAATTGAGGTCTTTATTTACTGCTTAAGACTCACTTCCCAGATAGCCCCCTGTTGTTATATCACTTATTGTAAAGTTTAATTGAATTATTAAAAGGACACTCTAAGTTTGTTTCTGAAGCTTATCATAGTAATCTATCTTTGGATGAAGATCAGAGGCCCCAAGACCTATAACCAGAAGATTATGCATATTGGAAAAGGCATAATTTAAAGGACTATCTCCAACCTCGGTGAAAGGATAATTACCAGGTACTCTTAGCTAGCTCACACACAGAAAGACTGAAAGCAATTGTCTTTGGGATTCATATTTTCCATTTAGAAAGGGTCCCTTCACTGGACTGACCTGTAGAGAGAACTGGTGACCTCAAACTCACCTTAAAACAATGCTCAGACAGAGGAGAAACTGCACTCACACCAAGACAAGAAGAAGACAACATCAGAAGTAGATGGCTATCCCTAGATGCCAGACGTGACCCATATAATTATTTATAATGTTTTCAATATAATAATTAATTAGATAATAATATACTATACAATTAAAATTATAGAAATATGAATATCATTATATAATATAATTCTTTATAATAATTTCTTGGACCTTTGCATAAATCCACATTTTTCTGTCATGGGCATAAATTCTACCAGAGTTTAGAAGTTAATCCAATTGTTGGGCTTATGGTCAATACCTACATCCAGTACTTCTGGGTTACCTTGGTGAATTTCTCCTCTCCAAGGCTCTAATTGGATGGCCCTTAGGAAATTTATTCTAGAAGAAAGAAGTTATAGTTCTGTTTGAGCTACTATTGATATTACTAAATGGTACCCCCCCTCACTTGGCCAATGAATGGTACTTGCTCTGGCCATGGATATATGTATGAATTTTCTTTTAAAGTTATTCAAGCTCATTAAGAACAACAAGCTAAATTTCAGTCAAAGAATATAACTTTCCGATTATTAGGAGGGACCCTCCTTCAGTTATGGGGTGGATTTATATGACTACCACCAGACTATTTAAGTCATTTAAATTTAACAGCTTCCTTACACTGGGAACAGTTAAACTAAGGATAATCAGCCTAATAACACTCAGAAATTAGTCTGAGTGCCTTATGAACAATACCAATATTGCATTACCTTTAAGATAGCGATTGGTACAGGACAGACTGGGTTAGATGAGCTGGGAATATACTGGACTGCACCTAATGGAAGCTCTCAGCTTAAATATTTACTTATGACCCTATTAATGCAATTAGCTGTGTTATTTGTGTTCTACCTATTTTACAAGATTGTTGTTTCTTGCATTACCAAATGTGTGACTGAACCTCTGATAAAAATGATGACTAGGCAACTTGAAATGATTGACATATATACATACATATATATATACACATATATGTATTTATATGTATGTTCTTTATGGACTCAAGATTGTAATAGTGTAATTCTACATATGGGAAGAAACAACAAGAGGGAATCTTTGCCAGGACCATAACAGATAGTAAGACAGGTGGTCCAGAGACTTTACGCTACTATTAGCAGTGCCTAGTCCAATAATAGCACATTGAGGATCAACAGAATCCTGGCCTGACTAAGGAAAGAGTATTCTTAGCACTGTGGGTTAAAAGGGTCATGAACTGCCTCCCAAATAATGATTGAATTTGTGACCATGAAGGGGCACTGCCAGCTAAAGAGTGTCACTCTCCATCTGGTTCTACAAGAATTAAGTCACTAGACACTGTAGTGTTGGATGAACACAGGATGTTCAACACACCCTGAAAGTTCAGGGCAGTGATCAGGAACGAAGCACTCTGTGCTCTGGGAAAACTTGTTGAACAGGCCTTCAGATAATTAGATATTTTCAGGAGAAAATTTTATGAATCCAAATTTCTTTCATCTTCCCATACTTAGAAAAACACTAAAGTCATTAACTGAGATATCTCTTCCTTGTGACTAGAGGCGACCTTCTACTGAGATGTACTTGATTGCACTCCTCCAGAATCATATATATGCTTGTCTCTCTACCTCTGTCTCTTGGGAGCGGTTCCTCAGAGCTATCTGAGAGACAGTGTACTGGCCCCAAAATAGTCTTCAGTAAGTCCCCAAAGAAAACTGAAACTCACAACTCTCATGTTGTGCGTTTTTGTCTCAGTGGACCTATCTCAGTGGACCGCTTGACAATTTGACTGAGACTGGGACTAGCCGTTGTGACCACAGAGCAGGAAGTACCCTGCTCTCGCCAGAAGGCAAGTTGATTCATCTTTGAGGCCAGGGATAAGTGCACCTTTGCCATCAGAAGTCTGGTCTTCGCTCTGGTGTCCCCTGCTAAGCCGGCCTCTGGTTTCCTTCCTGTTTACTATCTTATCTCCTCTGTCAGTACCTGGAGTCAGTTTGGATTCTAAGTGCAGGAAAGGAGCTGGGGAAGAGGTGACTGCTTCAGAGGACAGCTTTGCCTATCTGTTGGAAGGGACAGAGCCTTCAGTCACCTGGAGTAGACAGAGACCTGAAGCCTTTGCCTGGTCTTGTTACCAGTGCACAGTCTTAATGTGATTTGACGCGTCAAGGAGAAAGGAGAAGTTGCAATCTGAGAATTAAGACCTGTTCTGATACCATCTGGCTGGGGGAACACCAACCAGTGTGCTTTGTCTTTCCTTCAGGCAGATACCATCATGCATCCTTGGGTAGCCATCCTGGGCCTCATATTCCTTCCAACAAGTAAGTGAATAGGTGGGCTGTGCTTTGGAAGCCCTGAGGATGGGGAGTGTAGGGATGTGCGGGTGTGGTGGGGGAGGGTAGATGTGCTTGGGCTTTGCTGGAAGGTAATGGAGTCAAGTAGTGAGCAAAGAACCAGGCTGAAACCTTAAGCCAGAGAAATCGCTTAAATGCTAAGAATTAGAAACTCTGTGGGCAGGTGAACAAGGTCCGATGCTGTGCAGTGTGGCGCATGCTGCCATTTGTGTTGAAACCAGGAGTAGGGGTGGGTGAGCGGTCGTGTCTGCATGAAGCAGTCAAGTGTATGTGGGAAGCAGTAGCAGTGTTATCATGGCCCTGACGGGCAGGGAGGAAGTGGAGATAGGGTGGGAAGGAGATGAGCCCTTTATTGTACTATTTTGTGCCTTTTGATTTTTTTTAACCACGTGCAACTATTTCTTTTAAAAGTAAAATATTTTAACTTCTCTGGCAGTCTGGTGGTTAAGACTCTACCCTTCCAATGCAGGGGGTATGGGTTCACTTCCTGGTCAGGGAACCAAGGCCCCCACCTGCAGTGCGGTGTGGCCAAAAAAATTTGGAAAAAAAAAAAACTCAATTCAGAACATTCTGTGAGATAGGGGAAATTTTTAGGAATAGACATATCCTAAATTTTAAAAACAATCTCTAGAAGTGGAAATACAAGGAAAAGTACATTTTAAAATTATACTTCTATAACTTAAAGTTTTATAATTAGTATGGATTGCCTTTGTAACCCAAAAATGATATTAAGCAAAATTAAATATTATCAGAATTCCAGTGAAAAAATTAGACATTTTATGTAACAATGAATGTTTTATTCCCAGATCATTTCTCAAACTCATAGCCCAGTCCTAACTATAATTAGTTGCCGAATCTCAGATTTCTTTTAAGGACCACCCAGACTGCATTTGGCAACGCAGGGTATTTTAAGTCACAGCAACAGAAGAGAGTTTTCCTGCTTTTTTGTTTTTATGAGGCAAAATTTAGTATTTGATTGAATATTCTCCCATGTTTTGGTTTCACCTGGGTAAGTGGACCTTGCTCCATTGCAGGGCTGTCATCAACTCATGAGAAGGGATCCCTGCTTGAATTTCTGGATTGATCCTAAAGCCCATAATAAGCCTCAGTTCCTCCTGAAAGTATTATAAATGCATTTTTCTAAGAACTGATTTCTAAAGTTTACTAGGCTTCTGCCTTCTAGCCAATGATGATTAAGTAAAACATCAGCGTTGCTTTTTTTTTTTTTTTAATAAGAAAGGGGTTGTGAGGTGACTTTATTTGCAATAGCCATTTAAAAAATTGCAATAAGAATTGAAAATCAAAACTTTAAATGCAACAGAGTTTTTTAAACAGATTTCAACTGAGACAGTGATTGAATCTATGGGAGGGGAAAAGCCGAGTGTATGTATTACCTATTTAATAAGGAGATACCTGTCAAACACAGGATGAAATATACACACACACACATGCGTTACTAGAGTGTCATTTGTTTCAAACCTTTTGAAAGAAAGAAATTGGGTCATATTCACCAAGAAACTGAACATATTTCTGCCCTTTATCCTGATACTTTCTCTCTTGGAAATCTATCCTATTAGGAGGTAATCCTGAATACAGAAAAACATTTATATAATGTTTTATCTACAAATATATCTAGTAAATAGCAATGCTGCTAAAGAATATGTTTTTGTTTTTTTATATATAAATTTATTTATTTACTTATTTATTGGCTGCATTGGATCTTCGTTGCTGTGCGTGGGCTTTCTCTAGTTGTGGGGAGCAAGGGCTACTGTTCGTTGCACTTTGCGGGCTTCTCATTGCGATGGCTTCTCTTGTTGCGGAGCATGGGCTCTAGGCTTGTGGGCTTCAGTAGTTGTGGCATGCGGGCTCAGTAGTTGTGGCTCACAGGCCCTAGAGTACAGCCTCACTAGTTGTGTTGCATGGGCTTTGTTGCTCCGCAGCATGTAGGATCTTCTCAGACCAGGAATCGAACTCTTGTCCCCTGCATAGGTAGGCAGATTCTTAACCACTGTGCCACCAGGGAAGTCCCTAAAGAATATGTTAACATAGAAAACTGCTTATACTGAACTTTAGAAACTCAAGATATAGTCAGATTATTATAAAACACATAAGCAGTATGAAGAAAAAAAAGTAAAATTAAAGTTAAAATATTGAGACCTCATGCTCTGGTTTCTCTTTATTTACAGATGGTGTAATGTCTTACCCACGAGTGACTGGGGTGGTGGGTCAGCCTGTCAGGCTACCCTGCACCTATGGTGGAGAAGTCGTGAGCACATGCTGGGGCCGAGGGGCATGTCCTTTGTCTCGCTGCGGAAGTGAAATTATCTGGACTAGTGGACACAGTGTCACCTTTCGGAAGGACAAACGTTATAAGCTAAATGGAAATATCGGTGGAAGGGATGTGTCTTTGACCATAGAGAATGCAGCCCTCTCTGACAGTGGCTTGTATTGTTGCCGCATTGAGAAGCAAGGGTGGTTTAATGATATAAAAATCATCCTAGAGTTGAGTATAAAGCCAGGTGAGCTTGTCTTCCTACTTCCTTTGATCACTTCCTGTGGGCCCCTAGAGATGAGTTTTCTGTTTGATATTAACTTTCTCTTCCTTTAATAGGGAAAGAGGAGGTTCCTATAATCTTATTTTCTCATAACCGTTAGCATAGAATAACTTTTATTTGTGTAGAATGAAATGTTAAGACAAACCTTGATTCAAGACTATAGGCTAGAGGATCTTCCCAGTCATCAAACTATCTCCTAAAGCAGTGCTTCAAAAGTTAGTTGGTTCATTTACTGTTCCACAGTGAAATATAGTGAACATTTTTATGGAGCTGAATTTATTCCACTTGAAGAACTGCCCTTTTCTCTGAGACTATGTCTTAGAAGAATAGTAGAGGTAGTGAAATAACATATTTTGTAGATATATCCTTTTGTTAAAATTCATGTGAAATACTGTCTAAGAAATGGAATGATCAAAATGATCAACCACCTCTCTGAGCAGTACACATTATTTTATTTGTGCTGGTTCAGGGAGAAAAGAAAGTGCAAAGGGATTTATACGAAGACTAACCATTGTCCTATATGTCTGCATTTTGTTTTACTTAGCTGTGTATAAAGTGTCCTTTCTTAACATTTTAAAATTTATAGGGAATTTCATACATATAAAATAGGTAATATAATGTCCTGCCAAGTAGAAGTATCATTTGGCTTTAACAATTGTCAGCTCAGTCTTGTTGCATATACGTTGTATAAGCCTATATAGTTTCACCCCCACCCTTTGCCCTGTCTTGGATTTTTTGAAACATATTTCATACCATATCACTAAATTGCCTGCTGAAAAATTAAAATGGCCTTATTACAGTATGAAAATATTTGCATCTCAATAATTGTTCACTTGTGGCTTTTAAGAATTTCATGAAATCCAAAAATCTGGGAAGTTTACACTTTTCCATCTTGTAGACATCCTCATTTTTCTTACCATTTGATTAAAGGAGTAGGTTCTTTAGGATTTCCTGGTTTCTGCTGCTCTTTGCTAATGAATCTTCTCCCACTAGAGTCTTCTATTGACAAGGGAACGCAATACCCATGGCCTTCATAAGCTATGTCTCTTTTTTAATTTAAATGAACTTGATATTGCAATCTCTCAACTTTTGTACTTGGCTTGTGTCCTTTATGAAGGCAAGTAAAATAAGGTCAATTCTGATGCTGAAAATAGCTGACTCTGAGGAAGCTATATCTAGGAGATAATTTAAGGAAGCTAAAAAAGGCTGACACTATAGACATGTGAGGAGGCATAGTGTGGAGAAGAGATTATTTTTGCAGTTGTGAAATTATATGGTTGGTCTGGCTGAATATTTTCTTAAGTGCTATAGAAAGAAATTAGTAGGGGACTTTTATAGTGCTTAGAAATTCTTCAATAGATGAATATTTACAAAGCCGCTATTCTACCCAGTAGGAAACAGGTCTATAACTGAGCCAAAGTGACTCTCTGCCCCCAATCCAATTCTTTGCTTAAGTTTTCTTGCACTTTTCACAGAATGAACTTAACTTTTCAACCTTCTGTTATGGTTCTTCCTCAGCAGCTCCTTCTACCCTTAGTTTCCTAGCTTCTTCCTCAGGAAATATTTACCACTGAGGAAGACTCCTTAGTTAAACAAGATGGTTAGATTTCCTCCTTGTCATAGTCCTTTGGTCAGACTTTTTGCTTGCTTCCTTTTTCCTCTAGATTTGATTTCAAACTGAAGGGAGGGACTGGATGGCACTCCTTAAAAACCTCAGAGGACACTGTTAGACCAGGGTCAGCAAACTGTAGCCCCAGGACCAGACCAGATTATAAAACAGGCTCACCAATGTGTTGATGAATAAAGATTTATTGGAACACAGCCACACTGATTCATTTATATACTGTCTATGGCTGTTTTCACACTGACAGAGTTGAGTAATTACTAGTGAGATCACAGGGCCCCCAAAGCCTAAAACATTTACTAATGCCTTGTAACAGGCACTCACAAATATTTGTTGAGAAAAAGTTTTTCTCCTTTTAGGCAAAAATTAGCTTTTTAAATTAAATTGACTTGAATCCCTCAAAAGAATTTTCACACTAATTGTCCCCTATTCAACAGATTTGAGGTTCTAATGTGTAGTTAGTAGAGCTGAAATTTAAGAATACTTCTTGTGGGCAAAGAAGATGCCTGGTGAGAAAAAAGTACACATTCTTGATTCAATCCTACAGTTTCTATTTTTGTGCCAGTCACTGTGTTTTGGGTTCATCGTAGTTTCAATTCTTTCTCTGGGTAGCTCTGAGGACTTCAGTAAGTGGTTTGGAGTCCTATTCCACTTCTGACTCTGGCAAGATTCAAAGTTAGTACCTGTTGTTATTATTGTTTAGGTGGAAAGGAACCTTAAAAGGTCTAGTCCACCTTCTAACCACAGATGCATAAGGCATCTGTGTTATCAGGTATGTTACTGGTGTGAATTAACCTGCATGTAGGAAGCAGGTCTGTTGGGAGGGTGTCCCCAGGACTGACTGAACTGAATGATACTTGTCTGGTAAATATTCTGGTTCTTGGGAACCACTATTTAGGACCTAGTCATACACCACCGGGAGGACAAAGACAGCTTCAGGGTCTAGACATTTTTCCCTACCTCCCAGATGTCTATGAAGAGACATAAATCTGATATGCATGACTAGTCTTTTCAAAGTGCTTCGATACAAATCCCAGGTGTCATTTTGTTATCTGCAAACCTCCCCAAATACAGTCCTTTCAGTGCAGCTGTTTCCTTGTTGTGAACATGTCTCCACTCCCTCCTCAGTCCCAGATTCTAGGTGACCAATGATGAGAACTCTGAGTTCATGGGAGATAAGTGCTCAGTTCTGCCTGGGGACAGGCTCATTGCTTGTGCTGGTGCACAGGCCCAGCACACGGCTCTGGTTTCTTTCTGCGTGATGAATCCCTGCTTTCCTGTTGATTTCTAGCTCCACCTACAACCAGCACCACCACCACTACTACAACAACAATGACCACCACGACTCCAACAACAACAATAACTCCAACAACAATGGTGGTCACCACTGCTCCAGTGAAAACTAGGGCCTCTACCTCTGCTCTTCCAATGTCAACACCTACAAAGAACCTCCAGCCAGGTAAAAAGATGTGCTTCTGAGCCCAGAAGGCTTTAAAGGAGAGGATACAGACCATCCAGGGCTTTGTATTAAGGCAGAAGTATAATCTAGGGTAAGGATTTTTAACAGGCTTCCAAACTGGCTTCACAGAATCTGTGACCCTGTGTCCCATGTTATATTCATCTTCTATATGTATAAGCATTTTCAGAGTGAAGGGGACCTGTAGCTTTTTATCAGGTTCTTGAAAGAATTTGCTAACAACAACAACAAAATAAACCAGACCAGTGATCTTGGACATGTAAGGAGGATGGTGTATATTTGGTCCAGTTGAACACAGACTTGTGAGGGAATAATAGGGAATGCCAGAACAGGGTAGGTAAATGAGATCCTGTCCTGACAAGGAGCTCTGAATAGAGATCATTTAATCCATTCTGAAGTCTAAGCCAACACTTGAGGATAAGATTTCTGTGAAGTTAGTGTTTACTCTGTTTCCTGTGTCAGAAACCACGTTAACTGCTTTACAAGTATTAGGGCATTTAATTCTTATGACAACCCTATACATTGTTGGTGTGATTTAGTCCTATTTTATATTCATGAGGACCGAGGCACAGAGTGGAAGTTCAGTGTTGACTGTCATATGACTAGAGAGTGGTTGGGTCTAGATTGTCCCCATTAATTAGAATCTTCGGCCTTTGCTCCCTTCTGTTATGAACATCGAGTTTATGTTTGGATGAATTTGTCCTGATCTGACATCTTCACTGGAAAAGACTTCATACAATTACCTTCTCTTTTCAGGGTGTCAGTGACTTACACAGTTTTGCTTGTAGCATCCTTTATTTTATTTATGTATCACAGAAATGCTATTTATACTGATGACAAAGTAAACATTGGATTTAAGGACTTATGGGACTCAGAATACACACATTTGTTTTTTCAATTCAGGCTACATGATTCATACTTCAAATTTCTGTTAGATAAAAGTTTAGGTTTAATACAAATGGAAAATAATTTGATTTATAGTTGGGGAGATAGCTTGCATTCTGAGGACGTCTTTAGGTTCAAACCTTCTATTTTTAGGCCTAAAAAGATAACTTTTTAGTGGAGATTCTCAAAGCCTCCACAACCTTTTGGCACCTTGAAGTGGCCCTGGATCCTGAGGAGTAACAGAAATGCCACAACCTCTTAGCCAAATAGTCTGATGGAACCTAGTGGTTTCCCTTCACTGCTGTTGAACCATGTATGAGTATATATTCAAGTAGGAGGGATCTGAAAGATTGGACTTTGAGTTTGGAAGAGAGGTCTTTAGGTTAAAACTGGGATTTTAGAGCCAAAAAAGTTTGTAAGAAAAATAATTTTGTTCCAGGCAGTGAACACATTAGAGCATCTATTGACTTTCTCAATATTGATTTAGCGTCTTAATAGTTTGTGGAAAAAAAAAAAAAAGTTTGTGCCTGCAGAGGTGGGTGGATTAGTGCTCCTGGTTTGGTGAACATGTGTAAGTTATAGCCTTTGTTTAAAGCAGAGGATCAGAGGAAAGTGTTGGTGTATGTGTCCATGTGCCTTACCGGGGGATGGTATTAGTTGAGTTTCATACGTATCCTGATAGTTTCCTAAAGAGTTTGAGTTTAGAGTTGAACTTTACAGTATAGAAAAGAGATGGCCACTAGAGCAGATCCAGTACAGGGGCATTTATCTTTACATCCATCCCCTCTCTGTGCTCTGTGCCCCGTCTATGCTAGTTGCCTAAAATATTCATGTACTGATTTGATGTAAAGTTGTAGGATCAGGGCAGGTAAGGAAGATGCCCACAAAGACCCAAACGAGGGAAAGAAGTTAAGCTCAAAAGGTCTTTTGCACAGATTTAAGGTGAATGAAGTCTTTGATCATCTGACTTTCACGTATTGTCCTATTCTTAGTTCCTAAAGAGAGCCATATCCTGTTACAGATTTGAGCATTAGAGGAAAGCAAAAACAACAACAACAAACCGACCACCAGCAACAATGAACAAAAAATCTCACAAAAAACAAAAGACAGCTCAGAACAAGAGAAAAGGTGATGTTGAAATGTGAAGACCATAGTGGGGGAGTGGAAAGAGAAAGACCAGTGAGAGGCAATAAGGAAAGCCAGGTCTGGGAATTCTTGTCCAGCCAGCACCACTAACTTGCTCTAAAATTCTGTGGTGCCCTAACAGGAAGGGATTATAAGGATTTTATTAAGAGGCAAGTGGTCAACTCTGCAGGTAAAGTGAGATGTCTGATAGAAAATAAAGGAGAGGTTTCAAGAAAGGAAAAGGAAACATAACTCTGAGAATTCTTAGTGAAGCTTTTTGGTGAGAAATGGAAGATGAGTCGGATAACACAGGAAATCAGTCTTACAAAAGGAGTGATCTGAACACAACTGCAGAAGGAGCCAGGGTACCAGGAACATTGCTTTGAGGCTCGTTACCAAGACTCAGACATTGGACAGTACTGTCACCTTGAAGGGACCTCAAGGAATTAAATACTCTCAGTGTGTTTTCTGTGCTGGTCAATGTGTGCATCTCCCTGGAAAGCTGTGTGGGTGGATCATTAGGAACTTGAATAAGGTCAGGAAATCCAGGTTGGGGTTCTTGTGAAGGGAGGAGGGTGGATTAGTGCCAGCTCCATGGTTGTGCTCCACAAAAGTGAAATGTCATTGTTATGAATGAAAGTTTCATTGGGCGTCCTACATAAGATGCACTGTTGTAGGCTTTAGGGGGATCCTAGGAGTATAAAAAGTGAAATAATTCTGTCTATTGATAAGCTCTCCAGGTCATTATCTAGATCAGATTTATTCATGACAATGAAATACCTATATGGCAGTGTGATGCCTCAAGGTCACCCTTGAATATTTCTCTAAGAAAGAGTTGAAGGGTAATTCCTGATTTTAGTGTTGTTTTTTATTTTTCTTGGGATAGAAATTTTCCTCCAGAAATTGAACACCATTCTTCCATTCTTGTCATTCCAGTAGCTTCTTTATCTTCTCCAACCCAGACAGCAGAAACTCAGCCTACCACCCCACGTGAAAGAAATATGACTGGCTCACCAACGCACTCTTGCTCAACAGGTAACTTCAGTTTGTTTCTTGAACACTTGGGAGCTTTCCAATTTTTTTTTTATTTTTTTTTTATTTTTATTTTTTTTGGCACACAGGCTTAGTTGCTCCGCGGCATATGGGATCTTCCTAGAGCTGGGATCGAACCCGTGACCTCTGCATTGGCAGGCGGATTCTTAACCACTGCGCCACCTAGGAAGCCCGGAGCTTTCCAATTTTGATAAACATGGGCACATTGTTAAGAGCACACATTCTGGAATAAGACAGATCTGACGAGTGCCAACAAGGGCTACTCCAATAGGCTATGTGACTTGAACAAATGTCTTACCCCCTTTGAATCTGTTTTTATCTTTTGTAAAATGGGTGGAATGTTACTGATCTTGTAGAATTCTTGCAAGGATCACATGAGATAAAGATCTTGGGACACAGGTGAAAGTTAAGTGATTGATAGAGGGGCAACTCTGACTATTACTTAGAATGTCCAGAAATACAATACGTACACCTGAGCGGCATAGGTAGCTTGTGTGATTTGGGAATGTCCACATGCATATCAGTATTTTTCTAAATTAAAGGAAGCAGCCTTGACTTTAAACTTATTACCAGGCTTACTCCCTTGGGCCAGAGCCTTAAAACAATGAAATCCAAACTAAGCTGGTCCAGACCAAACTGGTCACCTGTGCTTATGCTTCCTCTAAGCCCCAGAGCCTATACAGAGCCAGGAGGCTCCCCTGCTGCCCTGTCAAGCTTTCATGTCACATGGACACTTTGAGATGGGTTGAGGGCACTGACACCAGCACCAAAGAGGCATGCCCCACTGAGATTCTGCTATTGTCCTCAGCCCTCCACCCCCTCACCAAAGTCTTCCCCACTCTCCCCAATTTGGGCAGGTCCATATTCTTTTGAGACGTCAGATTGACCTGTCTTTCTTGTGACGGAGAAAGGTGCTGCTGCATCCTGTCACCTTTCCCAGCTAACTCTGTTCCCCAGGGTGGTAAATCTGGGGAGTGCCACATGCGGAACCCCTGTGTAATGCAGGGCTGGCTTGTGTGTCCTTGTGCCTGTGATGCTTCCAAGCAAGGTCGAGCTTTGCAAGACTCCTTGAGTGTATGACTCATTGTGCTCAGGAGCTGCCAATCTGTAGCGAACCCCCAGTAAGGCCTACGTTTTGCCAGTCATTCCTGGAAGCTGGTTAATTTACAATGGACCTGCAGTGAGACTCAGAGAGGGACCAATTCTATTGGGATTAGCTGATGCTGATTTTTGGTTTTGAAAATGGAATGCTTAGTGTGAACTGTTTCTGGGCACAAAAACAAAGTGAAAGTAGATAAAAATACAAGGTAACAGTGTAGGAGCAGCTGTATCCCACACTTTTAGGCTAAGAGAAGGAAGAAAGTAGGAGTGGGGAATCATTCTCTAAAATATGTCCCTAAAACCTGGTCCAGGTAGAGCTTTCCAGAGTGGAACAGACATTGGAGCCGCTGTGTCCCCAGGACTTCCCTGCCTGCTGCTGTCTTGGCAGTGTCTCTGAGGCTCTCCAGTCAAATCCTTACTGTGCCTGAGTCAGACTTCAGTGGGCTAAAGCCTCACAAAGCAATGAAGGTTTGTCTGGAGGAAGTTTGGTTGTCATATGGCCCACCACCCACCTTTTCACAGAGGGATGTGCCAGCAAACGGTCGTATATTATCTCATTTAAATCTTTGAGGGCAGACGTTATTTATTGCCATCGCCAGACTGGGGCAACTTTAGTTCTGCTTTGGAGACAGACAACTTCCAATTCAACTGCCAGTTACTAGCTGTGTGCCCACGGGCAAGGTGTTGCGTTTCTCACTGCATGTTTGTGAGAAGGAAGGATGTGATGTTTGGAATGTGCATTGCAAGATGTCCCTCCCCCTATTGCTCTTTTCATTATAAAATAACAGTAAGAGCTGACATTTGTCTACTATGGTTTTAAGTGCCTTGCATGCGTCATGATATGTGACAACTTTATGAGACAGGCAGGTGCTATCAAGAGCTTGCAGTTCAAGGTTACCCCAGTTAGAAATATAAATATACACATATAAATACATACATAAAAATGTATGCAAAGGACCTTGATCAAGGTCACATTGCTAAAGGACATTGTCAGCACTGAACTGAAGTTTTATCTGACTCAATCTATGCTGGTTTTTTTTTTTCCATGCTGTTTTTACAATACCACCTATTCTATACCTGAAGGACTTACTTAGGGTTATAACACAAGTCATAAACAGAGCCTAGAATGTAGGTATTGTCTCTGGCTCTCTAAGAAGTAGTGTCAGAATGAATAAAATGTAGACACCATAATACAAAGTTTAAAAATTTGCGGGGATATGGTTAGTCCAGTTTCATTGCCACTGGACAAGGACAGTTCTATAACTTTGTCACTAGTTAGGGAATTTCCAAAACCTGTAGTATTTTCATTGGATGGGAATGCAATGTGTGTGGTGGTTATGACCTGAGGCTCTTGTTGTTTACTAGAGTTGGAAAATTTAACCATTTCAGGCCTGTTTTTTCATCTATAAAATGGGACTTAAAAAATTGGTATAGGATGTAAAGTCCTCATTGCAAAGAGAATCCTATATTTGATGCTTAGGAAGGTCAACAGTATATGTTCCTTATGACAAAAGAGATATTTCAAAACACTATTAAAATTTGGACATTCAAAACTTTAAGGCATAATATTGTTTTATTTTGGGGTTTTAGGTAGTATAAGATACATTGGCCTTGGGGCTGGTATAACATATTTTTTAAAGCACTTTTGTATCAATGTCTAGGTACGCTGGCATATAATATGAGTTGGATGCCACCTGTTTGAGATATCTTAGTGCATTTCATGCATATTTTGAGTGTAAAACCAATGTAACGTCCATTTTGAATAGGGTGGTTCTGCTCTTTGGATGTGCAATGGCCTCTGAACATTCATAGGCAGTTTCTTAGCTGTCATGAAAATACAGATTACCTCACTTTGAATGGTAATTTTTAACCTAGTTCTCAGAATGGGCCACTATGATTCATCTAAAATTGTAGGTAAACTTTCTGTGAACACGCATTTTTTTCCATAGAGAGAAAAAAGGAGTTCATTTTTGAAGGGTCCATGACAAGATGGTTTAAGAAGCACAACCTTACAGGTTAAATTAGTAGATGTTAGTAACTTGCTGTAAGTCTTGCAGTGCCTACAGCATTTAGCCATATGATTATTTAACTTTTCATTCATTACCAGAAGGCAACGTGAATATATTTGGTGTCTGCAGTGAAAATTCAATATTTTTTGTAATTCTAATTAATTTTCCTTCTTGTTGAGCAGATGGGAATGGCACTGTGACACAGTCTCCAGATGCCCTTTGGCATAACAATCAAATGGTAAGCATATTCCTTCCTACTTTATTACCTAAATTCACTTGTATGTTTCCCTGGAAGCAAGTTACATTTAGAGATTATTGTTGTAAGACTAGTCCACAGATTGATTCTTTCTAATTTAAAAATAAAGGAAGAAAAGAATTTGACTCAAATATGGATGATTTAATTAATTTAAAAAGTTTATATAGATGAACCAGTTGGTTAGAAATACCTAAAAAGTGATATTTTACTCTCCACACACACACACACAGACACTCACACACACACACACTACAGACTTTCTCCTGGCCAGAAAATTAGAAAAAAAGAATGAATTAATTCAGGGATTGTGAGGTAACATTACACACCAAGGAAGACTTCAGTCATTGGTAGAGAAATAACATGCTTTGAACTGATGTAGTAAAATGGGGATCGTTCCAACCAAAAATATTACGTAAATGAAAGTGTGCTTGCTTAAACACAGCCCCCAATATCCTTTTCCAACCCAATTGTCCTCCTATATAGAAATCTTGAAGCAGCTTCTGAGTCTTTCTATACATGAACCTCCCCGTATGATGACTTATGAAGGTCCTAGGGTCTTGAACACGCTGTGATTCTGCAGGATGTGCTCACACTTCCTCCACAGTTAGCTTGAGAAAAATCTCAGGGGCTCTGGTCTCATGATGTGCATCAGAGCCTCATCCTCGTGAGGAAGTTAGAAGAGTGTATCAATAGGACCTTTACTTTTGGCCCCCCTGGGTGAAACAACTTTCCTTTTATCATGTGCAAATAATCCTTAGAAGCAACAAACATAAGGAGATTCAAGTATGAGAGCAATGCTGATGGCAAGTGGTGAGAAATTGCAGCATGGCCACGGTAAGAGAAATTCAAACGCAGGCAAAGTGAGGTTATTTAGTGTGAGGTCAGGGGGCCTGTGTTGCACACCTTAGTGACAATGAGAACACCACTACACAGGAATGATATTGAAGATTTATCAGCTCTCATGGTAAGGGCACGGATTGATCTGATGGGTATGGGCTGAATTTGCATATGCCTGTGAAACAGCAGAACTTCCACTATGTGAATGACTATTATGTTGCTGTGCAGTCAGACTTAGGCTGGATTATTAAAAAAAAACATTCTGAATGAGATTGTTCTTGACTTCAGTCACCTGCAGGACAGGTGTGTTTAGCAGCAGATAGAAACAATATAGAAGCAAGTTCACAATAGGCAGTAGGAGAATGTGGACTTTTTGTGTCTTGACTCTGAAGATGTCAAGGTGTCTCGCAGGTATCCTGAAACCAAGCAGCATATATTTTGACCCAGTAAATCCACTTCCTGAGCTCTATCTTAAGGAGAAAGTGAACAAATACGTGAAGATATATAAGAAGATGTTCATTGCTGCTATTTATAATCATGAAAATGTTTTAACCATCTAAATGTTCAATAATATGGGATTAATTACTTAGTCCATTAAGCATGCTCAATTACTGCCATTAAGAAGGTTGTCACTGCAGTGCATTTACTGACATGGGAAGATATTGTTGATAGTTAAGTGAAAAAACTAACTTTTAAAATAGTACAAGGACTTCCCTGTCCAGTGGTTAGGACTCCACGATTCCAATGAAGGGGGCACAGGTTTGATCCCTGGTTGGGGAACTAAGATCCCACATGTTGGGCGGTGTGACCAAAAAATGTGTGTATATATATATATATATATATATATATATATATATATATATGTATATACATATATATATATAAAATATTGTGTATACTGTGGTATATATTGAATATAGTAAATGTATCTGTTAAGAAAAACACTAAAAGGATAAAATTCTAGAAGAGTATGTAATGAAAAATGGTAATAGTGGCTGATTCTGGATGTTGGCATTACGGTTGATTTTTGTTTTCCTTTTTTTATGCTTAGCTGCACATTCTAAAATGAACCTGTAGTTTTTAGGTAACATAGTATTTTTAGAAAGGAAGCAAAGCCTACTTTCTGTAACTCTATGCTCCATCTAACCACTTACCCTCTGCAAGTAAGGTAATAACACAATTCTTCCTTCTCAAGACACTGGCCGTTCCTCCTTTAAGCAAGGACAGCTCAAAGACTGTCACCCTCCTTTGTTTTCCTCAGTGTTTTTCAGGAAGTACCTGAAGTACCTTTCCTAAGAACCCTATTTAATCTGCATTTGACAGACAGAGAAACAGAGGTTCAGAGAGGGTAAATGACTTGTGTAGGGTCACACAGCAACTAAGTAAAAGAGCTGGGATTCTGACTCCAGAGATTAAACTCTTATCAGGAAGAGACTTGAGACTTAATCTTTTTCTCTGATCTTCTATTTCCTTGCTGTTAAAATACCTACCTGGTGGGGCCTCTTTAAGATTAGAGTTAAGCTATATATAGAGGCTGAGCATGATGCCTGGCGTATTTCGGGTTTATTCCAGGTGAGGATCCCTTATGAACCGCACTAGGGGACTTAAATAAAACTGTATGTATTTCCAATCACGCAGCATTTTTTAAAAATTAATTAATTAATTAATTAATTTTATTGGCTGTGTCGGGTCTTTTTTGCTGTGCATGGGTTTTCTTTTTAGTTGCGGTGAGTGGGGGCTGCTCTTCATTGCGGTGCGCGGGCTCCTCATTGCCGTGGCTTCTCTTGTTGCGGAGCACGGGCTCTAGGCACGTGGGCTTCAGTAGTTGCAGCACATGGGCTCAATAGTTGTGGCTCACAGGCTCTAAAGCGCAGGCTCAGTAGTTGTGGCGCGCGGGCTTAGTTGCTCCGCGGCATGTGGGATCTTCCTGGAGCAGGGATAGAACCCGTGTCCCCTGCATTGGCAGGCAGATTCTGCGCCACCTAGGAAGCCCGCGCAGCATTTTAATTGTTAAGCAGAGCCATGTATATGAGCAGCCACTTTCAAATCCATTTATGGAGACATGAATAGAAACTTGAATTCTCGTTAAAAAAAAAGTTTTATGATCAAAGGCCAAATTCAATAATTGAGCACATTCAGATAAAATCAGATAACACCACCATGTCAACTTATAAAGGAAAAAAAATTGTTTTCTTTTTTAATATCATAAGAGGATTATTTATGGAAATGTTATTAATTTTTTAAAATATGTGTAATTTACATATATTAAGCACACTCATTTGAAGTGTACAGTTTGAGTTTAGACAAATGCATACACCTCTGTAAATACCACAGCAAAAAAGATATGAAACACTTCACCATCCCCAAATACAGTTTGAATTCTAAATTGTCTTAGAATTTCACCATATGGTTATAACTTCAGATCATTTGGTCTTACTCCTCATGATCCAGAACTAGCCAAGAGCCAACAGAGATAAATGTGTCTGGGTACGTTATTTTTGGAAATGTTTTCTACTCATAATTCTAACAAGATTTTTTTTTCTTCGATCTGCTGATGTTTCCTTAGCCTGAGGCACTGGCACAAGACCCATGGATGAGCACCAGAAAGGGAGTCTACATTGGAATCAGTGTTACTGCCCTGGTGTTGATCGCGTTTCTGGTTTTCATGTTCAGCAAAAGTAAGTCGCCTCAGGATTGTGCCTGCGGGAGTTTTCTTGAGCCCAAACTGCCTGTAGCCCCACACACCACATGATTTTAATTTCAGTAGCTTCCTTGATTCTTATATTGTTCTTTTTTTATTTTTTATTTATCTTAAAATTACTGTCCCATTAAAGAAAACATGATATTTAAATTCTCCATAGGAGAAATAAACATTGGTTGGGTAGAGCTGGGATTTGGGAGGCAACAAACCATTGTAATACACAGGATTTGCTCACTCCTCCTTTTCCCCTTCCCTGAAGGACCAATTTTTGCCCCTATAGGGGGTGTAATTGTTGAGGGTTTTACAACACCCACTTAACAGAAGAAGCAAATGAGACATTGGCAGGGATACATGGTTTCAGGGCTAGGAGTAGAACAAAGGGTTTCACAAGGCAGCTGTCCAGGGCCTCCTGGGCTTCTTCCCCAGTTGTGTGTGTGTGTATAAAGCCTGTAAGCTATGGAAGAAATACAATCTCCCTTTTTTTTTTTTTTACAGTGAAATATAATTGCATTAAAGTAAGCTAGGGCATGTGGGTGAAAACACTAAACTATTAATAAACATGAGATACTTTGCACTAAGGGGCTTATTTGGCTCCTACAGTTTCAAAAAAAGTTAATTGGAGTTATCAGGAAAGGGTCCAGATTGATTCCCGGCCCCCCCTTCATTTTTTTTTTATAAACTTATTTATTTATTTTTATTGGCTATGTTGGGTCTTTGTTGGTGTGCATGGGCTTTGTGGGCTTTTTCTAGTTGCAACCAGCGGGGGCTACTCTTTGTTGTGGTTCGTGGGCTTCTCATTGTAGTGGCTTCTCTTGTGGAGCTTCAGTAGTTGTGGCACTCAGGCTCAGTAGTTGTGGCTCATGGGCTTCATTGCTCTGCGGAATCTTTGTTGCTCCTGGGTTCTTCCTGGAACGGGGATCGAACTCATGTCCCCTTCATTGGCAGGCAGATTCTTAACCACTGCAACACCAAAGAAGTCCCTTTCCTCTTCTTTTTAAAAATATTCTTTCTTCTTAATTAATTTTTTTTCAGGCTTTGTGGTCTGTAAAATTTTGTTCATATTAAAATAATAACAGAAATAATATGCTTGTTTGGAAAAAACATCTCATGAACTCTTTGTTTTAAATCTTTAACTTTCACTTCATTTCTTCCCCCATTTAGGATATTTTTGCCTGAGTAACAAGGTGGAGCTACTACGGTAAGTTTGAAAGGGTTTGTGTCAATGCCTTTTGATGTTCTTACACTAGTAAAAATAAGGAAAATTTTTCTGTCCTTTTCCTCTTTTCCTTCTGAACTCTCCATTTTATATTCTGGATCTTGAAAAATCCAGCATATAGAGCATCTCCATTGCTGTCCAACTTCCAGTGATATTTTTAGCATCTCTGTATTTCCGTGGAATTGTGCCAGAACTGCTACAGAAACAGCATCTCAAACGTGACCTCTAGAGCAAGAGAACTAAGTTGCAGACTTTGTTTGGTGGGACATTTGAATGGGTGCTTGGTTTGTTATTTGATTTCATTCAGTGTTTTATTTATTGAATGTCTACTATATTCCAAAGAGATGAAAAAAACAGACAGAAGACATATAAATGAATAAGCAGGGTACTTTTAGAACTTCCAGAGAAATACCACGGGGAATATAGAGCAGGGCAATAGGCTATGTGAGTGAGCCCCAAAGGAGCAGAGGCAGCTCTGCAAAGATGAGGATGAAGACAACCCCAGGCTGAAGATGGACAAAGGCCCAGGGTAAGGCATGTGCCTCCAGCTCTTCACCATCATGCCCTATTGTTCCATAGCCAGCCTGCACTGTGTTCAGCCTCATAGGCATTTGAATTTACTGTTATTGGAAATCTACTCCACTGCCCAATGAAAAGTTACATCCTCTTTATAGTCATCCCTGTAGTCATTTGCCCAAACACCTGTAATGGTAGGAAACCACTACTTACTTCCAAATCCAAATACTCTGCTTCATTTGGTCCAGCTTGGCCTTTAAGCAAGGTTTTTCTTTGATTCCAAATCCATCTGTCTTAAGCTGCCATCCATTATTGCTAGTTCTCTTTCATTGGATGTTTGTACACAGTGTTTCCTATATCTGAGTTAATCACATGAGCCAGTCCACAGAATGCCTCTTGAACAATGCCCTACACATTGCAAGTGTTCCATAAATGTTGGCTTTTAATATTGCAGTCATGCCCTTCACAGCAGTAAACCTGTGAGACAGGTACTATTATTATTCTCAGTTTACAGATCGGAAAACAGGTTTAAGATGTTAAGTGGCATCCAAGGTCACATCACACAGCAGGTAAAAGACTCAATCTTGGTCTCGTAGAGTCCAAAACCCATACTTACAGAAGTTTTTGACGATCTGCTTCTAAGAATGGAAGGGAAAAAAATACTCCCTATAGGCATAAAAGCATGGAAGATAGCACCCTTTTAGTTCATTTCTGTCCTTTCACTGTTAACTTTTGTTACACTTTCACTTTTTACCACCAAATTGTAAAAGAAAATATTTATTATAGAAAATATTGTATAATACAGAAAAGCAAAACAAAACAAAAACAAAAACGAGCATATCCTCATGATATTATCTTTTGGGCAGCTATATCACATTGACTCATTCTGAGCTATTGACACCTACACTGTTTCCACACGTGTGTGACTAATCCATTTAAAGATCCGAGCTGAGTGAAGATCAGTACGTTTCATATCATTTCTAGGCAGGCTTAAGTAATAAAAATAGTGACTACATACAGGGCTTCCTAGGTGGCGTAGTGGTTAAGAATCCGCCTGCTAATGCAGAGAACACGGGTTTGATCCCTGCTCCAGGAAGATCCCACATGCCGCGGAGCAACTAAGCCCATGTGCCAAAAAAAAAAAATCCTCTCAAAAAATGTGAGGAAAAGTAAAATTTGGGCTTCCTAGGTGGTGCGGTGGTTAAGAATCCGCCTGCCAATGCAGAGGTCACGTGGTTAAGAATCCGCCTGCCAATGCAGAGGTCATGGGTTCGATCCCAGCTCCAGGAAGATCCCACATGCCACGGAGCAACTAAGCCCGTGTGCCCAAAAAAAAAAAAAAAAAAAAAATAGTGACTACATACAAATTATAAAAATGCTGTGATATCAAAACTCTACAAATGAACAGTTGATGTGTGAGCATACGTGTTATAAAAGTCATCTAACGCATGGCTTTCTAATTTTGACCATTACGATATGGTAAGATTTTTGACTCCATGATGTATTACACACTTAGCTGAAACAATACCATTTTATTATATTCAGTATGCTCTGATATTTTGTATACTTATATATATTTATCTTAAATACAGGATATGGAGCACTAAATAGATTTAATAACCCTCTAGAAAGGGTCACAGTAAACATTTGGAAAAACACAAGCCAAACCATTTCCTAGCCATCTCAAAGAATATGCGTCTTTGAGAATATGCATCCTGGTTTAGTACAGTTTAGATATTCAATTTGAAGTCTGATATTTGTTTTCTTAGATTTCCAGATTTTGTATTCTGTTACATAAACCTCTTAAAGGAGACCAGTCTGAGGTTTTTAAAATGACTGCTGAGGTTTTCTACCTGCTTATTAAACAGACTGTCCTGCAATTTCATATTCACAACTTTGAAAGCTTCTGTTCATTACATAGGCTGTGTGAATGGAGCTCTGGGAAATGAAATACCCAGTCTTTCCTGAACATAAACAAATGTGCTTCTCATTCTTGAGAAGTGGTCTGCTTTTCTCTTACTCATGTTATTCTTTCTGTAGCATGATTCCTTTGAGGGACGCTCACATTGGAGCTTTGAAAAAGGCAGCTCTGAAGCCTGTCCGAGCAGAAGACAATATCTACATTATTGATGACCTTCATTAAGTCATGGATCCAGTGGCCTTCTAAGGTGTTATGCCCTTGACTGTAGAAGACAGTGACCAGATACCACCATGTCAGAGTCCTTTCAAGCAGTAGGATAATTTTTCATTCAGTTTCCCATGGCATTCCAATGAGTCAGTGACACTGGGTACAGTGAGTCTAGCTCATCTGTGTACAGCCAACCTCTGTAACATTGTCCTAATTTTTTAATACTAAAACTGGCTCACTCTTTCTGATCATTGCAGAGCTCTCTCCAAAACATGAAATGTACTCCTTAGAACTGTACATTCTCTTTAGAATTCCCAATGGGGAGACAGAATAAACACTTCTACCTTGGTTATCAAACCTGTCAAAAAGAGCTGAATACAACTTAAAATCAGCAAATCCAATTTGGGGCTTAAAGGACTTAACTTGAAGCATTTCATGATTTTTTTTTTTAATCAAGTGACTCCCAATGTTATATTCCTAAGGCCCCCAATGTTATATTCCTAAGGCCCCCAAGGGTTTCAAATCATGGGAGTGTACAGGTTTTTATTTACCCAATAGGGAAGTAGAAGTGAGTGTGATTTTGCCCTTCGAGGTAGATCTGGTTTCTCAGGGCTCTGGAAATAGAAGTGCTTTCACTGGGGCCAGGATGGGTATTTTAGCAGTGAGAAGCAGCTAGGGTAGTGAGTGGACCGTGGAGACACCAGGCGAGAAAATCAATTGCCATGTGATTTATGCTGTTTCTGCTATATCGGTGCCACAGTTCTAGGCACTTATGTAGACAACTGGCAGGCTCTCCGTTGTAAGTTTTAGAATGAGGCAGGGCGGAAGTAAATAAAAGGAAAAAAAGAGAGGGAGGGAGTAGCAAAAGAGGCTTTCTGCCTTAGAAAAGCTAGTTTGCAAATATCATAGTGGTGTTTGAGAGCATTACCAGTTTCAACCGAAATGCTAAATTGTCCTCGAACCACTTTGCTTTTTAAAATTGTTTTGAGAGGATAAAGGGTCTTTTTCACATTCACTCAATTTCTGTGCTATATGTTTTTCACAACTCAATTAAATTTTTGGTTTTTCCAGAAGAGTTAGACAAAAGCTAAAGGTAAGGATATTTTTAGTCACTAGAAGCATTTCTCCATGAACAGTTAACAAGGCTGGAAATTAATTTCACTTTGAGTAAACCGTGAAGTAACTCATGCTTGAGTTATCTGGGGGGTGTTCAGAGCTGCTCACAGCAAAGTGGTCCATAGGGCTGGATGTTTGTTGTTGAAGGCAATGTTTTTGACAGTTCTGTGGAGTTCTGGGAAATTAATAGGACTGCTGAGTAAAGGGTATATGGGCAAAGAAGATTGCTAAATATTGTATACTAGTTTTCACACCTGGGACCAGACTGATGTGGTTTAAAAAATTATGTCCCAACTACAGTGTGTGTGTGTTTTTTAATTCAAGACAACATGCATAACCATAGAGATTTCAAATTAAATCCCAGATTTGTAGCTTCTCAGGAAAGACCTAACAACACTGGACTGCATCCCTATGCAGCCATGGCCCCACTAAGTGGCACCACATCCCTCACCCCCAGCCCTTGCCTTGCCTGCAGGCTCCTGCTAGTTACCTGCTTTGTGGCTTGTGGGGCTCTGTCTTTATGATGTGTGCTCTCTTCTCCGTATCCTTCCTGGGGTTCTGTGATGGCACATTACAGTTCTGGGAATCTGGTTAACTTTGTGTAACCCAGCATGTCCAAAATTTGTTTGAAACCCATGAATACAATATCTGCTGACTCACCCAGTAGCATTCTGTAAAACAAGATGTGGGGCTTTGAAGTAAATTGGTACACAGAATTAGAGACAGAACCTCAGTTTTAATCCTAACTCTTACCAGTAACTTTGGATGACCTCAGGGTAAATCACTTTATGACTATGTTTTTAATATATATTTTTAATGAAGTAGAGTTGATTTACAATGTTGTGCTAATTTTTTTGACCCCATTAGAATAAGTTTTTCACATACATTGGTGTATAGTAGTAATTCCAATGACGTGTTACTTGTGAGAAGTCTTTGAAAAGTGAAAAGCACTGTAGAAATGCAAAGTTTTTGTGTGTGTATGTGTATGTGTAGTTTGTAGTGATAGGAGATCTAGCATCAGTGCTCAGTAAATAATTTCAGTGGTCTTGCATGCATAAGTCTCTTGCTATATTGTCCCTCATTACTTTCCTAAATAACGTTTCTGTTTTGGAAAAGTTGATATTGGATAATTTGGCTATTATTTTATACTGTAGAAAAATTTGTCAATAACTGAGGGGGAGAATGGGTTAGAGGGAAGGAAGGGGAGGTGTTTGGGTAACATTAAATTCTTTTCTGTATCAATCTTATAGAATGTATTTACCTTTGATTTTTATCTTTTGAGATCACCGAGGTTCCATTTTCTACAGTCTGTCTTGGGACATTAGGACACTGGTGTAATTAAAACCATATATTTGAACTTAGGAAATTTTGCACATCTTTAAAAGTAGGGAAACCAATGTTTCAGTGATGGCTGTAAAGATAATTTTGTGAGTACATGAGAGTGTGAGGACTCCTCATCACGAGTTTGATTTGTATGTACACTCATTAATAAAACATTTCTGTTTTCATTTTGGAAACTGACTTGTTTCCTTATTCTCATCATTTTGTGGAGGCCAGGCATCTTCAACTTGCTGTGGGCTCTCAGGACAAGGGCAAATGGGGCAAGATTTGAGAGGCAGTGTGCCTGGTACTCCTCTGGGTGCTGGGGGTGGAGCAGAGAACAACCCTGAACTCCAGTTCCCGAGGAGCAGAGCAGAGAACAACCCTGAACTCCAGTTCCCGAGGAGCTCCAGTCCAGTAGGGAAGAAAGCCCCACACCATCGGTTCTGGTGCTGACAATGATCAGGAAAAACGTGCACTGATAGAGCCGCGCTTCTCAAGCATGGAATTTGGGGTAGGAGGCTGTGCTGTGCACTATAGGATTGTTCATCAGCACCCCTGGGCTCTACCCACGAGAGGACACATGTGCCCCACTCCCCCGCCCCAGGGAGTGACAACTGCAAATGCCTGCAGACATTACCAGTGTCTCCTGAGAGGCACTGTCACCCTTGGTTGGAAACTGCTGTGAGAGAGGATGCCTGGAAGATGTGAGGGTGTGGGGAATTGGTGTAGCTTTTGCGGAGTTGGTCAGGAGCTGCCTCTGGGAAAGTAGCCACTTTGAGTTGAAACCAAAAGAATGTGTAGGTGGCAGCCACGTCAAGAAATTCGGTGAATGCAAAGGCCCTGAGGTAGGAAGAAGCGTGTATATTAAGAGGGAGAAAGAGGTGTGTTCCAAGGACACAAAAGCCAGTGTGACTGAGGCAGCGTGAGTGAGGAAGACTGAAAAGAAATGAAGCTGGGGAAACGGGTGCTGTTTCAGGTGCTGATGCATAGGGCTGTGTGAACATATCTGTGTGAGAAGAATCCCATTCTTGGAAAACAAAGCACTTTTGCTATTAGGGGTTAAACCTGCAGATTATATTTTAACATTTATTAACATGCTTTATGATACTGTCCTAAGTTCAGATATAAAAAGCCTGTTTGGTTGGGGTGACAGGAGAGGATATGTGGGGGAAGGAAAGGAGTGTGTCCTGGCAGGGAGGGGTGTTCCACAGGGCTGTGCAACGGCACCCATGCCTAGGAAGAGGGGTCCTGGGAGAACAGGGCCAACGTTTGGCTCCAAAGTTTGAATCACATGGGCCTGGAAGCAGCTGAACCCACTCTTTCTAAACTTACAGCTTTGAATTAGTGGGGTGGAGCAATGGCTGCCTTCAGGTAGTCCACAATGGATTTTTAAAATAGTTATGTGTTTTAATGTGCATTTTTAGAAAAAGATGCATCAAACCATGATTTAGTGAATATTATTTAGGATGACTACAATCTTAAAGTTAACCTAGGGACTTCCCTGGTGGCGCAGTGGTTAAGAATCCACCTGACAATGCAGGAGACATGGGTTCCATCCCTGCCCCAGGAAGATCCCACATGCTGAGGAGCAATTAAACACTTGGCCACAACTATTGAGCCCATGTGCTGCAACTACTGAGGCCTACGAGCCTAGAGCCCATGCTCCAGAATAAGAGAGGCCACCACAATAAGGAGCCCGTGCACCACAATGAAGAGTAGCCCCCCCTTGCCACAACTGGAGAAAGCCCATGTGAAGCAACCTAAATGTCCATCAACAGATGAATGGATAAAAAAAGATCTGGTATATATATGTACAATGGAATATTACTCAGCTATAAAAAGCAATGAAACTGGGACATTTGTAGAGACATGGATGGACCTAGAGACTGTCATACAGAGTGAAGTGCATCAGAAAGAGAAAAACAAATATTGTATATTAACACATATATGCAGACTATAGAAAATGGTACAAATCAACCGGTTTGCAAGGCAGAAATAGAGACACAGATGTAGAGAACAAATATATGGACACCAAGTGGGGAAAGCGGAGAGGGTTGGGGGGGAATGAATTGGGAGATTGGGATACCAAATTGTACACTCTAAATATATGCAGTTTATTGTCTATTAAGTGTATCTCAATAAAAGTTCTTAAAAAAAAATAAAAAGAGAGACAGCCCATGTGCAGCAACAAAGACCCAACACAACCAATAAATAAATAAATAAATAAATAAATAAATAAAAATTAAAAAAAAAAAGTTAACCTAAAACAACTTAAGTGAACAATAGCAAAAGGACAATGTGAGTATGGCAAAGGTTATGTAGATGCCTAAAGTCAGTGAGGCAATGAGTTAGATCAACTGGGAGCTCATTAGAATACAGATTCCTGGGCTCTGCTCCTAGAGATTCTGACTCAATAAGAAAGGTGGGACCTAGGATTTTATTTTTTGTTTGTTGAAATTACAGAAGATAAGCTGCTACAAATTTTTTTACATTTCAACAAAAACATTTAGACTTCATGAAAGAATATGCAGAAATAAGAGCATGTAAAAATCCTTCATTTCTACTTATTTTAGAAGTAAATTTCAGGAAATGAACATGAAAACTTTATAGTTAGACTGTGTGGGTATCGTGATTGAGTTTTGAGGGTAAAACAAATTGCTTCCTCTGAATCCGTAAAATGTAGGAGCACTCGAGGAAATGTAGGGGAAGCATATTTCTCTCTGGTGTTCATAGCCTAGTTTTGCAGAAAGGTTTCTTCTAGGTTCATAGTGCTCTCTAGAAGGAATGGAATAACAATTTATCATTCGTTCTCCCTCTGATGAAGCTCCTTTGTCAATTGGTTGTGGACAGCTTTGATGGGCAGTGAGTGTCTCAGGACACAAATCTTCTCAAGACTTTCCTCTTTGCTTCTTGATCACGTCAGATTATCTGAAGAAGTATCAGCAGTCATTGCTGCACCCACTGCAAAGGCAATGATAGCCAACAAAAACTCAGATGGTGCCTTTAGTAGCCTTGGTGTAGAATGTGAGCAGGGTGTATGTGGGGCTGAGGGAGGAAGAATCTAATACTTAGAATTCCTGGGGATCTAATTCTAAATGTCCCTTGGGAATTCTCAAGGCCCCTAAGGGCCTTTGCAACTCTGAGTTGGAGTCTTTGGTGGCTCCAGTGTCCCCTACCTTCTTTTCCACATGGCTACCAGTGTAATCGAAGAAACCACGATCTGATTGTGCTACGTGTGAGCTGAAAATCCTCCCAGTGCTCCCCAGTGGGTACAAGTCCCTACTCCATCATGAGCCCTTCAGAGCTTCTCCCTTGTCTGCTTCATGCAGCCCCTCTGTGTGGTGACTGGGCAGATAAAACTGCCTTAGGTACCCACTCTCCACTCCCATCTTGGGGGGATGCCTGTCTCCTGTCTCTCCACTGGGCATCCCATTCCTCAAAATTCAGCTCAATTGTTATCTCTTCATACTTTCTCAACCTCATCCCTGTAGACAGAATTAATCTCTCTTATGAACACTTCTGTGCAGCCTGTTGTAGTCACTTGACGAATAATAGGAAGTACCTCCCATGTGCCAGACTTGGTGCTAGTGCCTAGCTCAAGTCCTTCTGCATGAGGCCAGCACCCCACCTAACATGTGTGGCACCTTGGGGTGAATTACAGAGAGGCCTCCTCCTCCTTCTGGCTGACAAGCCCTGAGCCAGGGCAGAGACTTGTCAAATACAGTCTCTAAAAACTGTAACCATAAACAGTGACCCTAGAACGTGGTCCTTTGCATGAGAGGTGTGTGGGTGGATAATGCTTTCTATCCTGAGCTCTCTGAGGGAAGCGTATGTAGTTTCCCAGCATCTAGCTTACACACAGTAGGTGCTCAATACAGATCCATGACGGTTAGCGAATACACCCACTGAAAGAATGCTTCCTAGAGCCTTCCCGCGTGTGCTGGGGATGGGGTGGGGCATGGAAGAGTGTCTCTAAAGCTAGAAACAACCCCCTTCCTATGACTGGCTGGAGTGTAGTCTGAGTGAAGCCCAGGGACTCTCTAAGACTGGTAATTTACAACCATGACTGCACATTAGAATCACCTGGGAGCCCATTTCCACACCAATCGAATGAGGACCTCAGCAGGTGGGGCCCAGGTAGTGTTAGTCTTTTCAGGCTCCCCAGATGATTTCAGCATGTAGCTGAGGTTGAGAACCACTGACCTAGAGAGACTTGGAGAGGGAAGGTGACAGCATATCTTCTTCTTGTGTGTGACAAGCACTCTGGAAAAGCATAAAGGATACAACCTAAAACAGGACAACATCAATGGGCTGGGGCAGATGAACGACCAGGTAGGGAAAGGGCATGCTGTCGGGTGGCAGCAGATCTGTCCTCCATCTGGCTTCCTTGGCAACAGCATGGTGTTGAGGGCAGCCCTGGGAACGAGAAGTCTGGATGCTGCCATGCTTTTGTCCGGCTTCTCAGGAAGCCGGCCCACAGCTGTCTCGTTTTGCTGTCCCTGTGTCAAAATTAAATGTTTTCTTCCACGAGTTGTAAAAATAAGCAAAAAAGAAAGTCCCCTTTGGCCTCTGAGGAAATGCTCTGAGGTAACCTTCTCTGTTTTGTGCTGTCGACTGCTGGGATGGGGTGTGCTCTGTCTGGCGGTTCCTGCACCTGCTGGAGCCTAAAAAGTACTTGGATCATGAATGATTCGCGTATTTCTCAATAGACTTTATTTTGTAGAGCAGTTTTAGGGTCACAGCAACATTGAGTGGAAAGTTGAGAGTTCCCATGTGCCCGCCTTCCTCTCCCCAGAATGCACAGCCTCCCGCACCATCCACATCTCTCCCAAGCGAGGTACATTTTGTACAATTGATGAACCAACATTGACACATCACCAACTGCAATCTGCAGTTTATACTGGGGATCACACACTGTGAGGTACATTCTACAGGTTGTGACAAATGTATCACTACACACATCCACCATTACAGGATCTGCAGGATAGTTTCACTGCCCTATTTGACTGCTCCATGCTCTACCTGTTCATTCCGCCCTCCCCCCAAACCTGCAACAACTACTCACCTTTTGTCTCCAGTTTTACCTTTTCCCAGATTTCAGGTAGTTGGATTTATACAGTATGTAGCCTTTTTCAGATTGACTTCTTTCACTTACCAATATGCATTTGTTTCTCCTGTATCTTTTTTGCCACTTCACGGTTCATTTCTTTTTATTGTGGAATAATATTTTATAGTTTAAATGTGCCACAGTTTGTTCACTGATCTATTGAAGGACATTTTGGTGGCTTCCAAGTTTTGGCAACTGTGAAGAAAGCTGCTCTAAACATTCATGTGCAAGTGAAGGAGCCTGATGGATGGGTTGTACGGGAAGAGTGTGTTTAGTTTTGTAAGAAATTCCTAAACTGTCTTCCAAAATCGCTATACCAGTTTTTATTCCCATCAGCAAGGAATGCGAGTTCCTGTTGCTCCACATCCTTGCCAGCAGTTGGTGCTGGATTATAACCATTCTAATCGGTGTGTAGTGATGTCTAGTTGTTTTAATTAGCATTCCGCAGTAACATATGATGTTGAACATGTTTTCATATGTTTATTGGCATTTGTATATCTTCTTTGGTGAGGTGTGTATTTATGTCTTTTGGCCATTTTTTATATCAGGTTGTTCATTTTCTTACTGTTGAGTTTTAAGCGTTTTTTGTATATTTTACATAAGTCTTTTTTCAGATATATCTTTTGCAAGTACTTTCTCGCAATCTGTGGCTTGTCTTCTCACCCTCATGACAGTGTCTTTCAGAGAGTAGGGGATTTTAATGTTAATGAAGTGCAACTTCTCAGTTTTTTCTCTCATGGGTCCTGTCTTTGGTGTTGTACCTAAAAAGTCATTGCCATATCCAAGGTCATCTAGATTTTCTCCTATGTTATAATTTAGGAGTTTTATAGTTTGGTGTTTTACATTTGGAAGTATGATCCGTTTTGAGTTCATTTTTATGGAAGCTGTGAGGTCTGCATCTAGATTCCTTTTTTTTTTTTTTTTTTTTTGGATGCAGATATCCAGTTATTCCAGCACCATTTACTGAAAAAAACAATCATTTTTCCATTGAATTACCTTTGCTCCTTTGTCAAAGATAATTTGACTTCATTTGTGTGGTTCTCTTTCTTGGTCTCTGTTCTGTTCCATTGATGTATCTTTCTGTTCTCTGGCCAGTAGCATACTGCCTTGATTGCTGTAGCTGTATAATAAAGCTTGAAGTTGGGTAGTGCCAATTTTCTGACTTTGTTCCTCAGTAGTATGTTGACTATTCCCGATCATTTGCATTTCCATCTATGCTTTGGAATCAGTCTATTATTATCCATAAAATACTTTTCTGGGAATTTTTTGAAATTGTATTGAGTCTGCAGATCAGGTTGGGAGGAACTGACATCGTAACAATATTGAGCCTCCAGATCCATGAACATGGACTAGCTCTCCATTTATTTAATTCTTTGATTTCTTTCATCAGAATATTGTAGCCTTCCTCATATTGATCTTATACATATTTTGTTATTAGGTTTATGCCCAATTTTTTTTGTATGTGCTAATGTAAATGGTATTATGTTTTTAATTTCAAGTCCTAATTTTTCATCGCTATTATCAGGAACGCAATAGACTTTGGATAGTAACCTTGTATCCTGCCATCTTGATTTAATTGCTTATTAGTTTCAGGATTTTTTTGGTCACTTCTTTGGAATTTCCTGCATGGACTCTCATGTCATATGTGAACAAAGAGGATTGCTTTTCTTCTGAATCTGTATACTTTTTTCTTTTTTTTTTAATAGGAATATTTATTTATTTATTTATTTATTTATTTATTTTTTAAGCTTTTTATTGGAATATAATTGCTTTACACTTTTGTACCAGCTTTTGAGGTACACCAAAGTGAATCAGCTGTATTTATGCATATATCCCCATATCCCCTCCCTCCCATGACTCCCTCGCATCCTCCCTGTCCTGGCCCTCTAAGGCATCACCCATGAATCTGTATACCTTTTATTTCCTTGTGTTTTTGCATTAGCTCGAATGTCCAGAATGATGTTGAAAAAGTGAGGGGGTATCCTTGCCTATTTCTGATCTTAGTGGAACAGCACCTAGTTCAGACTTTGAAGAAAAGCCATGGCTATAAGAACTTTATACCTTGATGTATGCACATTCCAGTCCCATCTATATCTGCAGCCTTCTGCTGTCTATTGCAATCGTCCCCTCAGCCTGTGAGCATGACAAAGGCCCCGACAGCTTTCCCTTGGCCCTTTGATGCTTTAACCATCTCTAGCTACTCCCCTTCCTCTTTCCTTCATATCTGAACCAAACTTTTCTGTTCCAGATGTTTTGCAGCTCTGTTGTTTGATGCATATGTATTTAGGATTGCTATGTCTTCCTGGGCTGACCCTTTTGTCTTTATATAATGTCCTTTTTTGTGTCTGGTAATATTCCTTGGTCTGAAATCTACTTTATGTGATGGTAATATAACCACTCATGCTTTCTTTGATTAATGTTTAGTTTAGTATTTGCTTGGTATCTATATTAGTTTGCTAGGGCTGTCATATCAAAATACCATAGACTTAAAAAATAGAAATTTATGTTCTTACAATTCTGGGGGCTAGAAATCTGGGGCCAGGTATCAGCATGTTTGTTTTGTTCTGAGGCCTCTCTCTTTTGATTATAGATGGCTGCCAAGTCCCACTGTGTCTTCACTCGGTCATCCCTCTATGTATTTTTGTGTTCTAATTCCCTCTTCTTGAGGGACACCAGCCAGATTGTATTAGGGCCAATCCTAATGTTCCTCTTAATTTTCTCTTTAAAGGTCCTCTCTCCACATACTGTTACATTCTGAGACACTGGGGATTAGAACATCAACATTAACTTGGGGGAAATACAATTCAGCCCATAACACTGTATTTTTCTATCCTTTTATTTTCAACCTGCTTATATTTGTACATTTAAAGTGTAGACAGCATATAAATTGGTCATGCTTTTTAACCTACACTTCCCATCTTTCTTTTAAAAAATATATATTTAGACCATTTTTACTTAATGTAATTATTGATATGTTAAAGCCTGTCTCCCATTTTATATTTGTTTTCCATTTCTTCTTTGTTTTTTCTTTACATTTTCTTTTTCTTGACTTCTTGTGGGTTACATGAACATTTTAAAAAAATATATAGTTCTTTATTTACTTATTCATTTATTTATTTATTTATTGGCTGTGTTGGGTCTTCGTTGCTGTGCACAGGCTTTCTCTAGTTGCCGTGAGCATGGGCCACATTTCATTGCGATGCACGGGCTTCTCATTGCAGTGGCTTCTCTTGTTGCAGAACACAGGCTCTAGGCACACGAGCCTCAGTTGTTGTGGCATGCAGACTCAATAGTTGTGTCTTGCGGGCTCTAGAGCACAGGCTCAGTAGTTGTGGCACAAGGGCTTAGCTGCTCCGTGGCATGTGGGATCTTCCTGTCCCAGGGATCAAACCTGTGTCCCCTACATTGGCAGGTGAATTCATAACCACTGCACCACCAGGGAAGCCCTTGAACATTTCTTAGAATTGATTTATTCATAGCGTTTTTGAGTGTGTCTCCTTGGTAGCATTTTAGTGGTTTCTTTATGTATTGCATTATGCATGCATAGCTTATCACAGTCTACTGGTGTCATTATTTTACCAGTTTGAGTAAAGTATAGAAACCTGAGTTTCCTTAACCTTTTCTATTTCCAATATGATTTTCTGAAATGTTGCCTCTATATTAATTAAGAACCTCAGCAAATAGTGTTATAAACTTGGATCAACCATAAAACATGTTTTGTAAAACAACAGAAGAAGTAAGGTCTATTGTATTCACCAATATTTTTGCTTACCATCCTTCTTCTGTCTGATAGTCTAAGATTCCTTTATTTATTATTTCCTTTTTGTTTAGATAACTTCCTAAGTAAGCCTGTTAAGGTGGTCTGCTAGCAACAGATTTTCTTTCATCTGAGAGTGTCTTCATTTTCCTTTTGTTCCTGGAAGTATTTTTGCCAGATATAGATTTCATGTTTGACAGTTGTTTTCTTTTATCACTTCAAAATATTGTACCACTTTTTTTTGGCCTCCATGATGTCAGATGAGAAAACTACTGTCAAAGAAATTGGTGCTTCCCCCTAAATAAACATCACGTCTCTCTAGCTGCTTTCAAGATTGTTTCTTTATAATTTCAGAAATTTGACTATGATTTTTCTTGGTGTGGAATTATTATTTTTTGTTTCCCTTGTTTCAGGCTTTCTCAGATTCTTGAATCTGTAAGTTTATGTTTTTGCCCAGTTTGGCCATTACTTCTTCCCAATATTTCAGTTCCACTCTTTACATCCTCTCCTTTTGAAATTCCAGTGATATGAATATTGTGATCAATTAGATCGCTGAGACTCTGTTCATTATTTTTCCATCTATTTTCTCTCTGTTACTCAGATTGGGTAAATTAATCTGTCCTCAAGTTCTCCGCTTCTCTCCTCTATTATCTCCACTCTAACACTGAGCCCGTCCATCTAGATTTTATTTCAGTTATTTTATTTGTCATTGTTTTCAAGCCCATGATTACCATTTGGCTCATTTCTATAATTTCCATTTCTTTGCTCTTAGTTCTAGACATTTTCAGGGACAAGGATACTTTTAAAATGATGGCCCTTCACTTATTGAGTACTTCAGTATACATCTCTAAAATATAAAATAAACTTTGTGTGTAATTACCATTGTTGCACCTAAAACACTAGTGGTAACTCAATATCAGTCCATACTTCTTTAATTATTTCTCTCAAGTATCTTATAATTGTGATTCAAATCAGTATTCAAATAAGACGCTTAGGTTACATTTTGTTGTTTTGTCTCAAGTTTCTTGTCATCTAGAACAGTGACTTCTCCCTTTTTTCATGCCTCTGACTTGTTGGAAAACTAGGTGAGTTGTTCTGTGCAATGTCCCACATTGTGGGCTTTTCAGATTGTTTCATTCCCTTTAAACTGAAAGTTAGAGCCAGATGCTTGATTCGATCCAATTTCAATATTTTTGTTAAAAAATACTTCATTAGTGGTGTTATTAAAGTGCTATTTCCCATAGCTAAAAATTTGGAGGGGTTACCTAATTATCCAGTAAAGGAGACTTATTTAAATGAATTATGACATATCCTTACAGTGTGCAACCAATCCTGAAGATATTAAAGATTTGCAGCAAAAGAGGGTTTAAATTAAAATCTGAGATTATGAAACACGTTCATGATGCAGTGAATGAAAAAAGCTGGTCACTGAAGCATGGATAAGCCCTAGGTAATTATGACTGTCAGGATCTTCATCACAACACTATCAGTTAGTGGGTGAGATCACAAGCTATTTGTCCTGTTTTCCTTTGTAGGAAATAAAGAAAAGAGAGATACATAATGATTATGCATTGCTTGTAATAATCCTCATATTAAACTAATACAAATTATTTTTAAAAAGCACCCCCAGAAACAGAATCGTGTAAAGAGGTTATAAACCTCTGTGGCTTCCTGCAGTTTCCTCAGCTTCTCCAAACCACCTTCTTCAAAGATGAACCCCTGAAGGGTGTTCTTATATTAGGAGCCCAGAAACCTGGGAAAGGAGGCAAAAGACAAATTAGAAGCAACATGTAAATGTTATAGTTGAACATGTAGGGTTGTTAGCTGCTCCTTTTCAACCCAGAGATTCAGGGAGTCCTCAGCACACAAATGTCCACCCTGTGACTGAGACACACTGGACAGTCACCCTGGGCACAGTCCAGACTGTGTCACGTGGTCACCCATCCCCCATGCCCATGGTAAGGGGCACCAGAGGCCACAGCTGTGAAAGGAGGACCTGACTTACGGCGCCTTGCCTTTTTCCTTTTCAGCTCCTTCTCCTTGTGTGGCCACTCCCACCTTCCCCACTTCTTATTTCCAAAGGACTTCCTCCTCCCAGACCCCTCACCATCCCCTCATTGGCTCTTACTTTGTATTTATTTGGAGTGTTTGTTTGAGGTGGGATGGGATGGTGACCAGTTGTCCAGGCTCTAACCAGACAGTAGAATCTGGCTCTACCATTGCTGGCATGTGTCTTCAAGCAAGTAATTAGCAATTCTCAGACTCAGTTTCTCCAAAGTGTCATTAGAAACACAAAATGTGCACTTGAAGCTTTTCCAAATATTTAACATGGCTGTTTTGCCAGGTTTCCAATGGCAGGATTTTGGGCTGAAGCTGAGGAAGATTTTTCCTCCTCTTCTTTCTCCTCTCTACTTTCCAACTAAGTATTTAGCAGAGAATATTAGAGTAATTTTTTTTTAATTTATTATTTTTGGGGGGATACACCAAGTTCAATCATCTGTTTTTATACACATATCCCCATATTCCCTCCCTCCCTCAGCTCCCCCCCCTTCGAGTCCCCCCCACCCTCCCTGTCCCAGTCCCCTAAGGCATCTTCCATCCTCAAGTTGGACTCCCTTTGTTATACAACAACTTCCCACTGGCTATCTGTTTAACAGTTGGTACTATATATATGTCTGTGCTACTCTCTCCCTTTGTCTATTAGAGTAATTTAGAAGATATGCATTTCCCCTGAACTGCTCTGTAAAGTTTAACACAGTTGAAAGAAATCAAAGGAACAGATAGCAATTCTTTTTTCTCTTTGCTTACACCCACTCCCCCATTTATCAAAGGGCAATTGTCATTAGCTGAATGCCTTCCAAGGTTGTGTCCTTGTACTTTGTTTAGTTTTAAAAGAAGTGCCCTTAAGAAAAATTCCTTCCATGTCTATAGAGTTTTGCATTTTACAATATATTTTCACATACTTTATTGGATGGTGTTTTTTTTTTAAGTTCTGCTGTGTTCTTTATTGAGGTGTAATTTACATACTGTAAGATTCACCCATTTTAATGGTACATCATATCGGCAAATGTGTACAATTATGTAAACAGCACCACATTCAAGATGCAGACATTTCCATCACTCCAGAGAGTTCCTATGTACCTCTGTGCAGGCAATAGCCACCCTCCAACCCTGCTTAGTTCCAGCCTCAACTGATCAATTACTGATCTGCTGGTCTGCTGTCTCTGCTGTCTGTCACATGGTTTTGCTTGGTGATTTTTTTGGGAGGCGCAGGGGATCTAGATTGTTCACCTGCTGTATTTTGGAGATTCATGTAGCACATATTGGTAGTTTGTTCTTTTGTATTGCTGATTAGCATATTATAATTTTAGAATATATGAACATTGCAGAGTTTGGGTACTGAGAATAATGCTATGGGCATTTATGTATGAGGGTGAGTCAAAATTATCCTCATTCTGGCTGTAGAAGTTATAGAAGTTTTAATATAACCAGAGTACAGAAAATTTTTGACTCACCCTCGTATAAGTCTTTGTGTGGACGTGTTTTCATTTCTTCTGGGTAAATTCCTAAGAGTGGAATTGCTGAGCCTCACAGCAAACGTATGTTTAACTTATTACTAATTGTTTGTGGGAGGATGTTTTGACATCACAAAAACTCTGTGCCGGAGGAAGGCAGCTCTTCCTACTTTACAGATAAGGAAACTGAGGCACGAACAAAGTTTGGTTGTTTACTCAGACTTTTCTCCTTTTAGACTTGTGACATGCTAAGACTGGGCCATGTATCTCTAGTACTCACTTGTCTTTGGTTTGTTTCCTGTTTTCTTTCTTTTAAAATCTTTTGCTTTAATGCAAGAATATAAGCTAATTGTTACACACGATTTTAAAATATAGATGTATGAAGGAAAAAGGAACCAAAAATCACCTGATTCCTTTGCTCAGAGGAGGTCATTGTTAACATCTTTTATATCACTTCAGGCTTGTGTCTGTGTATGTGTGTGTTTCTTCTTACAAGATGGGTGGAGATTGGGCATAATCATTTGTCCCTTGATTGTCACACTCAATCATGAGTCATTTTCCTCACTTCTATTGTGGAGATATTTTTATATCAATAAGGACACACCTGTTACATCTTTGTAAATGGTTTGTGAATCTTTATATTGATGATTCAGTCTGACTCTTCATGTCTTTGGCATGTGCCACTCAGGTTATTTTCAATTTTGTGTTATTATTAGTGATAGTCTTGTATTTGTTTTTGATAATTTATATCTCCACAAAAATATGTATTTTTAAACATATGTTTGCATTTTGAGATGGTCATTTGATTTAAGATTTTCTCTTCTTCAAAAGTGTAACCTTGGTTTCTTTCCAAGTTACCCTGGAGATATTGGTAAGGGGATTGGACTTGCTGTATAGTTGGAGGAAAGGAGAAATGGAGGTCATCTAAGTGAAAAAATATATCTGTTATTCAGTGATAGACTTTGTACTTTGTTGAAAATATTTTTTTATTTGAATATGAAAAAAAAAGAGGAACTTTGAGTAAAAATTTGGCAGCAAAGTGTCTGAAAGGACAGGCTTTCCTTAGCAATGCAACTCTAGAAGTTTCACTTCTCCCTCTTCTTCTTCTCTTCCCAAAGTAGAAAACTCTTAAAATACATGGACCCTGTTGAAAAGTGCTTCGGTATCAGAGCGGGGGTAGAGCTGACAACAGGGAAGGAGCCAGTTCAGTAACCAGCCACAGTGACAGCAAGAAAAATAATCCAGTTCTCCCAAAGCGTCCATTCTCAAATTGTCTCTGTGCAGTCATAGATGCTAAACTTATTCCCGCTAACTTCCCATGAAGAATAACTCTTCTCAAAGCCTTTTTGCCAGAAAAACAATAGAATAGGAAAGTCACTGGAGGAGATTAATTTACACTTAAAATTATTTTTTCACTCCCACATTTGCATTTTCTAAAAAGAATATTTTCAGCACTTCCTAGGTGGCGCAGTGGTTAAGAATCCGCCTGCCAATGCAGAGGTCACGGGTTCGATCCCTGCTCCAGGAAGATCCCACATGCCGCGGAGCAACTAAGCCCGTGTGCCACAAAAAAAAAAATAAATAAATAAAAAAAATAAAAAGAATATTTTCAGAGACTTGAAGTAGAAGAAAGTATTGATATCGTTTAGTAGTCTCCTCATTTTATAGATGAAGAAGTAGGTGGAGAATGTATTGTTCAGGTTTTATTCTGACCTTTACTTTCTATTTTGCTCTAAAATTTTGGTTGTTCTGTTCTTGTATCATGTAACTCTTCTTGAAAAGGGTCATTACCCTAGTAACTCTTCGCTTCACGACTGACCTGGGTTTTTCTACCAGAAAAGTATTTTCTTTCTTCAAGAGATGAAGTTGGAACTCCTCAGTATTATTACTATTTGAGTAATGCCTATTCAACTTCCCTTACCTAATCTACCACATTTTCCTATATTTTTGACCTTTCTTATGTCACTCTTCCTGTTATAGAAGAAGAAATAGCCTACAAACGGAAACTTTTCTTGTGTGTTCTGTTCCCCTCTTTTGTTTCATGAATTTTTTTCTAAAAACATAATCCCTGTTAATTGAATACAAAATAGAAAGTAGCTAAGATGTCAACAGCAATTGCTATCTCAACAATAATTGTCTAGAGGATATAAGGTATAAATCACATTAGCCATAAAAAGTATAAAATATATAGTAATTAACCTAATCAAGGATGCACAAAACCTTTATGCAGAAAAATCTTAAACTCTGTCATGCAACACAAGAAAACCTGATGTACTAAGTTCACAGACTGAATGACAACATTTATAAAGATATCATTTGTTCTTTAATCAATCAGGTCATTCAAGCTAATTCAATAGAAATCTAACAGGATTTTTTTTCCCCTCCAATTTTATTGAGATTATAATTAACACATAATAGTGTATTAGTTTTAAATGTACAGTATGATGATTAGATATTTGTGTAATTGTGAAATGATTAGCACAAGTTTAGTTAAATTTCATCACCTTACATAGTTAGAACTTATTTCTTGTGATGAGAACTTTTAAGATTTACTCTCTTAGCAACTTTCAGGTATACGATACAGTATTGTTACCTTTTGTCACTGTGTTGTAGACTACATCCACAGAACTGATTTATACCTGGAAGTTTGGACCTTCTGACCACCTTTACCCATTTTGCCCACCTCTCATACTAACAGGATCTTTTTAAGTTCAACAATTGAATCTAGAATTTTCATGGAAATATAAAGTAAAAATTAGCTTTAAAGTTTTTCTTAAGAAGACCAAAGGAAGTGGGAGAGTTTAGAGTCATCTTTCCTAATATTAAGTTCAGATACAAAGCTGTTACAATAAAGAATGTACGACACCAACACCACCAAATAACTTCAGTGCATCAGGGTAAATAGCATAAAACACACACACACATTTACTTACCTGTCTAATATTCTACGTAGCATATGATAGAGATGGCATCACCAATCAATGAAGAAAGAATGGACTTTTAGCTGAAAGCAGTGAGAAAACTAGCTTACTATACAGAGAAAATAAAGTTGAGTTCCTGCTTCATACCATGTATGAGCTCCAGAGGAATTAGGATTGATTTCAAAAGTAAAACTATATACTTAATAGAAAAAATATAGGCAAATATTATAGTAACTTTGGAGTAGAAAAAAAAACTCTTAAATAAGAGTTTCAAGGCAGAAGCCATGAGGATAAAGCTTGATAGATTTTAATATATCATTTTTAAGGATTTCAGTTCAATGAAGTATTCAGTGGACAAAGTTGGCAGAGGGATGATGGAGCAGAACGAATTACTTATAATGTTCAGAGATGACATTACACACACACACAGACACACACACACAGATTGAGAGAGAGAAGGGAAACAATTAGAGAAATGGGCAAAGATAAGTCAATTTACTGAAGGGGAAACATTAACAGTTACCAGTAAGTGATGATTAAACTCACTAGTAATCAAAGAAATCCAAAGGGAACAAAGTAGCACATTACATCTATCAGCATGGCAAAAATTATAGAAGGATCATATTGTTAGCAAGGCTGTGGGGAAACAGAACTCACCTGCACAGCTGGTAGGAGTATAAGTGTGCAGTTGTGCTGGAGAGAGATTTGTCAGTGCGTGCTGAAATTAAGTGTGTGACTAGCCTGTAATTTAACAATCCCTTGTCTGGATACCTGCCCCTAAGAAACTTTCTCAGGTCCATGTCAGGACATGTATGACGTTGTTCTTTTTTTTTTTTTAAGCTCTTTATTGGAATATAATTGCTTTACATTCTTGTACCAGCTTTTGAGGTACACCAAAGTGAATCAGCTGTATTTATGCATATATCCCCATATCCCCTCCCTCCCACGACTCCTTCCCACCCTCCCTGTCCTGGCCCTCTAAGGCATCACCCATCATCGAGTTGATCTCCCTTTGTTATGCAGCAACTTCCCACTAGCTATCTATTTTACAATTGGTAGTGTATATATGTCTATGCTACTCTCTCACTTCGTCCCAGCTTCCCCTTTATTCCCCCTACCCCCAACCCCATGTCCTCCAGTCCATTCTCTGCATCTGCATCTTTATTCTTAACTTGTCACTGGGTTCATCAGTACCATTTTTTTACATTCCATGTATATGAGTTAGCATACGGTATTTGTTTTTCTCTTTCTGGCTTACTTTGCTCTGTATGACAGACTCTAGGTCTATCCATCTCATTACATAGAGCTCCATTTCATTCCTTTTTATGGCTGAGTAATATTCCATTGTATATATGTGCCACATCTTCTTTATTCATTTATCTGTTAATGGGCATTTAGGTTGCTTCCATGTCCTGGCTATTGCAAATAGTGCTGCAATGAACATTATGGTACATGTTTCTTTTTGGATTATGGTTTTCTCTGGGTGTATGCCCAGTAGTGGGATTACGGGATCATATGGTAGTTCCATTTTTAGTTTTTTAAGGAACCTCCAAACTGTTTTCCATAGTGGCTGTACCAACTTACATTCCCACCAACAGTGCAGGAGAGTTCCCACCAACAGTGCAGGAGAGTTCCCTTTTCTCCACACATTTATTGTTTCTAGATGTTTTGATGATGGCCATACGGACTGGTGTGAGTTGATACCTCATTGTGGCTTTGACTTGCATTTCTCTGATGATTAGTGATGCTGAGCATCTTTTCATGTGTTTGTTGGCCATCTGTATGTCTTCTTTGGAGAAATGTCTATTTAGGTCTTCTGCCCATTTGTGGATTGGGTTATTTGCTTTTTTGGTATTAAGCTGCATGAACTGCTTTTATATTTTGGAGATTAATCCTTTGTCACTTGCTTCATTGGCAAGTATTTTGTCCCATTCTGAGGGTTGTCTTCTTGTCTTGTTTATGGTTTCTTTCTCTGTGCAAAAGCTTTTACATTTCATTAGGTCCCATTTGTTTATTCTTGATTTTATTTCCGTCATTCTAGGAGGTGGGTCAAAAAGGATCTTGCTTTGGTTTATGTCACAGAGTGTTCTGCCTATGTTTTCCTCTAGGAGTTTTATAGTGTCTGGCCTTACATTTAGGTTTTTAATCATTTTGAGTTTATTTTTGTGTATGGTGTTAGGAAGTGTTCTAATTTCATTCTTTTACATGTTTTTGTCCAATTTTCCCAGCACCACTTATTGAAGAGGCTTTTTTCCATTGTATATTCTTGCCTCCTTTGTCAAAGATAAGGTGCCCATATATGCGTGGGTTTATCTCTGGGCTATCTATTCTATTCCATTGATCTACCTTTCTATTTTTGTGCCAGTACCATACTGTCTTGATCACTGTGGCCTTGTAGTATAGTCTGAAGTCAGGAAGCCTAATTCCACCAACTCTGTCTTTCCTTCTCAAGATTGCTTTGGCTATTGGGGGTCTTTTGCATTTCCATACAAATAATAAGATTTCTTGTTCTAGTTCTGTGAAAAATGCCGTTGGTAAATTGATAGGGATTGCATTGAATCTGTAAATTGTTTTGGGTAGGATAGTCATTTTCACAATGTTGGTCCTTCCAGTCCAGGAACATGGTATGTCCCTTCGTCTGTTTGTATCGTCTTTGATTTCTTTCATCAGTGTCTTATAGTTTTCTGCATACAGGTCTTTTGCCTCCTTAGGCAGGTTTCTTCCTAGGTATTGTATTTGTTTGGTTGCATTGATAAATGGGAGAGTTTCCTTAATTTCTCTTTCTGTTTTTTTGTTGTTAGTGTATAGGAATGCAAGAGATTTCTGCACATTAATTTTGTATCCTGCTACTTTACTCAATTCATCAATTAGTGCTAGCAGTTTTCTGGTAGAGTCTTTAGGGTTTTCTACGTATAATATCATGTCACCTGCAAAGAGTGACAATTGTACTTCTTCTTTTCCAATTTGGATTCCTTTTATTTCTTTTTCTTCTCTGATTGCTATGGCTAATACTTCCAAAACTATGTTAAATAATAATCGTGAGAGTGGGCACCCTTGTCTTGTTCCTGTTCTTACAGGGAATACTGTCAGTTTTTCACCATTTGGAACGATGTTGGCTTTTGGTTTCTCATATATGGCTTTTATTATGTTGAGGTAATTTCCTTCTGTGCCCATTTTCTGGAGAGTTTTGATCATAAATGGATGTTAAATTTTATCAAAAGCTTTTTCTGCATTTATTAAAATGACCATATGGATTTTATCCTTCAACTTTTTGATATGATGTATCACATTGATTTATTTGCATATATTGAAGAATCCTTGCATTCCAGGGATAAACCCCACTTGATCATGGTGTATGATCTTTTTAATGTGTTGTTGGATTCTATTAGCTAGTATTTTGTTGAGGATTTTTGCATCTATATTCATCAGTGATACTGGCCTGTAATTTTATTTTTTTGTGACATCTTTGCCTGGTTTTGGTGTTAAGGTGATGGTGGCCTCATAGAATGAGTTTGAGAGTGTTCCTCCTTCTGCTATATTTTGGAAGAGTTTGAGAAGGATAGGTGTTAGCTCTTCTCTAAATGTTTGATAGAATTCACCTGTGAAGCCATCTGGCCCTGGGCTTTTGTTTGTTGGGAGATTTTTAATCACAATCTCAATTTCCATGCTTGTGATTGGTCTGTTCATATTTTCTATTTCTTCCTGGTTCAGTCTTGGAAGATTGTACTTTTCTAAGAATTTTTCCATTTCTTCCAGGTTATCCAATTTATTGGCATATAGTTGCTTGTAGTAGTCTCTCATGATCTTTTGTATTTCTGTGGTGTCAGTTACTTGTCCTTTTTAATTTCTAATTCTGTTGGTTTACATCTTCTCCCTTTTTTTCCTGATGAGTCTGGCCAATGGTTTATCAATTTTGTTTTTCTTGCCAAAGAACCAGCTTTTAGTTTCATTGATCTTTGCTATTGTTTCCTTCCTTTCTTTTTCATTTATTTCTGATCTGATCTTTATGATTTCTTTCCTTCTGCTCACTTTGGGTTTTTTTTTTTTTTGTTCTTCTTTCTGAGTTTGTTCATTGAAATGTTTTGTGTGTTATCTGGGACTTGGAGGTAAATTAGGTGTTCATCATTAAGAAAACAGATGACTATAACAGGGACTATGCCTACAATAATATATTATGCACCAGTTAGAAACTATAAGATAAATGTACATATGGTAACACAGTTAGAGCTCAAGAATGTCAGGTTGAGTAAATAGGGAAGCAGAATGAGATCTATAGCAAAATATTTTGAGAGTTTAAAACATAATATATAAAGCAATACTATGCATCTTTCAAGGATACTTGTATATCCAGTGACATTTATAGAATATATTAAAGAAAAATTGGAGTAGGTGTGGAGATATAAGGAAAAATAAGAGAAGGCTTAACAGACCTGAGACAATATTGTGCATTAAACTGTACAATGAGCTCAACTCTGCACCTGTGAGAAAATATACACATTCACTCAGGCAGAGAAAATTTACTCATTCAACAAATATGTAGTGAGCACCTACTGGAAGGGAAAAAATATCATTCAAATCTCACCACATAGAAATAACCATTTTTGGCACTTTGTAGAGGTGTGCTCTTTTCTCCACCTCCTTCTCCTATTTCTGAATCCTTGACTAACAAAAATTATACTTTTCTGCTGAAACACATTTTTCCTTTGAATGACATCACTCCCAATGCTACAAAACTGACTTTTTGACCCATTCTCCCGACCACCATCATCTGCCTTCTAGTTCTCGTGTCAAGACAACGTCTTCAAATAACTTACTTTCACATTCACTTCTCAATTTATAACAGTTGTCTTTTCCTCCAAGCTGCCATTAAAGCTGTTTTCTCAGAGGTTCCCAATGGTTTCTTAATTTTAATCAAGTGGTATTTTCTCCATTTAAATAAATGTTTATTGTGTATATACCTTGATACATAGCATGATGCCAGGGTCTAGGTGCTGGGCTACAGGAGGGTATTAGTACACTCCCTGTGTTCTGGGAGATCACACTCTGGTTGGAAAGTAGATGTGGAAATGGATAATCTTATGTGATGTTCTAATGACAGAGATCAGATGTGCCCAGGTTGCTATGGGAGCTCAAGTGGGAACTTTGGACTCAGGAAGACTTTTTGGATTAGATTCAGTCTGAGTGTTGAAGAGTGAACCAGTTAAATGACATTAAGGAATTCTAGACAAGCTGCTCTCTAACCTAGCTGCACATTTGGCTTAAAAACATACTAATGTTCAGGGCCCACCCAAGAGCAATGAAATGACAATGTCTGGGGTAGAACGTGGGCACATGTTTGAAGTTCCAATTGTGATTTGAAGGTGCAGCCAGATCTGAGAACCTCAGGTCTAGGCTGATGGAGGAACAAGAGCAAGGCTAAAGGGGTGTAGAGAGGTAGGCCACGCAGCTAGTAAGTGTGAGAGCCTCCAATCCTGGACTGTCTCACTTCAAAGCATGTTTTTAGTCCCTCCTTGTTGCTGTGTCCACAGGACTATGGTGGTGTTAGGATATGTGCCGTCATGCTGCAGTGAGACAGTTCAGTGGTTGAGGACACGGCAGTTTTGTTTGTGTTTCTGCTTGCTTCCATGGAGGGTCATCGGGGGAGGGGTTCGTGCTGGATGTGATTCTCACCTGGGACCCAGGTTTGTGGAGCGTCCACAGTTTGGAGCCAGTTGTTCTGTCAGGGGAGGGAGAATAGTGATTTTACACCGATTCTTACAGGCTTCTGCCTGCAGGTGACCCATGACACTTCTGCCCACGTGCACGGGCCAAATCAAGTCAGGTGGTCTTATGTGGCATCATGGGGTGGGACATGCTCCTTCACCATGTGCCTGAAGTGAGCCGAAATATTTGTAAAAACAGCTATCACTAAGCTCTATGAAATCAAATTGAGCCCAGTTGTCACAGGCAGCCAGCTACATTTATCTGATTTTCCACAATACAATGTAACCTGGAGGTAGTGATTTCACTATATTTGGGTCAACTAGGATATCCACAGGGGAGCTGGATGCTGTACTTTTTCTTTCTTACGTCTAATGCTCGCACTTTCAATTTCTTAACCCAAGATCTGGACATGCCTGAAGAATGAATTGGGTTTCCAAGATTTCAGTACTTCCCATATTACTCAAAACCACCTCTCATCCTCTGAGGGTAAAATCAATTTAACAATGAGTTTTTGAACTAATCAGAATGTGTATCCGCCCATGCTTCATTTCTCCTTTTCTATTTGTGGAGGCCCTGCTTGTAGGGATGATTTCTAAGACCTATTGACTCACGCCACTTTCCTCCTATCTTTGTTTCCATTGCTTATAAATTGAAAGAATATTTTCCTAATTCTTTATGATTTCAAAGAATTTACCTGTAAGCAGTCTCATTTAATTCCCAAATCAACTTTATGGTGAGTGGATTATTCAATCGTATTTTAGAGATGATGAAATTGAGGTTCAGAGAGGTGAGACAAGACCTCCCAGAGATTTCTGAAATATTTGTATCTCCTGACAGCCACCCTGGTCTTCTTTCTACTTTGTATTAGTTTCTCTCTTTCATGAGTCAAAATATTCATTCATTCATTCATTCATTCATTCACTCAACCAGAACTTGTTATCTGTTGGAAGCATTGGGCCAGCTGCAGGGGGTGCATGTACGTGGTCTCTTGTCTTGGAGGAGTGCTCTGTTAAAGAAGGTGCTGTTCGTTGCTCAACTAACAGCCTTTCCTTCACCTAATAGAACTCTACTAGTTTTTCAAGAAACCAGCACATTCCATCCCTTGGTCTCAGAGACCCTAAGTCCCTATCCCAGGCTCAGGGGATGTCTCTGGTTGGTCTAAACCAGTCATAGACATCTCATAGGTTGGATTTTAGAATTGGCGGGTAGCCTTGTTCTGGGTAATAAGTTATAACAGAAAGTCTGCTTAGAAGGTCTTCCCTATCCCTAATGAAACTCATGGAACAATGACGTGAAAGCCCTTTGCCTCCCCTTTCCCCTTCCCAGAGATGAACTTGATGTCCAGAAGTACGTCAGCCCTACTGTGACCATGATGTGACAAATCAATGGGGGGAACAGAAAGAAAAGAGCCTGGGTCCTTGGTATCTTTGGATCTGTGGGTTTTCTACATCCAGATGTCTTGTTATCAGAGGAAAAACAAACCCTTTATATGTTTAGGCTTCTGTGACTTGGATTCTCTGTTGCTCACAGTTGAATGGATTCCTAATTGATTCAACTGACTATTTTGGTGACATACATAAACAAATTCTTATTTGTGTTGGAGTACTTAGTCATTGCTGCTTCACCCCAGGCACTTATGAGGGACTGTACCCCATTCATAGCCCTCATTGCTCAGATTGCAGATGGAAAGATTGCATTCTGCCCAGTGGGGTCTTCCTTCTCATGGGCGTGGCTGATCCTAGCGTGCCAAGCACAGACCTGCCAGTGAACTGCAACCTGAGGCCTGCCATGGAAATGAGAACGGGAGGGACTGGAGTTCTTTTTCAGAGCTATGGAATATTATAATTGGAGAATGAGTCAGTGAGCTCAGCTGAGGGTCACAGAGAGGACTTGGGGCTGGGGTGTATGGTGTGGACCAGGAGCAAGCTGAAGTCATCAGGAAACAGGTGACGGGGAGAGGTTCAGAGACGAGCAGAAAGAGACACCTGAGAGAAGAGCAGAGCAAGTGATGCCTTGCAGGTTCCTGATGGGGTAGGGATTCCACACCATGAGTGCCCTTGTCAGGAGTCACCTCTGCCCTGCCTCTGTCCTTGTCCTCAAAGGAGCTCTAGCTAATATACTAGGCAACAAAATCTAGATGGTGTGTTAAATTTTTAACATTTCCAAACTCTCTTTCCTTGCATATATGGTGTAAAAGATAATATTCCTTTACAGGTTTCTGGTTGGGATTACATGTGAACAATGCAGTACTTAGCACATAGCAGTAGTTTAGTGACTATTACTTCGTTTCAATTTTCCTAGTAACTAGGGCTGTATGGAGGTAGAATGGACTCCTTGGAGGAAAGTATGCAAGCAGATGCTTGACCACATGTATCAGGCTTTGGATGGATGGTCGATTAGTGATGGTTCCCTTGCCTTTCTTTTCCAAGATTCACGATTCTCACATCTCTGATTGAACTAACTTCTCCAAGTAAACTGCTCTATTTTCTTCGCCTTGTACCAATCCTTACAAAGGAACGGGTTAAAAATGATTGGTTATACCCACCCATTCAGATGGTGAACTGGATCCACACAGATTGAGGAAGCATTGGTTCCACAATGGAAGGGATGTTGAGCAGGCAATGACAAGATATCCCCCGCCACAGGTCATTTTACCTTCTGTGCTCCTACAACACTACCTGAATAGCAGCTACTTGAATAGTAACTATCATTTATTGAATGTTCACCATTTGCCTGGTACTCTGCTAAATGCTTTCCATGGACCATCCATCTCATTTATATCACAGCAATCCAAGATGTAGGCAGTGTTATCTCCATTTTATGGAGGGGTGATGGCTCACAGAGAGGCTAAGTAAACTGCTCATAGCCACACAGCTGGTATGTAGTCAGGATGGAATCCAGGCAGTCTGACTTCCCATCACACAGGAAATCATAGAAAGTAAGGAAGCTGATGCAGGGGTCTTAGTGTGAGAGGAAGCTTGCTGAGTGGGTCCTCATGGTTGACAATGAGCAGGAGAGGCTACCCTTCTCCTCCCACTAAGAGAACCTATAAAATGGCCCGCTTCTCAGGTTACAGTCATTTCCTGATCTCAAGTGTCACAGACTGTACAAGCTAGAGGAATTTTAAAGATCTTACTTCTTGAAATTGCTCCCAAATGTGAAATTCTTTTTTTTATAAGTTTTACTTTCAGGTTCAATGATGATACACAAAAGAGAGAAATCAACTATACTTCAATTAAAAAAAAAAAAAAAAGATGGGTTCCTCTTTGTCCCTCATGACAATTCTCATGCTCCTTCAGGTCCTTGGTGATCTGAGCCCAGCCTGTGTTCCAGCCTCCTCACTTGCATTTCCACTTCTTCCCTCCCGATTTCACATCAGTGAGAATGAAATACACACACATACACACACACACATCAGTCATGATCCTTGAATCACTACATGGTCTCATTGTTACTCTATACAAAGCCCTACTTTATGTTTTTAAGTTTTTTTTTTTTCAGGAGAGAACATTTAAGTTCTGCTTTTACTTTTACTCTTAAATAACAATAAAACACCTTTAAATAGTTTTAATAATGTAATAAATACCTGAAAACTGAAATTCTTCAGTTTCTTTGAAATGCCTTGTGGTTATCACCACTGACCTTTTATATGCGCCTCCCTCTGCCTGAAATTCTTTCTACCCCACCCCAGTCCTCTCCAATGTCCTTTAGGTGTAGGCTTAGAAAGTGTCCTTGACTCTCTCTTCCACCTTTAAGACGGGGCAGGAATCTTTTCCTAACACTCCCTTAATGTTCTGTCCTTTCCCTGTCACATCTTGTCTCAGAGGGCTCTATTGTCTGTTAAGTTGCTTGTCTCCCACTAGGAAGCAATAGCCTGTGAGCTTATTGAGGAGAAGAGGGTGGTCTAACATTGCAGCCTGGCACATAGGAAGAACTCAATATATAGTTTACAGGTTGACAATTTTTACTGTTGAGACCAGATAGTAAACATTTTTGTGTGTGTGGACCATACAGTATCAGTTGCATTTACTCACCTCTGCCATTGCAGTGTGAAAGCAGCCACAGATGATAAGTAAACAAATGAACATGGCTGTGTTGCAATAAAACCTCATTTACAAAGATGGATGAGGGACTGGATGTGGTCCATGGGCCACAGTTTGCTGATCCCGCTATAACTGATGAAGAAATGAACAAACAAAAATGAATGAGTGGGATTACATTTAACCAGAGAGGAATTACTGGCTACCACAAAGAGCCCATTATCAGAAAACTTGGATTCTATTTTCTTTCTATTGCTTAAAAGACTTCTATCCTCTGTGGCCTCCAGGGCCTTATCTTTAGAACAGGGACTGATAATACCGCCTCTGCTTAAAGATGAAACTATCAGGTCCTTAAGGGTAAAATCTGTGTCTTATTTGTCTTTTCTCCCAGAGCCCAGAGCCTAGCAGAAGTCCCACATGCCTGGAGTGTAATAGGTGACAAGCATTAGTTGGGATGAAGCAGGTGTTTGGTGAAGCAGGAAGTTGGACAGGATAATAGTGTCAACTCTTAACACTGGGAACACTTTAGTCATCCAGACAAATTACCACTGTGTAGAGGTCCTTCTAGGCTTAGACTTGGGGTCTTTTGATTCCAAATGATGGAAGACCTAACACAAATTGGTTGAAACCCCCAAGGGAATTTACAGGCACATTGGTGTGCCTTGTTCCAGAGCTCAAACCATGTCAGAGATCCAGGGTTTCTCTATGTCTCCACCTGCCTTCTGTCTGCTCGGTTCTCTTATCAGGCAGGCTTCACCCATTGGGGGCACCATGACTACCACAGGCTTCAGCTTGTGTCCTCACAGTTCAAAGGCCAGTGGAAAACAGAGAGAGTCCTTATTTTCAAAAGCTCCAGTAAATGTGACAAGTCTATATATCCTTAGCTTTGTTTGGGTCACCTGTCCATCCCTGAGCCAATCACCACAAATGAAATCAATGCCAACTGAACTTTGTTGACACAGAGAGTGGGAGACTGCTTCTCCAGAGACAAATTCCATACACAGAAAAAGGTGGCGGCAAACACATGAAGCATCTAGGTCTGCGATGGCCCCTCTCCCAAGAATAGTGTGCTTTAGTACAATGGTGCAAATTAACCATCCAGTGTTAGGATGTTTGTGAATTCCCTGAAGCCTGTCCACTGATCCCATCTTAGGAAGAGAAGACAACCAAGCTTCGTCCTTTTTTCCAGTGTGTGACCCCTTCCAGATACAAAATTACTGGTAACATTTTCATTTCTAAAATAAAGGTATATGTACTTCTTTACAAATAAAGTATATATTTTAGAACAGCCTTAGATTTATAGAAAAATTGTGAAGCTAGTACAGAGAGTTCCCATACCCCCAGTACCTAGTTCCCCCATTGCTAACATCTTCCATTAGTGCGATATATTTGCTACAATTAGTGAACAGGCAATGATATTTATTATTAACCAAAGTCCAAAGCTTTCCTTAGTTTTTACCTAATGGCCCTTTTCTCTTCCAGGATCCCATTCAGGATACCACATTACATTCAGTTACCAAGTCGCCATCGGCTCCTCTCAGCTGTGCGTATTTTGCTTTAGACCTTTGTTATTTTTGATGACCTTGACAGTTTTGAGAAACACTTCTCAGATACTTTGTAGAACGCCCCTCAGTTTGCCTGTGTCTGATGTTTCTCTCACAACTAGACTTGGGTTGTGTGTTCTTGGGAGGAGACGGCAGAGGTCAGTGCCATGTACTTCCCGTCTCTCGTCCTGTCAACATGACTCATCTCTGCTGTTGCTGGTCCTGCTCGCCTGCCCGAGGCAGTGTTTGCCAGGTTTCTCCACTGTAAAGTCGGTCTTGTTTTCTCCCTCTCCACACTGTGTTTTTGGAAGAAAATCACTGTGTCCAGCTCACACTTGAGGAGGGGAGGTTTCCTTCACCTTCTTGAGGAGGCAGTATCTACATAAAGTATTTGGAATTCTTCTGTGAGGAAGATTCATCTCTTCTCCACATGGACATTGGTTCGATTATGTATTATGTCAGTATGACCCACAGATATTTATTGTCTACGTTGGGTTATAATCCAGGACTACTTCACTCATTTTGTTGTTCAGATTGTTCTAGCTCCGGGCATTGGGAGCTCCTTCAGTTGTCTCCTCTGTCCCTTTAACAGTCCTACTGTTAAATTGTGGATTTTTTTTTTTTTTGAGTACTTCCCTACTTCCTAGCCCTGCAAGACGCTCCAGACCTATCTTAAATATTTCCTGCCTCAGTCCCTGCATCAGCCATTTTCCCGAGGGGCTCTGGTTCCTTCTGTTGGAGAGGAGTGTTGGAAGCTAAGATCTGGGTGCTACGTGTGCTCAGTATGTACACTGATTTTTTAAATAAATGTATTCTAACATAAATAATTTATTCTAAATTATTTTGGATAATCTAGTTATTTTAAAAGGCTTATTATTAAAAATATAGTGAATTCTTTTCTTAATCCTTTCCATATAATTTTAACTTCTTGAGATTTTCTTTCGTTTTTTGCCTCCATATTACTAAATAATGTGCTTATGCTGGCGTTGTTTGATCAATTTAGAAATTAACTATTGACCTCCTGTAAGTGCAGATAGGCTTTGACTCTATTGGATCACCATCCTATTTTCTGTCTGCCCATCTTCCCAATGTAGTCATATTACAATTTTGTGTTAAACCAGTAGCCAGAGTTTCTGTTATTATGACCATCATTTTCCCCTGTGAATTTTGAAAGCATTCCTGCATTATTTTCTAGCTTGGCTATGTAGAAAACCAACACCATTCTTATTCTAAATCCTTTCAGTGCTATATGTTTTTGTTTGTTTTCCCTCTGGAGCCTTTTAATATCTTCTCCTTCCTTATGTCTGATATTCTTATATTTTGTGATAATGTGCTATTTTTCTGGGTATCTCTTTGTTCATGAAGTTTAGCATTTGATTGGGCCTCCCAATCTGGAGTGTCATGTTTTTCAGTTATGAGAATTAAGAAAAATTTTTTTTTAATAATTTCCTTCTCTCTATTTTCTGTTTTAATATTTTGAAACACCCCTAGCTATTATTAGACTTCACAGGTAGGTTATATTGTCTAGAAATTTTCCTTAACTTTATTTTTCAAATCTTCCATAATACTTTGGGGTAAGAATAATCTTTTTAATTTCTATGAGCTCTTTCTTTTTCTCTGATCTTTTTTATACTTTCTCTGTTCCTTCTTTTTTTTCTTGGAAGATACTAGTTTTTTGGTTTTATGTTTCCTTGTTTGCTTGTTTTCTTCTGCTGTCTCTGTTGTCTTTGTATCTTTTACATACTGAAGACTTTCCTAAAATGTCTGGAGTCCTTAGTTGTCTATATCCTAAAGTGACCCCTAAAAACTAATGAGTGCTGCATGCATGACTGAGACTCATGCACTGGTGACTTTACTGAAGGGGGATTGGGTGATATTTTTGGGGGGCACCCAAATATCCATATCTTGGAGTGTTTTATTTGGGCCATTCAGTTTATTTAGAGATTATATACCCCAGTTTCCTGGGAATAGGGTGGGAAAAGAATTCCACAGTTTAGTGAGCATTCAGTGGAAAGACTTTCTCTGAATCCTTCTCTTTTCATCCCTTCCCCCCGTTTTCTGGCTTCTCTGAGTCCAGAACCTCACCCAAGATTTGTATTTTCACTAATCCTTCAGTGTGAGAAATGTGAAGGTTTAAGCCTCATTTGGCTGGTTACAATCAAATGAAATTTTCAAAAAAATTTAGAACATTTGTGCATCCTTAAATTCCTTCTCTAGGGCTAGATATGAGCTGGCCACTGGTATGCGTGGTGTCATGGTGCATTGCCTTAAGGGCCACATATCAAAGGAGTGTGTAGTGATTAAGCTCAGGGGCTTGGAATCAGAAAGTCTTGGTTGAGTTCTGTTGCTACAACATTTTTTCTGTGAATGATATTTACTTAGCTCCCTTAAGCTTCAGTTTCCTCATCTGTCAAACAGAAAAAATAATATTTCTATTTCTTAGGGTTGTGAGAATTAAATAATACAGCTATATCATGTAGCAGAGTGCCTGGCATATAATTATGCATTCAATAACTAATGATGATGATATAAATCTGTTTTATTTGTTTATTTTTTTTAATTCATTTATTTATTTATCTATTTATCCATTGTCTGCTTTGGGTCTTCGTTGCTATGCATGGGTTTCTTTAGTTGTGGCAAACAGGGGCTACTATTCTTCGTTGTGGCGCATAGGCTTCTCATTGTGGTGGCTTCTCTTGTTATGGAGCACGGGCTCTAGGAGCTTGGGCTTCAGTAGTTGTGGCATGTGCACTCAGTAGTTGTGGCTCGCGGCCTCTAGACCAGGGTTCTAGACCACAGGCTCAGTAATTGTGGCGCACGGGCTTAGCTGCTCTGCGACATGTGGGATCTTCCCAGACCAGGGCTCAAACCCATGTTCCCTGCATTATCAGGCAGATTCTTAACCACTGGGCCATCAGGGAAATCTAATAAATCTGTTTTAGGAAACACCTCTGGCTGGTGAGCCCTAACTTGATTCCTCCTCTGACTGATTCTGTGGTTCTGGATATATTGTTGAATCCATAGAGTCCAGAGGGTCATAAATATCCTCTAGTCCAAACCCTGAAATCTGGTTCATGAATTGTCTTGTGTGCTCTTCCCCATCAGGTGGTGTCACTAACAAGTGGTGGAACTGGGCCCAGACCTTGGGCTTCTTTGTTACCTGAGCCTGTCTGGTAACTATCACCACATGCTTCCTCTAGTGAACCTCTTCTTTCCCTGCCCAATAAACTCTGATGGTGTTTTTGTCTTATGTGATGGTTGATGGCAGCCCTGCTTTTATTTCTCTAGTATCCACACAAGGGGGCCAAGGGATCTGAGTGACGGCGAACCCACATCGGGAGCAGAGCCAGATTCCCATCTAACTTCCCTTTGGCTCTCATAAGGAATCTGTGTGTAAACCAAGCCAGAGGGGAGAGTTAACTGCATTTAATTGTAAGCTGCACAGTAGCCGGAAGGACCATGGCTGATGCACAGTTTACGAGTGCACATACACACAAGCAGAGATGCTCGTGTACGTGTAGGAAACCCCCCTAAATAAATGGACAAAGGGTACATGCATGCCCACACCGTCACTCCACATGTCTGCACACACACTAATGGCCAGGAGAAACGTGCTCAGCACATTTTATCATACATCCCAGATTGAGGAGACCATTCAGGAGGGGGAAAGGAAAGGTTATGAGGCAAAAAGACAAATGAAACCTAGAGGTCCTGCTTGGGAGAATAAACTGTTGGATCTCCAGTAGAAATAGTTCTGTCAAACATTTTTTTGTTAATTTACCAAATATTGATAGGAACAAGCTCAGCCTTTAGAAGTCATTGGCTTCTGCTGCGTGTGTGCGCGCGGCATTGCTGTCACAGCTGCGGGTGATGGCAATTATTATTTTTCCGGGCTTCATGGGGGCAGAATGGGCATCCACAGCATTTGCGATGTGTGAGACAGCTCCCCTGTGGCAAAGTAAAGAGACGAGAGTTCAGGGAAGGCTCCAGGAGGGTCTGAATTTGGAATGACCCTTCATCATGAGAGCAAACTCTGCAAAACCCAGCCAGCACATGGTTTGGCTTAGAACCTGGGCCACCGCAAGGGCTCGTGCTCCCCTTCTCCCAGAGAAGGACAGCTGGAAGCTGCTGACACCTGGGTCAGGGAGGAACCCGGTGCTGCTGGCCAGGCCTTACACAAGGCAGGCAATGGGGCTGACAGAGCTAGTGAACGGAGAGTGGTAAGGAGGGTGCCTTGAAGAGAACGATGAGCAGAGGTCTAGGTGCCCAGGAAGGAGCAGCACGTGGTCTTGATGCTCTGGGGCTACAGCCTGCCTGGTCTCCCGTGATAGTGTGGTTTCATTGAGAACAATCACTGATGCTCAATTATGTCAGAGGGCTTAACATTTGCAGCAGTGAAGAAGGTTCACAGATTCTCAGAGATGGAGGTTATCTTAGAAGAGGCAGTCCGGTGGTCCTCAAACAAGTGAGTGATCAGTTACGAGATGAGAATGAGCTGGAGACCTTGGTTATGCACATTTCCATGGGCCTTGGTCTCAGAGATTCTGACTCAGGGTTGGGCAAGAGAGTTGGTATTTTGAGCAAGCTCCCCAGGCCATGCTGATAAGCAGTTGAGGTTGGAAACACAGATAATTCATTTAAAAAATGGTGCCATGTTCCTTTTCATATAGCTAACATGGTCAGCCTAATCTCCATCATCTTTAGGTCACAGATGCCTTTCCAAAGAATTCCTGGGATTCCTTTCCAGTTCTAACATTAAAAAAACCCCACAAACTCCACCTAAATTCACATTCTCTAACAACAAACCAATGGTCCAGAGTAATTAATTTCTATCTCCAGGGAATTCCCTAGTTGTCCAGTGGCTAACACCACGGTCCCAATGCAGGGGGCCTGGGTCCAATGCCTGGTCCGGGAACTAGATCCCATGTGCTGCACCTAAGACCCAGCACAGATGAATAAATACATAAATGTTTTTTTAAAAATCTTCTATCTCCAGTACTAAAAAGAGATGAGGACAATGGGATAAAGTTCAGCGGCCTATCTCCCTGCCATACACACTCTGCGGTGGAAGGCACAGGGAGGCCCATTTGAGGCATTCAAGTCAGTAGTACCTGACGACTGCCTATTGAGATACACTGGGCAGAGAGCTGTTTTGGACCTGCTTATATGAGTTAGTGGAATTGGATTAAAGGGTCAGAATTTTCCATTGGAGAATTTATTGTTTTATTGAATAGTACTCAAGGTCAGGGGTTTTTTAATCAGCAAATCTGCTGTGGAGATGCATTCAGAGGCTCAGGTGGTCAGCTGTTTCCACTTGAGGGATGAAAGGGTGTGGAGTCAGGAGCTCCGCAGCAGTAAAGGGCCGGCCAGAATTTGGGCTAAAGAAACAGATGCACTACGACCCTCTTCATCTTCCTGGAAGCATCTATCTGCACAATCCCCGTGGAGCATACTTGAGAGATTTCATACCTCACAACCTAATTTTCTCACCTTTCCTCACAGCTCCAGCTGCATCCGAGACTGTCGTCAGAGCGTTTTTGGGTGAAACGGTGACTTTGCCCTGTACACACTCATCCTGGTATAACAGAAACAGCATGTGCTGGGGCAGAGGCCAGTGTCCAAACTCCAAATGCAATGACGAGCTTCTCTACACTGATGGGATGAAGACGGTCCCAAGGAAGTCTCCAAAATACCAACTTCGGGGGAGTATCCGGAGAGGGGAGGTCTCCTTGACCATCTTCAACACCAACGAAGGTGACGGTGGTGTGTACTGCTGCCGCATAGAGGTGCCTGGCTGGTTCAACGATGTGAAGAAGAACATCCGCCTGGAGCTGAGGGGAGGTGAGCCTGCAGAGGCTGTGTCTGTGGATGGAGAGGTTGAGCGTTCATGGCTCGTGGAGTCCGTGGGTGGTGGTGGAGAGGCTGAAGCTGCCTAAGCAATGAGTGGGCAGATTAAATCTGAGACGTGTTTATGACCAGAGGAGCCACAGTCTGGAGCAAATGCCCGTGGGAGCCAGAAAACCACCCAAATGAGTGAGGGGGTGGAGGGTGGGGGAAGGGCAAGGGAACCAGTGAAATTCGGGGTCAGTCTGGACAGGGCAGCTGCTCCTTGTGTAGGGAATTGCAGAAATGTGGCCCAGTGCTTTCAGATCTCCCAGTTTTTATGTGAACTATACTGATTTTTGCATGTTGGCAAAGATTTCAAAATATTAAAAAATATCGGGTGAACGAAATAAAAGGTGTTGTTCATGGATCAGCTCCAGCCCGCAAGCCAATCGTGGCCAACTTCCGGCCGAGGGGAAAGGGCAGGGGATGTGGAGGCAGTCGTAGCAGTTTTGGGGTGACCTTTCCTTCTTTCACTCTCGGTTGCTTTGATGAGATTTGAAACCTGGTGGAACTCCTAAGTATTTGAGCTGCATGGGGTGCAGCCTGTGGTTGAATTGTGTGAACAATCGTCCCCGTTCCTGCTGGTCTGGAACAGAGCCTCTCAAAGTCAGCTGTGTGCTCAGCCTGCACTGAGGACGGAGGGCCCTTGGGCTCTGTTCCTCACTGGACTGGCATCTCAGAAGGCAGGCTCTGGCTAGCCATATGCGTAATGAGCTTCTCAGGTGACTCTCGTGTGCTCTAAAATTTGAGAACAACTGATGTGGATGCTTCTAATTAGAGCACTTTCATAAACATATATGAAAATATATTTTTAATATATTAAGTATATATATTTAGTATATTTTTGTCTCAAAGCAACTTTGTGAGATAGAAGGTATTATTCGGATTTGTTGAAGCTAAATGATGCCAATCCAAGTCTTTGCTTTTCAAGCCTGATGTAACCAGCTGTTGATATCATTTTATAAAATGCGGGTTGACCTTAATACTCTATGAGGTCATTTCTAAGTTCATTGGAATCTAATGATGTCTTTCTGGTCCTTTAGAGTTAATGGAAGTGTGACATATATAAGAGATGGTGGTATCTGGAGAATAACTGTTGCTAATGATCCCAAATTCAGATGTTTAGGGGGTGAGTGGTGTTGACATGAACCAATCTTTAATATGTGGAAGAGACTACATGGTCATGCTATGTTACACTCTTTGGACTCGCTTTTTTTAGATTTTAATTTTTACTGTGGAAAGAAAGCCTAGCATGAGTTCTACCCTCTTCATGTATTTTCAAGTGTAAAATACACTATTGTTAACTGTGGGTACAATGTGTGCAGTAAATTTCTAGAGCTTATTCATCTTGCTTGACTGAAATGTTATGTTTGGGCTCACTTTTGATGCAATCCTTTATTTACTCATTCATGCCATGTTTTGGGAACACCTACTATGTACCGCACACTGTGGTTGGTATTTTATTTGTAGAAGAAAACAGTTACCAGGTTTTCCCTAGTGGAGCTTATAGTGTACTAGAAGAAGTAGACATTACATAATAACCAAGAAATAAATATGTAGCTATGAAATGCAAGAAATGCTATGAAGATCAAGCATGATGTGCAAAAAACATTGTTATTGTAGAATGCAGATGGCCTCCTTGCAGAAGTGTCCTTTTAGCTGAGACATGAGGGTTAAGCAGGAATCAATATAAGGAAGAGAGAGACTAGGAAGCAGTAGGTAGAAAGCTCCTCCCGAAATGGAAGGTCACTGATATGGTGGAAGAACTGACGAAAGGCCAGTGGGCTGGGGAAAAGTGAGAACAGAGTGGAGGCCTGAGATGGGAAAGAAAGAGCAGATCAGGTGGGGCCCTGTGGGTGAGGTTGAAGGTTGGGTCTTCATCTTAAGGACAAGGAGAACCCAGTAAAAAAGTTTTAAGTAGGGGACTGACATAATCAGATCTGTCATTTTCAAAGATTGCTCTGGTCTGTGTGTGAAGAACAGCCCAGGACAGCCAAGACTAGAATTCAGAAACCCAGTTTTCATGGGCGTTTTAATGGTCCAGACTCATGGACCAGGTGAAGCAGCAGAAACGCAGAGAGATGGAGGGATGCCAGCTATATCTGTAGTGTTTCTCTCTGCCTGCATCTCCACTTGGCCCCAGATGTATCTTCTATTGGTTACAGCCCCCACAACCATGCGCTCCACAACCACCTGCTGCCCAACCACCACCATCACCACTGCTGAGACGACAAGCACAGCTGTGCTTCCGGCTACAGTCGTGACTACACCCGACCTCCCAACCACACCACCACTTCAGATGGGCACCACTGCTGAGCTCACAACCATGGCAGCCACATGCCCTCTGACAACACGGGTCCCTTCCTGAGGAAGACATGATATTTCTGACCCTTGAGGCTCCCATGGAAGAGCCCATCCTCACTGCAGGTTCCTGGTTTAACTGGCCATTCTTTCCCTTCTGTTGGTCAGATATAACTTGGATTCCTTGGAAGAGGATTCCCCTACTGCATGGGGCAGCCCAGCAACTTGCTCTTAGGTCTATGTGTGTGTGTGTCTATGTATGAGTTTGCCAGGGCTGTCATGGAAAATACCACAGACTGAGCGGCTTAAACAACAAAAGTTTACTTTCTCAGAATTCTGGAGGCTAGACGTCTGAGATCCAGGTGTCAGCAGGGTTGGTTTCTTCCAAGGCCTTTCTCCTTGGCTTCTAGATGGCTGTCTTCTCCCTGTGTCTCACATGGTCTTCCTCCTCTGTGTGTCTGTGTTCTAATCCCCTCTTTTTGTAAGAACACCAGTCATATTCGATGAGGGCCCATCCACAAAACATCATTTTTACCTTAATTACCTCTGTAAAGGGACTATCTCCTAATGCAGCCACATTCCGAACTATGGGGATTAGGACTGCAACATATGAATTTGCGGGTGGGGTAGGGGTGGGAGGGGGCCACACAATTCATCCCATAACTCTATGTGTCTGTGTGTGTGTGTGTGTGTGTGTGTGTGTGTAGTTTCATTAAATTGTTCCTTTTTGTTGTTTTATGGTTTCCTTTTTTGTTGCTAGCTATTTTTTTTTTCCTTTGTGCTTTAGAAGAGTCAGGATACTTTGTTCTCCACTTGACCCCCCAGGAGTCTTGGACACACTTAGGAAAGAACCAGGAAACGTCACCCTGGGTTACACACCAGTTCCATCCTGCCAGGGCTTAAGTCTCGACTTAGGCATTAGAGATTGGTTGAGAAAAGGCCTCCAGATACCTTAAAATATCCCTTTATGAGCTGGTTCTTCCTTCCTTCCTGCCTTCCTTCCTTCCTTCCTTCCTTCCATCCTTCTTTTTCATAAATTTATTTATTTTTTGGCTGGATTGTGTCCTTGTTGCTGCGCACAGGCTTTCCCTAGTTGCAGCAAGTGGGGGCTACTCTTCATTACTGTGTGCAGGCTTCTCATTGCGATGGCTTCTCTTGTTGTGGAGCTCAGGCTCTAGGCATGTGGGCTTCAGTAGTTGCAGCACATGGGCTCAGTAGTTGTGGTTTTTGGCCTCTAGATCTCAGGCTTGGTAGTTGTGGTGCACAGGCTTAGTTGCTCCACGGCATGTGTGATCTTCTCAGACCAGGAATCAGACCTGTGTTCCCTGCATTGACAGGTGGATTCTTAACCACTGCGCCACCAGGAAAGTCTGTCTGTCTGTCTGTCTTTCTTTCTCTCTCTCTTCCTTCCTTCCTCCCTTCCTTCCTTCCTCCCTCTCCTTCTCCCCCTCTTTCTCTCTCTTTCTACCCCTCCCTCCCTCCCTCCCTTCCTTCTTCCTTCCTTCAGCCTTAATCCTACATCTTGGAACTCTCACTGAGGTACTAGCACCATTAATTACGGGGGCTTATCAAAGCTCCCCCCATGTTTCAACCTCTGATTCTTAGGTAAGAATATTAGAAAAGAATCATGAGGTAGCCTGAAGGCTTAGGCATTTCAGCTGCCTCAATAAGGCCTGGATTAATTTAAACAACTTTATAATATTGAATTGGCTCTCTCCATTATATTCTGAGTAGTCACCTAAGATGCACGAACCCTAAGCCAAATTTCTTACATATTTTTTATTCCTTTGGTCTTTAAAATAATCATCTTAGAATATAACATTTGCATTTTCCCCCCTAGATCCTAAAAATACTTACAATCCTTGAAGGAAACCTGAAATATACATAGAAAAGTACAAAGACAACTATAAAAATAGCCCCAAATCCCACCACTCAGCACAAACACCTATGTTAAGCTGCCTTTTATCAAACTTTTTTCTCTTCCAGAATCAGAAACTGTCCTTCTCCCTAGGACCTCTCAGAGAAGCACGGAGTTGACTTCTGGAGACACTGCCTTGTTCACATCCAAAGGTATGTGGACAGTTCTTTTCCTTTCTTCACCCCTTAGATTGAGGAGAAACACTGAGTAGTGTGTCACCGAGTCAGATGACTAGAGATGACTGTGGGGTCCTGTGTGCCATGAAGCCCACCTGGGACAAATTGGTGTCAAGACTGCATTTGTGGCTCCTTCCTCCCTATGGATTTGAGAGAAGGAGAGAGACCCATTGACCTTGATTAGTTGGTGCAATTCTCCATGGTAGCGAATGTCTAGAATATCTGCCTTTGCATTCTAGGCTGGGTGATGCTTGGCTATCTCATCCCAATTCCGAGCATACCTCCTTCTGTGCTAAAACCCTGGAGGGTGTACTCACTTGACTCCTTGGCTCTTTACAGTGGGGGGAGTGGTCTTTCATTCATTTGACCTTTCATCCATCCAGCCAGATTGTTTAGGTATTTACTAGGGCCCAGGGGCAGAGAACACACTGAAAATAATTCACAGCCTTGGAGGTACTAGAGGGGACTGCCTGGGCTTGGTTATCAGTTGTACTACTTTTCCCTGGGGTGGGGGTGGGGGGGTTCTCTGGCCTCCATTGTGTGACTTCATGCATATAAAAATTTAGATGAGTGCCTGTCACCTTAGGAAGCATGCCAAAGGTAGCTGTTACCTCAGTGGAGCTTATAATCAAGCAGAGGAAAACAGACATCTATGAGGTAAATAAATGAATGCGTGTGATGTAGAATATAGGGGGGCAGTAAAATAGAGTGGTTCATGTGTGTGTTCTGGCGTCATACTGCCTGGGTACAAATCGTGCCTCTTCTCTGCTGTGTGACTTTGGGAAAGTCACTTAATCTCTCTGGGCCTTGACTTCCTAACCAGTCAAATGGGAATAATGAAGCACCTACCCTGTGTGTCTTTCTGAGGATTAAATGAGAGAATGCCTGTAGATCACTCAGAACAGCATCTGGCATGTGCTAAGTGCTCAGTGAAGGTTAGCTCTTTTTTTTTTAATGACAGAAGTCATTTAAGGGAAGAGCTCCCCCCCAAGAAAATAAAATAGGAAGACAGGCATCTACTTAAGTTTGTTTTCCCCTTTCCTTTGTATTTTTTCCAGAGTCTAAAGGTTGAGTCCTCCAGTCAACGTCCCAGGCATCGGTATAGGAGGCGAGTGACTTGGTGACCTCTCAGCCAAGAGGTAGGGGGACTGTGACCCTGTGAGTGGTTTGCCTTTGGCCATGGGAACAATCTGTCATCTTCCTGCTTGTCTTGGGATTCTGCTCTCTTGGTTGTAGTGTGGTCACATCCTACATCCTCCCACAAGCTGGGATGAAAGTGAAACATGCTAAAGCATCGGTGTTGCCTCCTTCCCTTCTCTGCCTCATTTCTAAAACCCTTCTATTGGGATCTGAGGCTAGGAATGCTAGTAGGAAAATCACCCATTCATCTTTCAAAACGTTAGTAATTTATTTTAAATTATGCAAGTAGTACAGTAGTGTATTTTTGTTAGGGATACATTTTTAAAAAGTAGAAATAACATTCTCTTTGATTCCCTGTCTTTAATCCCGTCCTCCCCTGAGTTAATCACTGACATTAGCTGAAGATGATCATTCTTCAGATCTTTTTTATTCCGTCATGTGTGGGTATAGATATAGAAATATACAGTTTTGTCTTGTGTGTGAATTTTTAAAAAATGCTTTCATACTGTGTGCAGCCTTCTGCATTTTCATTCACCTAACATTATACATTGGACCACTTTCTCTTTTGGTCCATGTAGATCTCCATCACTATATTAAATTGCTGTATAGTGTTTTATACTATTGGTACTGATAGTATCCATTGCCCATTGAGGGGCACTAAGGTTGTTACAAAGTTTCACATTGTAAATATTCTGCAGTGAGGATCTTTGTGGGTGTCTCCTTAGTGTTCATGGAAGTGTTTCTCTAGCTCTGGCAGTGACCAAGAAGGAGAAATGCTAGGTTGAAAGAAATGTGTGCTTTTCAATTTAATAGCTGGTACAAAATTGTCCTCCGGAAAGGCTGTGCCAGTTTATTTTCCCACCCACAGGGTATCTGCTTTCCCATATCCCCCCTACACTTGATATAACCATTAGTTTAATTGTTTTCAATCTTCCAAGAAGAAAATATCATCTCGTTCTTCTGTTGTTCTGATTAACAGAGAGTTGGAGTGTCTTTCTCTATGTTTGTTAGCCAGAAAACAGGCACCTTTTAACTCTGTGAAGGAGCCAGTGTAACATCACTGACAAAGGCTCGGAAGATGGAATTGGAGGGGCCAGACAGGAGTGAGCAGAAGGCAGATAGATAGTTTCTGAAGGAAGATTATAAATCAAGATGAAATGCAAGGGTGGCCTCATGTTGAAGCCTTGGCATGCATTAACTCGCATGGTGGGAGGATGGGAAACCTGGATGTTGATGAGGAGGTGCCAAGGATCCACACCTTCTGTCCCTGGGATGGGTACGGGTGGGGGCCTATGTTCTGGCAGAAGAGAAGGTAGCAACTAGAAAAGTGATCAAGGATGGGCAATGAGTTTTCAAAATGTTGTCATTTATTCCATTTGAATCTTGGACTATTTTACTCTGAATTGCAAGAGAACAAGAGGTCATCTGAGGTTTGAGCCCCTTCTAGAAAATCTGTGATAGTTTCATTTCACTCCTCCTTGATAAATCCTGGGAGAGAGAACACTGGTGGTCATACCTACAGGTGGCGCTGCTGCAGAGGAGCTGGTTATAGGAAGGGCTGTCAGTCCCTGTGTAACATCTACTCACTGTGGAAGAAGCCAGGGTTTATTGAGCACATACGTGTGCTGGCGTGGGGTCAGCTGTTCTCATGGGCCACGTCATTCAGTCCCTCTTGGCAGATGCTCCAGTCTCTGTTTGACATAGCTTTCTCAAGGACACACAGCTCTCGAGTGCCAAATCCAGGAAGTCAAGCTTTGATTCCATGCTCTTAGGTATTCCTTTTTTTTTTTAAAGGATTCTTCTCTTTTTTTTTTTTCAAATTTATTTATTATTTTTTATTATTGGCTGCGTTGTCTTCGTTGCTGTGTGTGGGCTTTCTGTGGAGAGTGGGAGCTACTCTTCACTGCAGTGTATGTGCTTCTTATAGCTTCTCTTGTTGTGGAGCTTGGGCTCTCAGCACTCGGGCTTCAGTAGTTGTGGCACACGGGCTCAGTAGTTGTGGCTTGTGGACTTTAGAGTGCAGGCACATTAGTTGTGGCTCACAGGCTTAGTTCCTCTACAGCATGTGGCATCTTCCCAGACCAGGGCTCGAACCCGTGTGCCCTGCATTGGCAGATGGATTCTCAACCACTGCTCCACCAGGCAATCCTGCTTTTAGGTATTCTTTTATTTTTGCCTTACCTTCCAGTCTGAAATAAAAGGTCATGTTCTTGTCATTTACCATTCTTTTTTTCCCATTGGTTTCTGTAATGAAACATTTATAAAACATACTGAGGATTTAACTAGTTGTTAGGTCCTGTATAAGGGTTTTTACTTGAATTGTTTTATTTAAATCTCACAATGACCTTCTAGCCAGGTACAGATGTTATCCCCATTTTACAGATAAAGAAATGGAGGTTCAGAGAGTTTATTAGAGAAGCTAACACCTACTGAGGTCTGTCTTTGTTTCAAACTATGCATTTTACATGCATAAGCTCATTTGACTTTGTGCAAAATCCTATGAGATAGATACTACTCTACTGGTAGATGACAGACCTGGATCTAACCCTTGTCTGCTCAACTCTGGTGCCATTGTAACATCACGCTATGCTGCCCTTGCCCCATCTACCCTCTGGAATCACTTATAGAATCAGACTACTTCTTCATGCACATAAAAATGCTTTCAACCCATTTCAGAGAGCCCGCATGCCTCTGTAGGCTTTTCTTGCCTTGGCTAAATATTCCCAATTCCTTCCTCATTTCTTCATGTAATTTTTGGATGGCAAGGCTTCCATGGTTAAGGGCTGCTTTAAATTTTTCAAGTGGATCTTGCTACAATTATTATTCCCTAAAATTAGCATCACCTAGAGTGGCAATTCTTTACCTTCTCTCTTTGGCTGCCTGGAATATAGTTCAGAGATGTGGAGTGATTTGTGCAAGATCACACAGCAATGCAGAGAAAGAGCTGGGACTCACACCCAGGTTTCAGGGATATGATTAAAACATGTCTATGGACTCCTAGATGGAGTTGTCTGTGAATGAACTGGTGCAGGGCAAGAACCCCCCTCAAATTATACATACACACATATATATAAAATTGTATAATTGTATAATTGTGTATGTATTTGTGCACATGCATTTTTCTTGGGAAAAAATATAGAACTTTTATTACATTTTCCGAGAATTCTGCAAAGCCCCAAATGATTAGGAACCATAATTCAGATACAAACAATGACAACAATGATAAAAACCCTTATAGGTTTCTTCCCCCAGCTAAAGGCAGTCTGGTCAGGGAATATGAACTCTTCACCCTCTAGGTAGCTGGGAACTCAAATCATCCCCTCTAGCCTGAGGATTAACCTCATTTCTTGCTTGGCTGAAGGAATGTGTGAAATGGTCCCAAACTGCTCCCTGAAGACCCAGGGTCTTTCCTGGGTAGGGACTCTGAAGCCAGGGCGAGGAGAGCTGCATGACCATGTCATTTCCTAAATAAAATCAGGTGGCCCGGGATTAAATCCTCTTCTGATGATGCCTCAGCCCCGCTTTTCGTGCCTCAATAACATCCCCAATCCTTGTTTTCTAGTCCCTTCTCCTCACAGACGTCTGTGAGGGGGTTAGATGGGGGTTAAAAGGCATCATTTGGGGCGTGTGAAGGCTCAGAGTTATGTACAAGCTCCACCATGTTATGGTTTACTTTTTTCTTTTAGAATCTCAGGTTCTTGTTCAAGCCTTCTTTTTTCTTTGTCTTTAAAAATTTTTTTATATATTTATTTATTAATTTTCTCTTATTGGCTGTGTTGAGTCTTCATTGCTGAGCACAAGATTTCTGTAGTTGTGGAGAGCAGGGGCTACTCTTCCTTGCGGTATGCAGGCTTCCATTGTGGCAGCTTCTTTTGTTGTGGAGCATTGGCTCTAGATGCTCGGGCTTCAGTGGTTGCAAAGTATGGGCTCATTAGTTGTGGCTTGAGGGCTGTAGAGCACAGGCTCAGTAGTTGTGGTGCATGGGCTTAGTTGCTCCCCAGCATGTGGGATCTTCCTGGACCAGGGATCGAACCCATGTCCCCTGCATTGGCAGGCGGATTCTTAACCACTGTGCTACCAGGGAAGCCCTAGCCTTTTCTAAATCTCAGTTTTCTCCAAATGTACAATGGAGATAATAGTACGTGGTGCCTAGGGCTGTTAGGTGAGGAAACACATGAGAAAACACCTGCTCCATAATTACTGGCTAGTAAATGACAGTCCTCGTGACGGATTCTGATCCCCTCTCCTCCTGCATCTCTCCTGCTCTTCCTACTCACACACCTGCATTCTCTGGCCAGGCCGGCTGGGGAGTAAGAGGCCACATCCTCCAGCTCCAGCTGACTTGCTTCCTTCCAAGTACAGAGACATTTTCTGGTTTTATGATTTTTTTAACTGCTAATCACACCAGGGAAACAGCTGATGAGCGGCAAAATTGCAAACTTGGGGAAGTGACAAAAGCCTTTTAAAATGTCTCATGGTGGTCATTCTCGACTCATTGTTAGAATAAATCTGAGATTCTGAAAGCTTTTCACTGACTCCTTTGCACATGGCTCTGTGGAGCTCTCAGTTACAGGTTTTGTTCCTCTGGGTGGATGTCTTTAATCTTCTGATGCCTCTCAGTCATTTTGTCCCTCTCACATCACTCAATCTAGGGGGGCTCCACTCTATAATTTAGGCTCAGAAATCAAGTGTTGCTTGAAAAAGAGTCATGATCGAGTTTGCCATGCAAGGGCTTCCTGATTTGTATTACTTATTTGATAAGACCTCTCCACTTATATATCTCCTGCTCCATTGCTTTTGTCTGTTTGAAGCTGTTTTGTCTGCAAACATCATCTGAAGAAGCCCTACCCAGAGTGTCAAGTCTTCACCTCCACTCTGTGGCTGCCTAGAAATGGAGCTCAGAGATGTGGAGTGACGTTCCTGAGATCACACAGCGAGGTGGAGGGAGAGCTGAGACCCTTACCCGGGTTTCAGAGGTTTTAAATTTGGACTCATGAACTCCCGGGTAGCTTGTTGTCAGTGGAAAACTGATGGGAAATTGAGGCCCAGCAAGGGCCAGAGAGTTGAGAGAGGACTTGCAGTGGTAGGTAGGGAGGTTGCTGGACCAGAGGCCAGTTCTCCTGATCCCACGAACAGTTAAGCTTTGTCCCAGGTCTGGCAGCCACCGTCTCTCAAGAGAGCTTCCTTGTGGGCAGGTTTTCCTGTTTGCTCCTCAAGGATTAGGATCCACTTTTCTCAGCCCTCAGGGGGGTCATGATGCTCCCCGGCAGCCTGCAGGCCCAGCTGTACAGTAATGTCAGATTTAATGCACCCGAACATGCGTGAGGACTTGGCTGGGGAAAATGAACCCAGGAAAACTGGGAAGAAATGCCCATTGCTCTGGTAACAGTCAAGTCACATGTTCCTTTCTTTGAGCTTCTTACAGTAGCTTTCTCTGGGTCCCAAGGTTGGCTGGTGGGGGTGTGGGGATGGGGCGCTTTTAGGGCTGTTTGTTCTCTAACTGTATATCTTTCTGTTTTACAAAATCAGCCCAAGCATCATGGTCCAGAGCAAGCTGGCCTCTCCATGGAATCAAGGGATTCTGCGGGGGAAAAGTGGTTGGAGATGCGATTTTATATCTTTATCTTGGAGTTTGGTTTAGATACATGGAAATCGGTCACATGATATTTGGTAAAGGCCTGGCCTTTCAAATCTGTCACTCATTAAACATGGCTTACCTAGTTGCTTCTCTGTGCAGGGCCCAGAACATATAAAAATGAGCAAGTCTTGACCCCTGTTCTTAAAGGGGTGGGATAGACAGGCTTGTGTAGAGCAAACAATCATCAGTGGGCTTTGTCTGGGGACAGAAGTATGAAAAGGTGCCCTGGGGGCCCAAAGAAGGGAGAGAAGATTCTAACTTGGAAAGGAGGGCCAGGATGGTTTCACTCAATGATCTTTGAGTTGGTTCTTCATGGCTGAGAACATTTCATTGAGCAGAGAAGGGTGAACAGGCAGGGAGAACTGCATGGGCACAAAGAGGGGGACCTATAAGAGCATGAAATCTTTGGTGATGGTTTAAGAGTCTAGTTTAATGTAATGGAGACAGGAAGCTAGGAGTGGCCTAGGTTCCTAAAGGACTTGATTGATGGGCTGAAGAATTTAGATTTCATTCCAGGGTTCTAAGGAGCCATTCATGTGTTTGGAGTAGGGAATGACCTTTTCAGCTGTGTTTTAGGAAAAATTGCTCTGGCAAGAATGTGGAAGATGTATTTGAGGGGAGTGAACCTGGGGGCGGAGAGGCTTCCCAGGAGGCTCCTGCAGTGATTCAGGCAGGAGATGAGTGTCTCGACTAGAATGGTGGCAGCAGGAACAGCAGAGAAGGGCCAGAGTCAGAGCCATTTAGGACTTTGAGAGGACTTGGCAACTGAGGAAGAAGGAAGGATGACTGATTCTCTGTACTTGGGAGATTAGCTCGATGTGATGGGCTCACTGGTAAAGGAACCCCAAGAGAAAAGTGAATTTATGTGGGTGATCTTGAGTTTGAAGTGCCCTGGGAAATGTCTAACAGGCAGTTGGAAATGCGGGGCCTTATGGATGCTGGTAGGGATTAGGTGTCTGATGATCAGCACCTCCCTCTGATCAAATAATCATTACTGTGAAGATTCACAGCAGAAGTGCTGAGTAGGGACTTGCCACTGTACCAAAACTCTCATATGTATTACCTCATAAGGGAGAGTTCAGGGCTATCTATGTGATTTTGTGAGTCATTGTAATAAATGACAGCTATTGAATGCTTATTATAGGACAGTGCTGGACTCCAACTTCCCGTGCATTATCTCATTGTGAGACGTACTGTCCAGATCTGTGAGGAAGATTCTATTACTGCATTCAATTATAAAGGAGAAGAAGCTGAGTTTGCAGAGGTGAAGACATTTGCCAGAGTTGGAAAAGTGACGTTTCAATTGAACCACCCTCATTGTACTGAGACCTGAAATCATTTTTCCATAGTGCTGTGATGGTCCCAGATGTAGCATATAGAGTCAAAAAATCCCCTGTATGACATGTAGGAGGAATTAAGGATGGGAGATTCAAAGAATGAACATGAAGGTGGTCTTCTCCCCTCCGCTCTCTTCCTTTGATTATATTAAGGTCACCTACTAAGCACTTGGGCAGCAGCACCCTCGCCTGCCTGCTTGTGAGCCTCACAGGCGTCCTAGTCTGATAAATCACTTCTTATCTCTCACTTCGCCTCTGGCTGAATCCTTTCTGAGCTGAGACAGAAAGGACTGGAGCTCCTCCGAGCCCTTGAAACGCCACCTATCCCACCTATCGGTATTGGTTCTGATACCATCTTGTTGGGGCAACACCAACCAGTGTGCTTTGTCTTTCCTTCAGGCAGATACCGTCATGCATCCTTGGGTCGCCATCCTGGGCCTCATACTCCTTCTGACAGGTAAGTGAATAGGCGGGCTGTGCCTGGAAGTCTTGAGGATGGAGAGTGTAGGGATGTGCAGATGTGGTGGGGGAGGGGAAATGTGCTTGGGCTTTGCTGGAAGGTAATGGGGTCAAGTAGTGAGCAAAGAACCAGGCTGAAACCTTAAGCCAGAGAAATCGTGTAACTGCTAAGAATTAGAAACTCTGTGGGCAGGTGAACAAGGCCCGATGCTGTGCAGTGTGGCGCATGCTGCCATTTGTGTTGAAACCAGGAGTAGGGGTGGGTGGGCGGTCGTGTCTGCATGAAGCAGTCAAGTGTATGTGGGAAGCAGTAGCAGTGTTATCATGGCCTGGATGGGCAGGGAGGAAGTGGGGATAGGGTGGGGAGGAGACAAGCCCTTTATTGCACCATTTTGTGCCTTTTGATTTTTTTAACCATGTGCAGCTATTTCTTTTAAAAATAAAATATTTTAACTTCTCTGACAGTCCAGTGGTTAAGACTCCACCCTTCCATAGGGGATGTGGGTTCACTTCCTGGTCAGGGAACTAAGACTGCCCCCAACCTGCTGAGCAGCGTGGCCAAAAATGTTTAAAAAAAAATAAACAAAATATCTTAATTCAAAACATTCTGTGAGATAGGGGAAAGTTTTAGGAATAGACATATCCTAAATTTTAAAAACAATCTCTAGAATTGGGAATATGAGGAAATGTACATTTTAAAATTATACTTCTATAACTTAAATTTTTATAATTAGCATGTATTGCCTTTGTAATCTAAAAATGATGTTAAACAAACAAATATTATCAGAATTCCAGTGAAAAAATAGACTCATTTTATGTAACAATGAGTGTCTTATTCCCAGAGCATTTCCCAAACTCACAGCCCAGTCCTAACTATGATTATTTGTTGAATCTCAGATTTCTTTTAAGGACCACCCAGACTGCATTTGGCAATGCAGGGTATTTTAAGTTACGGGAACAAGAGAGAGTTTTCCTACCTTTTTGTTTTTATGAGGCAAAATTTAGTGTTTGATTGAATACTCTCCAATGTTTTGGTTTCACCTGGGTAAGTGGACCTTGCTCCATCGCAAGGCTGTCATCAACTCATGAGAAGGGATCCCTGCTTGAATTTTCTGGATTGATCCTAAAGCCCATGATAAGCCTTAGTTCCTCCTGAAAGTATTATAAACCCATTTTTCTAAGAACTGATTACTAAAGGGTTTACTAGGCTTCTCTGCCTTCTAGCCAATGATGCTTTAAGTAAAACATTATCTCTGCTTTTTTTTTTAAATAAGAGAGGGGTTGTGAGGTGACTATTTGCAATAGCTGTTTAAAAAAATGCAATAAGAATTGAAAATCACAACTTTAAATGCAGTAGAGTTTTTTAAACAGATTTCAACTGAGAGTGATTGAATCTAGGGGAGAGGAAAAGCCACATGTATGCATTACCTATTTAATAAGGAGATACCTGTGAAACACAGGATGAAATACACACATACTCATGCATTACTGGAGTGTCAATTGTTTCAAACCTTTTGGAAAGAAATTTTGTCACATTCACCAAGAGACTGAACATATTTCTGCCCTTTAGCCTGATGCTTTCTCTCTTCGATATTTATCTTATTAGGAGGTAACCGTGAATACAGAAAAACGTTTATATGATTTTTTATCTATAAATATATCTTGTAAACAGTAATGCTGCTAAAAAATTTGATATCATAGGAAAATGCTTATAGTGAATTAAAAAAAACTCAAAATATAGTCAGATGACTACAAACCAAATAAACAGTATAAAGAAAAAAATGAAAATGAAGTTAAAATATTGAGACCTCATGCTTTTGTTTGTTTTTATTTACAGAGGGTGCAACGTCTTACCCACAAGTGACTGGAGTGGTGGGTCAGTCTGTCAGGCTACCCTGCACCTATGGTGGAGAAGTCGCGAGCACATGCTGGGGCCGAGGGGCATGTCCTTGGCTTCGCTGCGGAAGTGACATTATCTGGACTGATGGATACAGGGTCACCACTCGGAAGGACAAACGTTATAAGCTAAATGGAAATATTGGTGGAAGGGATGTGTCTTTGACCATAGAGAATGCAGCCCTCTCTGACAGTGGCTTGTATTGTTGCCGTATTGAGAAGCGAGGGTGGTTTAATGATGTAAAAATCACCCTAGACTTAAAAATAATACCAGGTGAGCTTGTCTTCTTACTTCCTTTGATCACTTCCTGTGAGTTCCCAGAGATAAGAATTTTCTGTTTGATATTAACATTCTTTTCCTTTAATAGGGAAAGAGGAGGTTCCTGTAATCTTGTTTTCTAATAATTCTTGGGATAGAATAACTTCTATTTGTGTAGAATAAAGTGTTAAGACAAACCTTGATTCAAGGCCATAGGCTAGAGGATCTTCCAAGTCAGCAAACTATCTCCTAAAGCAGTGCTTCAAAAGCTAGTTGGTTCATGAAAAGGCTTTCACTCTTCCACAGTGAAATATAGTGAACATTTTTATGGAGCTGAATTTATTCCACTTGAAGAACTGCCCTCTTCTCTGAGATTGTGTCTTAGGAAGGTTTTAAAATGAAGACTTACAGAGAATTTCATACATGTAAAATAGGTAATATAAGGTACTGTCGAGTAGATGTATCATTTGGCTTTAACAATTGTCAACTCAGTCTTATTGCATATGCATTGTATAAGCCTATATGGTTTCATTCCCTCCCTGTGCCTTGTTTTGGACTTTTTCAAGCACATTTCATACCATATCACTAAATTGCCTGCTGAAAAATTAAATGTCCTTATTACAGTATGAAAACATTTGCATCTCAATAATTGTTCACTTGTGACTTTTCAGAATTTCATGAAATCCAAAAATCTGGGACGTTTACATTTTTCCATCTTGCTGTAGACATCCTCATTTTTCTTACTATTTGATAAAAGTAGGTTCTTAAGGATTTCCTGGTTTCTGGTGCTCTTTCCTAATGGATCTTCTCTCTATAGTCTTCTATTGACCACAGAATCCAATACCTATGTCCTTCATGAGCTATGTCTCTTTTTTAATTTAAATGAACTTGATATTGCAATCTCTCAACTTTTGTACTTGGCTTGTGTCCTTTATGAAGGCAAGTAAAATAAGGTCAATTCCTACTTGCTGAAAATAGCTGACTCTGGGGAAGCTATATCAAGGAGGAAGTTTACGGAAGCCAAAAGAGGCTGACACTATAGACACATGTGAGGAGGCAGCGTGTGGAGAGGAGACTGTTTTTGCAGTTGTGAAATTATATGATTGGTCTGGCTGAATATTTTTTAAAAAATGATATAGAAAGAATTAGTAGGGGACTTTTATAGTGCTCAGAAATTCTTTAACAGGTGAATATTTACAAAGCCACTGCTCTACCCAATGGGAAATGGGTCCATAACCGAGCCAAAGTGACTCTCTGCCCCCAATCCAATTCTTTGCTTAAGTTTTCTTGCACTTTTCAAAGAATGAGCTTACTTTTCAACCTTCTGTTAGGGCTCTTCCTCAGCAGCTCCTTCTACCCTTAGTTTCCTAGCTTCTTCCTCACGAAATATTTACCACTGAGGAAGACTCCTTAAATAAGACGATTAGGTTTCCTCCTTGTCATAGTCCTTTGGTCAGACTTTTTGCTTGCTTCCTTTTTCCTCTAGATTTGATTTCAAACTGAAGGGAGGGGATTGAATAGCACTCCTTAGAAACCTCAGAGGACACTGTTAGACCAGGGTCAGCAAACTGTAGCCCCAGGACCAGACCAGATTATAAAACAGGCTCACCAACATGTTTATGAATAAAGTTTTATTGGAACACAGTCACAGCGATTCATTTGTATACTGTCTATGGCTGTTTTCACACTGACAGAGTTGAGCAATTGCCAGTGGATCACAGGATCTCCAAAGCCTAAAATATTTACTAATGCCTTGTACATAACAGGCACTCACAAATATTTGTTGAGAAAAAGTTTTTCTTCTTTAAGGAAAAAATTAGCTGGTTTTTAAATTATATTGACTTGAATCCCTCAAAAGCATTTTTACACCATTTGTCCCCTATTCAGTAGATTTGAGGTTCTAATGTGTAGTTAGTAGAGCTGAAATTTAAGAATACTTCTTGTGGGCAAAGAAGATGCCTGGTGAGAAAAAAGTACACATTCTTGATTCAATTCTACAATTTCTATTTTTGTGCCAGGCACTGTGTTTTGGGTTCATCGTAGTTTCAATTCTTTCTCTGGGTAGCTCTGAGGACTTCAGTAAGTGGTTTGGAGTCCTATTCCACTTCTGACTCTGGCAAGATTCAAAGTTAGTACCTGTTGTTGTTGTTGTTTAGGTGGAAAGGAAGCTTAAAAGGTCTAGTCTATGTTCTAACCAAATGCATAAGGCATCTGTGTTATTCAGCGTATGTTAATGGTGTGAATTAATATGCATTTAGGATGCAGGTCTGTTGGGAGGGTACCCCTAGGACAAGTACTTTAATACAAATCCCAGGTGTCATTTTGTTATCTGCAAACCTCCCCAAATACAGTCCTTTCAGTGCAGCTGTTTTGTTGTTGTGAACATGTCTCCACTCCCTCCTCAGGCCCAGATTTTAGGTGACCAATGATGAGAACTCTGAGTTCATGGGAGATAAACGCTCAGTTCTGCCTGGGGACAGGCTCATTGCTTGTGTTGGTGCACAGGCCCAGCACATGACTCTGGTTTCCTTCTGCTTGATGAATCCCTGCTTTCCTGTTGATTTCTAGCTCCACCTACAACAACCACCACCACCACCACTACTACAACAACAACGACGACCACTACTCCAACAACCACCACCACTACTCCAACAACGACCACCACTACTCCAACAACGACCACCACCACTACTCCAACAACGACCACCACTACTCCAACAACGACCACCACCACTACTCCAACAACGACCACCACCACTACTTCAACAACCACCACCACTACTCCAACAACGACCACCACCGCTACTCCAACAACGGCCACCACCACTACTCCAACAAAGACCACCACTACTCCAACAACGACCACCACCACTACTCCAACAACGACCACCACCACTACTTCAACAACCACCACCACTACTCCAACAACAACCACCACCACTACTCCAACAACAACCACCACCACTACTTCAACAACTACCACCACTACTCCAACAATGACCACCACTACTCCAGCAACGACCACCACTACCAATACTCCAGCAAGGACGACCACCACTACTCCAACAACAACCACCACCGCTACTCCAACAACGACCACCACTACTCCAACAAGGACCACCACTACTCCAACAACAACCACCACCACTACTCCAACAATGACCACCACCACTACTTCAACAACCACCACCACTACTCCAACAAAAACGACGACCACTACTCCAACAATGACCACCACCACTACTCCAACAACGACGACCACTACTCCAACAACGACCACCACTACTCCAACAACGACCACCACTACTCCAACAACGACCACCACCACTACTCCAACAACGACCACCACCACTACTTCAACAACCACCACCACTACTCCAACAACGACCACCACCACTACTCCAACAACGACCACCACTACTCCAGCAACGACCACCACTACCAATACTCCAGCAAGGACGACCACCACTACTCCAACAACAGCCACCACTGCTACTCCAGCAACGAACACCACCGTTACTCCAACAACAACCACCACTACTCCAGCAACGACCACCACTACCAATACTCCAGCAAGGATGACCACCACTACTCCAGCAACAACCACTGCTCCAAGAACAATGACCACCACTACTCCAACAACCATTTCTACTCCAGCAACAACGAACACTAGCCCAGCAACAACCACCACCACTATTCCAGGAACAATGACCACCACTCCAACAACAACAATGGTTACCACTGCTCCAATGACAACTAGGGCCTCTACCTCTGTTCTTCCAATGCCATCACCCAAAAAGAACCTCCAGCCAGGTAAACAAATGTGCTTTTTATCAGATTCTCAAAGGAATTCATTAATAGCAAAAAAAAGCCAGACCACTGATCTTGGACATCTAAGGAGGATGGTGTGGATTTGGCCCAGTTGAACACAGATTTATGAGTTAAAATTAGGGAATGCCAGAATAGAGTCAGGTAAATGATATTCTGTCCTTACAAGGAACTCTGAGTAGAGATCATTTAATCCATTCTGAAACCTAACCCAACACTTTAGGATAAGATTTCAGTGAAGTTAATGTTTACTTTGTTTCCTGTGTCAGGAACCATGCTAACTGCTTTACAATTAGTAAGTCACTTAATTCTTATGACAACTCTACACATTGTAGGTGTGATTCAGTCCTATTTTGTATTCATGAGGACTGAGGCACAGAGTGGAAGTTCAATGTTGACAGTCATACAATTAGAAAATGGTTGGGTCTAGATTGTCCCCATTAATTTGAATCTTGGGTCTTTGCTGCCTTCTGTTATGAACATTGAGCCTATGTTCAGATGAATTTGTCCAGATCTGACATCCTCACTGGAAAAGGCTTCATATAATTACCCTGTCTTTTCAAGCTGTCAATGACTTACACAGTTTTGCTTCTAGCATCCTTTAATTTATTTATGTAGCAGAGAAATACTATTTATACAGATGACAAAGTAAACATTAGATTTAAGGGCTTATGGGATTTAGAATACACTCATTTGTTTTTTCAATTCAGGGTACATAGTTCATACTTCAAGTTTCTATTAGATAAAAATTTAGGTCAATACAAATGGAGAATAATTTGACTTATAGGTGGGGAAATAGCCTGCCATTCTGAGGACACGTTTAGGTTCAAACCTTCTATTTTTAGGCCTAAAAAGATAAGTTTTTAGTGGAGATTCTCAAAGCCTCCACAACCCTTTGGCACCTTGAAGTGGCTCTGGGTCCTGAGGACTAACAGAAATGTCACAACCTCTTAGCCAAAAAGTCTGATGGAACATAGTGGTTTCCCTTCACTCCTGCTGAACCATATATGAGTATATATTCAAGTAGGAGGGATCTGAAAGATTGGACTTTGAATTGAGATTGGAAGAGAGGTCTTTAGGTTAAAACTAGGATTTTAGGGCCATAAAAGGTTGTAAGAAAAATAATTTTGTTCCAGGCAGTGAACACATTAGAGCATCTGTTGACTTTCTCAATATTGATTTAGCTTCTTCATATTTTGTGCCTGCAGAGGTAGATGGCTTAGTGCTCCTGGTTTGGTGAACATGTGTAAGTTATGGCCTTTGTTTAAAGCAAAGGGTCAGAAGGAATGTGTTGGTTTCTGTGTCCATATATCCTCCTGGGGTATAGTATTAGTTGAGTCTCATACGTATCCTGATAGTTTCCAAAGAAGTTTGAGTTTACAGTTGAACTTTGCAGTATAGAAAGGAAGTTAACATTTGAGCAGATCCATTGCAGTGATATTTATCTTTACTTTCATTTCCATTCTGTTCTCTGTGCCCCTGTCCATGCTAGTTTCCTAAAATATTTGTGTACTAGTTGGATGTAAATTTGTAGGAGCAAGGGAGAAAAGAAAGATGCCCACAAAAACCAAAGTAGGGAAAGAACTTAAGCACAAGAGGTCTTTTGCAGAGATTTAAGTTGAATGAAGACTCTGATCATCTGACTTGTTCTTAGTTTCTAAAGAGAGCCATATCTTGTAACAAATTTGAGCATTAGAGGAAAGCAAAAACAACAACAACAACAAAAACAAACCGACCACCACCAATGTCAAAAAAAACCCCCCAAAAACCAAGAAACAAGAAAACCAACCAACAAAACAAAAAACCACAAAAAACAAAAGATAGCTCAAAACAAGAGAAAAGAAGACCATGGTGGGGGAGTGGAAAGAGAGAGACCAATGAAAGGCAATAAAGAAAGCCAGGTTTGGAAACTTGTCCAGCCAGCACCAAAACTTACTCTAAAATTCTGTGGTGCCCTAAGAGGAAGGGATTATGAGGATTTTATTAAGAGGTAAGTGGTCAGCTCTGCAGGTAAAGTAAGATGCCTGATAGAAAATAAAGGCGAGGTTTCAAGAAAGGAAAAGGAAACATAACTCTGAGAATTCTTAGTGAAGCTTTTTGGTGAGAAATGGAAGGTGAGTCAGATAACACAGGAAAGCAGTCTTACAAAAGGAGTGACCAGAACACAACTGCAGAAAGAACCAGGGTACCAGGAACATTGCTTTGAGGCTCATTACCAAGACTCAGACATTGGACAGTACTGTCACCTTGAAGGGACCTCAAGGAACTAAGTATCCTCAATGTGTTTTCTATGCTGGTCAATGTGTGCGTCTCCCTGGAAAGCTGTGTGGATGGATCATTAGGAACTTGAATAAGGTCAGGAAATCCAGGTTGGGGTTTTTGTGAAGTGGGGAGGGTAGATTAGTGCCAGCTCCATGGTTGTGCTCCACAAAAGTGAAATGTCATTGGTATGAATGAAAGTTTCATTGGGCGTCCTACATAAGATGCACTGTTGTAGGCTTTAGGGGGATCCTAGGAGTATAAAAAGTGAAATAATTTTGTCTATTGATAAGCTCTCCAGGTCATTATCTAGATCAGATTTATTCATGACAATGAAATACCTATATGGCAGTGTGATGCCTCAAGGCCATCCTTGAATATTTCTCTAAGAAAGAGTTGAAGGGTAATTCCTGATTTTAGTGTTGTTTTTTATTTTTCTTGGGATAGAAATTTTCCTCCAGAAATTGAACACCATTCTTCCATTCTTGTCATTCCAGTAGCTTCTTTATCTTCTCCAACCCAGACAACAGAAACCCAGCCTACCACCCCACGTGAAAGAAATATGACGGGCTCACCAACGCACTCTTGCTCAACAGGTAACTTCAGTTTCTTTCCTGAACACCTGGGAGCTTTCCAATTTTGATTAACGTGGGCACATTGTTAAGAGCACACATTCTGGAATAAGACAGATCTGATTTGAGTGCCAACAAGGGCTACTCCAATAGGCTATGTGACTTGAACAAATGCCTTACCCCCTCTGAATCTGTTTTTATCTTTTGTAAAATGGGTGGAAAGTTACTGATCTTGTAGAATTCCTGCAAGGATCACATGAGATAAAGATCTTGGGACACAGGTAAACATTAAGTGATTGATAGAGGGGCAACTCTGACTATTACTTAGAAGGTCCAAAATACAATACGTACACCTGAGTGGCATAGGTAGCTTGTGTGATTTGGGAACATCCACATGCATATCAGTATTTTTCTAAATGAAAGGAAGCAGCCTTGACTTTAAACTTATTACCAGGCTTACTCCCTTGGGTCAGAGCCTTAAAACAATGAAATCCAAACTAAGCTGGTCCAGACCAAACTGGTCACCTGTGTTTATGCTTCCTCTAAGCCCCAGAGCCTACACAGAGCCAGGAGGATCCCCTGCTGCCCTGTCAAGCTTTCTGTCACACGGACACATTGAGATGGGTTGAGGGCACCGACACCAGCACCAAAGAGGCGTGCCCCACTGAGATTCTGCTATTGTCCTCACCCCCTCCCCACCAAAGTCTTCCCCATTCTCCCCAATTTGGGCAGGTCCATATTCTTTTGAGATGTCAGACTGACCTGTCTTTCCTGTAATGGGGAAAGGTGCTGCTGCATCCTGTCACCTTTCCCAGCTAACTCTGTTCCCCAGGGTGGTAAATCTGGGGAGTGCCACACGCGGAACCCCTGTGTAATGCAGGGCTGGCTTGTGTGTCCTTGTGCCTGTGATGCAGCCAAGCAAGGTCGAGCTTTGCAAGACTCCTTGAGTGTATGACTCATCGTGCTCAGGAGCTGCCAATCTGTAGCGAACCCCCAGTAAGGCCTACGTTTTGCCAGTCATTCCTGGAAGCTGGTTAATTTACAATGGACCTGCAGTGAGACTCAGAGAGGGACCAGTTCCATTGGGATTAGCTGATGGTGACATTTGGTTTTGAAAATGGAATATTTAGTGTGAACTGTTTCTGGGCACAAAAACAAAGTGAAAGTAGATAAAAATACAAGGTAACAGCAGTAGGAGCAGCCGCGCCCCACACTTTTAGGCTGTGAGGAGTAGAAAGTATGAGCGTGGAATCGTTCTCAAAGATATGTCCCTAAAACCTGGTCCAGGTAGAGCTTTCCAGAGTGGAACAGACATTGGAGCAGCTGTGTCCCCAGGACTTCCCTGCCTGCTGCCGTCTTGGCAGTGTCTCTGAGGCTCATCCTTACTGTGCCTGAGTCAGACTTCAGTGGGCTAAAGCCTCACAAAGCAATGAAGGTTTGCCTGGAGGAAGTTCGGTCAGCATATGGCCCACCACCCACCTTTTCACAGAGGGATGTGCCAGCAAACGGTCTCACATTATCTCATTTAAATCTTTGAGGGCAGACGTTATTTATTGCCATTGCCAGACTGGGGATACCCTTTAGTTCTGCTTTGGAGACAGACAGCTTCCAACTCAACTGCCAGTTACTAGCTGCGTGCCCATGGGCAAGGTGTTGCATTCCTCACTGCATGTCTGTGAGGAATGAAGGAAGTGCTATTTGGTACATCCATTGTACCGTGTCCCTTCCCCCATTGCTCCTTTCATTATATTATACCATAATAGTAATAGCTGATATTTGTCTAATATGGTGTTAAGTGCTTACATGCATCATCTAATGTGACAAATTTATAAGACAGATGGGTGCTATCAACAGCTTGCAGTTCAAGGTTACCCCAGCTCAAAATATAAATACATACATATGCATACATACGTACATAAATGTCTGTGCAGAGGACCTTGATCAAGGTCACATTGTTAAGGGACCTTGTCAGCCTTGAAGTTAAGTTTTATCTGACTCAAATCGGTGCTGTCTTTACAATATCACCCATTCTATACCTGAAGGACTTATTTAAGGTTATAGCACAAGCCATAAACAGAGCCTAGATTGTAGATGTTGTCTTTGGCTGTCTAAGAAGTACTGTCAGAATGAATAAAATGTCAACACAGTAATGTAAAGTGTAAAAACTTGGGGGGGGTGGTTAGATATTGTTAGTCCAGTTTCATTGCCTCTGAGATTCTATAGCTTTGTCAGCAGTTGGGGAATTTCCAAGACCTGTAGTATTTTCATTGGATTGGAATGTAATGTGTTTGATGGTTATGAGCTGCGGCTCTTGTCCTTTACTAGAGTTGGAAACTTATTAACCATTTCAGATCTTTTTCCTCACTTAAAAAATGGGAATAAGGAAATTGGTATAAGGATGTAAAGTGCTTAGAATATGACAGATACTCAGTAAAGAGAGATCCTGTATTTGACCTATAGTTGCTTAGGAGGGCCAACAGTGTATGTTCTGTATGACAAAAGAGGTATTTCAAAACACTATTAAAATTTGGACATTCAAAACTTTAAGGCATAATATCCTTTTATATTGGGGTTTTAGGTAGTGTAAGATACATTGGCCTTGGGGCTGACGTAGCATATTTTCTAAAGCACTTTCAGATCAATGTCTAGGCACACTGGCATATAATGTAGGAGTTAGATGCCGCTGTTTGAGGTGTCTTAGTACATTTCATTCACATTTTGAGTGTAAAAGCAATGTAATGTCCATTTTGAACAGGGTGGTTCTGCTCTTTGGATGTGCAATGGCCTCTGAACACTCATTGGCAGTTTCTTAGCTGTCATGAAAATATTGATTACCCACCTTTAAGTGGTAATTTTTAAGCTAGTTCTAAGAATGGGCCACTGTAACTCTTCTAAAATTATACGTATTCTTTCTGTGAACATATATTTTTTTTCCATAGAGAAGGAAAAAGGGGTTCATTCTCGAAGGGTCCATGACAAAATGGTCTAAGAGGCCCAATCTTACAGATGAAATTAATAAATGTTAGTAACTTGGATGCCTTGCATGCCTACAGCATTTGGCCATATGATTATTCAACTTTTCATTCATTACCAGAAGGCAATGTGAATATATTTGGTATTTCCAGTGAAAATTCAATATTTTTAGTGATTCTAATTAATTTTCCTGCTTGTTGAGCAGATGGGAATGGCACTGTGACACAGTCTCCAGATACCCTTTGGCGTAACAATCAAACCGTAAGCATATTCCTTCCTACTTTCTTACCTAAATTCACTTGTATGTTTCCCTGGAAGCAAGTTACATTTAGAGATTATTATTGTAAGTCTAATCCACAGATTGATTCTTTCTATTTAAAAAATAAAGGAAGAAAAGAATTTGACTCTTAACTAGGGATGCTTTAATTAATTCAAAAAGTTTATATAGATACACTAGTTGGTTAGAAATACCTGAAAAGTGATATTTTACTCTACACACACACACATACACTCACACACTCACACACACACACTATAGACTTTCTCCTGGCCAGAAAATTAGAAAAAAGAGTGAATTAATTCAAGGATAGCGAGTTAACATTACACACCAAGGAAGACTTCAGTCATCAGTAGGGAAATAACATGCTTGGAATTGATGTGGTGCAATAGGGGTTGTCCCAACCAAAAATATTACCTAAATGAAAGTGTGCTTGCTTAAACACAGCCCCCAATATCCTTTTCCTACCCAATTGTCCTCCTATATAGAATTTTTGAGGTGGCTGCTGAGTCTTTCTATACATAAACCTCCCCGTATGATGACTTATGAAGGTCCCAGAGTCTTGAACACGCTGTGATTCTGCAGGATGTGCTCACACTTCCTCCACAGTTAGCTTGAGAAAAACCTCAGGGGCTCTGGTCTCATGATGTGCATCAGAGCCTCATCCTCGTGAGGAAGTTAGAAGAGTGTATCAATAGGACCTTTTCTTTCAGCTCCCTCGGGTGAAACAACTTTCCTTTTACCATGTGCAAATAATCCTTAGAAGCAACAAACATAAGGAGATTCAGGTATGAGAGCAGTGCTGATGGCAAGTGGTGAGAAATTGCAGCATGGCCACGGTAATAGAAATTCAAACGCAGGCAAAGTGAGGTTATTTAGTGTGAGGTCAGGGGGCCTGTGTTGCACACCTTAGTGACCATGAGAACACCACTACACAGGGACGATATTGAAGATTTATCAGCTCTCATGGTAAGGGCACGGATTGATCTGATGGGTATGGGCTGAATTTGCATATGCCTGTTAAACAGCAGAACTGCCACTATGTGAATGACTATTATGTTGCTGTGCAGTCAGACTTAGGCTGGATTGAAAAAAAAAAACCATTCTGAATGCTGAGATTGTTCTTGACTTTAGTCACCTTCAGGACAGGTGTGTTTACCAGCAGGTAGAAGCAACAGAAGCAAGTTCACAATAGGCAGTAGGAGAATCGTGGGCTTTTTGTGTCTTGACTCTGAAGATGTCAAGGTGTCTCGCAGGTATCCTGAAACCAAGCAGCATATGTTTCGACCCAGTAAATCTACTTCCTGAACTCCATCTTAAGGAGAAAGTGAACACATATGTGAAGATGTATAAGAAAAGATGTTTGTTACTGCTATTAATATTTATAATCATGAAAATGTTATAAGCAACCTAAATGTTCAATAATAAGGGATTAGTCAATTAAGCATGCCCGCTTATTGCCATTAAGAATGTTGTCTCCATGGGGCTTCCTAGGTGGCGCAGTGGTAAAGAATCTGCCTGCCAATGCAGAGGTCATGGGTTCGATCCCAGCTCCAGGAAGATCCCACCCACATGCCGCGGAGCAACTAAGCCCGTGTGCCAAGGGAAAAAAAAAAAAAAAAAAGAATGTTGTCTCCATAGTGTATTAACTGACATGAGTAGACAGTGTCGATTATTAAGTGAGAAACTTAACTATTAAAAATAGTGTATATACTATAGTCTATAGTGACTATAGTCACTGTTTCTCTTAAGAAAAACACTAGAAGGATAAAATTCCTGAAGAGTATGTAATGAAAAATGGTGATAGTGGCTGCTTCTGGATGTTGGGATTATGTTTTATTTTTGTTTTCCTTTCTTTATGCTTAGCTGCACATTCTAAAATGAACCTGCAGTTTTTAGGTAACATAATATTTTTAGAAAGCAAGCAAAGCCTGCTTCCTGTAACCCCATGCTCCATCTAACCACTTACCCGCCACAAGTAAGGTTATAACACAGCTTTTCCCTCCCAAGACATTGGTCTTTCCTCCTTTAAGCAAGGACAGCTCAGAGACTAAGTCACCCTCCTTTGTATTTCTCAGTGTTTTTCAGGAAGTACCTAAAGTACCTTTCCTAAGAACCCTATTTAATCTGCATTTGACAGACAGAGAAACAGAAGTTTAGAGAAGATAAATAACTTGTGTAGGGTCACACAGCAACTAAGTAAAAGAGCTGGGATTCTGACTCCAGAGATTAAACTCTTATGCAGGAAGAGACTTGAGACAATCTTTTTCTCTGATCTTCCACTTCCTTTCTGTTAAAATACCTATCTGGTGGGACCTCTTTAGGGTTAGAGTTAAGCTATGTAAAGGGGCCGAGCATGATGCCTGGCGTATTTTGGGTTTATTCCAGGCGGTGAGGATCCCTTATGAACTGCACTAGGAGACTTAAATAAAACTGTATATATTTCCAATTGTGCAGCATTTTAATTGTTAAGCAGAGCCATGTATATGAGCAGCCACTTTCAAATCCATTTATAGAGACATGGATAGACTCTTGATTCTAGTTAAAAAAAAGTTTTGTAATTGAGGGCCAAATTTAATAATTGAGCACATTCAGGTAGCATTAGATAACATCACCATGTCAATTTATACAGGAAAAAAATTGTTGTTTTCTTTTTTAATACCATAAGAGGATTACTTATGGAAATACATTATTAATTTTTAAAAATATGTGTAATTTTCATATAATAAGCAACCTTATTTGAAGCATACAGTTCTAGTTTTGACAAATGTGTGCACCTGTGTAAATACCATCACAAGCCAGATATAAAACACTTCACCATCCCCAAATACCTTTTGAATTGTCTAAATTGTCTTAAAATTTCACCATATGGTTATAACTTTAGATCATTTGGTCTTACCTCTCATGGTCCAGCACTAGCCAAGAGCCAATAAAGATAAATGTGTCTGGGTATATTATTTTTTAAAATGTTTTCTACCCGTAATTCTAACAAGATGATTATGGTTTGTTTGTTTGTTTGTTTGTTTGTTTTCGATCTGCTGCTGTTTCTTTAGCCTGCTGTGCTGGCACAAGACCCATGGAAGAGCACCAGTAAGGGAGTCTACATTGGAATTGGTGTTACTGCCCTGGTATTGATCACGTTTTTGGTTATGATTAGCAGAAGTAAGTCACCTCAGGATTGTGCCTGCGGGAGTTTTCTTGAGCCCAGACTGCCTGTAGCCCCACACACCACATGATTTTAATTTCACATAGCTTCCTTGGTTCTTACCTTATTATTTTTTTATTTTTTATTTATCTTAAAATTATTGTCCCATTAAAGAAAACTTGATATTTAAATTCTCCATAGGAGAAATAAGCGTTGGTTGGGTAGAGCTGGGATTTGGGAGGCAACAAACCATTGTAATACACAAGATTTGTTCACTCCTCCTTTTCCCCTTCCCTGAAGGACCAATTTTTGTCCCTATAGGGGGTGAAATTTTTGAGGATTTTACAACACCCACTTAACAGAAGAAGCAAATGAGACATTGGCAGGGATACATGGTTTCAGGGCTAGGAGTAGAACAAAGGATTTCACAAGGCAGCTGTCCAGGGCCTCCTGGGCTCCTTCCACTAGTTGTGTGTGTGTGTATAAAGCCTGTCAACAATGGAAGAATTTTGTTTTGCTTTGTTTTTCTTTTTACAGTGAAATAGAATTGCATTAAAGTAAGCTAGGACATGTGGATGAAAACACTAAAGTATTATCAAACATGAGATACTTTAAGGGGATTATTTGGCTCCTACATGTTCAAAAAAAGTTACCTGGAGTTATCAGGGAAGGGTCCAGATTGATTTTTTTCCCCTTTTTAAAAACATTCTTCTTAATTTTTTCAGGCTCTGAGATCTGTACAGATTATGTTCATATAAAAAAACAGTAGTAATATACTTGTTTGGAAAAAAAATCTCTTCACCTTTTTGTTTTACATGTTTAATTTTCCCTTCATTTCTTCCCCAATTTAGAATATTTTTGCCTGGGTAGCAAGTTGGAACTATTACGGTAAGTTTGAAAGTGTTTGTGTCAATGCCTTTTGATGTTCTTACACTAGTAAAAATAAGGAAAATTTCTCTGTCCCTCTCCTCTTTTCCTTCTGAACTCTCCATTTGATACTTTGGATCCTGAAAAATCTAGCATATAGAGCATCTCCATTGCTGTCCAACCTTCCAGTGATATTTTTTAGCATCTCTGTATTTCCGTGGAATTGTGCCAGAACTGCTATAGAAACAGCATCTCAAACGTGACCTCTAGAGCAAGAGAACTAAGTTGCAGACTTTGTTTGGTGGGACATTTGAATGGGCGTTTTGTTTGTTATTTGATTTCATTCAGTGTTTTGCTTATTGAATGTTTATTGAATGCCTACTATATTCCAAAGAGATGAACAAAACAGACAGAAAACGTATAAATGAATAAGCAGGGTACTTAGAATCTCCAGAGAAATACCACGGGGAATGTAGAGCAGGGCAATAGGCTATGTGAGTGAGCCCCAAAGAGCAGAGGCAGCTCTGCAAAGATGTGGGGGAAGACAACCCCAGGCTGAAGATGGACAAAGGCCCAGGGTAAGGCAAGTGCCTCCAGCTCTTCACCATCGTGCCCTGTTGTTCCATAGCCAGCCTGCTCTGTTCAAGTCATTTGCCTGAACACCTGTAATGGTAGGAAACCACTACTTACTTCCAAATTCAAATAGCCTGCTTCGTTTGGTCCAGCTTGGCCTTTAAGCAAGGTCTTTCTTCGATTCCAAATCCATCCGTCTTAAGCTTCCATCCATTATTGCTAGTTCTCTTTCATTGGATGTTTGTACACAGTGTTTCTTATGTCTGAATTAATCACATGAGCCAGTCCACAGACTATGCCTTGAACAATGTCCAGCATATTGCAAGTGTTGCATAAATGGCTTTTATTATTCCAGTCATGCCCTTTACAGCAGTAAACATATGAGACAGGTACTATTATTATTTTCAGCTTACAGACTGGAAAACAGGTTTAGAGATGTTAAGTGGCATCCAAGGTCACATCACACAGCAGGTAAAAGACTCAATCTTAGGTCTCTTAGAGTCCAAAAACCATACTTACAGAAGTTTTTGACCATCTGCTTCCAGGAATGGAAGAAAAGAAAATACCCCCTACAGGCAGAAAACATGGAAGATAGCACCCTTTTAGTTCATTTTTGTCCTTTCATTGTTAACTTTTTTTAAAGGTTCAGTTTTTATCACCTAATTAGAGAAGAAAATATGTATTTTGGAAAATATTATATCATATATAAAAGAAAAAAAAAAACAAAAACAACGAGCATATCCTCACGATGTTATTTTTTTGCAGCTACATCACATTGACTCATTTTGAGCTATTGACACCTACACTGTTTCCACATGTGTGTGACTAATCAGTTTAAAGATCCGAGCTGAGTGAAGATTCAGTACATTTTGAATCATTTCTGGGCAGGCTCAGGTAATAAAATAGGGACTACATACACATTATAAAAAAGCAGCCATATCAAAACTCCACAAATGACCTTTTCATACACTTGATGTGTGTGCGTACATGTTATAAAAGTCATCTAACCCATGGCTTTCTCATTTTGACCATTAAGAAATGGTAAGATTTTTGACTCCATGATCTAGTACACACTTAGCTGGAGCGATATCATTTTATTATATCCAGTATGCTCTGATATTTTGTATACTTACGTATATTTATGTTGAATACAAGATATAGAGGACCAAAGAGATTTAATAACCCTCTTGAAAGCGTCACAGTCCACAGTCGGAAAGACACCAGCCAAACCATTTCCTAGCCATCTTTGAGAATATGCATTCTGGTTTAGTACTTCAATTTGATGTAATATTTGCCTTAGATTTTCAGGTTTTGTATTCTGTTACATGGCCTTCTTAAAGGAGACCAGTCTGAGTTTTTTGAAAAAGCTGCTGAGGTTTTCTACCTGCTTATTAAACAGACTTTCCTGAAACTTCATATTCACAACTCTGGAAGCTTCTATTCATTTCATAGGCTGTGTGAATGGGACTCTGGGAAATGAAATACACAGTCTTGCCTGAACATAACAAATGTGCTTCTGATTCTTGACAAGTGGACTGCTTTTCTCTTACTCATGTTATTCTTTCTGTAGTGTGATTCCGTTGAGGGACTCTCACCTTGGAGCTGTGAAAGAAGAAGCTGTGAAACATGTCCGAGCAGAAGACAATGTCCGTATTACTGATGACTGTCTTTAAGTCTTGGATTAAGATCCATTGGACTTCTCAGGTGCTATGCCCTTGACTATGGAAGACAGTGACCAGATATCACTGTGTCAGAATCCTTTCAAGCAGCATGACAATTTTTCAGTCAGTTTCCCATTGCATTCCAACAAGTCAGTGACGTTGCATAGAGTGAATCTAGCTCATCTGTGTACAGCCAACCTCTGTAACATATTCCTAATTTTTTATACTAAAACTGGTTCAGTCTTTTTCATCACTGCAGAGCTTTCTCCAAAACATGAAATGTACTCTGTAGAATTTTACATTCTCTTTAAATTCTATGAATCCTGTTATCCATCAAGAATTCCCATTGGGGAGACGGAATTAACACTTCAACATGGGTTACCAAAGCTGTCAAAAAGAGCTGAATACAGCTCAAAATCAGCAAATTCAATTTGGGGCTTAAAGGATTTGAAGCGTTTCATGATTTTTTTTTTTTAATCAAGTGACTCCCAATGTTATATTCCTAAGGCCCCCAAGGGTTTCAAATCATGGGAGTGTACAGGTTTTTATTTACCCAATAGGGAAGTAGAAGTGAGTATGATTTTGCCCTTCGAGGTAGATCTGGTTTCTCAGGGCTCTGGAAATAGAAGTGCTTTCACTGGGGCCAGGATGGGTGTTTTAGCAGTGAGAAGCAGCTAGGGTAGTGAGTGGACCGTGGAGACACCAGGGGGAGAAAATCAATTGCCATGTGATTTATGCTGTTTCTGCTACATCGGTGCCACAGTTCTAGGCACTTATGTAGACAACTGGCAGGCTCTCTGTTGTAATTTTTAGAATGAGGCAGGGCGGAAATAAATAAAAGGAAAAAAGAGAGGGAGGGAGTAGCAAAAGAGGCTTTCTGCTTTAGAAAAGCTAGTTTGCAAATATAATAGTGGTGTTTGAGTGCATTACCAGTTTCAACCGAAATGCTAAATTGTCCTCGAACCACTTTGCTTTTTAAAATTGTTTTGAGAGGATAAAGGGTCTTTTTCACATTCACTCAATTTCTGTGTTATATGTTTTTCACAACTCAATTAAAATTTTGGTTTTTCCAGAAGAGTTAGACAAAGGCTAAAGGTAAGAATATTTTTAGTCACTAGAAGCATTTCTCCATGAACAGTTGACAAGGCTGGAAATTAATTTCACTTTGAGTAAACCGTGAAATAACTCATGCTTGAGTTATTTGGGAGGTGTTTAGAACTGCTCGTAGCAAAGTGGTCCATAGGGCTGGATGTTTGTTGTTGAAGGCAATGTTTTTGACACTTGTGCAGAGTTCTAGGAAATTAATAAGACCTCTGAATAAAGGGTATATGAGCAAAGAAGATTGCTAAACATTGTATGCTAGTTTTCACACCTGGGACCAGAGTGATGCGGTTTAAAAAATCATGTCCCAACTACAGTGTTGTTGTTTTTTTTTAACTTCAAGACAATATGCGTAACCACAGAGATTTCAAATTAAATCCCAGATTTGTAACTTCTCAGGAAAGACCTAACAACACTGGACGCATCCCTAGGCAGCGAGGGCCCCACTAGGAGGCACCACATCCCTCACCCCCAGCCCTTGCCTTGCCTGCAGGCTCATGCTAGTTACCTGCTTTGTGGCTTGTGGGGCTCTGTCTTTATGATGCGTGCTCTGTTCTCCGTATTCTTCCTGGAGTTCTGTGATGGCACATTACAGTTCTGGGAATCTGGTTAACTTTGTTGAATCCAGCAGGTCCAAAATTTGTTTGAAACCCATGAGCATAGCGACTATTGACTCACCCAGGAGCATTCTGTGAAACAGGACGTGGGGCTTGGGAGAAAGCAGGTGGTACACAGAATTAGAGGTAGGACCTGAGTTCTAATCCAATGACATTAGGGTAAATAATTCTTTATGCCTAACTTTTTAACATATATTTTTTTAATAAAGTAGAGTTGATTTACAATGTTGTGCTAATATTTTTTATACTTATTAGAATTATTTTCACACATACGTGTATGTGTATAGTGTATAGTGGTAATTCCAATGACATGTTACTTCTGAGAATTCTTTGAAAAGTGAAAAACACTATAGAAATGCAAAATGTGTGTGTGTGGGGGGGGTTGTAGTGATAGGAGATCTAGCATCAGTGCTCAGTAAATAATTTCACTGGTGTTGCATTCCTAAGTCTCTGCTACATGGTATCTTTTATTATTTTCTGCATAACATTTCTCTTTCAGAAAAGCTGATATTGTGTAATTTGGCTATCATTTGATACTGTAGAAAAATTTGTCAATAACTGAGAGGGAGAATGGGTTAGAGGGAAGAAGGGGAGGTGTTTAGTTAATATTAAATTCTTTTCTGTAAATGTATCAATCTTATAGAATGTAGTGAAATTTCTTTTTGATCTTTTGAGACCATTGAGATTCCGTTTTCTACAATCTGTCTTCTAACATTAGGACACTGATGTATTAAAATCATATATATATATATATATATATGAACTTCGGAAATGTTTTGCATCTTTAAAAATAGAGGAACCAATCTTTCAGTGATGGCTGTGAAGATAATTCTGTGAGCACATGAGAGTGTAAGGACTCCTCATCACGAGTTTGATTTGTATGTACACTCATTAATAAAACACATTTCTGTTTTCATTTTGGAAACTGACTTGTTTTCTTATTCTCATCATTTAGTCGAAGCCAGGCATCTTCAACTTTCCCTGGGCTCTCTAGATTTGAGAGGCAGTGTGCCTGGTACTCCTCTAGGTGCTGGGGGTGGAGCAGAGAACAACCCTGAACTCCAGTTCCCGAGGAGCTCCAGTCCAGTAGGGAAGAAAGCCCCACACCATCGGTTCTGGTGCTGACAATGATCAGGAAAAACGTGCACTGATAGAGCCGCGCTTCTCAAGCATGGAATTTGGGGTAGGAGGCTGTGCTGTGCACTATAGGATTGTTCATCAGCACCCCTGGGCTCTACCCACGAGAGGACACATGTGCCCCACCCCCCGCCCCAGGGAGTGACAACTGCAAATGCCTGCAGACATTACCAGTGTCTCCTGAGAGGCACTGTCACCCTTGGTTGGAAACTGCTGTGAGAGAGGATGCCTGGAAGATGTGGGGGTGTGGGGAATTGGTGTAGCTTTTGCGGAGTTGGTCAGGAGCTGCCTCTGGGAAAGTAGCCACTTTGAGTTGAAACCAAAAGAATGTGTAGGTGGCAGCCACGTGAAGGAATCCAGCGAATGCAAAGGCCCTGAGGTAGGACGAAGCGTGTATATTAAGAGGGAGAAAGAGGTGTGTTCCAAGGACACAAAAGCCAGTGTGGCTAAGGCAGCGTGAGTGAGGAAGACTGAAAAGAAATGAAGCTGGGGAAACGGGTGCTGTTTCAGGTGCTGATGCAAAGGGCTGTGTGAACATATCTGTGTGAGAAGAATCCCATTCTTGGAAAACAAAACACTTTTGCTATTAGGGGTTAAACATACAGATTATATTTTAACATTTATTAACATGCTTTATGATACTGTCCTAAGTTCAGATATAAAAAGCCTGTTTGGCTGGGGTGACAGGAGAGGATATGTGGGGGAAGGAGAGGAGTGTGTCCTGGCAGGGAGGGGTGTTCCACAGGGCTGTGCAACGGCACCCATGCCTAGGAAGAGGGGTCCTGGGAGAACAGGGCCAACGTTTGGCTCCAAAGTTTGAATCACATGGGCCTGGAAGCAGCTGAACCCACAATTCTAAACTTACAGCTTTGAATTAGTGGGGTGGAGCAGGGGCTGCCTTCAGCTGGCCCACAATGGATTTTTAAAATAGTTATGTGTTTTAATGTGCATTTTTAGAAAAAGATGCATCAAATCATATTTAGTGGATGTTATTTAGGATGACTATAGTTTTAAATTAACCTGAAACAACTGGAGTGAACAATTGCCAAAGGACAATGTGAGTATGGCAAAGGTTATATAGATGCCTGAAGTCGGTGAGGCAATGAGTTAGATCAACCGGGAGCTCATGAAAATACAGATTCCTGGGCTCTGCTCCTAGAGATTCTGATTTGGTACGAAAGGTGGGTTCTAGGAATATATTTTTTTGTTTGTTTAAATTAGAGACGATAAGCTACTACAAATTATTTTACATTTCAACAGAAACATTCAGACTTCATGAAAGAATATGTAGAAATAAGAGCATGCAATAATCCATTTCTACTTATTTGAGAAGTACATTTTGTGAAATGAACATGAAAACTTTATAGTCAGACTGTGTGGGTATTGTGATTGAGTTTTGAGGGTAAAAGATATTGCTTGCTCTGAATCCTTAAAATATAGGAACACTCTAGGAAACGTAGGGGAAGCATATTTCTCTCTGGTGTTCATAGCCTAGTTTTGCAGAAAGGTTTCCTCTAGGTTCATAGTGCTCTCTGGAAGGAATGGAATAACAATTTATCATTCGTTCTCCCTCTGATGAAGCTCTTTTGTCAGTTAGTTATGGACAGCTTTGATGGGGGAAGTCTCAGCATAAAAACCTCAAGACTTTCTTCTCTGACTCTTGATCACATCAGATTATCTGAAGCATAAACAAAGTTATTGCCGCACCCACTGCAAAGGCAGCGATAGCCAGCAAAAACTCAGATGGTGCCTTTAGTAGCCTTGGTGTAGAATGTGAGCAGGGTGTATGTGAGGCTGAGGGAGGAAGAATCTAATACTTAGAATTCCTGGGGATCTAATTCTAAATGTCCCTTGGGAATTCTCAAGGCCCCTAAGGGCCTTTGCCACTCTGAGTTGGAGACTTTGGTGGCCCCAGTGTCCCCTATGTTCTTTTCCACATAGCTACAGTGTAATCGAAGAAACCACGATCTGATTGTGCTACATGTGAGCTGAAAATCCTCCCAGTGCTCCCCAGTGGGTACAAGTCCCTACTCCATCATGAGCCCTTCAGAGGTTCTCCCTTGTCTGCTTCATGCAGCCCCTCTGTGTGGTGATCGGGCAGATATAACTGCCTCAGGTACCCATTCTCCACTCCCATCTTGGGTGGGATGCCTGTCTCCTGTCTCTCCACCGGGCATCCCATTCCTGAAAGTTCAGCTCAGCTGTTACCTCTTCATACTTTCTCAACCTCATCCCTGTAGACAGAATTAATCTCTCTTATGAGCACTTCTGTGCAGCCCGTTGTAGTCACTTGACGAATAATAGGAAGTACCTCCCATGTGCCAGACTTGGTGCTAGTGCCTAGCTCAAGTCCTTCTGCATGAGGCCAGCACCCCACCTAGCATGTGTGGCACCTTGGGGTGAATTACAGAGAGGCCTCCTCCTCCTTCTGGCTGACAAGCCCTGAGCCAGGACAGAGACTTGTCAAATACAGTCTCTAAAAACTGTAACCATAAACAGTGACCCTAGAACGTGGTCCTTTGCATGAGAAGTATGTGGGTGGATGATGCTTTTTATCCTGAACTCTCTGAGGGAAGCGTATGTAGTTTCCAAGCATCTAGCTTACACACAGTAGGTGCTCAATACAGATCCATGACTGTTAGCGAATACACCCACTGAAAGAATGCTTCCTAGAGCCTTCTCACGTGTGCTGGGGATGGGGTGGGGCGTGGAAGAGTGTCTCTAAAGCTGGAAACATCCCCCTTCCTATGATTGGCTGGAGTGTAGTCTGTGTGAAGCCCAGGGACTCTCGAGACTGGTAATTTACAACCATGACTGCACATTAGAATCACCTGGGAGCCCATTTCCACACCAATCGAATGAGGACCTCAGCAGGTGGGGCCCAGGTAGTGTTAGTCTTTTCAGGCTCCCCAGATGATTTCAATGTGTAGCTGAGGTTGAGAACCACTGACCTAGAGAGACTTGGGGAGGGAAGGTGGCAGCATATCTTCTTGTTGTGTGTGACAAGCACTCTGGAAAAGCATAAAGGATACAAACTAAAACAGGAAAACATCAATGGGCTGGGGCAGATGAACGACCAGGTAGGGAAAGGGCATGCTGTCGGGTGGCAGCAGATCTGTCCTCCATCTGGCTTCCTTGGCAACAGCATGGTGTTGAGGGCAGCCCTGGGAACGAGAAGTCTGGATGCTGCCATGCTTTTGTCCGGCTTCTCAGGAAGCCGGCCCACAGCTGTCTTGTTTTGCTGTCCCTGTGTCAAAACTAAATGTTTTCTTCCACGAGTTGTAAAAATAAGCAAAGAAGAAAGTCCCCTTTGGCCTCTGAGGAAATGCTCTGAGGTAACCTTCTCTGTTTTGTGCTATCGACTGCTGGGATGGGGTGTGCTCTGTCTGGCGGTTCCTGCACCTGCTGGAGCCTAAAAAGTACTTGGATCATGAATGATTCACGTATTTCTCAATAGACTTTATTTTTTAGCAGTTTTAGGGTCACAGCAACATTGAGTGGAAAGTTGAGAGTTCCCATGTGCCCGCCTTCCTCTCCCCAGAATGCACAGCCTCCTGCACCATCCACATCTCTCCCAAGCGAGGTACATTTTGTACAATTGATGAACCAACATTGACACATCACCAACTGCAATCTGCAGTTTATACTGGGGATCACACACTGTGAGGTACATTCTACAGGTTGTGACAAATGTATCACTACACACATCCACCATTACAGTATCTGCAGGATAGTTTCACTGCCCCATTGACTGCTCCATGCTCTACCTGTTCATTCTGCCCTCCCCCCAAACCTGCAACAACTACTCACCTTTTGTCTCCAGTTTTACCTTTTCCCAGATTTCAGGTAGTTGGATTTATACAGTATGTAGCCTTTTCAGATTGACTTCTTTCACTTACCAATATGCGTTTGTTTCTCCTGTATCTTTTTTGCCACTTCACGGTTCATTTCTTTTTATTGTGGAATAATATTTTATAGTTTAAATGTGCCACAGTTTGTTCACTGATCTATTGAAGGACATTTTGGTGGCTTCCAAGTTTTGGCAACTGTAAAGAAAGCTGCTCTAAACATTCATGTGCAAGTGAAGGAGCCTGATGGATGGGTTGTACGGGAAGAGTGTGTTTAGTTTTGTAAGAAATTCCTAAACTGTCTTCCAAAATCGCTATACCAGTTTTTATTCCCATCAGCAAGGAATGCGAGTTCCTGTTGCTCCACATCCTTGCCAGCAGTTGGTGCTGGATTATAACCATTCTAATCGGTGTGTAGTGATGTCTAGTTGTTTTAATTAGCATTCCCCAGTAACATATGATGTTGAACATGTTTTCATATGTTTATTGGCATTTGTATATCTTCTTTGGTGAGGTGTGTATTTATGTCTTTTGGCCATTTTTTATATCAGGTTGTTCATTTTCTTACTGATGAGTTTTAAGCGTTCTTTGTATATTTTACATAAGTCTTTTTTCAGATATCTTTTGCAAGTACTTTCTCCCAATCTGTGGCTTGTCTTCTCACCCTCATGACAGTGTCTTTCACAGAGTAGGGGATTTTAATGTTAATGAAGTGCAACTTCTCAGTTTTTTCTCTCATGGGTCCTGTCTTTGGTGTTGTACCTGAAAAGTCATTGCCATATCCAAGGTCATCTAGATTTTCTCCTATGTTATAATTTAGGAGTTTTATAGTTTGGTGTTTTACATTTGGAAGTATGATCCGTTTTGAGTTAATTTTTATGAAGGCTGTGAAGTCTGCATCTAGATTCCTTTTTTATTGTTTTTTGATGGGGATATCCAGTTATTCTAGCACCATTTATTGAAAAAAACAATCATTTCTCCATTGAATTACCTTTGCTCCTTTGTCAAAGATAATTTGACTTCATTTGTGTGGTTCTCTTTCTTGGTCTCTATTCTGTTCCATTGATGTATTTTTCTATTCTCTGGCCAGTAGCATACTGCCTTGATTGCTGTAGCTGTATAATAAAGCTTGAAGTTGGGTAGTGCCAATTTTCTGACTTTGTTCCTCAGTATTATGTTGACTATTCCCAATCATTAGCATTTCCATCTATGCTTTGGAATCAGTCTATTATTATCCATAAAATACCTTTCTGGGAATTTTTTGAAATTGTATTGAGTTTACAGATCAGGTTGGGAGGAACTGACATCGTAACAATATTGAGCCTCCAGATCCATGAACATGGACTAGCTCTCCATTTATTTAATTCTTTGATTTCTTTCATCAGAATATTGTAGCCTTCCTCATATTGATCTTATACATATTTTGTTATTAGGTTTATGCCCAATGTTTTTTTGTATGTGCTAATGTAAATGGTATTATGTTTTTAATTTCAAGTTCTAATTTTTCGTTGCTATTATCAGGAACACAATAGACTTTGGATAGTAACCTTGTATCCTGCCATCTTGATTTAATTGCTTATTAGTTTCAGGATTTTTTTGGTCACTTCTTTGGAATTTCCTGCATGGACTCTCATGTCATATGTGAACAAAGAGGATTGCTTTTCTTCTGAATCTGTATACCTTTTTTCTTTTTTTTTATAGGAATATTTATTTATTTATTTATTTATTTTTTAAGCTTTTTATTGGAATATAATTGCTTTACACTTTTGTACCAGCTTTTGAGGTACACCAAAGTGAATCAGCTGTATTTATACATATATCTCCATATCTCCTCCCTCCCACGACTCCCTCTCATCCTCCCTGTCCTGGCCCTCTAAGGCATCACCCATGAATCTGTATACCTTTTATTTCCTTGTGTTTTTGCATTAGCTCGAATGTCCAGAATGATGTTGAAAAAGTGAGGGGGTATCCTTGCCTATTTCTGATCTTAGTGGAACAGCACCTAGTTCAGACTTTGAAGAAAAGCCATGGCTATGAGAACTTTATACCTTGATGTATGCACATTCCAGTCCCATCTATATCTGCAGCCTTCTGCTGTCTATTGCAATCGTCCCCTCAGCCTGTGAGCATGACAAGGCCCCGACAGCTTTCCCTTGGCCCTTTGATGCTTTAACCATCTCTAGCTACTCCCCTTCCTCTTTCCTTCATATCTGAGTCAAACTTTTCTGTTCCAAATGTCCACTTCCCTGCCTCCCATTTCCTCCTTAAACTAATGCAACTGGCTTCTGGCTCTACTCGTCCACTGAAACCATCAAGCACAAGTTTAATGCAAGTGCTCGCTTTGGCAGCACATATACTAAAATTGGAATGATACAGAGAAGATTAACATGGCCCCTGAGCAAGGATGACATGCAAATTTGTGAAGCATTCCATATTAAAGAAAAAAAGTTCAATGTAAGTGCAGTGGCTATTTCTCAATCCTTATCATATTTGACCTCTTTGTAGCATTTGACCCCACTGACCAAGCCATGCTTCTCACAACCTTCTCTTCCCTTTCGCTCTCAGGAAGTGGTGCCATTTGTCCTGATTTTCTTCCTACTCTTCTGCATTTGTTCTTACTACCTGTTACCTGTGGCTGGATCCTCTTTCTGTATCTCCCTAAATGTTAGTGTTTCCAGGACTCAATCCACTGCTTGCTTTTTTCTTGTCATCTTCTCCCCATTTACTGAAGACCCCCAAATCTCTATTACAGTCATATCTCTCTCCTGAGCTTTAGATCCAGTTGTGAACTGCTGACTGGGCTTTTCCACCAGGATATGTCACAGGCAGCTGGAGCTTTCTGTGTCCAGATCTGAACTTAGCATCTTTTAGCCCCACACTCCCAAATAGCTTCTAATCCAACAACCAAATACATCCTGGATTCTTCCCTCTTGCTTCATTCCTGCCTAAAAGTCTTAATCCATCGCCTACAAAAAATTAGCCCAGCCTGTGGATTATATCCCCTCATCGTCTCTGTGATCCATCACCTCCTCTCCACTCCCACAGCTGCATCCCCAGGATTAATTTTTGTGTAAGGTGGGAGGTTAGATTGAAGTTCATTTTTTTGCCTATGGATGTCCAACTGCTTCAATGCCATTTGTTGAAAAGCCTATCTTTCCACCATTGAATTACACTTGCACCTTTGTCAGAAATTCTTTTGGGATATTTGTGGGGGTCTATTTGTGGGGGTCTATTTGTGTGGGTCTATTTCTATTTTTTTATTAAGGTATACTTGACATATAACATTATATTAATTTCAGGTGCACAACATACGACGGTGAGTCAAAAATCATCTGCACTCCGGTTATATTAAAACTTCTGTTGGCCACACAGTCAGAGTATGGATAATTTTTGACTCACCCTTGTATATTTGTATGTATTGCAACAAGTCTAGTTAACATCCACCAGTGTACACAGTTACAAAAGAATTTTTTTTCTCATGATGTAGACTTTTAGGATCTATTGTTTTAGCAATTTTCAAATATGCCATATAGTGTTATTAACTACAGTCACCATGCTGTACATTACATCCCATGACTTAATTATTTTACAACTGGAAGGTTGTATCTTTTGTACTGTCACCCATTTCTCCTGTCCCCCATCCCCCACCTCTGGCAACCTCCAATCTGTTCTCTCTCTATATCAGGTCGACTTGCTGTTGTTGTTGTTGTTTAATTCCACATATAAGTGAGATCATACATTATTTTTCTTTCTCTTTGTGACATTTCGTTTCTCATAATGCCTTCAAGCTCCATCCATCTTGTTATAAATGGCCAGATTTCATTCTTTTTTGTGGCCGAATAGTATTCCAATGTGTATGTGTATGCATGTGTGCTCATGCGTGCACATGTGCGTGTGTGTATAGTATATATCACAGATACATATAGGTATATATCACATCTTTTATATATCATATCTTTATATTTATATATCTTATCTTACCTTATCTATATCTGTATATCATATCTTTATTCTTCCATCCATGGACTCTTAGATTGTTGTATATTTTGGCCATTGAAAATAATGCTGCAGTGAACATAGAGGTGCATATATCTTTTCGAATTGGTCTTTTCATTGTCTTTAAATAAATTCCGAGAAGTGGAATTGCTGGATCATGTGGTAGTTTTATTATTTTTAATTTTTGGGGGAACCTCCATAGTGTTTTCCATAGTGGCTACAACAATTTGCATGCCCTCTAACAGTGCTTGAAGTTTTCCTTTTCTCCATATCCTCTCCAACACTTGTTTTTTCTTATCTTTTTGATCATAGCCATTCTGACAGGTGTGAGGTGATATCTCATTTTGGTTTTGATTTGCATTATCTGGATGGTGAGTAATGTTAATCTTCTTTTGTTGTATTTGTTGCCCATTTGGATGTCTTTGAAAAAATGTCTATTCAGATCCTCTGACCATTTAAAAAAATTTTCTTTTGCTAATGAGTTTTTTGAATTCTTTATATATTTTGGATATTAACCTCTAAGCAGATATCTGGGTTCTCAATTTGGTCCCAGTGGTCTATGTTTTTATTCCTCTGTCAACACTGCACAATCTTGATTATTGCAGCTATGTAATAAATGTTGAGATTGGGTAGATTGATTCCTCCGGCTTTATGCTACTTATCCAAAATTTTTTCAACTATTCTTATTCCTTTGTCTTTCTATGTAAATTTTAGAATAATCTTCATTTTTACAAAGATATTGCTGGTAATTTGGCAGGAATTGTGTTAAACCTGTATATCAGTTTGGGGAAGGAGAATTGATGTCTTTACTATGTTGTCCAATTCATTAACACAGTATGTCTCTCAATATATTTAAATCTTCTTTGCCTACTTTCCTTAGCATTTTGTAGTTTTCAGCATACAAGTCATTCTAACATGTATATATATGTTAGATTTGCACCTATTTCTCTTTTCTGAGCAATTTTAAATTTTATATTTTAAATTTTGGTGTCTCTGTGTTCCTTGTTAGTATATAGAAATACAACCAATTTTTTCTTTTTTTTCCTTTTCTTTCCTTTTTTTTTTTTTTTTTAAGATTCCTTGGGATTTTCTACAGAAACAATCAATCATATTATCTACCAATAGGGACAGTTTTAAGTCTTCCTTTCTGATCTATATAATCATTTGTTTCCTTGTCGTGCCTTATTGACCTGGATAGAACTTTAGCTCTATGTAGCATAAGTATGGGAAGAGCAGGCATCCTTCCCTCCTTCCCAGTCTTAGAGGGGAACATTCAGGGTGTCCCCTGTAGTATGATGCTATTTGTAGGCATTTTTTTTTTCTTTTGTACATGCTTTTTATTAGGTTGAGAAAGTTCTCCTCTATTCCTACTTGTCTGAGAGCTTTATTCACACATGGGTGTTGAATTTTATCAAATGCTTTTTCTGGGTCAATTGATGTGATTTTATGATTTTTCTTCTTTAGTCAATTAATATGGCGGATTACACTGATTGATTTTTTTAATGTTGAATCAGCATTTTGCCCTTGAAATAAACCCCCTTTGGTCAAAGTGTATAATTCCTTTTGTGTGTTTCTGAATTCTATTTTCTAATATTTTAAAGGATTTTTGTATCTATATTCTTAAGTGTGGTTTTCTTTTTGTACTGTCTTTATCTGGTTTTGGTATCGGTAATACCAACTTCATGAAATGAATTGGGAATGTTCCCTCCTCTTACATTTTTTGGGAAAAGATTGTGTAGAGTTAATGCTAATTCTTTTCCAAGTGTTTGGTAGAATTCTGCAATGAAATAATCTGCACCTGAAGATCTTTTGGAGTTATTTTAAGTTATGAATTCAATTTCCTTAATAGTTGTAGAGTTATTCAAATTATCTACTCCAAATTGGGTGAGTTGTGATAGTTTGTGTTTTTTGAAGAACTGGTCCATTTCATCTAATGTCAAGTTTATCTGTGTAGAGTTATTCTTAGTATATTCTTATTATCATTTTGGTGGCTTCAGGGTCTGTAGTTATATCCCTGGTTTCATTTATGTTATTGGTAATGTGTGTCTTTTCTGTTATTTTTTTGGTCAGTCTTGCTAGAGGTTTGTCAGTTTTATTGACCTTTCAAAAAACCTGCTCTCCAACTATAATTGTGAAATTTTCTACTTTTTCTTTTGTCAGTTTTTGCTTCACATGTTTTGCAGCTCTGTTGTTTGATGCATATGTATTTAGGATTGCTGTGTCTTCCTGGGCTGGCCATTTTACCTTTATATAATGTGCTTTTTTTTTGTCTGGTAATATTCTTTGGTCTGAAATCTACTTTATGTGATGGTAGTATAACCACACATGCTTTCTTTGATTAATGCTTAGCTTAGTATTTGCTTGGTATCTATACAAGTTTGCTAGGGCGGTCATATCAAAATACCATAGACTAGGTGGCTTAAAAAATAGAAATTTATTTTCTTACAATTCTGGGGACTATAAATCTGAGACTGGGTATCAGCATGTTTGTTTTGTTCTGAGGCCTCTCTTTTTTGATTGTAGATGGCTGCCAAGTCCCACTGTGTCTTCACTCGGTCATCCCTCTGTGTATTTTTGTGTTCTAATTCCCTCTTCTTGAGGGACACCAGCCAGATTGTATTAGGGCCAGTTCTAATGTTCCTCTTAACTTAATTTTCTCTTTAAAGGCCCTCTCTCCACATACTGTTATATTCTTAGATACTGGGGATTAGAACATCAACATTAACTTGGGGGACAGTACAACTCAGCCCATAACAGTGTATTTTTCTATCCTTTTACTATATTTTCACCCTGCTTATATTTGTATGTTTGAAGTGTAGACAGTGTATAAATTGGTCATGCTTTTAAATCTGCTCTTCCCATCTTTCTTTTTAAAAAATGTATTTAGACAAACTGTACTTAATGTGATTATTGATATGTTAAAGCCCAAGTCTCCCATTTTATATTTGTTTTCCATGTCTTCTCTGTTTTTTCTTTCCGTTTTCTTTTTTTTGCCTTCTTGTGGGTTACTTGTACATTTTTTAGAGTTGATTTTATCTATAGTGTTTTTGAGTGTGTCTCTATGATAACATTTTAGTGGTTTCTTTATGTATTGCATTATGCATGCATAGCATATCCCAGTCTACTGGTGTCATTCTTTTACCAGTTTGAGTGAAGTGTAGAAACCTGAACTTCCTTAAGCTTCTTCTATTTCTGATATGATTGCCTGAAATATTTCCTCTACATTAATTAAGAACCTCAGCAGATAGTGTTATAAATTTGGTTCAGCCATAAAACATGATTTGTAAAACAACAGAAGTAAAGTCATGTTCACCAATATATTTGCTTACCATCTTTCTTCTCTTTGACAGTCTAAGGTTCCTTCAGTTATTATTTCTTTTTTGTTTAGATAACTTCCTAAGTCAGCCTGTTAAGGTAGGTCTGCTATCAACAGATTCTCTTTCAACTGAGAGTGTCTTTACTTTCCCCTTTGTCCTTGGAAGTATTTTTGCCAGATACAGATTTCATGTTTGACATTTGTTTTCTTTTATCACATCAAAATGTTGTACCATTTTTTGGGCCTCCATGGTATCATATGAGAAATCTACTGTTGCTGAAATTGGTGTTTCCCCATAAATAAACGTCATATCTCTCTAGCTGCTCTCAAGCTGCTCATTTTTTTCTTTTCATAATTTCAGAAAGTTGACTGTGATTTTCCTTGGTGTGGAACTTTTTTTCTTTTCTTTCTTTTTCTTTTTTTTTTTTTTTTAACCCTTGTTCGAGTCTTCCTCAGATTCTTAAATCTGTAAGTTTATGTTTTTGCCCAGTTGGGCCATTACTTCTTCCTATTATTTCAGTTCCACTCTTTCTGTCCTCTCCTTTTGGAATTCCACATGATATGAATGTTGTGATCAATTAGGTCACTGAGACTCTGTTCATTATTTTTCAATTTATTTTCTCTCTGTAACTCAGGTTGGGTAAATTAATCTGTCCTCAAGTTCTCTGCTTCTCTCCTCTATTATCCCCACTCTACCACTGAGCCCATCCATCTAGATTTTATTTCAGTTATTTTATTTGTCATATTTTTCAATTCCGTGATTGCCATTTGGCTCATTTCTATAATTTCCATTTCTTTGTTCTTAGTTCTAGACATTTTCAGGGACAAGGATACTTTTAAAATGATGGCCCTTTACTTATTGAGTACTTCAGTATACATCTCTAAAATATAAAATAAACTTTGTGTGTAATTACCATTATTGCACCTAAAATATTAGTGGTAACTTTAAAATCACTCCATATTTCTTTAATTATTTTTCCCAATTATCTGTTTATAATTGAGTAATTCAAATCAATATTCAAATAAGAACCTAGGTTGCATTTTGTTGTTTTGTCTTTTCAGTTTCTTGTCATCTAGAACAGTGACTTCTCCCTTTTCTCATGCCTCTGACCTGTTGGAAAACTTGGTGAGTTGTTCTGTGAAATGTCCCACATTGTGGGCTTTTCAGATTGTTTCATTACCGATAAACTGGAAGCTAGAGCCAAATACTTGATTTGATCCAATTTCAATATTTTTGTTAAAAAATACTTCATAAGTGGTGTTATTAAAGTGCTATTTCCCATAGCTAAAAATTTGGAGGGGTTACCTAATTATCCAGTAAAGGAGACCTATTTAAATAAATTATAACATATCCTTACAGTGTGCAACCAATCCTGAAGGTAGTAAAAGTATGCAGTGAAAGAGGATTTAAATTAAAATCTGAGACTCTGAAACATGTTCATGATGTAGTAAATGAAAAAAGCTGGTCACCAAAGCATAGAGAAGCCCTGGGTCATTATGACTGGCAGGATCTACATCATTACACTATCAATTAGTGGTGGGATCATAAGCTATTTGTCTGTTTTCCTTTGTAGGAAATAAAGAGAAGAGAGATACATAATGATCATGCATTGCTTTGTAGTAATGCTAATATTAAGCTAATGCAAATTATCTTTAAAATGCATCCCCAGAAATAGAATGGTATAAACAGTGTGTAAACCTTGGCTTTCTGCAGTTTCCTCAGTTTCTCCAGACCACCTTCTTCAAAGATGAACCTGGCTTCTGGGTGTTCTTACATTAGGAGCCCAGAAATCTGGGAAAGGAGGCAAAAGACAAATTAGAAGCAACACATAAATGTTATAGTTTAACATGTAGGGTTGTTAGCTGCTCATTTTCAACCCAGAGATTCAGGGAGCCCTCAGCACATGAATGCCAACCCCGTGACTGAGACACTGGAAGTCACCCCACGCACAGTCCATACTGTGTCACGTGGTCACCCCTCCCCCATGCCCATGGTAAGGGGCACCAGAGGCCACAGCTGTGAAAGGAGGACCTGACTTCCTGTGCCTTGCATTTTCCCCTTTGGGCTCCTTCTTCTTGTGTGGCCACTCCCACCTTCCCCACTTCTTATTTCCAGAGGACTTCCTCCTCCCAGACCCCTCACCATCCCCTCATTGGCTCTTACTTTATATTTATTTGGAGTGTTTGTTTGAGGTGGGATGGGGTGGTGACCAGGTGTCCAGGCTCTAACCAGACAGTAGAGTCTGGCTCTACCATTGCTGGCATGTGTCTTCAAGCAAGTAATCAGCAATTCTCAGACTCAGTTTCTCCAAAGTGTCATTAGAAACACAAAATGTGCATTTGAAGCTTTTCCAAATATTTAACATGGCTGTTTTGCTAGGTTTGTAGTGGCAGGATTTTGGGCTGAAGCTGAGGAAGTTTTTTCCTCCTCTCCTTTCTCCTCTCTACTTTCCAACTAAGTATTTAGCAGAGAATATTAGAGTAATTTAGAAGATATGCATTTTCCCTGAACTGTTGTGTAAAGGTTAAAACAGCTGAAAGAAATGAAAGGAACAGATAGCAATTCTTTTTTCTCTCTGCTTACACCCACTCCCCCATTTATCAAAGGGCAATTGTCATTAGCTGAATGCCTTCCAAGGTTGTGTCCTTGTACTTTGTTTAGTTTTAAAAGAAGTGCCCTTAAGAAAAATTCCTTCCATGTCTATAGAGTTTTGCATTTTACAATATATTTTCCCATACTTTACTGGATGGTGTTTTTTTTAAGTTCTGCTGTGTTCTTTATTGAGGTGTAATTTACATACTGTAAGATTCACCCATTTTAATGGTACATCGTATTGGCAAATGTATACAATGATGTAAATAGCACCACATTCAAGATGCAGACATTTCCATCACTCCAGAGAGTTCCTATGTACCTCTGTGCAGGCAATAGCCACCCCCCAACCCCGCTTAGTTCCAGCCTCAACTGATCAATTACTGATCTGCTGGTCTGCTGTCTCTGCTGTCTGTCACATGGTTTTGCTTTTTTTTTTCCTTTGGCGGGGGCGAGGGCGTGTAGATTTTTCACCTGGTGTAGTATTTTTGAGATTCATATTGCATGTATTGGTAGTTTGTGCTTTTTTTTATTGCTGATTAGCATATTATAATTTTAGAATATATGAACATTGCAGTTTTTGGCTACTGAGAATAATGCTATGGGATTTATGTATAAGTCTTTGTGTGGACATGTTTTCATTTCCCCAGGGTAAATTCCTAAGAGTGGAATTGCTGAGCCTCACAGCAAATGTATGTTTAATTTAGTACTAATTGTTCATAGGGGGATGTTTTGACATCACAAAGACTCTCTTCCAGAGGAAAGCAGCTTCTCCTACTTCACAGATAAGGAAACTGAGGCAGGAACAAAGTTTTGTGATTTACTCAGACTTTTCTACAAGTCTCAGAATTGTGACATGTTCTACAAGTCTCAGAATTGTGACATGCTAAGACTGGGCCATGTATCTCTAGTATTCACTTGTCTTTGATTTGTTTTCTGTTTTCTTTCTTTTTAAATCTTTTGCTTTAATACAAGAATATATGCTAATTTTTAAACAACATTTTAAATATAGATGTATGAATGAGAAAGGAACCAAAAATCGCCTGTTTCCTCAGCTCAGAGGAGGTCATTGTTAACATCTTTTATGTCACTTCAGGCTTGTGCCTGTGTATATGTGTGTTTCTTCTTACAAAATGGGTGGCGATTGGGCATAATCATTTGTCCCTTGATTGTCACACTCAATCACGAGTCGTTTTCCTCACTTCTGTTGTGGAGATCTTTTTACATCAATAAGGACACACCTGTAACATCCTCGTAAATGGGTGCTGAATCTATATGGATGATTCAGTCTGACTCTTCATGTCGATGGCATGTGCCACTCAGGTTATTTTCAATTTTGTGTTATTATTAGCAATAGCCTTGTATTCGTTTTTAATAATTTCTTTGTATCTCCACCTATTTCTAAATGATATTTTTGCATTTTGAGATGGTCATTTAATTTAAGATTTTCTGTGCTTCAAAAGCGTAACTTATGTTTCTTTCCAAGTTACCCTGGAGATGTTGATAAGGGGATTGGACCTGCTGTATAGATGGAGGAAAGGAGAAATGGAGCTCATCTAAAGGAAAAAATATATTGTTATTCAAAGTAATCCAGTGATGGGTTTTGTACTTTGTCACATAATTTTTTTTAATTTGAGTGTGAATAAAAAGAGAAAATTTGAGTAAAAAATTTGGCAGGAAAGGGTCTGAAAGAACAAGATTTCCTTAGCAATGCAACTTCAGAAGTTTCACTTCTCCCTCTTCCTCTTCTCTTCCAAAGGAGAACACTCTCAAAATACCTGGACCCTGTTGAAAAGCACTTCAGTATTAGAGTGGCGGTAGAGCTGATGACAGGGAAGGAGCCACTTCAGTAACCAGCCACAGTGACAGCAAGAAAAATAATCCAGTTCTCTCCCAAAGCGTCCATTCTCAAATTGTCTCTGTGCAATGATAGGCATTAAACTTATTCCTGATAAGTTCCCATGAAGAATAACTCTCCTCAAAGCCTTTTTGCCAGAAAAAAACAATAGAATAGGAAAGTCACTGGAGGAGATTAATTTACACTTAAAATTATTTTTTCATTCCCACATTTTCATTTTCTAAAAAGAATATTTTCAGAGACTTGAAGTAGAAGGAAGTATAGATATTGTTTAATACAGTCTCCTCATTTTATAGATGAGGAAGTAGTAGGTAGAGGATGTATTATTCAGGTTTCATTCTGATCTTTACTTCCTTTTTTGCTCTAAACTTTTAGTTGTTCAGTTTGTGTATTATGTAACTCTTCTTGAAAAGGGTTGTTGCCCTAGTAATTCTTTGATTTGCAATGACTGACCTGGGTTTTTCTACCAGAAAAATATTTTCTTTCTTTAAGGAATGAAGTTCAAACCCATCAGTATTATTTCTATTTGAGAAATGGCCTATTCAACTTCCCTCTCCTAATCTACTACATTTTCCTGTATCTTTGACTTTTCTTGTTACTCTTCTGTTATAGAGGAAAAATAGCCTTCGAACTTTTCATGTGTGTTCTTTTCCCCCTTTTTGTTTCATGAATTTTTTAAAAAAAAATCCATGTTAATTGAATACAAGACAGAAAGTAGCTAAGATGTCAACAGCAATTGCTATCTCAACAATAATTGTCTAGAGGATATAAGGTATAAATCGCATTAGCCATAGAAAGTATAAAATATGTAGTAATTAACCTAATCAAGGATGCACAAAACCTTTATGAAGAAAAATCTTAAGCTCTGTCATGCAACACAAGAAAACCTGAAGTACTCAGTTCACGGACTGAATGACAACATTTATAAAGACATCATTTGTTCCTTAATCAATCAGGTCATTCAAGCTAATTCAACAGAAATCTAACAGGATTCTTTTCCCCCTCCAATTTTATTCAGATTATAACTAACACATAATATTGTATTAGTTTTAAATGTATAACATGATGATTAGATATTTGTGTAATTGTGAAATGATTACCACAATAAGTTTAGTTAAATTTCATCACCTTATGTGGTTAGAATTTATTTCCTGTGATGAGAACTTTTAAGATTTACTCTCTTAGCAACTTTTAGATATACGATACAGTATTGTTACCTTTTGTCAGCACGTTGTGTACTACATCCGCAGAACTGATTCATTTTATACCTGGAAGTGTGGACCTCTGACCATATTTACCTCTTTTGTCCACCTTCCATCCCGGCACGATCTTTTTAAGTACTCAACAACTGAATCTAGAATTTTCATGGAAGTATAAAGTATAAAGTAGCTTTACAAAATTTTCTTAAGAAGACCAAAGGAAGTGGGAGAGTTTAGTCACCCTTCTTAATATTAAGTCCTGATACAAAGCTGTTGTAATAAAGACTCTACACCACCACCACCACCGCCACCAAGAAGCTTCAATGTATCAGAGTAAATAGCATAGATCACACACACATTCACACATATTTACCTACCTGTCTAATATTCTACATAGCATATGATAGAGATGGCATCACCAATCAATGAAGAAAGAATGGACTTTTAGCAGAAAGTGGTGAGAAAAAGTGCTTACTATATAGAAAAACTAAAGTTGAATCCCTGCCTCATATCATATATATGGTAAACTCCAGAGGGATTAAACACTAATTTTGAAAGTAAAACTATACACTTAATAGAAAAAAGTGTAGGCAAATATTATAGTAAGTTTTGAGTGGAAAAGAAACTCTTAGATAAGACCTTCAAGGCAAAAGTTTGATGGATTTTAATATATCGTTTTTAAGGATTTCGGTTCAATGAAGTATTCAATGGACAAAGTTGGCAGAGGGATGATGGAGCAGAGGAATTACTTGTAATGTTCAGAGATGACATTACATGCATGTGCGCGCGTGCGCGCGTGCACACACACACACACACACACACAGAGATTGAGAGAGGAAACAATAAGAAAAATGGGCAAGGATAAGAAAAGTCAATTCACTGAAGGGGAAACATAAATAGCTACCAGTAAGTGAAGAGATGATTAAACTCACTAGTAATTAAAGAAATCCAAAGGGAACAAAGTAGCACATTACATCTATCACCATGGCAAAAATTATAGAAGGATCATATTGTAGCAAGGCTGTGGGGAAACTGAACTCACCTGCACAGCTGGTAGGAGTAAAACTGTGCAGTTGTGCTGGAGATTTGTGAGTAGGTGTTGAAATTGTGTGTGACTAGCCTATAATTTAATAATCCCTTATCTGGATATCTGCCCCCAAGAAACTCTTTCTCAGGTCCACGTCAGGACCTGTATGAAGTTGTTCACTGAAATGTGTGTTAGCCAGGAGTTGGAGGTAAACTTGGTGTTCATTTAAGAGAATGGATGACTATAGCAGGGAAAATGCCTACAATGATATACTATGCAGCAGTTAGAAACTATAAGATAAATGTACATATGGTATCACAGTTAGAGCGTAAGAACATTGGGTTGAGTAAACAAGGAAGCAGAATGAGATCTATAGCAAAATATTTTCAGTTTAAAACATAATATACAAAGCAATACTGTGCATCTTTCAAGGATACTTGTATATCCAACGACATTTACAGAATACATTAAGGAAAAACTAGGGTAGGTGTGGAGCTATAAGGGAAAATAAGAGAAGGCTTAAAGACCTGAGATGATATTGTACCTTAAACTGTACAATGAACTCAACTCTGCATCTGTGAAAAAATACACACATTCACTCACTGAGAGGAAATCTGTTCATTTGACAAGTACTTACTGAGCATCTGCTAGAAGAGAAAAGAATATCACCCAAATCTCATCACGTAGAAATAACCATTTTTGGCACTTTGTAGAGGTGTGCTCTTTTCTCCATCTCCTTCTCCTATTTCTGAATCCTTGACTAACAAAAATTATACTTTTCTGCTGAAACACATTTTTCCTTTGAATGACATCACTCCCAATGCTACAAAACTGACTTTTTGACCCATTCTCCCGACCACCATCATCTGCCTTCTAGTTCTCATGTCAAGACAACGTCTTCAAATAACTTACTTTCACATTCACTTCTCAATTTAGAACAGTTGTCTTTTCCTCCAAGCTGCCATTAAAGCTGTTTTCTCAGAGGTTCCCAATGGTTTCTTAATTTTAATCAAGTGGTATTTTCTCTATTTAAATAAATATTTATTGCATATATACCTTGATACCTAGCATGATGCCAGGGTCTAGGTGCTGGGCTACAGGAGGGTTTCAGTACACTCCCTGTGTTCTGGAAGATCACACTGGTTGGAAAGTAGATGTGGAAATGGATAATCTTATGTGATGTTCTAATGACAGAGATCAGATGTGCCCAGGTTGCTATGGGAGCTCAAGTGGGAACTTTGGACTCAGGAAGACTTTTTGGATTAGATTCAGTCTGAGTGTTGAAGAGTGAACCAGTTAAATAACATTAAGGAATTCTAGACAAGTTGCTCTCTAACCTAGCTGCACATTCGACTTAAAAAATACTAACGCCCAGGCCCCACCCAAGAGCAATGAAATAACAATGTCTGGGGTAGAACGTGGGCATGTGATTGAAGCTCCACTTGAGATTTGAAGGTGCAGTCAGATCTGAGAACCTCAGGTCTAGGCTGATGGAGGAACAAGAGCAAGGCTAAAGGGGTGTAGAGAGGTAGGCCACGCAGCTAGTAAGTGTGAGAGCCTCCAATCCTGGACTGTCTCACTTCAAAGCATGTTTTTAGTCCCTCCTTGTTGCTGTGTCCACAGGACTGTGGTGGTGTTAGGATACATGCCATCATGCTGCAGTGAGACAGTTTAGTGGTTGAGGACACGGCAGTTTTGTTTGTGTTTCTGCTTGCTTCCGTGGAGGGTCATCGGGGGAGGGGTTCGTGCTGGATGTGAGTCTCACCTGGGACCCAGGTTTGTGGAGCTTCCACAGTTTGGAGCCAGTTGTTCTGTCAGGGGAGGGAGAATAGTGATTTTACACCGATTCTTACAGGCTTCTGCCTGCAGGTGACCCATGACACTTCTGCCCACGTGCACGGGCCAAATCAAGTCAGGTGGTCTTATGTGGCATCATGGGGTGGGACATGCTCCTTCACCATGTGCCTGAAGTGAGCCGAAATATTTGTAAAAACAACTATCACTGAGCTCTATGAATTCAAATTGAGCCCAGTTGCCACGGGCAGCCAGCTACATTCATCTGAGTTTCCACAATACAATGTAACCTGGAGGTAGTAATTTCACTATATTTGGGTCAACTAGGATATCCCCAGGGGAGCTGGATGCTGTACTTTTTCTTTTTTACGTCTAATGCTCCCACTTTCAATTTCTTAACCTAAAACCTTGACTCGCCAATAAAATAGGAGCTGGGTTTCCAAGATTTCAGTACTTCCCATATTATTCAGATGGAAACCACTCCTCAACCATAGAGAATAAAATCAATGTAACAATGAGTTATTTATTTATTTATTTATTTATTTATTTATTTATTTATTTACAGGCTGTGTTGGGTCTTCGTTGCTGCACGCAGGCTTTCTTTAGTTGCGCTGAGCGGGGGCTACTCTTTGTTGTGGTGCACAGTCTCCTCATTGCCGTGGCTTCTCTTGTTGCAGAGCATGGGCTCTAGGTGCGTGGGCTTCAGTAGTTGCGGCACATGGGCTCAATAGCTGTGGCTCACAGGAGTAGTTGTTTCTCGGCATGTGGGATCTTCCAGGACCAGGGCTCAAACCCATGTCACCTGCATTGGCAGGCAGATTCTTAACCACTGTGCCACCAGAGAAGTCCCTGGGTTTTAGAACTGGCTGGTAGCTTTGTTTCTGGATAGTAAGTTATAACAGGAAGCCTGCTTACAAGTTCTTCCCTTCCCCCATGAAAGTTACAGAACAATGATGTGAGAGCCCTTTGCCTCTCCTTTCCCCTTTCCAGAGATGAACTTGATGTCCAAAAGTATGTCAGCCCTACTGTGACCATGATATGAAAAATCAGTAGGGGGAAAAAGAAAGGAAAGAGCCTGGGTCCTTGGAATCTTTGGATCTGTGGGTTTTCTACATCCAGATGTCTTGTTATCAGAGGAAAAACAAACCCTTTATACGTTTAGGCTTCTGTGACTTGGATTCTCTGTTGCTCACAGTTGAAGGGATTCCTAAGTGATTCAACTGACTATTTTGGTGACATACATAAACAAATTCTTATTTGTGTTGGAGTTCTTAGTCATTGCTGCTTCACCCCAGGCACTTCTGAGGGACTGTACCCCATTCATAGCCCTCATTGCTCAGATTGCAGATGGAAAGATTACATTCTGCCCAGTGGGGTCTTCCTTCTCATGGGCATGGCTGATCCTAGGGTGCCAAGCACAGACCTGCCAGTGAACTGCAACCTGAGGCCTGCCATGGAAATGAGAGCGGGAGGGACTGGAGTGCTCTTTCAGAGCTATGGAATATTATAATTGGAGAATGAGTCAGTGAGCTCAGCTGAGGGTCACAGAGAGGACCTGGGGCTGGGGTGTATGGTGTGGACCAGGAGCAAGCTGAAGTCATCAGGAAACAGGTGACGGGGAGAGGTTCAGAGACGAGCAGAAAGAGACACCCGAGAGAAGAGCAGAGCAAGTGATGCCTTACAGGTTCCTGATGGGGTAGGGATTCCACACCATGAGTGCCCTTGTCAGGAGTCACCTCTGCCCTGCCTCTGTCCTTGTCCTCAAAGAAGCTCTAGCTAATATACTAGGCAACAAAATCTAGATGGTGAGTTAAATTTTTAGCATTTCCAAACTCTCTTTCCTTGCATATATGGTGTAAAAGATAATATTCCTTTATAGGTTTGTGTTTGGGATTACACGTGAACAATGCAGTACTTCGGACATAGCTGCAGCTTAGTGACTATTACTTCCTTTCCATTTTCCTAATAAGTAGAACTGTTTGGAAGTAAAATGGACTCCTTGGAAGAAAGCATGCAAGCAGATGCTTGACCACATGTATCAGGTTTTCAATGGATGGTAAATTAGTGATCGTTCACTCGTGTTTCCTTTCCAAGATTTGTGATTCTCACGTCTCTGATTCAACTAGCTTCTCCAAGTAAACTGGTCTGTTTTCTTCGCCTTGTACTAATCGCCACAAAGGAACAGGTTAAAATGATTGGTTATACCCACCCACTCAGATGCTGAACTGGATCCACACAGATTGAGGAAGGGGTGGTTCCAAAAAGGAAGGGATGTTGAGCAGGCAATGAGAAGATATCCCCCACCACAGGTCGTTGTACCTTCTGTGCTCCTCCAACACCACTGGAATAGCAGCTACTTGAATAATAATTAACATTTGATGGGGGCTCATTATTTGCCTGGTACTCTGCTAAATGCTTTCCATGGACCATGTCATTTAGTACTCACAGCAATCCAAGATGTAGGCAGTGTTATCTCCATTTTATGGAGGGGTGATGGCTCACAGAGAGGCTAGGTAAACTGCTCATAGCCACACAGCTGATATGTGGTCAGGATGAAATCCAGGCAGTCTGACTTCCCATCCCACAGGAAATCATAGAAAGCAAGGAAGCTGATGTAAGGGTCATAGTGTGAGAGGAAGCTTGCTGAGTGGGTCCTCATGGTTGACAATGAGCAGGAGAGGCTACCCTTCACCTCCCACTAAGAGAACCTATAAAATGGCCCGCTTCTCAGGTTACAGTCATTTCCTGATCTCCAGAGTCATAGACTGTACAAGCTGGAGGAAGTTTAGAGAACTTACAACTAGTTACTTCTTGAAATTGCTCCCAAATGTGAAATTCTTTTTTCTATAAGTTTTACTTTCAGGTTCAATGATGATACACAAAAGAGAGAAATTAACTATACTTCAATTAAAAAAAAAACCAAAAAAGATGGGTTCCTCTTTGTCCCTCATGACGATTCTCATACTCCTTTAGGTCGTTGGCAATCCCAACCAGCCTGTGTTCCAGCCTCCTCACTTCGCACTTCCACTTCCTCCTCCTAATTTCAAGTCTAGCCATAGTGAAATGCACACACACATACACACACATCAATTATAATCCTTGGATCACTACATGGTCTCATTGTTACTCTATACATAACCCTATTTTATTGCTTTAGGTTTCTTTTTGTTTTTTGGAGAGAACATTTAAGTCCTACTTTTACTTTTCAATACCATAATATACACCTTTAAATAATGTAATAAACACCTGAAAAGCTGAAATTCTTCTGTTCGTCTGAAGTGCCTTGTGGCTATCAGCACTGAACTTTCATATGCTCCTCCCTCTGCCTGAAATTCTTTCTACCCCACCCCAGTCCTCTGCAATGTCTTTTAGGTGTAGGCTTAGAAAGTGTCCTTGACTCTCTCTTCCACCTTTAAGACTGGGCCAGGAATCTTTTCCTAACACTCTCTTAGTGTTCTGTCCTTTCCCTGTCACATCTTGTCTCAAAGGGCTCTATCGTCTATTAAGTTGCTTGTTTCCCACTAGGTAGCAATAGCCTGTGAGCTTACTGAGGAGAAGAGGGTGGTCTAACATTGCAGCCTGGCACATAGGAAGAACTCAATATATAGTTCAGAGGTTGACAATTTTTACTCTTGAGACCAGAGAGTAAACATTTTTGGCTGTGTGGACCATACAGTATCTGTTGAATTTACTCATCTCTGCCATTGCAGCGTGAAAGTAGCCACAGATGATAAGTAAACAAATGAGCATGGCTGTGTTGCAATAAAACCTCATTCACAAAGATTGATGATGGGCTGGATGTGGTCCATGGGCCATAGTTTGCTGATCCTGCTATAACTGATGAAGAAATGAACAAACAAAAAAGAATGAGTGGGATTACATTTAACCAGAGAGGAATTACTCTTTACTACAAAGAGCCCTTTGTCAGAAAACTTGTATTCTATTTTCTTTCTGTTATTTAAAAGACTTTTATTCTCTGTGGCCTCCAGGGCCTTACATTTAGAATGGGACCTGATAGATGAAACTATCAGGTCCTTAAGTGTAAAATCTATGCTTATTTGTCTTTACTCCCAGAGCCCAGAGCTTAGCAGAAGTCCCACGTGCCTGGAGTGTAATAGGTGACAAACAGTAGTTGGCATGAAGCAGGTGTTTGGTGAGCAGGTGTTTGAAGAGGTAGGTAGTTGGACAGGATAATAGTGTAAGCTCTTAACACTGGGAATCCAGCCAAACTACCACTGTGTAGAGGTCCTTCTAGGCTTAGACTTGGAGACCTTTGACTCCAAATGACAGAAGACTCAACACAAATTGGCTGAAGCCCCAAAGGGAATTTACAGGCACATTGGTGTGCCTTGTTCCAGGGCTCAAACCATGTCAGAGATCCAGGGTTTCTCTGTGTCTCCACCTGCCTTCTGTCTGCTCGGTTCTCTTATCAGGCAGGCTTCACCCATTGGGGGCACCATGACTACCACTGGCTTCAGCTCGTATCCTCACAGTTCAAAGGCCAGTGGAAAACAGAGAGAGTCCCTATTTTCAAAAGCTCCAGTAAATGTGACAAGTCTATGTATCCTTGGCTTTGTTTGAGTCACCTGTCCATCCTTGAGCCAGTCACCACAAATGAAATCAATGCCAACTGAACTTTGTTGACACAGAGAGTGGGAGACTGCTTCTCCAGAGACAAATTCCATACACAGAAAAAGGTGGCGGCAAACACATGAAGCATCTAGGTCTGCGATGGCCCCTCTCCCAAGAATAGTGTGCTTTAGTACAATGATGCAAATTAACCATCCAGTGTTAGGATGTTTGTGAATTCCCTGAAGCCTGTCCACTGATCCCATCTTAGGAAGAGAAGACAACCAAGCTTCGTCCTTTTTTCCAGTGTGTGACCCCTTCCAGATACAAAATTACTGGTAACATTTTCATTTCTAAAATAAAGGTATATGTACTTCTTTACAAATAAAGTATATATTTTAGAACAGCCTTAGATTTATAGAAAAATTGTGAAGCTAGTACAGAGAGTTCCCATACCCCCAGTACCTAGTTCCCCCATTGCTAACATCTTCCATTAGTGCGATATATTTGCTACAGTTAGTGAACAGGCAATGATATTTATTATTAACCAAAGTCCAAAGCTTTCCTTAGTTTTTACCTAATGGCCCTTTTCTCTTCCAGGATCCCATTCAGGATACCACATTACATTCAGTTACCAAGTCGCCATCGGCTCCTCTCAGCTGTGCGTATTTTGCTTTAGACCTTTCTTATTTTTGATGACCTTGACAGTTTTGAGAAACACTTCTCAGATACTTTGTAGAACGCCCCTCAGTTTGCCTGTGTCTGATGTTTCTCTCACAACTAGACTTGGGTTGTGTGTTCTTGGGAGGAGACGGCAGAGGTCAGTGCCATGTACCTCCCGTCTCTCGTCCTGTCAACATGACTCATCTCTGCTGTTGCTGGTCCTGCTCGCCTGCCCGAGGCAGTGTTTGCCAGGTTTCTCCACTGTAAAGTCGGTCTTGTTTTCTCCCTCTCCACGCTGTGTTTTTGGAAGAAAATCACTGTGTCCAGCTCACACTTGAGGAGGGGAGGTTTCCTTCACCTTCTCAAGGAGGCAGTATCTACATAAAGTATTTGGAATTCTTCTGTGAGGAAGATTTCATCTCTTCTCCATATGGGCATTGGTTCGATCATGTATTATGTCAGTATGACCCACAGATATTTATTGTCTACGTTGGGTTATAATCCAGGACTACTTCACTCATTTTGTTGTTCAGATTTTTCTAGCTCTGGTTGTTGGGAGCTCCTTCAGTTGTCTCCTCTGTCCCTTTAACAGTCCTACTGTTAAATTGTGGATTCTTTTTTTTTTCTTTTGAGTACTTCCCTACTTCCTAGCCCTGCAAGACGCTCCAGACCTATCTTAAATATTTCCTGCCTCAGTCCCCGAATCAGCCATTTTCCCGAGGGGCTCTAGTTCCTTTTGTGGGAGAGGAATGTTGGAAACTAAGATCTGGGTGCTACGTGTGCTCAGTACATACATTAAAAAAATAAATGTATTGTGAATAGCAAATACATTCTTCTAAATTATTTAAAATAATCTAGTTATTTTAAAAAGCTTATTACAAAAATATAGTGAATTCCTTTCCTACTCCTTTCCATAAAATCTCCACTCCTTGGGGTTTTCTTCGGTTTTTAACCTCCATGTTGCTAATAATGTGCTGGTGCTGGTATTGTTTGATCAATTTGGACTTTAACTATTTACCTCCTGTAAGGGCAGATAGGGTTTGACTCTTGCACCACTCTCCTGCTTTCTGTCTGCCCATCTTCCCAATGTAGTCATATTATAATTTTGTGTTAAATCCATAGCCAGAGTTTCTATTATTATGACTGTCATTTTCCCCTATGAGTTGTGAAAGCATTCCTGCATTATTTTCTAGCTTGGCTATTTAGAAAACCAATGCCGTTCTGATTCTAAATTCTTTCAAAGCAGTATGTTTTTGTTTGTTTTCCCTCGGGAGCCTTTTAATATCTTCTCCGCATGTCTAATATTCTTATATTTCATGATAATGTACTATTTTTGTGGGGATGTTTTTGTTCATGAAGTTTAGCACTTGATTGCGCCTCCCAATCTGGAGACTCATTAGTTATGAGAATTAATAAAAATATTTTTTAATAATTTCCTCCTCTATTTTTTCTTTTAATACTCTGAAACACCCCTCACCATCAGACTTTATAGATAGGTTATATTTTCTAGAAAATTTCCTTAACTTTATTTTTCAAACCTTCCATAACATTTTGGGGCAAGTATAAACTTTTTAATTTCTAAGGGTTCTTTCTTTTTTTCTGATCTTTCTTTTTTATAATTTCTCTCTTCCTTCTCTTTTTTCTTGGAAGATACTAGTTTTTTGGTTTTTTGTTTCCTTGTTTGCTTGTTTTCTTCTGCTGTCTCTGTTGTCCTTGTATCTTTTTCATATTGAAGACTTTCCTGAAATGTCTGGAGATCCTCGATTGTCTATATCTTAAAGTGACAACCTAAAAACTGCTTACGAGTGCTGCATGCTGACTGAGACTCATGCACTGGTGACTTTACTGAAGGGGGACTAGGGGATATTTTTGGGGGGCACCCAAATATCCGTATCTTGGAGTGTTTTACTTGGGCCATTCAGTTTATTCAGAGACTACATCCCCCAGTTCCTGGGAATAGGGTGGGAAAAGGATTCCACAGTTTAGTGAGCATTTAGTGGAAAGACTTTCTCTGAATCCCTCTCTTTTCATCCCTTTCCCTCTGTTTTCTGGGTTCTCTGAGTCCAGAGCCTCACTCAAGATTTATATTTTCACTAATCCTTCAGTGTGAGAAATTTGAAGGTTTAAGGCTCATTTGGCTGGTTACAATCAAATGAAATTTTAGAAAAAACCTAGAACATTGTGCATCCTTAAATCCCCTCTCTGGGACTAGGTAGGAGCTGGGCACTGGTATGCGTGGTGTCATGGTGCATTGCCCTAAGGGTCACAGATCAAAGGAGGGTGTAGTGATTAAGCTCAGGGGCTTTGGGATCAGAAAGTCTTTTTTATTTTTTTAATTAATTAATTTATTTTATTGGCTGTGTTGGGTCTTTTTTGCTGTGCACGGTCTTTCTTTAGTTGTGGTGAGCAGGGGCTACTCTTCGTTGTGGTGTGCGGGCTCCTCATTGCCGTGGCTTCTCTTGTTGCAGAGCAAGGGTTCTAGGTGCGTGGGCTTCAGTAGTTGTAGCATGTGGGCTCAATAGTTGTGGCTCATGGGCTCTAAAGCGCAGGCTCAATAGTTGTGGCGCACAGGCTTAGTTGCCCCACGACATGTGGGATCTTCCTGAGCAGGGATCGAACCCATGTCCCCTGCATTGGCAGGTGGATTCTTAAGCACTACGCCATCTAGGAAGCCCGGGATCAGAAAGTCTTGGTTGAGTTCTGTTTCTACAACATTTTTGCTGTGAATGATATTTACTTAGCTCCATTAAGCTTCAGTTTCCTCATTTGTTAAATGGAAAAAATAATATTTCTATTTCTTAGGGTTGTGAGAATTAAATAATAGAGCTATATCATGCAGCAGAGTGCATGGCGTATAATTAAGCATTCAATAACTAATGATGATGATTTAAATCTGTTTTGTTTATTTTTTTATAAATTCATTTATTTATTTATCTGTTTATTCATTGTCTGCGTTGGGTCTTCGTTGCTGTGCACGGGGTTTCTTTAGTTGCAGCAAACAGGGGCTACTACTCTTCGTTGTGGCGCATAGGCTTCTCATCGTGGTGGCTTCTCTTGTTATGGAGCATGGGCTCTAGGAGCTTGGGCTTCCGTAGTTGTGGCATGTGCACTCAGTAGTTGTGGCTCACAGCCTCTAGACCAGGGTTCTAGACCACAGGATCAGTAGTTGTGGCGCACGGGCTTAGCTGCTCTGCGACATGTGGGATCTTCCCAGACCAGGGCTCAAACCCATGTCCCCTGCATTATCAGGCAGATTCTTAACCACTGGGCCACCAGGGAAATCTAATAAATCTGTTTTAGGAAACACCTCTGGCTGGTGAGCACTGACTTGATTCCTCCTCTGACTGATTCTGTGGTTCTGGATATATTGTTGAATCCATAGAGTCCAGAGGGCAATAAATATCCTCTAGTCCAAGCCCTGAAATCTGGTTCATGAATTGTCTTGTGTGCTCTTCCCCATCAGGTGGTGTCACTAACAAGTGGTGGAACTGGGCCCAGACCTTGGGCTTCTTTGTTACCTGAGCCTGTCTGGTAACTACCACCACATGCTTCCTCTAGTGAACCTCTTCTTTCCCTGCCCAATAAACTCTGATGGTGTTTTTGTCTTATGTGATGGTTGATGGCAGCCCTGCTTTTATTTCTCTAGTATCCGCACAAGGGGGCCAAGGGATCTGAGTGAGGGTGAACCCACATCGGGAGCAGAGCCAGATTCCCATCTAACTTCCCTTTGGCTCTCATGAGCACTCTGTGTGAAAACCAAGCCAGAGGGGAGAGTCAACTGCATTTGATTGTAAGCTGCATAGTAGCCGGAAGGACCATGGCTGATGCACAGTTTACGAGTGCACATACACACAAGCAGAGATGCTCGTGTACGTGTAGGAAACCCCCCCACATAAGTGGACAAAGGGTACATGCACGCCCACACCATCACTCCACATGTCTGCACACACACTAATGGCCAGGAGAAACGTGCTCAGCACATTTTATCATACATCCCAGATTGAGGAGGCCATTCAGGAGGGGGAAAGGGAAGATTATAAGGCAAAAAGAGAAATGAAACCTAAAGGTCCTGCCCTGTCAGCATTAATTGGAGTATAAGAAATGGAATTTGGACAGACAGACAGACAGACTCCTGGGGCCTGCCAACAGCCACAATGTCCAAAGGGCCTCTGATTCTCTGGCTGGTGATTGAGCTCGGGCAGCTTTCTCTGAGTAAGTGCTCTCAGTCCTTCCATCCTGGAGTCCCTGGAGCCTTGGCTCCCTGTGATGGATTTCCATGGCTGATCTGTAAAGCGGAAGCCCATTTCACTGCTGCATCCACTCAGCTTTTTGTCTTTGGAGGGTCTTTCCCTTTCTTTGTGACACAGTGTTTATCCTGAGACTGGTTTGGGAGTTTTAGGGTGTGGGGGTATTTATGTTCATACCAGAAATGGTAATTAGAGAAGAGACACAGAGATAAGGGCTCAGATAACATGGGGAAAAGAAATGTCCTCTGCAGGTACTACTAGCACAGTCACAGCGGGGGGAATTTGTTCTGGTAAGAGCTCTTATTATAATTCTTATTTTTCTGTTTATTTTTAGGAGTTTTTGTTTGCTTCTTGGTTTGTTTTATTTTGCTGGGGGTCAGGTGTGGTTTCCAGGTTTCAGATGATGCAGATGTACACACTCGGTGTGGACCTGTATACACCTCCACATCCTGCTGCTATAGGGTGGTTTCCTGTGGGCTGAGTCACATCTTGGTCATTACATTTTTTTTTAATTCTTTTTTTAAAATTAGTTAATTACCATATTTGTTCTTGGCCGCGTTGAGTCTCTGTTTCTGTGCACGGGCTTTCTCTAGTTGTGGCAAGCAGGGGCTACTCTTCATTGTGGTGAGTGTGCTGCTCATTGCGGTGGCTTCTCTTGCTGTGGAGCACGGGCTCTCTGGGCGCAGGCTTCAATAGCTGTGGCACTTGGACTCAGTAGTTGTGGCTCACGGGCTCTAGAGTGCAGGCTCAGTAGTTGTGGCGCACAGGCTTACTTGCTCCATGGCATGTTGGATCTTCCCAAACCAGGGCTGCAACCCATGTCCCCTGCATTGGCAGGTGATTCTTAACCACTGTGCCACCAGAAAAGTCCCTTAGTCATTAACTTTTGACACTGACAACTATGGCCCTTCCATGGAAGGAATGAAGGCCCAAATAAGATCCGTTTTAACAATCCGTGATTCTAGGAGCAGGCAATATCTAATGTCCCCTGCAGTTTTAACAGTTCATAGTTTATGCATGTGAATCTTTCAAATGTGCTTCATGAGAAAACACATTCCAAGAAAAATAAGACTTTTTCATACTGTTCTTTGTGCCTTTCTTTCCTTTGTAACTCCATGCATCCTCAGGTCTCCACTTACGTCAGGCTTTTCCTGACCACCCATAGCCTCCAAACTGGTTTGTGTTTCTGCTATGACTTCCTGTCCTCCCTGGAGTCCCCCCATTAGAGAACTTGTCACCCTGTAGTAATTGCTCATTTAACTGCCTCTCTCCCCAGATACCTGTGGGAGTTAATGCAATGAAATAAGTTCCTGTCACTTTCTTTGTCATTGGTTTTGCCTGGTCTTTATCTTGTTCTGGGGACTGGAGATGTGGAGGATTTGGTGATGCTGAAAGTTGCTATGGCCACCTTTTTGGCTACCAGCTGGACACTGATTGAGTGGGCTTCTCCAACCCTACTTGAAGAAGGCAGCACCTGGTGGGTGATCTGTTTGTTTCTCATTTGTGCCTTTTCTAAAATGACCATTTTAGAAGACAGTGACTGCTCAGACTCATCAAGGATCAGAGCTGAATGTGCTCTTAAAAGATGCCAGATGAAACCCTTCACTCTGTAGATGATGAAATGAGTCCCAGGTTGGGGAAAGGCCTTGCTTAAGGTCACCAGCTAGAGAAGGAACCAAGCTGGCACCAGCACCTGGTGTTGCACCCACCATCCTGGGTAATTCCCCAAGAGAGAACTGATTCTATACCAGTGATTCCTTTGCTGCAGATAAATTTGCAACTGGAGGGCACAGTTTCTTATCCTGTTTCTAAATTCAGAAATGCTCAGTTATTTGTGCTCATAGGTTGTTAATTTCCTGTGGCATTTAATACTTCCTCTCATGTGATCTTGAGAAGTTTTTCTGAGGCGAGCAGGGTCTCTCCCCTCTGCCTTATGAGGATGATGAGGTCAGGATTAGTGTGGCTTTCCTCCAAGAACACAAAAGCAGTAACTGGCAGAATGAGGTTTTCAATGTAAGCCTAATGGGTTTCTTCTGCCACACCTGCTTCCTTTTGTTTAACACATTTTTAATCAGCTGAGTAATACAGAAACACCCTTGGTGAAACAATTAAGATGTTACAAAGCTAAAATCCCATTTGACTACTATCCTCAACCCCAGTCCCTTTCCTCTGATCACAGAGGTGCTGACACAGTGAGTTGGATGTATGTCCCATCAGTCACTTTTCTCTGCATTTACTTACTTACTTACTTTCTTTTTTTTTTTTTAGAATTTAAATAAGTGTAAATTTTATTAAAGTTATACCCAAAATTGTGCTTTATTTTTTCACTATATACTTCAACATAAGGAGGTTTTTAAAAGCAGTACATTTCAGAAATCCTGGAAGAAATTCCACTAACTATAAGCTATTTAAATATTGCTTACAGAAAGTATTAACAAACAAAAAAGTAGGGTACATATGAACTTATTTACAAAACAGAATTAGAGTCACAGATGTAGAAAACCAACTTATGGCTACCAGCAGATAAGGTGGGGAAGGATAAGTTGTGAGATTGGGACTGACATATACACACTACTATATATAAAAGAGATAATAATAACCTGCTGTATAGCACAGGGAACTCTACCTACTACTCTGTAATGGCCTGTATGAGAAAAGATCTTTTTTGAAAAAAAGGAGTGGATTTATATATATATATATATATATATATATATATAAAACAGATTCATTTGATGTACATCTGGAACTAACACAGCATTGTAAATCAACTACACTCCAATAAAAATTTTTTTAAAGTATTAAAGGAAAGCAAGCACCATATAAACAGCATACACTTAAAGGGATTAATGCTTAACATACCCAGTGATGTTTTTTATTCACTGATAAACTAAAGGTCCATTTCAAGATATTTCTCTTGTATGCTTTGTTTTCTTAGCAAGCCAAAGCCCTGTAAGGGATGGCTTCATCTAGTCCTCAGACTTGGATCCATCTTCATTTGACTACTCTAGAAGTAGTGAAGTTCATAAGTCTCCTTCTCAGATGTAACCACACAAAGCCATTCATGAAGATTGTCCTTTTTAAGGTATCTCTTGCTAAGGTATTTCAAATACATTTTAGAGAACTGCTTCTCAGAAACAACTGTGATTTTATTCTTGAAGCGTTCAATGTGAATGACATTCGCAAGATTTCCACTTTTTCCATGCACCTTAACCTTCTCCCACAGAAACTGTTCGAAATTTCCAGAATCAAAAATTCCATCTTCTACTGGATGAGTAAGGTCCAAATTAAACTTCCAGGTTGACTTCTTAGGCTTCTTGTCTTTCTTCGGTGCCATCTTGAAGGCCAGCCACATGATTGTGCATTTACTTTCATATATGTGTGCCCACAAAAACCTGCATACTGGTTTATTTATTTTTTTAATGGTTTTGTATTTTATATGTAGTTTTGAAATTTCCCCTCTTCACTTATTAATAAATCTTGGAGTTTTCATGCCAATGGATGTAAATGTGTCTGATTCTATTAATCTTGTACAGGTGGTCCCATGGAAGGGCTATGCCATAGGGTAGCCACTCCCCATATACACACTGTTCACTCCATTCACACACATATGACACTGCAGGAAACATTCACTCAGGCTTAGCTAGGTCACGTGCATACTGAGTATTAACTGAAAATTCCAAATTGCCCCAGAGTGTGGCTGTACCAACTCACACCCCTTTCACTCCAGTTTACCCCAGGAGGCTAAGTCATTTCCTAGGTGCCTGTCTGGCCAGCACTTCATATTATCAACATTCTAAATTTTTGCCAGTCTAATAGGTGAAATTTACTGGTCACTCATATTTCCTTCTCTATGAATTGCCTGTTTTTCCCTTTGCCAGCTTTTCTATCAAGGCTTTCCTTACCAAGTAGTAGGATGCCTCCTTCTATACTATGCCACTTGGGAGAATAAACTGTCGGATCTCCAGTAGAAATAATTCTGTCAAACATTTTCTTGTTAATTTACCAAATATTGATAGGAACAAGCTCAGCCTTTAGAAGTCATTGGCTTCTGCTGCGTGTGTGCGGCATTGTTGTCACAGCTGCGAGTGATGGCAATTATTATTTTCCCGGGCTTCACGGGGGCAGAATGGGCGTCCACAGCATTTGCCATGTGTGAGACAGCTCCCCTGTGGCAAAGTAAAGAGATGAGAGTTCAGGGACGGCTCCAGGATGGTCTGAATTTGAATGACCCTTCGTCATGAGAGCAAACTCTGCAGAACCCAGCCAGCACATGGTTTGGCTTAGAACCTGGGCCACCACAAGGGCTCGTGCTCCCCTTCTCCCAGAGAAGGACAGCTGGAAGCTGCTGACACCTGGGTCAGGGAGGAACCCGGTGCTGCTGGCCAGGCCTTACACAAGGCAGGCAGTGGGGCTGACAGAGCTAGTGAATGGAGAATGGTAAGGAGGGTGCCTTGAAGAGAACGATGAGCAGAGGTCTAGGTACTCAGGAAGGAGGAGCACGTGGTCCTGATGCTCTGGGGCTACAGCCTGCCTGGTCTCCCGTGATAGTGTGGTTTCACTGAGAACAATCACTGATGCTCAATTATGTCAGAGGGCTTAACATTTGCAGCAGTGAAGAAGGTTCACAGATTCTCAGAGATGGAGGTTATCTTAGAAGAGGCAGTCCGGTGGTCCTCAAATAGAGTGAGTGATCAGTTATGACATGAGAATGACCTGGAGACCTTGGTTATGCACATTTCCATGGGCCTTGGCCTCAGAGATTCTGACTCAGGGTTGGGCAAGAGAGTTGGTATTTTGAGCAAGCTCCCCAGGCCATGCTGATAAGCAGCTGAGGTTGGAAACACAGATAATTCATTTAAAAAATGGTGCTATGTTCCTTTTCATATAGCTAACATGGTCAGCCTAATCTCCATCATCTTTAGGTCACAGATGCCTTTCCAAAGAATTCCTGGGATTCCTTTCCAGTTCTAACACTAAAAAAAAAAAAAAAAAGCACAAACACCACCTAAATTCACATTCACTAACAACAAACCAATGATCCAGAGTAATTAATTTCTATCTCCAGGGAACTCCCTGATTGTCCAGAGGCTAAACCATGCTCCCAAAACAGGGCGCCCGGGTTCAAAGCCTGTTGGGGAACTAGATCCCATGTGCTGCACCTAAGACCCAGAGCAGACGAATAAATATATAAATGTTTTTTTAAAAATCTTCTATCTCCAGTACTTAAAGGAGATGAGGAGAATGGGATAAAGCTCAGTAGCCTATCTCCCTGCCATACACACTCTGGGATGCAAGGCACAGGGAGGCCCATCTGAGGCATTCAAGTCAGTAGTACCTGACGACTGCCTATTGAGATACACTGGGCAGAGAGCTGTTTTGGACCTGTTTATATGAGTTAGTGGAATTGGATTAAAGGATCAGAATTTTCCATTGGAGAATTTATTGTTTTATTGAATGGTACTCAAGGTCAGAGGTTTTTTAATCAGCAAATCTGCTGTGGAGATGTGTTTAGAGACTCAGGCGGTCAGCTGTTTCCACTTGAGGGATGAAAGGGTGTGGAGTCAGGAGCTCCGCAGCAGCAAAAGGGCCAGCTAGAATTTGGGCTAAAGAAACAGATGCACTACGACCCTCTTCATCTTCCTGGAAGCATCTATCTGCACAATCCCCGTGGAGCATACTTGAGAGATTTCATACCTCACAACCTAATTTTCTCACCTTTCCTCACAGCTCCAGCTGCATCCGAGACTGTCGTCAGAGCGTTTTTGGGTGAGACGGTGACTTTGCCCTGTACACACTCATCCTGGTATAACAGAAACAGTGTGTGCTGGGGCAGAGGCCAGTGTCCAAACTCCAAATGCAATGACGAGCTTCTCTACACTGATGGGATGAAGACGGTCTCAAGGAAGTCTCCAAAATACCAACTTCGGGGGAGTATCCGGAGAGGGGAGGTCTCCTTGACCATCTTCAACACCAACGAAGGTGACGGTGGTGTGTACTGCTGCCGCATAGAGGTGCCTGGCTGGTTCAACGATGTGAAGAAGAACATCCGCCTGGAGCTGAGGGGAGGTGAGCCTGCAGAGGCTGTGTCTGTGGATGGAGAGGTTGAGCGTTCATGGCTCATGGAGTCCGTGGGTGGTGGTGGAGAGGCTGAAGCTGCCTAAGCAATGAGTGGGCAGATTAAATCTGAGACGTGTTTATGACCAGAGGAGCCACAGTCTGGAGCAAATGCCCGTGGGAGCCAGAAAACCACCCAAATGAGTGAGGGGGTGGAGGGTGAGGGAAGGGCAAGGGAACCAGTGAAATTCGGGGTCAGTCTGGACAGGGCAGCTGCTTCTTGTGCAGGGAATTGCAGAAATGTGGCCCAGTGCTTTCAGATCTCCCAGTTTTTATGTGAACTGTACTGATTTTTTGCATGTTGGCAAAGATTTCAAAATTTAAAAAAATATCGGGTGAACGAAATAAAAGGTGCTGTTCATGGATCAGCTCCAGCCCACAAGCCAATCGTGGCCAACTTCCGGCCGAGGGAAAGGGCAGGGGATGTGGAGGCAGTCGTAGCAGTTTTGGGGTGACCTTTCCTTCTTTCACTCTCGGTTGCTTTGATGAGATTTGAAACCTGGTGGAACTCCTAAGTAGTTGAGCTGCATGGGGTGCAGCCTGTGGTTGAATTGTGTGAACAATCGTCCCCGTTCCTGCTGGTCTGGAACAGAGCCTCTCAAAGTCAGCTGTGTGCTCAGCCTGCACCGAGGACGGAGGGCCCTTGGGCTCTGTTCCTCACTGGACTGGCATCTCAGAAGGCAGGCTCTGGCTAGCCATATGCGTAATGAGCTTCTCAGGTGACTCTCGGGTGCTCTAAAATTTGAGAACAACTGATGTGGATGTTTCTAATTATAGAATTTTCATACTCATATATGAAAGTATGTTTTTTAATGTATTAAGTATATATATTTAGTATATTTTTGTCTCAAAGCAACTTTGTGAGATAGAAGGTATTATTCGAATTTGTTGAAGCTAAATGATGCCAATCCAAGTCTTTGCTTTTCAAGCCTGATGTAACCAGCTGTTGATATCATTTTATAAAATGCTGGTTGACCTTAATACTCTATGAGGTCATTTCTAAGTTCATTTGAAACTAATGATATCTTTATGGTCCATTAGAGTTAATGGAAGTGTGGAAAATTTAAGAGCGGGTGGTATCTGTAGAATAACTGTTGCTAATGAACCCAAATTCAGATGTTTAGGGGGTGAGTGGTGCTGTAACAAAAATGGAAATGAGATTTTTCTGGGTCTTCCCTGGTGGTGCAGTTAAGAATCGCCTGCCAATGTAGAAGACATGGTCCTGGAAGATCCTGGTTCGGGAAGATCCCACATGCTGCGGAGCAACTAAGCCCATGCACCACAACCACTGAGTCTGCATGCCACAAATACAGAAGACTGCACACCTAGAGCCCATGCTCCGGAACAAGAGAAGCCACCGCAATGAGAGCCCCCGCATCGCAACTAAGAGTAGCCCTGGCTCGAGGCAACTAGAGAAAGCCTGTGGGCAGCAATAAAGATCCAATGTAGCCAAATAAATTAATTAATTAATTTATAAATATGAGGTTTTTCTTCTCATGATAGTAAGGAAAATAAAGGGAAATGTGAAGAGACAGAGAAGAAACATAAACTGGCCTGAAAGAGTTAATCAATCCTAATTTTATTTTAACTGTTAGCATCTGTAGTGTCTATAACTAGATTTGTCCCTCACAAGGCTAACCTCTAACACTCTGTGACACTCTGTGAATTACATCCTGCACCTGGTGTTTACAATCCCTGAACTCCCCTGTGGCAAATCACCCCTTGTAGCAAATCACCCCTTGTAGCGTTCTGTGTTTCAGAAAGAATGTCACGGGCCCATACCACAGAGATGAATGGACCCAATTACTGGGCTGTCTGACGCCAGCTGTGGCTGTTGTGAAATATGCAAGAAGAAGAAAAATGCAAGACCTTCACCACCTGGATCCTTATCACCTACCCCAGACTGTGAGCTCCTCCTATAAGACCACTTCTGCTTCTCCAGGGAGGGGAGCACAGTTCTTGAGGCACTAGCCTGCTGTGTGCCCTTTTTGTCTGGCAAAGAATAAAGTTTCTCTGTTTCGTTTTCCTCCAAAACACTGTCTCTGTTTTTCTGTTCAGCATCAGTGCACAGGGAGCCAAGATTTTGGCGCCAGTGGTGTTGGCATGAATCAACCTTTAATATCGGAAAGAGACTGTAGGTTCATCCTATGTTACGCTCTTTGGATTCGCTTATTTTAGATTTTAATTTTTATCGTGGAAAGAACACCTAGCACGAGTTCTACCCTCTTCACGTATTTTCAAGTGTACAATACACTATTGTTAACTGTGGGCACAATGTGTGCAGTAAATTTCTAGAGCTTATTCATCTCGCTTGACTGAAATGTTATGTTGGGCTCACTTTCGATGCAATCCTTCATTTATTCATTCAGCCCATGTTTTGGGAACACCTGCTATGTACCGCACACTGTGGTTGGTATTAGATTTTTAGCAGAAAACAAAATAAATACCAGCTTTTCCCTCATGGAACTTCCACTGTACTAGGAGAAGCAGACATTCCATAATAACCAACAAATAAATGTGTAGTTAGGAAATGCCACAGATGCTATAAATGTCAAGTATGAGTGTGCAAAAAAATTATTATTGTAGAATGCTGATGAACTCCTTGCAGAACTGTCCTGTTAGCTGAGACATGTGGGTTAAGGAGGAGTCAGTCTGAGGAAGAGAGACTAGGAAGCAGTAGGTACAAAGCTCCTCCCGAAATGGAAGGTCACTGATATGGTGGAAGAACTGAAGAAAGGCCAGTGGGCTGGGGAAAAGTGAAAACAGAGTGGAGGCCTGAGATGGGAAAGAAAGAGCAGATCAGGTGGGGCCCTGTGGGTGAGGTTGGGGGTTGGGTCTTCATCTTAAGGGCAAGGAGAACTCAGTAAAAAAGTTTTAAGTAGGGGACTGACATAATTAGATCTGTCATTTTCAAAGATTGCTCTGGTCTGTGTGTGAAGAACAGCCCAGGACAGCCAAGACTAGAATTCAGAAACCCAGTTTTCATGGGCATTTTAATGGTCCAGACTCATGGACCAGGTGAGGCAGCAGAAACGCAGAGAGATGGAGGGATGCCAGCTATATCTGTCGTGTTTCTCTCTGCCTGCATCTCCACTTGGCCCCAGATGTATCTTCTATTGGTTGCAGCCCCTACAACCATGCGCTCCACAACCACCCGCCGCCCAACCACCACCATCACCACTGCTGAGACGACAAGCACAGCTGTGCTTCCAGCTACAGTCGTGACTACACCCGACCTCCCAACCACACCACCACTTCAGATGGGCACCACTGCTGGGTTCACAACCATGGCAGCCACATGCCCTCTGACATGATATTTCTGACCCTTGAGGCTCCTATGGAAGAGCCCATCCTCCCTGCAGGTTCCTGGTTCTACTGGCCATTCTCTCCCTTCTGCTGGTCAGATATAACTTGTATCTCTTGGGAGAGGGTTCTCCTACTGCATGGGGCAGCCGACAACTTACTCTTAGGTCTATGTGTGTGTGTGTGTGTCTATGTATGAGTTTGCCAGGGCTGTCATACCAAATGCCAGAGACTGGGTGGCTTAAACAACAAAAGTTTACTTTCTCAGAATTCCGGAGGCTAGACGTCTGAGAGCCAGGTGTCAGCAGGGTTGGTTTCTTCCAAGGCCTTTCTCCTTGACTTCTTGATGGCTGTCTTCTCCCTGTGTCTCACATGGTCTTCCTCCTCTGTGTGTCTGTGTTCTAATCCCCTCTTTTTGTAAGAACACCAGTCATATTCGATGAGGGCCCATCCACATAACATCATTTTTACCTTAATTACCTCCATAAAGGGACCATCTCCTAATGCAGTCACATTCCAAACTAGGGGTTTAGGGCTGCAACATCCATTTTTGTGGCAGGGGGCGGGGCGGAGGTGGGAGGGGCCACACACTCCATTCTATAACTCTGTGTGTGTGTGTGGTTTCATGAAATTGTTCCTCTTCATTGTTGTATGATTTCCTTTTTTGTTGCTATTTTTTTCCTTTGTACCTTTGAAGAGTCAGGATTTTTGGTCCTCCAGCTGACCTCCCAGGAGCCTTGGAGACACTTAGGAAAGAACCAGGAAATGTCACCCTAGGTCAGACACGAGTTCCATCCTCCCAGGGCTTAAGTCTCGACTTAGGTATTAGAGATTGGTTGAGGAAAGTCCTCCAGATACCTTAAAATATCCCCTTATGAGCTTGTTCTTCCTTCCTTCTTCTTTCCTTCCTTCCTCAGGAGTCGATCCTACATCTTGGAACTCTCACTGAGGTACTAGCACCATTAATGACGAGGGCTTATCAAAGCTCCCCCCATGTTTCAACCTCTGGTTCTGAGGTAAGAATATTAGAAAAGAATCATGAGGTAGCCTGAAGGCTTCAGCTGCTTCAATAAAGCCTGGGTTAATTTAAACAACTTTACAATATTAAATTGGCTATCTCTATTATACTCTTACTAGTCACCTAAGGTCCATGAACCCTAAACCAATTTTTATATGTAGTTTTTTTATTCCTTTGGTCTTTAAAATAATCATGTTAGAATATAACATTTGCAGTTTTCCTCTTAGATTCTAAAAATTACTTAACAATACTTGAAAAAAAAAAAACTGAAATAAACATAGAAAAGTACAAAGACAACTATAAAAATAGCCCCAAATCCCACCACTCAGCACAAACACCTATGTTAAGCTGCCTGCTATCAAACTTTTTTCTCTTCCAGAATCAGAAACTGTCCTTCTCCCTAGGACCTCTCAGAGAAGCACTGAGTTGACTTCTGGAGACACTGCCTTGTTCATATCCAAAGGTATGTGGACAGTTCTTTTCCTTTCTTCACCCCTTAGATTGAGGGGCAGCAATGAGTAGTGTGTCACTGAGTCAGATGACTAGAGATGACTGTGGGGTCCTGTGTGCCATGAAGCCCACCTGGGACAAATTGGTGTCAAGACTGCATTTGTGGCTCCTTCCTCCCTATGGATTTGAGAGAAGGAGAGAGACCCATTGACCTTGATTAGTTGGTGCAATTCTCCATGGTAGCGAATGTCTAGAATATCTGCCTTTGCATTCTAGGCTGGGTGATGCTTGGCTATCTCATCTCAATTCCAAGCATACCTCCTTCTGTGCTAAAACCCTGGAGGGTGTACTCACTTGACTCCTTGGCTCTTTACAGTGGGGGGAGTGGTCTTTCATTCATTTGACCTTTCATCCATCCAGCCAGATTGTTTAGGTATTTACTAGGGCCCAGGGGCAGAGAACACACTGAAAATAATTCACAGCCTTGGAGGTACTAGAGGGGACTGCCTGGGCTTGGTTATCAGTTGTACTACTTTTCCCTGGGGTGGGGGGGGTGGTTCTCTGGCCTCCGTTGTGTGACTTCATGCATATAAAAATTTAGATGAGTGCCTGTCACCTTAGGAAGCATGCCAAAGGTAGCTGTTACCTCAGTGGAGCTTATAATCAAGCAGAGGAAAACAGACATCTATGAGGTAAATAAATGAATGCGTGTGATGTAGAATATAGGGGGGCAGTAAAATAGAGTGGTTCATGTGTGTGTTCTGGCGTCATACTGCCTGGGTACAAATCGTGCCTCTTCTCTGCTGTGTGACTTTGGGAAAGTCACTTAATCTCTCTGGGCCTTGACTTCCTAACCAGTCAAATGGGAATAATGAAGCACCTACCCTGTGTGTCTTTCTGAGGATTAAATGAGAGAATGCCTGTAGATCACTCAGAACAGCATCTGGCATGTGCTAAATGCTCAGTGAAGATTAGCTCTTTTTTTTTTAATGACAGAAGTCATTTAAGGGAAGAGCTCCCCCCAAAAAAAATAAAATAGGAAGACAGGCATCTACTTAAGTTTGTTTTCTCCTTTCCTTTGTATTTTTTCCAGGGTCTAAAGGTTGAGTTCTCCAGTCAACGTCCCAGGCATCAGTACAGGAGGCGAGTGACTTGGTGACCTCTCAGCCAAGAGGTAGGGGGACTGTGCCCCTGTGAGTGGTTTGCCTTTGGCCGTGGGAACAATCTGTCATTGGCTGTGGGAACAATCTGTCATCTTCCTGCTTGTCTTGGGATTCTGCTCTTTTGGTTGTAGTGTGGTCACATCCTACATCCTCCCACAAGCTGGGATGAAAATGAAACCTGCTAAAGCTTCAGTGTTCGTTCCTTTCCTTCTCTGCCTCAACTGTGAAACTCCTCTGTTGGGATCTGAAGCTAGGAATGCTAGTAGAAAAATCACCATTTCAAAATGTTAGTAATTTACTTTAAATTATGCAAGTAGTTCGGTAGTATATTTTTGTTAGGGATACATTTTTTTAAAAGCTATTTAATTAATTTATTTGCTTATTTATTTTTATTTATTTATTTATTTAATTTATTTATTTGGTTGCTCTGGGTCTTGGTTACAGCAGGTGTACTCCTTAGTTGCAACTCACCAGCTCCTTAGTTGTGGCATGCAAAATCATAGTTTCCGGAATGCATATGGGATCTAGTTCTCTGACCAGGGATGGAACCCTGGCCCCCTGCATTGGGTCCATGAAGTCTTAACCACTGTGCTACCAGGGAAGTCCCTACGGAGACATTTTTAAAAAGTAGAAATAACATTCTCTTTGATTCCCTGTCTTTAATCCCAGTTTCTTCCCTGCGTTAATCGCTGATATTAGATGAAGATGATCATTCTTCAGATCTTTTTTATTCCCTCATGTGTGGGTATAGATATAGAAATACACAGTTTTGTTTTCTGTGTGGATTTTTAAAAAATGCTATCATACTGTGTGCAGCCTTCTGCATTTTCATTCACCTAACATTATACATTGGACCACTTTCTTTTTTCGGTCCATGTAGATCTCCATAACTATGTTAAACTGCTGTATAGTGTTTTATACTATGGGTATTTGTAGTATCCATTGCCTATTGAGGGACACTAAGGTTGTTCCAAAGCTTCACATAAATATTCTGCAGTGAGGATCTTTGTGGGTGTCTCCTTAGTGTTCATGCAAGTGTTTCTCTAGCTCGGGCAGTGACCAAAAAGGAGAAACGCTAGGTTGAAAGAAATCTGTGCTTTTGTTTATTTTTATTTTTTTTAATAAATTTATTTATTTATATTTTATTTTTGGCTGTGTTGGGTCTGTTGCTGCATGGGGGCTTTCTCTAGTTGTGGCTCACAGGAGCTACTCTTCCTTGCTGTGTACAAGCTTCTAATTGCAGTGGCTTCTCTTGTTGTGGAGCACAGGATCTAGGCACGTGGCCTTCAGTAGTTGTGGCACATGGGCTCAGTAGCTGTGGCTCTCGGGCTCTTGAGCACAGTCTCAGTAGTTGTGGCACATGGGCTGAATTGCTCCGCGGAATGTGAGATCTTCCCAGACCAGGGCTCGAACCTGTATCCCCTGCATTGGCAGGTGGATTCTTAACCACGGAACCACAAGGGATGTCTGAAATGTGTGCTTTTCAATTTAATAGCTATTACAAAATTGTCCTCCGGAAAGGCTGTGCCAGTTTATTTTGCTCACAGAGTATCTGCTTTCCCATAGTCTACCTACATTCGATACGACCATTTGTTTAATTTTTTTCAATCTCCCAAGAAGAAATATCATCTTGTTCTTCTGTTGTTCTGATTAACAGAGAGTTGGAGTGTCTTCCTCTATGTTTGTTAGCCAGAAAACAGGCATCCTTTAACTCTGTGAAGGAGCCAGTGTAGCGGAAGGCAGATAGGTTCTGAAGGAAGATTATAAATCAAGATGAAATGCAAGGGTGGCCTCATGTTGAAGCCTTGGCATGCATTAACTCGCACGGTGGAAAGATGGGAAACCTGGATGTTGATGAGGAGGTGCCAAGGATCCACACCTTCTTTGTCCCTGGGATGGGTACGGGTGGGGGCCTATGTTCTGGCAGAAGAGAAGGTAGCAACTAGAAAAGTGATCAAGGATGGGCAATGAGTTTTCAAAATGTTGTCATTTATTCCATTTGAATCTTGGACTATTTTACTCTGAATTGCAAGGGAACAAGAAGTCATCTGATGTTTGAGCCTCTTCTAGAAGATCCCTGATAGTTTCATTTCACTCCTCCTTGATAAATCCTGGGAGAGAGAACACTGGTGGTCATACCCACAGGTGGCGCTGCTGCAGAGGAGCTGGTTATAGGAAGGGCTGTCAGTCCCTGTGTAACATCTACCCATTGTGGAAGAAGCCAGGGTTTATTGAGCACGTACATGTGCTGGCGTGGGGTCAGCTGTTCTCATGGGCCACGTCATTCAGTCCCTCTTGGCAGATGCTCCAGTCTCTATTTGACGTAACTTTCTCAAGGACACACAGCTCTCGAGTGCCAAATCCAGGAAGTCAAACTCTGATTCCATGCTTTTAGGTATTTTTTTATTTTGCCTTACCTTCCGATCTGAAATAAAAGATCATGTTATTGTCATTTACCATTCTTTTTTTCCCATTTTTTAAAGCTCTTTATTGGAATACAATTGCTTTACACTCTTGTGCCAGTTTTTGCTGTACAACAAAGTGAATCAGCTGTATTTATACATATATCCCCATATCCCCTCCCTCCAGTGACTCCCTCCCACCCTCCCTCTCCCACCACTCTAAGTCCTCACCCATCCTTGAGTTGATCTCCCTGTGTTATGCAGCAGCTTCCCACTAGCTATCCATTTTACATTTGTTAGTGTATGTATGTCAATGCCACTCGCTCACTTCTTCCCACCTTCCCCTTCACCTCCCACCCCATGTCCTCAAGTCCTTTCTTTACATCTGCATCTTTATTCTTGCCCTGTCACCCCACTGGTTTTTGTAATGAAACATTTATAATACATATTGAGGATTTAGCTAGGTGTTAGGTCCTGTATCAGGGCTTTTACTTGTATTGTTTCATTTAAATCTCACAGTGATCTTCTAGCCAGGTACAGATGTTATCCCCATTTAACAGATAAAGATATGGAGGTTCAGAGAGTTTATTAGAGAAGCTAACACCTACTGAGGTCTGTCTTTGTTTCAAACTATGCATTTTACATGCATTAGCTCATTTGACTTTTCACAAAATTCTATGAGATAGATACTATTATCGACTCCATTGTAGAGTCCATGAAGTTCATATATCTTGTCTTGTAGACAATGGACCTGGATCTAACCCTTGTCTGCTCAACTCAGATGCCATTCTAATATCATGCTATGCTGCCCTTGCCCCATCTATCCTCTAGAACCACTTATAGAATCAGATTACTTCTTCATGCACATAAAAATGCTTTCAACCCATTTCAGAGAACCTGCATGCCTGTATAGGCTTTTCTTGCCTTGGCTAAATATTCCCAATTCCTTCCTCATTTCTTCATGTAATTTTTGGATGGCAAGGCTTCCATGGTAGAGGGCTGCTTTAAATTTTTCAAGTGGATCTTGCTACAATTATTATTCCCTAAAATTAGCATTACCTAGAGCGGCAATTCTTTACCTTCTGTCTTTGGATGCCTGGAATATAGTTCAGAGACGTGGAGTAATTTGTGCAAGATCACACAGCAATGCAGAGAGAGAACTGGGACCCACAGCCAGGTTTCAGGGATATTATTGAAATGTGTTCATGGACTCCTAGATGGAGTTTTCTGCAGAAGAACTGGGGCGTGGGCAAGAACACCCCTGAAATTTTATATATATATATATTTTATATATATAATGTATTTTATTATTTTATATATATATATAAAATTGTGTGTGTATATGTGCACAAATTTTTCTGGGGAAAAAGTGTAAAACTTTTATTAGATTCTCCAAGAATTCTGCAAAGCCCCAAATAACTAGGGACCATAATTAGGAACCATAGTTAGGAATCATAATTCACGCACAAACAGCAACGACAACAACAATAAAAACCCTCATAGGTTTCTTCCCCCAGCTAAAGGCAGTCTGGTCAGGGAATATGAACTCTTCACCCTCTAGGTAGCTGGGAACTCAAATCATCCCCTCTAGCCTGAGGATTAACCTCATTTCTTGCTTGGCTGAAGGAATGTGTGAAATGGTCCCAAACTGCTCCCTGAAGACCCAGGGTCTCTCCTGGGTAGGGACTCTGAAGCCAGGGCGAGGAGAGCCGCATGACCATGTCATTTCCTAAATAAAATCGGGTGGCCCGGGATTAAATCCTCTTCTGATGATGCCTCAGCCCCCCTTTTCGTGCCGCAATAACATCCCAAATCCTTGTTTTCTAGTCCCTTCTCTTCACAGACTTCAGGTTTACCTTAGGTGGGGGTTAAAAGATCTCAGGTGGGGAGTGTGAAGTCTCAGGGTTACATACCTGCTTCATCATTTTATGCTTCACTTTTTTCTTTTAGAATCTCAGGTTCTTGTCTAGCCTGTTCTAAATCTCAGTTTCCTCCAAATGTACAAGGAGATAATAGTACGTGGTGCCTAGGGCTGTTAAGTGAGGAAACGCATGAGAAAACGCCTGCTCCATAATTACTGGCTGGTAAATGACAGTCCTCATGATGGATTCCGATCCCCTCTCCTCCTGCATCTCTCCTGCTCTTCCTACTCACACACCTGCATTCTCTAGCTAGGCCGGCTACGGAGCAAGAGGCCACGTCCACCAGCTCCAGCTGACTTGCTTCCTTCCTAGTATAGAGTCACTTTCTGGGTCTATGATTTTTTTAACTGCTAATCACACCAGGGAAACAGCTGATGAGCGGCAAAATTGCAAACTTGGGGAAGTGACAAAAGCCTTTTAAAATCTCTCATGGTGGTCATTCTCGACTCACTGTTAGAATAAATCTGAGATTCTGAAAGCTTTTCACTGACTTCTTTGTACATGGATCTACGGAGCTCTCAGTTACGGGTTTTGTTTCTCTGGGTGGACGTCTTTAATATTCTGATGCCTCTCAGTCGTTTTGTCCTTCTCACATCACTCAATCTAGGGAGGCTCCACTCTATAATTTAGGCTCAGAAATCAAGTGTTGCTTGAAAAAGAGTCATGATCAAGTTTGCCATGCAAGGGCTTCCTGATTTGTATTATTTATTTGATAAGACCTCTCCACCTATATATCTCCTGCTCCAGTGCCTTCATCTGTTTGAAGGTGTTTGGTCGCAAACATCATCTAGAGAAGCCTACCCAGGGTGTCAAGTCTTCACCTCCACTCTGTGGCTGCCTAGAAATGGAGCTCAGAGATGTGGAGTGACTTTCCTGAGATCACACAGTGAGGTGGAGTTGGAGCTGAGACCCTTATCCGGCTTTCCAGAGGTTTTAAATTTGGGTGCATGAACTCCCGAGTAGCTTGTCGTCAGTGGAAAACTGATGGGAAATTGAGGCCCAGCAAGGGCCAGAGAGTTGAGAGAGGACTTGCAGTGGTAGGTAGGGAGGTTGCTGGACCAGAGGCCAGTTCTCCTGATCCCACGAACAGTTAAGCTTTGTCCCAGGATGGGCAGCCACCGTCTCTCAACAGAGCTTCCTTGCGGGCAGGTTTTCCTGTTTGCTCCTCAAGGATGAGGATCCACTTTTCTCAGCCCTCAGGGGGGTCATGATGCTCCCCGGCAGCCTGCGGGCCCAGCTGTACAGTGATGTCAGGTTTAATGCACCCGAACACGTGTGAGGACTTGGCTGGGGAAAAGGAACCCAGGAAAACTGGGAAGAAATGAGCATTGCTCTGGTAACAGTCAAGTCACACGTTCCTTTCTTTGAGCTTCTTACGGTAGCTTTCTCTGGGTCCCAGGGTTGGCTGGTGGGGGTGTGGGGATGGGGTGCTTTTAGGGCTGTTTGTTCTCTAACTGTATATGTTTCTGTTTTACAAAATCAGCCCAAGCATCATGGTCCAGAGCAAGCTGGCCCTTCCATGGAAAAGTGGTTGAAGATGAGATTTTTTATCTTTATCTTGGTGTTTGGTTTGGATTCATGGAAATCGGTCACATGATATTTGGTAAAGGCCTTTCAAATCTGTCACTCATTAAGCGTGGCTTACCTAGTTGCTTCCCTGTGCAGGGCCCAGAACATATAAAAATGAGCAAGTCTTGACCCTTATTCATTTATTTTTTTAAGCTCTTTATTGGAATATAATTGCTTTACATTCTTGTACCAGCTTTTGAGGTACACCAAAGTGAATCAGCTGTATTTATATCCCCATATCCCCTCCCTCTCACAACTCCCTCCCACTTTCCCTGTCCTGGCCCTCTAAGGCATCACCCATCATTGAGTTGATCTCTTTTTGTTATACAGTAACTTCCCACTAGCTATCTATTTTACATTTGGTAGTATATCTATGTCTATGCTACTCTCTCACTTCATCCCAGCTTCCCCTTTGCCCCTCACCCCAGCCCTGTGTCTTCAAGTCCATTCTTTACATCTGCATCTCTACTCTTGCCCTGTCACTGGGTTCATCAGTACCATTTCTTCAGATTCCATATATATGAATTAGCATACAGTATTTGTTTTTCTTTTTCTGGCTTACTTTGCTCTGTATGACAGTCTCTAGCTCTATCCACCTCATTACATATAGCTTAATTTCATTCCTTTTTATGGCTGAATAATATTCTATTGTATATATGTGCCACATCTTCTTTATCCATTCATCTGTTGATGGACATTTAGGTTACTTCCATGTCCTGGCTATTGTAAATAGTGCTGCAATGAACATTATGATACATGTTTCTTTTTGAATTATGGTTTTCTCTGGGTATATGTCCAGCAGTGGGATTACTAGATCATATGGTAGTTCTATTTTTAGTTTTTTACGGAACCTCCAAAGTGTTTTCCATAGTGGTTGCACCAGCTTACATTCCCACCAACAGTGCAGGAGAGCTCCCTTTTCTCCACACCGTCTCCAACATTTATTGTTTCTAGATGTTTTGATGATGGCCATTCTGACCATTGTGAGATAATACCTCACTGTGGCTTTGACTTGCATTTCTCTAATGATTAGTGATGTTGAGCAGCTTTTCATGTGTTTGTTGGCCATCTGCATGTCTTCTTTGGAGAAATGCCTATTTAGGTCTTCCACCCATTTGTGGATTGGGTTATTTGCTTTTTTGGTATTAAGCTGCATGAGCTGCTTATATATTTTGGAGATTAATCCTTTCTGTGTTGCTTCGTTGGCAAGTATTTTCTCTCATTCTGAGGATCGTCTTCTTGTCTTGTTTATGGTTTCTTTCGCTGTGCAAAAGCTTTTAAGTTTCATTAGGTCCCATTTGTTTATTTTTGATTTTATTTTCATTATTCTAGGAGGTGGGTCAAAAAGGATCTTGCTTTGATGTGTGTCATAGAGTGTTCTGCCTATGTTTTCCTCTAGGAGTTTTATAGTGTCTGGCCTTACATGTAGGTCTTTAATCCATTTTGAGTTTATTTTTGTGTATGGTGTTAGGAAGTGTTCTAATTTCATTCTTTTCCATGTTGCTGTCCAATTTTCCCAGCACCACTTATTGAAGAGGCTGTCTTTTTTCCGATGTATATTTTTTCCTCCTTTGTCAAAAATAAGGTGCTCATATGTGCTTGACCTCTATTCTTTTTTTAAAAAATTTTTTAATTTTTTATTTTTTACACTAAACAGCATATATTTAGAGTGTACTGTTTGGTATCCCAATCTCCCAATTCACTCCCCCCCAACCCTCCCCACTTTCCCCACTTGGTGTCCATATGTTTGTTCTCTACATCTGGGTTTCTATTTCTGCCTTTCAAACCAGTTGATTTGTACCATTTTTCTATACTACACATATATGTGTTAATATACGACATTTATTTTTCTTTTTCTGTCTCACTTCACTCTGTATGACAGTCGCTAGGTCCATCCATGTCTCTAAAAATGTCCCAGTTTCATTGCTTTTTACAGCTGAATAATATTCCATTGTATATATGTACCACATCTTTATCCATTCATCTGTTGATGGACATGTAGGTTGCTTCCATGTCCTGGCTATTGTAAATAGTGCTGCAATGAACATTGGAGTACATGTGTCTTTTTGAATTATGATGTTCTCTGGGTATATGCCCAGTAGTGGGATTGCTGGGTCATATGGTAGTTCTATTTTTAGTTTTGCAAGGAGCCTCCATACTGTTCTCCATAGTGGCTGTATCAATTTACATTCCCACCAGCAGTGCAAGAGCATTCCCTTTTCTCCACACCCTCTCCAGCATTTACTGTTTGTAGATTTTCTGTTGATGCCCATTCTAACCGGTGTGAGGTGATACTTCATTGTCGTTTTGATTTGCATTTCTCTAATAATTCATGATGTTGAGCAGCTTTTCATGTACCTCTTGGCCATCCATAGGTCTTCTTTGGAGAAATGCCTATTTAGGTCTTCTGCCCATTTTTTGATTGGGTTGTTTGTTTTTTTGATATTGAGCTGGATAAACTGTTTATATATTTTGGAGATTAATTCTTTGTCTGTTGATTCATATGCAAATATTTTCTCCAATTCTGAGGGTTGTCTTTTCGTCTTGCTTATAGTTTCCTTTGCTGTGCAGAAGCTTTGAAGTTTCATTAGGTCCCACTTATTTATTTTTGTTTTTATTTCCATTATTCTAGGGGGGGATCAAAAAAGATCTTGCTGTGATTTACGTCGAAGAGTGTTCTTCCTATGTTTTCCTCTAGGAGTTTTATAGTGTCTGGCCTTACATTTAGGTCTTTTATCCATTTTGAGTTTATTTTTGTGCATGGTGTTAGGAAGTGTTCTAATTTCATTCTTTTCCATGTAGCTGTCCAGTTTTCCCAGCACCATTTATTGAAGAGGCTGTCTTTTCTCCAATGTATATGCTTGCCTCCTTTTTCATAGATTAGTTGACCATAGTTTATCTCTGGGTTTTCTATCCTGTTCCATTGGTCTACATTTCTGTTTCTGTGCCAATACCATACTGTCTTCATCACTGTAGCCTTGTAGTATAGCCTGAAGTCAGGAAGCCTGATTCCACCAACTCCACCTCTCCTTCTCAAGATTGCTTTGGCTATTTGGGGTCTTTTGCATTTCCATACAAATCGTAGAATTTCTTGTTCTAGTTCTGTGAAAAATACCATTGGTAATTTGATCGGGATTGCATTGAATCTGTAAATTGCTTTGGGTAGTATAGTCATTTTCACAATGTTGATTCTTCCAATCCAAGAACATGGTATGTCCCTCCATCTGTTTGTGTCGTCTTTGATTTCTTTCATTGGTGTCTTATAGTTTTGTGAGTACAGGTCTTTTACCTCCTTGGTTAGGTTTATTCCTAGGTATTTTATTCTTTTTGTTGCAATGGTGATTGGGATTGTTTCCTTAATTTCTCTTTCTGATCTTTCATTGTTGGTGTATAGAAATGCAAGAGATTTCTGTGTGTTAATTTTGTATCCTGCAACTTTACCAAATTCACTGATTAGCTAAAATAGTTTTCTGGTGGCATCTTTAGGATTTTCTATGTATAGTATCATGTCATCTGCAAAAAGTGACAGTTTTACTGCTTTTCCAATTTGGATTCCTTTTATTTCTTTTTCTTCTCTGATTGCTGTGGCAAGGACTTCCAAAACTATGTTGAATAGTAGTGGCGAGAGTGGACATGTTTGTCTTGTTCCTGATCTTAGAGGGAATGCTTTCACTTTTTCACCATTGAGAATGATGTTTGATGTGAGTTTGTTCATATATGGGCTTTATTATGTTGAGGTAGGTTCCCTCTATGCCCACCTTCTGGAGAGTTTTTATCATAAATGGGTGTTGAATTCTGTCAGAAGCTTTTTCTGCATCTATTGAGATGATCATGTGGTTTTTATCCTTCAGTTTGTTAATATGATGTATCACATTGATTGATTTGCATATATTAAAGAATCCTTGCATTCCAGGGATAAACCCCACTTGATCGTGGTGTATGATCCTTTTAATGTGTTGTTGGATTCTGTTAGCTAGTATTTTGTTGAGGATTTTTGCATCTAAATTCATCAGTGATATTGGTCTGTAGTTTTCTTTTTTTGTAGTACCTTTTTGACCCCTGTTCTTAAAGAGGTGGGATAGACAGGCTTGTGTAGAGCAAACAATCATCAGTGGGCTTTGTTTTGGTGGCAGAAGTATGAAGAGGTGTCCTGGGGGCCCAAAGAAGGGAGAGAAGGATTCTAACTTGGAAAGGAGGGCCAGGATGGCTTCACTCAATGAACCTTGAATTGGTTCCCCATGGCTGAGAACATTTCATTGGGCAGAGAAGGGTGAACAGGTAGGGAGAACAGCATGGGCACAAAGAGGGGGACCTATAAGAGCATGAAATCTTTGGCAATGGTTTAAGAGTCTAGTTTAATGTAACGGAGACAGGAAGCTAGGCTCCCAAAGGACTTGATTGATGGGCTGAAGAATTTAGATTTCATAACAGGGTCCTAAGGAGCCATTCATGTGTTTGGAGCAGGAAATGGCATTTTCAGCTGTGTTTTAGGAAAAATTGCTCTGACAAGGGTGTGGAAGATGTATTTGAGGGGGGTAAGCCTGGTGGCAGAGAAGCTCCCCAGGAGGCTCCTGAAGTAATTCAGGCAGGAGGTGAGCATCTTGACTAGAATGGTGGCAGTAGGAACAGCAGAGAAGGGACAGAGTCAGAGCCATTTAGGACTTTGAGAGGACTTGGCGACTGAATAATAAGGAAGGATGACTGATTCTGCGTACTTGGGAGATTAGCTTGATGTGATGGGCTCACTGGTAAGGGAACCCTAGGAGAAGAGTGAATTTATGTGGGCGATCTTGAGTTTGAAGTGCCCCTGGGAAATGCCTAACAGGCAGTTGGAAATGTGGGGCCGGGAGGCCTTGTGGATGCTGGTAGGGATTGGGTGTCCGATGATCGGTACCTCCCTCTGATCAAATAATCATCACTATGAAGATTCACGACACAAGTGCTGAGTAGGGACTTGCCACTGTACCAAAACTCTCATATGTATTACCTTGTAAGGGAGAGTTCAGGGCTATTGATATGATGTTGGGAGTCACTGATAATAAATGACAGCTACTGAGTGCTTATTATAGGGCAGGGCTGCGCTCTAGCTTCCTGTGCATTATCTCATTGTCAGGCGCTGTCCAGATCAGTGAGGAAGATTCTATTACTGCATTCATTATAAAGGAGAAGAAACTAAGGCATGCAGAGGTGAAGACATTTGCCAGAGTTGGAAATGTGACATTTCAAAGTGAATGACCCTCATTGTACTGAGACTTGGCATTATATTTCCATAGTGCTGTGCCGGTCCCAGATGCACCATATGGGGTCAAAAAGTCACCCACTTGAAATGTAGGAGGAGTTAATGTTGGCAGATTGGAAGAATGAAAATAAGGTGGTCTTCTCCCCTCCCCGCTCTTCCTTTGATTATATTAAGGTCACCTACTAAGTACTTGGGGCAGCAGCACCCTCGCCTGCCTGCTTGTGAGCCTCACAAGCGTCCTAGTCTAATAAATCACTTCTTATCTCTCACTTCGCCTCTGGCTGAATCCTTTCTGAGCTGAGACACAAAGGACTGGAGCTCCTCACAGTCCTCGAAAACCACCTAGTGGTTTTAGCTGGCAACCACGAAGCTGCAGTGGTAAGATAAGAAAGTCAGGGTTGGGTCCTAGTAGGGCCATGGGACACCACGGACCAAAAGTTCCGGGGAGGAGGCTCCACCGATGGCTGCCATTTTAGACGGGCTGATCAACCTTGAAAGCTTTGGGCTCTGATCCGGAACCTGGATACAGACCAGAGAGACGATGAAATGGATGTGTAAAGATATCACCAGAGGAAACCAGAGGAACAGTGGCAGTCAACTTGGGTTGCCATAGAAAGGTGGTATGGATGCTTGGAGATGTAAAAGGGATCTTATTGCTGGCGCAGGTGACAAGCGATTTGGTATGTATAAAGGAGGAAATTTTACTGTTTGATTTGCTTCTGACAGGATTTGGCAATCCGTACTCTTCTTAATTCTGAGAGTTTTCTTCTACATTCTATGTCTATCCCTGTTAAAACTCAAGTCTGTAAACTTACCTGTTAAGGTTTGTTAATACAGACACGTTTTTAGAGTCATCAGCATTAAACATAATACTTTATTTTACCTGAATTTACTAAACGTTAATAAGTTCATGTTATGTTTGTTGTAAAATTTTCCAATTAACCCCTTATTGTCAGACTTTTGCCATCCTGATGTCTTGTAGCATGGCTGTGATCTGCTTCTAAATAAGTAAAATTAACATAGATAAACAGAAGCTGTAAACTAAACAATCAGGGCTATGGGAAATCTAAGAAGGCCACTTGGCTCTTCCCAGCTCCCTGGAAAACCCCATTTTTTATTTAATGGGTTAAAGCCTTTTTTGGCTCCAAGGCCAATGCCCTCACACTCAAAAACGAATGGTTAAAAATGTGTTTTTCACTTGGGGTACACTTTTATGGTTTTTAGTAATCAAGGTACCCTCTTTATTGGACAAATTATACAAGCCTATGTGATCAATTCACCAGACTTATTTTACAAATAAATGAATCCTAATTTGGCTATATTTGGTAAAAACAAGGGTAATTTTACATAAACAATTATCTTTTTTTATAGACATTAAATTATAGTTTTGCTACTTCAGGTCCGTATCTACTGCCTAAAACTTACTTTACAAATAGCTCTTTCTTGCTATGCTATATTATTGTGAAGCTTAACTTTACAATATGAGTTATTAAGAAGATATTCTAAGCTTGTTTCTGAAGCTAATCACTGTAATCTCTCTTTGGATGAAGACTAGATGCCTATAATCTGTCACCAGGGGATTATACATACTAGAAAGAACCTAGATATCCACCCTAGATAAAAGGCCTCTAATTAGGTATTCTTAAGTACATCATGTATACATGGAAACTGAAGGGAATCAAGTTCCAAGACTTAAGGTACTTTTCCCCTAATTACTAGAAGTGCCCATTGGAGGACTTCCTGGCCCTGATGTCAGTCTTCCCCTCCCTCCAACCCTAACAAGTGCTGGCCCTTTATTTTCAATTTGCAGCCAGACCAGTTCCCACTCATTGTCAACACCACTGGGACCCTTCTGTACTATTCCTTTGTGGCAATTTCTCAGGCAGTAACACCTGGTTGGGAGACTACTTTGGAAGGGATAACATCTAAAGTTATAAGTACAAATCTTGATTAAATTGCAGGGTGGATTTTGACACAGGAGGGAAACTTTTGGGTAGCTAACTAGGTCCTGTGCACACTGCTGTACCGATGGAAATGACTGCTCCAACAAGAGCTATCTCACAGGCAGGAGCCATTATTCCAGCCAAGGCTATTATCCCAGGAAAAAACACACCCAAGGGTGAGGAGAGACCTCCACATATTCAGGAGTTCCTGTGTACCCCAAGTTACCCAAGGGACCTAATCTCAGCCTAGTTAGCACCCACAGCAGGGTAAGTTACCAAGCAACTGCCCCCTAGGATTCTACCTCCGAGAGAGAGATTTCTGATAGAAATCAAGAAACAGTAAGAGCTCATGTGCTTTTTTCAGTGTCTTATGTAAGTCTGGCAGAGGATAAATTGGGAAGTTTTTCTGAGGACCCTGAACTTTTCACAAAGGAGTTTACCCGGTTGATGAGATCTTTGATCTCACCTGGGGGGACTGACAGATTTTTTTTTTTTTTTTTTTATCCCACCAATGCACTCCTGAGAAAGAACAACACAGAACACTGGCAGCCAGAGTCCATGCTGACCAAGCGGCAGCCCAAGCCCAGCAAGGCCATGCAGTTCGCTGGGTGGGGAACAACAATGTCCCTGAGGCAGATCCACAGTGGGATCGCCAGATGAACTTTACTGATAGGGATAGGTGGGACCATATGATTAATTGTTTAATAGAGGGTATGAAAAGCTTACAGTGAAACCCATCAGCTATGGAAAAGTAAAAGAAGTCTAGCAGGGACCAGATGAAAATCCTGCAGTTTTTCAAGGGAGATCAGTGGAAGCTTTTAAAAAGTGTAAAAATATGGATCCCTCCTCCCCCAAGGGACAGGTCCTTTTGGCTAATTAAAAAAGCAACTGCCATGGGACTTCCTAGGTGGCGCAGTGGTTGAGAGTCCACCTGCCAATGCAGGGGACATAGGTTCGATCCCTGCCCCGGGAAGATACCATATGCCATGGAGCAACTAGGCCCGTGCGCCACAACTATTGAGCCTGTGCTCTGGAGCCCGTGAGCCACAGCTATTGAGCCCATGTGCCACAACTGCTGAAGCCCATGTGCCTAGAGCCCAGGCTCTGCAACTGGAGAAGCCACTACAATGAGGAGCCCGTGCACTGCAGTGAAGAGTGGCCCCCGCTCTCCGCAACTGGAGAGAGCCCGTGTGCAGCAACGAAGACCCAACACAGCCAATAAATAAATAAATAAATTAATTAATTAAAAAAAAAAAAAGCGACTGCCAGTCCTCAGACCCCTGTGAGCGATTTGCTCCAATTGGCTTATTTGGTTTTCAGTAATAGGGATATGGCCAAAAAGGCTGAATGCACCCAGAGAAATATACGAAAGGCCCAACTGATGGCAGTGGCCTTGTCCATTCAGAGACCACCGAAGCAGAGGCCAGCCTCTCTGGGCCAATCTGCCTATGCTAGACCACAAGGCCCATGGGTCACCAGGCAAAACCAGTGTGCCCTGTGTGGACAGAAGGGGCATTGGAGGAAAGATTGTGATTGATGCACCCTTTGCAAAGAGCCAGGGCATTGGAAGAGGGAATACCCCAGATGCCAGCGAGTGACGGGGGCCCCTTGGCCATCAATGGTTGCACAATCTGAAGCCCGAGGGGGCCCGAGGCCAAAAGTGGTTCTGCCTAGAGATACCATCTACATAAGCAATGCCGAGCTTTGGGTGGTGGCTGATCTGGCAGGCCACTTAATAAAATGTCTTAAGACATTGGTGCAATGTTCTCGATCTTAACCCAAAGGACTGGAAGCCTTAATAACCAAAAGAAATATGTAATGGAAGTGTCAGGAGAGAGACAGGGGCACACTTTCCTGGAACCCCTTTGTACAACATCAGTGGCTGGTTGATTCTATATTCCTTTCTGTTTGTGCCTGATTGTCCTATCTCTTTAATGGGAGGGACTTAACTAAATTAGGGGCCACTCTGTTTCTCGAGGGACAAGGAAGCCCACCTTATCACAAATGATATGCACAGGAAATAAAGAACAGGTTAAATCTATGACTGAGATAGAAGACCCAATAGACCCTGAAGTGTGAAACATTAAGATTCTGGGCCTAATCCAAATCAAACAGATTAAGGCCTTAAGTGACATTTTCCAGATTTAGAAATTGTTTTGAAAAAATGGTTTGGATCTGCAAAATCATGGTTATAATCTCTTCTTGTGACTCTTTTAATGCTTAATTTCTTTTAATTTATATCTTTTGTAAACTCATCCTCTGATGCTTCACATCTAAGAGGCCTAAAAGGATGACGGTAAGCAGAGTGGCGCTGGTTTAGGGTTCTCCCCACAGAGAAGGGACAGTCAGCCAGGCGTTACACTCCTTCCCCAGGCAGGCCTGCCTCCCATCTCAGCAGGAAGCAGTTAATGATGGATCGTAGCCCCTTACCCTCTTTTAAGCATAAAAGGATAAACACCTGCAGGGGGAAATGATAGGGACAGGGTAAAGGGACATAGTAGGTGATTAAATAGTTAATCCCACTAGGAAATTGTAAGAAAAAAGTATGAGAGACCCTTGTAAGTTCATGATCACTTGAGAAAGCAATGGGAAAATCCTGAAACAATGTGGGTCTGCTTGACTCATAAAGCAGAGCAGTCCCTTGGCATCAAAACCTTGCTTAAGAACAAATCAAAGCCAACTTGCTTAGCCACACAACCATGCAACAGAAGCATGAGAAATGCCCCAAAACAATTAAACAATAGTGGAAAATAAGGCCAACAACTTGGCCAGTGATTTGAACAAAGTAATGACACTAGGACATGCTCTATGCACACACGAAAAACAATACTTTATGGAAAGGTGACATTTCAAAGTGAACGACCCTCATTGTACTGAGACCTGAAATTTTTCCATAGTTCCATGACATCCCAGATGCATCATACAAGGTCAAAAACTCCCCTGCCCCTCATGTAGGAGGAGTTAATGATGGAAGACTCAAAGAATGAACATGAAGGTGATCTTCTCCCTTCCCCTCTCTTCCTTTGATTATATTAAGATCACCTATTAAGCACTTGGGGCAGCACCACCCTCGCCTGCCTGCTTGTGAGCATCACAGGCGTCCTAGTCTAATAAATCACTTCTTATCTCTCACTTCGCCACTGGCTGAATCCCTTCTGAGCTGAGACAGAAAGGACTGGAGCTCCTCCGAGCCCTTGAAACGCCACCTATCCCACCTATCGGTATTGGTTCTCATACCATCTGGTTGGGGGAACACCAACCAGTGTGCTTTGTCTTTCCTTCAGGCAGATACCATCATGCATCCTTGGGTCGCCATCCTGGGCCTCATACTCCTTCTGACAGGTAAGTGAATAGGCGGGCTGTGCCTGGAAGCCCTGAGGATGGGGAGTGTAGGGGTGTGTGGGTGTGGTGGGGGAGGGGAGATGTGCTTGGGCTTTGCTGGAAGGTAATGGGGTCAAGTAGTGAGCAAAGAACCAGGCTGAAACCTTAAGCCAGAGAAATCGTGTAAATGCTAAGAATTAGAAACTCTGTGGGCAGGTGAAGAAGGCCCGATGCTGTGCAGTGTGGCGCATGCTGCCATTTGTGTTGAAACCAGGAGTAGGGGTGCGTGGGTGGGCGTGTCTGCATGAAGCAGTCAAGTGTATGTGGGAAGCAGTAGCAGTGTTATCATGGCCCTGACGCACAGGGAGGAAGTGGGGATAGAGTGGGGAGGAGACGAGCCCTTTATTGCACCATTTTGTGCCTTTTGATTTTTTTAACCATGTGCAGCTATTTCTTTTAAAAATAAATTATTTTAACTCCTCTGGTGTCCAGTGGTTTAGATTCCACCCTTCCAGTGCAGGGGGGTGTAGGTTCACTCCCTGGTCAGGGAACTAAGACCCCATTTGCCCCGAGCCGTGGCCAAAACTTTTTTTAAAAACAAATAAAAAACAAATAAATAAAATATTTTAATTCAAAACATCCTATGAAATAGGGGAAAATTTTAGGAATAGACACATCCTAAATTTTCTAGATGTGGGAATATGAGACAAAGTACATTTTTAAATTTTACTTCTATAACAAATTTTTATAATTAGCATGTATTACCTTTGCAATCCAAAAATGATATTAAGCAAAATTAAATATTATCAGAATTCCAGTGAAAAAAATAGACTCTTATGTTAACAATGAGTGTTTTGTTCCCAGATCATTTCTCAAACTCACAGGCCAGTCATAACTATAATTAGTTGCTGAATCTCAGATTTCTTTTAAGGACCACCCAGACTGCATTTGACAATGCAGAGTATTTTAAGTCACTGCAACAGGAGAGAGTTTCCCTGCCTGTTTGTTTTTATGAGGCAAAATTTAGTATTTGGTTGGATATTCTCCAATGTTTTGGTTTCACGTGGGTAAGTGGACCTTGCTCCATTGCAGGGCTGTCATCAACTCACGAGAAGGGATCCCTGCTTGAATTTTCTGGATTGATCCTAAAGCCCATGATAAGCCTCAGTCTCTCCTGAAAGTATTATAAACCTATTTTTTCTAAGAACTGATTTCTGAAGAGTTTACTAGTCCTCTGCCTTCTAGCCAATGACGCTTTAAGTAAAACATGAGCTCTGCTTTTTTAAAACATTTAAATAATAGGAGTGGTGAGGTGACTTTAATTGCTATAGCCATTTAAAAAATTGCAATAAGAATTGAATATCAAAACTTTAAATGCAATACAGTTTTTTTAAAACAGATTTCATCAGAGACAATGACTAAAAGTATGGGGGTTGAAAAGCCACATGTATGCATTACCTATTTAATAAGGAGATACCTGTCAAACACAGGATGAAATACACACATAATCATGCGTTACTGGAGTGTCATTTGTTTCAAACCTTTTGGAAAGAAATTTGGTCACATTTACCAGGAGACTGAACATATTTCTGCCCTTTATCCTGATACTTTCTCTCTTGGAAATCTATCCTATTAGGAGGTAATCCTGAATATAGAAAAACATTTACGTGATGTTTTATGTACAAATATATCTAGTAAATAGTAATGCTGCTAAAGAATATGTTAACATAGAAAAATGCTTTTATTAAATTTCAGAAACTCAAGATATAGTCAGTTGATTTCAAACCAAATAAGCAATATAAAGAAAAAAATGAGAGTAAAATTAAAGTTAAAATATTGAGACCTCATGATCTGGTTTCTCTTTATTTATAGGTGGCGTAACGTCTTACCCACGAGTGACTGGGGTGGTGGGTCAGCCTGTCAGGCTACCCTGCACCTATGGTGGAGAAGTCGTGAGCACATGCTGGGGCCGAGGGGCATGTTCTTTGCTTAGCTGCGGAAGTGACATCGTCTGGACTGATGGATACAAGGTCACCACTCGGCTGGACAGACGTTACAAGCTATACGGAAATATTGGTGGAAGGGATGTGTCTTTGACCATAGAGAATCCAACCCTCTCTGACAGTGGCTTGTATTGTTGCCGTATTGAGAAGCGAGGGTGGTTCAATGATATAAAAATCATCCTAGAGTTGAGTATAACGCCAGGTGAGCTTGCCTTCCTACTTCCTTTGGTCTCTTCTTGTGGGTTCCAGAGATAAGAGTTTGCTGTTAACTTTCTTTTCCTTTAATTGGGAAAGAGGAGGTTCCTATAATCTTGTTTGCTAATAACTCTTGGGATACAATAACTTCTATTTGTGTAGAATGAAGTGTTAAGATAAACCTTGATTCAAGACCATAGGCTAGAGGACCTTCCCAGTCAGCTATGTCCTAAAGCAGTGCTTCAAAAGCTAGCTGGTTCATGAGCAAGTGTTCACTGTTCCACAGTGAAATATAGTGAACATTTTTATGGAGCTGAATTTATTCCACTTGAAGAACTGCCCTTTTCTCTGAGACTATGTCTTAGAAGAATTTTTAATTAATTAATTAATTAATTGACTGCATTGAGTCTTCATTGTTGCACATGGGCTTTCTCTAGTTGCAGCAAGCGGGGGCTACTCTTCATTGTGGTGCACGGACTCCTCATTGTGGTGGCTTCACTTGCTGTGGAGCACAGTCTCTAGGCGCATGGGCTTCAGTAGTTACAGCACATGGGCTCAATTGTTGTGGTTCGCTGGCTCTAAAGTGCAAGCTCAATAGCTGTGATGCCTGGGGTTAGTTGCTCCACAGCATGTGGGATATTCCTGGAATAGGGATTGAACCCATATCCCCTGCACTGGCAGGCAGATTCTTAACCACTGTACCACGTAGGAAGTCCCTAGAAGAAGTTTAAAATGTCCTTTCTTAATATTTTAAGACTTATAGAGAATTTCATACATATAAAATAGGTACTATAAGGTCCTGTCAAGTAGATATACCATTTGGCTTTAACAATTGTCAACTCAGTCTTGTTGCATGTACATTGTATAAGCCTATATGGTTTCATTCCCTCTCTCTGCCCTGTTTTGGACTTTTTCAAGCATATTTCATACCGTATCACTAAATTGCCTGTTGAAAAATTAAAGTGGCCTTATTACAGTATGAAAACATTTGCATCTCAATAACTGTTCACTTGTGGCTTTTAAGAATTTCATGAAATCCAAAAATCAGGGAAGTTTAATCTAGAAAAATGGTACAGATCAACTGATTTGCAAGGCAGAAATAGAAACACAGATGTAGAGAACAAACATATGGACACCAAATGGGGAAAGCTGGGGGGAGGGGGAGGTTGGGGTGGGATGAATTGGGAGATTGGGATTGCCATATATATATTACTAATAAAAAAATATCAAATTGTACACTTTAAATATATGCAGTTTATTGTATGTCAGAAAAAATCAGGGAAGTTTACATTTTTCCATCTTGCTGTAGACATTCTCATTTTTCTTACCATTTGATGAAAGGAGTAGGTTCTTCAGGATTTCCTGGTTTCTCCTGCTCTTTCCTAATGAATCTTTTCTCACTACATCTTCTATTGACAACAGAACCTACTACCCATGGCCTTCATAAGTTATTTCCTTTTTTAAATTTGAATGAACTTGATATTGAAATCTCTCACCTTTTGTGTTTGGCTTGTGTCCTTTATGAAAGCAAGTAAAATAAGGTCAATTTGGATGCTGAAAATAGCTGACTCTGGGGAAACTATATCTAGGAGACAATTAAAGGACGCCAAAAGAGTCTGGCACTATAGACACGTGAGGAGGCAGTGTGTGGAGAAGAGATTATTTTTGCAGTTGTAAAATTATATGATTGGTCTGGCTGAATATTTTTTTAAGTGCCATAGAAAGAAATTAGTAGGGGACTTTTATAGTGCTTAGAAATTCTTCAATAGATGAATATTTACAAAGTCACTGCTCTGCCCAGTGGGAAATGGGTCCATAACTGAGCCAAAGTGACTCTCTGCCCCCAATCCAATTCTTTCTTAAGTTTTCTTGCACTTTTCACAGAATGAACTTACTTTTTAACCTTCTTTTAGGGCTCTTCCTCAGCAGCTCCTTTTACCCTTAGTTTCCTAGCTTCTTCCTCACGAAATATTTACCACTGAGAAAGTCTCATTAGTTAAACAAGCCGGTTAGGTTTCCTCCTTGTCATAGTCCTTTGGTCAGACTTTTTGCTTGCTTCCTTTTTTCTCTAGATTTGATTTCAAACTGAATGGAGGGGATTGGATAGTACTCTTCTTAAAAACCTCAGAGGACACTGTTAGACCAGGGTCAGCAAACTGTAGCCCCAGGACCAGACCAGATTATAAAACAGGCTCACCAACATGTTTATGAATAAAGATTTATTGGAACACAGCCACACCAATTCGTTTATATACTGTCTATGGCTGTTTTCACACTGACAGAGTTGAGCAATTGCTAGTGAGATCACAGGGCCCCCAAAGCCTAAAACATTTACTAATGCCTTGTACATAACAGGCACTCACAAATATTTGTTGAGAAAGAGTTTTTCTTCTTTAAGGCAAAAATTAGCTAGCTTCCAAATTAAATTGACTTGAATCCCTCAGAAGAGTTTTTACATCGACTGTCCCCTATCCAATATATTTGAGGTTCTACTGTGTAGTTGGTAGAGCTGAAATTTAAGAATACTTCTTGTGGGCAAAAAAGATGCCTGGTGAGAAAAAGTTACACATTCTTGATTCAATCCTACAATTTCTGTTTTTGTGCCAGGCACTGTGTTTTGGGTTCATTGTAGTTTCAGTTTTTTCTCTGGGTAACTCTGTGGACTTTAGTAAGTGGTTTGAAGTCCTGTACCATTTCTGATTCTGTAAAGAGTCAGTTATTACTTGTTGTTATTATTTCTTAAGTAGGAAGGAACCTTAAAAGGTCTAGTCCACCTTCTAAGCAAATGCATAAGGCATCTGTGTTATCAGGTATGTTACTGGTGTGAATTAACCTGCATGTAGGATGCAGGTCTGTTGGGAGGGTATCCCCAGGACTGCCTGAACTGAATGGTATTTGTCTGGTAAATATTCTGGTTCTTGGGAACCACTATTTAGGACCTAGTCATACACCACTGAGAGGATAAAGACAGCTTCGAGTCTAGACATTTTTCCCTACCTCCCAGATGTCTATGAAGAGACATAAATCTGATATGCATGACTAGTCTTTTCAAAGTGCTTCGATACAAATCCCAGGTGTCATTTTGTTATCTGCAAACCTCCCCAAATACAGTCCTTTCAGTGCAGCTGTTTTGTTGTTGTGAACATGTCTCCACTCCCTCCTCAGGCCCAGATTCTAGGTGACCAATGATGAGAACTCTGAGTTCATGGGAGAGAAGCGCTCAGTTCTGCCTGGGGACAGGCTCATTGCTTGTGCTGGTACACAGGCCCAGCACACGGCTCTGGTTTCCTTCTGCGTGATGAATCCTTGCTTTCCTGTTGATTTCTAGCTCCACCTACAACCACCACCACCACCACCACCACCACCACTACTACAACAACAACGACCACCACTACTCCAGCAACCACCACCACCACTACTCCAACAACAATGGCTACCACTACTCCAACAACAACAAAGGCTACCCGTACTCCAACAACAACAACTACTCCAACAACAACCACCACCAGTACTCCAACAACAACAACTACTCCAACAACAACAACTACTCCAACAACAAGGACCACCACCACTACTACCCTAAAAACAACCACCACCACTACTCCAACAACAACAATGGTTACCACTGCTCCAATGACAACTAGGGCCTCTACCTCTGCTCTTCCAATGCCATCACCCACAAAGAACCTCCAGCCAGGTAAACAGATGTGCTTCTGAGCCCAGAAGGCTTTAAAAGAGAGGATGTAGACCATCCAGTTCTTTGAGTTAAGACAGACGTACAATCTAGGGTAAGGATTCTTAATAGGCTTCCAAACTGACTTCACAGAATCTGTGAACACCTGTGCCATGTTATAATTGCCTTTTCTATGTATAAGAATTTTCAGAGTGAGGGGGACCTATAGCTTTTTATCAGATTCTCGAAGGAAGTCTCTAATAGCAAAAAAGAAACAAACAAACAAACAAACAAAATCCCACAAAAATCAAAAGAGAGCTTAGAACAAGAGAAAAGGTGATGTTGAAACGTGAAGACCATAGTGGGGGAGTGGAAAGAGAGAGACCAATAAGAGGCAATAAGGAAAGCCAGATTTGGGAATTCTTGTCCAGCCAGCACCACTAACTTGCTCTAAAATTCTGTGGTGCCCTAAGAAGAAGAGATTACAAGGATATTATTAAGAGGCAAGTGGTCAACTCTGCAGGTAAAGTGAGATGTCTGATAGAAAATAAAGGAGAGGTTTCAAGAAAGGCAAAGGGAACTTAACCCTGAGAATTCTTAGTGAAGCTTTTTGGTGAGAAATGGGAGGTGAGTCAGATAAGACAGGAAATCAGTCTTATAAAAGGAATGACCTGAACACAACTTCAGAAGGAGCCAGGGTACCAGGAACATTGCTTTGAGGCTCGTTACCAAGACTCAGGCATTGGACAGTACTGTCACCTTGAAGGGACCTCAAGGAATTAAATATTCTCAGTATGTTTTCTGTGCTGACCAATGTGTGCATCTCCCTGAAAAGCTGTGTGGGTGGATCATTAGGAACTTGAATAAGGTCAGGAAATCCAGGTTGGGGTTCTTGTGAAGGGAGGAGGGTGGATTAGTGCCAGCTCCACGGTTGTGCTCCACAAAAGTGAAATGTCATTGGTATGAATGAAAGTTTCATTGGGTGTCCTACATAAGATGCACTGTTGTAGGCTTTAGGGGGATCCTAGGAGTATAAAAAGTGAAATAATTCTGTCTATTGATAAGCTCTCCAGGTCATTATCTAGATCAGATTTATTCATGACAATGAAATACCTATATGGCAGTGTGATGCCTCAAGGTCACCCTTGAATATTTCTCTAAGAAAGTGTTGTCTTTTACTTTTGTTGAGGGCATAAAATTTCCTCCACATATCGAACACTATTCTTCCATTCTTGTCATTCCAGTAGCTTCTTTATCTTCTCCTACGCAGACAGCAGAAACCCAGCCTAACACCCCGCATGAAACAAATATGACCGGCTCACCATCGCACTCTTGCTCAACAGGTAACTTCAGTTTCTTTCTTGAACACCTGGGAGCTTTCCAATTTTCATAAACATGGGCACATTATTGAGAGCATGCATTCTGGAATAAGACAGATGTGACTTGAGTGCCAACACTGGCTACTCCAATTCGCTATGTGACTTGAACAAATGTCTTATCCCCTTTGAATCTGTTTTTATCCTTGTAAAATGGGTGGAATGTTACTGATCCTGTAGAATTCTTGCAAGGATTACGTGAGATAACTATCTTGGGACACAGTTAAAAGGTAAGTGATAGAGGGGCAACTATGACTATTACTAAGAATATCCAGAAATACGTACACCTGAGTGGCATAGGTAGCTTGTGTGATTTGGGAATGTCCACATGCATATCAGTATTTTTCTAAATTAAAGGAAGCAGCCTTGACTTTAAACTTATTACCAGGCTTACTCCCTTGGGCCAGAGCCTTAAAACAATGAAATCCAAACTAAGCTGGTCCAGACCAAACTGGTCACCTGTGCTTATGCTTCCTCTAAGCCCCAGAGCCTACACAGAGCCAGGAGGCTCCCCTGCTGCCCTGTCAAGCTTTCATATCACATGGACACGTTGAGATGGGTTGAGGGCACCGACACCAGCACCAAAGAGGCATGCCCCACTGAGATTCTGCTATTGTCCTCAGCCCTCCACCCCCTCACCAAAGTCTTCCCCACTCTCCCCAATTTGGGCAGGCCCATATTCTTTTGAGATGTAAGACTTTCCTGTGACGGGGAAAGGTGCTGCTGCATCCTGTCACCTTTCCCAGCTAACTCTGTTCCCCAGGGTGGTAAATCTGGGGAGTGCCACATGCGGAACCCCTGTGTAATGCAGGGCTGGCTTGTGTGTCCTTGTGCCTGTGATGCAGCCAAGCAAGGTCGAGCTTTGCAAGACTCCTTGAGTGTATGACTCATCGTGCTCAGGAGCTGCCAATCTGTAGCGAACCCCCAGTAAGGCCTATGTTTTGCCAGTCATTCCTGGAAGCTGGTTAATTTACAATGCACCTGCAGTGAGACTCAGAGAGGGACCAATTCTATTGGGATTAGCTGATGCTGATTTTTGGTTTTGAAAATGGAATGCTTAGTGTGAACTGTTTCTGGGCACAAAAACAAAGTGAAAGTAGATAAAAATACAAGGTAACAGTGTAGGAGTAGCTGTATCCCACACTTTTAGGCTAAGAGAAGGAAGAAAGTAGGAGTGGGGAATCACTCTCTAAAATCATTCCCTAAAACCTGGTCTAGGTAGAGCTTTCCAGAGTGGAACAGACATTGGAGCAGCTGTGTCCCCAGGACTTCCCTGCCTGCTGCCCTCTTGGCAGTGTCTCTGAGGCTCTCCAGCCACATCCTTACTGTGCCCGAGTCAGACTTCAGTGGGCTGAAGCCTCACAAAGCAATGAAGGTTTGCCTGGAGGAAGTTTGGTCAGCATATGGCCCACCACTCACCTTTTCACAGAGGGATGTGCCAGCAAACGGTCTCACATTATCTCATTTAAATCTTTGAGGGCAGACGTTATTTATTGCCATTGCCAGACTGGGGAGGCCCTTTAGTTCTGCTTTGGAGACAGACAGCTTCCAACTCAACTGCCAGTTACTAGCTGTGTGCCCACGGGCAAGGTGTTGCACTCCTCACTGCATGTCTGTGAGGAAGAAGGATGTGATAGTTGGAATGTGCATTGTACCGTGTCCCTTCCCCCATTGCTGCTTTCATTATAACATAATAGTAATAGCTGATATTTGTCTAATATGGTGTTAAGGGCTTACATGCATCATGTAATGTGACAACTTTATGAGACAAACGGGTAGTTCAACAGCTTGTAGTTCAAGCTTACCCCAGCTAGAAGTATAAATGTACACATACACATACATACATACATACATGTGTATGCAGAGGACCTTGATCAAGGTCACATAGCTAAGGGACATTGTCAGCACTGAAGTCAAGTTTTAGCTGACTCAAATCCATGCTGATTTTACAACATCACCCATTCTATACCTGAGGGACTCATTTAAGGTTATAACACAAGTCATGCACAGAGCCTAGACTGTCGATATTGTCTTGGCTGTCTAAGAAGTAGTGTCAGAATGAATAAGATGTAAACACTGTAATGTAAAGTGTAAAATGTTGGGGATATGTTTAGTCCAGTTTCATTGCCACTGGACAATGACCTTTCTATAGCTTTGACAGTGATTAGGGAATTTCCAAGACTTGCAGTATTTTCATTGGATGGGAATGCAATGTGTGTGGTGGTTATGAGCTGAGGCTCTTGTCTTTTGCTAGAGTTGGAAACTTTAACCATTTCAGGCCTGTTTCCTCATCTATAAAATGGGAATAAGGAAATTGGTATAAGGATGTAAAGTGCTTAGTGTATGACAGATACTCAGTAAAGAGAGATCCTGTATTTGACCTATAGTTGCTTAGGAGGGCCAACAGTGTATGATCTGTATGACAAAAGAGGTATTTCAAAACACTACTAAAATATGGACATTCAAAACTTTAAGGCATAATATTGTTTTATATTGGGGTTTCTAGTAGTGTAGGATACATCGGCCTGGGGGCTGATATACCATTTCTGAAGCACTTTTGGATCAATGCAGGCACACTGGCATAAAAGGTAGGAGTTGGATGCCAGCTTTTTGGAATATCTTAGTGCATTTCATTCACATTGTGAGTGTAAAACCAATGTAACGTCCATTCTGAACAATGTGTTCTGCTCTTTGGATGTGCAATGGCCCCTGAACACTCACGGGCACTTTCTTAGCTGTCATGAAAATACTGATTACCCACCTTTAAGTGGTCATGTTTAACCTAGTTAACCACTGTGACTCCTCTAAATTTGTAGGTAAACTTTCTGTGAACATGCATTTTTTTTCCGTAGAGAGCAAAAAGGGGATCCATTTTCGAAGGGTCCATGACAAAATGGTTAAGAAGCACAACCTTACAGGTTAAATTAATAAATGTTAGTAATGTGGTATAACTCTTGCAATGTGTACAGCATTTGTCCGTGTGATTATTCAACTTTTCATTCATTACCAGAAGGCAATGTGAATATATTCGGTGTTTGCAGTGAAAATTCAATATTTTTAGTGATTCTAATTAATTTTCCTTCTTGTTGAGCAGATGGGAATGGCACTGTGACACAGTCTCCAGATGCTCTTTGGCGTGAGAATCAAACCGTAAGCATATTCCTTCCTACTTTATTACCTAAATTCACTTGTATGTCTCCCTGGAAGCAAGTTACATTTAGAGATTATTGTTGTAAGACTAGTCCACAGATTGATTCTTTCTAATTTAAAAATAAAGGAAGAAAAGAATTTGACTCAAATATGGATGATTTAATTAATTAAAAAAGTTTATATAGATGAACCAGTTGGTTAAAAATACCTAAAAAGTGATATTTTACTCTCCACACACACACACACAGACACTCTCACACACACACTACAGACTTTCTCCTGGCCAGAAAATTAGAAAAAAAGAGTGAATTAATTCAGGGATTGTGAGGTAACATTACACACCAAGGAAGACTTCAGTCATTGGTAGAGAAATAACATGCTTTGAATTGATGTGGTGAAATGGGGATCGTCCCAACCAAAAATATTACGTAAATGAAAGTGTGCTTGCTTAAACACAGCCCCCGATATCCTTTTCCAACCCAATTGTCCTCCTATATAGAAATCTTGAAGCGGCTGCTGAGTCTTTCTATACATAAACCTCCCCGTATGATGACTTATGAAGGTCCTATGGTCTTGAACACGCTGTGATTCTGCAGGATGTGCTCACACTTCCTCCACAGTTAGCTTGAGAAAAACCTCAGGGGCTCTGGTCTCATGATGTGCAACAGAGCCTCATCCTCGTGAGGAAGTTAGAAGAGTGTATCAATAGGACCTTTACTTTCGGCTCACTCTGGTGAAACAACTTTCCTTTTACCATGTGCAAATAACCCTTAGGAGCAACAAACATAAGGAGATTCAGGTATGAGAGCAATGCTGATGGCAAGTGGTGAGAAATTGCAGAATGGCCAGGGTAAGAGAAATTCAAACGCAGGCAAAGTAAGGTTATTTAGTGTGAGGTCAGGAGGCCTGTGTTGCACACCTTAGTGACCATGAGAACACCACTACACAGGGACGATATTGAAGATTTATCAGCTCTCATGGTAAAGGCACGGATTGATCTGATGGATATGGGCTGAATTTGCATATGCCTGTGAAACAGCAGAACTGCCACTATGTGAATGACTATTATGTTGCTGTGCAGTCAGACTTAGGCTGGATTGAAAAAAAAAAACATTCTGAATGAGATTGTTCTTGACTTCAGTCACCTGCAGGACAGGTGTGTTTAGCAGCAGATAGAAGCAATATTGAAGCAAGTTCAAAATAGGCAGTAGGAGCATGTGGGCTTTTTGTGTCTTGACTCTGAAGATGTCAAGGTGTCTCCCAGGTATCCTGAAACCAAGCAGCATATATTTCGACCCAGTAAATCAACTTCTTGAGCTCTATCTTAAGGAGAGAATTGAACAAATAATGTGAAGGTGTATAAGAAAAGATGTTCATTGCTGCTATTAATATTTATAATCATGAAAATGTTATAAGCAACCTAAATGTTCAATAATAAGGGATTCATTAGGAAGTCATTTAAGCATGCCCGCTTATTGCCATTGAGATGAAGCGAGAGAGTAGCACAGACATATATATAGTACCAACTGTTAAACAGATAGCCAGTGGGAAGCTGTTGTATAACAAAGGGAGTTCAACTCGAGGATGGAAGATGCCTTAGAGGACTGGGACGGGGAGGGTGGGGGGGACTCGAGGGAGGGTGGGGGGGAGTCGAGGGAGGGAGGGAATACGGGGATATGTGTATAAAAACAGAAGATTGAACTTGGTGTACCCCCCAAAAAATAATAAATAAATAAATAAAATTTAAAAAAAAAGAAATTGAAAAAAGAATGTTGTCACTGTAGTGTATTTACTGACATGAGATGATAGTGTCAATTGTTAAGTAAAAAAAGTCATTTTAAAATAGTGAATATACTGTAGTATATAGTGAATATTGTCACTGTTTCTGTTAAGAAAAGCACTAGAAGGATAAAATTCTAGAGGAATATGTAATGAAAAATGCTAATAGTGGCTGTTGCTGGATGTTGGGATTATGCTTCATTTTTGTTTTCCTTTCTTTATGCTTAGCTGCACATTCTAAAATGAACCTGCCATTTTTAGGTAACAGCATTTTTTAAAAAGGAAGCAAAGTTTGCTTCCTATAACACCATGTTCCATTTAACCACTTACCCTCCACAAGTAAGGTAATAACACAACTTTTCCCTCTCAAGACACTGGCCGTTCCTCCTTAAGCAAGGACAGCTCAGAGACTAAGTCACCCTCCTTTGTATTCCTCACTGTGTTTTTCAGGAAGTACCTAAAGTACCTTTCCTAAGAACCTTATTTACTCTGCATTTGACAGACAGAGAAACAGAGGTTCAGAGAGGGTAAATAACTTGTGTAGGGTCACACAGCAACTAAGTAAAAGAGCTGGGATTCTGACTCCAGAGATTAAACTCTTATCAGGAAGAGACTTGAGACAATCTTTTTCTCTGATCTTCTATTTCCTTGCTGTTAAAATACCTACCTGGTGGGGCCTCTTTAGGATTAGAGTTAAGCTATGTAAGGGGGCCGAGCATGATGCCTGACGTATTTCGGTTTATTCTAGGATGTGAGGATCCCTTATGAACTGCACTAGGAGATTTAAATAAAACTGTATTTCTTTCTAATTGTGCAGCATTTTAATTTTTAAGCAGAGCTATGCATATGAGCAGCCATTTTCAAGTCCATTTATAATGACATGGATAGAATCTTGAATTCCAGTTAAAAAAAAAGTTTTGTAATCAAGGGCCAAATTCAATAATTGAGCACATTCAGATAAAATCAGATAACACCATCTCAAGTTATACAGGAAAAAAATGTTTTCTTTCTTAATATCATAAGAGGATTATTTATGGATATAGCTTATTAATTTTAAAAATGTGTTAATTTACATATAATAAGCACACTCATTTCAAGCATACAGTTTGTTTTGACAAATGTATACACTTCTGTAAATACCACAGCAACGAAGATATAAAACACTTCACCATCCCTAAATACAGTTTGAATTCTAAATTGTCTTAGAATTTCACAATATGGTTATAACTTCAGATCATTTGGTCTTACCCCTCATGGTCCAGCACTAGCCAAGAGCCTATAAAGATAAGTGTGTCTGGGTACATTATTTCCGGAAATGTTTTCTACTCATAATTCTAACAAGATTTTGTTCTCGATCTGCTGATGTTGCCTTAGCCTGGGGCACTGGCACGAGACCCATGGATGAGCACCAGAAAGGGAGTCTACATTGGAATCAGTGTTACTGCCCTGGTGTTGATCGCGTTTCTCCTTTTCATGTTCAGCAAAAGTAAGTCACCTCAGGACTGTGCCTGCGGGAGTTTTCTTGAGCCCAAATTGCCTGTAGCCCCACACACCACATGATTTTAATTTCATGTAGCTTCTTTGGTTCTTACATTGTTCTTTTTTAAAATTTTTTATTTATCTTAAAATTACTGTCCCATTAAAGAAAACATGATATTTAAATTCTCCATAGGAGAAATAAGCGTTGGTTGGGTAGAGCTGGGATTTGGAAGGCAACAAACCATTATAATATACAAGATTTGTTCACTCTTCCTTTTCCCCTTCCATGCAGGACCAAATTTTGTCCCTATAGGGGGTGAAATTATTGAGGGTTTTACAACACCCACTTAACAGAAGAAGCAAATGAGACTTGGCAGGGATACATGATTTCAGAGCTAGGAGTAGAACAAAGGGTTTCACAAGGCAGCCGTCCAGGGCCTCCTGGGCTCCTTCCACCAGTTGTGTGTTTGTGTATAAAGCCTGTCACCTATAAGAGAAACACATTCACCCATTTTTTTACAGTGAAATATAATTGCATTAAAGTAAGCTAGGGCATGTGCGTTAATACACTCAGGTATTAATAAACATGGGATACTCTACACTTAGGGGCTTATTTGGTGCCTATAGATTTAGGAAAAGTTACCTGGAGTTATCAGGGAAGGGCCCAGATTTTTATTTTCCCCTTCTTGTTAAAAATATTCTTTCTTCTCAATTAATTTTTTCAGGCTCTGTGATCTGTACAAATTTTGTTCATATTAATGTAATAACAGAAATAATATGCTTGTGTGGAAAAAAATCTCATGAACTCTTTGTCTTACGTGTTTAACTTTCTTTCATTTCTTCCCCCATTTAGGATATTTTTGCCTGGGTAACAAGGTGGAGCTACTACGGTAAGTTTGAAAGGGTTTGTGTCAATGCCTCTTGATGTTCTTACTCTGGTACAAATAAGGAAAATTTCTCTGTCCCTCTCCTCTTTTCCTTCTGATCTCTCCATTTTACATTCTGGATCCTGAAAAATCTAGCATATAGAGCATCTCCATTGCTGTCCAACCTTCCAGTGGTATTTTTAGCATCGCTGTATTTCCCTGGAATTGTGCCAGAACTGCTACAGAAACAGCATCTCAAACGTGACCTCTAGAGCAAGAGAACTAAGTTGCAGACTTTGTTTGGTGGGACATTTGTTTGGTTTGTTATTTGATTTCATACAGTGCTTTGTTTATTGAATGTTTATTGAATGCCTACCATATTCCAAAGAGATGAACAAAACAGACAGAAAACGTATAAATGAATAAGCAGGGTATTTAGAACCTCCAGAGAAATACCACGGGGAATATAGAGCAGGGCAATAGGCTATGTGAGGGAGCCCCAAAAAGCAGAGGCAGCTCTGCAAAGATGTGGGGGAAGACAACCCCAAGCTGAAGATGGACAAAGGCCCAGGGTAAGGCACGTGCCTCCAGCTCTTCACCATTGTGCCCTGTTGTTCCATAGCCAGCCTGCTCTGTTCATTTACAGCAGTTGTCCGGCCTCATAGGCGTTTGAATTTACTGTTTTTGCAAATCTACTCCACTGCCCAATGAAGTTACATCCTCTTTATATTCATCCCTGTAGTCACTTGCTCAAACACCTGTAATGGTAGGAAACCACTACTTACTTCCAAATTCAAATAGCCTGGTTTGTTTGGTCCAGCTTGGGCTTTAAGCATGGTCTTTCTTCTTTCTTTGATTCCAAATCCATCCATCTTAGCTGCCATCCATTATTGCTAGTTCTCTTTCATTGGATGTTTGTACACTGTCTTTCTTTCCTACGTCTGAATTAATCACATGAGCCCGTCTACTGATCGCACATTGAACAATGTCCGGCATATTGCAAGTGTTCCATAAATGTTGGCTTTTATTATTGCAGCCCTGCCCTTCACAGCAGTAAACCTGTGAGACAGGTACTATTATTATTCTCAGTTTACAGATTGGAAACATGTTTAGAGATGTTAAGTGACATCCAAGGTCACATCACACAGCAGGTAAAAGACTCAATCTTAAGTCTCTTCGAGTCCAAAACCCATACCTACGGAAGTTTTTGACTATCTGCTTCCAAGAATGGAAGAAAAAAAAAATACTCCCTACAGGCAGAAAAGCATGGAAGATAGCATCCTTTTAGTTCATTTCTGTCCTTTCACTGTTAAGATTTTTAAAGTTTCAATTTTTAAAACCTAATTAGAAAAGAAAATATTTATTGTAGAAAATATTGTATAGTATAGGAAAGCAAAACAAAACAAAAACAATAACGAGCATATCCTCATGATGCTATTTTTTGGGCAGCTACATCACATTGACTCATTTTGAGCTATTGACACCTACATTGTTGCCACATGTGTGTGACTAATCAGTTTAAAGATCCGAGCTGAGTGAAGAGTCAGTACCTTTCATATCATTTCTGGGTAGGTTTAGATAATAAAATAGTGACTACATACACATTATAAAAAAGCAGTCATATCAAAACTCCACAAATGACCTTTTCATACACTTCATGTGTGTGTACATGTTATAAAAGTCTCATAACCCATGGCTTTCTAATTTTGACCATTAAGACACGGTATGATATTTGACTCCATGATCTAGTACACACTTAGCTGAAGCAATATCATTTTGCTATATCTAGTATGCTCTGATATTTTGTATACTTCTATACATTTATCTTAAATACAGGATATAGAGCACTAAATAGATTTAATAACCTTCTCTAAAGGGTCACAGTTCACAGTTGGGAAAACACCAGCCAAACCACTTCCTAGTCATTTTTGAGAATATGCATCCTGGTTTAGTACTTCAATTTGATGTCTGACATTTATCTTCTTAGATTTTCAGTTTTTGTATTCTGTTACATGAGCCTCTTGAAGGAGACCAATGTGAGGTTTTTGAAATGATTGCTGAGGTTTTCTACCTGCTTATTAAACAGACTTTCCTGAAACTTCATATTCACAACTTTGGACGCTTCTATTCACTGCATAGGCTGTGTGAATGGGGCTCTGGGACATGAAATACCCAGTCTTTCCTGAACATAAACAAATGTGCTTCTCATTCTTGAGAAGTGGTCTGCTTTTCCCTTACTCATGTTATTCTTTCTGTAGCGTGATTCCTTTGAGGGACGCTCACATTGGAGCTTTGAAAAATGCAGCTCTGAAGCCTGTCCGAGCAGAAGACAATATCTACATTATTGATGACCTTCATTAAGTCATGGATCCAGTGGCCTTCTAAGGTGTTATGCCCTTGACCGTGGAAGACAGTGACCAGATATCACCATGTCAGAGTCCTTTCAAGCACCATGACAATTTTTCATTCAGTTTCCCATGGCATTCCAACGAGTCAGTGATATTGGGTACAGTGAGTCTAGCTCATCTGTGTGCCGCCAACCTCTGTAACATTGCCCTAATTTTTTATACTAAAACTGGTTCAGTCTTTTTCATCATTGCAAAGCTCTCTCCAAAATGTGAAATGTACTCCTTAGAACTCTACATTCTCTTTAGACCCTGTGAATCCTGTTATCCATCAAGAATTCCCAATGAGGAGACAGAATAAACACTTCTACCTTGGTTACCAAAGCTGTCAAAAAGAGCAGAGCACAGCTCAAAATCAGCAAATCCAAATTGGGACTTAAAGGATTTAACTTGAAGCATTTCATGATTGTCTTTTTTTTTTTTTTTAATCAAGTGACTCAAAATATTATATTCCTATGGCCCCCAAGGGTTTCAAATCATGGGAGTGTACAGGTTTTTATTTACCCAATAGGGAAGTAGAAGTGAGTGTGATTTTGCCCTTCGAGGTAGGTCTGGTTTCTCAGGGCTCTGGAAATAGAAGTGCTTTCACTGGGGCCAGGATGGGTGTTTTAGCAGTGAGAAGCAGCTAGGGTAGTGAGTGGACCGTGGAGACACCAGGGGGAGAAAATCAATTGCCATGTGACTTATGCTGTTTCTGCTACATCCGTGCCACAGTTCTAGGCACTTATGTAGACAACTGGCAGGCTCTCCGTTGTAAGTTTTAGAATGAGGCAGGGCAGAAATAAATAAAAGGGAAAAAGAGAGGGAGGGAGTAGCAAAAGAGGCTTTCTGCCTTAGAAAAGCTAGTTTGCAAAATCATAGTGGTGTTTGAGAGCATTACCAGTTTCAACCAAAATGCTAAATTGTCCTCAAACCACCTTGCTTTTTAAAATTGTTTTGAGAGGATAAAGGGTCTTTTTCACATTCACTCAATTTCTGTGTTATATGTTTTTCACAACTCAGTTAAATTTTTGGTTTTTCCAGAAGAGTTAGACAAAAGCTAAAGGTAAGGATATTTTTAGACACTAGAAGCATTTCTCCATGAACAGTTAACAAGGCTGGAAATTAATTTCACTTTGAGTAAACCGTGAAGTAACTCATGCTTGAGTTGTTTGGGGGGTGTTCAGAGCTACTCACACCAAAGCGGTCCATGAGGGCTGGATACTTTTTTTTTGAAGGCAATGTTTTTGACACTACTGTGGAGTTCTAGGAAATTAACAGGACCTCTGAATAAAGGGTATATGGGCAAAGAAGATTGCTAAACATTGTATACTAGTTTTCACACCTGGGACCAGACTGATGCGGTTTAAAAAATTATGTCCCAACTACAGTGTTGTTTTTTTTTTTTTAAATTCAAGATAACATGCATAACCACAGAGATTTCAAATTAAATCCCAGATTTGTAACTTCTCAGGAAAGACCTAACAACACTAGACTGCAGCCCTATGCAGCCAGGGCCTCACTAGGGGGCACCACATCCCACACCCCCAGCCCTTGCCTTGCCTGCAGGCTCCTGCTAGTTACCTGCTTTGTGGCTTGTGAGGCTCTGTCTTTATGATGTGTGCTCTGTTCTCCGTATCCTTCCTGGGGTTCTGTGATGGCACATTACAGTTCTGAGAATCTGGTTAACTTTGTTGAATCCAGCATGTCCAAAATTTGTTTGAAACCCATGAATATAGTGACTACTGACTCACCCAGGAGCATTCTGTGAAACGGGACATGGGGGTTGGGAGAAAGCAGATGGTACACAGAATTAGAGACAGGACCTGAGTCCTGTTACTAACTCTTAAGAGTAACTTTGGATGACATTAAAGTAAATCATTCTTTATGCCTAAGTTTTTAATATATATTTTTAATGAAGTAGAGTTGATTTACAATGTTGTGCTAATTTTTTTACATCTATTAGAATTATTTTCACACATACATTGGTGTATAGTGGTAATTCCAATAACATTACTTGTGAAAAGTCTTTGAAAAGTGAAAAGCACTACAGAAATGCAAAAGTCTTTTCAGGTGTGTGTAGTTTGTAGTAATAGGAAGTCTAATATCAGTGCTCAGTAACTAATTTCAATGGTGTTGCATTCATAAGTCTCTTGCTATGTGATACCTTTTATTATTATTCTGAATAATGTTTCTGTTTTGGAAAAGTTGATATTGGCTAATTTGGCTATCCTTTTATACTGTAGAAAAATTTGTCAATAACTGAGGGGGAGAATGGACTAGAGGGAAGGAAGGGGAAGTGTTTAGTTAATATTAAATTCTTTTCTGTATATGTACCAATCTTATAGAATGTACTGACCTTTGTTTTTGATCTTTTGAGATCACCGAGGTTCCATTTTCTACAGTCTGTCTTGGGACATTAGGACACTGGTGTAATTAAAATCATATTTTAAACTTAGGAAATTTTACATGTCTTTAAAAGTAGAGGAACCAATCTTTCACTAATGGCTGTGAAGATAACTTTGTGAGTACACGAGAGTGTGAGGACTTATCACGAATTTGATTTCTGTGTACACTCATTAATAAAACACATTTCTGTTTTCATTTTGGAAACTGACTTGTTTCCTTATTCTCATCATTTTGTGGAGGCCAGGCATCTTCAACTTGCTGTGGGCTCTCAGGACAAGGGCAAATGCGGCAAGATTTGAGAAGCAGTGTGCCTGGTACTCCTCTGGGTGCTGGGGGTGGAGCAGAGAACAACCCTGAACTCCAGTTCCCGAGGAGCTCCAGTCCAGTAGGGAAGAAAGCCCCACACCATCGGTTCTGGTGCTGACAATGATCAGGAAAAACACGTGCACTGATAGAGCCGCGCTTCTCAAGCATGGAATTTGGGGTAGGAGGCTGTGCTGTGCACTATAGGATTGTTCATCAGCACCCCTGGGCTCTACCCACGAGAGGACACATGTGCCTGCCCCCCCGCCCCAGGGAGTGACAACTGCAAATGCCTGCAGACTTTACCAGTGTCTCCTGAGAGGCACTGTCACCCTTGGTTGGAAACTGCTGTGAGAGAGGATGCCTAGGGTGTGGGGGTGTGGGGAATTGGTGTAGCTTTTGCGGAGTTGGTCAGGAGCTGCCTCTGGGAAAGTAGCCACTTTGAGTTGAAACCAAAAGAATGTGTAGGTGGCAGCCACGTGAAGAAATCCAGCAAATGCAAAGGCCCTGAGGGAGGAAGAAGCGTGTATATTAAGAGGGAGAAAGAGGTGTGTTCCAAGGACACAAAAGCCAGTGTGACTGAGGCAGCATGAGTGAGGAAGACTGAAAAGAAATGAAGCTGGGGAAACGGGTGCTGTTTCAGGTGCTGATGCAAAGGGCTGTGTGAACATATCTGTGTGAGAAGAATCCCATTCTTGGAAAACAAAGCACTTTTGCTATTAGGGATTAAACCTGCAGATTGTATTTTAACATTTATTAATGTGCTTTAGTGATACTGTCCTAAGTTTAGATATAGAAAGCCTGTTTGGTTGGGGTGACAGGAGAAGGTACGTAGGGGAAGGAGAGGGGTGCATCCTGGCAGGGAGAGGTGTTCCACAGGGCTGTGTGAGGATGCCTGTGCCTAAGAAGAGGGGTCCTGGAAGAAGAGGGCCAACGTTTGACTCTAAAGTTTGAATCACATGGGCCTGGAAGCAGCTGAACCCACTCTTTCTAAACTTACAGCTTTGAATTAGTGGGGTGGAGCAGGGGCTGCCTTCAGCTGGTCCACAATGGATTGTTAAAATAGTTATGTGTTTTAATGTGCATTTTTAGAAAAATATGCATCAAAACCATGATTTAGTGGATGTTATTTAGGATGACTACAATTTTAAGTTAACCTAAAACAACTTGAGTGAACAATAGCAACAGGGCAATGTGAGTATGGCAAAGGTTATGTAGATGCCTGAAGTCAGGGAGGCAGTGAGTTACATCACCTGGGAGCTCATTAGAATGCAGATTCCTGGGCTCTGCTCCTAGAGATTTTTTTTCTATATATATGTAATTTTTCTTGTCCTCTCTCTGTTTTTTAAAAATTTATTTATTTACGTATTTATTGGCTGCATTTGGTCTTCGTTGCTGCACATGGGCTTTCTCTAGTTGTGGCCAGTAGGGGCTACACTTAGTTGTGGTGCATGGGCTTCTCAGTGCAGTGGCTTCTCTCGTTGCAGAGCATGGGCTCTCGGTGCGTGGGCTTCAGTAGTTGTGGCACATGGGCTCAACAGTTGTGGTTCACAGGCTCTAGAGTGCAGGCTCAGTAGTTGTGGCACACAAGCTTAGCTGCTCCACTGCATGTGAAAACTTCCTGGACCAGTGATTGAACCCATGTCCACTGCATCGTCAGGCAGATTCTTAACCAGTGTGCAACCAGGGAAGTCCATAGAAATTCTTATTCGTTAAGACAGGTGGGACCTAAGAATTTATTTTTTGTTTGTTTAAATTACAGAAAAGATACTATATTACAGAAGATACTACAAATTGTTTTACATTCCAGCAGAAACATTCAGACTTCATGAAAGAATATGCAGAAATAAGAGCATACAATACTTCATTTCTACTTATTTGAGAAGTAAATTTTGTGAAATGAACATGAAAACTTTATAGTCAGACTGTGTGGGTATTGTGATTGAGTTTTGAGGGTAAAAGAAATTGCTTGCTCTGAGTCCCTAAAATATAGGAGCACTCTAGGAAACGTAGGGGAAGCATATTTCTCTCTGGTGTTCATAGCCTAGTTCTGCAGAAATGTTTCTTCTAGGTTCATAGTGCTCTCTAGAAGGAATGGAATAACAATTTATCATTTGTTCTCCCTCCAATCAAGGTCTTTTGTCAGTTGTTTGCGGACAGCTTTGATGGGGGGAGTCTCAGGATAAAAACCTCCTCAAGACTTTGTTTATTTTTTGACTCTTGGTCACATCAGATTATCTGAAGTATAAACACAGCCATTGGCACACCCACTGCAAAGGCAGAGATAGCCTGCAAAAACCCAATTGGTGCCTTTAGTAGCCTTGGTGTAGAATGTGAGCAGGGCGTATGTGGGGCTGAGGGAGGAAGAATCTAATACTTAGAATTCCTGGAGATCTAATTCTAAATGTCCCTTGAGAATTCTCAGGGCCCCTAAAGGCCTTTGCAACTCTGAGTTGGAGTCTTTGGTGACCCCCCTGTCCCCTACCTTCTTTTCCACATGGCTACAGTGTAATCGAAGAAACCACGCTCTGATTGTGCTACATGTGAGCTGAAAATCCTTCCAGTGCTCCCTAGTGGGTACAAGTCCCTACTCCATCATGAGCCCTTCAGAGCTTCTCCCTGGTCTGCTTCATGCAGCTCCTCTGTGTGGTGATCGGGCAGATATAAATGCCTCAGGTACCCACTCTCCACTCTGTAGGTCAACCCATCTTGGAGGGATGCCTGTCTCCTGTCTCTCCACCAGGCATCCCATTCCTCAAAATTCAGCTCAACTGTTACCTCTTCATACTTTCCCAGCCTCATCCCTGTAGACAGAATTAATCCCTCTTATGAGCACTTCTGTGCAGCCCGTTGTAGTCACTTGACGAATAATAGGAAGTACCTCCCATGTGCCAGACTTGGTGCTAGTGCCTAGCTCAGGTCCTCCTGCAGGAGGCCAGCACCCCACCTAGCATGTGTGGCACCTTGGGGTGAATTACAGAGAGGCCTCCTCCTCCTTCTGGCGGACAGCGCCCTGAGCCAGTGCACAGACTTGTCAAATAAATAGAGTGTCTACGAACTGAAACCATAAACAGTGACCCTAGAACGTAGTCCTTTGCATGAGAGGTGTGTGGGTGGATGATGCTTTTTATCCTGAGCTCTCTGAGGGAAGTGTATGTAGTTTCCCAGCATCTGGCTTACACACAGTAGGTGCTCAATACAGATCCAGGACGATTAGTGAATACACCCACTGAAAGAATGCTTCCTAGAGCCTTCTCACGTGTGCTGGGGATGGGGTGGGGCGTGGAAGAGTGCCTCTAAAGCTGGAAACAACCCCCTTCCTATGACTGGCTGGAGTGTAGTCTGTGTGAAGCCCAGGGACTCTCTAAGACTGGTAATTTACAACCATGACTGCACGTTAGAATCACCTGGGAGCCCATTTCCACACCAATCGAATGAGGACCTCAGCAGGTGGGGCCCAGGTAGTGTTAGTCTTTTCAGGCTCCCCAGATGATTTCAATGTGTAGCTGAGGTTGAGAACCACTGACCTAGAGAGACTTGGAGAGGGAAGGTGGCAGCATATCTTCTTGTTGTGTGTGACAAGCGCTCTGGAAATGCATAAAGGATACAAACTAAAAGAGGAAAACATCAATGGGCTGGGGCAGATGAACAACCAAGTAGGGAAAGGGCATGCTGTCGGGTGACAGCAGATCTGTCCTCCATCTGGCTTCCTTGGCAACAGCATGGTGTTGAGGGCAGCCCTGGGAACGAGAAGTCTGGATGCTGCCATGCTTTCTTCCGGCTTCTTGGGAAGCCGGCCCACAGCTGTCTCGTTCGACTGTCCCTGGGCCTCTGAAGAACTAAATGTTTTCTTCCACCAGTTTTAAGAATATGCAAAGAAGAAAGTCTCCTTGGCCTCTGAGGAAATGCTCTAAGGTAACCTTCTCTGTTTTGTGCTGTCTACTGCTGGGATGGGGTGTGCTCTGTCTGGCGGTTCTTGCACCTGCTGGAGCCTAAAAAGTACTTGGATCATGAATGATTCACATATTTCTCAATAGGCTTTATTTTTTAGCACAGTTCTAGGGTCACAGCAAAACTGAGTGGAAAGTACAGAGAGTTCCCATATGCCCGCCTTCCTCTCCCCAAAATCCACAGCCTCCCCCACCATCTACATGTGTCATAAGTGAGGTACATTTGGCACAGCTGATGAACCAACATTGACACATCATTACCAACTGATGTCCATAGTCTGTATTGGGGATCACACCCTGTGAGGTACATTCTACAGGTTGTGACAAATGTATTACTACATGTATCCACCATAACAGTATCTACAGAATAGTTTCATTGCCCTATTGACTGCTCCATGCTCCACCTATTCATTCCTTCCTCCCCGCAAACCTGTGACAACCACTCACCTTTTACTCGTCTCCATAATTTTACCTTTTCTGAGATTTCAGGTAGTTGGATTTATACAGCATGTAGCCTTTTCAGATTGACTGCTTTCACTTACCAATATGCATTTAAAGTTCCTCTGTTTCTTTTTGTGGCTTCATAGCTCATTTCTTTTTATTGTGGAATAATATTTTATAGTGTAAATGTACAACAGTTTGTTCATTGACTTATTGAAGGACACATTTTGGTGGCTTCCAAGTTTTGGCAACTGTGAATAAAGCTGCTATAAATATTCACATGCAGGTGAAGGAGCCTGATAGATGGGTTGTATGGTAAGAGTGTGTTTAGTTTTATAAGAATTCCTAAACTGTCTTCCAAAATCGCTATACCATTTTTTATTCCCATCAGCAAGGAATGAGAGTTCCTGTTGCTCTATCCTTGCCAGCAGTTGGTGTTGGATTATAAGCATTCTAATAGGTATGTAGTGATGTCTCGCTATTTTAATTAGCATTCCCCAGTAACATATGATGTTGAACATGTTTTCATATGTTTATATGCCATCTGTATGTCTTCTTTGGTGAGGTGTCTATTTATATCTTTTGACCATTTTTTTTTCAACAGGTTGTTCATCTTCTTATTGTTGAGTTTTAAGTATTTTGTATATTTTACATAACGGTCCTTTAATCAGATATGTTTTTTGCAAGTATTTTCTCCCATCTGTGGTTTGTCTTCTCATTGTCTTAGTGTATTTCACAGAGTAGGAGTTTTTAATTTTAGTGAAGTCCAACTTATCATTTTTTTTCTTTCATGGGTCATGTCTTTGGTGTTGTACCTAAAAAGTCATTGCCATATCCAAGGTCACCTAGATTTTCTCCTGTGTTATAATCTAGGAGTTTTATAGTTTGGTGTTTTACATTTGGGAATATGATCCGTTTTGAGTAATTTTTTGTGGAGGGTGTAAGGTCTGCATCTTGATTCATTTTTTTGATATACATATCCAGTTATTCCAGCACCATTTATTAATAAACAATCATTTCTCCATTGAATTATCTTTGCTCCTTTGTCAAAGATAATTTGACTTCATTTGTGTGGTTCTCTTTCTTGGTCTCTATTCTGTTCCATTGGTATATTTTTCTATTCTCTGGCCAGTTGCATACTGCCTTGGTTGCTGTCGTTGTATAATAAAGCTTGAAGTTGGGTAGCACCAATCTTCTGACTTTGTTCTTCAGTATTATGTGGACTATTCTGGGTCTTTTGCCTTTCCCTATACACTTTGGAATCAGTTTGTTATTATCTATAATATAACTTTCTGGGATTTTTATTGAAATTGCATTGAATCTACAGATCAATTTGGGAGGAACTGACATCTTAACAATACTGAGCTTCCTGACACATGAACATGGAGTATCTCTCCATTTATTTAATTCTTTGATTCTTTCATCAGAGTATTATAGACTTCCTCACATTGATCTTATACATATTTTGTTAGGTTTATGCCCTGTGTTTTTTGTGTGTGTGGTAATGTAAATGGTATTATATTTTTAATTTGAAGTTCTAATTTTCCATTGCTATTATACAGGAAAACAATAGACTTTGGATATTAATCTTGTACCCTGCCATCTTGATTTAATTGCTTATTAGTTTCAGGATTTTTTTGATCATTTCTTTGCAGTTTTCTACATGGACTATCATGTCATATGTGAACAAAGAGAGGTTTGCTTTTCTTCTGAATCTGTATACCTTTTATTTCCTTTTCTTGTCTTTTTGCATTAGCTCGAATGTCCAGAATGATGTTGAAAAAGAGAGGGGATATCCTTGCCTTTTTCTGATCTTAGTGGAACAGCACCTAGTTCAGACTTTGAAGAAAAGCCATGGCTATGAGAACTTTATACCTTGATGTATGCACATTCCAGTCCCACCTATATCTGCAGCCTTCTGCTGTCTATTGCAGTCGTCCCCTCAGCTTGTGAGCAAGACAAACAAAGGCCCCAACAGCTTTCCCTTGACCCTTTGATGCTTTAACCATCTCTAGCTACTCCCCTTCTTCTCTCCTTCATATCTGAGCCAAACTTTTCTGTTCCAGATGTCCACTTCCCTGCCTCCCATTTACTCCTTAAACTAATGCAACTGGCTTCTGGCTCTACTCACTGAAGCTGTCAAGCAAAAGTTCAATGTAAGTGCAGTGGCTATTTCTCAGTCCTTACCATATTTGATCTCTTGACCCCACTGACCATGCCATGCTTCTCACAACGCTCTCTTCCCTTTTGCTCCCAGGAAGTGGAGCCATTTGTCCTGATTTTCTTCCTACTCTTCTGCATCCATCTTACTGTTCTTACTGTTACCTGTGGCTGGATCCTCTTTCTCTATCTCCCTAAATGTTAGTGTTTCCAGGACTCAATCCACTGCTTGCTTTTCTCTTGTCATCTTCTCCCTATTCACTGGAGACCCCCAAATCTCTATTACAGTCATATCTCTCTCTTGAGCTTTAGATCCAGTTGTGAACTGCTGACTGGGCTTTTCCACCAGATATGTCACAAGCAGCTGGAGCTTTCTGTGTCCAGATCAGAACTTAGCATCTTTTAGCCCCACACTCCCAAATAGCTTCTAGTCCAACAACCAAATACATCCTGGATCCTTCCCTCTTGCTTCATTCCTGCCTAAAGCTCTTAATCCATCACCTAGGAACAACTAGTCCAGCCTGGATTATATTTCCTCATTGTCTCTGTGTTCCATCACGTCCTTTCCATTCCCACAGCTGTATCCCCAGGATTAATTTTTGTATAAGGTGTGATGTTAGGTTGAAGTTCATTTTTTTGCCTGTGGATGTCCAATTGCTCCAGCACCATTTGTTGAAAAGCCCATCTTTCCTCCATTGAATTGCACTTGAATCTTTGTTCAAAACTCTCTTGGGTGTATTTGTGTGGGTCTATTTCTAGGTCCTCTGTTTTTTTTATTGAGGTATACTTCACATAAAATGTTATATTAATTTCAGGAGTGCAACATAATGACTCAATATTTGTATATATTGCAAAATGAGCACCACAATAATTCTAATTAACATCCATCATCATATAGAATTAGAAAAGAATTTTTTCTTGTGATGAGGATTTTTAGGATCTACTCTCAGCAATTTTCAAATATGCCGTATAGTATTATTAACTATAGTCAGCATGCTGTACATTACATTCCCATGACTTTATATTTTTATAATTGTAAGCTTCTACCTTTTGTACTTTTACCACTTTCTCCTGTCCCCCATCACTTACCTCTGGTAACCACCAATCTGTTCTTTGTATCTGTGAGCTTGGCTTGTTGTTTTTGTTATTGTTGTTTAATACCACATATAAGTGAGATCGTACATTATTTGTCTTTCTCTGTCTGACATTTCACTTAGCATAATGCCTTCAAGTTTCATCCATCATGTTGCTAATGGTAAGATTTCATTATTTTTCCTGGCTGAATAGTATTCCATTGTGTATATATGTGTTTGTGTGCTCACGCATGTGTATAGTATATATCACAGATATGTATAGATGTATATCACATCTTCTTATACATTACTCCATCAATGGACTCAGGTTGTTCCGTATTTTGACTATGAAAAATAATCTTGCAATGAACATGGAGGTCCATATATCTTTTAGAATTGATGTTTTCATTTTCTTTAAATAAATTCCCAGAAGTGGAATTGCTAGATCATGTGGTAGTTTTATTTTCAATATTTTTGAGGAACCTTCCATAGTGGCTATACCAGTTTATATTCCCACCAACAATGCTAAAGGTTTTCCTTTCTTCACATCTTCTCCAACACTTGTTATCTCATCTTTTTGATAATAGCCATTCTGACAGGTGTGAGGTGATATATCATTGTGGTTTTGATTTGCATTACCCTGATGATTAGTAATGTTGATCTTTTCATTCTTATTTGCCATTTGGATGTCTTTGAAAAAATGTCTGTTCAGATCCTCTGCCCATTTAATAATGTGGGTGTTTTTTGTTTGTTTGTTTGTTTTTGCTATTGAGTTTTGTATGTTCTTTATATACTTTGGATATTAGCCCCTTATCAGATATCTGGATTTTCTATTTTGTACCAATGGTCTGTGTTTCTATTCTTCTGTTAACACTGCACAATCTTGGTTACTGTAGCTCTGTAATTAATCTTGAGATTGGGTAGACTGATTCTTCCCACTTTATTCTGCTTTTCCAAAATTGTTTCAACTATTCTAGTTGCTTTGCTTGTCCATGTAAATTTTAGAATAATCTTTGTTTTTACAAAAATATTGCTGAGATTTTGATAAGAATTGCATTAAACTTATACATCAATTTGGGGAAGGAGAATTGACATCTTCACTATGTTTCCAGCTAATTAACACAGTATGTCTCTCAATATATTTAAATCTTCTTTGATTGCTTTCCTTAGCATTTTGTAGTTTTCAGCATACAAGTCATATGTATATATGTGTATGTATATACATATACACACATAGATATATACTAGTTAGATTTGCATCTATTTCTCTTTTTTGAGCAATTTTATTTATTTATTTATTTATTTATTTATTTATTTATTTAATTTTTTTTCTTTAGATCTTTACTGAAGTGTAATTGCTTTACAATGTTGTGCCAGTTTCCACTGTACAACAAAGTGAATCAGCTGTATTTATAATTATGTCTCCATATTCCCTTCCCCATGAGATTGAGCAATTTTAAATGGTATATTTTACATTTTGGTGTATCTGGTTCCTTGCTAGCATATAGAAATAAAATAGCATATAGAAATAATACCAATTTTTGTACATTTATGTTGTATTTTGCATCTTTACTGAACTCACTATGTGTTCTAGGAGTTTTTTGTTTTTGTTTTTTCCTCGAGATTCCTTAGGATTTTCTACACAGAAAATCAATTCTGTTATCTACAAAGAGGGACAGTTTTAATTCATGTTTTCTGATCTGTATATTGTTTGTTTCCTTGTCTTGCCTTGTTGACCTGGATAGAACTTTAGCTCTATGTAGCGTAAGTATGGAGAGAGCACACATTCTTCCTCCCTTCTTCCCAATCATAGTGGGGAACATTCAGTCTTTCCCTTTTAGTATAATGCTATTTGTAGGGATTGTTTTTTTTTTTTTTTTTTTTTTTTTTGGTACATGGTTTTTATTAGGTTGACAAAGTTCTCCTCTATTCCTACTAGTTTGAGAGCTTAATTCACATATGGGTGTTGAATTTTATCAAATGCTTTTTCTGGATCAATTAATGTGACTTTAGGATTTTTCTTCTTTAGCCTATTAATGTGGTGGATTACATTGATTGATTTTTTAATGTTGAGTCAGCCTTGTGCCCTTGAAATAAACCCCATTTGGTCATAGTGTATAATTCCTTTTATATGTTGCTGAATTCTATTTTCTAATATTTTATTAAGGATTTGTGTATCTGTATTCTTGAGTGTGGTTTTCTTTGTGTACTCTTTATCTGGTTTTGGTATCAAGGAAATACCAACTTCATGAAATGAAATGGGGATGTTCCCTCCTCTTTCATTTTTTGGAAAAGATTGTATAACATTGATGTTAATTATTTTCTAAGTGTTTGGTAGACTTCTCCAGTGAAATCATCTGTGCCTGGAGATCTTTTGGAGGATTTTTGTTTCTTCAGATCTTTATTGGAATGTAATTGCTTTACACTATTGTGCCAGTTTCTGCTGTACAACAAAGTGAATCAGCTGTATTTATACATATATCCCCATATCCCCTCCCTCTTTAGCCTCCATCCCACCCTCCCTATCCCACCCCTCTAGGTCATCACCAAGCATTGAGTTGATCTCCCTGTGTTATGCAACAACTTCTCACTAGCTATCTGTTTTACATTTGGTAGTGTACATATGTCAATGCTACTCTCTCACTTCATCCCAGCTACCCCTTTCTTTCCCCTCCCTGTGTCCTCAAGTCCATGCTCTACCTTTACATCTTTATTCTTGCCCTGCCACTGGGTTCATCAGTACCATTTTTATAGATTCCATATATGTGTGTTAGCAGATGCTATTTGTTTTTCTCTTTCTGGCTTACTTCACTCTGTATGACAGACTCTAGGTCTATCCCTCTTGCTACATATAACTCAATTTCATTCCTTTTTGTGGCTAATATTCCATTGTATATATGTGCCACATCTTCTTTATCCATTCATCTGTTGATGAGCATTTGGGTTGCTTCCATGTCCTGGCTATTGTAAATAGTGCTGCAATGAACATTGTGGTACATGTTTCTTTTTGGATAATGGTTTTCTCTGGGTATATGCCCAGCAGTGGGATTACTTGGTCATATGGTAGTTCTATTTTTAGTTTTTTAAGGAACCTCCATACTGTTTTCCATAGTGGCTGTGCCAATCTGCATTCCCACCAACAGTGTGGGAGGGTTCCCTTTTCTCTGCATCCTCTCCAGCATTTATTGTTTCTAGATTTTTTGAACATGGCCATTCTGACCGGTGTGAGGTGGTACCTCATTGTGGCTTTGATTTGCATTTCTCTAAATGATTAGTGATGTTGAGCAGCTTTTCATGTGTTTGTTAGCCATCTATATTTCTTCTCTGGAGAAATGTCTATTTAGGTCTTCCACCCATTTGTGGATTGGGTTATTTGCTCTTTTGGTATTAAGCTGCATGAGCTGATGGTATATTTTGGAGATTAATCCTCTGGCAATTGCTTCCTTGGCAAATATTTTCTCCCATTCTGAGGGTTGTCTTCTTGTTTTATTTCTGGTTTCTTTCACTGTGCAAAAGCTTTTAAGTTTCATTAGGTTCCATTTGTTTATTTTTTATTTTATTTCCATTATTCTAGGAGGTGGGTCACAAAGGATCTTGCTTTGGTTTATGTCATAGAGTGTTCTGCCTATGTTTTCCTCTAAGAGTTTTATACTGTCTGGTCTTACCTTTAGCTCTTTAATCCATTTTGAGTTTATTTTTGTGTATGGTGTTATGAAGTGTTCTAATTTTATTCTTTTACATGTAGCTGTCCAATTTTCCCAGCACCACTTATTGAAGAGGCTGTCTTTTCTCCAGTGTACATTCTTGCCTCCTTTGTCAAAGATAAAGTGACCATATGTGGGTGGGTTTTTCTCTGGGATCTCTATCCTGTTCCATTGATCTATATTTCTGTTTTTGTGCCAGTACCATACTGTCTTGATCACTGTAGCCTTGTAGTATAGTCTGAAGTCAGGGACCCTGATTCCTCCATCTCTGCCTTTCCGTCTCAAGACTGCTTTGGCTATTTGAGGTCTTTTGCGTTTCCATGCAAATTGTAAAATTTCTTGATCTAGTTCTGTGAAAAATGCCATTGGTAATTTGATAGGGATTGCATTGAATATGTAGATTGCTTTGGGTAGTGTAGTCATTTTCAAATGTTGATTTTTCCAGTCCAAGAACATGGTATATCTCTCCATCTGTTTGTATCATCTTTGATTTCTTTCATCAATGTCTTATAGTTTTCTGCATACAGGTCTTTCACCTTGGAGGCATTTTTAAATTATGAATTCAATTTCCATAATAGTTTGAGTTATTCAAATTATCTATTCCACATTGGGTGAGTTGTGATAATTTGTGTTCTTTGAGGAATTGGTCCATGTCATCTAATGTCAAATTTATCTGTGTAAAGTTATTTTTAGTATTTTCTTATCATTTTGATGGCTCCATGGCCTGTAGTGATAGCCCTTTTTTTCATTTATCTTATCTGTAATTGATGTCTTTTCTGTTATTTTTTTTGGTCAGTCTTGTGGAGGTTTCTCAATTTTATTGACCTTTCAAAAAACCAGCTCTTTGTTTCTTTGATTTCCTCTATTGTATTTCTGTTTTAAATTTCATCAATTTCAGCTCCTATCTTTATTATTGTCTTCCTTCTTTTGGCTTGGGTTTCTTTTGCTTCCTTTGGGTTTCTTTTTCTCATCTTTTTCAGGTTTTTGAGGTTAGAGCTTAGATTACTAATTTGAGGTTTTTTCCCCTCTTTTCTAATGTATGCATAAAACTGCTATAAACTTCCCTCTTCATGTTGCTTTAGCTGTGTCCCACAAATTCTGACATAATTTTTATTCAGCTTAAAATATTTTTTAATTTTTTGAGACTTCTTCTTTGATCCATGGATTATTTTGAAGTGTGTTGTTTAGTTTCTAAGTGTCTGAAGATTTTCCTGTTATCTTTTTATTACTGATTTCTAGTTTGATTCCACTGTGAACAGAGAACATACTCTATATGATTTCAATTCTTTTAAATGTGTTGAAGTTTGTTTTATGGCTTAGGATATTGTCTGTCTTGATATGTGTTTTGTGGTAACTTGAAGAGAAGTGTATTCTGCTATTTATGGGTTTTATACATGTTGTTTATATTCTGTTGGCTGATATTGTTGTTGAATTCTCCTATATCCTTGATAATTTTATGTCTAGTTAGTCTTTCAGTTATTGAGAGGGGTGTTGAAGTCTCCAACTATAATGGTGAAATTTTCTACTTCTTTATGTCCAGTCAGTCTTTGCTTCATATATTTTGCAGCTCTGTTGTTTGATGCATATGCATTTAGGATTGCTATGTCTTCCTGGGCTGGCCCTTTCATCTTTATATAATGTCTTTTTTTTGTATCTGGTAATATTCTTTGGTCTGAAGTTTACTTTATGTGATGGTAATATAACCACTCATGCTTTCTTTGATTAATGTTTACATTGGTGTTTGCTAGGTATCTCTATTAGTTTGCTAGGGCTGCCATAACACAATAACATAGACTAGGTGGCTTAGAGAAGAGAATCTTATTTTCTCACAATTCTGGGGATTAGAAATCTGGGACCAGGTATCAGCATGTTTGTTTTTTTCTGAGACTTCTCTCTTTCAATTATAGATGGCTGCCAAGTTCCACTGTGTCTTCACTCAGTCATCCCTCTGTGTATTTTTGTGTTCTAATTCCCTCTTCTTTAGGAACACCAGCCAGATTGGATTAGGGCCAATCCTAATGTTCCTCTTAACTTAATTTTCTCTTTAAAGACCCTCTTTTCACATACTGTTACATTCTGAGATACTGGGGATTAGCACACCAATGTTAAATTGGGAGACAGTACAACTCAGCCCATAACAGTGTATTTTTCTATCCTTTTACTATATTTTCACCCTGCTTATATTTGTACATTTGAAGTGTAGATGGCATATAAATTGGTCTTGCTTTTTAATCGAATCTTCCCATCTTTTTTTAAAACATATATATATTTAGACCATTTTCATTTGATGTAATCAACGGTATGTTAAAGCCTAAGTCTCTCATTTTACATTTGTTTTTCGTTTCTTCTCTGTCTTTTTCTTTACATTTCATTTTTCTTGACTTCTTGTGGGTTACTTGAACATATTTTAGAATTGATTTATCCATAGTTTTTTTTTTTTTTTTTTTAATTTTTTTAAATTTTTTTTTTTGGGGGGGTACATCAGGTTCAATCAACTGTTTTTATACACATATCCCCATATTCCCTCCCTTCCTTGATGCCCCCCCTCGAGTCCCCCCCACCCTCCCTGCCCCAGTCCTCTAAGGCATCTTCCATCCTTGAGTTGGACTCCCTTTGTTATACAACAACTTCCCACTGACTATTTTACAGTTGGTAGTATATATATGTCTGTGCTACTCTCTCGCTTCTTCTCAGTTTCCCCTTCACCCCCCGCCCCCTCCCATACCTCGAGTTCTCCAGTCCATTCTCTGTATCTGCTTCCTTGTTCTTGTCACTGAGTTCATCAGTACCATTTTTAGATTCCGTATATGTGAGTTAGCATACAATATTTGTCCTTCTCTTTCTGACTTACTTCACTATGTATGACAGATTGTAGTTCTATCCACCTCATTACATATAGCTCCATCTCATCCCTTTTTATAGCAGAGTAATATTCCATTGTATATATATGCCACATCTTCTGTATCCATTCATTTGTTGATGGGCATTTAGGTTGCTTCCATGTCCTGGCTATTGTAAATAGTGCTGCAATAAACATTATGGTACAAGTTTCTTTTGGGATTATGGTTTTCCATAGTTTTTTTTTTTTTAAGCTCTTTATTGGAATATAATTGCTCTACACTCTTCTACCAGCTTTTGAGGTACACCAAAGTGAATCAGCTCTATTTATACATATATCCCCATATCCCCTCCCTCCTGTGACTCCCTCCCACTATCCCTGTCCTGGCCCTCTAAGGCATCACCCATCGAGTTGATCTCCCTTTGTTATACAGCAACTTCCCACTAGCTATCTATTTTACAGTTGATAGTGTATATATGTCTATGCTACTCTCTCACTTTGTCCCAGCTTCCCCTTTGCCCCCCACACCCCAACCTCATGTCCTCGAGCCCATTCTCTGCATCTGAATCCTTATTCTTGCCCTGTCACTGGGTTCATCAGTACCACTTTTTTTTTTTTTTTTTTTTTTTTAGATTCCATATATATGAGTTAGCATACAGTATTTGTTTTTCTCTTTCTGGCTTACTTCGCTCTGTATGATAGACTCTAGGTCTATCTATCCATCTCATTATATATAGCTCCATTTCATTCCTTTTTATGTCTGAGTAATATTACATTGTATATATGTGCCACATCTTCTTTATCCACTCATCTGTTGATGGGCATTTCGGTTGCTCCCATGTCCTGGCTATTGTAAATAGTGCTGCAATGAACATTATGGTACATGTTTCTTTTTGGATTATGGTTTTCCCTGGGTATATGCCCAGTAGTGGGATTACTAGATCATATGGTAGTTCCATTTTTAGTTTTTTAAGGAACCTCCATACTGTTTTCCATAGTGGCTGTACCAACTTACATTTCCACCAACAGTGCAAGAGGGATCCCTTTTCTCCACACCCTCTCCAACATTTATTGTTTCTAGATGTTTTGATGATGGCCATTCTGACTTGTGTGAGTTGATACCTCATTGTGGCTTTGACGTGCATTTCTCTAAATGATTAGTGAAGTTGAGCATCTTTTCATGTGTTTGTTGGCCATGTGTATGTCTTCTTTGGAGAAATGTCTGTTTAGGTCTTCCACCCATTTGTGGATTGGGTTATTTGCTTTTTTGGTATTAAGCTGCATGAACTGCTTGTATATTTTGGAGATTAATCCTTTGTTGCTTCGTTGGCAAGTATTTTCTCTCATTCTGAGGGTTGTCTTCTTATCTTGTTTATGGTTTCTTTCACTGTACAAAAGCTTTTAAGTTTCATGAGGTCCCATTTGTTTACTTTTGATTTTATTTCCATTATTCTAGGAGATGGGTCAGAAGGGATCTTGCTTTGATGTATGTCATAGAGTGTTCTGCCTATGTTTTCCTCTAGGAGTTTTATAGTGTCTGGCCTTACATGTAGGTCTTTAATCCATTTTGAGTTTATTTTTGTGTATGGTGTTAGGAAGTGTTCTAATGTCATTCTTTTACATGTTTCTGTCCATTTTTCCCAGCATCATTTATTGAAGAGGCTGTCTTTTTTCCATTGTATATTCTTGCCTCCTTTGTCAAAGATAAGGTGCCCATATGTGCTTGGGTTTACCTTTGAGTTCTCTATTCTATTCAATTGATCTTCCTTTCTATTTTTGTGCCAGTACCATACTGTCTTGATCACTGTCACCTTGTAGTATAGTTTGAAGTCAGGAAGCCTGATTCCACCAACTCTGTCTTTCCTTCTCAAGATTTCTTTTGCTATTCGGGGTATTTTGCGTTTCCTTACAGATCGTAAGATTTCTTGTTCTAGTTCTGTGAAAAATGCCATTGGTAATTTGATCGGGATTGCATTGAACCTGTAAATTGCTTTGGGTAGGATAGTCATTTTCACAATGTTGATTCTTCCAATCCAAGAACGTGGTATGTCTCTCCATCTGTTTGTAACGTCTTTGATTTCATTCATCAATGTCTTATAGTTTTCTGCATACAGGTCTTTTGCCTCTTTAGGCAGGTTTATTCCTAGGTATTGTATTTGTTTGGTTGCATTGATAAATGGGAGAGTTTCCTTAATTTCTCTTTCTGCTTTTTCATTGTTAGTGTATAGGAATGCAAGAGATTTCTGTGCATTAATTTTGTATCCTGCTACTTTACTGAATTCATCGATTAGTGCTAGCAGTTTTCTGGCAGTCTTTAGGGTTTCCTATATATAATATCATGTCATCTGCAAAGAGGGACAATTTTATCTTTTCTTTTCCAATTTGAATTCCTTTTATTTCTTTTTCTTCTCTGATTGCTGTTGCTAAAACTTTCAAAACCATGTTGAATAATAATGGTGAGAGTGGGCACCCTTGTCTTGTTCCTGTTCTTAGAAGGAATTCTTGCAGTTTTTCATCATTTAGAATGATGTTGGCTTTTGGTTTTTCATATATGGCTTTTATTATGTTAAGGTAATTTCCTTCTATACCCATTTTCTGGAGAGTTTTGATCATAAATGGATGTTGAATTTTGTCAAAAGCTTTTTCCACATCTGTTGAGATGATCATGTGGTTTTTATGCTTCAGTTTGTTGATATGATGTATCACATTGATTGATTTGCATATATTGAAGAATCCTTGCATCCCAGGGATAAACCCCACTTGATCATGGTGTATGATATTTTTGATGTGCTGTTGGATTCTGTTAGCTAGTATTTTGTTGAGGATTTTTGCATCTATATTCATCAGGGATATTGGCCTGTAATGTTCTTTTTTTGTGACATCTTTGCCTGGTTTTGGTGTTAAGGTGATGGTGGCCTTGTAGAATGAGTTTGGGAGTGTTCCTCCTTCTGCTATATTTTGGAAGAGTTTGAGAAGGATAGGTGTTACCTCTTCTCTAAATGTTTGATAGAATTCACCCGTGAAGCCATCTGGCCCTGGGCTTTTGTTTGTTGGGAGATTTTTAATCACAGTCTCAATTTCCATACTTGTGATTGGTCTGTTCGTATTTTCTATTTCTTCCTGGTTCAGTCTTGGAAGATTGTACTTTTCTAAGAATTTTTCCATTTCTTCCAGGTTATCCAATTTATTGGCATATAGTTGCTTGTAGTAGTCTCTCATGATCTTTTGTATTTCTGCGGTGTCCGTTGTTACTTCTCCTTTTTCATTTCTAATTCTGTTGATTTGTGTCTTCTCTCTTTTTTTCCTGATGAGTCTGGCTAATGGTTTTTCAGTTTTGTTTATCTTCTCAAAGAAACAGCTTTTAGTTTTATTAATTTTTGCTATTGCTTCCTTCCTTTCTTTTTCATTTATTTCTGCTCTGATCTTTATGATTTCTTTCCTTCTGCTCACTTTGGGGTTTTTTTGTTCTTCTTTCTCTAATTGTTTTGGGTGTAAGGTTAGGTTGTTTATTTGATATTTTTCTTGTTTCTTGAGGTAGGACTGTATTGCTATAAACTTTCCTCTTAGAACTGCTTTTGCTGCGTCCCATAGGTTTTGGGTTGTTGTGTCTTCATTGTTGTTTGTTTCTAGATATTTTTTGATTTCCTCTTTGATTTCTTTAGTGATTTCTTGGTTGTTTAACAGTGTATTGTTTAGCCTCCATGTGTTTGTATTTTTTGCAGTTTTTTTTTCCTGTAATTGATATCTAGTCTCATGGCGTTGTGGTCAGAGGAGGTGCTTGATATGATTCAATTTTCTTGAATTTACCGAGGCTTGATTTGTGATCCAAGATGTGATCTATCCTGGAAAATATTCCGTGTGCACTTGAGAAGAAAGTGTATTCTGTACTTTTTGGATGGAATATCCTATAATTATCAATTAAGTCGAGATGGTCTAATGTGTCATTGAAAGCTTGTGTGTCCTTATTTATTTTCTGTTTGGATGATCTGTCCATTGATGTAAGTGGGGTGTTAAAATCTCCTACTAGTATTGTGTTACTGTCGATGTCCCCTTTTATAGCTGTTAGCATTTACCTTATGTATTGAGGTGCTCCTATGTTGGGTGCATAAATATTTACAATTGTGATATGTTCTTCTTGGATGGATCCCTTGATCATTAAGTAGTGTCCTTCCTTGTCTCTTGTAATAGTCTTTACTTTAAAGTCTAATTTGTCTGATATGAGTATTGCCATTCCAGCTTTCTTCTGACTTCCATTTGCATGGAATATCTTTTTCCATTCCTTTACTTTCAGTCTATATGTGTTCCTTGGTCTGAAGTGGATTTCTTGTAGGCAGCATATAGAAGGGTCTTGTTTTTGTATCCATTCAACCAGTCTGTGTCTTTTGGTTGGAGCCTTTAATCCATTTACGTTTAAGGTGATTATTGACATGTGTCTTCCAGTTACCATTTTTCTTAATTGTTTTGGGTTTGTTTTTGTAGGTCTTTTCCTTCTCTTGTGTTTCCTACTTAGAGAAGTTCCTTTAGCACTTGTTGTAAGGCTGGTTTGGTGGTGCTGAATTCTCTTAACTTTTGCTTGTCTGGAAAGCTTTTGATTTCTTTGTCGAATCTGAATGAGATTCTTGCTGGGTAGAGTATTCTTGGCTGTAGGTTTTTCTCTTTCAGGACTTTCAATATATCCTGCCACTCCCTTCTGCCCTGCAGAGTTTGTGCAGAAAGATCAGCTGCTATTCTTATGGGTTTTCCTTTATATGTTGTTTGTTGCTTTTCTCTTGCTGCTTTTAATATTTTTTCTTTGTGTTTAATTTTCATTAGCTTGATTAATATGTGCCTCGGTGTATTTCTCCTTGGGTTTATTCTGTATGGGACTCTCTGCACTTCTTGGACTTGGTTCATTATTTCCTTTCCTATGTTGGGGAAGTTTTCTGCTATAACCTCTTCAAATATTTTCTCAGACCCTTTCTTTTTTTCCTCCTCTTCTGGGATGCCTATGAGTCGAATGTTGGTGCACTTAATGTTGTCACCAAGGTTTCTGAGACTGTCTTCCATTCTTTTTATTCTTTTTTCTCTTTCCTGCTCTGTGGCAGTTGTTTCCCCTATTCTATCTTCCAACTCACTTATTCATTCTTCTGCCTCAGTTATTCTGCTATTTGTACTATCTAGAGTATTTTTAATTTCAGTCATTTTGTTGTCCATTACTGTTTGTTTGCTCTTTAGTTCTTCTGAGTCCTTATTAACTGTTTCTTGTGTTTTCTTTATTTTGTTGTTGAGATTTTGGATCATCTTTACTATCATGACTCTGAATTCTTTTTCAGGCAATTTTCCTGTTTCATCTTCATTTATTTTGTCTTGTGGGTTTTTTCCTGCTCCTTTGCCTGCATGGTGTTTCTTTGTTTTCTCATTTTGTCTAATTTATAGGATTTGCTGTCTCCTTTCCCTATGCTGCCTAGTAGTAATTCCTCTTGTTTCTGCCCTCTGCCTCCTGTGGTGGGGTTTGTCTAGTGTCTTAAGTAGGCTTCCTGGTGGGGGTTCTGGTGTCTACTTTCCGGTGTGTGGCTATGTGTCTTTTCTCTCTGATGAGCAGGGCCATGTCAGGTGGTGTGTTTTAGGGTATCTGTGAGGTTAATATGGCTTTAGGTAGTCTGTGTGCTGATGGGTGGGTTTGTGTTCCTGTCTTGTTTGTAGTTTGGTGTGAGGTGTCCATCACTGGCAGGTGCAGACAGTTGGACAAAGCTGAGTCTTAGACTCTGATCCAAGGCTCTGTGAGAGTTCTCTGCAGTTAATCTTGCCTGTATCTGAGGACTCCCTAGTAGCCTAGCATCCTGGATTCAGTGCTTCCTCCCCAGAGCCTCCTGCTTGACTTCTGATGGAGTAGTCCAGACTTCAGAGGTTGCTTGTCCCTGTTATGTCGGGATCTTTGCAGCCCTTCCTGGTGTCTGAAGTTGTTTGCTGGTGTTCAGCTGGTTCTCTGTGGGAATTATTGCATCTTTTGATGTATTCCTGATGCATCTGTGGAGAGGGATGCATTCCAGGTCCTTCTACTTCACTGCAATCATTCTTCTCTCTCTCCTGTTTTTTCTGTGAGTTCCAGCAGCAGCCCGGGGTGGGGAAGGGAGGCTTCAAAGGGTGGACAGACATGGAGGAAAGGCTGTCATCAGAGGGAGGTATGCTGGGGCTTGCTGAACTGCTGTGCCGGAGTGGAGCAGAGGGACATATGGGGCACAGGAGGAAGGTTGCTGGTGGCTGTGACCTGGTTGTGCAACCTTGGGCAAGTCACTTAATCTCTCTGTGCCTCCCTTTCCTCACCTTAGATGTGGGAGCAGTGGACAAGGGGAAGCTCATAAAGGGTTAATGAGCCAAGCTCAAAGATCTGGAAGACCACCTCCATCCCCCGTCCACCCATAATGTTTTCGAGTGTGTCTCTTTGATAGTGTTTTAGGGGTTTCTCTATGTATTGCATTATGCATGCATAACTTATCACAGTCTATTGATGACATTATTTTACCAGTTTGAGTGAAGTGTAGAAACCTGAACTTCCTTAACCTTCTTCTATTTCTACTATGATTGTATTAAATGTTTCCTCTACATTAATTAAGTACCTCAGCAGATAGTGTTATAAATTTGGATCAACTATGAAACATGATTTATAAAGCAACAGAAGATGTAAAGTCTATTGTAGTCACCAATATTTTCACCTACCATCTTACTTCTCTCTGATATTCCAAGATTCCTTCATTTATTATTTCCTTTTTGTTTAGATAACTTCCTAAGTCATCCTGCTAAGGTAGGTCTTCTAGCAACAGATTCTCTTTCATCTGAGACTGTCTTTGTTTTCCCCTTTGTTCCTGGAAGCATTTTTGCCAGATATAGAATTCATGTTTGACAACTGTTTTATCACTTCAAAATATTTTACCACATTTTTTGGCCTCCATGGTGTCAGACAAGAAATCCACCATCACTAAAATCAGTGTTTCCCCATAAATAAACATCATATCTCTCTAGCTGTTTTCGAGATTTTTTTCTTTGTGATTTCAGAAATTTGACTATAACTTTTCTTGGTGTGGAATTATATTTTTATTTGCTTTGTTTGAGGCTTTCTCAGACTCTTTGAATCTGTAAGTCTGTTTTTGCCCAGTTGGGCCATTACTTCTTCCCATTATTTCACTTTCACTCTTTCTGTCCTCTCCTTTTGGAATTTCAATGATATAAATCATTATTTTCCAATCTATTTTCTCTCTGTTACTCAGATTGGGTGAATTAACATGTCCTCAGGGTCTTCGCTTGTCTCCTCTATGATCTCCACTCTAACACTGAGCCCGTCCATCTAGCTTTTATTTCAGTATTTTATTTGTCATATTTTTCAATCCCATGATTGCCATTTGGCTCATTTCTGTAATTTCCATGTCTTTGCTCTTAGTTCTAGACATTTTGGGGGACGAGGATACTTCTTAAAATGATGGCCATTTATTATTTCAGTACACATCTCTAAAATATAAAATAAACTTTGTGTGTAATTACCATTATTGCACCTAAAATACTAGTGCTAACTCTTTAATATCAGTCCACACTTCTTTAATTATTTCTCTCAAGTATCTGTTTATAATTGAGTGATTCACATCAGTATTCAGATAAGATCCTAGGTTGCATTTTGTTGTTTTGACTTTTAAGTTTCTTGTCGTTCGAACAGTGACTTCTCCCTTTTTTCATGCCTCTGATCTATTGGAAAACTAGATGAGTTGTTCTGTAAAAATGTCCCACATAGTGGACTTTTCAGATTGTTTCATTCCCAATAAACTGGAAGTTAGAGCTAAATGATTGATTAAATCCAATTTCAGTATTTTTGTTAAAAAAATACTTCATAAGTAGTGTTATTAAAGTTCTATTTCTAATAGCTAAAACTTTGGAGGGGGTACCTAATTATCCAGTAAAGGAGACTTATTTAAATAAATTATGACATATCCTTATACTGTGCAGCCAATCCTGAAGATATTAAAGATTATGCAGTAAAAGAGGGTTTAAAATTAAAATTTGAGACTGAAACACATTCATGCTGCCGTTAAAGAAAAAAAGCTGGTCACTGAAGTATAGATAAGCCCTGGGTGATTATGACTGGCAGAATCTTCATCACAAGACTATCAGTTAGTGGTGGAATCATAAGCTGTTTATCCTGTTTTCCTTTGTAGGAAATAAAGAAAAGAGACATACATAATGATCATGCATTGCTTTGTAAAAATCCTAATATTAAACTAATGCAAATTATCTTTAAAAAGCATCCCCAGAAATAGAATGGGGTAAAGAGGGTGTAAACCTTGGCTTTCTGCAGTTTCCTCAGATCCTCCAGGCCACGTTCTTCAAAGATGGAACACCTGTCTGGCTTCAGGGTGTTCTTATATTAGGAGCCCAGAAACCTGGGAAAGGAGGCAAAAGACAAATTAGAAACAACATGTAAATGTTATAGTTCAACACATAGGATTGTTAGCTGCTCCTTTTCAACCCAGAGATTCAGGGAGCCCTCAGCACACAAATGTCCACCCCGTGACTGAGACACACTGGACAGTCACGCTGGGCACAGTCCAGGCTGTGTCACGTGGTCACCCCTCCCTCATGCCCATGGTAAGGGGCACCAGAGGCCACTGCTGTGAAAGGAGGACCAGACTTCTGGTGCCTTGCATTTTCCTCTTTGGGCTTCTTCTCCTTGTGGGGCCATCCCCCCTTTCTAACTTATTTCCAAAGGACTTCCTCCTCCCAGACACCTCACCATCTCCTCATCAGCTCTTACTGTGTATTTGTTTGGAGTGTTTGTTTGAGGTGGGATGGGGTGGAGATCAGGTGTCCAGGCTCTAACCAGGCAGTAGAGTCTGGCTCTACCATTGCTGGCATGTGTCTTCAGGCAAGTAATTAGCAATTCTCAGACTCAGTTTCTCCAAAGTATCATTAGAAACACAAAATGGGCACTTGAAGCTTTTCCAAATATTTAATATAGATGTTTTGCTAGGTTTCCTCTTATAGGATTTGGGGCTGAAGCTGAGGAAGTTTTTCCCTCCTCTCCCTTCTCCTCTTCACTTTCCAACTAAGTATTTAGCAGAGAACAATATTAATTTAGAAGATATATGTTTTCCCTGAACTGTTATGTAAACTTTAACACAGCTGAAAGAAATGAAAGGAACAGCTAGCAATTCTTTTTTCTCTTTGCTTACGCCCACCCCCCCATTTATCGGAGGGAAATGTCATTAGCTGAATGCCTTCCAAGGTTGTGTCCTTGTACTTTGTTTAGTTTTAAAAGAAGCGCCCTTAAGAAAAATTGCTTACATTTCTATAGAGATTTACATTTTACAATATATTTTCACATACTTTATTGGATGCTGTTTTTTTTTTAAGTTCTGCTGTGTTCTTTATTGAGGTGTAATTTATGTGCAGTAAGATTCAACCATTTTAGGCGTGCATCATATTGGCAAATGTGTACAATTATGTAAATACCATATTCAAGATGCAGACATTTCCATTACTCCAGCAAGTTCCTGTGTGCGTCTGTGCAGGCAATACCCGCCCCCTGCCCTTACTTCCAGCCTCTACTGATCAATTACTGATCTACTGATCTGCTGTCTGCTGTCTGTCACATGGTTTTGCTTCTTTTTTTTTTTATTATTCAACTGACATATTTTTGAGATTCATGTTGCACGTATTGGTAGTTTGTTCTCTTTTATTGCTGATTAGTATTTTAGAATTTTAGGATATATGAACATTCCAGTTTTTGGCTACTGAGAATAATGCTATGGGCATTTACGTATGTCTTTGTGTGGACGTGTTTTCATTTCTCCTGGGTAAATTCCTAAGAGTGGAATTGCTGAGCCTCACTGCAAATGTATGTTTAATTTAGTACTAACTGTTCATAGGGGGATGTTTTGACATCACAAAGACTCTCTTCCAGAGGAAGGCAGCTTCTCCTACTTCACAGATAAGAAAACTGAGGCAGGAACAAAGTTTGGTGATTTACTCAGACTTTTCTCCTGTTAGACTTGTGACATGCTAAGACTGGGCCATGTATCTCTAGTATTCACTTGTCTTTGGTTTGTTTCCTGTTTCCCTTCTTTTTAAGTCTTTTGCTTTTTTTTTTTCATTATTAGTTTTTTGGGGGTACACCAAGTTCAATCATCTGTTTTTATACACATATCCCCATATTCCCTCCCTTCCTTGACTCCCCCCTCCTTGAGTCCCCCCCACCCTCCCCGCCCCAGTCCTCTAAGGCATCTTCCATCCTCGAGTTGGACTCCCTTTGTTATACAACAACTTCCCACTGACTATCTATTTTACAGTTGGTAGTATATATATGTCTGTGCTACTCTCTCGCTTCGTCTCAGCTTCCCCTTCACCCCCCGCCCCCTCCCAAACCTCGAGTTCTCCAGTCCATTCTCTGTATCTGCGTCCTTGTTCTTGTCACTGAGTTCATCAGTACCATTTTTAGATTCCGTATATGTGAGTTAGCATACAATATTTGTCTTTCTCTTTCTGACTTACTTCACTCTGTATGACAGACTGTAGTTCTATCCACCTCATTACATATAGCTCCATCTCATCCCTTTTTATAGCTGAGTAATATTCCATTGTGTATATATGCCACATCTTCTTTATCCGTTCATTTGTTGATGGGCATTTAGGTTGCTTCCATGTCCTGGCTATTGTAAATAGTGCTGCAATAAACATTATGGTACAAGTTTCTTTTGGGATTATGGTTTTCTTTGGGTATATGCCCAGGAGTGGGATTACTGGATCATATGGTAGTTCTATTTGTAGTTTTTAAAGGAACCTCCAAATTGTTTTCCATAGTGGCTGTACCAACTTACAGTCCCACCAACAGTGCAGGAGAGTTCCCTTTTCTCCACACCCTCTCCAACATTTGTGGTTTCCAGATTTTGTGATGATAGCCATTCTGACTTGTGTGAGGTGATACCTCATTGTGGCTTTGACTTGCATTTCTCTGATGATTAGTGATGTTGAGCATCTTTTCATGTGTTTGTTGGCCATCTGTATGTCTTCTTTGGAGAAATGTCTATTTAGGTCTTCTGCCCATTTGTGGATTGGGTTATTTGCTTTTTTGGTATTAAGCTGCATGAGCTGCTTATATATTTTGGAGGTTAATCCTTTGTCCGTTGTTTCATAGGCAATTATTTTTTCCCATTCTGAGAGTTGCCTTTTAGTCTTGTTTATGGTTTCTTTTGCTGTGCAAAAGCTTTTAAGTTTCATGAGGTCCCATTTGTTGATTCTTGATTTTATTTCCATGATTCTAGGAGGTGGGTCCAAAAGGATCTTGCTTTGATGGATGTCATAGAGTGTTCTGCCTATGTTTTCCTCGAGGAGTTTTATAGTGTCTGGCCTTATATGTAGGTCTTTAATCCATTTTGAGTTTATTTTTGTGTATGGTGTTAGGAAGTGTTCTAATTTCATTCTTTTACATGTAGCTGTCCAATTTTCCCAGCACCACTTATTGAAGAGGCTGTCTTTTTTCCATTGTATACTCGTGCCTCCTTTGTCAAAGATAAGGTACCCATATGTGTTTGGGCTTACTTCTGAGTTCTCTATTCTATTCCATTGATCTTCCTTTCTATTTTTGTGCCAGTACCATACTGTCTTGATCACTATGGCCTTGTAGTATAGTTTGAAGTCAGGAAGCCTGATTCCCCCAACTCCATTTTTCCTTGTCAAGATTGCTTTGGCTATTCGGGGTCTTTTGCGTTTCCATACAAATCGTAAGATTTCTTGCTCTAGTTCTGTGAAAAATGCCATTGGTAATTTGATCGGGATTGCATTGAATCTGTAAATGGCTTTGGGTAGTACAGTCATTTTCACGATGTTGATTCTTCCAATCCAGGAACATGGTATGTCCCTCCATCTGTTTGTGTTGTCTTTGATTTCTTTCATCAATGTCTTAAAGTTTTCTGCATACAGATCTTTTGCCTCCTTAGGCAGGTTTATTCCTAGGTATTTTATTCTTTTTGTTGCAATGGTGAATAGGAGAGTTTCCTTAATTTCTCTTTCTGCTTTTTCGTTGTTAGTGTATAGGAATGCAAGAGATTTCTGTGCATTAATTTTGTATCCTGCTACTTTACTAAACTCATCAATTAGTGCTTGCAGTTTTCTGGTAGAGTCTTTAGGGTTTTCTATACATAATATCATGTCGTCTGCAAAGAGTGACAATTTTACTTCTTTTCCAATTTGGATTCCTTTGTTTTCTTTTTCTTCTCTGATTGCTGTGGCTAAAACTTCCAAAACTATGTTGAATAATAGTGGTGAGAGTGGACACCCTTGTCTTGTTCCTGTTCTTAGAGGGAATTCTTCCAGTTTTTCCCCATTGAGAACAATGTTGGCTTTTGGTTTGTCATATATGGCTTTTATTATGTTGAGGTAATTTCCTTCTATGCCCATTTTCTGGAGAGCTTTTATCATAAATGGATGTTGAACTTTGTCAAAAGCTTTTTCTGCATCTATTGAAATGATCATATGGTTTTTATCCTTCAATTTGTTGATATGATGTATCACGTTGATTGATTTGCGTATATTGAAGAATCCTTGCATCCCAGGGATAAACCCCACTTGATCATGGTGTATGATTTTTTTAATGTGCTGTTGGAGTCTGTTAGCTAGTATTTTGTTGAGGATTTTTGCATCTATAAGTCTTTTGCTTTAACACAAGAATATAAGCTAATTGTTACACAAAATTTTAAAATATAGATGTATGAAGAAAAAAGGAACAAAAATTGCCTGTTTCCTCTGCTCAGAGGAGGTCATTTTTAATATCTTTTATATCACTTCAGGCTTGTGTCTGTGTATGTGTGTGTTTCTTCTTACAAAATGGGTTGAGATTGGGCATAATCATTTGTCCCTTGATTGTCACACTCAATCATGAGTCATTTCCCTCACTTCTATCGTGGAGATATTTTTACATTAATAAGGACACACCTGTAACATCCTCATAAATGGTTGCTGAATCTGTATGGATGATTCAGTCTGACTCTTCATGTCGACAGCATGTGCCACTCAGGTTATTTTCCATTTTGTGTTACTATTAGCAACAGCCTCGTATTTTTTTTTATATAAATTGATTTATTCATTTATTTATTTATTTACTTTATTGGCTGTGTTGGGTCTTCATTGCTGCACACGGGCTTTCTCTAGTTACGGCGAGTTGGGGCTACTCTTCCTTGTGGTGCACGGGCTTCTCGTTGCGGTGGCTTCTCTTGTTTCAGAGCACGGGCTCTAGGCACGTGGGCTTCAGTAGTTGTGGCACATGGGCTCAATATGTGGCACACGGGCTTAGTTGCTCCGTGGCATGTGGGATCTTCCTGGGGCAGGGATCAAACCCGTGTCCCCTGCATTGGAAGGCAGATTCTTACCCACGGCGCCACCTAGGAAGTCCCTTGTATTTGTTTTTAATAATTTATTTATATCTCCTCCTATTTCTAAGCCATATTTTTGCATTTTGAGATGGTCATTTGATTTAAGATTTTCTGTACTTCAAGAGCGTAACTTATGTTTCTTTCCAAGTTACCCTGGAGATGTTGGTAAGGGGATTGGACCTGGTGTATAGATGAAGGAAAGGAGAAATGGAGGCCATCTAAGTGAAAAAATATATCTGTTATTCAGTGACGGCTTTTGTACTTTGTTGCAAATATTTTTTTATTTGAATATGAAAAAAAAGTCTTACCTCAGACAAGAGGAAGTTTGAATAAAAATTTGGCAGCAAAGGGTCTGAAAGGACAAGCTTTCCTTAACAATGCAACTTCAGAAGTTTCACTTCTCCCTCTTCCTCTTCTCTTCCAAAGAACAACACTCTTAAAATACATGGACCCTGTTGAAAAGTGCTTCAGTATTAGAGTGGGGGTAGACCTGATGACAGGGAAGGAGCCAGTTCAGTAACCAGCCACAGTGGCAGTGATAAAAATAATCCAGTTCTCTCCCAAAGCGTCCATTCTCAAATTGTCTCTGTGCAGTCATAGGTGCTAAACTTATTCCTGCTGAGTCCCCATGAAGAATAACTCTTCTCAAAGCCTTTGCCAGAAAAGACAATAGAATAGGAAAGTCACTGGAGGAGACTAACTTAGACTTAAAATTATTTTTTTCACTCCCACATTTTCATTTTCTAAAAGGAATATTTTCAGATACTTGAAGGAGAAGGAAGTTTAGATATCATTTAGCGCAGTCTCCTCATTTTATAGATGAGGAAGTAGGTGGGGAATGTGTTGTTCATGTTTCATTCTAATCTTTGTTTCCTTTTTTGCTCTAAAGTTTTAGTTGTGCAGTTCTTGTATTACGTACTCTTCTTGGAAAGTGCTGTTGCGCTTGTAACTCTGATTCACAATGACTGACCTGGGTTTTTCTACCAGAAAAGTATTTTCTTTCTTCAAGGGATGAGGTTGGAACCCATCAGGATTATTTCTATTTGAGAAATGAACTGTTCTACTTCCCCAAGTAATCCACTATATTTTCCTGTATCTTAAACTTTTTTGTGTCACTCTTCCTGCTATAAAGGAAGAAATAGCCTTATTCCTATAAAGGCAAACTGTTCCTGTGTGTTCTTTTTCTGCCTTTTATTTTTTAAAATTTTATGTGTCTGTTACAAAATGTAAGATAAGTGTACATATGGTAACACTATTAGAGCTCAAGATTATAGAGTTGAGTAAACAAAGTAGCAGAATGAGATCTATAACAAAATATTTTGTGAGTTTGAAACACAGTATACAAAGCAATACTATGCATCTTTCAAGGGTATTTATACATCCAATGACATTTACAGAATACATTAAAGAAAAATTGGGGTAGGTGTGGAGATAAAAGGGAAAATATGAGAAGGCTTAACAGACCTGAGATGATATTGTACCTTAAACTGTACAATGAACTCAATTCTGCACCTGTGAGAAAATACACACATTCACTCAAGTAGAGAAAATTTATTCATTCAACAAGTACTTATTGAGCACATGCTGGAAGAGAAAAAAATATCACCCAAACCTCATCACATAGAAGTAAGCATTTCTGACACTTTGTACACATGTGCTCTTTTCTCCATCTCCTTCTCCTATTTCTGAATCCTTGACTAACAAAAATTATACCTTCCTGCTGAAATACATTTTTCCTTTCAGTGACATCATTCCCAATGCCGCAAAACTGGCTTTCTTCCCATCTTAAAAATGACCCATTCTCCTGACCACCGTCATCTGCCTTTCTATTTCTCGTATTAACACATCTTCAAATAACTTACTTTCACATTCACTTCTCAATTTAGAACAGTTGTCATTTCTTCCAAGCTTCCACTAAAGCTGCTTTCTCAGAGGTCACCAATGGTTTCTTAATTTTAATCAAGTGGTATTTTCTCTATTTAAATAAATATTTATTGCGTATATACCTTGATACATAGCATGATACCAGGATCTAGGTGCTGGGGCTACAGGAGGGTTTTAGTACAGTCCCTGTGTTCTGGGAGATCACACTGGTTGGAAAGTAGATGTGGAAATGGATAATCTTATGTGATGTTCTAATGACAGAGATCAGATGTGCCCAGGTTGCTATGGGAGCTCAAGTGGGAACTTTGGACTCAGGAAGACTTTTTGGAGAAGATTCAGTCTGAGTGTTGAAAGGTGAACCAGTTAAATAACATTAAGGAATTCTAGACAAGCTGCTCTCTAACCTAGCTGCACATTCGGCTTAAAAAATACTAACGCCCAGGCCCCACCCAAGAGCAATGAAATAACAATGTCTGGGGTAGAACCTGGGCATGTGATTGAAGCTCCACTTGAGATTTGAAGGTGCAGTCAGATCTGAGAACCTCAGGTCTAGGCTGATGGAGGAACAAGAGCAAGGCTAAAGGGGTGTAGAGAGGTAGGCCACGCAGCTAGTAAGTGTGAGAGCCTCCAATCCTGGACTGTCTCACTTCAAAGCATGTTTTTAGTCCCTCCTTGTTGCTGTGTCCACAGGACTGTGGTGGTGTTAGGATATATGCCATCATGCTGCAGTGAGACAGTTTAGTGGTTGAGGACACGTACAATTTTGTTTGTGTTCCTGCTTGCTTCCGTGGAGGGTCATCGGGGGAGGGGTTCGTGCTGGATGTGATTCTCACCTGGGACCCAGGCTTGTGGAGCTTCCACAGTTTGGAGCCAGTTGTTCTGTCAGGGGAGGGAGAATAGTGATTTTATACCGATTCTTACAGGCTTCTGACTGTAGGTGACCCATGACACTTCTGCCCACATGCACGGGCCAAATCAAGTCAGGTGGTCTTATGTGGCATCATGGGGTGGGACATGCTCCTTCACCATGTGCCTGAAGTGAGCCGAAATATTTGTAAAAACAGCCATCACTAAGCTCTATGAAATCAAATTGAGCCCAGTTGCCACGGGCAGCCAGCTACATTCATCTGAGTTTCCACAATACAATGTAACCTGGAGGTAGTGATTTCACTATATTTGGGTCAACTAGGATATCCACAGGGGAGCTGGGTGCTGTACTTTTTCTTGTTTGCATCTAATGCTCCCACTTTCAGTTTCTTAACCCAAGATCTGGACTTGCCAGTAAAATAAGAATTGGGTTTCCAAGATTTCAGCACTTCCCGTGCTATTCAGGTAGAGAACACCTCTCATCCTCAGAGGGTTAAAATCCATGTAACAATGACTTTTTGAACTAATCAGGGTGTGTATCCACCCAGGCTCCATTTCTCCTTTTCTATTTGTGGAGGCCCCCCTTGTAAGGCTGATTTCTAAGGCCTATTGACTCAGGCCAGTTTCCTCCTATCTTTGTTTCCATTGCTTGTAAATTGAAAGAATATTTTCCTAATTCTTTATGATTTCTAAGAACTTACCCATAAGTACTTTCATTTAATCTCCAAACCAACTTCACAGTGAGTATATTATTCAATCTTATTTTACAGATGAAGAAATTGAGGGATGAGACAAGGTCTCCCAGAGATTTCTGAAATATTTGTATCTCCTGACAGCCACCCTGGTCGTCTTTCTACTTTGTATTAGTTTCTCTCTTTCATGAGTCAAAATATTCATTCATTCATTCATTCATTCATTCACTCAACCAGAACTTGTTATCTGTTGGAAGCACTGGGCCAGCTGCAGGGGGTGCATGTACGTGGTCTCTTGTCTTGGAGGAGTGCTCTGTTAAAGAAGGTGCTGTTCACTGCTCGACTAACAGCCTTTCCTTCACCTAATAGAACTCTACTAGTTTTTCAAGAAAGCAGTACATTCCATCCCTTGGTCTCAGAGATCCTAAGTCCCTACCCCAGTATCAGGAGACGTTCCTCATTGGTCTAAATCAGTCATAGACATCTCATAGGTTGAATTTTAGAATTGGCGGGTAGCCTTGTTCTGGGTAATAAATTATAAGAGGAAGCCTGCTTAAAAGATCTTCCCTTCCCCAGTGAAAGTCTCAGAACAATGATATGAGAGCTTTTGACTCTCCTTTCCCCTTCCCAGAGATGAGCTTGATGTCCAGAAGTACATCAGCCCTACTGTGACCATGATGTGACAAATCAATGGGTGAACAGAAAGAAAAGAGTCTGGGTCCTTGGTATCTTTGGATCTGTGGGTTTTCTACATCCAGATGTCTTGTTATCAGAGGAAAAACAAACCCTTTATATGTTTAGGCTTCTGTGACTTGGATTCTCTGTTGTTCACAGTTGAATGGATTCCCACGTGATTCAGCTGACTATTTTGGTGACATATATACACAAATTCTTATTTGTGTTGGAGTTCTTAGTCATTGCTGCTTCACTCCAGGCACTTCTGAGGGACTGTACCCCATTCATAGCCCTCATTGCTCAGATTGCAGATGGAAAGATTGCATTCTGCCCAGTGGGGTCTTCCTTCTCATGGGCGTGGCTGATCCTAGGGTGCCAAGTGAACTGCAACCTGAGGCCTGCCATGGGAATGAGAACGGAAGGGACTGGAGTGCTCTTTCAGAGTAATGGAATTTATAACTGGAGAATGAGTCAGTGAGCTCAGAGAGCTCAGCTGAGGGTCACAGAGAGGACCTGGGGCTGGGGTGTATGGTGTGGACCAGGAGCAAGCTGAAGTCATCAGGAAACAGGTGACGGGGAGAGGTTCAGAGACGAGCAGAAAGAGACACCTGAGAGAAGAGCAGAGCAAGTGATGCCTTGCAGGTTCCTGATGGGGTAGGGATTCCACACCATGAGTGCCCTTGTCAGGAGTCACCTCTGCCCTTTCTCTGTCCTTGTCCTCAAAGAATCTGTAGCTAGTATAATAGACAACAAATTCTATATTGTGAGTTAAACTTTTAACATCTCCAAACTCTCTTTCCTTTCATATATAGTGTAGTAGGCAATACTTCTTTATAGGTTTCTGGTTGGGACTACATGTGAACAATGCAGTAGTTAGCACATAGCTGTAGTTTAGTGACTATTCGTTTCCATTTTCCTAGTAACTAGGGCTGTATGGAAGTAGAATGGACTACGTGGAAGAAAGTATGCAAGCAGACGCTTGACCACATGTATCAGGCTTTGGAGGGATGGTCAATTAGTGATGGTTCCCTTGCCTTTCTTTTCCAAGATTCACGATTCTCACGTCTCTGATTGAACTAGCTTCTCCAAGTTAACTGCTCTATTTTCTTCGCCTTGTACTAATCCCCACAAAGGAACAGGTTAAAATGATTGGTTATACCCACCCACTCAGATGCTGAACTGGATCCACACAGATTGAGGAAGGGGTGGTTCCAAAAAGGAAGGGATGTTGAGCAGGCAATGACAAGATATCCCCCACCACAGGTCATTCTACCTTCTGTGCTCCTCCAACACCACCGGAATAGCATCTACTTGAATAATAATTAACATTTGATGGGTGCTCACCATTTGCCTGGTACTCTGCTAAATTCTTTCCATGGACCATCTATTTCATTTAGTACTCACAGCAATCCAAGATGTAGGCAGTGTTATCTCCATTTTGTGGAGGGGTAATGGTGCCCAGAGAGGCTAAGTAAACTGCTCATAGCCACACAACTGGTATGTAGTCAGGATGGAATCCAGGCAGTCTGACTTCCCATCCCACAGGAAAGCATAGAAAGTAAGGAAGCTGATGCAAGGGTGTTAGTGTGAGAGGAAGCTTGCTGAGTGGGTCCTCATGGTTGACCATGAGCAGGAGAGGCTACCCTTCTCCTTCCACTAAAAGAACCTATAAAATGGCCCACTTCTCAGGATACAGTCATTTGCTGATCTCAAGAGTCATAGACTGTACAAGCTCGAGGAGGTTTAGAGAAACTAAAACTTGTTAGCTCTTGGAAATGTTCCCAATTGTGAAATTCTTTTTTTTATAAGTTTTACTTTCAGGTTCAATGATGATACACAAAAGAGAGAAATCAACTGTACTTAAAAAAAAAAAAATGGGTTCCTCTTTGCTCTCATGACGATTTCCATAGTTCTTCATGTGGCCTTTCAGGCCCTCGGTGATCTGACCGCAGCCTGTGTTTCAGCCTCCTCACTTGTCACTTCTACTTCTTCCTCCTGACTTGAAGTCCAGCCACAATAAAATACACACACACACACACACACACACACACACATCAATTATAATCCTTGGATCACTACATGGTCTCATTGTTAGTCTATACATAACCCTATTTTATTTCTTTAAGTTTGTTTTTTTTTGAGATAACATTTAAGTTCTACTTTTACTTTTAAATACTATAATACACCTTTAAATAGTTTTAATAATGTAATAAACCCCTGAAAACCTGAAATTCTTGTTAGTCTGAAATGCCTTGTTGTTATCACCACTGAACTTTTATATGCTCCTCCCTCTGCCTGAAATTCTTTCTAGCCCACCCCAGTCCTCTCCAGTGTCCTTTAGGTCTAGGCTTAGAAAGTGTCCTCGACTCTCTCTTCCACCTTTAAGACTGGGCCAGGAATCTTTTCCTAACACTCCCTTAGTGTTCTGTCCTTTCCCTGTTGCATCTTGTCACAATGGGCTCTATTGCCTGTTAAGTTGCTTGTTTCCCACTAGCAAGCAATAGCCTGTGAACTTACTGAGGACAAAAGGGTGGTCTAACACTGTAGCCTGCACATAGCAAGAACTCTATATACAGTTTACAGGTTGACAAGTTTTACTGTTGAGACCACATAGTAAACATTTTTGGCTGTGTAAACCATACAGTATCTGTTGCATTACTCACCTCTGCCATTGCAGTGTGAAAGCAGCTACAGATGATAAGTAAACAAATGATTATGGCTGTGTTGCAATAAAACTTCACTTATAAAGATGGATGAGGGACTGGATGTGGTCCATGGGCCACAGTTTGCTGACCCTGCTACAACTGAGGAAAAAATGACAAATAAAAATGAATGAGTGGGATTACATTTAACCAGATAGGAATTAGTGGCTACCACAAAGAGCCCTTTATCAGAAAACTTGGATTCTATTTTCTTTCTATTGCTTGAAAACGTTTCATCCTCTGTGGCCTTCAGGGCCTTATCTTTATTTTTTTATTTTTTTGCTGTTTGCGGGCTTTCTTTTAGTTGCAGTGACTGGGGGCTACTCCTCATTGTGGTGCGTGGGCAATGGGCTCCTCATTGCCGTGGCTTCTCTTGTTGTGGCTCATGGGCTCTAAAGCGCAGGCTCAATAGTTGTGGCACATGGGCTTAGTTGCTCCGCAGCACTGGGATCTTCCTGGAGCAGGGATCGAACCCATGTCTCCTGCATTGGCAGGTAGATTCTTAACCACTGCGCCACCTAGGAAGCCCACTGCGCCACCTAGGAAGCCCCAGGGCCTTATGTTTAAAATGGGACTTGATAATACTGCTTCTGCTTAAAGATGAAACTATCAGGTCCTTAAGGGTAAATCTGTCTTATTTTTCCTTACTCCCAGAGCCCAGAGCCTAGCAGAAGTCCCGCATGCCTGGAGTATAGTCGGTGTGAAACACTAGTTGGGGTGAAGCAGGTGTTTGCTGAAGCAGGTAGTTGAACAGGATAATAGTGTAAACTCTTAACACTGGGGACACTTTAGTCACCCAACCAAACTACCACTGTGTAGAGGTCCTTCTAGACTTAGACTTGGGGTCTTTTGATTCCAAATGACAGAAGGCTGAACACAAATTGGCTGAAGCCCCAAAGGGAATTTACGGGCACCATGGTGTGCCTTGTTCCAGGGCTCAAACCATGTCAGAGATCCAGGGTTTCTCTATGTCTCCACCTGCCTTCTGCCTGCTCGGTTCTCTTATCAGGCAGGCTTCACCCACTGGGGACACCATGACACCACTGGCTTCAGCTCGTGTCTTCACAGTTCAAAGCAGCTGCAAAGACAGAATTGATTCTGTTAGGTATTGCTAGTAATGAGTACTTGACTCATTTGCTGTTTGGAGAGATACTGTGAGGGCCAGTGCTGTAGAAAAACACATTCAGAGAGGTATAGACATGGCAGGTCAAGCGGAAGTCTCTAATGCTACTAGTTCTGAGGTCTCCCAAGTTCATATTGGTTTAATAAATTCAGAACGTATGCTGGTCATAAAGAGAGGCTCATTTTCTGAAGTAATCAGCTTCCACCAGGGAATTACCTATAATTTACACATAGTACTTTCAAGCCAGGCTAGGGAGCTGAGAGTGTAGGGAAATGAAATTGGCTTATATGGGGAAATGGCCTCTTTCTGGATGTGAACATGCTCTCTCCAAAGTCAAATTCATTTATTTCTTGAGAACCTTGTAAGAAAGAGAAAATATGAAAATACTTGTATGTTCACCATGAACTTCTCAGTTCATTTTTGTTTCATTATTTGAGAAGAATATTAAAATAGAAGAATTATTCCACAGCCTATGTTTTCAATGAACTTTAAATGATTAGTATACAATTCATAAAAGTGACTGCTGTTTTGAGATCTTCCATTTCTTTTGCTCTGAATTTTCTCAAAAACCATTTTTGTCAAGTTATGAATTTGTGTCATATTAAAAGATTTGATCATGAACCAACATAGAATATCTCAAAACAGTCATAATTTGTTTTATATAACAAGGATTAAAATCAATTAAAATTGATTCAAATTGTGCTCATCTGTAGTAACATTAAATGTTGTATTAGAGTTTCTAACCTAATGTAAGAAGCAACAGTTTACCTTACTTAAGGAAATGTTTAGAAGGTTATTGGGTAACTTGCTAAATTAAAAGAAAAGCTTAACAACTTAAGTCTACAGAAATGTAGGTGCTAGATTATCTCTGGGGAGCTCAGTCAAAAACCCTAAACCTTATTTTCTGGATACTGAATCTGAAGAATTCAGCTCTTCAAATTTAAATTCCCCAAAGAGGGCATTGTTGATACTAGGTGAGTGACTTTTCACCAGTTGCTGAGGTATGAGTGTCAGTAGGACCTGCGTGGGAAGGAAGATAGATTATTCTTTAGGAGAGAGATATTTTAAAAGACATAATTTTTTTTAATTTATTATTTTTTTGGGGGTACACCAAGTTCAGTCAACTGTTTTTATACACATATCCCCATATTCCCTCCCTTCCTTGACTCCCCCCTCCTTGAGTCCCCCCCACCCTCCCCACCCCAGTCCTCTAAGGCATCTTCCATCCTCGAGTTGGACTCCCTTTGTTATACAACAACTTCCCACTGACTATCTATTTTACAGTTGGTAATATATATATGTTTGTGCTACTCTCTCGCTTTGTCTCAGCTTCCCCTTCACCCCCTGCCCCCTCCCAAACCTCGAGTTCTCCAGTCCATTCTCTGTATCTGCATCCTTATTCTTGTCACTGAGTTCATCAGTACCATTTTTAGATTCCGTATATGTGAGTTAGCATACAATATTTGTCTTTCTCTTTCTGACTTACTTCACTCTGTATGACAGACTGTAGTTCTATCCACCTCATTACATATAGCTCCATCTCATCCCTTTTTATAGCTGAGTAATATTCCATTGTGTATATATGCCACATCTTCTTTATCTGTTCATTTGTTGATGGGCATTTAGGTTGCTTCCATGTCCTGGCTATTGTAAAGAGTGCTGCAATAAACATTATGGTACAAGTTTCTTTTGGGATTATGGTTTTCTTTGGGTATATGCCCAGGAGTGGGATTACTGGATCATAAAAGACATAATTAAATACAGAGATATACCATATTCATGGACTAGAAAACTCAATATTATTGTAATGCCATTCTCCATTTCTTCTCAAGTTGATCTGTGGTTTTAATGCAATCACAATCAAAATGACAGAGGCTTTTTTTGTGTTTGTTTGTAGAGACTGACACATTTCTGAAATTTATATAAAATATAAGAGTAAGAATAGCCAAAACAATCTTCAAAAAGAAGAAAGTTGATAGAGCTTATATTACCTAATTTAGTATACAGCTACAGAATCAAGACAGTATGATGTTAGCAAAAGAACTGACAAGTTGAATGATAGCACAGAATAGAAAATCCAAAAATTGATTCTAGCATATACAGTCAACATATATATAGAGTCAATTGACTTTTGATAAGGGTGTCAAGGCAATTTAAATGGGGAAAAGAAATGCTTTTTCTACAAATGATGCTGAAAAAAATTTTTTTTAAGAAAAGGATCTTTAGTCCTGCCTCATAACACATACAAAATTAATTTGAAATGGGTCATAGACTAAAAATTAAAAGCTAAAACTGTTAAAATTCTAGAAGAAAACAATTTTGGGGTAAGTATAATCTTTTTAATTGCTAAAAGCTCTTTCCTTTTCTTTAATTTTTCCTATTTGTGGTTTCTCTATTCCTCCTTTTTTTTTTCTTGGAAGATACTAGTATTGGGGCTTTTGTTTGTTTCTTTATTTGTTTGCTTGTTTTCTTCTGCTCTTTCTGTTGTCTTTGTATCTTTTTCACACTGAAGACTTTCCTGAAATGTCTGGAGTCCTTGGTTGTCTATATCTTAAAGTGACCCCTAAAAACTAATTAGGGGTGCTGCATGCATGACTGAGACTCATGCACTGGTGACTTTACTGAAGGGGGACTGGGTGATATTGCTGGGAGGGCACCCAAATATTGGTATCTTTGAGTGTTTTATTTGGGCCATTCAGTTTATTTAGAGATTACACCCCCCAGTTCCTGGGAACAGGGTGGGAAAAGGATTCCACAGTTTAGTGAGCATTCAGTGGAAAGACTTCCTTTGAATCCCTCTCTTTTCATCCCTTCCCCCTGTTTTCTGGCTTCTTTGAGTCCAGAGCCTCACCCAAGATTTGTATTTTCACTAATCCTTCAGTGTGAGAAATTTGAAGGTTTAAGACTCATTTGGCTGGTTACAATTAAATGAGATTTAAAAAAAATTTAGAACATTTGTGCATCCTTAAATTCCTTCTCTGGGGCTAGGTAGGAGCTGGCCACAGATATGTGTGGTCTCATGGTGCATTGCCCTAAGGGCCACAGATCAAAGGAGGGTGTAGTGATTAAGATCAGGCTTTGGGATCAGAAAGTCTTGGTTGAGTTCTGTTGCTACAACATTTTTGCTGTGAATGATATTTACTTTGCTCCCTTAAGCTTCAGTTTCCTTATCTGTTAAAGGGAAAAAATGATATTTCTATTTCTTAGGGTTGTGAGAAGTAAATAATACAGCTATATCATGTAGCAGAGTGCTTGGCATATAATTAAGCATTCAGTAACTAATGATGAAGAGATAAATCTGTTTTAGGAAACACCTCTGGTTGGTGAGCACTGACTTGATTCCTCCTCTGACTGATTCTGTGGTTCTGGATATATCGTTGAATCCATAGAGTCCAGAGGGCCATAAACATTCTGTAGTCCAAGCCCTGAAATCTGGTTCATGAATTGTCTTGTGTGCTCGTCCCCATCAGGTGGTGTCACTAACAAGTGGTGGAACTGGGTCCAGACCTTGGGCTTCTTTGTTACCTGAGCCTGTCTGGTAACTATCACCACATGCTTCCTCTAGTGAACCTCTTCTTTCCCTGCCCAATAAACTCTCATGGTGTTTTTGTCTTATGTGATGGTTGATGGCAGCCCTGCTTTTATTTCTCTAGTATCCGGACAAAGGGGCCAAGGGATCTGAGTGAGGGTGAACCCACATCGGGAGCAAGGCCAGATTCCCATCTAACTTCCTTTTGGCTCTCATGAGGACTCTGTGTGTAAACCAAGCCAGAGGCAAGAGTTAACTGCATTTGATTGTAAGCTGCACAGTAGCAGGGAGGACCATGGCTGATGCACAGTTTACAAGTATGCATACACACAAGCAGAGATGCTCGTGTACGTGTAGGAAACCCTTCCATATGAGTGGACAAAGGGTACACGCATGCCCACACCGTCACTCCACATGTCTGCACACACACTAATGGCCAGGAGAAACGTGCTCAGCACATTTTATCATACATCCCAGATTGAGGAGGCCATTCAGGAGGGGGAAAGGGAAGATTATAAGGCAAAAAGAGAAATGAAACCTAAAAGTCCCGCCCTGTCAGCATTAATTGGAGTATAAGAAATGGAATTTGGACGGACAGACAGACAGACTCCTGGGGCCTGCCAACAGCCACAATGTCCACAGGGCCTCTGATTCTCTGGCTGGTGATTGAGCTCGGGCAGCTTTCTCTGAGTAAGTGCTCTCAGTTCTTCCATCCTGGAGTCCCTGGAGCCTTGGCTCCCTGTGATGGATTTCCGTGGCTGATCTGTAAAGCGGAAGCTCATTTCACTGCTGCATCCACTCAGTTTCTCTTCTTTGGAGGGTCTTTCCCTTTTTTTGTGACACAGAGTTTATCCTGAGACTGGTTTGGGAGTTTTAGGGTGGGGGTATTTATGTTCATACCAGAAATGGTAATTTAAGAGGAGTCACAGATACAAGGGGTCCGATAACATGGGGAAAAGAAATGTCCTCTCTACTACTAGCACAGTTAGAGCCAGGGGAATTTGTTCTGCTAAGAGCCCTTATTATAATCCTTATTTTTCTCTTTATTTTTGGGTGTTTCTGTTTGCTTCTTCGGTTTTCTCCTTTTTTTTTCTGGGAGGTCAGGCTTCTAGGTGAGGTTTACAGATGTACAGAAGCCACAAGAGTGCCAGCATCACCTTGGAAGAATTTAGGATGGAAAACAGAATTAAGCCAAAAGCAAACCTCAGAGGTGTTTGAGAAAATTAGCTGTGAACCAGGAGCAACAGCTGAGAATAAGAACCACAGATGAAGTGGGCCATGCCCTGGCTCCATCACGGTGGACCACAAAGGAGCAAAATCAGAGCTGGGCCCAGAGATACAGCAGGGTCAGAGTTCAGGAGAGGATGGCAAGGCAGAGGGGTCAGGAATCGGGATGGCTAACAGGAGCACTGTTTGAACGTGAGCCTCTGAGCCACCCTCAGAGGGTCCGCTGCCCCTGCTTCAGAACTCCACCGAGTGAGGTTATAAGGAACACAAGTAGTAGGACCCAATTCCGGACTCACTGAATCAGCATCTCCTGGGGGTTGGCCCCAGGTATATGCATTTTGACATGTTCCCAGACGATTCTTAGGCTCTCTAAAGTATGAAAACTGCAGATCATTCACACAGCTTCTCAGACCAGAAGCCCCCAGGTTCCACATGAGTGCACAGGATCTGTCCTCTCTGGGGGCTATGCAGGTCCTGCCAGCAAGTTTTAGTAAACATGGACCTGAAGTCGCTGGGCTGGGAGGGAACTATGACAACAGCACCCACAAGACATGGAGCGCCCACCCTGTGCCAGGGCTTCCCTGGCATTGCTACATTTAATGCTTACTTCTGAGGAGGGTCCCGTTATCAGTCCCAATTTATAGGTGATGAAGCTTAGACTCAGAGAAACCAAGCAACTTGTCCTGGGCCACCCGGCCAGGCAAGAGCAGCTTCAGGTTCTGGGCCAGTTTGACTCCACACCTGTGCTCCTTCCATACGCCAATGTGATACAAAAATTTTCAACCATCGTTTTAAAAAGGTGGGGGATAGAAGAGGAGTTGTAGCATGAGTTGATGGTGAGTCTTTGGTTAATTAAAACACTTTCCCCATGGCATGCCCAGGGCGTTTGTTATGGGGAAGCAAGACTGCTGCCTCTTCTAATCGTCTTCACCCCCAGCCACAAGGTGTTGTCAGGGTGCGTAATCTCCTTCGGTCTTTTTTTTTTTCATCTCAGTGAAGAAGGGCCTGAGATTAAGTTTGGGAAGAGGTTGAAAACCAAAGCTCAGAGGAACAGATTATAATGATGCAGAGGCATCCGGAGTCAGGAGAAAAAAAATGATAGGACTGTTCCTGGAGCTGCTGAAGGAAGATAAGCCACTGAAGGCATCTCAGAGGGAAGGGGGGTGAGGAAAGAGTGCAGAGCCCAGGGGAGAGAGAGAACCTGGTGGAGAGCAGAGATAAGGGGCAGCATGAGGACGAGGCCAGGGAGGAGGACGGCAGGACCTGGTTCTCGGCAGGCTCTCCAGGCCACTTCCTGTCTCTTTCTCTTCTGTTTCTGTCTCTTGGGGTGTATCTTAGAAGGAAGGGAGGAGGCCTTGTGTGTAGTATAGGTTAAACATTCGATCCTGATCATTCAGTCTCTGTGCCTGAAAACATAGCCTCATTTGGTGAGAAATCTAAACTCTAGTCTCTTCAAGAATGTGAGACCCAGGCCCAAAGACCCTCTGCCTTCATGTCCTTCACACTCCCCCCACTCCCATTTCCAGGTTGGTCACACTCAGACAGATGTAGGCAGGGAAAAGACCTCGTTTTACTAAGGCCTTTAGGGGGAAACCTACAACTCCCAGCTGAATAGTCCTTTCGGCTACTGACACATGAGTATAATCATCGAGAGATCACCATGGCCCTTTATGTGCCCGGAGGGGCCAGAGCACAGGGGCTAAGGCCTTGGCCTTCGGAGCTGCTCCAGAGTTTGAATCCCAGCTCAACTGCAGACAAGCTACTTTTTGCATCCGAGCTTCCGTTGCCTCATCTATCAAATAGGGATAAAACTGGCAGCTTCCCCACAGGGAGGCTGTTATGATTAAATAAAAGGATGCATTTAAAGTGCTTAGGGTAGTGCCTGGCACACAGAAGTGCCCGAACCATGGACGTGCTGGCTGCTGGCCCTGTTAGCAGGTCCAAGGGCAAAGCTAGGTTCACGCAGCAGGCACCTCATGAAGGTGATATTGACCCACTGGATTGAGCAGTCAGGACACTTGATTCTAGTTCTATCTCATTCATGACAGAGGGAACTCAGAAAGTCACTGTACCTCTCTGTGCTTCCACTTTTCTCCTTTTTAAAAAGGAGATGTGCCCTTCCTCTGACACAGACTGCTATGTGTTTGGAAATGCTTCAAAAAGGATGAAACAGCATAGAAATACAGAAGCGGTCATTTTCCTTACTCTAACACTGCACTTGTCCCAAGCTGACCACCCTGAACTGAGCTTACAAAGTTTCACCATAGCTAAGAATTGTTGCTATAATTTGCCTTCACCTCCTAGGGCGGAATGTTTCCACCCCATTCCTCCATCGACTTCGGACAGTTGCACCAAAGGCACAGTTCCACAGCTTCAAGGACGTGTGCGTGCAGAATTCCAAACTTTCATTCTTTTTTCTCTCTCCACTCTTTTTGCCTCTCAGGAACATTAGAAAGGATTCAGATCTCTGTGTTATGCACTTAGCATAATAAAGATGGAAATGGCTTTTCAGACTGTAAGCTGTCTGGGAACAGAAACTGGGCCTCTCTAGTTCATCTTTATACTCTAGCACCCAATAGGGCCCTCTGGTACATAGGAGACATGCCATGCACTTTTTCTAGATGAGTGAATGTGGTAGAAATCAAGACTGTTTACCCAACAGCCATTCCCGATTTCTTCTGTGCTGGCCGATCCTAAGATGTGTCTGAATGGTAATGTGCACAGCCTGGTGAAAATTAGTCCCAGACATCTCAGTCCCTCTTGCCAAAATGTGGGCCTGTGACCCACTGAAATATATGGCCAATGAAATATATGGGTAAGTCTTCTGGTAAATTCTATGAAATATTTCCCTTTCTGATGAAAGATAAGCATCATATTAGGGAAAAAATCCCATTTCCCATCTACGTCTTCCTTCTTGCTTGGGATGCTTTTGTGTGAGGGCATATCAGTGCTGTGGCAGCCATCTTGCAACCATGAGGGAAGAGTCAAGGAAAGTCACAGAGATTCTAATATCTCATTGCCAACTGAAGAACGTCGCTCCCATCTAGCTCTACAAGGATTGAGTAATTAGCCACTGCAGCTAATGACCTTCAATACACCCTGCAAGAAGCTCAGGGTGGAGATCAGGAATGAGGCACTCTGTTCGCTGGGGAAAAAGGCAGAACAGGCCTTCAGATAGATATTTCCAGGAGAAAATTTTTATGAACCTGGATTCTTGCATCTTCACATACTTAGGAAAGCTCTAAAACCATTAACTGATATCTGTTCCTTGTGACTTCACCAAATTCACAACTATTCAGGGTCTCCCATTATATTTAGGTACCAGAGGGCAGAGAGTTGCCTTTTGACCAAGTTCCTTGTTCTGCAATACAGGGTTTCCACCTAACCCATCCTCCATGTTTCTCTTACCGTCTTCGTGCCAGCTCCTCATCATCCCTCCGACATCTCTGAACAGATGAATGGCGCCACCTCGTCCCCCCAGACATTCCTTCTCTGTTTATCTTTGTTTCCTCATTATCACTTTCCACAGACCAAATATTATATCTTGGTTTTTAATTACTTTAATGGGCCTGTGTCTACAGTAATTGGGACATTGAGGTTATTATCCTCTCTCCTCAGATCTTCTTGAGCAATTTGATCATTTCTTGGAGTAAAATTACGTGGGGCTCCTAGATCCACATACACTTGTAACTTAGGCTGAGTTATCTTGATTAATTAGCAGCACTGCTTTCTGGTGTGAAGCTGCCCTTCCTTTAGAATAGTGGTTTGCAAACATGGCTATACATTAGAATTAGCTGAGGTGCTTTAAAACCTCCTGAAGCCCAGGTCTCCCCTGCACCAACTAAACCAAGAGCACAGAGGGGAGTCCAGCTTCAGGATTTTTCTAAGTTCCCCACAAGATTCCAGTGTACAGCCAAGTTTGAAAATCAATGCTTTAGACAAGTACTTCTCCACCTTTAACGTGCATGTAAATCACATAGAGACCTTGTTGAAATGCAGATTCGGAGGGTCTGGGAGGGAACTGATATTCTGCATTTCTAAAAAGCTCCAAGATGTTGACAGTACTTGTCTGAAGCCCACATTTCGTATAGCAAGGGTCTAGAATCTAGATTAAGTAGTTTCTTCCAATGTCGGATATAAAATTAAATTCCCCTTGGGTCCAATTACAAAGTCACAGAGAAAAAAAAAAAATCCCTGCAATAAAGTCAAGAGCAGGGGCAGTGAATGGAAGAACTGAGAGTGTTGTTGTTTTTGATCTCCAGTTTAGTTATGGACTTGGATTGAAAACCATCCCAGTTTGTCGGTGACCGAGGAGGGTTCTTGCATGCAAGGAATTTTTTTTTTAAAGCTCTTTATTGGAATATAATTGCTTTACCCTGTTGTGCCAGATTTGCTGTACAACAAAGTGAATCATCTGTATTTATACATATCCCCATATCCCCTCCCTCCCTCAACTTCTTCCCACCTTTTCTATCCCATCCCTCTAAGTCCTCTCCCATCATCAAGTTGATCTCCCTGTTTTAAGCAGCAGTTTCCTACTACCTATCTGTTTTACATTTGGTAATGTATATATGTCAGTGCTATTCTCTCACTTCATCCCAGCTTCCCCTTCGCCCCCAACCCTGTGTCCTCAAGTCCATTCTCTACAACTACATCTTTATTCTTGCCCTGTCACTGGGTTCATCACTACCATTGTTTTTAGTTTCCATATATATGAGTTAGCATACAGTATTTGTTTTTTTCTTTCTGGCTTATTTTGCTCTATATGACAGACTCTAGGTCCTTATCTTTGACAAAGGAGGCACGAGTATACAATGGAAAAAAGACAGCCTCTTCAATAAGTGGTGCTGGGAAAACTGGACAACTACATGTCAAAGAATGAAATTAGAACACTTCCTAACACCATACACAAAAATAAACTCAAAATGGATTAAAAACCTAAATCTAAGGCCAGACACTATAAAACTTTTAGAGGAAAACACAGGCAGAGCACTCTATGATGTACATCAAAGTAAGATTCTTTTTGATCCACCTCCTAGAACAATGGAAATAAAATTAAAAATAAACAAATGGCACCTAATGAAACATAAAAGCTTTTGCACAGCAAAAGAAACCATAAACAAGACAAGAAGACAACCCTCAGAATAGGAGAAAATATTTGCCAATGAAGCAACTGACAAAGGATTAATCTCCAAAATATACCATTAGCTCATACAGCTTAATACCCAAAAAGCAAATAACCCAATCCACAAGTGGGCAGAAGAGATAGACATTTCTCCAAAGAAGACATACAGGTGGCCAACAAACACATGAAAAGATGCTCAACATCACTAATCATTAGAGAAATGCAAGTCAAAGCCACAATGAGGTATCACCTCACACCAGTCACAATGGCCATCATCAAAAAATCTGGAACAATAAATGCTGGAGAGGGTGTGGAGAAAAGGGAACGCTCCTGCACTGTTGGTGGGAATGTGAATTGGTACAGCCACTATGGAAAACAATTTGGAAGTTCCTTAAAAAACTAAAAATAGAACTACCATATGACCCAGCAATCCCACTACTGGGCATATACCCTGAGGAAACCATATTCCAAAATGAAGCATGTACCACAATGTTCACTGCAGCACTATTTACAATAGCCAGGACATGGAAGCAACCGAAATGCCCATCAAGAGATGAATGGATAAAGAAGATATGGCATATATATACAGTGAGGTGCATGCAAGGATTTTGAGTGTTAAAACTGCGACAAGTTGGTCACTCTAGTTAATGGCAGCGTCTCTAAGAGAGCGACAGCCAAGCTTTGCACTTTGGCATTGGGATTCCTCTTTCTGGGATGGGGAGTCCACCACAGGGCCGAGTGTGTGCTGGGAAAGATGGCTTAAGGAAAAGAAATGTGGGGTTGCATGCCCAACAAGAACTTAAAGGATGTGCCTTCAAAAGGGTAACTAATCAGGCAGGTGAAACTAGAAAATTCCAAGAAGAAGGTTATGACAGGGCCATAGAGATGAGTTTAGGGTACACGGTTTAGGTCTCTGCTTTAGTTCTGGTTTCCTGGGGTAACATTCCCCCTCTCCGGGCCTCAATTTCATCAGCTAAGAAATGGGAGTTGAACTTTTTGTTTCCTTTAGAGAGACAGAGAGCCTCCCCAGCCACCCATTGCCGGATTCCTGTTAACCTTTCCTTAAGCCTGCTGGCAGCTGGCCTCAGCTCTCCATGACTTAATTCAACACAGTCCCATGTCAGTGGGTCCCACCTGGCTTTATTAAGGTTCCTGCCAGATTCTCCACTAGCAGCTCCCTCTACAAATGCAAATAAGATCCTGCATAAATAACACTGGGACAAGGGAAGATCGAGCTAGAGAGGGGTTGGCACTGGAGAACCATCCCAACATTCACGTTGCCGTGGATGTGAGTAAACTAAAATCCGTTTCAGACCAACGCAGATCAGCGGCTCGGTTTCAAAGGCGTGAAGTCTTAAACGAAGGCCATCACTGTGAAGTACAGGGTAGTGGTTAAGAGCATGGGGTCCTTCAGGCCTGGTTCCAGACCCGGCTCTGTCACAGGGGGTAGGACCACGTGACCTTGAGCAAATTCCTTCACCTCTCTCTGCTTCTCTTTTCTCAGGAGTGAAATACCTGTTTCACGTGCTGGCTGCGAAGATTCAATGAGAAATTGCCTTGACACTCTTGATAGAGCACCCAGAACATAGCAAACACTCCTTAAGGATGGGATGTTATCCATTTCTTTTAGCCTAGAAAGGCCAAGGTCGAGGTTACAGATTAGGTTGCTCAAAATCCTCAAGGTCTGATTGTGCTCTCACCATGTAAACATCAGTTGGAAGAGCCCTGTCTCCCTCAAAGTCCTTCCTTGTGGAAATAAAAACACGACTCCGATTCCATTCTACTGCATTTCCTTGGTGGGTTTGGTCTCATTTAGATTTTTAAGCTCCTTAAGGAAAGTGATTCTCTCTTCTGGGCCTCCCACATGATACTAGGAGACGTTTGTAGATGGCGACCAATTCATCCTGACTGCACAGAGAGGGCAAGAGAACAAATAGGCCAGCAAACTCCTAGGATCAAGGCGTCTCAGCATAAGAATTATATATTAATTCATCATTCTGTGACTCTCACCCCTCACCCCCTAAACCTTTGAGTCTCAAACTGGCTGCCTTGTTCTAGTTCCTGCCATGTTCTGTTTTACTAAGTGTGCGTGTTAGTGCCTGTAAGCGGACACACAGCATTCCACTTCAGCACAGGCCACGTCCCTGCCCTCTGCCTCACTCCTCCGGGTCAGCTGCCCCGCCTGGCCTCTGAGCTCACCACCCCTAAGTTCGCCTTAGGCAGAACCTAAGGGTGCCTCTTCTATGCCCCGCTGGGTGGAAATAGGAATGTCACGTCTGCACTGGGAAGAGTCCTCTACCACAGCATGGAGGCCAAATTGGAGAGGGAAAGGAGTGAAGCTGGCGAGTATGGTTAGAAGCTACCCTAAGAGTCCAGGCAGAAAGCAACGCCAGCTTAACTGAGGGCTGGCAGGGAGTCCACCGGAACCTTGGCCACCAGCTGCTGGACACTCCTGCCCCTCCCCCCGCAGCTCTCCCGCCCAACCCCGCCCCTCCGCATGGCCACACCCAGCACCACAGAGCCCTGGTCACCCGAGAGTATTTTCTTAAAATCGCCATCGTCCTGTTAGGGACTATTATGCTTCCATGGTTCTCAAGCTCTAAGTTGCATCATAATCACCTGGAAGACTTGTTAAAATGCAGATCACAGATCACGGGGCTCCACTTGGGAGTTTCTGAGTCAGTAGATGTGGGGTGGGGGGGAGAATGTGTTGACTAACAAGTCGCAGTGATGCTCAAGCTGCTGGTCTGAAGCGCCCCATTTGAGAACCACGGAGCGACAGTCATGGTTTCTCAGCCCCCGCTGCGCATTAGAACCACTGGAGCATTAAAAAAAAATAATAGTAAAATAAAACAGATGCTCAGGACACACCCCAGATCAATTACAAAAGAATCTCCTAAAGGGTAGGACGCAGGAATTGACATTTAAAAAAATTCCCCAGATAATTGCAGTGTTCAGCTAAGGTTGAAAGCAGCTAGATTAGAGGCTCCCAAAGGCCATTACCAGTTGTAAAATACTACAACTACTCATTTAAATATTTTTGAATCTGACCAAGGAGTTGCAGAAATATACTTGTGAAAAGCCTGAAGATGGCCCCTTGCAAAACACAAAGATACTCGTTGAGCTGAGGTGTTCTCTTTCAGGGGTATGGTATTTGCTGTCAGCTTTTCTAGTCACACCCAGGTTGGTGGTGGCATTGGTGGTGGTGGTGGTGCTGGCTGCTTGGGAAGGTGGGTGGCGGCATGAGCTAAGCTGGGATGGGGAGTCTCATTAACCCAAGGAATATTAAGACCTGACAGTTTGTACAAGGTCCTCTAGTCCCACTCCATTTTCCACATGGGGACACTGAGGCCCGGCACCTGACTCTATCACCCTCCACCCACCCACCCCCAGGTTCTCAATTTGAATTTAGCCTGCTGCTCAAGTCATTTCCAGTATTTTAAGTTAACAACAGAGGAGAAAGTCAAGCAAATAAAGACGCAACCCATGTGCTGCTAATTATTTCCTTCCCTTAGAGCAAAACTGCCACTCACCTTGGCACCAAAAGAGTGAGGCGGAAGGCATGCTGCCCTGGACAGGTCGTTCTCCAAGTGCTCAGGTGAAGGGGGGATGTTTCTATTAACTGCTGGATCCGTGTGAACTAACAGTTTGAGGACTCTAGAGGCTGTAGCGGTCAAGTCATAAGACTGATTTTTTCCCTTCTCTTAAAAGGAATGTCAAGAGAGTCGAAATATAAAGCCTGGTTACCTGGGAAGACTGTGCGCTTATCTTGTTAACGCGGCTCCTGCCCCAAACATACCAGGAAGTATCTCAGACACATTTCTTTCAGCTCTGGCGGACTTGCCACATTTCTGCCCCACCAGAGGCCTCTCACTCAGGTGCACAGTCTCTCCATTCAGTCAACAAGGGCTTGCTGAACCTCTCTCCCATGGTTCCTCATGCTACTAGCTCTCCAAGTGTTTACACAAGCCTGTTCTTAGTGGGGAGCCAACCCCCATGAACTGCATTTAGAGAAGCTGATCTGGACCACCTGGCTGTCACATCCATGCGCTGGCCCTGCTGGGGCATCCACGTCATTCACCACATTTTGCTCTGATGAACTCTTGACTGTTTCCAGAATTAAATTCCCCATGCAAGAATTAAGACATGACACTATGGTCACCTCTAAAGATACTCACGTATGAACAGAAAATAATAGAAAATCTAGGCGTTTTAGAGGTGAGTCAAAATGATGGTGTGAGTCCATGTTGTTTCCTGCGTTACTGATGGCAGTCAACATATATATCATCAATATGTTATTGACAGCAATCAATAATGCAGGGATGTTCACGCCGTTCATACCCAGAGAGGGGCACTGATTCTTAAAGCTGGGCATAAAAGGAGAGACAGATGCACACAAGACAAAGACAACTAGGGTAGGGAAGGGACCAGAAATCACATCCCAGAAACAAGGCCATTTGGAGAAACATGAGGTTCTCCTTTCGGTATCTGGAGCACTGCTACCGGTAGGAGAGAGTTTAGATGTATTCTGTGTAAGCACAAGGAGTTCAACTGGGACTAGCAGGCAGATGCTATCTGGACACAGACTCTGTTTTAAATGTTTTTCAGAAGTGCCCTGAGATTGAATGGACTTCCTTGGGTGTGGTAGTGAGATCACTGTCTCTGAAGGCATTCCAGTATACGGTGGAAGATCACTTAGCACTGAGGCTACAGAGATTAAACCATGAGACAGAAGGAGTGGTCTCTAAAGTAACTTTCACTTGTGAAACTAAAGCAAGACTGGATCAGTGACACCAATGCAATAGATGTTATTTTTTAAAAAGAAAGAAAGAAAACATTCTAAGACTTATTTTGACAATTCACACATCATGTCCCTATCCTCAATCCTAAGAAAAAGGGACACATTAGAGTGTGAAAAGACCATCTTCATCTTCTCTTTTGTTGAGAACATTTTTACCTTCTGCAACATTGTCTAGCCTGTAAAGAGAGAAGAGAGGCTGACGATGAGAAACACTAAAACCAGGAATGAATGCATGCTGCTAAATTACGAAACAACTGACCAAGGTCTGTTAGAGTTAAAGGGGCTCAGAGTCGAACCAGTCCAAGGCTCTCATTTCACAGATGGGAGAACTGAGGCTACAGGTGATAAAGGGCTTATGCCAATCTATTATAACAAGGGGATTTAAAGTTTCTGTATTAGCACAATATAAAACCATGATCTAAATGTGTTTATTTACCAAGAAGATCTCTAAGTATAACTTTGAAAAGTTACCTTGCTAACCCTTAGTTTCCCTACTTGTTAATGTCTACTTGTTAGTATAGCCATTGTGGTATTGATGCAACTGATAAGTGAATGCAAGGTCTTCATCACAGTTTACACCAGATCTTTTCATTTCTTTTCCAGAAAGCTATATGACAAGACAGATATCCAAAATTCCTTTCCAGAGACTCTTCAAATTATTTTTTAAAAATAGACAAAACAAAAAACTGCTCCCATGGTCTAATTTGGCAGAGGAATTAAATCCCAGGAATGATATTCTGCGTGTTTTTTCATTTTCCATACTGCCAGCTCTCCTCTCGATGAACTCCAGTTTAACAATGGCCTTTTAAAGTGAGTCAAGTAGAATGACATATCCCCTTCTTTCTTTTGCATGTCATACTTCTGTTAATGCAACCTGCCACTGTATTTGCATTTTGGACACACATCACAGTGTTAACCAAGACAGAGGTTAATGTGAGCTGAATCCCCACATCTTTGCCATCTCTAATGCCACATTTCTCCAACCCTGTATTTAATCAGAATACAAGCACAAGTCATTGAACTACTGAGTAGTATCTAATCATTTGTAACAGCTTGTACAATCAGTACAACAATCATTTATGCAAGATAAATTACCTGCTGTGTTTCTGGAAACAATTGGTTTTCATGACTTCCTGAAAAGACAAGGCCACGTTAGAAGCAGAGTAGCTGTGCGTATGGGAAATGCTGGGGGAAGCACAGAGCAACCTTATGAAGAGCAGAGGTGGTCCAAAGGTGGGAACTTAGGAACTGGATTTGGCAGAGAAAGCCACTCTTTCCCAAGATCAGATGGCTGCTTCTCTAGGCCCCTAGTTACTGCCCATCAATTACAAAGTTGTTCCAACCTTGCAGGCAATGGTGTTAAGCTTCTTTATTCTTTTATCTCTCTCTCTTTTTTTTTTTTGGCCTGGCTATGAGGCTTGAGGGATTTTAGCTCCCCAGCCAGGGACTGAACCCCAGGCCCCATCAGTTAAAGTGCTGCGTCCTAACCTCTGGACCCCGGGAGAATTCCGCAAGCTGCTTTATGCTTGAGTTACTCACTTGGGTTTTAAAACACTTCCTTAGGACACATACCCAGAATTTCCCAAACTGTAACTTGCATTTGTATGAAGGTTAATGGCAAACTTCCACTAACTTTCCTTTTGCAGGGTTCACTAGGGACAGGTGTGGAGACACACAAGTTTCACTATTGTTGCTCAAACAGGCTGAGATGGTTACTACTAGTCAGAGCGCCTCACTTACTACCAGTTTCTGTTAATGACTCCAGAGCAATTTTTTTTCCCCCATTTTTACAGGACCATTTTATGTGTTCATAGATGTGGAGTGATTTGCCCAAGATCACACAGCAATGCGGAGAGAAGGCTGGGACTCACTCCCAGCTTTCAGGAATATTATGAAACAGTGTCCATGGACTCCTAGGTGGAGTTATCGGTGGATGAACTGCAGGGTGTGGGGGGAACAAGAACCCCCGTGAAATTATATGTATATATATATACACACACATACATGTATATATTTTATATATATATAAAATTGTGTGTGTATATGTGCACACACATTTTTCTGGAGAAAAAGTCCAGAACTTTTATTAGGTTCTCCAAGAATTGTGCAAAGCCCCAAATGATTAGGAATCATAATTCAAACAGAGATGAACCACAACGACAACAATAAAAACCCTCATAGGTTTCTTCCTCCAGCTAAAGGCAGTCTGGTCAGGGAATATGAACTCTTCACCCTCTAGGTAGCTGGGAACTCAAGTCATCCCCTCTAGCCTGAGGATTAACCTCATTTCTTGCTTGGCTGAAGGAACGTGTGAAATGGTCCCAAACTGCTCCCTAAAGACCCAGGGTCTCTCCTGGGTAGGGACTCTGAAGCCAGGGCGAGGAGAGCTGCATGACCATGTCGTTTCCTAAATAAAATCGGGTGGCCCGGGATTAAATCCTCTTCTGATGATGCCTCAGCCCCGCTTTTCGTGCCTCAATAACATCCCAAATCCTTTTTTTCTAGTCCCTTCTCCTCACAGACTTCTGAGTTGCCTTAGGTGGGGGTTAAAAGACCTCAGGTGGGGAGTGTGAAGTCTCAGGGTTACATACCTGCTTCATCATTTTATGCTTCACTTTTTTCTTTTAGAATCTCAGGTTCTTGTCTAGCCTGTTCTAAATCTCAGTTTCCTCCAAATGTACAAGGAGATAATAGTACGTGGTGCCTAGGGCTATTAAGTGAGGAAACACATGAGAAAACGCCTGCTCCGTAATTACTGGCTGGTAAATGACAGTCCTCATGATGGATTCCGATCCCCTCTCCTCCTGCATCTCTCCTGCTCTTCCTACTCACACACCTGCATTCTCCAGCCAGGCCGGCTACGGAGCAAGAGGCCACGTCCACCAGCTCCAGCTGACTTGCTTCCTTCCTAGTATAGAGACACTTTCTGGGTTTATGATTTTTTTTAACTGCTAATCACACCAGGAAAACAGCTGATAAGCGGCAAAATTGCAAACTTGGGGAAGTGACACAAGCCTTTTAAAATCTCTCATGGTGGTCATTCTCGACTCACTGTTAGGATTAATCTGAGATTCTGAAAGCTTTTCACTGACTCCGTTGTGCCTGGCTGTACGGAGCTCTCAGTTAGGAGTTTTGTTCCTCTGGGTGGACGTCTTTAATCTTCTGATGCCTCTCAGTCGTTTTGTCCTTCTCACATCACTCAATCTAGGGAGGCTCCACTCTATAATTTAGGCTCAGAAATCAAGTGTTGCTTGAAAAAGAGTCATGATCGAGTTTGCCATGCAAGGGCTTCCTGATTTGTATTATTTATTTGATAAGACCTCTGCACGTATATATCTCCTGCTCCAGTGCCTTTGTCTGTTTGAAGGTGTTTTGTCTGCAACATCGTTTGAAGAAGCCCTACCCAGGGTGTCAAATCTTCACCTCCACTCTGTGGCTGCCTAGAAATGGAGCTCACAGATGTGGAGTGACGTTCCTGAGATCACACAGTGAGGTGGAGTTGGAGCTGAGACCCTTATCCGGCTTTCCAGAGGTTTTAAATTTGGGCGCATGAACTCCCGAGGAGCTTGTCGTCAGTGGAAAACTGATGGGAAATTGAGGCCCAGCAAGGGCCAGAGAGTTGAGAGAGGGCTTGCAGTGGTAGGTAGGGAGGTTGCTGGACCAGAGGCCAGTTCTCCTGATCCCACGAACAGTTAAGCTTTGTCCCAGGATGGGCAGCCACCATCTCTCAAGAGAGCTTCCTAGCGGGCAGGTTTTCCTGCTTGCTCCTCAAGGATTAGGATCCACTTTTCTCAGCCCTCAGGGGGGTCATGATGCTCCCCGGCAGCCTGCGGGCCAAGCTGTACAGTAATGTCAGATTTAATGCACCCGAACACGCGTGAGGACTTGGCTGGGGAAAATGAACCCAGGAAAACTGGGAAGAAATGCCCATTGCTCTGGTAACAGTCAAGTCACATGTTCCTTTCTTTGAGCTTCTTACAGTAGCTTTCTCTTGGTCCCAGGGTTGGCTGGTGGGGGTGTGGGGATGGGGTGCTTTTAGGGCTGTTTGTTCTCTAACTGTATATGTTTCTGTTTTACAAAATCAGCCCAAGCATCATGGTCCAGAGCAAGCTGGCCCTTCCATGGAAAAGTGGTTGGAGATGAGATTTTTTATCTTTATCTTGGTGTTTGGTTTGGATTCATGGAAATCGGTCACATGATATTTGGTAAAGGCCTTTCAAATCTGTCACTCATTAAATATGGCTTATCTGGTTGCTTCCCTGTGCAGGGCCCAGAACATATAAAAATGAGCAAGTCTTGACCCTTGTTCTTAAAGGGGTGGGATAGACAGGCTTGTGTAGAGCAAACAATCATCAGTGGGCCTTGTTTGGTGACAGAAGTATGAAAAGGTGTCCTGGGGGCCCAAAGAAGGGAGAGAAGGATTCTAACTTGGAAAGGAGGGCCAGGATGGTTTCACTCAATGATCTTTGAGTTGGTTCTTCATGGCTGAGAACATTTCATTGAGCAGAGGAGGGTGAACAGGCAGGGAGAACAGCACTCGCAGAAATAAGGGGACCTATAAGAGCATGAAATCTTTGGTGATGGTTTAAGAGTCTAGTTTAATGTAATGGAGACAGGAAGCTAGGAGAGGCCTAGGTTCCTAAAGGACTTGATTGATGGGCTGAAGAATTTAGATTTCATTCCAGGGTTCTAAGGAGCCATTCATGTGTTTGGAGTAGGGAATAGCCTTTTCAGCTGTGTTTTAGGAAAGATTGTTCTGGCGAGAGTGTGGAAGATGTATTTGAGGGGAGTGAACCTGGGGGCGGAGAGGCTCCCCAGGAGCCTCCTGCAGTGATTCAGGCAGGAGATGAGCGTCTCGACTAGAATGGTGGCAGCAGGAACAGCAGAGAAGGGACAGAGTCAGAGCCATTTAGCCCTTTGAGAGGACTTGGAGACTGAGGAAGAAGGAAGGATGACTGATTCTGCGTACTTGGGAGATTAGCTTGATGTGATGGGTTCACTGGTAAAGGAACCCCAGGAGAAGAGTGAGTTTATGTGGGCTATCTTGAGTTTGAAGTGCCCTGGGAAATGTCTAACAGGCAGTTGGAATTGCAGGGCCTTACAGATGCTGGTAGAGATTGGGTGTCTGATGATCGGCACTTCCCTCTGATCAAATAATCATCACTATGAAGATTCACAACACAAGTGCTGAGTAGGGACTTGCCACTATACCAAACCTTTCATATGTATAAGCTCATAAGGGAGAGTTCAGGGCTATCGATATGGTTTTGGGAGTCACTGATAATAAATGACAGCTGAGTGCTTATTATAGGACAGGGTTGGTCTCCAACCTCCCATGCATTATCTCATTGTGAGGCACCATCCAGATCTGTGAGGAAGATTCTATTACTGCATTCATTAAAGAAGAAGAAACTGAGGTATGCAGAGGTGGACATTTGCCAGAGTTGGAAATGTGACAGTTCAAAGTGAACGACCCTCACTGTACTGAGACCCGAAATAATTTTTCCATAGTGCTGTGATGGTCCCAGATGCAGCATATAGAGTCAAAACTCTGCTGCCCGTCATGTAGGAGGAGTTAATGTTGGAAGATTGGAAGAATGAAAATAAGGTGGTCTTCTCCCCTCCCCGCTCTTCCTTTGATTATATTAAGGTCACCTACTAAGCACTTGGGGCAGCACCACCCTTGCCTGCCTGCTTGTGAGCCTCACAAGCGTCCTAGTCTAATAAATCACTTCTTATCTCTCACTTCGCCTCTGGCTGAATCCTTTCTGAGCTGAGACATAAAGGACTGCAGCCCCTCGGAGCCCCCGAACCGCCACCTAGTGGTTTCAGCTGGCGACCACGAAGCCACAGTGGTAAGATAAGAAGGTCGGGGTTGGGTCCTAGTAGGGCCGTGGGACACCACGGACCAAAAGTTCCGGGGAGGAGGCTCCACCGATGGCTGCCATTTTAGACGGGCTGATCAACCTTGAAAGCTTTGGGCTCTGATCCAGAACCTGGATACAGACCAGAGAGACAATGAAATGGATGTGTAAAGATATCACCAGAGGAACAGTGGCAGTCAGTATGGGTTGCCATAGAAAGGTGGTATGGATGCTTGGAGATATAAAAGGGATCTTATTGCTGACACAGTTGACAAGGGATTTGGTATGTATATAGGAGGAAATTTTACTGTTTGGGTTGCTTCTGACAGGATTTGGCAATCCGTACTCTTCTTAATTCTGAGAGTTTTCTTCTACATTCTATGTCTATCCCTGTTAAAACTCAAGTCTGTAAACTTACCTGTTAAGGTTTGTTAATACAGACACATGTTTAGAGTCATCAGCATTAAGTATAATACTTTATTGTACCTGGGCTTACTAAAAATTAATAAATTCTTATTTAGTTGTAAAATTTGTCAGCAAGAAAATTAACCCCTTATCGTGAGGCTTGCCATCCTGATGTCCTTGTAGCATTGCTGTGATCTGCTCCTAAATGAGAAAAATTAAGATAGATAAACAGAAGCTGTAAACTAAACAGTCAGGGCTACGGGAAATCCAAGATGCCCACTTGGCTCTTCCCAGCTCCCTGGAAAACCCTATTTTGTATTTAATAGGTAAAATCCTTTTTTGGCTATAAGGCCAATGCCCTCACAGTGAAAGAAAAAAAGGGTAAAAAAGTGTTTTTCACTTGGGGTACACTTTTTACAATTTTTAGTAATCAAGGCACCCTCTTTATTGGACAAACTAAAGAAGCCTATGTGATCAATTCACCAGACTATTTTACAAACAGATGAATCTTAATTTGACTATATTTGGTAAAAAGAAGGGTAATTTTAGAGAAACAATTATCTTTTTTTAGACATTAAATTATAGTTTTGCTACTTGAGGTACATATCTACTGTCTAAAACACTTCAAATAGCTCTTTTTTTTTTAAGAACTCTGTTGAGATATAATTGACATACACTAAACTGCATATATTTAAAGTATACAATTTGATATTTTTTTTCTTATTAGTAATGTATATGTGGCAATCCCAATCTCTCAATTCATTCCACCCCCCCCCCCCCCCCCCACTGCTGCTTTTCCCCCTTGGTGTCCATATGTTTGTTCTTTACATCTGTGTCTCTATTTCTGCCTTGCAAACTGGTTGATTTGTACCATTTTGTACTATATAATGTTTGTTTTTTTCTTTCTGACTTACTTCACTCTGTATGAGAGTCTCTAGGTCCATTCACATCTGTACAAATGACCCAATTTTGTTCCTTTTTGTGGCTAATATTCCATTGTATATATGTACCACATCTTCTTTATTCATTCATCAGTTGAGGGACATTGTTGCTTCCATGACCTGCCTATTGTAAACACTGCTGCAATGGACACTGGGGTGCGTGTGTCTTTCTGAATTATGGTTTTCTGTGGGTATATGCCCAGTAGTGAGATAGTTGGGTCATATGCTAATTCTATTTTTAGTTTTTTAAGAAACCTCCATACTGTTCTCCATAGTGGCTGTATCAGTTTACATTCCCACCAACAGTGCAAGAGGGTTCCCTTTTCTCCACACCCTCTCCAGCATTTATTGTTTGCAGATTTTTCTGATGATGCCCATTCTAATCGGTGTGAGGTGATACCTCATTGTGGTTTTGATTTGCATTTCTCTAATAATTAGTGATGTTGAGCAGCTTTTCATGTGCCTCTTGGCCATCTGTATGTCTTCCTTTGAGAAATGCCTATTTAGGTCTTCTGCCCATTTTTTGATTGGGTTGTTTGTTGTTTTGATATTGAGGTGCATGAACTGTTTATATATTTTGCAGATTCATCCTTTGTTGATTCGTTTGCAAATATTTTCTGCCATTCTGAGGGTTGTCTTTTTGTCTTGTTTATAGTTTCCTTTGCTGTGCAAAAGCTTTGAAGTTTCATTAGGTCCCACCTGTTTATTTTTGTTTTTATTTCCATTACTTTAGGAGGTGGGTCAAAAAAGATCTTGCTGTGATGTATGTCAAAGAGTGTTCTTCCTATGTTTTCCTCTAGGAGTTTTATGATGTCTGGCCTTAGATTTAGGTCTTTAACCCATTTTGAGTTTATTTTTGTGTATGTTACTAGGGAGTGTTCTAATTTCATTCTTTTACATGTAGCTGTCCAGTTTTCCCAGCACTACTTATTGAAGAGGCTGCCTTTTCTCCATTGTATATCCTTGCCTCCTTTGTCATAGATTAGTTGACCATAGTTTATCACTGGGCTTTCTTTCCTATTCCATTGATTAATATTTCTGTTTTTGTGTCAGTACCATATTATCTTGATTACTGTAGCTTTGTTGTATAGTGTGAAGTCAGGGAGTCTGATTGCTCCAGCTCTGTTTTTTTTTTTTTTTTCTCAAGATTGCTTTGGCTATTTGGGGTCTTTTGTATCTCCATACAAATTTTAGGATTTTTTGTTCTAGTTCTGTAAAACAGGCCATTGGTAATTTGATAGGGATTGCATTGAATTTGTAGATTCCTTTGGTTAGTATAGTCATTTTCACAATGATGACTCTTCCAATCCAAGAATACTTTTGGATTGTGTCATCATTGATTTCTTTCATCAGTATCATAGTTTTCTGAGTACAGGTCTTTTACCTCCTTAGTTAGGTTTATTTCTAGATATTTTATTTTCTTTGTTGCAATGGTGAATGGGATTGTTTCCTTAATTTCTCTTACTGCTCTTTTGTTGTTATTGTAGAGCAATGCAAGAGATTTCTGTGTGTTAATTTTGTATCCTGCAACTTTACCAAATTCGTTGATTAGCTCAAGTAGTTTTCTAGTGGCATCTTTAGGATTCTATGCATAGTATCATGTCATCTGCAAACTTTGACAGTTTTACTTCTTCTTTTCCAATTTGGATTCCTTTTATTTTTTTTCTTCTCTGATTGCTGTGGCAAGGACTGCCAAAACTAAGTTGAATAATAGTGGTGAGAGTGGACATCCTTGTCTTGTTCTTGATCTTAGAGGGTATGCTTTCAGTTTTTCACCATTGAGAATGATGTTGGCTGTGGGTTTGTCATATTTGGCCTTTATTATGTTGAGTATGTTCCCTCTATGCCCACTTTCTGGAGAGTTTTTTTTTTTTTTTTATCATAAATGGATGTTGAATTTGGTCAAAAGATTTTTCTGCATGTATTGAGATGATCATATGGTTTTTATTCTTCAGTAATTCACCTGTAAAGCCATCTGGTCCCGGACTTTTGTCTGTTGGAAGATTTTTAATCACAGTTTCAATTTCATTACTTGTGATTGGTCTCTTCATATTTTCTATTTCTTCCTGATTCAGTCTTGGAAGGTTATGCCTTTATAAGAATTTGTCCATTTCTTCCAGGTTGTCAATTTATTGGCATATAGTTGCTTGTAGTAGTCTCTTATGATGCTTTTTATTTCTGTGGTGTCTGTTACAAGTTCTGTTTCATTTCTAATTTCATTGATTTGAGTCCTCCCTCTTACTCTTGTCAAATACTTCTTTGTTGCTATGTGAGATTACTATAAAGCTTAACTGAGTTATTAAGAAGATATTCTAAGCTTGTTTCTGAAGCTAATCACTGTAATCTGTCTTTGGATGAAGACTAGATGCCTATAATCTGTCACCAGGGGATTACACATACTAGAAAGAAGTCATTTAAAGGACTGTGTCCAACCTAGATAAAGCCCTCTAATTGGGTATTCTTAAGTACATCATGTATACATGGAAACTGAAGGGAATCAAGTTCCAAGACTTAAGGTACTTTTCCCCTAATTACTAGAAGTGCCCATTGGAGGACTTCCTGGCCCTGATATCAGCCTTCCCCTCCCTCCAACCTTAACAAGTGCTGGCCCTTTATTTTCAATTTGCAGCCAGACCAGTTCCCACTCATTGTCAACACCACTGGGACTGTTCTGTACTATATCTTTGTGACAATTTCTCAGGCAGTAACACCTGGTTGGGAGACTACTTTGGAAGGGATAACATCTAAAGTTATAAGTACAAATCTTGATTAAATTGCAGGGTGGATTTTGACACAGGAGGGAAACTTTTGGGTAGCTAACTAGGTCCTGTGCACACTGCTGTACCAACGGAAATGGCTACTCCAACAAGAGCTATCTCACAGGCGGGAGCCGTTATTAAAGCCAAGGCTATTATCCCAGAAAAAAACACACCTAAGGGTGAGGAGAGACCTCCACTATATTCTGGAGCTCCTGTGTAACCCGAGTTACCCAAGGGACCTAATCTCAGCCTAGTTAGCACCCACAGCAGGGTAAGTTACCAACCAACTGCCCCTAGGGTTCTGCCTCTGAGACAGAGATTTCTGATAGAAATCAAGAAACAGTAAGAGCTCATGTGCTTTTTTCAGTGTCTTATCTAAGTCTGGCAGAGGATAAATTGGGAAGTTTTTCTGAGGACCCTGAACTTTTCACAAAGGAGTTTACCCGGTGGATGAGACCTTTGATCTCACCTGCGGGGACTGACATTTTTTTTTACCTCACCTGAGAAAGAACAGCACAGAACACTGGCAGCCAGAGTCCATGCTGACCAAGTGGCAGCCCAAGCCCAACAGGGCCATGCAGTTCACTGGGTGGGGAACAACACTGTCCCTGAGGCAAATCCACAGTGGGATCGCCAGATGAACTTTATTGATAGGGATAGGTGGGACCATATGATTAATTGTTTAATAGAGGGTGTGAAAAGCTTATAGTGAAACCCATCAGTTATGGAAAAGTGAAAGAAGTCCAACAGGGACCAGATGAAAATCCTGCAGTTTTTCAAGGGAGATCAGTGGAAGCTTTTAAAAAGTATACAAATGTGGATCCCTCCTCCCCCAAGGGATAGGTCCTTTTGGCTAATTAAAAAAGCAACTGCCAGTCCTCAGACCCCTGTGAGCGATTTGCTCCAATTGGCTTATTTGGTTTTCAGTAATAGGGATATGGCCAAAAAGGCTGAATGCACCCAGAGAAATATACGAAAGGCCCAACTGATGGCAGTGGCCTTGTCCATTCAGAGACCACCGAAGCAGAGGCCAGCCTCTCTGGGCCAATCTGCCTATGCTAGACCACAAGGCCCATGGGTCACCAGGCAAAACCAGTGTGCCCTGTGTGGACAGAAGGGGCATTGGAGGAAAGATTGTGATTGATGCACCCTTTGCAAAGAGCCAGGGCATTGGAAGAGGGAATACCCCAGATGCCAGTGAGTGACGGGGGGGCCCCTTGGCCATCAATGGTTGCACAATCTGAAGCCCGAGGGGGCCCGAGGCCAAAAGTGGTTCTGCCTAGAGATACCATCTACATAAGCAATGCCGAGCTTTGGGTGGTGGCTGATCTGGCAGGCCACTTAATAAAATGTCTTAAGACATTGGTGCAATGTTCTCGATCTTAACCCAAAGGACTGGAAGCCTTAATAACCAAAAGAAATATGTAATGGAAGTGTCAGGAGAGAGACAGGGGCACACTTTCCTGGAACCCCTTTGTACAACATCAGTGGCTGGTTGATTCTATATTCCTTTCTGTTTGTGCCTGATTGTCCTATCTCTTTAATGGGAGGGACTTAACTAAATTAGGGGCCACTCTGTTTCTCGAGGGACAAGGAAGCCCACCTTATCACAAATGATATGAACAAGTAATAAAGAACAGGTTAAATCTATGACTGAGATAGAAGACTTAATAGACGCTGAAGTATGAAACATTAAGATTCTGGGCCTAATCCAAATCAAACAGATTAAGGTCTTAAGTGACATTTTCCAGATATAGAAATTGCTTTGGAAAAATGGTTTGGATCTGCAAAATCATGGTTATAATCTCTTCTCGTGACCCTTTTAATGCTTAATTTCTTTTAATTTATATCTTTTGTAAATTCATCCTCTGACGCTTCACATCTAAGAGGCCTAAAAGGATGACGTTAAGCAGAGTGGCGCTGGTTTAGGGTTCTCCCCACAGAGAAGGGACAGTCAGCCAGGCGTTACACTCCTTCCCCAGGCAGGCCTGCCTCCCATCTCAGCAGGAAGCAATTAATGATGGATTGTAGCCCCTTACCCCCGTTTAAGCATAAAAGGATAAACACCTGCAGGGGGAAATGATAGGGACAGAGTGAAGGGATATAGTAGGTGATTAAATAGTTAATCCCCCTAGGAAACTGTGAGAAAAAAGTATGAGAGACCCTTGTAAGTTCATGATCACTTGAGAAAGCAATGGGAAAATCCTGAAACAATGTGGGTCTGCTTGACTCATAAAGCAGAGCAGTCCCTTGGCATCAAAGCCTTGCTTAAGAACAAATCAAAGCCAACTTGCTTAGCCACACAACCATGCAACAGAAGCATGAGAAATGCCCCAAAACAATTAAACAATAGTGGAAAATAAGGCCAACAACTTGGCCAGTGATTTGAACAAAGTAATGACACTAGGACATGCTCTATGCACACACAAAAAACAATACTTTATGGAAAGGTGACATTTCAAAGTGAACGACCCTCATTGTACTGAGACCTGAAATTTTTCCGTAGTTCCATGACATCCCAGATGCATCATACAAGGTCAAAAACTCCCCCGCCCCTCATGTAGGAGGAGTTAATGATGGAAGACTCAAAGAATGAACATGAAGGTGGTCTTCTCCCCTCCCCTCTCTTCCTTTGATTATATTAAGATCACCTACTAAGCACTTGGGGCAGCACCACCCTCGCCTGCCTGCTTGTGAGCCTCACAGGCGTCCTAGTCTAATAAATCACTTCTTATCTCTCACTTCGCCTCTGGCTGAATCCCTTCTGAGCTGAGACAGAAAGGACTGGAGCTCCTCCGAGCCCTTGAAACGCCACCTATCCCACTTATTGGTATTGGTTCTCATATCATCTGGTTGGGGGAACACCAACCAGTGTGCTTTGTCTTTCCTTCAGGCAGATACCATCATGCATCCTTGGGTCGCCATCCTGGGCCTCATACTCCTTCTGACAGGTAAGTGAATAGGCGGGCTGTGCTTTGGAAGCCTTGAGGATGGGGAGTGTAGGGGTGTGTGGGTGTGATGGGGGAGGGGAGGTGTGCTTGGGCTTTGCTGGAAGGTAATGGGGTCAAGTAGTGAGCAAAGAACCAGGCTGAAACCTTAAGCCAGAGAAATCGCGTAACTGCTAAGAATTAGAAACTCTGTGGGCAGGTGAAGAAGGCCCGATGCTGTGCAGTGTGGCGCATGCTGCCATTTGTGTTGAAACCAGGAGTAGGGGTGGGTGGGCGGTCGTGTCTGCATGAAGCAGTCAAGTGTATGTGGGAAGCAGTAGCAGTGTTATCATGGCCCGGACGGGTAGGGAGGAAGTGGGGATAGGGTGGGAAGGAGATGAGTCCTTTATTGCACCATTTTGTGCCTTTTGATTTTCTTAACCGTGTGCAACTATTACTTTAAAAAAGAAAATATTTTAACTTCCCTGGTGGTGCAGTGGTTAAGACTCCACCCTTCCAATGCAGGAGGTGTGGGCTCACTCCCTGGTTAGGGAACTAAGATCCCACCTGCCCTGCAGCATGGCCAAAAATATTTTTTAAAAACAAATAAATAAAATATTTTAATTCAAAACATCTTGTGAGATAGGGGAAAATTTTAGGAATAGACATATCCTAAATTTTCCAGAGGTGGAACTGCAAGGAAAAGTACATTTTTAAATTATACTTCTATAACTTAAGTTTTTATAATTAGCATGTGTTACCTTGGTAATCCAAAATGATATCAAGCAAAATTAAATATTACCAGAATTCCAGTGAAAAAAATAGACTCATTTTATGTAACAAGGAGTGTCCTATTCTCAGAGCATTTCCCAAACTCACAGCCCAGTCCTAACTATGATTATTTGTTGAATCTCAGATTTCTTTTAAGGACCACCCAGACTGCATTTGGCAATGCAGGATATTTTAAGCAACTGCAACAGGAGAGAGGTTTCCTGACTGTTTGTTTTTATGAGGCAAAATTTAGTATTTGATTGAATATTCGCTAATCTTTTGGTTTCACCTGGTAAGTGGACCTTGCTCCGTTGCAAGGCTGTCATCAACTCACGAGAAGGGATTGCTGCTTGAATTCTTTGGATTGATCCTAAAGCCCATGATAAGCTTCAGTTCCTCCTGAAAGTATTATAAACCCATTTTCCTAAGAACTGATTTCTAAAGTTTACTAGGTTTCTGGCTTCTAGCCAATGATGCTTTAAGTAAAACGTGAGCTCTGTTTTGTTTTTTTTTTTAATTTAAATAAGAGGGGTTGTGAGGTGACTTTATTTGCAATGGCCATTTAAAATATTGCAATAAAAATTGAAAATTGAAACTTTAAATGCAATAGAGTTTTTTAAAACAGATTTCATCTGAGACAATGATTAAAAGTACAGGGGTTGCTGGGGCTTCCTAGGTGGCGCAGTGGTTAAGAATCCGCCTGCCAATGCAGAGGTCACGGGTTCGATCCCAGCTCCAGGAAGATCCCACATGCCGCGGAGCAACTAAGCCCGTGTGCCAAAAAAAAAAAAAAAAAAAAAAGTACAGGGGTTGAAAAGCCACATGTATGCATTACCTATTTAATAAGGAGATACCTGTCAAATACATAATGAAATACACAATCATGAAATACATAATGATGCGTTACTGGAGTGTCATTTGTTTCAAACCTTTTGGAAAGAAATTTGGTCACATTCAGCAAGAGACCTAATGTATTTCTGCCCTATATCCTGATACTTTCTCTCTCAGAAGTCTATCCTATTAGGAAGTAATCCTAGATACAGAAAAACATTTACATGATGTTTATCTATAAATATGCATATATCTAGTAAATAGTAACGATGCTAAAGAATATATTAACATAGAAAAATGCTTATACTAAATTAAAAAAACTCAAGATATAGTCAGATGATTTCAAACCAAATAAGCAATATAAAGAAAAAAATGAAAATAAAATTAAAGTTAAAATATTGAGACCTCATCCTCTGGTTTCTCTTTATTTACAGATGGTGTAACGTCTTACCCACAAGTGACTGGAGTGGTGGGTCAGTCTGTCAGGCTACCCTGCAGCTATGGTGGAGAAGTCGCGAGCACATGCTGGGGCCGAGGGGCATGTAGTTGGCTTCTCTGCAGAAATAACATTCTCTGGACTGATGGATACAGGGTCACCACTCGGCAGGACAGACGCTACAGCCTACACGGAAATATTGATGGGGGGGATGTGTCTTTGACCATAGAGAATGCAACCCTGTCTGACAGTGGCTTGTATTGTTGCCGTGTTAAGAAGAGAGGGTGGTTCCAAGATGTAAAAATCACCCTAGAGCTGAGAATAAGGCCAGGTAACCTTGTCTTTCTACTTCCTTTGATCACTTCCTGTGGGTTCCCAGAGATGAGTTTTCTGTTTGCTGTTAACTTTCTCTTCCTTTAATAGAGAAAGAGGAGATTCCTATAATCTTGTTTCTTAATAACTCTTGGGATAGAATAACTTCTATTTGTGTAGAATGAAGTGTTAAGACAAACCCTGATTCAAGACGATAGGCTAGAGGACCTTCCCAGTCGGCTAACTATGTCCTAAAGCAGTGCTTCAAAAGCTAGTTGGTTCATGAAAAGGCATTCACTGTTCCACAGTGAAATATAGTGAACATTTTTATGAAGTTGAATGTATTCCACTTGAAGAACTGCCCTTTTCTCTGAGATTGTGTCTTAGGAGGGTTTTAAAAAGTCCTTTCTTAACATTTTAAGACTTATAGAAAATTTCATACATATAAAATAGGTAATATAGGGTCCTGTCAAGTAGATGTATCATTTGGCTTTAACCATTGTCCACTTAGTCTTGTTGCATATATATTGTATAAGCCTATATGGTTTCATTAGCTGCCTCTGCCCTGTCTTGGACTTTTTGAAGCATATTTCACATCACATCACTAAATTGCCTACTGAAAAATTAAAATGGTTTTATTACAGTATGAAAATAATTGCATATCAATAACTGTTCCCTTGTGGCTTTTAAGAATTTCATGAAATTCAAAAATCTGGGACTTTTACATTTTTCCATCTTGTTGTAGACATCCTCATTTTTCTTAACATTGATGAAAGGAGTAGGTTCTTCAGGATTTCCTGGTTTCTGGTGTTCTTTCATAATGAATCTTCTCCCACTAGAGACTTCTACTGACAACAGAACCCAATACCCATGGACTTCATAAATTATGTCTCTTTTTAAAATTAAATGAACTTGATATTGCAATCTCTCAATTTTTGTACTTGGCTTGTGTCGTTTATGAAGGCAAGTAAAATAAGGTCAATTCTGTTGCAGAAAATAGCTGACTCTGGGGAAACTATATCTAGCAGGCAATTTAAGGATGCCAAAACAGGCTGGCACTATAGATACATGTGAGAAGATAGGGTGTGGAGAAGGGATTATTTTTGCAGTTGTGAAATTACATGATTGATCTGGCTGAATATTTTTTTAAGTGCTATAGAAAGAAATTAGTAGGGGACTTTTATAGTGCTCAAAAATTCTTTAATAGACAAATATTTACAAAGCCACTGCTCTGTCCAGTCGGAAACAGGTCCATAACTGAGCCAAAGTAGCTCTCTGCCCCCAATCCAATTCTTTGCTTAAGTTTTCTTGCACATTTCACAGAATGAACATAGTTTTAAACATTCGTTTAAAGCTCCTTCTACCCTTAGTTTCCTAGCTTCTTCCTCAGGAAATATTTACCACTGAGGAAGACTCCTTAGTTAAATAAGACGATTAGGTTTCCTCCTTGTCAAAGTCCTTTGGTCAGATTTTTTCCTTGCTTCCTTTTTCCTCTAGATTTGATTTCAAACTGAACGGAAGGGATTGATAGCACTCTTCTTAAAAACCTCTGAGGACACTGTTAGACCAGGGTAAGCAAACTGTAGCCCCAGGACCAGACCAGATTATAAAACAGGCTCACCAACATGTTTATGAATAACGTTTTAATGGAACACAGCCACACTGATTCGTTTATATACTGTCTATGGCTGTTTTCACACTGAGAGTTGAGCAATTACTAGTGAGATCACAGGACCCCCAAAGCCTAAAACATTTACTAATGCCTTGTACATAACAGGCACTCACAAATATTTGTTGAGAAAGAGTTTTTCTTCTTTAAGGCAAAAATTAGCCACTGTACAAATTGAATTGACTTGAATTCCTCAAAAGAGTTTTCACACCAATTGTTCCCTATTCAATAGATTTGAGATTCTAATGTGTAGTTAATAGAGCTGAAGTTTAAGAATACTCCTTGTGGGCAAAAAAGATGTCTGATGAGAAAAAGTACACATTCTTGATTCAATCCCACAGTTTCTGTTTTTGTGCCAGGCACTGTGTTTTGGGTTCATCGTAGTTTCAATTCTTTCAAGGGTAGCTCTGAGGACTTCAGTAAGTGGTTTGGAGTCCTATTCCACTTCTGACTCTGGCAAGATTCAAAGTTATTATTTGTTGTTATTATTGTTTAGGTGGAAAGGAACCTTAAAAGGTCTAGCCTAACTTCCAGCCAAATGCATAAGGCATCTGTGTTATCAGGTATGTTACTGGTGTGAATTAACCTGCATGTAGGATGCAGGTCTGTTGGGAGGGTGTCCCCAGGACTGACTGAACTGAATGATACTTGTCTGGTAAATATTCTGGTTCTTGGGAACCACTATTTAGGACCTAGTCATACACCACTGAGAGGATAAAGACAGCTTCAGGGTCTAGACATTTTTCCCTACCTCCAGGATGTCTATGAAGAGACATAAATCTGGTATGCATGACTAGTCTTTTCAAAGTGCTTCGATACAAATCCCAGGTGTCATTTTGTTATCTGCAAACCTCCCCAAATACAGTCCTTTCAGTGCAGCTGTTTCCTTGTTGTGAACATGTCTCCACTCCCTCCTCAGGCCCAGATTCTAGGTGACCAATGATGAGAACTCTGAGTTCATGGGAAAGAAGCGCTCAGTTCTGCCTGGGGACAGGCTCATTGCTTATGCTGGTGCACAGGCCCAGCACATGGCTCTAGTTTCCTTCTGTGTGATGAATCCCTGCTTTCCTGTTGATTTCTAGCTCCACCTACAACCACCACCACCAACATCACCATTACTACAACAACAACGACCACCACAACTCCAACAACGACCACCACCACTCCAACAATGACCACCACCACTCCTCCAACAACGGCCACCATTACTCCAACAACAACAATGGCCACCACTACTTCAACAACAACTATTCCAACAACAAACACCACCAGTACTCCAAGAACAACAACTACTCCAGCAATAAGGACCACCACCACTACTACCCCAAATACAACCATCACCACTACTTCAACAACAATGGTGGTCACAACTGCTCCAATGACAACTAGGGCCTCTACCTCTGCTCTTCCAATGCCAACACCCACAAAGAACCTCCAGCCAGGTAAACAGATGTGCTTCTGAGCCCAGAACACTTTAAAGGAGAGGATGTAGACCATCCAGTTCTTTGAGTTAAGACAGACATACAATCTAGGGTAAGGATTCTTAATAGGCTTCCAAACTGACTTCACAGAATCTGTGAACACCTGTGCCATGTTATAATTGCCTTTTCTATGTATAAGAATTTTCAGAGTGAGGGGGACCTATAGCTTTTTATCAGATTCTCAAAGGAAGTTTCTAATAGCAAAAAAGAAACAAACAAACAAACAAAATCCCACAAAAATCAAAAGAGAGCTTAGAACAAGAGAAAAGGTGATGTTGAAATGTGAAGACCATAGTGGGGGAGTGGAAAGAGAGAGACCAGTAAGAGGCAATAAGGAAAGCCAGGTTTGGGAATTCTTGTCCAGCCAGCACCACTAACTTGCTCTAAAATTCTGTGGTGCCCTAACAGGAAGGGATTACAAGGATACTATTAAGAGGCAAGTGGTCAACTCTGTAGGTAAAGTGAGATGTCTGATAGAAAATAAAGGAGAGGTTTCAAGAAAGGCAAAGGAAACATAACCCTGAGAATTCTTAGTGAAGTTTTTTGGTGAGAAATGGAAGGTGAGTCAGATAAGACAGGAAATCAGTCTTATAAAAGGAATGACCTGAACACAACTTCAGAAGGAGCCAGGGTACCAGGAACATTGCTTTGAGGCTCGTTACCAAGACTCAGACATTGGACAGTGCTGTCACCTTGAAGGGACCTCAAGGAATTAAATATTCTCAGTGTGTTTTCTATGCTGGTCAATGTGTGCATCTCCCTGGAAAGCTGTGTGGGTGGATCATTAGGAACTTGAATGAGGTCAGGAAATCCAGGTTGGGGTTCTTGTGAAGCGGGGAGGGTGGATTAGTGCCAGCTCCACGGCTGTGCTCCACAAAATGAAATGTCATTGGTATGAATGAAAGTTTCATTGGGTGTCCTACATAAGATGCACTGTTGTAGGCTTTAGGGGGATCCTAGGAGTATAAAAAGTGAAATAATTCTGTCTATTGATAAGCTCTCCAGGTCATTATCTAGATCAGATTTATTCATGACAATGAAATACCTATATGGCAGTGTGATGCCTCAAGGCCATCCTTGAATATTTCTCTAAGAAAGAGTCGAAGGGTAATTCCTGACTTCAGTGTTGTTTTTTACTTTTCTTGGGGTAGAAATTTTCCTCCAGAAATTGAACACCATTCTTCCATTCTTATCATTCCAGTAGCTTCTTTATCTTCTCCAACGCAGACAGCAGAAACCCAGCCTACCACTCTGTGTGAAAGAAATATGACTGGCTTACCAACACACTCTTGCTCAACAGGTAACTTCAGTTTGTTTCCTGAACACTTGGGAGCTTTCAACTTTTGATAAACATGGGCACATTATTGAGAGCATGCATTCTGGAATAAGACAGATATGACTTGAGTGCCAACACTGGCTACTCAAATAGGCTGTGTGACTTGAACAAATGTCTTATCCTTTTTGAATCTGTTTTTATCCTTTGTAAAATGGATGGAATGTTACTGATCTTGTAGAATTCTTGCAAGGATTACATGAAATAAAGATCTTGGGACACAGGTGAAAGTTAAGTGATTGATAGAGGGGCAACTCTGACCATTACTTAAATGTCCAGAAATACGTACACCTGAGCGGCATAGGTAGCTTGTGTGATTTGGGAACATCCACATGCATATCAGTATTTTTCTAAATTAAACAAACCAGCCTTGACTTTAAACTTATTACCAGGCTTACTCCCTTGGGCCAGAGCCTTAAAACAATGAAATCCAAACTAAGCTGGTCCAGACCAAACTGGTCACCTGTGCTTATGCTTCCTCTAAACCCCAGAGCCTACACAGAGCCAGAAGGATCCCCTGCTGCCCTGTCAAGCTTTCTGTCACACGGACACATTGAGATGGGTTGAGGGTACCGACACCAGCACCAAAGAGGCGTGCCCCACTGAGATTCTGCTATTGTTCTCATCCCCTCCCCACCGAAGTCTTCCCCACTCTCCTCAATTTGGGCAGGTCCATATTCTTTTGAGATGTCAGATTGACCTGTCTTTCCTGTGACGGGGAAAGGTGCTGCTGCATCCTGTCACCTTTCCCAGCCAACTCTGTTCCCCAGGGTGGTAAATCTGGGGAGTGCCACACGCGGAACCCCTGTGCAATGCAGGGCTGGCTTGTGTGCCCTTGTGCCTGTGATGAATCCAAGCAAGGTCGAGCTTTGCAAGACTCCTTGAGTGTATGACTCATCGTGCTCAGGAGCAGCCAATCTGTAGCGAACCCGCAGTAAGGCCTATGTTTTGCCAGTCATTCCTGGAAGCTGGTTAATTTACAATGCACCTGCAGTGAGACTCAGAGAGGGACCAATTCCGTTGGGATTAGCTGATGCTGATTTTTGGGTTTGAAAATGGAATGCTTAGTGTGAACTGTTTCTGGGCACAAAAACAAAGTGAAAGTAGATAAAAATACAAGGTAACAGCGTAGGAGTAGCTGTATCCCACACTTTTAGGCTAAGAGAAGGAAGAAAGTAGGAGTGGGGAATCATTCTCTAAAATATGTCCCTAAAACCTGGTCCAGGTAGAGCTTTCCAGAGTGGGACAGACATTGGAGCCGCTGTGTCCCAAGGATTTCCCTGCTTGCTGCCGTCTTGGCAGTGTCTCTGAGGCTCTCCAGTCAAATTCTTACTGTGCCCGAGTCAGACTTCAGTGAGCTGAAGCCTCACAAAGCAATGAATGTTTGTCTGGAGGGAATTTGGTTGTCCATATGGCCCACCACCCACCTTTTCACAGAGGGATGTGCCAGCAAACGGTCTCACATTATCTCATTTAAATCTTTGAGGGCAGACGTTATTTATTGCCATTGCCAGACTGGGGCAACTTTAGTTCTACTTTGGAGACAGACAGCTTCCAACTCAACTGCCAGTTAGTAGCTGTGTGCCCACGGGCAAGGTGTTGCACTCCTCACTGCATGTCTGTGAGGAAGAAGGATGTGATAGTTGGAATGTGCATTGTACCGTGTCCCTTCCCCCATTGCTGCTTTCATTATAACATAATAGTAATAGCTGATATTTGTCTAATATGGTGTTAAGGGCTTACATGCATCATGTAATGTGACAACTTTATGAGACAGACGGGTAGTTCAACAGCTTGTAGTTCAAGCTTACCCCAGCTAGAAGTATAAATGTACACATACACATACATACATACATACATGTGTATGCAGAGGACCTTGATCAAGGTCACATTGCTAAGGGACATTGTCAGCACTGAAGTCAAGTTTTATCTGACTCAAATCCATGCTGATTTTACAACATCACCCATTCTATACTTGAGGGACTTATTTAAGGTTATAACACAAGTCATGCACAGAGCCTAGACTGTCGATATTGTCTTGGTTGTCTAAGAAGTACTGTCAGAATGAATAAGATGTAAACACTGTAATGTAAAGTGTAAAATGTTGGGGATATATTTAGTCCAGTTTCATTGCCACTGGACAATGACCTTTCTATAGCTTTGACAGTGGTTAGGGAATTTCCAAGACTTGCAGTATTTTCATTGGATGGGAATGCAATGTGTGTGGTGGTTATGAGCTGAGGCTCTTGTCTTTTGCTAGAGTTGGAAACTTTAACCATTTCAGGCCTGTTTCTTCATCTATAAAATGGGAATAAGGAAATTGGTATAAGGATGTAAAGTGCTTAGTGTGTGACAGATATTCAGTAAAGAGAGATCCTGTATTTGACCGATAGTTGCTTAGGATGGCCAACAGTGTATGATCTGCATGACAAAAGAGGTATTTCAAAACACTACTAAAATATGGGCCTTCAAAACTTTAAGGCATAATATCCTTTTATATTGGGGTTTCTAGTAGTGTAGGATACATCGGCCTGGGGGCTGATATACCATTTCTGAAGCACTTTTGGATCAATGCAGGCACGCTGGCATAAAAGGTAGGAGTTGGATGCCAGCTTTTTGGAATATCTTAGTGCATTTCATTCACATTGTGAGTGTAAAACCAATGTAACGTCCATTCTGAACAGTGTGTTCTGCTCTTTGGATGTGCAATGGCCCCTGTACACTCACGGGCACTTTCTTAGCTGTCATGAAAATATTGATTACCCACCTTTAAGTGGTCATGTTTAACCTAGTTAACCACTGTGACTCCTCTAAAATTGTAGGTAAACTTTCTGTGAACATGCATTTTTTTCCATAGAGAGCAAAAAGGGGATCCATTTTTGAAGGGTCCATGACAAAATGGTTAAGAAGCACAACCTTACAGGTTAAATTAATGTTAGTAATGTGGTATAACTCTTGCAATGTGTACAGCATTTGTCCATGTGATTATTCAACTTTTCATTCATTACCAGAAAGCAATGTGAATATATCCGGTGTTTGCAGTGAAAATTCAATATTTTTAGTGATTCTAATTAATTTTCCTTCTTGTTGAGCAGATGGGAATGGCACTGTGACACAGTCTCCAGATGCTCTTTGGCGTGAGAATCAAACCGTAAGCATATTCCTTCCTACTTTATTACCTAAATTCACTTGTATGTCTCCCTGGAAGCAAGTTACATTTAGAGATTATTGTTGTAAGACTAGTCCACAGATTGATTCTTTCTAATTAAAAAATAAAGGAAGAAAAAAATTTAACTCAAATAGGGATGCTTTAATTTAAAAAGTTTATATAGATTGACTAGTTGGTTAGAAATACCTGAAAAGTGATATTTTACTCTACACCCCCCCCTTCCCCCAATATAGACTTTCTCTTGGCCAGAAAATTAGAAAAAAAGAGTGAATTAATTCAGGGATAGTGAGGTAACATTAGATACCAAGGAAGACTTCAGTCATCGGTAGGGAAATAACATGCTTGGAATTGATGTGGTGGAATGGGGGTCGTCCCAACCAAAAATATTACGTAAATGAAAGTGTGCTTGCTTAAACACAGCCCCCGATATCCTTTTCCAACCCAATTGTCCTCCTATATAGAAATCTTGAAGCGGCTGCTGAGTCTTTCTATACATAAACCTCCCCGTATGATGACTTATGAAGGTCCCAGAGTCTTGAACACGCTGTGATTCTGCAGGATGTGCTCACACTTCCTCCACAGTTAGCTTGAGAAAAACCTCAGGGGCTCTGGTCTCATGATGTGCAACAGAGCCTCATCCTCGTGAGGAAGATAGAAGAGTGTATCAATAGGACTTTTACTTTCGACTCCCTCTGGTTAAACAACTTTCCTTTTACCATCCTTAGAAGCAACAAACATAAGGAGATTCAGGTATGAGAGCAATGCTGATCATAAGTGGTGAGAAATTGCAGCATGGGCACGGTAAGAGAAATTCAAACGCAGGCAAAGTGAGGTTATTTAGTGTGAGGTCAGGGGGCCTGTGTTGCACACCTTAGTGACCATGAGAACACCACTACACAGGGACGATATTGAAGATTTATCAACTCTCATGGTAAAGGCACGGATTGATCTGATGGGTATGGGCTGAATTTGCATATGCCTGTTAAACAGCAGAACTGCCACTATGTGCATGACTATTATGTTGTTGTGCAGTCAGACTTAGGCTGGATTGAAAAAAAAAAAACCGTTCTGAATGATGCGATTGTTCTTGATCCCAGTCACCTTCAAGACAGGTGTGTTTACCAGCAGGTAGAAGCAACATAGAAGCAAGTTCACAATAGGCAGTAGGAGAATTGTGGGCTTTTTGTGTCTTGACTCTGAAGATGTCAAGGTGTCTTCCAGGTATCCTGAAACTAAGCAGCATATATTTTGACCCAGTAAATCCAATTCCTGAACTCCATCTTAAGGAGAGAATTGAACAAATACGTGAAGATGTATAAGAAAAGATGTTCATTGTTGCTATTAATATTTATAATCATGAAAATGTTATAAGCAACCTAAATGTTCACTAAGGGATTAATTAGGAAGTCATTTAAGTATGCCCACTTATTGCCATAAAGAATATTGTCACTGTAGTGTATTTACTGACATGAGATGATAGTGTCAATTGTTAAGTAAAAAAAGTAACTTTTAAAATAGTGAATATACTATAGTATGTAGTGAATATTGTCACTGTTTCTGTTAAGAAAAACACTAGAAGGATAAAATTCTAGAGGAGTATGTAATGAAAAATGGTAATAATGGCTGTTGCTGGATGTTGGGATTATGGTTCATTTTTGTTTTCCTTTCTTTATGCTTAGCTGCACATTCTAAAATGAACCTGCCATTTTTAGGTAACAGTATTTTTTAAAAAGGAAGCAAAGTTTGCTTCCTATAACACCATGTTCCATTTAACCACTTACCCTCCACAAGTAAGGTAATAACACAACTTTTCCCTCTCAAGACACTGGTCGTTCCTCCTTTAAGCACGGACAGCTCGGAGACTAAGTCACCCTCCTTTGTATTTCTCAGTGTGTTTCAGGAAGTACCTAAAGTACCTTTCCTAAGAACCCTATTTACTCTGCATTTGACAGACAGAGAAACAGAGGTTCAGAGAGGGTAAATAACTTGTCTAGGGTCACACAGCAACTAAGTAAAAGAGCTGGGATTCTGACTCCAGAGATTAAACTCTTATCAGGAAGAGACTTGAGACTATCTTTTTCTCTGATCTTCCACTTCCTTTCTGTTAAAATACCTACCTGGTGGGACCTCTTTAGGATTAGAGTTAAGCTACTTAAAGGGGCCGAGCATGATGCCTGGCGTATTTTGGGTTTATTCCAGGATGTGAGGATCCCTTATGAACCGCACTAGGAGATTTAAGTAAAACTATATTTCTTTCCAATTGTGCAACATTTTAATTTTTAAGCAGAGCCATGTATATGAGCAGTCACTTTCAAGTCCATTTATAATGACATGGATAGAATCTTGAATTCCAGTTAAAAAAAAGTTTTGTAATCAAGGGCCAAATTCAATAATTGAGCACATTCAGATAAAATCAGATAACACCATCTCATCAAGTTATACAGGAAAAAATGTTTTCTTTCTTAACATCATAAGAGGATTATTTATGGATATAACATTAATTTTTAAAAATATGTTAATTTACATATAATAAGCACATTCGTTTGAAGCGTACAGTTTGAGTTTAGACAAACGTATACACCTCTACAAATACCACAGCAAAGAATATCTAAAACATTTCCACCATCCCCAAATATAGTTTGAGTTCTAAGTTGTCACAGAATTTCACCATATGGTTATAACTTTAGATCATTTGGTCTTACCCCTCATGGTCCAGAATGAGCCAAGGGCCAATAAAGATAAATGTGTCTGGGTACACTATTTTCAAAAATCTTTTCTACCCATAACTCTAACAATATGCTTTTTGTTTTTCGTTTTCGATCTGCTGATGTTTCCTTAGCCTGCGGTGTTGGCACAAGGTCCACGGATGGGCACCAGAAAGGGAGTCTACATTGGAATCAGTGTTACTGCCTTGTTATTGATCACGTTTTTGGTCATAATTAGGAAAAGTAAGTCACCTCAGGGTTGTGCCTGTGGGAGTTTTCTTGAGCTGAAACGCCTGTAGCCCCAAATACCACATGATTTTAATGTCACATAACTTCCTTGGTTCTTACCTTATTATTTTTTTATTTATCTTAAAATTATTGTCACACAAAAAAGAAACATCATATTTAAGTTCTCCATAGGAGAAACTAAATATGAAGATATAACCGTTGGTTGGGTAGAGTTGGGATTTGGGAGGCAACAAACCATTGTCATATACAAGATTTGTTCACTCCTCCTTTTCCCCTTCCACGAAGGACCAATTTTTGTCCCTGTGGGGGTGAAATTGTTGAGGGTTTTACAACACCCACTTAACAGAAGAAGCAAATGAGACATTGGCAGGGATACGGTTTCAGGGCTAGGAGTAGAACAAAGGGTTTCACAAGGCAGCTGTCCAGGGCCTCCTGGGCTCCTTCCACCAGTTGTGTATGTGTGTATAAAGCCTGTCAACTATAAGAGAAACACAATCTCCCATTTTTTTTTACCGTGAAATATAATTGTATTAAAGTAAGCTAGGGCATATGCTTGAAAACACCAAACTATCAATAAACATGAAATACTTCACACTAAGGGCTTATGTGGCTCCTACAGGTTCAAAAAAATTACCTGGAGTTATCAGGAAAGGGCCCAGATTTTTATTTTCCCCTTCTTGTTAAAAATATTCTTTCTTCTAAATTAATTTTTTCAGGCTCTGTGATCTGTACAAATTTTTTCATATTAAAATAATAACAGAAATAATATACTTATTTAGAAAAAATATATCATGAACTCTTTGTCTTACATGTTTAATTTTCTTTCATTTCTTCCCCCATTTAGGATATTTTTGCCTGAGTAACAAGGTGGAGTTACTACAGTAAGTTTGAAAGAGTTTGTGTCAATGCCTCTTGATGTTCTTACTCTGGTACAAATAAGGAAAATTTCTCTGTCCCTCTCCTCTTTTCCTTCTGATCTCTCCATTTTACATTCTGGATCCTGAAAAATCTAGCATATAGAGCATCTCCATTGCTGTCCAACCTTCCAGTGGTATTTTTAGCATCTCTGTATTTCCCTGGAATTGTGCCAGAACTGCTACAGAAACAGCATCTCAAACGTGACCTCTAGAGCAAGAGAACTAAGTTGCAGACTTTATTTGGTGGGACATTTGAATGGGTGTTTGGTTTGTTATTTGATTTCATTCAGTGTTTTGTTTATTGAATGTTTACTGAATGCCTATTCCAAACGGATGAACAAAACAGACGGAAAACGTATAAATGAATAAGCAGGGTGTTTAGAACCTCCAGGGAAATACCACGGGGAATATAGAGCAGGGCAATAGGCTATGTGAGTGAGCCCCAAAGAGCAGAGGCAGCTCTGCAAAGATGTGGGGGAAGACAACCCCAGGCTGAAGATGGACAAAGGCCCAGGGTAAGGCACGTGCCTCCAGCTCTTCACCATCATGCCCTATTGTTCGATAGCCAGCCTGCTCTGTTCATTTACAGCAGTTGTCCGGCCTCATAGGCTTTTGAAATTACTGTTTTTGCAAATCTACTCCAATGCCCAAAGAAAAGTTACGTCCTCCTTATATTCATCCCTGTAGTCATTTGCTCAAACACCTGTAATGGTAGGAAACCACTACTTACTTCCAAATCCAAATAGCCTGGTTTGTTTGGTCCAGCTTGGCCTTTTTAGCAAGGTCCTTCGCTTCCAAATCCATCCGTCTTAAGCTGCCATCCATTATTGCTAGTTCTCTTTCATTGGATGTTTGTACACAGTCTTTCCTATGTCTGAATTAATCACATGAGCCAGTCCACAGAATGCCTCTTGAACAATGTCCTACACATTGCAAGTGTTCCATAAATGTTGGCTTTTATTATTGCAGTCATGCCCTTCACAGCAGTAAACCTGTGAGACAGGTACTATTATTATTCTCAGTTTACAGATTGGAAAACAGGTTTAGAGATATTAAGTAACATCCAAGGTCACACCACACAGGAGGTAAAAGACTCAATTTTAGGCCTCTTAGAGTACAAAACCCATACTTACAGAAGTTTTTGACTGTCTGCTTCCAAGAATGGAAGGAAAAAAAATGCTCCCTGCAGGCATAAAAGCATGGAAGATAGCACCCTTTTAGTTCATTTTTGTCTTTTCATTGTTAGCTTTTTTTAAAGCTTCACTTTTTATCACCTAATTAGAAAAGAAAATATTTATTGTAGAAAATATTGTGTAATATAGAAAAGCAAAACAAAACAAAAACAAAAATGTGCATTTCCTTATGATGTTATTTTTTGGGCAGCAATATCACATTGACTCATTTTGAGCTATTGACACTTACACTGTTTCCACATGTGTGTGACTAATCAGTTTAAAGATCCGAGCTGAGTGAAGATTCAGTACATTTCATATCATTTCTGGGCAGGCTTAGGTAATAAAATAGTGACTACATACACATTATAAAAAAGCAGCCATATCAAAGCTCCACAAATGACCTTTTCATATACGTGGTGTGTGAGCATATGTGTTATAAAAGTCACCTAAACCATGGCTTTCTAATTTTGCCCATTAAGACATGGCCAGATATTTGACTCTATGATCTAGTACACACTTAGGTGAAGCAATATCATTTTGCTATATCTGGTATGCGCTATTTTGTATACTTGTGTATATTTATCTTAAATACAGGATATAGAGCACTAAATAGATTTAATAACCCTCTTGAAAGGGTCACAGTCCACAGTTGGAAAAACACCAGCCAAACCATTTCCTAGCCATCTTTGAGAATACACATCCTGGTTTAGTACTTCAATTTGATGTCTGACATTTGTCTTCTTAGATTTTTAGTTTTTGTATTCTGTTACATGCGCCTCTTGAAGGAGACCAGTGTGAGGTTTTCGAAATGACTGCTGAGGTTTTCTACCTGCTTATTAAACCGACTTTCCTGTAACTTCATATTCACAACTCTGGAAGCTTCTATGAATTTCATAGGTTGTATGAATGGAGCTCTGGGAAATGAAATACCCAGATTTGCCTGAACATATACGAATGTGCCACTCATTCTTGAGAAGTGGTCTGCTTTTCCCTTACTCATGCTATTCTTTCTGTAGTGTGATTCCGTTGAGGGAGTCTCACATTGGAGCTTTGAAAAATGCAGCTGTGAATCATGTCCGAGCAGAAGACAATATCTACATTATTGATGACCTTCATTAAGTCATGGATCCAGTGGCCTTCTAAGGTGTTATGTCCTTGACTGTGGAAGACAGTGACCAGATATCACCACGTCAGAGTCCTTTCAAGCACCATGACAATTTTCCAGTCAGTTTCCCATGGCATTCCAACGAGTCAGTGATATTGGGTAGAGTGAGTCTAGGTCATGTGTGTACAGCCAGCCTCTGTAACATGCTCCTAATTTTTTATACTAAAACTAGCTCACTCTTTCTGGTCATTGCAGAGCTCTCTCCAAAACATGAAATGTACTCCATAGAATTTTACATTCCCTTTACATCCTATGAATCCTGTTATCCATCAAGAATTCTCATTGGGGAGACAATAAACACTTCTACCTTGGTTACCAAAGCTGTCAAAAAGAGCTGAATACAGCTCAAAATCAGCAAATCCAATTTGGGACTTAAAGGATTTAACTTGAAGCATTTCGTGATTCTCTCTTTTTTTTTTAAATCAAGTGACTCCCAATGCTATATTCCTAAGGCCCCCAAGGGTTTCAAATCATGGGAGTGTACAGGTTTTTATTTACCCAATAGGGAAGTAGAAGTGAGTGTGATTTTGCCCTTCGAGGTAGATCTGGTTTCTCAGGGCTCTGGAAATAGAAGTGCTTTCACTGGGGCCAGGATGGGTGTTTTAGCAGTGAGAAGCAGCTAGGGTAGTGAGTGGACCGTGGAGACACCAGGGGGAGAAAATCAATTGCCATGTGATTTATGCTGTTTCTGCTACATCAGTGCCACAGTTCTAGGCACTTATGTAGGCAACTGGCAGGCTCTCCGTTGTAATTTTTAGAATGAGGCAGGGCGGAAATAAATAAAAGGGAAAAAGAGAGGGAGGGAGTAGCAAAAGAGGCTTTCTGCCTTAGAAAAGCTAGTTTGCAAAATCATAGTGGTGTTTGAGAGCATTACCAGTTTCAACCGAAATGCTAAATTGTCCTCGAACCACTTTACTTTTTAAAGTTGTTTTGGAAAGACAAAGGGTCTTTTTGATATTGAATCAATTCCTGTGTTATATCCTTTTCACAACTCAGTTAAAGTTTTGGTTTTTCCAGAAGAGTTAGACAAAAGGTTAGGATATTTTTAGTCACTAGAAGAATATCTACATGAACAGTTAACAAGGCTGGATCTTAATTTCACTTTGAGTAAACCGTGAAATAACTCATGCTTGAGTTATCTGGGGGCTGTTCAGAGCTACTCACACCCAAAGTGGTCCATGAGAGCTGGATGCTTGTTTTGAAGGCAACGTTTTTGATATTTCTGTGGAGTACTAGCAAATTAATAGGACCTCTGAATAAAGGGTATATGGGCAAAGAAGATTGCTAAACATTGTATGCTAGTTTTCACACCTGGGACCAGACTGATGCTGTTTAAAAAATCATGTCCCAACTACAGTGTGTTTTTTTTTTTTTTAACTTCAAGACAATACGCATAATCATAGAGATTTCAAATGAAATCGCAGATTTGTAACTTCTCAGGAAAGACCTAACAACACTGGACTGCATCCCTAGGCAGCGAGGACCCCACTAGGGGGCACCACATCCCTCACCCCCAGCCCTTGCCTTGCCTGCAGGCTCATGCTAGTTACCTGCATTGTGGCTTGAGTGGCTCTGTCTTTATGATGCGTGCTCTGTTCTCCGTATCCTTCCTGGAGTTCTGTGATAGCACATTACAGTTCTGGGAATCTGGTTAATTTTGTGTAACCCAGCATGTCCAAAATTTGTTTGAAACCCATAAATATAGTGACTACTGGCTCACGCAGGAGCATTCTGTGAAACAGGACTCAGGGCTTGGGAGAAAGCAGATGGTAACCAGAATTAGAGACAGGACCTGAGTTCTAATCCAACTCTTACCAGTAACTTTGAATGACATTAGGGTAAATCATTCTTTATGCCTAATATATATAAATATATATATATATTTATATATTAGAGTTAGTCAAAAATAATCTGCACTCTGGCCATAGAATTCATTTAATTAACATTTAGAAAAGACAAATACATCAGTTTTCAACATAATCTCCTTGCTTTTCAATACACTTTGTACATCTGTCAACAAACTTTCATATTCCCTCATTAAAAAACATTTTAGACTGAGCTTCAAGCCACTAATGCACCACTGTCTTCATTTCTTCATCAGAAGTGAATATTCATCCTTTTAGGGTTGCTTTCAGGGGACCAAACAGGTGAAAGGCCGATGGAGCAAGATCAGGACTATAGGGAGGATGCTTTAACACCTCAAAATGAAATTTTTGCAAGTGTCAACAGTGTGGGCAGAAGTGTGCAGACATGCATACCCTCAAACCACAAGAAATGAATCACTGCATGCTGATCTTCTTTCATGCAGATCACAAGTGGGGGCATCCATTTTTGCTTACACTGCAGTTACAAACAAACTGGTGTAACATGTTTACACCTGCACAGCAGTGAATGGGGAGACAGTAGCCTTGAACGGAAAGTGATGATTAGACAGTGTGGACAACAGAAGTTTTAATATGACTGGAGTGTGGATAATTTTTGACTCACCCCTGTGTGTGTGTGTGTGTGTGTGTGTGTGTAGTTTAATGAAGTAGAATTGTTTTACAATGTTGTGCTAATTTTTTACACCTATTAGAATTATTTTCATACATGTATCAGTGTATAGTGGTAATTCCAATGACGTTACTCGGGAGAAGTCTTTGAAAAGTGAAAGACACTACAGAAATGTAATTTTTTTTGTGTGTGTGTAGTTTGTAGTGATAGGAGATCTAGCATCAGTGCTGAGTAAATAATTTCAGCGGTGTTGCATTCGTAAGTTTCTTGCTATATGATACCTCATTATTTTTCTCAATAACATTTCTGTTTTGGAAAAGTTGATATTGGGTAATTTGGCTATCCTTTTATACTGTAGAAAAATTTGTCAATAACTGAGGGGGAGAATGGATTGGAGGGAAGGAAGGGGAGGTGTTTAGTTAATATTAAATTTTTTTCTGTAAGTGTATCAATCTTATAGAATGTATTGAACTTTCTTTTTGATCTTTTGAGACCATCAAAATTCCAGTTTGTATAATCTGTCTTGGGACATTAGGACACTGATGTAATTAAAATCATATATATGAACTTCGGAAATGTTTTGCATCTTTAAAAGTAGAGGAACCAATGTTTCAGTGATGGCTGTGAAAATAATTCTGTGAGCACATGAGAGTGTGAGGACTCCTCATCACGAGTTTGATTTGTATGTACACTCATTAATAAAACACATTTCTGTTTTCATTTTGGAAACTGACTTGTTTCCTCATTCTCATCATTTAGTCGAAGCCAGACATCTTCAACTTGCCCTGGGTTCTCAGGACAACTGCAAATGGGGCAAGATTTGAGAGGCAGTGTGCCTGGTACTCCTCTAGGTACTGGGGGTGGAGCAGAGAACAACCCTGAACTCCAGTTCCCGAGGAGCTCCAGTCCAGTAGGGAAGAAAGCCCCACACCGTCAGTTCTGGTGCTGACAATGATCAGGAAAAACACGTGCACTGATAGAGCCGCGCTTCTCAAGCATGGAATTTGGGGTAGGAGGCTGTGCTGTGCACTATAGGATTGTTCATCAGCACCCCTGGGCTCTACCCACGAGAGGACACATGTGCCCCACCCCCCCGCCCCAGGGAGTGACAACTGCAAATGCCTGCAGACATTACCAGTGTCTCCTGAGAGGCACTGTCACCCTTGGTTGGAAACTGCTGTGAGAGAGGATGCCTGGAAGATGTGGGGGTGTGGGGAATTGGTGTAGCTTTTGCGGAGTTGGTCAGGAGCTGCCTCTGGGAAAGTAGCCACTTTGAGTTGAAACCAAAAGAATGTGTAGGTGGCAGCCACGTGAAGAAATCCAGCGAATGCAAAGGCCCTGAGGTAGGAAGAAGCGTGTATATTAAGAGGGAGAAAGAGGTGTGTTCCAAGGACACAAAAGCCAGTGTGACTGAGGCAGCGTGAGTGAGGAAGACTGAAAAGAAATGAAGCTGGGGAAACGGGTGCTGTTTCAGGTGCTGATGCAAAGGGCTGTGTGAACATATCTGTGTGAGAAGAATCCCATTCTTGGAAAACAAAGCACTTTTGCTATTAGGGATTAAACCTGCAGATTGTATTTTAACATTTATTAATGTGCTTTAGTGATACTGTCCTAAGTTTAGATATAGAAAGCCTGTTTGGTTGGGGTGACAGGAGAAGGTACGTAGGGGAAGGAGAGGGGTGCATCCTGGCAGGGAGGGGTGTCCCACAGGGCTGTGTGAGGATGCCTGTGCCTAGGAAGAGGGGTCCTGGGAGAAGAGGGCCAACGTTTGACTCTAAAATTTGAATCACATGGGCCTGGAAGCAGCTGAACCCACTCTTTCTAAATTTACAGCTTTGAATTAGTGGGGTGGAGCAGGGGCTGCCTTCAGCTTGTCCACAATGGATTTTTAAAATACGTGTTTAATGTGCATTTTTAGAAAAATATGCATCAAAACCATGATTTAGTGGATATTCTTTAGGATGACTACAATTTTAAGTTAACCTAAAACAACTTGAGTGAACAATAGCAACAGGGCAATGTGAGTATGGCAAAGGTTATGTAGATGTTCGAAGTCAGGGAGGCAGTGAGTTACATCACCTGGGAGCTCATTAGAATGCAGATTCCTGGGCTCTGCTCCTAGAGATTCTGATTCAGTAAGAGAGGTGAGACCTAAGAGTTTATTTTGTTTGTTTAAGTTACAGAAGATGAACTACTACAAATTATTTTACATTTCAACAAAAACATTCAGACTTCATAAAGAACAAGTAGAAATAAAAGCATGCAATAATCCTTCATTTCTACTTATTTGAGAAATAAATTTCAGGAAATGAACATGAAAACTTTATAGTTAGACTGTGTGGGTATCTTGATGTGCTTTTTTTTCCCTCCAAGGGATAAAACACTATAAGATGTCTTTATTCATTTAAAAACACCAAATCAAACTATTCATGAAACAGTCATATTTCCATGTAATCATTTATTTAAAAGTTTAAATATCTTAAACTTTAATCATCTTTCATCTCTACTTGTGATGAAAGCAGATGTGTTATCCAGTAAAAGGCAATGAATAACCTTCTTTAACACTGCTCCTAAGCTTCATTAGTGACAAAATAGGCTGGTCTGTGCCCTCCTTAGGTGAGGAATTATGGAGTTATCTTTGCCAGAAGTATTGACTTTCTTTTCATTTCCAATTCTTCTCATTATCATTTTATTAATCAAGCCAATGAAGTCATGAAATAAACTTTACTAAGTTCGTATGCCCATAGTTGGTATGCACCAAAAATGTGTTGAATGATAGGAATTCAGAGAAGAGGGGATCACAGACTGTGCCTTCAAGAAGCTCTCATTAGAAAATGATACTTGGCTAAACTCTAAATTAACAAGAAACCTGGCCTGTGAATAATGAGGGACCCAATGGTAGGGGAGAGATGCGATTGGTAGGAGCGAGCTGAGTATTCTCTGGTATCTGGCTGTTCAGCAGATTTTTATCGTGATGGGCTTTTGAGGGTAAAAGAAATTGCTTGCTTTCAGTCCCTAAAATATAGGAACTCTCTGAGAAATGTAGGGGAAGCATATTTCTCTCTGGTTTTTATAGCCTACTTTTGCAGAAATGTTTCTTCTAGGTTCATAGTGCTCTCTAGAAGGAATAGAATAACAATTTACCATTCATTCTCCCTCTGATCAAGGTCTTTTGTCAGTTTTTTGTAGAGAGCTTTGAAGGAGGGGTTCTCAGGATACAACACTCCTCAAAACTTTCTTTTCTGACTCTTGATCACATCAGATTACCTGAAGTATAAACAACGTCATTGCTCGACCCACTGCAAAGGCAGAGATAGCCAGCAAAAACCCAGATGTTGCCTTTAGTAGCCTTGGTGTACAATGTGAGCAGGGTGTATGTGGGGCTGAGGGAGGAAGAGTCTAATACTTAGAATTCCTGGGGATCTAATTCTAAATGTCCCTTGGGAATTCTCAAGGCCCCTAAGGGCCTTTTCAACTCTGAGTTGGAGACTTTGGTGGCCCCAGTGTCCCCTACGTTCTTTTCCACATGGCTACAGTGTAATCGAAGAAACCACGATCTGATTGTGCTACATGTGAGCTGAAAATCCTCCCAGTGCTCCCTAGTGGGTACAAGTCCCTACTCCATCATGAGCCCTTCAGAGCTTCTCCCTTGTCTGCTTCATGCAGCTCCTCTGTGTGGTGATCGGGCAGATATAAATGCCTCAGGTACCCACTCTCCACTCTGTAGGTCAACCCATCTTGGAGGGATGCCTGTCTCCTGTCTCTCCACCGGGCATCCCATTCCTCAAAATTCAGCTCAACTGTTACCTCTTCATACTTTCCCAGCCTCATCCCTGTAGACAGAATTAATCTCTCTTATGAACACTTCTGCGCAACTCTTTGTAGTCACTCGACGAATAATACGAAGTACCTCCCATGTGCCAGACTTGATGCTAGTGCCTAGCTCAGGTCCTCCTGCAGGAGGCCAGCACCCCACCTAGCATGTGTGGCACCTTGGGGTGAATTACAGAGAGGCCTCCTCCTCCTTCTGGCGGACAGCGCCCTGAGCCAGGGCACAGACTTGTCAAATAGAGTGTCTACGAACTGAAACCATAAACAGTGACCCTAGAACGTAGTCCTTTGCATGAGAGGTGTGTGGGTGGATGATGCTTTTTATCCTGAGCTCTCTGAGGGAAGTGTATGTAGTTTCCCAGCATCTAGCTTACACACAGTAGGTGCTCAATACAGATCCATGACTGTTAGCGAATACACCCACTGAAAGAATGCTTCCTAGAGCCTTCTCGCGTGTGCTGGGGATGGGGTGGGGTGTGGAAGAGTGTCTCTAAAGCTGGAAACAACCCCCTTCCTACGACTGGCTGGAGTGTAGGAGTCTGTGTGAAGCCCAGGGACTCTCCGAGACTGGTAATTTACAACCATGACTGCACGTTAGAATCACCTGGGAGCCCATTTCCACACCAATCGAATGAGGACCTCAGCAGGTGGGGCCCAGGTAGTGTTGGTCTTTTCAGGCTCCCCAGATGATTTCAATGTGTAGCTGAGGTTGAGAACCACTGACCTAGAGACACTTGGAGAGGGAAGGTGGCAGCATATCTTCTTGTTGTGTGTGACAAGCGCTCTGGAAAAGCATAAAGGATACAAACTAAAACAGGAGAACATCAATGAGCTGGGGCAGATGAACGACCAGGTAGGGAAAGGGCATGACGCTGGGTGACAGCAGATCTTGTCCTCCATCTGGCTTCCTTGGCAACAGCATGGTGTTGAGGGCAGCCCTGGGAACGAGAAGTCTGGATGCTGCCATGCTTTTGTCAGACTTCTCAGGAAGCCAGCCCACAGCTGTCTTGTTCAACTGTCCCTGGGCCTCTGAAGAACTAAATGTTTTCTTCCACGAGTTGTAAAAATAAGCAAAGAAGAAAGTCCCCTTTGGCCTCTGAGGAAATGCTCTGAGGTAACCTTCTCTGTTCTGTGCTGTAGACTGCTGAGATGGGGTGTGCTCTGTCTGGTGGTTCCTGCACCTGCTGGCGCATAAAAAGTACTTGGATCATGAACGATTCGCATATTTCTCAATAGGCTTTATTTTTAAGCAGTTTTAGGGTCACAGCAAAATTGAGTGGAAAGTACAGAGAGTTCCCATATGCCCGCCTTCCTCTCCCCAAAATCCACAGCCTCCCCCACCATCTACATGTGTCATAAGTGAGGTACATTTGGCACAGCTGATGAACCAACATTGACACATTATTACCAACTGATGTCCATAGTCTGTATTGGGGATCACACCCTGTGAGGTACATTCAACAGGTTGTGACAAATGTATCACTACATGTATCCACCATAACAGTATCTGCAGAATAGTTTCAATGCCCTATTGACTGCTCCATGCTCCACCTATTCATTCCTCCCTCACCCCAAACCTGGGACAACTACTGACCTTTTGTCTCCATAGTTTTACCTTTTTGTAGATTTGATGTAGTTGAAATTATACAGCCTTTTCAGACTGACTTCTTTCACTTACCAATATGCATTTAAGGTTCCTTTGTTTCTCTTTGCCGCTTCACGGTTCATTTCTTTTTATTGTGGAATAATATTTCATAGTTTAAATGTACCGCAGTTTGTTCATTGACCTACTGAAGGACATTTTGGTGGCTTCTAAGTTTTGGCAACTATAAATAAAGCTGCTATAAACATTCATATGCAAGTGAAGGAGCATGATTGATGGGTTGTATGGTAAGAGGGTGTTTAGTTTTGTAAGAAATTCCTAAACTGTCTCCAAAATCGCTATACCATTTTTTATTCCCATCAGCAAGGAATGCGAGTTCCTGTTGCTCCGCATCCTTGCCAGCAGTTGGTGTTGGATTATAAGCATCCTAATCGGTATGTAGTGATGCCTACTTGTTTTAATTAGCATTCCCCAGTAACATATTATATTGAATATGTTTTCATATGTTTATTTGCCATCTGTATATCTTCTTTGGCTAGGTGTCTATTTGGGTCTTTTGATCATTTTTTTAATCAGGCTGCTCATTTTCCTATTGTTGAGTTTTAAGAGTTCTTTGTATATTTTACATAACAGTCCTTTATCAGATATCTTTTTTGCAAGTATTTTCTCCCAGTCTGTGGCTTGTCTTCTCATCCTCATGACAGTGTCTTTCACAGAGTAGGAGTTTTTAGTTTCAATGAAGTGCAACTTATCAGTTTTTTTCTTTCATGGGTCATGTCTTTGGTGTTGTACCTAAAAAGTCATTGCCATATCCAAGGTCATCTAGATTTTCTCCTATGTTATAATCTAGGAGTTTTATAGTTTGGTGTTTTACATTTGGGAATATGATCCATTTCGAATTAATTTTTGTGGAGGCTGTAAGGTCTGCATCTTGATTCATTTTTTTTTGATGCAGATATCCAGTTATTCCAGCACCATTTATTAATAATCCTTTCTCCATTGAATTACCTTTGCTCCCTTGTCAAGATAATTTGACTTCATTTGTGTAGTTCTCTTTCTTGGTCTCTATTCTGTTCCATTGATTTATTTTTCTATTTTCTGGCCAGTTGCATACTGCCTTGATTGCTGTAGCTGTATAATAAATCTTGAAGTTGGGTAGTGCCAATTTTCTGACTTTGTTCTTCAATATTATTTTGACTATTCTGGGTATTTTGCATTTCCATATACACTTTGGAATCAATTTGTTATTATCCATAAAATAACTTTCTGGGATTTTTATTGAAATTGTATTGAGTCTACAGATCAAGTTGGAAGGAAATGACATCATAAGAATATTGAGCTTCCAGATCCATGAACATGGACTAGCTCTCCATTTATTTAATTCTTTGATGTCTTTCATCAGAGAATAGTAGCCTTCCTCATATTGATCTCATACGTATTTTGTTAGGTTTATGCCCAAGTATTTTTTTGTATGTGCTAATATAAATGGTATTATGTTTCTAATTTAAAGTTCTAATTTTTCATTGCTGTTACACAGGAAAAAAAATAAACTTTGGATAGTAACCTTGTATCCTGCCATCTTGATTTAATCGCTTATTAGTTTTAGGATTTTTTTTGGTCACTTCTTTGGAATTTTCTACATGAACTATCATGTCATATGTGAACAAAGAGAGGTTTGCTTTTCTTCTGAATCTGTATACCTTTTATTTCCTTTTCTTGTCTTTTTGCATTAGGTCGAATGTCCAGTATGATATTGAAAAAGAGAGGGGATATCCTTAACTTGTCTCTGATCTTAGTGGAAGAGCACCTAGTTCAGACTTTGAAGAAAAGCCATGGCTATGAGAACTTTATACCTTGATGTATGCACATTCCAGTCCCATCTATATCTGCAGCCTTCTGCTTTCTATTGCAATCGTCCCCTCAGCCTGTGAGTATGACAAACAAAGGCCCCGACAACTTTCCCTTGACCCTTTGATGCTTTAACATCTAGCTACTCCCCTTCCTCTTTCCTTCATCTCTGAGCCAAACTTTTCTGTTCCAAATGTCCATTTCCCTGCCTCCCATTTACTCCTTAAACTAATGCAACTGGCTTCTGGCTCTACTCGTCCATTGAAGCCATCAAGCAAAAGTTCAATGTAAGTGCAGTGGCTGTTTCTCAATCCTTATCATGTTTGATCTCTTGACCCCACTGACCAAGCCATGCTTCTTACAACCCTCTCTTCCCTTTTGCTCTCAGGAAGTGGAGCCATTTGTCCTGATTTTCTTCCTACTCTTCTGCATTTGTTCTTACTACCTGTTACCTGTGGCTGGATCCTCTTTCTCTGTCTCCCTAAGTGTTAGTGTCACCAGGACTCAATCCACTGCTTGCTTTTCTCTTGTCATCTTCTCTTTATTCACTGGAGACCCCCAAATCTCTATTACAGTCATATCTCTCTCTTGAGCTTTAGATCCAGTTGTGAACTGCTGACTGGGCTTTTCCACCAGGATATGTCACAAGCAGCTGGAGCTTTCTGTGTCCAGATCAGAACTTAGCATCTTTTAGCCCCACACTCCCAAATAGCTTCTAGCCCAACAACCAAATACATCCTGGATCCTTCCCTCTTGCTTCATTCCTGCCTAAAGCTCTTAATCCATCACCTAGGAACAACTAGTCCAGCCTGGATTATATTTCCTCATTGTCTCTGTGTTCTATCACCTCATTTCCATTCCCACAGCTGCATCCCCAGGTTAATTTTGTATAAGGTGTGAGGTTAGGTTGAAGTTCATTTTTTTGCCTATGGATGTCCAATGGCTACAGCACCATTTGTTTAAAAGCTTATCTTTCCTCTATTGAAATTTTGCACTTGAACCATTGTTAAAAACTCTATTGGGCATATTTGTGTGTGTCTATTTCTAGGTCTTCTATTTTTTGTCGTTGTTGTTTAGGTATACCTGATATATAACATTATATAAATTTCAGGAGTGCAACATAATGACTCAATATTTGCATATATTGCAAAATGATCACCACAATAAGTCTAGTTAACATCCATCAGCATATAGAACTAGAAAAGAATTTTTTTCTTGTGATGAGGATTTTTAGGATCTACTCTCCTGGCAGTTTTCAAATATGCCGTACAGTATCATTAACTATAGTCACCATGCTGTATATTACATCCCCATGACTTAAACTGGAAGTTTATACCTTTTGTACTTTCACCCATTTCACCTGTCCCCCTTCCCCCACCTCTGGTAGCCACCAATCTATTCTCTGCATCTGTGAGCTTGGCTTGTTTTTATTGTTGTTTAATTCCACATGTAAGTGAGATCATATGTTATTTGTCTTCTTTGTCTGATATATTTCACTTCACATAATGTCTTCAAGGTCCATCCATCTTGTTGCAAATGGCAAGGTTTCATTCTTTTTGGTGGCTAAATAGTATTCCAGTGTGTGTGTGCGTGTGTGTGTGTGTGTGTAGTATATATCACAGATATATATAGATATATATCACATCTTCTTATACATTCTTCCATCCGTGCACTCTTAGGTTGTTTCATATTTTGGCTTTTGACAACAATGCTGCAGTGAACATGGGGGTACATATATATTTTTGAATTTGCATTTTCACTTTCTTCAAATAAATTTCCTGAGTAGAATTGCTGGATCATATGGTAGTTTTATTATTTTTAATTTTTTGAGGAACCTCCATCCTTTTTCCCACAGTGGCTACACCAATTTACATTCCCACCAACAGTGCTTAAGGTTTTCCTTTTCTCCACATCCTCTCCAACACTTGTTATTTCTTATCTTTTGGATAACAACCTTTCTGACAGGTGTGAGATTATATCTCATTTTGGTTTTGATTTGCATCATCCTGATGATGAGTAACGTTAATCTTCTTTTGCTGTAGTTGTTGCCCATTTGGATGTCTTTGAAAAAATGTCTGTTCAGATCCTCTGCCCATTTAAAAATTTGTTTTTTTCTATTGAGTTTTATGTGTTCTTTATATACTTTAGATATTAACCCCTAATCAGAAATTTGGGTTCTCTACTTGATCCCAGTGTCTGTGTTTCTATCCTTCTGTCAACACTGCACTATCTTGATTGCTGTAGCTATGCAATACTTCTTGAGATTGGGTACACTGATTCCTCCCACTGAATTCTACTTTTCCAAAATTGTTTCAACTATTCTAGTTCTTTTGCCTTTCCATGTAAATTTTAGGATAATCTTCATTTTTTAAAAATATTGCTGAGATTTTGATAAGAATTGCATTAAACCTATATATCAATCTGGGAAAGGAGAATTGACATCTTTACTATGTTGTTCAACTCATTGACAGTATGTCTCTCAATATATTTAAATCTTCTTTGATTACTTTCCTTAGCATTTTGTAGTTTCAGCACACAAGTCCCATATATATATACATATATATATGTATGTGTGTATATACATATATATGTATACATATGTGTATGTGCATGTATATGTGTATGTATATATTAGTTAGATTTACACCTATTTCTCTTTTTTGTGCAACTTTATATGATATATTTTAAATTTTGGTGTCTCTGTGTTCCTTGCTAGTATATAGAAATGGAACCAATTTTTGTACATTTATATTTTGCATCTTTGCTGAACTCACGAGTTCTAGGTGGGGTTTTTTTAAATATTCCTTGGGATTTTCTACATAGACAATCAATCATATTATCTACAAATAGGGATAGTTTTAATTCATCCTTTCTGAACTGTATATCGTTTGTTTCCTTGTCTTGCCTTATTGACCTGGATAGAACTTTAGCCCTACGTAGCATAAGTATGGGGAGAGTAGGCATCCTTCCCTTCTTCACAGTCTTAGTGGGGAATATTCAGGGTTTGCACTTTAGTATGATGCTATTTGTAGGGATATTTTTTTTTCTTTGTACATGCTTTTTATTAGGTTGAGAAAGTTCTCCTCTATTCCTACCTGCCTGAGAGCTTAATTCACACATGGGTGTTGAATTTTATCAAATGCTTTTTCTGGATCAATTGATGTGATTTTATGATTTTTCTTCTTTAGCCTATTAATATGGTGGATTAGATTGATTGATTCTTTAACGTCGAATCAGCCTTGTGCCCTTGAAATAAACCCCATTTGGTCATAGTGTATAATTCCTTTTATATGTTGCTGAATTCTGTTTTCCAATATTTTATTAAGGATTTGTGTAACTATATATTTTTGAGTGTGGTTTTCTTTTTGTACTGTCTTTATCTGGTTTTTGTATCAGGGTAATACCAACTTCACGAAATTAATTGGGGATGTTCCCTCCTCACATTCTTTTCCATTTTTTTGTGTAGAATTGATGTTACTTCTTTTCTGAGTGTTTGGTAGAATTCTCCAATAAAATCATCTGTGCCTGGAGATCTTTTGGAGGCATTTTTAAATTATGAATTCAATTTCTATAACAGTTGTAGAGTTATTCAAATTATCTATTCCACATTGGGTAAGTTGTGATAGTTTGTGGTTTTTTAGTAATTAGTCCATTTCATCTAATGTCAAGTTTATCTTTGTAAAGTTATTCTTAATATTTTCTTATTATCATTTTGGTGGCTAGAGGGCCTGTAGTGATATATCTGGTTTCATTTATGTTATTGGTAATTTGTGTCTTTTCTGTTATTTTTTTGACAAACCTCTTGCTAGAGGTTTGTCAATTTTATTGACCTTTCAAAAAACCAGCTCTTTGTTTCCTTAATTTTCTCTATTGTTTTTCTGTTTTAAATTTCATCAATTTCAGCTCCTATTTTTGTCTTCCTTCTTTTGACCTGGGTTTCTTTGGCTTCCTTTGGGTTTCTTTTTCTCATCTTTTTCTAGGTTCTTGAGGTTAGAGCTTAGGTTACTAATTAGAGGGTTTTTTTCCTCTTTTCTAATGTATACATAAAATTGCTATGAACTTCCCTCTCCATGTTGCTTTAGCTGTGTCCCACAAATTCTGACATAATTTTTATTTGGCTCAATATATTTTTTAATTTCTTTGAGACTTCTTTGATCCATGGATTATTTCAAAGTGTATTATTTAGTTTCTAAGTATTTGAAGATTTTCCTCTTATATTTTTATTATTGATTTCTGGTTTGATTCCACTGTGAACAGAGAATGTACTCTATATGATTTCAGTTCTTTTAAATGTGTCAAAGTTTGTTTTATGGCTTAGGATATTGTCTGTCTTGATATGTGTTTTGTGGCAATTTGATGAGAAGTGTATTCTGCTATTTACGGGTTTTATAAATGTCGATTATATCCTGTTGTCTGATAGTGCTGTTGAATTCTTCTATATCCTTGATGATTTTATGTCTAGTTAGTCTTTCAGTTATTGAGAGGGGGTGTTGAAGTCTCCAACTATAATGGTGAAATTTTCTACTTCTTTATGTCCAGTCAGTCTTTGCTTCACATATTTTGCAGCTCTGTTGTTTGATGCATATGCATTTAGGATTGCTATGTCTTCCTTGGCTGGCCCTTTCATCTTTATACAATGTCCTTTTTGTGTCTGGTAATATTCTTTTGTCTGAAGTCAACTTTATGTGATGGTAATATAACCATTCATGCTTTCTTTGATTAATGTTTAGATTAGTAATTGCTTGGTATCTCTATTAGTTTGCTAGGGCTGCCATAACAAAATATCATAGACTGGGTGGCTTAAAAAATAGAAATTTATTTTCTCACAAATCTGGGGCCTAGAAGTCTGGGACGAGGTATCAGCATATTTGTTTTGTTCTGAGGCCTCTCTCTTTCGATTATAGATGGCTGCCAAGTCCCACTGTGTATTCACTTGATCACCCCTCTGTGTATTTTTGTATTCTAATTCCCTCTTCTTTAGGGACATCAGCTATATTGGATTAGGGCCAGTCCTAATGATCCTCTTAACTTATTGTTTTAAAGGCACATACTGTTATATTCTGAGATAGTGGGGATTAGAACATCAACATTAACTTGGGGGCAATACAATTCAGTCCATAATAATGTATTTTTCTATCCTTTTATATTCAACCTCCTTATATTTGTATATTTAAAGTGTAGACAGCGTATAAATTGGTCATGCTTTTTAATCTACTCTTCCTACCTTTCTTTTTAAAAATACATGTTTAAATATCGTATGCTAATACATATATATGGAACCTAGAAAAATGGTAGTGATGAACCTAGTGGCAGAGCAGGAATAAAAACCCAGATATAAAGAATGGACTTGAGGACACGGGTTGGGGGGGGGAGGGGAGGTTGGGACATAGTGAGAGAGTAGCGTTGACATATATACACTACCAAATGTAGAAGAGACAGCTAGTGGGAAGCTGCTGCATGGTACAGGGAGATCAACTTGGTGCTTTGTGACAACCTAGAGGGGTGGGATAGGGACGATGGGAGAGAGACTTGAGAGGGAGGGAATATGGGGATATATGTATACATATAGCAGATTCACTTTATTGTACAGCTGAAACTAACACCATATAGTAAACCAATTATACTCCAATAAAGATGTATGAAAACATGTGTTTAGACCATTTTCACTTAATGTAATTTTTGATACGTTAAAGCCTAAGTCTTTTCATTTTGTATTTGTTTTCCATTTCTTTTCTGTTTTTTCTTCCTATTTTCTTTTTCTTGCCTTCTTGTGGGTTACTTGAACATTTTTTAGAGTTGATTTTATCTATAGTGTTTTTGAGTGTGTCTCTTTGGTAGCATTTTAGTGGCTTCTCTATGAATTGCATTATGCATGCATAGCTTAACACTGTCTACTGGTGTCATTATCTTACCAGTTTGAGCGAAGTGTAGAAACCTGAACTTCCTTAACCTTCTGCTATTTCAATATAATTATCTGAAATGTTTCCTCTATGTTAATTAAGAACCTCAGTAGATAGTGTTATAAATTAGGTTCAACCATAAAACATGATTTGTAAAACAAAAAACAAAGTAAAGTCTATTGTATTCACCAATATTTTTGTTTACCATCTTTCTTTTCTCTTGTGTTCTAAGAATCCTTCATTTATTATTTCCTTTTTGTTTAGATAACTTCCTAAGTCATCCTGTTAGGGCAGGTCTTCTAGCAATAGATTCTGTCTCATCTGAGACTGTCTTTATTTTCCCCTTTCTTCCTGGAAGTATTTTTGCCAGAAGCAGAAAAATTCATGTTTGACAGTTGTTTTGTTTTATCACTTCAAAATATTGTACCACGTTTTTGGGCCTCCATGGTGTCAGATGAGAAATCCACTATCACTAAAATTGGTGTTTCCCCATAAATAAACATCATATCTCTCTAGCTGCTTTCAAGGTTTTTTCTTTGTAATTTCAGAAATTTGACTATAATTTTTCTTGGTATGGAATTTTTTTTTTTATTTGCTTTGTTTGAGGCTTTCTCAGATTCTTTGAATCTGTTAAGTTTGTTTTTGCCCAGTTGGGCCATTACTTCTTCCCATTATTTCAGTTCCACTCTTTCTGTCCTTTCCTTTTGAAATTCCAATGATATAAATCATTACTTTCCAATCTATTTTCTCTCTGTTATTCAGATTGGGTAAGTTAATCTGTCCTCAGGGTCTCCGCTTCCTTCCTCTATGATCTCCACTCTAACACTGAGCCCATCCATCTAGCTTTTATTTCAGCATTGTATTTATCATAGTTTTCGATCCCATGATTGCCATTTGGCTTATTTCTGTGATTTCCACTTCTTTGCTCTTAGTTCTAGACATTTTGGGGGAAAAGGATACTTCTTTTAAGTTTCTTGTCATCTAGAACAGTGACTTCTCCCTGTTTTCTTGCCATTGACTTGTTGAAATACTAGGTGAGTTGTTCCGTGAAGTGTCCTATATTGTGGGCTTTTCAGATTGTTTTATTCCCCATAAGCTGGAAGTTAGAGCTAAATGCTTGATTAGATCCAATTTCAATATGTTAAAAAATACTTCATAAGTGGTGTTATTAAAGTGCTATTTCTAATAGCTAAACATTTGGAGGGGGTACCTAATTATCCAGTAAAGGAGACTTATTTAAATAAATTATGACATATCCTTATAGTGTGCAACAAATCCTGAAGATATTAAAGATTATGCAGTAAAAGAGGATTTAAAATTAAAATTTGAGACTCTGAAACACGCTCATGATGCAGTGAATGAAAAAAGCTGGTCACTGAAGCATAGATAAACCCTGGGTGATTATGACTGACAGATTATGACTTTATCACAATACTGTCAGTTAGTGGTGGCATCATAAGCTATTTGTCCTGTTTTCCTTTGTAGGAAATAAAGAAAAGAGACATACATAATGATCATGCATTGCTTTGTAAAAATCCTAATATTAAACTAATCTAAATTATCTTTTAAAAAGCATCCCCAGAAACAGAATTGTGTAAAGAGGCTATAAACCTCTGTGGCTTCCTGCAGGTTCCTCAGCTCCTCCAGACCACCTTCTTCAAAGATGGAACACCTGCCTGGCTTCAGGGTGTTCTTATATTAGGAGCCCAGAAACCTGGGAAAGGAAGCAAAAGACAAATTAGAAACAACATGTAAATGTTACAGTTGAACATATAGGGTTGTTAGCTGCTCCTTTTCAACCCAGAGATTCAGGGAGCCCTCAACACACAAATGTCCACCCCGTGACTGAGACACACTGGACAGTCACCCTGGGCACAGTCCAGACTGTGTCACGTGGGCACCCCTCCCCCATGCCCATAGTAAGGGGCACCAGAGGCCACAGCTGTGAAAGGAGGACCTGACTTACGGCGCCTTGCCTTTTTCCTTTTCAGCTCCTTCTCCTTGTGTGGCCACTCCCACCTTCCCCACTTCTTATTTCCAAAGGACTTCCTCCTCCCAGACCCCTCACCACTCCATCTATGGCTCTTACTCTGTATTTATTTGGAGTGTTTGTTTGAGGTGGGGTGCGGTGGTGACCAGGTGTCCAACTCTAACCAGACAGTAGAGTCTGGCTCTACCACTTGTTAGCATGTGTCTTCAAGCAAGTAATTCACAATTCTCAGACTCAGTTTCTCCAAAGTGTCATTAGAAACACAAAATGTAGATTTGAAGTTTTTCCAAATATTTAATATGGCTGTTTTGCTAAAATTTGAGACTGAAGCTGAGGAAGATTTTTCCTCCTCTCCTTTCTCCTCTCTACTTTCCAACTAAGTATTTAGCAGAGAACAGTATTAGAGTAATTTAGAGGATAAATGTTTTCCCTTGAACTGTTATGTAAAGTTTAACACAGCTGAAAGAAATGAAAGGAACAGACTGCAATTCCTTTTTCTCTTTGCTTACACCCACTCCCCATTTATCAAAGGGCAATTGTCATTAGCTGAATGCTTTCCAAGGATGTTTCTTCGTACTTTGTTTAGTTTTGAAAGAAGTGCCCTTAAGAAAAATTCCTTACATTTCTATAGAGCTTTACATTTTATAATATGTTTTTACATACTTTATTAAATAATGTTTTGTTTTAAGTTCTGCTGTATCCTTTACTGAGGTGTAATTTACATATAATAAGATTCACCCATTTTAATCTTACATCATATTGGCAAATGCATACAATTAAGTAAACAGTACCATACTCAAGATGCAGACATTTATGTTACTCCAGCAAGTTCCTGTGTACCTCTGTGCAGGCAATACCTGCCCCTGCCCCTCACTTCCAGCCTCACTGATCCATTACTGATCTGCTGGTCTGCTGTCTCTGCTGTCTGCCACATGGTTTCATTTTGCTTTGGTTTTGTTTTTGGTCTAGATTTTTCACCCAGTAATAGATGGTATTTTGGGGATTCGTGTTGCAAGTATTCGTAGTTTGTTCTTTTTTATTGCTGATTAGCATTTTGGAATTTTAGAATATATGAACATTGCAGTTTTTGGCTACCGAGAATAATGCTATGGGATTTATGTATGTCTTTGTGTGGATGTGTTTTCATTTCTCCTGGGTAAATACCTAAGAGTGGAACTGCTGAGCCTCGCAGCAAACATATGTTTAACTTATTACTAATTGCTCATGGGAGGATGTTTTGACATCACAAAAACTCTGTGCCAGAGGAAGGCAGCTTAGGAAGAGGAAGTAGGCAGCTTAGGGAGTAGGAAGCTTTACAGATAAGGAAACTGAGGCACAAGGTAAGTTTGGTGATTTACTCAGATTTTTCTCCTATTAGACTTGTGACATGCTAAGACTGAGCCATGTATCTCTAGTATTTACTTGTCTTTGGTTTTTTTCCTGTTTTCTTTCTTTTAAAATCTTTTGCTTTAATGCAAGAATATAAGCTAATTGTTACACAAGATTTTAAAATATAGATGTATGAAGGAAAAAGGAACCAAAAATCGCCCGTTTCCTCTGCTCAGAGGAGGTCATTGTTAACATCTTTTATATCACTTCAGGCTTGTGTCTGTGTATGTGTGTGTTTCTTCTTACAAAATGGGTTGAGACTAGGCATAATTATTTGTACCTTGATTGTCACACTCAATCATGAGTCGTTTTCCTCACTGCTGTTGTAGAGATCATTTTACATCAATAGGGACACACCTGTAACATCCTTGAAAATGGTTTGTGAATCTTTATATTGATGCTTTAGTCTGACTCTTCATATCATTGGCATATGCCACTCAGGTTATTTTACGTTTTGTGTTATTATTAGCGATAGTCTTGTATTTATTTTTAATAATTTATTTATGTCTCCACCTATTTCTAAATGATATTTTTGCATTTTGAGATGGTCATTTGATTTAAGATTTTCTGTTCTTCAAAAGCGTAACTTTGGCTTCTTTCCAAGTTACCCTGGAGATGTTGGTAAGGGGATTGGACCTGCTGTATAGCTGGAGGAAAGGAGAAATGGAGGTCATCTAAGTGAAAAAATATATCTGTTATTCAGTGATGGGTTTTGTACTTTTTGCAAATTTTCTTTATTTGAAGTTGAAAAAATAGTCTTACCACACAAATGAGGAACTTTGAGTAAAATTTGGCAGCAAAAGGTCTGAAAGAACAAACTTTCTTTAGCAATGCAACTCTAGAAGTTTCACTTCTCCCTCTTCCTCTTCTCTTACCAAAGTAGAAAACTCTTAAAATACATGGACCCTGTTGAAAAGCCCTTCAGTATTAGAGTGGGGGTAGAGCTGACAACAGGGAAGGAGCCAGTTCAGTAACCAGCCACAGTGGCAGCGATAAAAATAATCCAGTTCTCTCCCAAAGCGTCCATTCTCAAATTGTCTCTGTGCAGTCATAGGTGCTAAACTTATTCCTGCTGAGTTCCCATGAAGAATAACTCTTCTCAAAGCCCCTTTGCTAGAAAAAGCTATAGAATAGGAAAGTCAATGGAGGAGATTAATTTATACTTAAAATTATTTTTTCACTCCCACTTTTTCATTTTCTAAAGGAGTATTTTCAGAGACTTGAGGTAGAAGGAAGTTTAAATATCATTTAGTGCCATCTCCTCATTTTATAGATGAGGAAGTAGGTGGGGAGTGTATTGTTTAGGTTTCATTCTAATCTTTGTTTTCTTTTTTGCTGTAAAGTTTTAGTTGCGCAGTTCTTGTATTATGTAACTCTTCTTGGAAAGGGTTGTTGCCCTAGTAACTCCTTGATGCACAATGACTGACCTGGGTTTTTCTAACAGAAAATCATTTTCTTTCTTCAAGGGATGAGGTTGGAACCCATCAGGATTGTTTTTATTTGAGAAATGAACTATTCAACTTTTCAACTATTCAACTTAATTCACTACATTTTCTTTGACCTTTCTTGTGTCACTCTTCCTGCTATAAAGGAAGAGATAGCCGTATTCCTATAAAGGCCAACTTTTCATGTGTGTTCTTTTCCCCCCTTTTGTTTCATAAAATTTTGTAAAAACAGTAATCCATGTTAATTGAATACAAAATGGAAAGTAGCTAAGATGTCCACAGCAATTGCTATCTCATCTATACTTGTCTAGAAAATATAAGGTATAAATCACATTAGCTATAGAAAGTATAATGTAGTAATTAACTGAATCAAGAATGCACAAAACCTTTATGAAGAAAAATCTTAAACGCTCATGGAACACAAGAATGCTTGATGCACTAAGTTCATGGACTGGATGACTTAACATTTATAAACATATCATTTCTTCCTTAATCAGATCATTCAAGTTAATTCAATAAAAATCTAACAGGATCTTTTTTCCTCCAATTTCATTGAGATGTATAACACATAGTACTGTATTAGTTTTAAATGTATAACACGATTATTAAATATTTGTATATACTGTGACATAATTACCACCATAAGCTTAGTTAACATTTATCACCTTACACAGTTACAGTTTATTTCTTGTGATGAGAACTCACCATTTGCTCTCTCAGCAACTTTCAGATATAGGATACAGTATTTTTAACTTTTGTCACCATATTGTACATTACATTCTCAGAACTGATTTATTTTATACCTAGAAGTTTGGGCCTTCTGAACACCTTTACCCATTTTCCCCACCTCCCATCCTAGCAGGATCTCTTTGTGTACTCAACAATTGAATTTAGAATTTTCACAGAAGTATAAAGTATAAAATTCCTTCAAAATTTTTTTAAGAAGATCAAAGGAAGTAGGAGAGTTTAGAGTCACCTTTCTTAATATTAAGTCCTGATACAAAGCTGTTATAACAAAGAATGTACAACAAGAATAACAAGAAACCCCAGTGCATCAGAATCAATAGCATAGAATGCACACACATTCACACACATTTACCTACCTGTGTAATATTCCACGTAGCATATGATAGAGATGGCATCACCAATCAGTGAAGAAAGGATGGACTTTTAGCAGAAAGTAGTGAGAAAAGTATCTTACTGCATAGAAAAAAATAAATTTGAATCCCTACCTTATACCATATTCATGGTGAACTCCAGGGGAATTAAAGACGAATTTCAAAAGTAAAACTATACACTTAATTAAAAAAATACAGGCAATTATTATAGTAAATTGGAGTGGAAAAGGAATTTCTAAATAAGACCTTCAAGGCAGAAGCCATGAGGATAAAGCTTGATGGATTTTAATGTATCACTATTAAGAATTTCAGTTCAATGAAGTACTCAATGGACAAAGTTGGCAGAGGGTTGATGGAGCAAAAGGAATTACTTGTAATGTTCAGAGATGACATTACACACACACACACACATTGAGAGAGAGAAAGGACACAATAAGAAAAATAGGCAAAAATAGGAGAAGTCAATTCACTGAAGGGAAGCATAAACAGTTACCAGCAAGTGAAGAGATGATCAAACTCACTAGTAATCAAAGAAATCCAAAGAGAACAAAGTAGCACATTATATCTATCAGCATGGCAAAAATTACAGAAGGATCATGATCTGTAGGAAAACAGAACTCACCTGCACAGCTGGTAGGAGTAAAACTGTGCAGTTGTGCCAGAGAGAGATTTGTCAGTACGTGTTGAAATTATGTGCACTACTAGCCTATAATTTAATAATCCCTTATCTGGATACCTGCCCCCAAGAAACTCTTTCTCAGGTCCATGTCAGGACATGTATGAGGCTGTTCATTGAAATGTTTTGCATGTTATCTGGGAGTTGTAGGTAAACTAGGTGTTCATCATTAAGAGAACAGATGACTATAGCAGGGAATATGCCTACAATGATATATTATGCAGCAGTTAGAAACTATAAGATAAATGTACTTATGGTAACAGAGAGCTCAAGAACGTCAGGTTGAGTAAACAAGGAAGCAGAATGAGATTTGTAGCAAAAAATTTTGAGATTGATAACATAATATACAAGGGTGAGTCAGAAATTATCTGCACTCTGGTTATACTATAACTTCTACAGCCAGAGTGGGGATAATTTTTGACTCAGCCTCATACAAAGCAATACTATGCATCTTTCAAGGATATTTGTATATCCAATGACATTTACATGATATATTAAAGAAAAACTGGGTTAGGCGTGGAAATATAAGGGGAAATAAGAGAAGGCTTAATAGACCTGAGATGATATTGTGCCTTAAACTGTACAATGAATTCAACTCTGTACCTGTGAAAAAATACACACATTCACTCACACAGAGAAAATTTACCCATTCAAGAAATACTTATTGAGCACCTGCTGGAAGAGAAAAGGATATCGCCCAAACCTCACCACATAGAAATAACCATTTTTGGCATTTTGTACACTGGTGCACTTTCTCCACCTCCTTCTCCTATTTCTGAATCCTTGACTAACAAAAGTTATACTTTTCTGCTGAAACACATTTTTCCTCTTGAATGACATCATTCCCAATGCTACAAAACTGGCTTTTTGACCCATTCTCCCAACCACCATCATCTGCCTTCTATTTCTCATGTCAAGACATCTTCAAATAACTTACTTTCGATTTGGTTCTCAATTTAGAATGGTTGTCATTTCTTCCAAGCTTCTATTAAAGCTGTTTTCTCAGAAGGCGCCAATGGTTTCTTACTTTTAATCAGGTAGTGTCAGAAGGCGCCAATGGTTTCTTAATTTTAATCAGGTAGTGTTTTCCCTGTTTATATAAATAAGCATTTACTGCATATATTCTTTGATATATACCATGATGCCAGGATCTAGGTGTGGGGCTACAGGAGGATTTTAGTACAGTCCCTGTGTTCTGGGAGATCACACTCTGGTTGGAAAGTAGATGTGGAAATGGATAATCTTATGTGATGTTCTAATGACAGAAATCAGATGTGCCCAGGTTGCTGAGGGAGCTCACGTGGGAACTTTGGGTGCAGGAGGAATTTTTGGAGAAGATTCAGTCTGAGTTTCGAAAGGTGAACCAGTTAAATAACATTACGGAATTCTAGACAGGTAGTTCTCTAACCTAGCTGCACATTTGGCTTAAAAAATACTGACGTCCAGGCCCTACCCAAGAGCAATGAAATGACAATGTCTGGGGTAGAATGTGGGCACGTGTTTGAAGTTCCACTTGTGATTTGAAGGTGCAGCCAGATCTGAGAACCTCAGGTTTAGCCTGATGGAGGAACAAGAGCAAGGCTAAAGGGGTGTAGAGAGGTAGGCCACACAGCTAGTAAGTGTGAGAGCCTCCAATCCTGGACTGTCTCACTTCAAAGCATGTTTTTAGTCCCTCCTTGTTGCTGTGTCCGCAGGACGGTAGTGGTGTTAGGATATGTGCTGCAGTGAGACAGTTTAGTGGTTGAGGACACGGCAGTTTTGTTTGTGTTTCTGCTTGCTTCCATGGAGGGTCATCGGGGAAGGGGTTCGTGCTGGATGTGATTCTCACCTGGGACCCAGGCTTGTGGAGCTTCCACAGTTTGGAGCCAGTTGTTCTGTCAGGGGAGGGAGAATAGTGATTTTACACCGATTCTTACAGGCTTCTGCCTGCAGGTGACCCATGACACTTCTGCCCACGTGCACGGGCCAAATCAAGTCAGGTGGTCTTATGTGGCATCATGGGGTGGGACATGCTCCTTCACCATGTGCCTGAAGTGAGCCGAAATATTTGTAAAAACAACTATCACTAAGCTCTATGAATTCAAATTGAGCTCAGTTGTCACAGGCAGCCAGCTACATTCATCTGAGTTTCCACAATACAATGTAACCTGGAGGTAGTGATTTCACTATATTTGGGTCAACTAGGATATCCCCAGGGGAGCTGGATGCTGTACTTTTTCTTTCTTATGTCTAATGCTCCCACTTTTAGTTTCTTAACCCAAGATCTGGACATGCCTGAAGAATAAGAATTGGGTTTCCAAGATTTCAGCACTTCCCATATTATTCAAATGAAAACCACCTCTCATTCTCTGAGGGTAAAATCAACATAACAGTGAGTTTTTGGACTAATCAGAATGCGAATTCGCCCAGGCTCCATTTCTCCTTTCTGTTTGTGGAGGCCCCTCTTGTAAGGCTGATTTCTAAGGCCTATTGACTCAGGCCAGTTTCCTCCTATCTTTGTTTCCATTGCTTGTAAATTGAAAGAATATTTTCCTAATTCTTTTTGACTTCTAAGAACTTACCCATAAATAGTTTCATTTAATCCCCAAACCAACTTTAGGGTGAGTGGATTATTCAATCTTATTTTACAGATGAAGAAATTGAGGGATGAGACAAGGCCTCCCAGAGATTTGTGAAATATTTGTATCTCCTGACAGCCACCCTGGTCGTCTTTCTACTTTGTATTAGTTTCTCGTTTTCATGAGTCAAAATATTCATTCATTCATTCATTCACTCAACAAGAATTTGTTATCTGTTGGAAGCACTGGGCCAGCTGCAGGGGGTGCATGTACGTGGTCTCTTGTCTTGGAGGAGTGCTCTGTTAAAGAAGGTGCTGTTCACTGCTCGACTAACAGCCTTTCCTTCACCTAATAGAACTCTACTAGTTTTTTTGGAAACCAGCACATTCCATCCCTTGGTCTCAGAGATCCTAAGTTCCTACCCCAGTATCAGGAGACGTTCCTCATTGGTCTAAATCAGTCATAGACATCTCATAGGTTGAATTTTAGAATTGGCGGGTAGCCTTGTTCTGGGTAATAAATTATAAGAGGAAGCCTGCTTAAAAGATCTTCCCTTCCCCAGTGAAAGTCTCAGAACAATGATGTGAGAGGCTTTGACTCTCCTTTCCCCTTCCCAGAGATGAGCTTGATGTCCAGAAGTACATCAGCCCTACTGTGACCATGATGTGACAAGTCAATGGGGGGAACAGAAAGAAAAGAGCCTGGGTCCTTGGTATCTTTGGATCTGTGGGTTGCCTACATCCAGATGTCTTGTTATCAGAGGAAAAACAAACCCTTTATATGTTTAGGCTTCTGTGACTTGGCTTCTCTGTTGTTCACAGTTGAATGGATTCCCACGTGATTCAGCTGACTATTCTGGTGACATATATACACAAATTCTTATTTGTGTTGGAGTTCTTAGTCATTGCTGCTTCACCCCCGGCACTTCTGAGGGACCGTACCCCATTCATAGCCCTCACTGCTCAGATTGCAGATGGAAAGATTGCATTCTGCCCAGTGGGGTCTTCCTTCTCATGGGCGTGGCTGATCCTAGTGTGCCAAGCACAGACCTGCCAGTGAACTGCAACCTGAGGCCTGCCATGGAAATGAGAGCGGGAGGGACTGGAGTGCTCTTTCAGAGCTATGGAATTTATAATTGGAGAATGAGTCAGTGAGCTCAGAGAGCTCAGCTGAAGGTCACAGAGAGGACCTGGGACTGGGGTGTATGGTGTGGACCAGGAGCAAGCTGAAGTCATCAGGAAACAGGTGACGGGGAGAGGTTCAGAGACGAGCAGAAAGAGACACCTGAGAGAAGAGCAGAGCAAGTGATGCCTTGCAGGTTCCTGATGGGGTAGGGATTCCACACCATGAGTGCCCTTGTCAGGAGTCACCTCTGCCCTGCCTCTGTCCTTGTCCTCAAAGAAGCTCTAGCTAATATACCAGGCAACAAAATCTAGAGTTAAATTTTTAACATTTTCAAACTCTCTTTCCTTACGTATATGGTGTAAAAGATAATATTCCTTTACAGGTTTGTGGTTGGGATTACACGTGAACAATGCAGTACTTAGCACATAGCAGTAGTTTAGTGACTATTACTTCCTTTCCATTTTCCTAGTAACTAGGGCTGCATGGAGGTAGAATGGACTCCTTGGAAGAAAGCATGCAAGCAGATGCTTGACCACATGTATCAGGCTTTGGATGGATGGTCAATTAGTGATGGTTCCCTTGCTTTTCTTTTCCAAGATTCACGATTCTCACATCTCTGATTGAACTAACTTCTCCAAGTAAACTGCTCTATTTTCTTCGCCTTGTACCAATCCTTACAAAGGAACGGGTTAAAAATGATTGGTTATACCCACCCATTCAGATGCTGGACTGGATCCACACAGATTGAGGAAGCATTGGTTCCACAATGGAAGGGACGTTGAGCAGGCAATGACAAGATATCCCCCACCACAGGTCATTCTACCTTCTGTGCTCCTCCAACACCACCCAAATAGCAGCTACTTGAATAATAAGTATCATTTATTGAATGTTCACCATTTGCCTGGTACTCTGCTAAATGCTTTCCATGGACCATCCATCTCATTTAGTACTCACAGCAATCCAAGATGTAGGCAGATTTATCTCCATTTTATGGAGCGGTGATGGCGCACAGCAAGGATAAGTAAATTGCTCATAGCCACACAGCTGGTATGTAGTCAGGATGGAATGCAGGCAGTCTGACTTCTCATCCCACAGGAAATCATAGAAAGCAAGGAAGCTGATGCAAGGGTGTTAGTGTGAGAGGAAGCTTGCTGAGTGGGTCCTCATGGTTGACAATGAGCAGGAGAGGCTACCCTTCTCCTCCCACTAAGAGAATCTGTAAAATAGTCCCCTTTTCAGGTTAAAGTCATTTCCTGATCTCAAGCGTCACAGACTGTACAAGCTGGAGGAGATTTAGAGATCTTACCACTAGTTACTTCTTGAATTTGCTCCCAATTGTGAAATTCTTTTTTTTTATAAGTTTTACTTTCAGGTTCAATGATGATACACAAAAGAGAGAAATCAACTATACTTCAATTAAAAAAAAAAAGATGGGTTCCTCTTTGTCCTTCATGACAATTCTCATACTCCTTCAGGTCCTTGGCGATCTGAGCCCAGCCTGTATTCCAGCCTCCTCACTTGCATTTCCACTTCTTCCCTCCCGATTTCAAGTCTAGTAATAGTAAAATAAACACACACATACACACACACACATCAGTCATAATCCTTGGCTCACTACATGCTCTCATGTTAGTCTACACATAACCCTGCTTTATTTTTTAACTTTTTTTTGAGAGAACATTTAAGTTCTACTTTTATTTTTAAATATTATAATATACACATTTAAATAGTTTTAATAATGTAATAAACACCTGAAAAGCTGAAATTCTTCTGTTCGTCTGAAGTGCCGTGTGGCTATCACCACTGACCTTTTATATGCGCCTCCCTCTGCCTGAAATGCTTCCTACCCCACCCCAGTCCTCTCCAATGTCTTTTAGGTCTAGACTTAGAACATGCCCTTGACTCTCTTCCACCTTTAAGACTGGGCCAGGAATCTTTTCCTAACACTCCCGTACTGTTTTGTCCTTTCCCTGTCACATCTTGTCTCAGAGGGCTCTATTGTCTATTAAGTTGCTTGTCTCCCACTAGGAAGCAATAGCCTGTGAGCTTATTGAGGAGAAGAGATGGGTCTAACACTGCAGCCTGGCACATAGTGAGAACTCAGTACATAGTTCACAGGTTGACAATTTTTCCTGTTAAGACCAGATAGTAATTATTTTTGGGTGTATGTACCATACAGTATCGGTTGCATTTACTCACCTCTGCCATTGCAGTGTGAAAGCAGCCACAGATAAGTAAACAAACAGGCATGGCTGTATTGCAATAAAACCTTATTTACAAAGATGGATGATGGGCTGGATGTGGTCCATGGGCCATAGTTTGCTGACCCTGCTATAACTGATGAAGAAATGAACAAATGGAAATGGGTGAATGGGATTACATTTAACCAGAGAGGAATTACTGGCTACCGCAAAGAGCCCTTTATCAGAAAACTTGGATTGTATTTTCTTTCTGTTACTTAAAAGACTTTTATCCTCTGTTGCCTCCAGGGCCTTATCTTTAGAACAGGACCTGATAATAGCACCTCTGCTTAAAGATGAAACTATCAGGTCCTTAAGGGTAAAATCTGTGTCTTATTTGTCTTTCCTCACAGAGCCCAGAGCCTAGCAGAAGTCCCACATGCCTGGAGTGTAATAGGTGACAAACACTAGTTGGGGTGAAGCAGATGTTTGGTGAAGCAGGTGTTTGGTGAAGCCGGTGGTTGGACAGGATAATAGTGTAAGTTTAATCATCTAGCCAAATTACCACTGTGTAGAGGTCCTTCTAGGCTTAGACGTGGGGTCTTTTGAGTCCAAATGACAGAAGACTCAATACAAATTGGCTGAAGCCCCAAAGGGAATTTACATGCACATTGGTGTGCCTTGTTCCAGGGCTCAAACCATGTCAGAGATCCAGGGTTTCTCTATGTCTCCACCTGCCTTCTGCCTGCTCAGTTCTCTTATCAGACAGGCTTCACCCATTGGGGGCACCATGACTACCACTGGTTTCAGCTCGTGTCCTCACAGTTCAAAGACCAGTGGAAAACAGAGAGAGTCCCTATTTTCAAAAGCTCCAGTAAATGTGACAAGTCTGTGTATCCTTGGCTTTGTTTGGGTCACCTGTCCATCCCTGAGCCAATCGCCATCAATGAAATCAACGCCAACTGATCTTTGTTGACTCCAGAGACAAATTCCATACACAGAAAAAAGTGGCGGCAAACACATGAAGCATCTAGGTCTGTGATGGCCTCTCTCCCAAGAATAGTGTGCTTTAGTACAATGATGCAAATTAACCATCCAGTGTTAGGATGTTTGTGAATTCCCTGAAGCCTGTCCACTGATTCCATCTTAGGAAGAGAAGACAACCAAGCTTAGTCCCTTTTTCCAGTGTGTGACCCCTTCCAGATACCAAATTACTAGTAGCATTTTCACTTCTAAAATAAAGGTATATGTACTTCTTTACAAATAAACTCTATGTATTTTAAAATGACCTTAGATTTACAGAAAAATTGTGAAGATAGTACAGAGAGTTCCCATACACCCAGTACCTAGTTCCCCCATTGCTAACATCTTCCATTAGTGCGATATATTTGCTACAGTTAGTGAACAGGCAATGATATTTATTATTAACCAAAGTCCAAAGCTTTCCTTAGTTTTTACCTAATGGCCCTTTTCTCTTCTAGGATCCCATTCAGGATACCACATTACATTCAGTTACCAAGTCGCCATCGGCTCCTCTCAGCTGTGCGTATTTTGCTTTAGACCTTTGTTATTTTTGATGACCTTGACAGTTTTGAGAAACACTTCTCAGATACTTTGTAGAACGCCCCTCAGTTTGCCTGTGTCTGATGTTTCTCTCACAACTAGACTTGGGTTGTGTGTTCTTGGGAGGAGACGGCAGAGGTCAGTGCCATGTACCTCCCGTCTCTCGTCCTGTCAACATGATTCATCTCTGCTGTTGCTGGTCCTGCTCGCCTGCCCAAGGCAGTGTTTGCCAGGTTTCTCCCCTGTAAAGTTGGTCTTGTTTTCTCCCTCTCCACACTGTGTTTTTGGAAGAAAATCACTGTGTCCAGCCCACACTTGAGGAGGGGTTTTCCTTCACCTTCTCAAGGAGGCAGTATCTACATAAAGTATTTGGAATTCTTCTGTGAGGAAGATTCATCTCTTCTCCCCCACATGGGCATTGGTTCGATTATGTATTATGTCAGTATGACCCACAGATATTTATTGTCTACGTTGGGTTATAATCCAGGACTACTTCACTCATTTTGTTGTTCAGATTGTTCTAGCTCCGGGCATTGGGAGCTCCTTCAGTTGTCTCCTCTGTCCCTTTAACAGTCCTACTGTTAAATTGTGGATTTTTTTTTTTTTTTTTGAGTACTTCCCTACTTCCTAGCCCTGCAAGACGCTCCAGACCTATCTTAAATATTTCCTGCCTCAGTCCCCGAATCAGCCATTTTCCCGAGGGGCTCTGGTTCCTTCTGTTGGAGAGGAGTGTTGGAAACTAAGATCTGGGTGCTACGTGTGCTCAGTATGTACATTGATTTTTAAAATAAATGTATTCTAACAAATAATTTATATTTTGGATAATCTAGTTATTTTAAAAGGCTTATTATTAAAAATATAGTGAATTCTTTTCTTAATCCTTTCTATATAATTTTAACTTCTTGAGATTTTCTTTCGTTTTTTGCCTCCATATTACTAAATAATGTGCTTATGCTGGCTTTGTTTGATCAATGTAGAAATTAGCTATTGACCTCCTGTAAGGGCAGATAGGCTTTGACTCTATTGATTCACCATCCTATTTTCTGTCTGCCCATCTTCCCAATGTAGTCATATTACAATTTTGTGTTAAACCAGTAGCCAGAGTTTCTGTTATTATGACCATCATTTTCCCCTGTGAATTTTGAAAGCATTCCTGCATTATTTTCTAGCTTGGCTATGTAGAAAACCAACACCATTCTTATTCTAAATCCTTTCAGTGCTATATGTTTTTGTTTGTTTTCCCTCTGGAGCCTTTTAATATCTTCTCCTTCCTTATGTCTGATATTCTTATATTTTGTGATAATGTGCTATTTTTCTGGGTATCTCTTTGTTCATGAAGTTTAGCCTTTGGCTGACCCTCCCAATCTGGAGACTCATGTCTTTCGGTTATGAGAAGTAAGAAAAACATTCCTTTAAGAATTTCCTTATCTCTATTTTCTATTTTAATATTCTAAAACACCCCATTTGACTTTATAGATGGGCTGTATTTTCTAGAAAATTTCCTTAACTTTATTTTTCAAACCTTCCATAAAATTTTGGGTTAAGTATAATCTTTTTAATTTTTAAAAGCTCTGTCTTTTTCTCTGATTTCTCTTTTCTATAGGTTCTCTGTTTCTTCTCTTTTTCTCATGGAAGATACTATTTTTTTTGTTTGTTTGCTTGTTTTCTTCTGCTGTCTCTGTTGTCTTTGTATCTTTTTCACACTGAAGACTTTCCCTAAACGTCTAGAGTCCTTGGTTGTCTATTCATATCTTACAGTAACCCCTAAAAACTAATAAGGAGTACTGCATGCATGACTAAGACTCATACACTGGTGATTTACTGAAGGGGGACTGGGTGATATTGCTGGGGGGGGGGGGCACCCAGATATCAGTATCTTTGAGTGCTGTATTTGGGCCTTTCAATTTTTTCAGAGATTACATCCCCTTGTTCCTGGGAACAGGGTGGGAGAAGAAATCCACGGTTTAGTCAGCATTCAGTGGAAAGACTTCCTTTGAATCCCTCTCTTTTCATCCCTTTTCCCTGTTTTCTGGCTTCTCTGTGTCTAGATTCTCACCCAATATTTGTATTTTCACTATTCTTCAGTGTGAGAAATTTGAAGGTTTAAGACTCATTTGGCTGGTTACAGTCAAATGAGATTTAAAAAAAAAATCTAGAACATTGTGCATCCTTAAATTCCTTCTCTGGGGCTAGGTAGGAGCTGGCCACTGGTATGCATGGTCTCATGGGGCATTGCCCTAAGGGCCACAGATCAAAGGAGGGTGTAGTGATTAAGATCAGGGGCTTTGGGATCAGAAAGTCTTGGTTGAGTTCTGTTGCTACAACATTTTTGCTGTGAATGATATTTACTTTGCTCCCATAAGCTTCCTCATCTGTTAAAGGGAAAAAATGATATTTCTATTTCTTAGGGTTGTGAGAAGTAAATAATACAGCTATATCATGTAGCAGAGTGCCTGGCATATAATTAAGCATTCAGTAACTAATGATGAAGAGATAAATCTGTTTTAGGAAACACCTCTGGTTGGTGAGCACTGACTTGATTCCTCCTCTGACTGATTCTGTGGTTCTGGATATATTGTTGAATCCATAGAGTCCAGAGGGCCATAAATATCCTCTAGTCCAAGCCCTGAAATCAGGTTCATGAACTGTCTTGTGTGCTCTTCCCCGTCAGGTGGTGTCACTAACAAGTGGTGGAACTGGGCCCAGACCTTGGGCTTCTTTGTTACCTGAGCCTGTCTGGTAACTACCACCACATGCTTCCTCTAGTGAACCTCTTCTTTCCCTGCCCAATTAACTCTGATGGTGTTTTTGTCTTATGTGATGGTTGATGGCAGCCCTGCTTTTATTTCTCTAGTATCCGCACAAGGGGGCCAAGGGATCTGAGTGAGGGTGAACCCACATCGGGAGCAGAGCCAGATTCCCATCTAACTTCCCTTTGGCTCTCATGAGGACTCTGTGTGTAAACCAAGCCAGAGGGAAGAGTTAACTGCATTTAATTGTAAGCTGCATAGTAGCCGGAAGGACCATGGCTGATGCACAGTTTACGAGTGCACATACACACAAGCAGAGATGCTCGTGTACGTGTAGGAAACCCTCCCATATGAGTGGACAAAGGGTACATGGACGCCCACACCGTCACTCCACATGTCTGCACACACACTAATGGCCAGGAGAAACGTGCTCAGCACATTTTATCATACATCCCAGATTGAGGAGGCCATTCAGGAGGGGGAAAGGGAAGATTATAAGGCAAAAAGAGAAATGAAACCTACAGGTCCCGCCCTGTCAGCATTAATTGGAGTATAAGAAATGGAATTTGGACAGACAGATAGACAGACTCCTGGGGCCTGCCAACAGCCACAATGTCCAAAGGGCCTCTGATTCTCTGGCTGGTGATTGAGCTCGGGCAGCTTTCTCTGAGTAAGTGCTCTCAGTCCTTCCATCCTGGAGTCCCTGGAGCCTTGGCTCCCTGTGATGGATTTCCATGGCTGATCTGTAAAGCGGAAGCCCATTTCACTGCTGCATCCACTCAGTTTCTCTTCTTTGGAGGGTCTTTCCCTTTTTTTGTGACACAGAGTTTATCCTGAGACTGGTTTGGGAGTTTTAGGGTGGGGGTTTTTATGTTCATACCAGAAATGGTAATTTAAGAGGAGTCACAGATATAAGGGGTCCGATAACATGGGGAAAAGAAATGTCCTCTCTACTACTAGCACAGTTAGAACCAGGGGAATTTGTTCTGCTAAGAGCCCTTATTATAATCCTTATTTTTCTGTTTATTTTTAGGAGATTTTGTTTGCTTTTTGGTTTGTTTTATTTTTCTAGGTGTCAGACATCAAGGTGAGGTTTACCTTTTCTGCACATTGTTTCCAGGTTTTGAATGATACAGATGTACACACTCAGTGTGGACAAGAATAGACCTCCACATCCTGCTGCTATAGAGTGGGATGCTCTGGGCTGAGCTGAAGTCACATCTTGGTCATTAACTTTTGACACTGTCGACTATGGACTTTCCTTGGAAAAAATGAGGGACCTGGATAAGACTCGTTTTAATAATCCATGATTCTAGGACTAGACAACATCTAATGTCCCCTGCAGTTTTTTTTTATATTAACTTTTTAAAAATTTTAATTTTATTGGAGTATATTTGATTTACAATGTTAGTTTCAAGTGTACAGCAAAGTGATTCAGTTATACATATACACTCATTCTTTTTTAGATTCTTTTCTCATGTAGGTTATCACAGAATACTGAGTAGAGTTCCCTGTGCTATACAGTAGGTGCTTGTTTCCCCTGCAGTTTTAACAGTTCATAGTTTCTGCATATGAATCTTTCAAATGTGCTTCATGAGAAAACACCTATATTGCCAGAAAAACAAGCATTTGTCACACTGTTCTTTGTGCCTTTCTTTCCTCACTAACTCCATGCATCCTCAGGTCTCCACTTAAGTCAGGCTTTTCCTGACCCATAGCCTCCAAACTGGTTTAAGTGTTTCTGCTATGAGTTCCTGTCCTCCCTGGAGTCCCCCCATTAGAGAACTCGTCACCCTGTAGTAATTGCTCATTTAACTGCCTCTCTCCCCAGATACCTGTGGGAGTTAATGCAATGAAATAAGTTCCTGTCACTTTCTTTATCATTGTTTTTGCCTTGTCTTTATCTTGTTCTGGGGACTGGAGGTGTGGAGCGTTTGATGATGCTGAAAGTTGCTATGGCCACCTTTCCAGCTCCCAGCTGGACACTGATTGAGTGGGCTTCTCCATCCCTAATTGAAGAAGGCAGCACCTGGTGGGTGATCTGTTTGTTTCTCATTTGTGCCTTTTCTAAAATGACCATTTCAGAAGACAGTGACTGCTCAGACTCATCAAGGATCAGAGCTGAATGTGCTCTTAAAAGATGCCAGATGAAACCCTTCACTCTGTAGATGATAAAATGAGCCCCAGGTTGGGGAAAGGCCTTGCTTAAGGTCACCAGCTAGAGAAGGAACCAAGCTGGCACCAGCACCTGGGTTGCACCCACCATCCTGGGTAATTCCCCAAGAGAGAACTGATTCAATACCAGTGATTCCTTTGCTGCAGATAAATTTGCAGCTGGAAGGCACAGTTTCTTATCCTGTTTCTAAATTCGGAAATGCTCGGTTATTTGTGCTGATAGTTTGTTAATTTCTTGTGGCATTTAATACTCCCTCTCATGTGACCTTGAGAAGTTTTTCTAAGGCGAGCAGGGTCTCTCCCCTTTGCCTTATGAGGATAATGAGGTCAGAATTAGTGGGACTTTCCTCCAAGAACACAAAAGCAGTAACTGGCAGAATGAGGTTTTCAATGTAACCTAATGGGTGTTCTTCTGCCACACCTGCTTTCTTTTGTTTAACACTAATTTTTAATCAGCTGAGTAATACAGAAACACCCTTGGTGAAACAATTAAAATGTTACAGAGCTAGAATCCCTTTGACTTCTACCCTCAACCCCAGTCCTTTTCCTCTGATCGCAGAGGTGCTGACACAGTGAGTTGGCTGTATGTCCTATCAGTCACTTTTCTCTGCATTTATTTTCATATCTCTGTGCCCACAAAAACCTGCAAACTGTTGGTTTTTAAAATGGTTTTGTATTTTAGGTGTTGTTTTGAAATTTCCCCTTTTCATATATTAATAAGGCTTGGAGTTTTCACGCCAATGGATATAACTGTAATTCTATTAACCTTGTACACGTGGTCCCATGGAAGGGCTGTGCCATAGGGTAGCCACTCCCCACATACACACTGTTCACTCCATTCACACACATATGACACTGCAGGAAACATTTGCAAATAGGCTTCCTTGTGCACGTGTGCTTTTCTAGAGCAGATAACAAACCATGAAATTGCTCAGGCTTAGCTAGTTCACGTGCATATTGAGTATTAACTGAAACTGCCAATTTTCCCCAGAGTGTGCCTATACCAACTCATACCCCTTTCACTCCAGTTTACCCCAGGAGGCTAAGTCATTTCCTAGGTGCCTGTCTGGCCAACACTTCATATTATCAACATTCTAAATTTTTGCCAGTCTAATAGGTGAAATTTACTGGTCACTCATATTTCCTTCTCTATGAATTGCCTGTTTTGCCCTTTGCCAGTTTTTCTATCAAGGCTTTCCTTATCGAGTAGTAGGATGCCTCCTTCTATACTATGACACTTGGGAGAATAAACTGTTGGATCTCCAGTAGAAATAATTCTGTCAAACATTTTCTTGTTAATTTACCAAATATTGATAGGAACAAGCTCAGCCTTTAGAAGTCATTGGCTTCCGCTGCATGTGTGCGGCATTGCTGTCACAGCTGCGAGTGATGGCAATTATTATTTTCCCGGGCTTCATGGGGGCAGAATGCGCGTCCACAGCATTTGCGATGTGTGAGACAGCTCCCATGTGGCTAAGTAAAGGATGGTCTGAATTTGAATGACCCTTCGTCATGAGAGCAAACTCTGCAGAACCCAGCCAGCACATGGTTTGGCTTAGAACCTGGGCCACTATGAGGGCTCGTGCTCCCCTTCTTCCAGAGAAGGACAGCTGGAAGCTGCTGACACCTGGGTCAGGGAGGAGCCCGGTGCTGCTGGCCAGGCCTTACACAAGGCAGGCAGTGGGGCTGACAGAGCTAGTGAACGGAGAGTGGTAAGGAGGGTGACTTGAAGAGAACGATGAGCAGAGGTCTAGGTGCCCAGGAAGGAGCAGCACGTGGTCCTGATGCTCTGGGGCTACAGCCTGCCTGGTCTCCCGTGATAGTGTGGTTTCATTGAGAACAATCACTGATGCTCAATTACGTCAGAGGGCTTAACATTTGCAGCAGTGAAGAAGGTTCACAGATTCTCAGAGATGGAGGTTATCTTAGAAGAGGCGGTCTGGTGGTTCTCAAACAGAGTGAGTGATCAGTTATGACATGAGAATAAGCTGGAGACCTTGGTTATGCACATTTCCATGGGCCTTGGCCTCAGAGATTCTGACTCAGGGTTGAGCAAGAAGGTAGATATTTGAGCAAGCTCCTCAGGCCACGCTGATGAGCAGCTGAAGCTGGGAAACACAGATACTTCATTTAAAAATGGTGCTATGTTCCATTTCATATAGCTAACATGGTCAACCTATCTCCAGCACACTTATGTCACAGTTGGCATTCTAAAGAATTCCTGGGATTCCTTTCCAGTTCTAACATTAAAAAAAAAATGCACAAACTCCACCTAAATTCATTCTCTAACAGCAAACCAATGGTCCATAGTAATTAATTTCTATCTCCAGTACTAAAAGCAGACAAGGACAATGGGATAAAGTTCAGTGGCCTATCTCCCTGCCATACACACTCTGGGATGCAAGGCGCAGGGAGGCCCATTTGAGGCATTTGAGTCAGTAGGACCTGACGACTGCCTATTGAGATACACCAGGTAGAGGGCTATTTTGGACCCGTTTATATGAGTTAGTGGAATTGGATTAAAGGGTCAGAATTTTCCATTGGAGAATTTATTGTTTTATTGAATGGTACTCAAGGTCAGGGGCTTTTTAATCAACAAATCTGCTGTGGAGATGCATTCAGAGGCTCAGGTGGTCAGCTGTTTCCACTTGAGGGATGAAAGGGTGTGGAGACAGGAGCTCAGCAGCAGCAAAGGGCCGGCCAGAATTTGGGCTAAAGAAACATATACACTACGACCCTCTTCATCTTCCTGGAAGCATCTATCTGCACAATCCTTGTGGAGCATCTTTGAGAGATTTCATACCTCATGAGCTAATTTTCTCACCTTTCCTCACAGCTCCAGCTGCATCCGAGATTGTTGTGAGAGCATTTTTGGGTGAGACGGTGACTTTGCCCTGTACACACTCATCCTGGTATAACAGAAACAGCATGTGCTGGGGCAGAGGCCAGTGTCCAAACTCCAAATGCAATGACGAGCTTCTCTACACTGATGGGATGAAGACGGTCTCAAGGAAGTCTCCAAAATACCAACTTCGGGGGAGTATCCAGAGAGGGGAGGTCTCCTTGACCATCTTCAACACCAACGAAGGTGACGGTGGTGTGTACTGCTGCCGCATAGAGGTGCCTGGCTGGTTCAACGATGTGAAGAAGAACATCCGCCTGGAGCTGAGGAGAGGTGAGCCCGCAGGGGCTGTGTCTGTGGATGGAGAGGTTGAGCGTTCATGGCTCGTGGAGTCCGTGGGTGGTGGTGGAGAGGCTGAAGCTGCCTAAGCAATGAGTGGGCAGATTAAATCTGAGACGTGTTTATGACCAGAGGAGCCACAGTCTGGAGCAAATGCCCATGGGAGCCAGAAAACCACCCAAATGAGTGAGGGGGTGGAGGGTGGGGGAAGGGCAAGGGAACCAGTGAAATTCGGGGTCAGTCTGGACAGGGCAGCTGCTTCTTGTGTAGGGAATTGCAGAAATGTGGCCCAGTGCTTTCAGATCTCCCAGTTTTTATGTGAACTGTACTGATTTTTTGCATGTTGGCAAAGATTTCAAAATTTAAAAAAATATCCAGTGGACGAAATAAAAGGTGCTGTTCATGGATCAGCTCCAGCCCACAAGCCAATCGTGGCCAACTTCCGGCCGAGGCGAAAGGGGAGGGGATTTGGAGGCAGTCGTAGCAGTTTTGGGGTGATCTTTCCTTCTTTCACACTCGGTTGCTTTGATGAGATTTGAAACTTGGTGGAACTCCTAAGTAGTTGAGCTGCATGGGGTGCAGCCTGTGGTTGAATTGTGTGAACAATAGTCCCCGTTCCTGCTGGTCTGGAACGGAGCCTCTCAAAGTCAGCTGTGTGTTCAGCCTGCACCGAGGACGAAGGGCCCTTGGGCTCTGTTCCTCACTGGACTGGCATCTCAGAAGGCAGTGTCTGGCTAGCCATATGTGTAATGAGCTTCTCAGGTGACTCTCGTGTGCTCTAAAATTTGAGGACAACTGATGCAGATGTTTCTAATTAGAGAATTTTCAGAAGCATATATGAAAGTATATTTTTAATATAAGTATATATATTTAGTATATTTTTCTCTTGAAGCAACTTTGTGAGATAGAAGGTATTATTCAGATTTGTTGTAGTTAAATGATGCCAGTGCAAGTCTTCACTTTTCAATCCTGATATGACCAGATATTATTTTATGAAATGCTGGTTGACATCAATACTCTATGAGCTCATTTCTAAGTTCACTTGAAATAATGATGTCTTTATGGTTCTTTAGAGTTAATGGAAGTGTGACATATATACGAGATGGTGGTATCTGGAGAGTAACTGTTGCTAATGATACCAAATTCAGATGTTTCGGGGGTGAGTGCTGTTGACATGAACCAATCTTTAATATGTGGAAGAGGCTGCATGTTCACCCTATTTTACAGTCTTTGGACTTGCTTTTTTTAGATTTTAATTTTTATCGTGGAAAGAACACCTAGCACGATTTCTACCCTCTTCACGTATTTTCAAGTATACAATACACTATTGTTAACTGTGGGTACAATGTGTGCAGTAAATTTCTAGAGCTTATTCATCTTGCTTGACTGAAATGTTATGTTTGGGCTCACTTTTGATGCAATCCTTCATTTACTCATTCATGCCATGTTTTGGGAACACCTACTATGTACCGCACACTGTGGTTGGTATTTTATTTGTAGCAGAAAACAATTACCAGGTTTTCCCTAGTGGAGCTTATAGTGTACTAGAAGAAGCAGACATTACATAATAACCAAGAAATAAATATGTAGTTAGGAAATACAGGAAATGCTATGATGGTCAAGTATGAGTGTGCAAAAAACACTGTTGTTGTAGAATGCAGATGACCTCCTTGCAGAAGTGTCCTTTTAGCTGAGACATGAGGGTTAAAGAGGAGTCAGTCTAAAGAAGAGAGAGACTAGGAAGCAGTAGGTACAAAGCTCCTCCCAAAATGGAAGGTCACTGATATGGTGGAAGAACTGAAGAAAGGCCAGTGGGCTGGGGAAAAGTGAGAAGAACAGAGTGGAGGCCCAAGATGGGAAAGAAAGAGCAGATCAGGTCGGGCCCTGTGGGTGAGGTTGGGTGTTGGGTCTCCTCTTAGGGGCAAGAAGAAACTAGTAAAAAAGTTTTAAGTAGGGGACTGACATAATTAGATTTGTCATTTTCAAAGATTGTTCTGGCCAGTGTGCGAAGAACAGGTTCGAAAAGCCAAGACTAGAGCTAAGAAACCCAGTTTTCATGGGCATTTTAATGGTCCAGACTCATGGACCAGGTGAGGCAGCAGAAACGCAGAGAGATGGATGGATGCCAGCTATATCTGTAGTGTTTCTCTCTGCCTGCATCTCCACTTGGCCCCAGATGTATCTTCTATTGGTTGCAGCCCCTACAACCATGCGCTCCACAACCACCCGTCGCCCAACCACCACCATCACCACTGCTGGGACGACAAGCACAGCTGTGCTTCCAGCTACAGTCGTGACTACACCCAACCTTGCAACCACATCACCACTTCAGATGGGCACCACTGCTGAGCTCACAACCACGGCAGCCACATTCGCTCTGACAACATGGAGCTCCCTTCCTGAGGAAGACACGATACTTCTGACCCTTGAGCCTTCCACGGAAGAGCCCATCCTCACTGCAGGTTCCTGGTTTAACTGGCCATTCTCTCCCTTCTGTTGGTCAGATATAACTTGGATTCCTTGGAAGAGGATTCCCCTACTGCATGGGGCAGCCACACCTTGCTCTTAGGTCTACGTGTGTGTGTGTCTATGTATGAGTTTGCCAGGGCTGTCATGACAAATACCACAGACCGGGTGACTTAAACAACAAAAGTTTACTTTCTCAGAATTCTGGAGGCTAGACGTCTGAGATCCAGGTGTCAACAGGGTTGGTTTCTTCCAAGGCCTTTCTCCTTGACGTCTAGATGGCTGTCTTCTCCCTGTGTCCTCACATGGTCTTCCTCCTTTGTGTGTCTGTGTTCTAATCTCCACTTTTTGTAAGAACACCAGTCATATTCGATGAGGGTCCATCCACAAAACATCATTTTTACCTTAATTGCCTCTGTAAAGATGCTGTCTCCTAATGCAGTCACATTCTGAACTATGGGGGTGAGGGCTGCAACATACATTTTTGTGGCTGGGGGTGGGGCGGGGGTGGGAGGGGGCCACACAATTCATCCCATAACTCTGTGTGTGTGTGTGTGTGTGTGTGTGTGTGTGTGTGTGTAGTTTCATTAAATTGTTCCTTTTCGGTTTTTTTATGATTTCCTTTTTTGTTGATATTTTTTTCCTGTGTGCTTTAGAGGAGTCAGGATTTTTGGTTCTCCAGTTGACCTCCCAGGAGTCTTGGAGACACTTAGGAAAGAACCAGGAAATGTCACCCTGGGTCAGACACTAGTTGCATCCTGCCAGGGCTTAAGTCTCGACTTAGGCATTAGAGATTGGTTGAGGAAAACCTCAGATGCCTTGAAATATCCCTTGATGGTGAACTAGTTCTACCTTTCCCTCTTTCTCTCTCTCTTTCTTTCTTTCTCTCTCTGTCTGTCTTCCTCCCTCCCTTCCTCCTGAGTCCTTCTGGATCCAAATCTTGGAACTCTCACTGAGTTACTAGCGCCATTAATTATGGGGCCTTATCAAAGCTCCCCCCATGTTACAACTTCTGATTCTGAGGTAAGAATATTAGAAAAGAATTGTGAAATTGAAGACTTAGGCATTTCAGCCTGAATAAGGCCTAGATTAATTTAAACAACTTTATAATATTGAATTGGCTAATTCCATTATATTCTAAGGTCCATGAACCCTAAGCCAATTTTCATACAAATGTTTTTCCTTTGGTCTTTAAAATAATCATCTTAGAAAATAATATTTGCAGTTTTTCCCCTAGATTCTAAAAAATACTTACAATCCTTGAAGAAAACCTGAAATATACATAGAAAATTACAAAGACAACCATAAAAATAGACCTAAATCCTACCACTCAGCACAAACACCTATGTTTAACTGCTTTTTATCAAACATTTTTCTCTTCCAGAATCAGAAACTGTCCTTCTCCCTAGGACCTCTCAGAGTGGCACCGAGGCAACTTCTGGAGACACTGCCTTGTTCACATCCAAAGGTATGTGGACAGTTCTTTTCCTTTCTTCACCCCTTAGATTGAGGGGCAGAAATGAGTAGTGTGTCACTGAGTCAGATGACTAGAGATGACTGTGAGGTCCTGTGTGCTGTGAAGCCCACCTGGGACAAATGGGTGCCAAGACTGCATTTGTGGCTCATTCCTCCCTATGGATTTGAGAGAAGGAGCGACCCATTGACCTTGACCTTGATTCATTTGTGCAGCTCTCCAGGGTAGCACATGTCTAGAATATCTGCCTCTGCACTCTAGGCTGGGTGGTGCTCAGCTGTCTCATTCCAATTCCAAGCATATCTCCTTCCATATTGAAACCCTGGGAGGTGTACTCACTTGACTCCTTGGCTCTTTATAGTGGAAGGACTATTCTTTCATTCATTTGTCCTTTCAACCATCCAGCCAGATTGTTTAGATATTTACTAGGGCCCAGGGGCAGAGAACACACTGAAAATAATTCACAGCCTTGGAGGTACTAGAGGGGACTGCCTGGGCTTGGTTATCAGTTGTACTACTTTTCCCTGGGGGGATTCTCTGGCCTCCATTATGTGACTTCATGCATATAAAAATTTAGATGAGTGCTTGTCACCTTAGTAAGCATGCCAAAGGTAGCTGTTACCTCAGTGGAGCTTATAATCAAGCAGAGGAAAACAGACATCTATGAGGTAAATAAATCAATGCGTGTGATGTAGAATATAGGGGGGCAGTAAAATAGAGTGGTTCATGTGTGTGTTCTGGCGTCACACTGCCTGGGTATAAATCGTGCCTCTTCTCTGCTGTGTGACTTTGGGAAAGTTACTTAATCTCTCTGGTCCTTCCTCACTGTTCAAATGGCAATAATAAAACACCTACCCTGTGTGTCTTTCTGAGGGTTAAATGCGAGAATGCCTGTAGATCACTCATAACAGCATCTGGCATGTGCTAAATGCTCAGTAAACATTAGCTCTTTTTTTTTTTTGACAGAAGTCAGTTTAGGGGGACAGTGGGCCCCCCCAAATAGCAAGACAGGCATATAACTAAGTTTGTTTTCTCCTTTTCTTTGTATTTTTTCCAGCGTCTAAAGGTTGGGTTCTCCAGTCAACGTCCCAGGCATCGGTATGGGAAGCGAGTGACTTGGTGACCTCTCAGCCAAGAGGTAGGGGGGCTGTGTCCGGTGAGTGGTTTGCCTTTGGCCATGGGAACAATCTGTCATCTTCCTGCTTGTCTTGGGATTCTGCTTTTTTGGTTGCACGGTGGTCACATCCTACATCCTCCCACAAGCTGGGATGAAAGTGAAACTTGCTAAAGCATCAGTGTTGGCTCCTTCCCTTCTCTGCTTCATTTCTGAAACCCCTCTGTTGGGATCTGAAGCTAGGAATGCTAGTAGGAAAATCACCCATTCATCTTTCAAAATGATAACAATTTATTTTAAATTATGCAAGTCATACTGTAGTGTATTTTTGTTAGGGATACATTTTTAAAAAGTAGAAATAAAGTTCTCTTTGACTCACTGTCTTTAATCTCATCCCTCCCCTGAGTTAATCACTGACATTAGTTGAAGATGATCATTCTTCAGATCTTTTTCATTCCCTTATGTGTGGGTACAGATATAGAAATATACAGTTTTATTTTTTGTGTGGATTTTTTAAAAATGCTATCATACTGTGTGCAGCCTCCTGCATTTTCATTCACTTAACATTATACATTGGACCACTTTCTCTTTTGGTCCATGTAGATCTCCATCACTATATTAAATTGCTGTATAGTATTTTATACTATGGGTACTTATAGTATCCATTGCCCATTGAGGGGCACTAAGGTTGTTCCAAAGCTTCACCTCATAAATATTCTGCATTGAGGATCCTTTTAGATGTCTCCTTAGTGTTCATGCAAGTGTTTCTTTAGCTTGGCAGTGACCAAGAAGGAGAAATGCTAGGTTGAGAGAAATGTGTGCTTTTCAATTTAATAGCTGGTACAAAATTGTCCTCTGGAAAGGCTGTGCCAGTTTATCTTCCCACCCACAGGGTATCTGCTTTCCCATATCCCCCCTACACTTGATATAACCATTAGTTTAATTGTTTTCAATCTTCCAAGAAGAAAATATCATCTCGTTCTTCTGTTGTTCTGATTAACAGAGAGTTGGAGTGTCTTTCTCTATGTTTGTTAGCCAGAAAACAGGCACCTTTTAACTCTGTGAAGGAGCCAGTGTAACATCACTGACAAAGGCTCGGAAGATGGAATTGGAGGGGCCAGACAGGAGTGAGCAGAAGGCAGATAGACAGTTTCTGAAGGAAGATTATAAATCAAGATGAAATGCAAGGGTGGCCTCATGTTGAAGCCTTGGCATGCATTAACTCGCATGGTGGGAGGATGGGAAACCTGGTTGTTGATGACGAGGTGCCAAGGATCCACACCTTCTTTGTCCCTGGGATGGGTACGGGTGGGGGCCTATGTTCTGGCAGAAGAGAAGGCAGCAACTAGAAAAGTGATCAAGGATGGGCAGTGAGTTTTCAAAATGTTGTCATTTATTCCATTTCAATCTTGGACTCTTTTACTCTGAATTGCAAGGGAACAAGAGGTCATCTGAGGTTTGAGCGTCTTCTAGAAAATCCCTGATAGTTTCACTTCACTCCTCCTTGATAAATCCTGGGAGAGAGAACACTGGTGGTCATACCCACAGGCGGCGCTGCTGCAGAGGAGTTGGTCATAGGAAGGGCTGTCAGTCCCTGTGTAACATCTACCCATTGTGGAAGAAGCCAGGGTTTATTGAGCACATACATGTGCTGGCATGGGGTCAGCTGTTCTCATGGGCCACGTCATTCAGTCCTTCTTGGCAGATGCTCCAGTCTCTATTTGACGTAACTTTCTCAAGGACACACAGCTCTCGAGTGCCAAATCCAGGAAGTCAAGCTCTGAGTCCATGCTTTTATGTATTCTTTTATTTTACTTTACCTTCTAATCTGAAATAGAACATCACATTCTGGTCATTTACCATCCTTTTTTCCCACTTCTTTAATTAATTAACTAATTAACATATACGTGTATCTATTCTTTTTCAAATTATTCTCTCATTAGGTTGTTACATAACACTGAATGGAGTTCCCTGCGCTATATAGTAGGTCCTTGTTGGTTATCAGTTTTAAATATAGCAGTGTGTACATGTCAATCCCAACCTCCTTCCCCTGATCCTTCCCCTCTCATAACCATAAGTCCATTCTCTAAGTCTGTGAGTCTGTTTCTGTTTTCTAAATAGGTTCATCTGATCCCACTGTTTTTTGTAATGAAACATAATACTAATGGCACTTACCTAAACTGAGGATTCAGTATATGGTAAGGATTCAGTGTTAGGTGCTGTATAAGAGTTTTAACATGTATTGTTTTATTTACATCTCACAATGACCTTCTGGCCAGGTACAGATATTATCCCCATTTTACAGATAAAGAAATGGGGGGTGTCAGAGATTTTATTAGAGAAGCTAACATCTACTGAGGTCTGTCTTTGATTTAACACTATGTATTCTACATGCATTAGCTCATTTGACTTTTCACAAAATCCTCTGAGGTAAATACCATTATCCTCCATTTTGGAGTCCACGAAGATTATATAAATTGTCTGGTAGATGACAGACCTGGATTTAACCCTTGTCTGCTCAACTCTGATGCCATTCTTGCTTGCTTCCAAGAGCAGAAGACACTTTTCAGTTTTATGATTTTTTTTAACTGCTAATCACACCAGGGAAACAGCTGATGAGCGGCAAAATTGCAAACTTGGGGAAGTGACACAAGCTTTTTAAAAAAATCTCATGGTGGTCATTCTTGATGCACTGTCAGAATAAATCTGAGATTCTGAAAGCTTTTCACTGACTCCTTTGTATATGGATCTACGGAGCTCTCAGTTACGGGTTTTGTTCCTCTGGGTGGACATCTTTAATCTTCTGATGCCTCTCAGTCGTTTTGTCCTTCTCACATCACTCAATCTAGGGAGGCTCCACTCTATAATTTAGGCTCAGGAAACAAGCTTTGCTTGAAAAACAGCTGTGGTAGAGTTTGCCATGCAAGGGCTTCCTGATTTGTATTACTTATTTGATAAGACCTCTGCATGTATATATCTCCTGCTCCAGTGCCTTCATCTGTTTGAAGGTGTTTGGTCGCAAACATCATCTAGAGAAGCCCTACCCAGGGTGTCCAGTCTTCACCTCCACTCTGTGGCTGCCTAGAAATGGAGCTCAGAGATGTGGAGTGATGTTCCTGAGATCACACAGCGAGGCAGAGGGAGAGCTGAGATCCTTACCTGGGTTTGAGAGGTTTTAAATTTGGACACATGAACTCCCGGGTAGCTTGTTGTCAGTGGAAAACTGATGGGAAATTGAGGCCCAGCAAGGGCCAGAGAGTTGAGAGAGGACTTGCAGTGATAGGTAGGGAGGTTGCTGGACCAGAGGCCAGTTCTCCTGATCCCACGAACAGTTAAGCTTTGTCCCAGGATGGGCAGCCACCATCTCTCAACAGAGCTTCCTTGAGGGCAGATTTTCCTATTTGCTCCTCAAGTATTAGGATTCACTTTTTCTCAGCCCTTTTTTCTTGGTCCCAGAGTTGGCTGGTGGGGCAGTGGGGATGGGGTGCTTATAGGGCTGTTTGTTCTCTTACTGTATCTCTCTGTTTTACAAAACCAGCCCAAGCATCATGGTCCAGAGCAAGCTGGCCCTTCCATGGAATCAAGGGATTCTGAGAGGGAAAAGTGGTTGGAGATGAGATTTTATATCTTTATCTTGGTGTTTGGTTTGGATTCATGGAAATCGGTCACATGATATTTGGTAAAGGCCTGGCTTTACAAATCTGTCACTCATTAAACATGGCTTACCTAGTTGCTTCTCTGTGCAGGGTCCAGAACATATAAAAATGAGCAAGTCTTGACCCTTGTTCTTAAAGGGGTGGGATAGGCAGGCTTGTGTAGAGCAAACAATCATCAGTGGGCTTTGTTTGGGGACAGAAGTATGAAAAGGTGCCCTGGGGGCCCAAAGAAGGGAGAGAAGGATTCTAACTTGGAAAGGAGGGCCAGGATGGTTTCACTCAATGATCTTTGAGTTGGTTCTTCATGGCTGAGAACATTTCATTGAGCAGAGAAGGGTGAACAGGCAGGGAGAACTGCATGGGCACAAAGAGGGGGACCTATAAGAGCATGAAATCTTTGGTGATGGTTTAAGAGTCTAGTTTAATGTAATGGAGACAGGAAGCTAGGAGTGGCCTAGGTTCCTAAAGGACTTGATTGATGGGCTGAAGAATTTGGATTTCATAACAGGGTCCTAAGGAACCATTCATGTGTTTGGAGTAGGGAATGGCCTTTTCAGCTGTGTTTTAGGAAAGATTGTTCTGGCGAGAGTGTGGAAGATGCATTTGAGGGGAGTGAGCCTGGAGGCAGAGAGGCTCCCCAGGAGGCTCCTGCAGTGATTCAGGCAAGAGATGAGCATCTTGACTAGAATGGTGGCAGCAGGAACAGCAGAGAAGGGACAGAGTCAGAGCCATTTAGGGCTTTGAGAGGACTTGGCAACTGAGGAAGAAGGAAGGATGACTGATTCTCCATACTTGGCAGATTAGCTTGATGTGATGGGTTCACTGGTAAAGGAACCCCAGGAGAAGAGTGAATTTATGTGGGCTATCTTGAGTTTGAAGTGCCCCTGGGAAATGCCTAACAGGCAGTTGGAAATGTGGGGCCGGGTGGCCTTACAGATGCTGGTAGGGATTGGGTGTCCGATGACCAGCACCTCCCTCTGATCAAATAATCATCACTATGAAGATTCACAGCAGAAGTGCTGAGTAGGGACTTGCCAGTGTACCAAACCTTTCATACGTATACGCTCATAAGGGAGAGTTTAGGGCTATGGATATGATTTTGGGAGTCACTAATAATAAATGACAGCTACTGAGTGCTTATTATAGGACAGGGCTGGGCTCCAGCTTTCAGTGCATTGTCTCATTGTGAGGCACCGTCCAGATCTGTGAGGAAGAATCTATCACTGCATTCATTATAAAGGAGAAGAAACTGAGGTTTGCAGACATTAAGAAATTTGCCAGAGTTTGAACCCCAGGTCTCTTGGCTCTTGAAACTAAGCTCTTAAAGACTTGATTGTATTGTCTCATTAGCAGAGAAGGTGGTCAAAGCTCCCGTAGCATCGTCTGAAGATATTGTGTGAGAGGAAGGGAGGGATGAAGGCAGACCCCCCACCTCCCTACAGGAATGACTACATTGGGAGAGGGTGTAGTAGAGGCAGAAAAACCAGCTCAGGGGGAAACCGAGAGACAGCAAAGGTAGGAAGGGGTCCAAGAGACAAAGGTTATGGTGTGTGTACTTGAATATGAGGGAATTCTAAATACCTGTCAGGTAGGATGTGGTGTTTAGACAGGTAGCCATGAACTGTGGCAGGGGGACCATTAAGTAAACAAGGTGAGCACTATGGATGGGCAAACAAAAGTCCAACACTGAGCAATTGTTAGAGAAGAAATGTTAGGTGTTCTTTCAAGGAGTTGGAGGGTAAATATTTAGAAGGGAAGCAGTGTAGAGGTAGAAGGTTTGTCCTGGTATAGGAGAAGGGGAAGCAGTCAAAAATGGGAGAGGTAGGGTTTGATCTAGAGATGGAGATAGGAGACAAAGGAGTTACGCTGGCATAAATGAAGGTGGGAGAGCAATCAGATCTCACACTGACCTCCCAGGGAGGTAGGAGAAGACACAGGAACCAAGACCTTGAACTTTGAGATCATCCAGTCCATCTATATCAAAACCTTGGCCATGGGCTGGAATCACAGGGAGTTTAGTCAAAGTATAGATGGCCCTGCTCTATCCAAGACTTGCAGATTGAGGACCTCTGGGGGTGGGTCCAAGAAACTGAAGCCTAGCCCTGGTCCCAAGAAGGCATTTTGGAATTATTGGTGTAGTAGACTCTCCTTATTCTCCATGGAAGGAAATTGAGGCACAGAGGCATGAAAAAATTCAGAGAAAAGGAAATATGTCCTATGTAGGACTCTCTTCCAGCTCCCAAATTAGAGCTCTTTCCCCTATGCTGCACTATATTATTGAAGTCACAATTGAGCCCTGCCATAGGACTTCCCTGGTGGTCCAGTGGTTAAGACTCTGCACTCCTAATGCAGGGGCCTGGGTTCGATCCCTGCTCAGGGAACTAGATCCCACGTGCCGAAGCTAAGAGCCCACATGGTGCAATGAAGATCCTGTGTGCCACACCTAAGACCCAGAGCAGCCAAATAAAGAAACATTTTTTTAAAAAATGGAGCCATGTCAAAACTTGACACTTTCTGTGTCCTCAATTGTTCAAGGGCATAAAGAACTTGTAGGAGGAATTGCCATTCTCAGTGCACGTTCGGCAGAAAGAACAGATGAAGGCAGGAGAATGAAGCCAAGCTCATTTTCACTCACAAATGCCATTGTTAGGAGGAAAGAAATTGGATGCACTTGATTTCAAAGTCAACATCTTTCGCGAGGCATTAGCTGATTTGTTTTCTCTTGTGCCCAGTGCTGTTTGCAGGCTGGAATCAGTCGGTAGGCCGGCAAGCTGGGGATAAAGGAAAGGACAAAAAGTGGATTCTCAGGATGCTTCTCACAATAACATTACTTTCTATCAACTGTACAAATTTTTTTTTTCATGAGTAAAGTTGGGATTGAATCTATGTAATTCTAGCATCTAACAGCTCACCTTCAGAAAGGTCAACAAAATAAGACAAAAAAAGTTGCCAAGCTTTAGGAGAGGCCTGTCCGGGGTGAGGTGAACAGAGAGTGAAAGTGAAGTAAGATACCAGCCACTAAAAATAGAACTTGGAGCTGGCCCTAAGATGGGTCCTCAGCACTGGTTACCCAGGTGAGCTCGGTGACCGCTCTGTAGACCACAATGTCCCTCGGACACCAAGTCAGGTGCTGGAGACATCTCTGGTTTCACAGGAGGGTAGGATCAATGATAAACCTCAGCAAGCTCTGTGGTGAAGTGAGGTATCTGTTCTCCGCACTGTGAACAAGTCAATGAATAAAGGCACTGATGCCCTTTGGCAAGAACCTAACTACACCTGTGGACTACTGACTCCTGTGATGCCCAGAAGCAGAAGAGGGGAACGGAAGTGGGGTTTGGAATCAGACATCATTGCTCTACCATTTACTAACAATCTGCACTAGCTTCGCAGCTATGGGCAAGATATGGGACCTCTCTGGGCTTCAGTTTCCTCCCCTTTCAATAATTCTGCCCAAGCTCACTTACCTCATAGGTTCATTTTGAAGTTCACACGTGATACTAAATGTGAAAGTGCTTTGTGCATTTTCAGCTGCTTCCATCGTGCTTATCAGCAGCAGCAATAATGATAACTTTTAGAATCTCTTTCCAGAAACTGCACCCACCTAGGCAGTGGAGGGCTAGGCTTCCATTCGAACTGGACCACTTCCCACTGCGCCGTGAAATAGCGTGGTCAGAACTGCTCTTTTCTGAGCAAGTGTGTGTGAGCTCCTGCTACATCTCCCAAGGCCATAGGGCCCAGAAAATAAGTGCTTAGGCTCTGCAGATGGGTAATCCTGGCTCTGAGGTGTGCTCTCTCCCTTCCCAGCTGTGTCACTCGAGCCAGTTGCCTGACATTTCTAGGTCACAGGACTCCTGCTGTGAGATGACAGTCATGGTGCCTCGTGCAGAATACTCTGAGATCCAACATGGAAAACACCTTGCACGATGCTGGGCATGGGGTAAACGCTTGGTACCTGTCTCCCTTTATTATTGTTGTTAATAATCCAGAGGGTTCTAGTGAAATGTGCACCTTGCCCCCCTCCCTCGGTTAAGACTTATGGATCAGTTGGTGTGGGCAGCGCAGTGCTAGGCATTGCCTTCCAGAGGAGGGACCAGTGGGGAAGGATTAGGGATGAGGTCTTGTTTGTGCTCCGCTGAGATGTGCAGACATTGGCACGTGGGAGCAGGAGCTTGAGGTGGTGATTCTGGGCTCTCACAGGGATGAGGACATTTGTGCAGCTGGGGCATCCTTGGAGGCAGTGGAAGGTTGAGACACAGTTGGGAACTGGGTGACTCTCAAATAATGGTGTTCTAGAATCTCTGGTTTCCTTCTGTTACCTCACCTGTGTGTGAAATATGAGGTTGTCTCATCATTCTTCCTCCTTTATGAACCACTTTGGGCACCAACACAATTTGCTCTGTTTCCTTTCAAAATTAAGTAGACCCTACCTAATTTTGCCCTTGGAGCTAAGGAACACCTGATTCATGTATGTAATGCTCTCTCTCTTATTCTTTTTTTTCTTTCTTCCTTCCTTCCTTTCTTCCTTTCTTTCTTTCTTTCTTTCTTTCTTTCTTTCTTTCTTTCTTTCTTTCTTTCTTTCTTTCTTTCTTTCTTTCTTTCTTTCTTATTTGGGTCTTTGTTGTTGCACACAGGCTTTCTCTAGTTGTGGCAAGTGAGGGCTACTCTTCATTGCAGTGCACAGGCTTCTCACTGCAGTGGCTTCTCTTGTTTCGGAGCACGGGCTCTAGGTGTATGGGCTTCAGGAGTTGCAGCACACGGGCACAGTATATTTGTGGCTTGTGGGCTCTAGGGCAAGGGCTCAGTAGTTGTGGTGCACGGGTTTAATTGCTTCTTGGCATGTGGGATCTTCCCAGACCAGGGATCAAACCCATGTCCCGTGCCTTGGCAGGTGGATTCTTAACCACTGCACCACCAGGGAAGTCCTATAATGCTCTCTTGGTTGATTAATTTAAGTGAATTGTACTCTTTGATCATTCCACAGGTCAAAAACATGCAGGGGTCTCCAAAATTTAAAGGAAGTATGTGAATTCAATAAATGCCTGTTTTTATTTTCAAAAGGTGTTTTGAAATTCCAGATCTGCCTTAGTGCTGCCAGGTGAGGTCAGAAAGTATGGGTTCTGGTCACTTCCTTTGTTACTCATTACTGTGAAATCATGAGCAAGTGAAACTGTCTCTCTGGGTTTTAATTTTTCTCTTGATTAAAAAAAGGGAATCAGAGGAGGTCATTTTGAATTCCTTTCAAATCTAAAATATTCAGACTTTTGGATCCCTCTGCCGTCCTTTGGATTTTTAAGACCATACCACAAGTAATCCACAAGGGGGCAGCAAAAGCCAGCTGCTGCCTATGAGAGGAAAAACTCTGAAGGCTTGAAGCTGTGGCTTTTAAAATTCTAGGATTGTGTTAAGATTGTATCATTGAATTGGCTTATTTCAGAACTAAATTTGTTTTAAAAGTAGAGACAGATGAGTCCTAGTGTCTATGAATTCAGTGATGAGTCGACATATGTAATAAGAGTTTTAAATGTACCCACTGAGAAGAGTGCTCTTATTTCCAGGTGATTGCTGCTGTGAAACCCAATGGTTAGAGAGTTCATGTTTTCAAACAGGAATTTAATATGTTCTTTTTTTTTTTTTCCTCTCAGAGTGGTTACCACAATGATTTTCTGAGTCATTCAAATTTCCTTTTATTGTCTGTGTTACCTTGGGTGAGTGATTTAAACTTTCAGCCTCAGTTTATACATCTGTAAAATGGGTTTTGTAAGAATTAAAATGAAATAATTTACCTTATGTGCTCTTCACTATGCCAGGTCTGCAATAGCACCTGGTAAACTGATTGTGAGAGGGAGGTTCTAGGAGTTTTGAAGCACATTTCTGCTAATGGGCTGGAAAGAGGTGCAATGTTCCAAATGGATTCCAGCCTGAAAATTCAATGCCATTCCAGAATTGCACAAAGCGCATGGTTTTATTTGAGTAAGAGAGTGGGATCCAGTCTACCCCCACAGGTATAAAACCACATTAAAGGGAAGTCTCTCATCACCCTAGGGTTGGAAGGTCTGAAGGTTTTCAAAATTATACTCAGAGCGCATTTAATTCCCTGACTCCACAGGTGTTGTGTCTGTACCCAGTAGACTCACTTACCAGTAGTCAGCAAGCTTTTTCTGTGAAGGGCCAGGTAGTACATCTTTAGGCCTTCCAAGTTGTGCTGTCTCTTCAACACTATAAAGTTGAAGTTCCTTGTATTCCAAACATTCTACCTAGCCCCCGCCCCAAAGGATTGAGATGAAGAGGTAATTACTGTAACAGTTTGGGCTATATCCTCTCAGATCATTTTTTGTTGTTAATAACATTGTCACATCTATTATTATTTTTCACAAAAATTTTCAAATTGTTTACAAAATCATTCTCGCTAGTCTTTTTTTTTTAAGGGAAGTTTATTTCATTTCATTTCATTTTTTATTTTTATTTATTTTTTGTTTATTTTTTCCTCAAAAATAATTTTTTATTAGTTACCTATTTTATACATTCTCTACAGTCTTTTAAAACTTGCTTTAAAGTTCATTCAATATTTTTGTTCAAGTCTTTACTGCCAAGCTACTACATTTCATGCATTGATGAGGCTGAACTATATGAAATGGCTGATATTCAAACCAATTAAAAAAACTTTTTATTTTGAAATAATTTTAGACACCCACAAACTGGCAAAAATAGTACAGAGAGATCTATACATTCCTCCAGCTTCCCCCAGTGGTAACATCTTACATTATTACGGTACATTATCAAAATGAAGAAATTTACATTAGTACAATACAGTTAACCAGAGTAAAAATTCTACTTGGATTTCACCAGTTTTTATATGCACTCATTATTTAAAAAAAAACAAAACAGTTTTTGACCTGTCAAAATAACTAATATATATATCCTGTTACATCTTCATACCTCAGTTCTCTTAGATCTTAGGAGGTGTCTTTTTCTAATAGCACCACAAAACCCTTTTTTTAGCTGTGGGTGAATGAGTTTCTAACAGCTATCTTTAAAGTTTCAGTTATAATGTCACTGTGGCCTTGCTTCAGAGAAATGACACATACCCTAACAGTTTGCCCTTGACGAAGGCGTCTTGCAGAGTTTCCAGGAATTAACACATGACACACAGAATATTTTACAGGTAAAATTTTCACATTGAGAAAATTTAGAAATCATAGAAAATTGAATTGTATTAATGCAAAAGTACTACTAATAAAAAAATTGCCTACAATATTTAGCTTAAAGTCAGATGTATTTGGCCTTTTAGGATTTCTTTTTAGTTTCCTTTGGGGAACAAGAGGTATGCATGTGTTCATATATATATTTTTAAGTATTAGATATTCATTCCCTATAAAAGTATAGCTTTATATCCTTAAAAAAATTACTATGTAGTGATAATTTCCTCAGGTCTTTCAGATACTTCGTAAAAAGTTATCCAAAGATATAAAGGTTAAAAAGGACATAGGAGATCAGTTAGTGAAATAGCAGCATTTCAGATGAATAAACTGTGGTTCAGAGAGAGGAAATGTCTTGCTCAAGGTCACAGAGCCAGGAAGTCTGGGGGAAATACTTAGAGGTGGTAAAGTATGAGGGAGGCCAACTGGCAGCCTCACTGTGCTCTGAGGTCTGGGGTTAATTTTTTACAGAAATTCCATTTTGTCAGTGTACCCATGCATACCCAGAACTCAAAAGCCTAAAATTAAACCAGCAAGCCAATTTACTAATTCACAGTGAGAACTCTAGCTGCCATGGGTCCCTATTTTGGTATTTTTTAATGTAAATACATTCTCACCTTGTAGGAAAATCTGATATTCATCAGAAGCATTGGTGAGTACATGCACCTGGGAAAAGCATGGTTAATCTTAAGACTCTTTGGTTGTTGTTATTGCAATTTAACTAATTTATTTTAAGATAGATACTACACATACATGGTAAAAGTAAAAAGTGTACAAAAACTTTTAAATAAAAAGCCAATCTTCCTTTCATCCCATGCGCCCATCTCCAGAGCCACAGTTGTCTTGGAAGATCTTAGAGGCCAGGGTCTCTGTGTTAGTTTTCTATTGCTGTTATCACAAATTACCAGAATGGTAGTGGCTTAAAACAGCACAGATTTATCTTACAGTTCTGGAGGTCAGAAGACCTGAAATCAAGGCGTTGACGGGGCTTCATTCCTTCTGAATTGGCTAGGGGAGAATCGATTTCCTTGCCTTTTTCAGCTTTTAGATGTCACTTGCTTTCTTCGGCTTTCAGCCCATTCCTCCATCTCTAAGTCAGCAACGTAGCATCTTCAAATCTCTCTTTCTCTCTGACCTCTTCTTCCATCATCACCCATCCCAACTTTGACATTTTGGCCTCCCTCTTATAAGGATTCTTGTGATTGCATTGGGCCCACTGGATGAGCCAGGATAATCTTCCCATCTCAAGACCCTTCACTTAATCACATTCTGAAGATCAGACACGGACACCTTTGGGTTTCATTGCTCTGCCTACCATAGTCTCCAAGTGACTCATTCTTCCTCTCTTGACCAGATTAAAAATTATTAGTGATAAAACACATATTGATAATTTGTTCAAACACACCGCCATAGTAACCTGTACATCTTGAAATAAATCCCTCCCCAATAAATGTTGCAAGGATTCAATTTAATTAAATGTAAACAGAAACTCTCATTTTCCCCACTCCGAGTGGATGGCTTTGTACAGTCAGGGTGAGCACTGAGCCCTCTCTGGAGACCACTGCTCTGGATCATCGCTTTTCTAGATTCAATGCAAATCTTCATACTCAGCATTCCTTCCTGCCTCAGTGGGACATGCCATTTACGTGGTACACTTATGCTTGAACTCCAGTATAATAAGGTTGTTAAGAGCATAGGTGTTGATGTCAATCAGACAGGTTCAAATTCCAGCTCCACCACTGAAGATCTATGCGACCTTCATCACATTGCTCAACCCTCTGAACCCTAGATTTTTCATGGGCAATATGGGATAACGTCTGCCCCATAGGGTTGCTCCTGAGGATCAAATGTTCAGTGGAATGCTAGTAATAATATATTAGATTAATGCTCTTTTGAGCTTAATGCCAGGTCTTTCTATTCCATTTAGTCTTCTTACATGTGTTTAGCACTCATTTCCTTATTCTTTCTTAGGCTGGTTGCGAAGGATACTCTCGATCTTTGTATGTCAGTTTCCTTTAATACCTGTATCAGTTTCCCAGGGCTGCAGTAACCATGACCACAAACAAGGTGGCTTCAAACCACAAAAATTTATTCTCTCACAGTTCTGGTGGCTAGCAGTCTGAAATCCAGGTGTCAGCAGAGCCGTGCTCCCTCTGAAGGCTCTAGCAGAGGGTGTTTCCTTGCCTCTTCCAACTTCTGATGCCATAGGGATTTCTTGAGTTACAACAGCATCACTCCCATCTCTGCCTCTGTGTTCACACGACCTTCTGTGTGTGTATCTCTGTGTGTCCTCTTCTCTTCCTATAACGATACTAGCCATTGGATTTAGGGCCTATGCTAAATCTAGGGTGATGTCATCGTAACATCCTTAACTAACTATATCTGTAAAGATCCTATTTCTTTTTTTTTTTTAATATTTACTATTTATTTATTTATTTATTTATTGGCGGCATTGGGTCTTCGTTGCTGCACACAGGCTTTCTCTAGTTGCAGCGAGCAGGGGCTAGTCTTCACTGTGGTGCGCAGGCTTCTCATTGTGGCATTCTCTTGTTGTAGAACACAGGCTCTAGGCATGCGGGCTTCAGTAGTTGTGGCACGTGGACTCAATAGCAGTGGCTCACGAGCTTTAAAGCGCAGGCTCAGTAGTTGTGGCACATGGGCTTAGTTGCTCCACAGCATGTGGGATCTTCCTGGCCCTGGGCTCGAAGCTATGTCCCCTGAATTGGCAAGCAGATTCTTAACCACCGTGCCACCAGGGAAGTCCCAAGACGCTATTTCTAAATAAGGTTGCAATCTGAGGTTCTACTGGGACATGATTTGGGGGGGGGGGGGCATAATATTCAGCCCACTACAATTCCCCTCGCACAGAATTGTTTTTCTTGCAAGTTCTGGGAGGCTCCTGCCTTTGCCTGGATGTGCTCGTGGCAGAGTTCAGGGCCTTGAGAAGGGCCAGCAGAGCCCAGAGGACACAAAAACCAATAGCCTGGATTTGTCTGACTCCCATCCCCTAGCTGCTAGCATTGCTTCTTTTCCCAAGGAAGAAAAGCCGATGTATTTCTTGTTGCTATTTGGTGTATAACACTGCAGCCCTGTGAATGCTTCTCTTTGGGCGTCTAGCATTTTCGGAAGAAGAAGAAGGAGGAGAAGGAGAAGAAGAGAAAGTGCTGTTTGGTATCACTCAGCAGTGTTTGTGTTGCAAAATGTGTCTCCCTTTAGAGGACTCCAATTTAAAATACAGATTAGCTTTGACAAAACTGACTCAGGCTGGCTTTTCTCTTTGATGGTTTCAATTTCAGGCTTACCATCACAAATGATTGTAATACAATAGGATTTTGACAGAACGGGGTAGGAATTTTGAATACTTACCTGCAGTTTCCAGCTCTAGGGGATAATAGCTGAGAGAAAAACAACATTAACTAAGTCTTAGGATCTGAAAACATGCTGAATGTCCCCCTCTGAGTTTTATGCTCCTAGGTATTCAACAAGTCACTTCCCCTGTTGAACAAATAAGGTCTCTTGTACCAAAGTACGAACCTTACAAAACCTGTCACGTTCCTCCTTTTGCGTTGAGTGCAAGGAAGCTTGGGGAAAACAGTGATCAATTTCAATAATTATTAGCCTAGATATTTGTTATATTCGGGCCTTGTCTGTGTGTGGCTTTGTGTTCTGCTTCTATGGGAAGGTTTTATTGCACCTCTGACCTTGCATCCCTTCTGGACATTTTCCCCTGCCCTGGTCCCAGGACACTCTCTCACTCACTGCTCTCTGCCCATCGCTTCTTCCTTCTCTTCCACCTCCTCTGCCAACCTTTTAAATGTTGAAGTGTCTCAGGATTCCTGCTCCCCCTTCTCTCTGGACATGCAGCCCTTGGTTTTCTTATACACGCTGAGGTTTTAATCTGCTCCCAGGATCCTGACAACTCCCAAATCATTATCTCTAGCTCCAACCTTTTCCCGAGTCTGATTCAGATTTGAATCCGACAACTTTTTTTTTATTATTATTATTTTTATTTATTTATTTTTATTTTTTATTTTTTATTTTTTTGATGCTGCCTGGCATTAGTCAGGTTTTTTGTTTGTTTGTTTTTTTGGTTTTTTGGGGGAGGTACACCAAAGTGAATCAGCTGTATTTATACATATATCCCCATATTCCCTCCCTCCTGCAACTCCCCCATCCCACCCCTCTAAGGCATCACCCATCATAGAGTTGATCTCCCTATGTTATACAGCAACTTCCCACGAGCTATCTATTTTACAGTTGGTAGTGTATATATGTCTATGCTACTCTCTCACTCTGTCCCAGCTTCCCCTTTGCCCCACCCCCACCCCCTGTCCTCAAGTCCATTCTCTACATCTGCATCTTTATTCTTGCCCTGTCACTGGGTTCATCAGTACCTTTTTTTATATTGCATATATATGAGTTAGCATACGGTATTTGTTTTTCTCTTTCTGGCTTACTTCGCTTTGCATGACAGTCTCTAGGTCCATCTACCTCACTACAAATAACTCAAATTTCATTCCTTTTTATTCCACTGTATATATGTGTCACATCTTCTTTATCCATTCATCTGTTGGTGGGTATTTAGGTTGCTTCCATGTCCTGGCTAGTGTAAATGGTGTTGCAGTGAATATTATGGTACATGTTTCTTTTTGGATTATGGTTTTCTCTGGGTGTATATGCCCAGGAGTGGAATTACTGGATCATATGGTAGTTCATTTTTAGTTTTTTAAGGAACCTCCAAACTGTTTTCCATAGTGGCTGTACCAGCTTACATTCCCACCGAAAACTGTTTATTATGCAAATAGTTTTTGCAGTATCCCTTTGGTACCTTACACTCAGTGACTCTAAATTTGAGCTCCTCGCCTTCCTACCCCTGCCTTGCTGCGTGTCTCTTCCCAATCTTAGGAGACAGTTCAGGCAATGGCCCAGTGTTGCAAGGAAGAACCTTCAGGTTATCTAAGACTCATCCCTTTCTCACCACACATTCAACGTCCATATCCTCTTGATCTCCCTCCTACGCATTTCTGGAATCTGTCTCTCTCCCTTCATTCCCTGCTCTGAATTTCAGACCTGGAATCAGATAGATGGTAATCTCATCTTGGCTGTTCTCTTTTCCTCCTAACTGGATCATAACCTGCTTACAATGTTTCTGTGGTTTCCCGCTGCTGACAGAACTAAAGGGAGACTTACCAGCATGAAACCAAAGGCCTTCCGTGACTAGTTCCCGCCTGTCACCTGGCCATCCCCTGCTGCCCCCACTTTTCATCTTACACTTTCACAGATGTTTGCCAGTTAAATGGGAACCATCCTGTTCCATGGTTCCATAGTTTCGCTGATGTTCTTCTACCTTAAAAAGCCTTTACCACCTTGCTTTGTTAACTGTTATACAATCTTAACTCAGTTCAGGTATTAACTCATTCAGCAAATATTTATCGAGCACCAAGTATATGCCAGGCGGCGTTGGAGTCCCACTGTCAAGTGGGCAGAGAGGGACAGTGTCCTCACAGAGCTTAATACTAACAGCACTCACTGAACTACCATGGGGCTAGTGCCTCTCCCTCTGCCTGCCCTCTCCAGAAACGTAGCCACCCTGCATCCTTACCCTTGGCCTCTTAAGCTGAAATAAGCTTCTGGTCTCCCTTCTCTAGTGTATTGTAAATTTCATGAGGGTGGGGCCACGGCACATTCATCTCCACATTCTTAGTGCCCAAAACCACGAATAGCACTTGGTAGATTCTCAGTATGACTCCTTTGTTGAACTCAACTATCGGTTAAAAAATCAATGACTCCATGTCTCAGTTTAAATTTCACACTCTCAAGGATGTGCCCCTCTGGAACAGGTCAGCCGTCCTCATGATGTGTCCTTCTGATATCTTATACTATTTCTTCCTAGAATTTTGCACAATTTTTTTCCAACTATTCACATTGTTTGTTTAAATTTGGTTGTCTGTACTAAGTTGTAAACTCCATCAAGAAGGTTGATGGTGCAGCTACAGTAGTCCATGGCTTATAATAAATGCTTCATAAACATTTGTTAACTGATAGACCAACAAGTTTTCTTGCTGGAGAAAAGTCCTGAATGCATTACTGGGGCTTAAAGAAAATTTAGATCCAATTGTCTGCTGGCGACTGCCTCACTCTACCCATCTACAAAATGGAGATGCTCCTATGGGATAATATTTGACAGCAGGTGAGCTTTAGATAAAAATATACCAAAACAAATGTGCATAAATAAATTATGCAAAAAAAGGAAAGTTGGGATTAAAAGACTAAACACATCAACTGAAAAGTCTATTTGAGGATGTGGCATTTTATTCTCCCACAGGAAATATGAACATTATCTTCTCTTTCTCCTTCCCAGCATCTGAGACGCCATTTCTTGTGCAAAATGAGGTTGAATCAGAACAGGTAAACATTTTTGTGAAGTATTTTGAAGTATATAACTTAGAGTTTTAAAATCCACAATAAAGTTCTGCAGAAATGGACCAGGGGGAACAGATCTATCTAAGGGCAAAATACATTGCAACTGTTAGGAAATAGTGAAGGAATTTGTAGACTTGTACTCTGTAGAATTAACATTGATATTGTTACTTCTGTATGTGCAGATGCTTTGAAAAGAAAGAAGAAATATACAAAAACATTGAAATTATTATGTGCTCCCTCTGCTGGCCCAGGATTAGTGACATCCTACAGAATCAAACCTGTCACCAGCGTTCCTCTTATTTTCTGAGAATATCCTTCATTCATTTATCTAGCCCCCAGGGAGCTAGATGCTGCCTGTAGAGCAGTGCTTCTCAGACTATTTTGTGTCAGGACCCCTTTATATTCATAAAAATTAAAACTGAGAAGTTAAAAACAATATGAATTAATTTAAAAAAGTATAACAAACCCATTACATGTTAACATAAATAATACTTTATGAAAAATAACTACATTTTCCTGAAAGAAAAAATATTAGTGAGAAAAGTGGCATTGTTTTACATATTTGCAAGTCTCATTAATGTCTGGCTCAATAGGAGATAGCGGTTCTTGTATCTTCTTGCATATTATTTCATCAGAGCATTGACATCTTCACATCACATGTCACATAACTGTAACCTCTGGGAAATTCACTGTACGTCCCATGAAAGAATGACAGTAAAAATGGCAAATAGCGTGGCCTGAAAATCATTTTGATCTCACAGGGGTCCCCTGGCTATACTTTGAGAACAACCACTGCAGAAAATTTGAAATTGAGTTCCACTTTCTCTTTTATCATATTGCCTCTAGAAGTCTAAGTCAGCCAGGAAAAGAACTAATGTACAGGTGGAGGTAGAGGCTGAAAGGATTTAGGCGATGGCCAGTAAAGAGATTTGGCAGTGGAGAACACAGCTTATGGATTTTCCTCCAAGTTTTGTTTGTTTGTTTTTGTTTGAAGTCTAATTCCAAAGGCTGGCTTTGTATAGATCTTGAGACACATTGGGCAAAAAGTGGTGAGCTGCAATGAAGCTGCCTGCCACTGGATGGTGCACTAGTGATGGGAAACTCATGGGAGGATCCTGTTCAGAAATGAGTGGCCCCATCGCCTTCTCTATGTCTCACCAGATAAAAATGACCAATGACTACGACCTGTTTATGATCATTGCTTCCTCCCTGGGATTTGTGATGTTGGCATTGCTTCTGGCATTTTTCCTTCGAGGTAAGGAGAGCAGGACCAGGTAGCTTGAAGCTCTTCAGAGCTTTGGAAACTCCTGGAGGATCTGGGAGTGGATGGATTCTGCTTCTTGCCTCTTTTCCCCATTCCTTAGAGTTCCACTTCTATCACTGTCCTCATCCCCATCAAGGAGGTAAGAGGTAAACTCATTCTTCCTAAGATGCTAAAGGCTTTGAGCATCATCCTCCTGATAAGAGTTTATATTTTGGGAAAGAAAAATAAAATAAGAGCACTTTTATTTATTGGCACTAATTGTGCGCCAGTCCTGATGCTATATTCTTGACATACCTAACTCCTTTCATGCTCCTGACAGCCTTAAGTAAGAAGTACTATTCTTGTCACTGTCTTGGGGTGGAGGAAACCCTGTTCCAGCCTCTGCTTCTGGCTAGGAATGCCCCAGGAAGAGAGCCATAAGTCACCCCAGTCTTCTTATCGGTTCCCTTAAAGTAAAACTTCTTAACCTAGGGTCTGCACAGAGACCTCAGGAGACCAGTGAATCCCCTAAAATCGTGTGCAAAAGTACTTGTACACTCATATCTGCATTTTTCAAGAGACAGGGTCCATAGCTGTCTTGATTCTTGAGCTGGTCCATGACCTTGTATTTGCCTTCCCCTGCCTTCAAAAAGAAAAAAGTTTTAAAACAGTGGGAAAAGAAGCCATGAACCAGGGTTTATAGTTTTCACATGAAGTATAGGCACATAAAATGGTCCTATAAAAATGAAGAAAAAAATTATTCTGGAGTCATTAACAGAAACTAGTTGTAAATGAGGAGCTCTGATTAGTAGTGACCATCTCAGCCTGTTTGAGCAACAATAGTGAAACTTGTGTGTCTCCACACTTGTCCCTAGTGAACAGTGCAAAAGAAAAGTTGGAGCTGAGTGGAAGTTTGCCATTAACCTTCATAAAAACACATGTTACAGTTTGGGAAATTCTGGGTACATGTCCTAAGGAAGTGTTTTAAAACCCAAGTGAGTACCTGAATTCAAATAACTCAAGAATAAAGCAGCTTAGGGAATTCCCTGGAAGTCCAGTGGTTAGGATCCAGCACTTTCATTGCCAGGGCCCCAGGTTCAATCCCTGCTGGGGGAACTAAGATCCCTCAAGGCTAACAGCCAGCCCGCCCCGCCCCCCCCCCCCCCCCCCCCGCCCACACACACACACAAAAGAATAAAGCAGCTTAACACCACTGCCTGTAAGGTTGGAACAACTTTGTAATTGATGGGCAGTAACCAGGGGTCTAGAGAAGCAGCCATCTGATCTGGGGAAAGAATGGCTTTCTCTGCCAAATCTAGTTCCTAAGTTCCCACCTTTGCACCACCTCTGCTCTTCATAAGGTTGCTCTGTACTTCCTCCAGCATTTCCTATATGCACAGCTACTCTGCTTCTAATGTGGCCTTGTTTTTTCAGGGAAAGTCATGAAAATGAATCCTTTCCAGAAACACAACAGGTAATTCATCTTGCATGACTGATTGTTGTACTGATTGTACAAGCTGTTACAAATGATTAGACACTACTCAGTAGTTTAATGACTTGTGCTTGTATTCTGATTAAATACAGGGTTGGAGAAATGTGGCATTAGAGGTAGCAGAGATGTGGGGATTCAGCTCACATTAACCTCTGTCTTGGTTAACACTGTGATGTGTGTCCAAAATGCAAATACAGTGGCAGGTTGCATTAACAGAAGTATGACATGCAAAAGAAAGAAGGGGATATGTCCTTCTACCCATTAATTGTTCAACTCTGGGTGACTGACTTTAAAAGATCATTGTTAAACTGGAGTTCATCAAGAGAAGAGCTGGCAGTATGGAAAATGAAAAAACATGCAGAATATCATTCCTGGGATTTAATTCCTCTGCCAAATCAGATCATAGGAGCAGTTTTTTGTTTTGTCTATTTTTAAAAAATAATTTGAAGAGTCTCTGGAAAAGGATTTTGGATATCTGTCCTGTTATATAGCTTTTTGGAAAATAAATGAAAAGATCTGGTGTAAACTGTAGACCTTGCTTTCACTTATCAGTTGCATCAATACCACAATGGCTATACTAACGAGTAAATATTAACAAGTAGGGAAACTAAGGATTAGCAAGGTAACTTTTCAAAGTTATACTTAGAGATCTTCTTGGTAAATAAACACATTTAGATCATGGTTTTATATTGTGCTAATACAGAAACTTTAAATCCTCTTGTTATAATAGATTGGCATAAGCCCTTTATCACCTGTGGCCTCAGTTCTCCCATCTATGAAATGAGAGCCTTGGACTGGTTCGACTCTGAGCCCTTTTAACTCTAACAGACGTTGATTAGTTGTTTCATAATTTAGCAGCATGCATTCATTCCTGGTCTTGGTAATTCTCATCATCAGCCTCTCTTCTCTCTTTACAGGCTAGACAATGTTGCAGAAGGTAAAAATGTCCTTGATGAAAGAGAAGATGAAGATGGTCTTTTCACACTCTAATGTGTCCCTTTTTCTTAGGATTGAGGATAGGGACATGATGTGCGAATTGTCAAAATAAGTCTTAGAATGTTTTCTTTCTTTCTTTCTTTCTTTCTTTTTAAAAAATAACATCTATTGCATTGGTGTCACTGATCCAGTCTTGCTTTAGTTTCACAAGTGAAAGTTACTTTAGAGACCACTCCTTCTGTCTCATGGTTTAATCTCTGTAGCCTCAGTGCTAAGTGATCTTCCACCGTATACTGGAATGCCTTCAGAGACAGTGATCTCACTACCACACCCAAGGAAGTCCATTCAATCTCAGGGCACTTCTGAAAAACATTTAAAACAGAGTCTGTGTCCAGATAGCATCTGCCTGCTGGTCCCAGTTGAACTCCTTGTGCTTACACAGAATACGTCTAAACTCTCTCCTACCGGTAGCAGTGCTCCAGATACCGAAAGGAGAACCTCATGTTTCTCCAAATGGCCTTGTTTCTGGGACATGATTTCTGGTCCCTTCCCTACCCTAGTTGCCTTTGTCTTGTGTGCATCTGTCTCTCCTTTTATGCCCAGCTTTAAGAATCAGTGCCCCTCTCTGGGTATGAACGGCGTGAACATCCCTGCAATATTGATTGCTGTCAATAACATATTGATGATATACATGTTGACTGCCATCAGTAACACAGGAAACAACATGGACTCACACCATCATTTTGACTCACCTCTAAAACGCCTAGATTTTCTATTATTTTCTGTTCATACGTGAGTATCTTTAGAGGTGACCATAGTGTCATGTCTTAATTCTTGCGTGGGGAATTTAATTCTGGAAACAGCCAAGAGTTCATCAGAGCAAAATGTGGTGAATGACGTGGATGCCCCAGCAGGGCCAGCGCATGGATGTGACAGCCAGGTGGTCCAGATCAGCTTCTCTAAATGCAGTTCATGGGGGTTGGCTCCCCACTAAGAACAGGCTTGTGTAAACACTTGGAGAGCTAGTAGCATGAGGAACCATGGGAGAGAGGTTCAACAAGCCCTTGTTGACTGAATGGAGAGACTGTGCACCTGAGTGAGAGGCCTCTGGTGGGGCAGAATTGTGGCAAGTCCACCAGAGCTGAAAGAAATGTGTCTGAAATACTTCCTGGTATGTTTGGGGCAGGAGCCGCGTTAACAAGATAAGCGCACAGTCTTCCCAGGTAACCAGGCTTTATATTTCGACTCTCTTGACATTCCTTTTAAGAGAAGGGAAAAAAATCAGTCTTATGACTTGACCGCTACAGCCTCTAGAGTCCTCAAACTGTTAGTTCACACGGATCCAGCAGTTAATAGAAACATCCCCCTCTCACCTGAACACTTGGAGAACGACCTGTCCAGGGCAGCATGCCTTCCGCCTCACTCTTTTGGTGCCAAGGTGAGTGGCAGTTTTGCTCTAAGGGAAGGAAATAATTAGCAGTCTTTATTTGCTTGACTTTCTCCTCTGTGTTAACTTAAAATACTGGAAATGACTTGAGCATGCTAAATTCAAATTGAGAACCTGGGGTGGGTGGGTGGAGGGTGATAGAGTCAGGTGCGGGGCCTCAGTGTCCCCATGTGGAAAATGGAGTGGGACTAGAGGACCTTGTACAAACTGTCAGGTCTCAATATTTCTTGGGTTAATGAGACTCCCCATCCCAGCTTAGCTCATGCCGCCACCCACCTTCCCAAGCAGCCAGCACCACCACCACCACCAATGCCACCAGCAACCTGGGTGTGACTAGAAAAGCTGACAGCAAATACCATACCCCTGAAAGAGAACACCTCAGCTCAACGAGTATCTTTGTGTTTTGCAAGGGGCCATCTTCAGGCTTTTCACAAGTATATTTCTGCAACTCCTTGGTCAGATTCAAAAATATTTAAATGAGTAGTTGTAGTATTTTACAACTGGTAATGGCCTTTGGGAGCCTCTAATCTAGCTGCATTCAACCTCAGCTGAACACTGCAATTATCTGGGGAATTTTTTTAAACATCAATTCCTGCGTCCTACCCTTTAGGAGATTTTTTTTTTTTTTTTTTTTAATTGATCTGGGGCGTGTCCTGAGCATCTGATTTATTTTACTATTATGTTTTTTTAATGCTCCAGTGGTTCTAATGCGCAGCGGGGGCTGAGAAACCATGACTGTCGCTCCGTGGTTCTCAAATGGGGCGCTTCAGACCAGCAGCTTGAGCATCACTGCGACTTGTTAGTCAACACATTCTCCCCCCCACCCCACACCTACTGACTCAGAAACTCCCAAGTGGAGCCCCGTGATCTGTGATCTGCATTTTAACAAGTCTTCCAGGTGATTATGATGCAACTTAGAGCTTGAGAACCATGGAAGCATAATAGTCCCTAACAGGACGATGGCGATTTTAAGAAAATACTCTCGGGTGACCAGGGCTCTGTGGTGCTGGGTGTGGCCATGCGGAGGGGCGGGGTTGGGCGGGAGAGCTGCGGGGGGAGGGGCGGGAGTGTCCAGCAGCTGGTGGCCAAGGTTCCGGTGGACTCCCTGCCAGCCCTCAGTTAAGCTGGCGTTGCTTTCTGCCTGGACTCTTAGGGTAGCTTCTAACCATACTCGCCAGCTTCACTCCTTTCCCTCTCCAATTTGGCCTCCATGCTGTGGTAGAGGACTCTTCCCAGTGCAGACGTGACATTCCTATCTCCTGATTTCCACCCAGCGGGGCATAGAAGAGGCACCCTTAGGCTCTGCCTAAGGCGAACTTAGGGGTGGTGAACTCAGAGGCCAGGCGGGGCAGCTGACCCGGAGGAGTGAGGCAGAGGGCAGGGACGTGGCCTGTGCTGAAGTGGAATGCTGTGTGTCCGCTTACAGGCACTAACACGCACACTTAGTAAAACAGAACATGGCAGGAACTAGAACAAGGCAGCCAGTTTGAGACTCAAAGGTTTAGGGGGTGAGGGGTGAGAGTCACAGAATGATGAATTAATATATAATTCTTATGCTGAGACGCCTTGATCCCAGGAGTTTGCTGGGCTACGTGTTCTCTTTCCCTCTCTGTGCAGTCAGGATGAATTGGTCGCCATCTACAAACGTCTCCTAGTATCATGTGGGAGGCCCAGAAGAGAGAATCACTTTCCTTAAGGAGCTTAAAAATCTAAATGAGACCAAACCCACCAGGGAAATGCAGTAGAATGGAATCGGAGTCGTGTTTTTATTTCCACAAGGAAGGACTTTGAGGGAGACAGGGCTCTTCCAACTGATGTTTACATGGTGGGAGCACAATCAGACCTTGAGGATTTTGAGCAACCTAATCTGTAACCTCGACGTTGGCCTTTCTAGGCTAAAAGAAATGGATAACATCCCATCCTTAAGGAGTGTTTGCTATGTTCTGGGTGCTCTACCAAGTGTGTCAAGGCAATTTCTCATTGAATCTTCACAGCCGGCACGTGAAACAGGTATATCACTCCTGAGAAAAGAGAAGCAGAGAGAGGTGAAGGAATTTGCTCAAGGTCACGTGGTCCTACCCCCTGTGACAGAGCCGGGTCTGGAACCAGGCCTGAAGGACCCCATGCTCTTAACCACTACCCTGTACTTCACAGTGATGGCCCCCGTTTAAGACTTCACGCCTTTGAAACCGAGCCGCTGATCCACGTTGGTCCGAAACGAATTTTAGTTTACTTAGATCCACGGCAACGTGAGTGTTGGGATGCTTCTCCAGTTCCAACCCTTTTATAGCTCAATCTTCCATTGTCCCAGTGTTATTTATGCAGGATCTTATCTGCATTTGTGGAGGAAGCTGGCAGGAACCTTAATGAAGCCAGGTGGGACTCATTGAAATGGGACTGTGTTGAACTAAGTCATGAAGAGCTGAAGCCAGCTGTCAGCAGGCTTAATGAAAGGTTAACAGGAATCTGGCAATGGGTGGCTGGGGAGACTCTTCATCTCTCTAAAGAAAACAAAAAGTTGAGACGTGGGCTCCCTGCATGGAGGCAAGAGCAGAAGGAGGGAGGCAAGAGCAGAAGGAGGAAGCCACTTGCAACCAACAGGCTGGGTCTGAAATAGAGTTTCGTTTAGATTTGTAAACATGTTACATTCTTAAGGAAAAAAAAAAAAAAAAGCCCCCTGAGTTCTTGGCTCCCTGCGCATCAAAGGACAGCAAAGGGAAGTGTCCCTGAATATGGTGAAAGCTAATACTGCTGTGGTGGAGTCTGGGAGCCCTGGAGATGGCTGCTCGCAAAACAGAAGGTGGGTTCAATTTCTAACTGCGCTGAGAAGGTGTGCTTCTGCAGTTGTAGCTTTATCCGTGTTGCATGAGGAGCCAGGGGATAGGGCAGCAGGAATGACCCTACACATCCTTCGATTCAACTCCCATTTCTTTGCTGATGAAACTGAGGCCCAGAGAGGGGGAATGAGTTACCCCAGGAGACCAGTACTAGAGCAGAGACCTAAACTGTGTACCCTAAACTTATCTCTATGGCCCTGTCATAACCTTCTTCTTGGAATTTTCTAGTTTCACCTGCCTGATTAGTTACCCTTTTGAAGTCACATCCTTTAAGTTCTTGTTGGGCATGCAACCCCGCATTTCTTTTCCTTAAGCCATCTTTCCCAGCACACACTCGGCCCTGTGGTGGACTCCCCATCCCAGAAAGAGCAATCCCAATGCTGAAGTACAAAGCCTGGCTGTCGCCCTCTTAGGCATGCTGCCATTAACTAGAGTGACCAACTTGTCGCAGTTGTAACACTCAAACTCCTTGCATGCGAGAACCGCCCTTAGTCCCTGACAAACTGGGATGGTTTTCAATCCAAGGCCATAACTAAACTGGAGATCAAAAAAACCCAACCCTCTCAGTTCTTCCATTCACTGCCCCTGCTCTTGACTTTATTGCAGGGATTTTTTTTTTTTCTGTGACTTTGTAATTGGACACAAGCGGAATTTAATTTTATATCCGACATTGGAAGAGACTATTTAATCTAGATTCTAGACCCTTGTTATGCAAAATGTGGGCCTCAGACAAATACCGTCATCACCTGGCAGCTTGTTAGAAATGCAGAATATCAGTCCCACCCCAGACCCTCGGAATCTGCATTTCAACAAGGTCTCTGTGTGATTCACACGCACGTTAAAGATGGAGAAGTACTTGTCTAAAGCATTGATTTTCAAACTTGGCTGTACACTGGAATCTTGTGGGGAACTTAGAAAAATCCTGAAGCTGGACTCCCCTCTGTGCTCTTGGTTTAGTTGGTGCAGGGGAGACCTGGGCTTCAGGAGGTTTTAAAGCACCTCAGCTAATTCTAATGTATAGCCATGTTTGCAAACCACTATTCTAAAGGCAGGGCAGCTTCGCACCAGAAAGCAGTGCTGCTAATTAATCAAGATAACTCAGCCTAAGTTACAAGTGTATGTGGATCTAGGAGCCCCACGTGATTTTACTCCAAGAAATGATGAATCAAATTGCTCAAGAAGATCTGAGGAGAGAGGATAATAACCTCAATGTCCCAATTACTGTGGACACAGGCCCATTAAAGTAATTAAAAACCAAGATATAATGTTTGGTCTGTGGAAAGTGATAATGAGGAAACAAAGATAAACAGAGAAGGAATGTCTGGGGGGATGAGGTGGCACCATTCATCTGTTCAGAGATGTCGGAGGGATGATGAGGAGCTGGCACGAAGACGGTAAGAGAAACATGGAGGATGGGTTAGGTGGAAACCCTGTGTTGCAGAACAAGGAACTTGATCAAAAGGCAACTCTCTGCCCTCTGGTACCTAAATATAATGGGAGACCCCGAATAGTTGTGTATTTGGTGAAGTCACAAGGAACAGATATCAGTTAATGGTTTCAGAGCTTTCCTAAGTATGTGAAGATGCAAGAATCCAGGTTCATAAAGATTTTCTCCTGGAAATATCTAACTATCTGAAGGCTTGTTCTGCCTCATTCCTGATCTCCACCCTGAGCTTCTTGCAGGGTGTATTGAAGGTCATCAGCTGCAGTGGCTAATTACTCAATCCTTGTAGAGCTAGATGGGAGCGACATTCTTCAGTTGGCAATGAGATATTAGAATCTCTGTGACTTTCCTTGACTCTTCCCTCATGGTTGCAAGATGGCTGCCACAGCACTGATATGCCCTCACACAAAAGCATCCCAAGCAAGAAGGAAGACGTAGATGGGAAATGGGATTTTTTCCCTAATATGATGCTTATCTTTCATCAGAAAGGGAAATATTTCATAGAATTTACCAGAAGACTTACCCATATATTTCATTGGCCATATATTTCAGTGGGTCACAGGCCCACACTTTGGCAAGAGGGACTGAGATGTCTGGGGCTAATTTTCACCTGTCATTACAGGCTGTGCACATTGCCATTCAGCCACATCTTAGGGTCAGCCAGCACAGAAGAAACCAGGAATGGCTGCTGGGTAAACAGTCTTGATTTCTACGGACATTCACTCATCTAGAAAAAGTGCATTGCATGTCTCCTATGTGTCAGAGGGCCCTATTGGGTGCTAGGGTATAAAGATGAACTAGAGAGACCTGGTTTCTGTTCCCAGACAGCTTACAGTCTGAAAAGCCATTTCCATCTTTATTATGCTAAGTGCATAACACAGAGATCTGAATCCTTTCTAATGTTCCTGAGAGGCAAAAAGAATGGAGAGAGAAAAAAGAATGAAAGTTTGGAATTCTGCACGCACACGTCCTTGAAGCTGTGGAACTGTGCCTTTGGTGCAACTGTCCGAAGTCGATGGAGGAATGGGGTGGAAACATTCCGCCCTAGGAGGTGAAGGCAAATTATAGCAACAATTCTTAGCTACGGTGAAACTTTGTAAGCTCAGTTCAGGGTGGTCAGCTTGGGACAAGTGCAGTGTTAGAGTAAGGAAAATGACCGCTTCTGTATTTCTATGCTGTTTCATCCTTTTCTAAGCATTTCCAAACACATAGCAGTCTGTGTCAGAGGAAGGGCACATCTCCTTTTTAAAAAGGAGAAAAGTGGAAGCACAGAGAGGTACAGTGACATTCTGAGTTCCCTCTGTCGTGAATGAGATAGAACTAGAATCAAGTGTCCCGACTGCTCAATCCAGTGGGTCAATATCACCTTCATGAGGTGCCTGCTGCGTGAACCTAGCTTTGCCCTTGGACCTGCTAACAGGGCCAGCAGTCAGCATGTCCATGGTTCGGGCACTTCTGTGTGCCAGGCACTACCCTATGCACTTTAAATGCATCCTTTTATTTAATCATAACAGCCTCTCTGTGGGGAAGCTGCCAGTTTTATCCCTGTTTGATAGATGAGGCAACCGAAGCTCGGATGCAAAAAGTAGCTTGTCTGCAGTTGAGCTGGGATTCAAACTCTGGAGCAGCTCCGAAGGCCAGGGCCTTAGCCCCTGTGCTCTGGCCCCTCCGGGCACATAAAGGGCCATGGTGATCTCTCGATGATTATACCCATGTGTCAGTAGCCGAAAGGACTATTCAGCTGGGAGTTGTAGGTTTCCCCCTAAAGACCTTAGTAAAACGAGGTCTTTTCCCTGCCTACATCTGTCTGAGTGCGACCAACCCGGAAATGGGAGTGGGGGGAGTGTGAAGGACATGAAGGCAGAGAGAGGGTCTTTGGGCCTGGGTCTCACATTCTTGAAGAGACTAGAGTTTAGACTTCTCACCAAATGAGGCTATGTTTTCAGGCACAGAGACTGAATGATCAGGATCGAATGTTTAACCTATACTACACACATGGCCTCCTCCCTTCCTTCTAAGATACACCCCGAGAGACAGAGACAGAAGAGAAAGAGACAGGAAGTGGCCTGGAGAGCCTGCCGAGAACCAGGTCCTGCCGTCCTCCTCCCTGGCCTCGTCCTCATGCTGCCCCTTATCTCTGCTCTCCACCAGGTTCTCTCTCTCCCCTGGGCTCTGCACTCTTTCCTCACCCCCCTTCCCTCTGAGATGCCTTCAGTGGCTTATCTTCCTTCAGCAGCTCCAGGAACAGTCCTATCATTTTTTTTCTCCTGACTCCGGATGCCTCTGCATCATTATAATCTGTTCCTCTGAGCTTTGGTTTTCAACCTCTTCCCAAACTAAATCTCAGGCCCTTCTTCACTGAGATGAAAAAAAAAAAAAGACCGAAGGAGATTACGCACCCTGACAACACCTTGTGGCTGGGGGTGAAGACGATTAGAAGAGGCAGCAGTCTTGCTTCCCCATAACAAACGCCCTGGGCATGCCATGGGGAAAGTGTTTTAATTAACCAAAGACTCACCATCAACTCATGCTACAACTCCTCTTCTATCCCCCACCTTTTTAAAATGAGGGTTGAAAAATTTTGTATCACGTTGGCGTATGGAAGGAGCACAGGTGTGGAGTCAAACTGGCCCAGAACCTGAAGCTGCCCTTGCCTGGCCGGGTGGCCCAGGACAAGTTGCTTGGTTTCTCTGAGTCTAAGCTTCATCACCTATAAATTGGCACGGATAACGGGACCCTCCTCAGAAGTAAGCATTAAATGTAGCAATGCCAGGGAAGCCCTGGCACAGGGTGGGCGCTCCATGTCTTGTGGGTGCTGTTGTCATAGTTCCCTCCCAGCCCAGCGACTTCAGGTCCATGTTTACTAAACCTTGCTGGCAGGACCTGCATAGCCCCCAGAGAGGACAGATCCTGTGCACTCATGTGGAACCTGGGGGCTTCTGGTCTGAGAAGCTGTGTGAATGATCTGCGGTTTTCATACTTTAGAGAGCCTAAGAATCGTCTGGGAACATGTCAAAATGCATATACCTGGGGCCAACCCCCAGGAGATGCTGATTCAGTGAGTCCGGAATTGGGTCCTACTACTTGTGTTCTTTATAACCTCACTTGGTGGAGTTCTGAAGCAGGGGCAGCGGACCCTCTGAGGGTGGCTCAGAGGCTCACGTTCAAACGGTGCTCCTGTTAGCCATCCCGATTCCTGACCCCTCTGCTTTGCCATCCTCTCCTGAACTCTGACCCTGCTGTATCTTTGTTTGTCTTTTGGCCCTGTGCTTAGCTCTGATTTTGCTCCTTTGTGGTCCACCGTGGTGGAGCCAGGGCATGGCCCACTTCATCTGCTTACTCTCAGCTATTGCTCCTGGTTCACAGCTAATTTTCTCAAACACCTCTGAGGTTTGCTTTTGGCTTAATTCTGTTTTCCATCTTAGATTCTTCCAAGGTGATGCTGACACTCTTGTGGCTTCTGTACCAATGTTGATGGTTGTCCTTTGCTGTCCTCTCCTGCCTCTCTTTTGTGTCTTTGGCACCAGCCAGTCCTTTGGGTTTCGGGTATGATGGAGAATCTTAGACCATGGCAAGGGTACCATTTTGAACTTGATTCATGATTTTAAAACACCAGAAATGTGGAATGTAAACAGTGCATTGACTTTTTATGTTAATGTGTGCTGGGTTATCTTCTATTTGAATTTTAAATCCATCTTATACATCTTGGTTCATTGTGGTGGTTTTCTGCAAATGATAAAGACTAAGAAAAATGCTCTGTGTTCTATCTGGATTCTTTTTTTTTTAAATTGTGGTAATACATGTATAGCATAAAATTTGCTATTTTATCCATTTTTAATGTACAATACACTGCTATTAATTATATTCACCATGTTGTACATTATGTACATTGTCTATTTCCAAAACTTTTTCATCATCCCAAACAGAAATTCGGTAACCATTAAGCAGTAACTCCGCATTCTCTCTTCTCTCAGCTCCTGGCAACCACCATTCTACTTTTCTCTAAATTTGCCTATTCTAGATATTTCCTATAAGTGGAATCATATAATATTTGTCCTTTTATGTATGGCTTATTTCGCATAGTGTAGTGTTTTTAAGTTTCACCCATGCTGTAGCATGTACCAGAACTTCATTCCTTTTTTACGGATAAATAATGTTCCATCGTATGTATTCACCACATTTTGTTTATCCACTCATCTTTTGATGGATACTTGGGTTGTTTCCACTGTTTGGCTATTGTAAATAATGGTGCAGTGCACATTTGTATACAAGGAGCTGTTAAAGTCCCTGCTTAAGATTTTTTGGGTATATGCCTAAGATGAAATTGTTGGGTCATATGGTAATTCTATGTCTAGCTTTTTGAGGAACTACCATACCATTTTCCTCAGTAGGTGCACCATTTTATATTCCTACCACCAATGTACAAGGGTTCCCATTGTTCTACATCCTCACCAACACTTCTTAGTTTCTTAAACACACACACACGCACACACACACACACACACACACACAATCTTAGCCATTATAGTAGGTGTGAAGTGGTATCTCCTGGTTTTGATTTGCATTTCACTAATGGCTAATAATGTTGAGCCAGTTTTCATATGCTTATTTGTCATTTGTGTATCTTCTTTGGAGAAATATCTATTTAAGTCTTTTTCCTGTTTTAAAATTGGGTTTGTCTTTTGGTTGTTGAGTTGTAGGAGTTCTCTATATATTCTGGATATTCACTTCTTATCAGATACATGATTTGAAAATGTTATCTCCCATTCTGTAGGCTGTCTTTTCACTTTCTTGATAATGTCCTATGCAGGAGAGTTTTTAATTTTGAGGAAGTTCATTTTGTCTATTTTTTCTTTTGTTGTTTATTATCTTAGTGTCATATTTAAGAGTCCATTTCCAAATCCAAGGTAGTGAAAATACACCCCTATGTTTTCTTGTAAGAGGGTTGTGGCTTAGTCTTCTGTTGCTGTTGAAGTATAGTTGATTTACAATGTTGTGTCAGCTTCAGGTGTACGCCAAGGTGATTTAGTTACATATATTCCATTACTTGAGGTCTTTTCAGCTCTGTTTCTGTTGTCCTTTGTCTCTGTAGGTTCTTATTCATGTTGTCTTAATTTCTTGTATGCCTGGCTATCTTGATTGTATAGAGGTTATTGAATTTGAAAATTATTGGTATAAATAACTTGAGTCCCAGTATAATGTGATCTTCTCCAGAAAGAACGTTTGAATTTGCTTCTTCCAGGCATTTTGTGTGTCACCAGTCTTGGACTCCCATAATTCAAGTTCAGTGCTTGAAGTTTTATGGACTTACTTAGATGAGTTGGTGCCAGGTTGCAAGCCCATTTGACAATAGGTTCACCCTTATCCTGAGGATATAGCCCTTTTTGTCCTAGCTTACACTGGATAGTGGTTTATCAAAATCCCTAACTTTGGTGAACTCTAGACCTTGACGCTTTTCCTCTAATGTCATCAGACAACCCAAACCACAATTTTGCGGATATCCCTTCCATATCAGAAAATGCTTCTATGACAAAAGAAACTTTGAGTTCTAGATTTACTTCTCTGGTTTAGCATATTCTTTAGTTTTAGACGGAGTGATTTTTCATTATTTTGTTAGCTCTTTGATAGTTTAAAGAACATTTTCAAATGTTTTGTTCTTGTTTTCTGTGGCTTCAATTGGATGGTTGGCCTAAATTATCTAATCAATATTACCTAATCAACTGATTGTCCTTGAAAATATTTATTTCTCCAATAGCCTTGCCAGTGCTAATCATTATCAACTTTGTTAATAAAACCATTTTCTTTGAAACAAAGATAAATAGAACAAAAAGTTATATGTAGTTCCACAATAAGACTCTAGTGTCTGCTTAATAGCCTACCTTGATTTATTTTCAATCCAAAAGGTCTATTTCCTGGTATGTTGATACATTTATCCTGGAGGAGAATAGACCAAAGGGGATTTGATGTCAGTCTACAAAAAGTTGAAGGACTGCCATTGGGAAAAGGAAGTAGTCTTGTTCTATGTGATTCTGGAAGGCAAAGTTAGGACTGGGAATGGAAATTTCAAAAATCAATTTATATCTAATGAAAGGAACGTTTTACTAGAACCACTTAGAATAATGATCGGTGGTGAATATTGTGGAGAGTAGGATTTTGGTCACCAAACATTCATTTGTTCCGCTTTTCCATTTGGCCTGATTCCTTTGATACCTCTCTTCTTCCCTTTCATTATAGTTCCATTGCCGCTGACTCATCCGCCTACAACCATGCCATGTGAACCAACCGAGCCTGGAGTATCAGAACACTGCATAGACCTACCCCACCCCCCTCAATCCATGGATCAGGGATGGGCACAAGCCTCACATTAGGCCAGTTAGAGCCAAAAAGAAGCAATTCTGAGTTTCCTTTGAGTTATCCAGGTGCTGATCTTTACCTGCTGGCCCTGAAGGACAGAATAGATGGCTGCAGCTGCCATCATGCCACCACAGGGGAGTCTACTTGAGAGGAGGAGGAGCTCAGAATAAACATGAGAATAAAGAACAAACCCTGGTGACATTGGCTGAGTCTTGATTATACCAAGACTGAAAGTATGAACTTAGACTATTCACGCTCTGAGATATGTAGCAATAAATTCCCATTTTGCTTAAGCTAATTTGAGTTGCGTTTTCTGCCATTTGAAATGGAAGAGTTTTAACTAAAATGGGTAGTAAACCCCCCATTCACAGTAGTGTTGTTTGTTTGTTGTTTGTTTTTAATTTGGCCATGCCATGCGGTATGCAGGATCTTGGTTCCCTCGACCAGGGATCAAACCCGTGTCCCCTGCATTGAGAGCATGGAGTCTTAAGCACTGGACCACCAGGGAAGTTCCCACAGCAGTATTTACACAGAAGAGGATGGCCAGCCTTCAGAGTAAGGGTAGAGGGGATACTCAGATTATGTGAAAAGTTGGCTTTGAGGACTTCCAGTTCTCAATTCTTAGCTTCTCCAAAACTCTCCTTTATTTCCTTTTGTTCTGCCCAGTGGGCTGGTAGTCTCAAAGAGACTCCAAGAAGACTGTACTGGCTATTCCTCAGAACTGAGCAATATAGGAGTTAATACATGTCCAGGCCTGGGATGCATATTTAATAGAGAAATCCATAATGTTTAATCCTGAAATGAATGATTTATAGAGAGTTGGATTATTCACTTTGCACTTAGTTGTCTTGTTTAGCCAAAGCAAGTCTTCCTGACAGGATTATTGTCATAGCTTTGGCTGAGTAACGAGTTTCTCTGCCAGGATGAATTATTGATTAGACTGTTGTATCAGCTGCCTGGCAAATTAAGGAAAACTGTTTCATTTTCAAGATGTTCATATTCAGACATATGTGCACAAAAGAAGTTTTGAGTACAGTACTTTAACTGTCCATCATGTAATCATCCCATGAGTATTTATGGAAACTGGATCTAAGTTATATCATGGTGTTGGGTTATTTTTAGACCCAAATAAGTAATAATCTCCATCTGTGGATATAAATGTTTTCTATCCTTTTGTTGTTATAATTATATATATTTTAAGTCCAGATGTTTAATTTCTTTTAAAAAAATGGGAAAATTTCTTTTAAAAAATGGGAAAATTTCTTTTCAAATCAACTGAAATACCAAGTACTTAATGATGACTTAACATTTATATGCTGTGTTTATTTTGTAAAATGTTTTATCTCAATTTCCTCAATGTATAATAGTTAACACTTTAGCATGTACTGAGCACTTTGCTAGGAACACTATATGGGTTATATTATTTAATTCTCCCACCCTGCTACAAACTTTCCACTATTATTATCCACATCTTTAACTGAAGAAATTGAAGTGTTGGGAGGGTAACTAGCTTACCCAGAACCACACAGACTCACATGGAGCTGGGTGTAAACCCAGATGTTCTGACCCTGGAACCTACATTTTAACCCATATGATAAACAAATTCTACAAATCCATGGTTATTACAAATTTAATATGGTCTCCTGCATGGGAACCTCGCATTCTATCAGTAATCTTTGTTTAGTTATGTCATTATTGTCCCCATTTATCAGGGGAAGAAAGTAAGACACAGAGAGAAAAAATGACGTGGCAAGTAGTCACATTGCTTTCTATTTGGCTATAATACCTTTCCTCATCAAGAGAAATCTTAGATAGGACTTTCACTGAAGTAAGAAATGGTTCTTTTGAGTCCCTTAACAATACTTCAGTTATAATGGAAATAAAATTTAAACAATAAGTGCAGATGTGAAAAAAAATCAAAGTATTTCATTTCTCTAAATCAGACTCTAAGCCTATAACCTGGGAGGCTTAGGGAAAGTAAATTTCAGTCAGTTTTGGAGGATCCCTTCCCTTTCCCAGGGGTCACATCCAAGTTTTGGAGACGAGTTGTTGCCATTAAGTGGAGGAGAGATTCCTTTATTTTCAATCCATTGCAGCCTCCACTGAAATTTCCATTACCAAGCCTGAGTGGGGAGAGTGGGGTCTCTTGAAGACAAACGTCTCAGTTGCTTTTGTGCCAAGCTTGTTCGGAGAATATTTGCTTACCCAGGTGGGATCTCCAGCTCCCCTTGTCCCCCCAGGCAGTCATTCCCCTCTCCAAGAACAGGCCACGCCTCTTAAACCCCACACAGCAAAGGTCGCCACAACTTTGTGGATCATCTCCATCTCCTGCCCAGACTTGGGGCATCTCATCCTTTTTTCTCTTGCTTTAACCTTTCTGCTGTATTGGCACTGCCCTCTCTCTGCACTTCCTGCCACCCTCCAAGTTTGCCAACAAATTCAAATCCTGGAAAAGAGAATTTAAGGACACTCTGAGGACAACTTCTTCTCTTAACTTTGCAACACAAACTTCCCCAGAAGCTTGGGAGCACAAAAGTCCCATTACTTGGTCTGGGTGCCAGGGTGAGACAAACAGAAAGGACAAAACATGAACTAAAGCTCAATAAACATCCTGCCATACGATGTGATCCTTGCACTTTCTTCTCAAAGAGAATCAGCAAAACAGCCATGATTGAATCCTGCCCTCTTCCACATGCAGAGTACTGATTTCAAGTCCAGGTGCTGCTCTTTAACAGGGTTGTGAGCCTACTAAAGAACTTTTAAATAACATCTTAAGAGGAACTGGGGATGCTTAACCAGAGAACAAAAGCTGGAAGCCTACACTAAAGAAGAGGGGGTGCTGAGGGGCTTTGCAAGGAAGAGGCAGTTCCAGCAGGTAGAAGTGACCAGAAAGCAGATCTGTAATCTGTAACCTCAGGGAAACTTCTAGAGAGCAGGTGGAATGGTTTTGCTAATGGTGGTATTCAGAGCCTGAAGAAGGATAATATGTCAGGGTATTATAAAAGGGATATTTAAATATAATTTAGGGTACTTGATCTTTAAGGATCAAGATTAAGGAGACATTTTACCCTTGGATTCTGTGTTAAGAGTCATCAGCTGTGCTGATAGCCGCTGTGTCTTGTGGAAAACCAAGACGGTTTTCTGGCAGAGTGATGGGTGGCTAAGCACAACTAGGAAAGCCAAAAAGATCTAAAGAGGCTCTGGCACAGGGGCCCTGTGTAATCCAGGGGTCAATAAAGGGGGGACATCAGAGGGCACTTTTATCTGTGATCTGGAGTCCTCCTAGTGGAGGTTATTTTTCTCATTGAGAGAACAGTAGACCTTCACTGCCTAGGCAGGGACTTAGAAGACGGTCTAGTTCTGAAGTCTTCATGTTACTGATGGGGTGAGGTCGGAAAGGGCAGAGAACCTGTCTGACTGAAGACCCAGTGATTCAGCCTTCCATCGCAGGCTTCCTCCACCTTCCTCCCCTGGACACAGGGTGAGCTGGGGATGCTGTGCTTCTCTGCAGGACTGTCTTCCCCAAGCATCAGTATCAAGCCAAGACTCGAGAAAATAGTTGTTTCGAACATTTTGTAAGGCAAGTCTGCAAAGGGAGGGCCCCTTCTTTTCTGCTGCTTTGTATTCAGTGCAGCCCGCATTTCTCATTAGTGCTGCTCACCCTTAGTGTCCTCAAGTTGTATGTGCCAATGAATTGCCTGCGGATCTTGTTAGAATGCAGATTCTGTAGGTCTGGGGCAGGGCCTGTGACTCTGCATTTCTGACGCACCCACGGGTGCTACTACAGCTTTTATGTGGCTTCTTGGTGAAGGAGGACTGCAACCGGAGCCCAGCCTCAGCCTTCGGCACCTCCCAGCACTGGCGGCACCAGGCTGCCTCTTGATGACCTGCACCTGGTGGGCTCACCTGAGTCGGGGCCGCACAGATCCCGCGTGAACTCACGATAGGGAGAACCAGGTGCGGCGGCCATTTTCAGTCCGCTTCTCTTTCTGTACAGAGAGCTGCCCAGGTCAGAGTTTGGTAACACATCCCCTTTGGGTGGACGTTTCCGAAGAGGCTCCAGGTAAGTTAATTTCGCAGCAGATACCGTTGCTATTGGTTCCTACTGCATTTAATTCTTTAGTTTCTCAGATACTGTGACATCACAATGCCTGTTTCATGGAATTAGGGCAAATTCTCAGATCGAGGCTTTGGGGGCTTCCTCATTGCTCTGTAAAATCAAATTGAATGTGTCAGAACTTCAGACTATTAATACTTGCCTTTCCTCTCTCTGCCCACCCTCCACCCTGCCAAGAAAACCTGTTTGAAGCCTCCAGAAGTTCGTTCTGAGAATTTCATTATCTTGTGCCATTCATAATTCACTACTTAACCTCTGTGCATGGCAGGAAGTGCGATTTTGAACAGTCCCACTGGAATAAAATCACAGGGTTAATAATCTCTGCTCTTTGTGAGTAATTGGAAGAATGGTATCCTGGAAACAAGCCATTAGCAGAAAACTAGTTTTTAACCAATTTCCCTAGAATAGAAGAAGTCAAACAGTGACTAGAATAATTTCATTGTTAAGTTTGGTTTCCCCTGACTTGTTCACAACTGGGGCAGACCTGTGGCCACTGCATTCTGAGACTGACCACTTAAAATTTAAAAACAGTGTTCAACCAGAGCTATTTGATACAAGTGCAAGCATCTGCTGCCCCTCTTGTAGCTGAAATCACGCAATACTCAGTGCTATGCATTTTCCATCTTTATTGCACTGAGGGTGGAACGGTGGTTCCATCCCGGCACACATAGATAAGTTTCATGGATTTTTTTTAAAGCATTGAATGGTGCTCACCTGCCTGGAGAATCCATAATTGAATAACCATCACGAATTGGTGGGCTTTTAGGATGTTTCCCGGTATCTTGAACTTGCAGCTTTAGGGAACAGAGTGGGAGTCATGGAGGGAAGCTCATTGTTCCCTGAAGCTAGATGAAATAACAGTCTGGGTGAAAACTGGTTCCGGCCCCAAACCTTTGGCATCTTCGAGAAATTCTTACTGAGGGCAGACATTGCTCCCAAACTGGGAGCTGTGAAGACAGAGGGGAATTAAGAAGGCTATTGTGGAGGCAGAGGAATGAACCACCAGCGTTCGGGTTCTAGGAGAGGGGCTGAGAGGGCACAGCGGAATACAATTCTCTTTCTGGGTTGGGGAGAGCCTCCCCGGCGTCAGTGGCAACATTCATGAGCTAGCAGTGCCTTCACCTAGGGAGAGGGGCCATAGAGTATTGGATTAACTTAGCAACTGGCTGGCACTGTCGCCGAGCAATCCAAGTAGAAGGGGAAAGATTTGCTAAGAGAGGGCAAGGCTGGGAATACGTAGAACCATTTCCAGGCCTGGCCTACAGAGCAAGGCTGCTCCTAAGAGCCATTTGTGCTTTCTCGCTTTGTTATTGCAGCAGCTTACATAAGGTTTAGTTGTGTGGATGAATCTGCTCTGTTTCAATACCTCATATGTAGTTAAAAGGGTCTGGAGCCTGGCGGGAACTCGATGAATTTTAGCTGATTCTTGAGTTCTGTGTTTCCGGTAGCCTGTTACCCATGTTCGCTCTCATGTTCTGCTGTTGCAAACAGCTCTGTTTCGAGTGCCTTTGTGGAAAGCCAGCATGTTCCTTACGTCTCTCCTCTCCCTCTGGCGCTTCCTTGTATCTATCACCTCACACCCCTACTGGCTTGTCCACTTCAGACCCTCATTATAGCCTGTCTACCACAGTAGCCTCCCAGCTGGTTTCTCTGCCTATGGTGTCCTCCCTCCCACCCCAGTTCATCGAAGACCAACGTTTCCAGGGAACTGTTTAAACCACGACTCCAATCAAGGCCCTCTCTTTGTCCAAAACCTTTGATGGCTCGCCTTGCCCAGGGACACCATCACCATGCCTGAGCTGGACAGTGAATGGGTTCTGTGGGCCATCTGTCCACCCTCCCCACCTCCCTTTCCAGGTGGACCTCATCATTTCCCCTGAGTGCCTGTTACTCAACCCAAATGGTCAGAATGGACGCTAGAATCCAGGTCCTCATCCCTGCCATTCTGGTTTATCTCACTGCTCTTCATCCTACAAGACAGACAATTTCAAAAACAAGCTCCACATCTTTAATAAACCAGAATATATGAGGACTGGCATTATCTGGGTTAAGTGCATTTCCTATATCATTAAAATTTTCTTCTTCCCTCAACCCACCCTCAAATCACAAATACCTCTTCTGAAGTTTGTTGTTTAAAAATCCTTCCAAATGTTCCCTTCTACTCTCTTAGCACTTGCTAAGAAGTCTAAGAGAAAATGTTCTTAGAGCAACGTTCTGAACCTCACTGATCACTGGATAAGACTTCAGGTGGAGAAAACTTGAAACAATTAGGCTCAAAGTGACCTGACCACCTTGGAAGTTCCTTTCCAGATCAGATACATAGGATGGTCATATTTTATTGCAATGTAGCTTTATTTCTAAATAAAGAAGAGCCATCTTTAAGGCATGGTTCAGGGGAGCCATAGGAAATCCTGAATTCCTATAGCCAGCACATAATTCTGTGAAAGAGAGAAAGACGAGAAAGAATTTTTGAGCCAACACTTTAAAACAAAGCATAAGACAGGCTTGCATTCATGCCTCTTTTAGACATTAAAGGTCAACCGATGAAAAAGGAAAACCCACAAAAAACAAACGGGTACTCACATATATGACATCCATCCAAGAAGCACCCTTTCATGGATGCTTTTTCTTATTTGTTGCAATTTTGCAATTTTGTCAAAGCAAACCTGAGCTGGACAGCAGTTAAAATGCTAAAAACAAATTTACTCAGGAACTATTGCAATAGGGGAACACAGAGACATCATGTAGATCTGTGCTCTGTTTGGAATGTATTGTACTACAGACAAGTTAGGATTCAGAGTTAAGGGGCTGGATGGGAGTCAGTGGATAGGAAATTACTAATAGGCAACATCAGGGATAAAGGGGAGTTTCTGGGTAAACCAGTTTAACAGGATTCTTGTTGAAGGCAGGCCAGAGTGATTACTTATCACCTGGGGGATGGAAGGGGCTGAGGAATTTGATCAGAAGACAGTTACCCTCAGAGGATAGGGGATTCTCGATGAATTAGCTAGATGGTTGCTCTTGAGAACAAGGTCCAAGAATGAGGCCTAGTTAAAAGGGGCTTAGAGGAGCTTGAGTTCAGTTTGGTTAAGGAGAGAGTCTTTGTCAGTTTCTTGCCTTTTTGTCCATAATGTTTCTTCCAAAATGGCTTCTACTCTGCCCTTGATATTTATTTAAAGTGGCCCTACTCTTTGTGTGTGTATGTGTGTGTATGTACACACACACACATACACACACACACATATATATAAAAAGTTTGGTGTCCTGAGACTTTGCCTTGGCCTTGTAACACACTAAAGTTGGTCTCAAGGGACTGCAAAAAGGATTTTTTTCTTCCTTGAGGATTTTGATTAGAGTTGAAGGACTTGAGAGCTTCCTTTATTAGTCAAAGAATATTGAAGCCAACCTGATTAAAGGTGATTCACTTAAGCTTTGAAAACTCTTCTCTCCACCTTCTGGCAAGCTTTTCAAAATAAGATCATTTACTCCTTTACCATCTGCAGTTTGCAGCAAGACAACAACCCTCTCCCTGATAATTTTCTGATGACTGCCTCTAGAGGATGGAGGCGAGCCCTTGGGAGGAGGGGAATGAAATAGTGGTGTGGATTGAGAGGTGACTATGTTTAAGCAAACCAAATAGATACCAACAGCATATTTACAAATACCTCATCATGAGCAGGCTTCATCCTCAGAGGGGAGATAATTGAATTGAAGATCCACCTTATTGATTTTTGTCTGATGCAGTTGTTCTGATTTGCTTCCAAGTTGTTGTTTTTTTCACCACCAGAACGTTTTACTTTGCCAATATGCTTCACAGGAAAGAACTGAAATCGAGTTGTGGGTGTGGGAAAAGGAGTTACGCATTTTTCTATGGTATAACTTTACCAACGATAATACCAGATTTACAACTCAATCACTTCAGGCATTTCTCTTTGGGTTTTACATTTTCCCATGGGGATAACTGATATTTATAGACAAAGTAATTTAAAATAGTTATGACTAGCTTTAAGGCATGCCAGATAATTGCATTTTTTAAGGATTCCTTTTTTCTCTCTCTCTCTCTCTGTCCTGATGGTTATTTTTTATTTTACTCTCCTTGCTAACAGTAAATTTTTGTTTTCCTTGTTTGCAACAAATATTTGTTGAAGAATGGATTTAGAGAAACACTTGGGTAGCTCTCAGCTTTACAAAAGGAAAGGACATGGAGAAATTATCCTTGTACTTGGCTGCCAGCATTTTTCCAGGACCCAAGCTAGTTTCTCTGATTCTCCTGGAAGATGACTGTCAGAAATAGAAAAGGGATTTTTCATAGCACAAAACTGACCTTCTTTTGGTCGAGGTGGGGGGAAGGGCAGAATTTTAAAGTGACTTAGGTGATATGAAGAAACATTAAAAAAAACAATCTATATCTCTGGACAGCAAAACCATAATTGGATGTTTTAGAGACATTAAATGATAATTGACTCCTAATGAATTCCTAATAAAAGTACTAAAACTATGAAAAAGAGGGAGTTCCCCGGCAGTACAATGGTTAGGACTCTGTGCTTTCACTGCTGAGGGCACGGATTCAATCCCTGGTTGGGAAACTAAGATCCCATAAGCCCTGTGGTGCAGCCAAACAAAGAAAGAAAAAGGAAGAAAACCCTGTCATTACATATTTATTTAAGGTTTGCATATATATATATTTTTTCATTTTCCCCAATGGTTATTAGCTATAAACTGGCATTCCCCATGCAATGGTACCTACTGCTTTAAATGCTTTCAGCTAAAAAGTATCCAGACTTGGGACTTTAGCTTTGTTCTTTTCACATTGTGTTAAACTTTTGAATCAACCTGTTTTCTTGGGGGGGTTCTTTTTTTTTTTTTTGTCTTCAAAATTCCTGTGCAAGAAAAAAAGACTCTGGATGATAAGAGAGTATTGCTATTAAAATGCAACTCCAGACCTGTTGTTCTACCAAAACTCTGAAAAAGTGACTGAGCATCACTCCATCACTGATCATGCGGGCTCGTGTGAACACATCTCAAAGAAAGCAAATACATTAAGAGAGCCTCATGAATTGTGCTGAAAATACCATGAGAACACAGAATCTTGAAGGCTCTGTCCTTTTTCACCTTCGTACAGTATTGATGGATCGGGGTGCATGAGTGTGAGCAGAAGTCTGAGGCATGTGACATGCAGGCAGATTTTTCCATTCTGGTTGCCAGTGACTCTTTTGCAGCAGGAGAGTGCAATGCAGATACCACTAACTTTAACTGATGGAGCATATTTGTTTTCCTTTCTGTGTATTTCCTCCTCTTGAACCTAGTAACGAGATGGGATCTGGGGAGCTGTAACAGGCAAGGGATGAACAGGTTTCACTGTTATATGTTATTACTACTAGACACGGCCCCCTCTAGGTATTGCAGACCACTGGTGGGTCACCCAAAAGGAGCAACTCATGGGAAGACATAAACATTGACCAAACAGTGCTCCAAATATCAGAAATGCTCTGCCTTCTGGGTGTACTCCCACCAGCTCATCTCTCTGCTCCCTTGAGAGCCAATGAGCAAGAATTAGAATGCTGCTTTTGGATTCTGATAGGCTATTTCTTGTCCACTAACCAATGCAAGTATGATGAGCTGCTCATGGTAATGAAGACCCTCTTGAGGATGAAAAAACTTGCCAAATTACATTGTAAGAATGTATCAAGTGCAATCAAAGTATAATCGGGAGGCAATGGTTGGTATTGACAGTAATCAGAATATCTTCCTTCTCAGTTGTCTAACAGCATCAGCTGTTGAAACCCACAGCTATCAGAGAAGGGTTAAGGGAGTGTGAAGATTACTAGGATTGGATGGTCAAAATATGTGGCTTCAGATCCATTCTTTTGCCGAGACCAGCTCGGCGACTCGAGGCGAGTGACGGGTGCCGCAAGCTTGAAGAAGACACAGACACAGACTGAAGAGAAAAGTGGGACCGGGGGGCTCAAGACCTCTCGGATCAAGAGCCCCACTGACTCATCCCAGGCTGCTTTTATTGAGTTCGTGGGCTAACATTCTCAGGTTACACTCATAAACAATCAAAGGCCTCACATGACTGAGGCAATTATCTTTGTTTACTTCCTGGGTCCGAGTTGAGCAGGTGTGGATTTAAGCTGGGGGTGGAGAGCAAAACAGCCCTGGGGGCAGGAGACCTTTCTCAGATATTGGGGGTCTGTGCCCCACCCGTGTTGGCCCCTCTGCGACTGTGCCTGTCTTAGGTTGTTCCTCCCTTGAGGAATCTTACCCGTCTCTGGCTAACCAGTCATCCTCCAGGGCCAAACAGGGTGATATAAGGAAGGTTCTATGCACCACCCCTGTTGGCCCCTCTGCGGCTGTGCCTGTCTTAGGTTGTTCCTCCTCTGAGGAATCTTACCCGTCTTTGGCTAACCAGCCATCCCTCAGGACCAAACAGGGTGATATTAGTCTCCACGCCCCGCACCCTCAGCACCCACCACTGCTCAAGCAGGACGTTCTGAATCCCATCGCTCGGCCCACATACTTCAACACTTTCAATGCTTCAAAAAGGTTCCAGAATGTCTTCCTACATTCTTTGGCCCTGTCTTACTTGTGTGGTCTTGGCAAATCATGCCACTTTCCCATGTCTGGGCCTCAATTAACCCATTTGTAAAATGAGACTTGGAAAGGGGTAGTATCAGCTCTCCTCAGGTTATTGGAAATGCACAGAGGTATTTTTTGACGGCCAAGATGGGTGTTGGGGGAGGACCCTGGCATTTAGTTAGGATGGCGAATGTCTTGCAATGCAGGGGACATGAAGCACAAAGAAAAATCTCACTTAAAATGCTAACACTGCCCCAGCTGAGAAACACTGAGATGATCTTGACCCATGTTGCAGCCAGAATAGTCCATGGATAACAGCTCGTGAGAAACGGGGCTAAGGGTGGGAAACAAGAAACCATTGTCAGAGAACTTCTTGATCTGATTTGAATTTTTTATTTTTTTTATTTTTTTTTTGGTTTCTAAAAGCCAAATTTAATAAATTAATAAATGCATGCCAGATAAAAACACAAAATTACAACTCAAAACCAATAATAATTTAACAGAAAATGCTCTGCACTGTACTTTTTTATTGGTAGAGATAATCTACTAAAGTAACAAATCTGAAAACACATTTTGCTTTTGCTGGAAAGAAAGTACTGTGTTAGAGAAGAACTAAGAGAAACCAGAGTGGAAGCATTTGAGAAAAGTAGGCATATGTTATAATCTATGGTGATGCGGCAGCCAGAGGAGCTGTTTTCTCCATTTGTGTGCATGTGTATAGAAGCATCAGAAACCAATGACATAGGACCCAAAAGCAAAGTCATGACAGATTTACTCTGCGAAAGATGCTGAGTTACAACCACGGGCAGCCCAGGACGAAGGGGCGGTGCAGGCTTGGTGTCTCCTTTGTGTGGGGTTCCCTTGCCAAACAGGAGGCTAATCATGCAATAGCTTGAGTTTCTCTTAACATGATAAACACCCAGGATTACTAGAACTGGAAAGCGTGTGTTCACTGTTTTACAAGGACAGCTGAGCGGTGCTGTGAAAACAATGGGAAGTTCCTTCATTTTAATCTGGTTATATGCCCAAACTTCTAACCAAGAAATAATTCAGCTATAAGAGCCAATTAAATTATTTTAAAACATTCCTTCATCTGTAAAACATTTCTTTTTTTCCTTCAAACTAAAAATTCAAAATAAAATGTCTTCGTTTTTGATAAGAAGCTCCACCACCAGTCTCTGATACCGTATATCGTTCAGGGCAGCCATGGCGTCTAGTTCCGGGGATCTCATGAGGGTTGGGCCGAAAACAATCCCAAGGTTCTCTGCATTCATCAGATTCTCCTTTTCGTGGAGGGTCACTCTCTTAAGATGCGCCATGAGGTACCGGAGGGTTTCGCAGTGAGCGGGTGGCAGCAGCTTCAGTGCTTCGTGAAGGGTTTCTAATTGCTCATCAGGATCCATAATTTTGGCGGACTCTATAAACTTAGGGTAGGCGTCATATGTGATGAGTGGAATTGGTAAATCCCTGAAGTACAGCTTCAGCGCACCAGTGATAATGTTGATATCTTCATACATGTTCACAGAAATATCTGCTTTCTCACCATCTCTGTCAAAAGCCATCTTGACATCTTCAATGAGGTCACTAAATCCTGAGACTCGGTACAGTCCTTCAGAATTAAGACCTCGGGATTCAATCTCCCTGATGCACATGTCCACCACCATGGGCCGCTTAGTGATGTGGGCTTTCACGAGTGTTGTCAGGTCACAGCTGTACACCTTCTTGACATGTTTCAAGTCCGGCTTACAGTCGTTTGGGACCGTCTTGGAACACTGCTTATGAACATTCAAACCACAATCTGCACATTTCACTCCCTGAGCAATGAGCCCCCACATGAAGTTGGCACAGTATTCACACCAGTGCGGCCCTCTGAAGGTATGGACCTTGAAATTGTGAACCTTTTCATATTTTGGAATTTGCTCGTTTTCTTTCAGAGTTGCTCTTCTAACAAGTGATGTCAACTGCTGGTGTTGGAGGGCTGCCTGCAGAGGTGGGGGGCAGCTGTGGCTCACCGAGGAGACAGGGGCACTGGCAGCAGGGGTTTTGGGAAGTGCTAATGATTTGAATTTTTTAAATAAGGTACTTTTATAGGAAACAAGAAAATAACATTTTCACCAGCTTTAGAATTCCTCATAGGTTATGCTGGCGCCTAAGACATTTGTAAATCTCCTTTTCATACTTCCTTGTTATGTTTTTCAAGAAGCACTTGGGATATTTCATGAGACACACGTAACCGCAGTAAAAACAAAGTGCTCTCATTCCCCTTAGCCCATCCCTGCTGGGTGTGTGCAGGCTGCCCAAGTCAGGGCAGAATGAGAAGTCTAATGTAAATAGCAGACTCCTGCCTCTGCATTTGGCTCAGAGATTAAATTTTTCGGAACAAAATCAAATAATGCTCTGTGAAAACAGTCACCTTGGTCCCAAAGTGATGGGCTAAAAACGCTGATTTTCCTCCAGGAATTGGACAGACCTAAGCTCAGGAATCAGAGAATAGTGAAGGTTGTTCAGAAAGGCTAGTTTCCTCACTTTAAGGTGGGGAATTTTCGGGTATGAAGGACTTACCTGAACTCACATGGCAAGTTAATGTACCAAGCCAGCCCCAGAAGTAGCGGAAGGTAGAGTATCTTGGTGTTGTACCAGACCTTCCCAAGGCTTCTTCTTGGCCATGTCTCATTGTAGGTGAAGTCATAACAGCCAAGATCAAAGTGTAAAAGGTCTAAATGCCCACCAACCAGCCAGCAAGGTCTAGTGTCCCAGCAATCTCAATTTCCCTGGTACAAGGCTGAGGGTTGTAGAGATACCAAATAGGCCTGCCTTGGTTGTCTTTTGGCAGAGATAGCTGCCTATTATATTAGGATTCCTGTGGTAAATGGCAGAAACACAATCAGCTTAAACAGAAATGCTTTACTACTTGTATTAATCAGTGAGGATGAGAGGTGTTGTGAGATGCAGGGCTCAGGGAAGACCATCAGGACTCCCAGCTCTCAATTTGCTTCTCTCTCTGTTGCCTCTCCTCTTACTGAACGTGGGCTTTATGTGTCTCCAGTGAGCACAAATGTCAGGGGTGTTGGCTGCCCCAGACTTAGAGCCTTCTAATACCATGGCAGCAAAGTCAAGAGACAATAATTCTTATGAATTTCAGCAGATAGCCTTGAGGGAGAAGGTTCTGTTAGGGCCATGTTCTGATCCTCAACCCATTGCCATAGCCTTGGACCTAGGACTCTCTCATTGGGTGAAAGGCTTGATTGGTACCTCAGAGCTTAGGCGACAGGATGGGGCTATTTCATGTTTTCACCACCATGGGGAAAAATGTGTTGGTCGTCCAAAACCATGAATATTCACCGATTAGTCAAAGGCAAAGGATTGAACGTAGGAGATACTTGCGGCTGGAGTTAAAATACATGTAGAGTGAGGTGTGAGTAAATGAAGGAAAACTGTATGGAGGGGGTAGGACTTGAACCAAAGTTGAAGGTTTAGAAGTGAAAGATTGAGGCTTTGCAAGAGTAGATTTTTGTCAGGGGCAGTAAGGGGATGGAACTGATGCTATTGAACATCATCAAAGAAGACACCTGGTCTTACACAGCATGTATGTGTCCAGGGGCCTGTCTTTCTCCTAAGCACACAGTAAATGCTCAGTAATTCGTGTTTATTGAGTGCTGATTTGCTTCAGGTTTCTAATGCAGGGGCTGCTGCATTTTTCCTGTAAAGGGCCAGAGGGTAAATACTTTGGGATTAGTGGGCCACACAGTGTGTGTCTGAACCACTGAACTCTGCTGTTACAGTGTGACAGCAGCCATAGATAATAGTAAATGATCATGCAGTGCTGCAGTAAAACTTCATTTACAAAATCAAATGGTGCACTGGATTTGGCTTGCTGTTAGCTGATTCCAGTTCTTACTCATCTCTCTGCTTCCACTCTAACCAACTCCAAGTTAGCCAGCAGCCAGAGATCTTTTACAAGGTGTATTGAGAACATGTCACTCCTTTGCAACTAAGATGTGTAGTGGCTGCCATATTTGTTTTGGATAAAAGGCCAGCTCCTTCCAGCCATGCCCGGTCTGGCCCCTGACTGTTTGTTGAACCTCATCTCAGGTCCTTTCCCTCCTCAATGAGGTGTACCCGCCACTCTGGCCATGCTCTGCCCTTAGGACTCACACAGCTCTGTCCTGCTTCAGGGTGGGTATGTATCCAGTGACCTCACCACGAATTGTTCTTTCCTTCTTCCTTTTGCTTTCAGTTCAGCTAAATAGAACCTCCCTCCTAGAGGCCATCTGTGATCACCCTGTGTAAACTGGGCAAAGCCACCTTGCCATTGTTTTCTGTCTGAACCCTTCCCACTTTTTTTCAGAGCACTTATCACATGTATAATTATTCATTCCTTAGTCTGTTTACTTCTTGTCCATTCCTTCCATTAGATTGGGAGCTCAAGGAAGGTGGAGACTATATCTGTTCTATTCACCCTTATGTCCTTAAGGCCTAGAAAAGTGTCAGGTATACGGTAGAACTCCCTAAATGTCTTTGAATGATTGATTGATCAGAAGACTGGAGATTAAGTTCCTTATTGCAATCTCACCCAACTTCAGATTAAAAATATGAGCACAAAAATCAGGCTGCCTAGGGCTTCTAGTCCTCATGCCGGCTGGTCTTCTCTCTCAGCAGTTTGGATTTATTTTCAAAATTATATATGTCAAATGCAAAGAAAAAGAGCTGTGTGCCTACCACCAAGATGCTATTATTCCCATGTGTGTTTCAGATTTCTTTCTGTCTTATATACATTTTAAGTTAATTTTTAAAACTTAGACATTTATAAATCAAATATAAAAAATTTTTTAAAAGCAATTAATTTTTTCTCTTGGACTTTGTGTCCTGGAGTGGAAATTGTTTCTGAGCAAATCCTGGTTGAGAGAGGACCAGGTCTTTTTTAGCATGCAATTCTTGGGCCAGTGTGTATTCTCTTCATTCTAGGCATAATAGTTTACTATCTTCTGCCTGCTTCTCCACGAGAATATGAAGCTTGGTCATAACAAGGCATAGTTACCTCATTTGGGGGAGTTTTCAGTTTTATTGTCAGGGAGAAGCTGGTTGCCAAAAAACTAAGGTAAGGAAACAGACTGAAACTGAGCATAAAATTTAACTGAGTCTCCTTATAGGCAAGGAAGAAAAAACAGGGATGTCTTTCATGGTCTCATAAAAAGAAACAGCAATTCTCCAGAAGTCACACTGCTTCCTTCTTTAGCAGACAAGACGACCTTCATTTGTCCAATTATCACGTTTATTCAGCATTTCCACCACCTCCACTGACAGCCCCCTTCCTCCTCCTCCGTTTTTCTTTTTCTGTGGCTGCCTTTCGTGGTGGTTGTGTGCATAAAGCCCTCAGATTGGCCCCTGCTCCTTTATTAGTCCTGGGGTGAGCAGGAGAAAGAAGGTGGCATCTGCAGGAGGGTGACTGTGAAGTGCGCCAGGTAACTGCAGGAGGTGATTTTCAGACATTCAATCCTGAAAACTGACAAAGCCTATGAGCCACAAGAGGTCGATATTTAATATTTTCCTCGTTTTAACAGATGGCAGAGTGAACCGCAGAGCAGCTGTGACTCTTGATGACTCAGGAGCTGCCCTCAGAGATTTGGATAAGCCCTAGCCTGTCAGTCTTAAGACTGCTGCCCGTGAGGCACGTTAGATAGACCCTCTCTTGTGTGCGGGGAGAAAACCCTTTCATCACAGGAAATCCGACAGAGAGCCCCGGGATAACCCAGTGGCAAAGACTTGGGCTTAATTCCCACTGCAGCAAAGTACTACCTGTGTGACCCTGGGCAAGTTACTTAGCCTCTCTGTGCTTCAGGTTCCTCACCTGTATAATAGGAGTGTCAAAAGCATCACCTCATTCGGGTTGCTGTGAGAACTAAATGAGAACACTTGTGAAATGCTCAGCACGGTGCCTGGCATATTATAAGTCCTTGATAAATGTTAGCTGTAACTGGACACCTGTGGAAGGAAAGCTGCTCTGTTTGGGCGCCTGCCAGCTGTTTCTCCCTGCTGCTCACTAGCTGTGTCCCTGGGACATTTGCACAGAATGCCTAGGACTTGGTAGAGCGCGATGTGAACACACTGGACCCACTGGTGTTCCCGTGGGGCTTTCGGATTCCTTGGTTGGCTGTAGACTAACAAGCCTGTCCTTCTACAGTAAACTTCGAGGTGAAATTAACAAGGCGCTGCCCACGGTTCTCAGGAGTTACCCATTGTGGGTCCAGAATAGAGCCCAGCCTTCCTAACAGCCCGGAGGGCATCCTTTCCTTCCAGGGTGGGATGGGGGCAGACTAGCCAACAATTCTGGCTTGTTCACTGTTGTTCCGCTCCTAAAACAGAAGCTCCAGAAACTTCTTGTCTTCCAGAGGACACCACCTTTGAGTCTCCGAGGTTTGCTAGAAGGTGGGGACCCTCAGCTGGCTCCCCTCGGCTTGCAGACCTCATACCAGCAGAGAACCTCATTTCCTGGAAGGCAATGAGTCTACCTGTTTGCAAACACATCACTGTTACGACCTCAGATGCCTCAGATTTTCTCACAGGTGTCCTTGGAGGCTGTTTAAAAAACTCATCCACCACCTCATCTCCTTTTTTTTCTCTTCACTCTTCATGCAAGTCCCATACTCTTTGCTGCATATCCCCTGGCAAGCTGACAGCACCATCTAACTTCTTGCTTCTCTCTCCTGGCTAAGTGTCCGTTTTTGACAATCTGGCTTCAATCACAGGCCACCCTAGAGGGGCCCATCCATCATGCCCATACCACAGGCCCAGCGATTCTTCCCGCAACTGGGCTATTCAGTTTCTGTCTGACCAGCCAGGTTCATCTGTTTCTCCTCAAATCTTTCCCTGTCGCACTGCTGCTTCTCTCTTAATCATCTGACCCTAAGTCACCTTGCGTTGTTGACATCCCTGATGTGTCCACCATTTAGGGAAGCCAAGGTGTCCCAGTATTGATGAAAGTTGATTTGCATAAATGGGCACAGTGGAGATGCCAGACTGAAATAATAAGAAATGTATATATGGTCTTTGACCCTGGTTGCTGACACATTACCTGTATTCTTTGGAATATCCTTTGTGAAGTGGGGTGGAAGGGGGTGTTGTTTTAATCAGGTGATGCTTGGTGGGCTCTTGGGCAGAAAGAGCCCATGGAAAGACCACGCCTATAATTAGAAGCATGGAATTTTCAGCCTCACCCCCCCATTCTCCAGAGAGGGAAGAGGTGTTGGAAACGGAGTTAATGATTCACCATGCTTACGTGAGGAAGCCTCCACAAGAATCCCAGTAGTATGGAATTTGGGGAGCTTCTGGGCTAGTGAACACATCTATATGCCAGGAGGGTGGTGGTGCACCCCAACTCCATGAGGACGGAAGCTCCTGTACTTGGGACCCTTCTGGACCTCGCCTAATGTATCTCTTCATCTGGCTGTTCATCTGTATCTTTACCATATCTTTTATTATGTAATAAACTGGTAAACTTAAGTATTTTGCTATTCTAGCAAATAATGAAAATCAAGCCAGAGGGTCATGGAACCTCTGAATTGTAACCAAATGGGACAGAAGTTATGGGTAACCTTGGGATCTACTGCTTGAGATGTCTAAACTGGGGGACAGTTTCTTGGAACTGAGCCCTTGGCCTGTGGGGCCTGTGCTAACTCCAGTTAGTGTCAGAATTGAATCAAATTGTAGGATACCCAGCGGGTGTCACAGAGAATTGCTTGATGTGTGGAAAACCCACACATCTGGTGTCAGAAGTGTGGTGAGTGTGGCCAGTAGTGTGAGTGTAAAGGAGACGCTCAGGAGTGTTTTCCTTCCACAGAGGCCTTCTGTGTTTCTTGGGAAATTCTTTGCCAGACTGAGTTTTCTATGAAGCAGTCTACCACCCTACTCCAACACATTGTTTGATGATTTGAGAGTGGGTCCTAAGAATCCTAAAATTTATCGTCTCTTTTTCTTACATAGTTTATGGAGAAGAAAACATCTTACTCTAGGGAAATATTTGCCAACTCTTCTTAGCATGTGAATCTGTATCTCCAATGATAATTGTCTCTTCTCCCTCTCCCCTAACAATCAGGGTGGAGAATATGGGTCTGGGTTGAAGAATAGGGTATTAGTTCAAAGATCAGGGTATGGTCCCAGTTCTACCATTTACTCAACAGGTGACTCTATACAAGTCACTTTCCTTCTCTAGACTTAGTTTTATCATTCACAGAATGAGAATTACTGAGACTTAAAGGTGGCTGGTGAGGATTTTTTTAAATTAATTAATTAATTAATTTATTTTATTGGCGATGTTGGGTCTTTTTTTGCTGTGCACGGGCCTTTTTTAGTTGAGAATTGAGTGGGTGGTGTAATACCGGCCTTAAAGACATGAGGGAAAATTTGTTTTGGGACTTTTAGAAGGGCTTTTTAACCTATGAGAAACATAAGATATTTTCCCTTTCTGTCTCTGTCATTACTGTTTTTTGATGCGATGCCTGTAACGCTGGCAGCTATATTGTGGCTATGAAGGGTGCCAGCCTGAGGGGAAAAGCCAACACACTTAGGATAGCAGAACAGAGGGCTAGAAAAAACCTGGTTTCTCGATTTTGCTGTCAAATCACAAAGTTATTCAACCCTGAAAAGAAGCCAACTTTTGAATTTCTATTAACTAAACTGCAGACTTTATTCAGATTCACCAGTTTTTCCACTGATGTCTTTTTTTCTGTTCCCAGATCCAATCCAAGATACAACATTGCATTTAGGCCTTTCTTCATTCCTCCTGCTCCCCTCTTTACACATTTTTAAATTACATTTTTATTGGAGTATAGTTGATTTACAATATTATGTTAGTTTCTGCAATACAGCAAAGTGAATCAGCCATACAGATACATATATCCACTCTCCTCCAGGTTCCTTTCCCATATAGGTCATTACAGAGTTCCCTGTGCTATATGGTAGGTCCCTATTAGTTACTTCTATATAGTAGTGGGTATATGTCAATCCCAATCTCCCAATTTATCCCACCCACCCCCTTGGTAACCCTAAGGTTGTTTTCTACATCTGTAACTCAATTTCTGTTTGGTAAGTAGGTGCATTTGTACCATTTTTTTAGATTCCACATATAAGCAATATCATCTGATATTTGTCTTTGACTTACTTCACTTAATATGAGAATCTCTAGGTCTATCTGTGTTGCTGCAAATTATTTCATTCATTTCTATGGCTGAGTATATTCCACTGTATATCTATCTGTACCACTTCTTTACCAGCTTGTGTGTTCATGAACATTTAGGTGGCTTCCATGTCTTGGCTATTGTCAGTAGTGCTGCGGTGAACACTGAGGTGCATGTGTTTTTTGAATTATGGTTTTCTCCGGGTGTATGCTCAGGAGTGGATTGCACACCATGTGGTATTTAGTTTTTAAAGGAACTTCCATACTGTTCCCCATATTGGGTATACCAATATATATTCCCGCCCACAGTGTAGGAGGGCTCCCTTTTCTCCACACCCTCTCCAAGACTTATTGTTTGTAGATTCTTTGATGTTGGTCATTCTGACCGGTGTGAGGAGATATCTCATTGTAGGTTGATTTGCATTTCTCTAATACTTAGTGATGCTGAGCATCATTTCCTGTGCTGTTGGCCATGTGTTTGTCGTCTTTGGAGAGCTGTCTGTTCAGATTTTTGTCCCATTTTTGAATTGAGTTGTTGGCATTCTTTACATATTCTGGATATTAAACCCTTAGCAGACCAATGGTGTGCACACATTTTCTGCCATTCTGTAGGTGGTCTTTTCACTCTCTTGATAATATCCTGTGATGCGTGGAAGTTTTTCATTTTTATGAAGACCAGAGTATTCATTTTTCATTGTTTTCTGTGCCTTTGTTGTCATATTTAAGAAACCATGACCAAATCCAAGGTCATGGAGATGTGCACCTATGTTTTCTTGTAGAGTGCTATAACTTAGCTCTAAAATTTAGCCCTTTGATTAATCTTGAATTAAGTTTTGTACCTGCTATGAGGTAGGGTCCAACCTCAAGTTTCTGCATGTGAGATCTGGGTTTGCAGTGCCATTTGTTGAGTCTATTCTTTGCCCAGTGAGCAGTCTTAGCACTCCTATCAAAAACCAAGTGAAAATCTATGTGAGAATTTGTCTCTGGGTTCTCAAAGTCTATTCTATGGTCTACATGTGTATGCTAATACAGCACCACACTTTTGCAATATTATGTTGGCTCTTCGGCCTCCCTTGGAACTCCATGTGAATGTTAGTATTGTTTTTCCCATTTCTAAAACAAACAAACAAAAACAAAAAAACAACTCTGAGATTTAATAGGGATTGAATCGAGTAGTATTGGGTAGTATTGCTATTTGAACAAAATTAAGCATTCTAATCTTTTTAAACATGAGTTGTTTTCCATTTACTTATGTCCTGGTTAAGCAATTTGTTGTCATTTTCAGGGTACAAGTCTTTCACCTCCTTGATGAAATTCTGTAATATTTTTGTTTTTTAAAAATTTTTATTGGAGTATAGTTGATTTACAATGTTGTGTTAGTTTCAGATGTCCAGCAGAATGATTCAGTTATATACATATGTTCACTCTTTTTCAGATTGTTCTCCCATACAGGCTATTACAAAATATCGAGTAGAGTTCCCTGTGCTACATAGTAGGCCCTTATTAGTTATCTATTACTTATGTAATAGTGTGTATATGTTGGTCCCAATCTCTTAATTTTCCCTGCCCCCACTTTCCCCCTTGGTAACCATAAGTTTGTTTTCTATATCTTTGACTCTATTTCTGTTTTGTAAATAAGTTTATTTGTGTTGCTTTTTTTAGATTCTGTATATAAGCAATTTCATATGATATTTGTCTTTCTGTGTTTGACTTACTCAGTATGACAATCTCTGTGTCCATCCATGCTGCTGCAAATTGCATGATCTTGTTCTTTTTATGTCTGAGTAATATTCCATGGTATATATTTGTACCACACCTTCTTAATCCTTTTCTCTGTCGAGAGACTTTAAGGTTGCTTCCATATCCTGGCTGCTGTAAATAGTGCTGCATTGAACTTTGTGGTGCATGTATGTTTTCAAATTATGGTTTTAATCTGGATATATGCCCAGGAGTGGGACTGCTGGATCATATGGTAGGTCTATTTTTAGTTTTTAAAGGAATTCCATACTATTCTCCATAGTGTCTATACCAATTTACTTTCCTACCAATAGTGTCTATGTCTACACATTGAAGAGACTATTTCTCAGTTTGCAGTTGCATAATGGTTCCCTGTGATTGCATTTGAGTTAAACATTCTTGGCCAAAACACCCCATCAGTGATATTTCCTTCTGATGGTATCACATCTGGTAACACCTGATGTTCATCTGTTTTCTTGGTGGTGTTAATGTTGGTCACTCAGTAAGGGGTCATCTGATTTCTCCACTGTACTGTTAGATATGTTTCCCTCTTATAACTAATAATAAAGCCCATGCAAATATCCTGCTCCCCATCAAAATTTCCCTGTGGATTTAACATTCATGGATACTTCTTTCCAGATCTAATTTTTATTAAGATGTTTGCAAACTGTTAACTTTTCTAGCTGCAGCATGTTCTCCATATTCACTGGTCAGCCCTTAGCATTTTACTATAATCATTCCACTTTACTTCCTATCTATATTTTAAAGAAATGAACTCATGAATCCTTATATTTTCTCTCAATGGTTTATAATTCATTACTCTCCTTAATTATTTTGGTGCCGAAAGCTGGCTCCTGTGTCCTTGTGATGTGTTCTCATCACCTTTTGAATACCTCCTTACTTTATGGTATATTCCAGGATATTCCAGGCTCATCTTGTCCCAGACTGGTCCAAACCTTGGAATCAGAATCAGTCCTGGTTTCTTTCAGTGAAGAATGGTATTAGAGACCAATATCTAAGTATTAGGTATGCCCGTTACTGTTGGGTAGTCTTTGCCTCTTTCAGTGAGCAGAATGGACTTTATGTTTTCTGTCTTGCTATTCCAACTAGAGTTTTCAGCTTAGTATAAAATAGAAGCAGTGATGAACTTTACTCATGACTTTTAAAGCAAGTGTCTCTCTCCTTTTAATAGTATGTGTAATATTTGTTAGACATTTTGGATGTCTTTCCTTTATCAGATTAAGGAATTTCTATTCCTGTTTTGCTCATTGGTTTTATCATATATGTTCATTAGAATTTTTAATGTATATTATAAGATCATCTTTTTTCCTCTATTACTTTGTTAAACAATTCTTACATTCATATCATTAATTAGTTAATAAAATCACTTTGCTAATGTTTAGTATTTTTGGATTTTTTTTTTAATTTTATCCTGAATTTCCATTTTAGGAATTTTCATTTCTGTCTTTCTGTGCTGCTTTCTGAGTATTTTCTTCAGATCTATCTTCCAACCCACAAATTTTCTCATTAGGGATGTTTAGTCTCTATTTGTCACACCCATTGAAAATAATGTATAGTAAATATGTAGTATTATTTATATAATACATTTTATGTATAATAATAAAATATTTTTTTTCTAAGAGTTATTTGGTTCATTTTTAAAACTACCAGTTCATGTTCTATGTTCTTCTTATTCCATATCTTACTTTTAAAATCACAAACTGTCATTTTAATTTCTCAATCTGATTCTAATATCTCAAGTCCTCAGGGAAAGACGAGTCTAAATCTGTCATTGTTTCTTTCTGCTGACTCTCCCTTATGGTAGTTCCTTTTCTTCTGTGTCTGGTAATCTTTGGTTGTGAGAATATATGAGGTTGATTTTAAATTGCAGATGGTTTCTTCCGAAGAGAACGTGTCATTGTTTTGCTTATGATGTGAAACAAAGAGTGCTACCAACATTGGGACAACTTTAGTTCATTCCAGAGTCACTGGCTTGTTTTGTGAAATTTAGATTTAGCCTCCACCCCCAACTTGCTATTGCCTTAAGGTCTAGTCTTAAAATTGAAACACTGACTATGTAAAACACTTCACCCTCTGGGTGACCATACCATTCCTATGTGCTTACTGCTTATGGTTCTAATTAAGTTCAGTTTTTGGGGGGGGAGGGTGGGGTGGAAACACATATGTGTTACTTCCTCTTTGTGAATTAATTTTGCTTCCTGTTAAGTCCAGCAGTGAAATTAAAAGTATGCTGTGTGTGGGATCTAATTGTTTTGAAGGGATGGGCATTTAAGAATCTATCCATAATATTGCTGGAAACAGATTATAATTCTTCTTGATTATGTTTTGGTGACTTTTTTTTTTAAATAACAACATTCTTTTTCATCTAAGTCTACAATATACAGTGATAAAAGAGGCAGGGCCAGAATAATTTTAATTATCATTTCTATTTGGACTGGGGAAGAATGGGAGATAACACAGTAATCCCTGGTATGGAGCTATTTGGAAAGCCTGGGGGCTCACATTTTCAGAACTTTCTGGCTTATTATTGGAGCATGCTCCTTCATTGGTTTCCATTCTGCTCCTCAGGAACATTTTCATTGTAGATTGTTCTTCCCAGACCATGTCTCTGCCTTTTGGGAAGTTCTTGTTTGCAGTATTCTTCTTGATCACAAGTGTTGTGGGTATAAGGATTTTATACTTTTCTTGGGAGCTGGCTCAGCCCCTTTCTTGACAAGTGATGTTTGGGGGCCCAGTGTGGTTTCAAGTCTTATATAGTCTTTTAGACTAGGCTGTTAACAATACAATGCTCTTAAAAGCTCAGTAGTCATATTAGCCATTGGATTCCACTTGGTCCATGTGCCAGTAGCCACTTGTATATTTTGGTAATGACTTCATAAGCACATGATCAAGCATTTGGACAGAGAGACAGGAGTCTGGGCTCTGGAGCCAGGGTGATTCCTGCCAGCCTCCTATCTCTGCCAGTCATGAGCTCTGTCATCCTGGAGAAATGATTTAACATCCTGACATTTCAATTTCTTCATCTGTAAGATGGAAATAATAATGGTACCTTATTTTTTGTGTGGCTTATTGTAAGGATTTACTGAGAAAATGCATGTAAAAAAGCTGGCACAGGGTAAGTGCTGAGTAAATGACAGCTGTCATTGTTAGTGTTTATATGATCATAGCATATGGGGAGTTCTTTAACTGACGTTTTCTAACACAGCTGCAAGGCTTTGTTCATGCTCTGTGCCTGGCCTGTAGGCTCTTTACCTTTTGAAATTATGTTTATTTTTCAAGGCTCGGATGAGTTACTACCTTCACTATTAAACTTTTCCCTCATCTGTCAAATTTCATGTTTTTCCTCTGTTTCCACAGCAGTTCTTTGCACTTCTGTTCATCACTTATTTAACTCTGCTTTTCATTACAGTGGGTTATGTGTCTGTGCGTTTTACCCACATGAGGGCGGACCTGTCCTTATGTCATTATTTCCTGCCTCAACTTGTATAAGTAGATTCTCTCCTGCTACTTGCGTTGAATTGAATTCGTAGGAGAGACTTCAGAAAAGGACAGGTGGTGTGTTCCTTGGGATTGCGTTCAGCTATTTGTTTCAGAAACCTGTCCTAACTGCTTAACCAAACCGGGGTTTATTTTACTCATGTAGAAAGTTATGAGGTGGGCCTGGTGCATCTGTTCAAGGATGTCTTCAAGAACACAGGCTCCTTCTTTATTCCTGGCCTTCTATCCTTAGTGTGTGGCTCTCAACCTTATGGTTACAAAATGTCAGAGCCATCTCTGGGCATCATATCTGCATCCCAGCCAAGAAAGAGTGAGAACAAAGGACAAAAGATAAAAGGCCCCAGCATCCAGTCACTTTGAGGGAGGTCCTCAGGCAGCCCCACCAGTGACTTATGCTTGTTTCATTGGTGGTGGCTGGGTCATGTGACTGCCTTTAGCTGCAAGGGAGGATGGGAGATTGAGCATTTAACTGGGTATTATTTTAAGCAAACATAAGGGTTCTGGTAACAAGGAAAATGGAAAATGAGTATTGGCTAGGCAACAAGCAGAGGCGTATTGTTTTGTTGTTAGTGAAAACAATGGAAGCTGTCTCTGGACAGCCTGGGGAGAAAGGACACAGTGCAGGCTTGCAGCATGGAAGAAGTATTGTCAAAGCCTGAGGAGGGTAGATGCCAGGGTAGCTCTGGGAACTCCAGCAGCAGGAATTTGTAAACTTTCTCTCAAGGGTACTGCCATTTAGCTGACTCAGTAATAAATCAGGCTCCCAGCCACTTTGTTCTAAACTTCAGATTCCTGGGATAGAGAATTTGATGGGCTCAGCCAAAGCCCCTAGTTTCTCTTGTTAACTTTGCTTCATCTGCGTGACAGGATGATGGGACATAGAGACAGCCTTTGGGCTCTGCCTGCCACTGGGTATTAGAATTTGCTCCCAAAGAAAAGTGAATTCTTGAGGACTGGGCAGCTACTATGATTGATTTGGCATGGAAAGACTTAAAGGCTAGAATGCAATTTTGCCAGGTTCTAGGGCTGCAAATTTCAGAATTCATCTAAGGAATTTTCACTTCTTCCCAATGAGTTGGCAGTGTGTTGGAATGATGTTTACATGTCTGGTGATAGATAAGTAGGTTTATTTGACACACAAAACTGTCAAACACACTGGGGATTTATTTAATTTTTAAACTGGGTAGAATTTAGTTGAAGCTAGTAAGGAAAACATCAGGTCTCGTGGATGGCTGGAAGGTAAGAATTCCAGCCTGATGGGCTTTGTACCTGAAACTCATGTTAGTGACAAAAGGCTCTTATGTTGAGGAATTCTGGTTGTCTTTTCAGATTATCCCTGGGAAGGGGAGATGGGGTAAACATTCTGCTACCATATCAGTGTTTTCCCTTCAAGGACTTAAAAATGGAAATGCCTTTCTTTTGTAAAAATTTTATTATTTCCTTTATACTGGGTCTGTTCAGTTTACACCTGGTGGTTTGGGAATTAGAAAGTAGGAAATGTCTTGCCACTTATTTTCTTGCTATTTGTTCCTTTTAGCTTCATCAAATGGCATCTAGCATCATGATAAACCACAGGAGCTTTGGAGTCGAACAGATCTGGGTTTCAGTCCTCACCTCTTTACTCATTGACAATATGATCATGGGCTAATAAAGCCAATCAACTTTGGCCACATTGGGTACGATAGATATTTTCCAGGGCTAGTCCTCACTAGTACATTTTGCTCGTGTGTGCGAGTGTGTACATGTAATATATACTGCCTTTTTCCTGCTTTTATGACTTACCATTATGTCTTGGAAGCCTTCTCTTATCTGCCTGTATAAGTAGACTTCATCTTTTTAATTGCTGCACAGTATTACAATATATGATTGTGCTGTCCTTTATTTAACTCATTCCTCATCAGTGAATGTTTAAGTTGTTTCCAAATTTTTAGTTATGAATCATACTGCAGCTGTAGTTATTCCTCTTTACACATGTATGAGAACATATCTATTGGGATAAATTGCTTGAAGTATAATTGCTAAGTCAGAAGGCATGTGAATTTTAGATTGTTACGGATGTAGCCAAATTGTCATCTAAGAAGATTGTACCAGTTAACACTTGCACAGCAATTGCATAGGAGAGCCTGTTTCTTATACCCTTACCAACAATACATTTTCAAACTTCTTAGTATTTAATATGATAAAATATTTTGTAGTTTTAAATAAAATTTTTCTGATTTTGATGTGCATTTGCGGGTATGTTTAAAAGCCATTAGCATTTTTTTGCTGCCACATGTCTATCCATATTATTTCCACTTTCGGGGGAGTGAGAGAGTTTGTTCTTCTGACATTGATTTGTCAGAATTTTTTGTGAATGGAGGAGTTTACCTTTTCTGTCATGTTGCATTTTCCTGCCACATTTGTCTTTTTACTGTTTATGGTTTTGAAATTTTAATGTAGTCATAGCTCTTAATCTTTAAGGCTTTTGGGTTATATATCTTGCTTTAGCTTTCCCTACTCCAATATTATGATTTAAAATTGCAATGTTTTCTTTAATGACTTACCCAGTTTTACTTTTTTTACCTTTTGATCCACTGGAATCCATTTTGGTGTAAGTAGTGATGATACATCTATATTTTCCCCCCAAAGTCCTGCCAGGTGTCCCACCACCATTTATTGAAGAATCCACATTTTCTCACTGCTTTTAAATGCTTTTAAATTCTGTGTGTGTGTGTGCACACGCGTGCATGCATGTGTGCATAGGATGGTGGGGCTACCTTGGACTTTGAGTTCTGTTCCATTGATCTATCTGTCTTTTCCTGCAAAATAGCATAGTTGAAAGTTACATGTACTGGCTAATCTTGATCCCAAGTTTATACTTTAAATTTTGTTGACAGTCTGAGTTTAATAAAAGACATTAAGGCTGCTTGCTTTATTATTATTATTATTATTATTATTATTTTGTGGGCCTCTGGTCGTTACATATCAAATCTGTAAGTGATGTGGTTATGCGACAAATTCAGTGTTTGACCTGGCAGCTGAAATAGAGTCAGGTAAAATGGGGGAAAAAAGCACATCTTACTTCCAAAGAGCCATTAATTATTTTCTAATAATGAATTACCTTGGAGCTTTGAAAAATGCCAGGGCATATAGACAGCAAAGGGATTTATGAAGATGGGTGAGTGTTAAGGCCTTAGGAGAGTTGTTTATCATTCACGGTGTGCTTTGCTTACACAAATCAAGGCCTGTTTTCACTATATGTGACATTGCCTTCTCAGTGACTGCTTTGTTGGCATTGTTATTCCTCAGGGCCTTTGCACATATGCTTTACCTCTGCCTCTATTGCTCTTTTCCCAGGTAGCTGCCCTCTAGTGTTCTTCTGCCTTCTGCCCAAATATCCCCATGTCACAGAGGTCTTTCCTGACCAGCCTACCTAAAATGTACCCTGGCCTGTGTTCTTTTTCTTTAAAGAACCCAGTACTTTGATGTATATCATAGAGTGTTCTGCCTATGTTTTCCTCTAGGAGTTTTATAGTGTCTGGCCTTACATGTAGGTCTTTAATCTATTTTGAGTTTATTTTTTGTGTATGGTGTTAGGAAGTGTTCTAATGTCATTCTTTTACATGTAGCTGTCCAATTTTCCTAGAACCACTTATTGAAGAGGCTTTCTTCCATTGTATATTCTTGCCTCCTTTGTCAAAGATAAGGTGCCCATATGTGCTTGGGTTTATCCCTGGGTTCTCTGTTCTGTTCCATTGATCTTCCTTTCTGTTTTTGTGCCAGTACCATACTGTCTTGATCACTGTGGCCTTGTAGTATATTTTGAAGTCAGGAAGCCTGATTCCACCTACTCCATCTTTCCTTCTCAAGATTGCTTTGGCTATTTGGGGACTTTTTTGTTTCCATACAAATTGTAAGATTTCTTGTTCTACTTCTGTGAAAAATGCCATTGGTAATTTGATAGGGATTGTGTTGAATCTGTAAATTGCTTTGTGTAGGATAGTCATTTTCACAATGTTGATTCTTCCAGTCCAAGAACATGGTATGTCTCTCCATCTGTTTGTATCATCTTTGATTTCTTTCATCAGTGTCTTATAGTTTTCTGCATACAGGTCTTTCGTCTCCTTAGGCAGGTTTACTCCTAGGTATTTTTGACCCACCTCCTAGAATCATGGAAATAGAATCAAGAATAAACAAATGGGACCTCATGAAATGTAAAAGCTTTTGCACAGCGAAAGAAACCATAAACAAGACAAGAAGACAACCCGCAGAATGGGAGAAAATACTTGCCAACGAAGCAACGGACAAAGGATTAATCTCCAAAATATACAAGCAGCTCATGCAGCTTAATATCAAAAAAGCAAAGAACCCAATCCACAAATGGTCAGAAGATCTAAATAGACATTTCTCCAAAGAAGACATACACATGGCTAACAAACACATGAAAAGATGCTCAACGTCACTAATTATCACAGAAATGCAAGTCAAAGCCACAATGAGGTATCACCTCACACCAGTCAGAATGGCCATCATCAAAACATCTAGAAACAGTAAATGTTGGAGAGGCTATGGAGAAAGGGGAACTCTCCTGCACTGTTGGTGGGAATGTAAGTTGGTACAGCCACTGTGGAAAACAGTTTGGAGGTTCCTTAAAAAACTAAAAATAGAACTGCCATATGATCCAGTAATCCCACTCCTGGGCATATACCCAGAGAAAACCATAATCCCAAAAGAAACATGTACCATAATGTTCACTGCAGCACTATTTACAATAGCCAGGACATGGAAGCAACCTAAATGCCCATCAACAAATGAATGGATAAAGAAGCTGTGGCATATATATACAATGGAATATTACTCAGCTATAAAAAGGAATGAGATGGAGCTATATGTCATGAGGTGGATAGACCTAGAGTCTGTCATTCAGAGCAAAGTAAGCCAGAAAGAGAAAAACAAATACCGTATGCTAACTCATGTATACGGAATCTAAAAAAATGGTACCGATGAACCCAGTGACAGGGCAAGAATAAGGAATCAGATGCAGAGAATCAACTGGAAGACACGGGGTTGGGGGGGGTGGGGGGTGAAGGGGAAGCTGAGGCAAAGTGAGAGAGTAGCATAGACATATATACACTACCAACTGTAAAGTAGATAGCCAGTGAGAAGTTGCTGTATAACAAAGGGAGATCAACTCGATGATGGGTTATGCCTTAGAGGGCCAGGGCAGGGAGGGTGGGGGGAAGTCATGGGAAGGAGGGGATATGGGGATATATGTATAAATGCAGCTGATTCACTTTGGTGTACCTCAGTAACTGGTACAAGAGTCTAAAGCAATTATATTCCAATAAAGAGCTTAAAAACAGAAAAAAGAACACAGTACTTCCTTAAATATACTTATTCTACCCTTCCTGTGAGCTCCACGAGCTTGGCACATAGATAGCTTGGCATGGATGCACTTAAATATTTGTGGAATGAACAAATACACATTGCCATCACCTGATCTTGACAGCTCATTGCTTGTGTGCAACTTAGAAGTAACCGAAATGGAAGGGGGTTAGAATTTCTTTTATTTTAAACCAAAATACTGACTTTCCTCTTTTTGCTTTCTTCTGTTTTAGGAAAGTGTGTCCAATACATTGAGTCCAGAGAAGGTTAACTCCGCTCTGATGGGCTTTTGTATCTGTCAAAGAGATGTTGTTATTGCCAGATGAGAAGGAGTGCTGGACTAGGCAGTACAGAGGGCCATGACCCTACCAGGAGCTGAAAAAGCCAGCAAATGGTAGCCAGCTCTCAGCTTTTGTGCACATATATCCAAAACAACACATGTGGAAACTGGCATGTTTTCATAATGCATGGGAACCTCATGTCACAAAACCCTGTCTCCACCTGTCTGAACCTATAGCCATTCATTATTTTTCCAGTGGTACAATATAGGAAGATGAGAAAGAAAGAGCAAGTTTCATGAATAATACTTTGACACTGCTTTTTAATGACCCAGAATCTCTACTTTCATGGGAACTTCTACATAGGAAGGATTTGGGGTGAAAATTTACTTGTAAGTGGTGCTTAAAGACATTATCTTAAGGCTGTGTTTGCAAAGCAAGTTTGAAAATTAATTTAGGAGTGATGATTGATGAAGACTTTAGCATCTCTAGACCACATTCTGCCTCTGGACCTCCAGCTGGGGGAGAGAGATGAGGGGAGTCACGGAACAGGCAGTCCCAAGGCTTAGCGTCTCAAGGCCCATGCAGCCTGCTCCCAGGTGACTTCCTATGTAGTATGAAGTTTTCTGAATTCTCAGAGCCTCAGATGGGATCTCCTCTGGCAGTCTTGAAATGCCCTTGGCACATTCTTCTGTGATAATTGCCTTAGCTATGGCTTTTCAAGCTGCAAGAAAAATTCTTCACCTTGTTTTAAGACAATAAGAAGTTTTTTTGGACAGCTTCAGAGTTCTCATGGAACCTAGCAGCAGTGACTCACAACTGTGCTATACAAGGTACCAGGAACAGAAGTGCAGCGGTGTGAATAGAAATACAGTAGCTGTTCTTTTTAGCTCTCTGGGGGCTTCATTGACTCTTGTCTTCAGTTCTCTCTGCACAACCCCCATGATTTCTCTTCTGGCCGACCAGCTTTCTGTGCTTCTCAATTGCACATGATGGAAAATAGCATCTCCATAGTTCCTGAACTTACCTGCCCAGCACAAGAAAAAATTAATGAATAGATTGTAATTTAATTCTGAACTCATGAGAGAGAGAGCTGTTTAGACCAACTTGGGTCCAGGTGTTCATCCTAGTCTAGTTAGCTATGGCTAGAGATTTGAGGTCAAGTGGAAGAGGTATGCACCTGGGATTTTACCCCTGTGACAAGCCTTCTCTGAGGAAGGAACCACTGACCGAGCAGACATCCCAAAGCTGTCATTATAACCAATGCTGTCAATCACATCCCAACATATTTAGGTAACTTAATATTCACTGGTTCAGAAATATAATGAAAAAAGAGATTAAACTGATTTCATTATTACATCCCAGCACCTGGTAGAATATTGATTTTAATTTTAAACTATTAGGCAGATTCTTCTCAGTGTCATAAAAGTTCACTGCACAGAGCAGCAGGATCAAGGTAAATGTTTCATGTTGCTGTTTGAGGTAAAGGTCAGAACAGAAATACACACTAGTTTTGTGTTCCAACACACTCGTCATTATATATGACACTGAGCTCACTTTTGGCTGCTTTGAATCATTACTTCCTCTGCGTGTGTAATTTTATTTTGACAGTATTGCATTTCTTCATTTTCATTTTTCTCCCTTTCAGAAAGTAGAAGTCTCCCTATCTCTACTACCAACACTTTTTCCTAAGCATCAGATGTAACAGCAAGTAAGTTTCCTATCTGTCTGGCTAGAGATTGCACATATGTCCATGTGGGTCTATTTGTAACTTATTTTTCTCCACATCCATTATATCATTATCAGCAATATCTTTTTTTTGATTGATAGTCATAGGCCCATTTTAATTTCAGTATCTAATATGTTATGCTTTAGTCATTCTTCTCCAACTAGACTGCAAATTCCTTCCACCACAACCAAAGCAAAATAATGTGTATTCCCTAACACAATCAGTCTAGAGTTTTTGTTTTTTTTTTCACATATCCCCATATCCTCTCCCTCCCTTGACTCTCTCCCACCATCCCTGTCGCAGTCCAGAAAGGCATCATCCGTCATCGAGTTCATCTCCCTTTGTTATACAGCAACTTCCCACTGGCTATCTATTTTACAGTTGGTAGTGTATATATGTCTATGCTACTCTCTCACTTTGCCTCAGCTTCCCCTTCACCCCCCACCCCCCCAACCCCGTGCCTTCCAGTCGATTCTCTGCATCTGCATCCTTATTCTTGCCCTGTCACTGGGTTCATCGGTACCATTTTTTTAGATTCCGTATACATGAGTTAGCATACGGTATTTGTTTTTCTCTTTCTGGCTTACTTTGCTCTGAATGACAGACTCTAGGTCTATCCACCTCATGACATATAGCTCCATCTCATTCCTTTTTATAGCTGAGTAATATTCCATTGTATATATATGCCACAGCTTCTTTATCCATTCATTTGTTGATGGGCATTTAGGTTGCTTCCATGTCCTGGCTATTGTAAATAGTGCTGCAGTGAACATTATGGTACATGTTTCTTTTGGGATTATGGTTTTCTCTGGGTATATGCCCAGGAGTGGGATTACTGGATCATATGGCAGTTCTATTTTTAGTTTTTTAAGGAACCTCCAAACCGTTTTCCACAGTGGCTGTACCAACTTACATTCCCACCAACAGTGCAGGAGAGTTCCCCTTTCTCCATAGCCTCTCCAACATTTACTGTTTCTAGATGTTTTGATGATGGCCATTCTGACTGGTGTGAGGTGATACCTCATTGTGGCTTTGACTTGCATTTCTGTGATAATTAGTGACGTTGAGCATCTTTTCATGTGTTTGTTAGCCATGTGTATGTCTTCTTTGGAGAAATGTCTATTTAGATCTTCTGACCATTTGTGGATTGGGTTCTTTGCTTTTTTGATATTAAGCTGCATGAGCTGCTTGTATATTTTGGAGATTAATCCTTTGTCCGTTGCTTCGTTGGCAAGTATTTTCTCCCATTCTGCGGGTTGTCTTCTTGTCTTGTTTATGGTTTCTTTCGCTGTGCAAAAGCTTTTACATTTCATGAGGTCCCATTTGTTTATTCTTGATTCTATTTCCATGATTCTAGGAGGTGGGTCAAAAAGGATCTTGCTTTGATGTATGTCATAGAGTGTTCTGCCTATGTTTTCCTCTAGGAGTTTTATAGTGTCTGGCCTTACATGTAGGTCTTTAATCCATTTTGAGTTTATTTTTGTGTATGGTGTTAGGAAGTGTTCTAATGTCATTCTTTTACATGTAGCTGTCCAATTTTCCTAGAACCACTTATTGAAGAGGCTATCTTTTTTCCATTGTATATTCTTGCCTCCTTTGTCAAAGATAAGGTGCCCATATGTGCTTGGGTTTACCTCTGAGTTCTCTATTCTATTCCATTGATCTTCCTTTCTATTTTTGTGCCAGTACCATACTGTCTTGATCACTGTGGCCTTGTAGTATAGTTTGAAGTCAGGAAGCCTGATTCCACCTACTCCGTCTTTTCTTCTCAAGATTGCTTTGGCTCTTCGGGGTCTTTTGCATTTCCATACAAATTGTAAGATTTCTTGCTCTAGTTCTGTGAAAAATACCATTGGTAATTTGATCATGATTGCATTGAATCTGTAAATTGCTTTGGGTAGTACAGTCATTTTCACTATGTTGATTCTTCCAATCCAGGAACATGGTATGTTCCTCCACCTGTTTGTATCATCTTTGATTTCTTTCATCAGTGTCTTAAAGTTTTCTGCATACAGATCTTTTGCCTCCTTAGGCAGGTTTATTCCCAGGTATTTTATTCTTTTTTGTTGCAGTGGTGAGTGGGAGAGTTTCCTTAATTTCTCTTTCTGCTCTTCCGTTGTTCGTGTATAGGAATGCAAGAGATTTCTGTGCATTAATTTTGTATCCTGCTACTTTACTAAACTCATCAATTAGTGCTAGCAGTTTTCTGGTAGAGTCTTTAGGGTTTTCTATATATAATATCATGTCATCTGCAAAGAGTGACAATTTTACTTCTTTTCCAATTTGGATTCCTTTTATTTCTTTTTCTTCTCTGCTTGCTGTGGCTAAAACTTCCAAAACTATGTTGAATAGTAATGGTGAGAGTGGACACCCTTGTCTTGTTCCTGTTCTTAGAGGGAATTCTTTCAGTTTTTCCCCATTTAGAACAATGTTGGCTTTTGGTTTCTCATATATGGCTTTTATTATGTCGAGATAATTTCCTTCTATGCTCATTTTCTGGAGAGTTTTGAACATAAATGGATTTTGAATTTTTTCAAAACCTCTGCATCTATTGTGATGATCATATGGTTTTTGTCCTTCAGTTTGTTGATATGATATATCACGTTGATTGATTTGCGTATATTGAAGAATCCTTGCATCCCAGGGATAAACCCCACTTGATCATGGTGTATGATTCTTTTAATGTGCTGTTGGATTCTGTTAGCTAGTATTTTGTTGAGGATTTTGGCATCTATATTCATCAGAGATATTGGCCTGTAATTTTCTTTTTTTGTGACATCTTTGCCTGGTTTTGGTATCAGGGTGATGGTGGCCTTGTAGAATGAGTTTGGGAGTGTTCCTGCTTCTGCTATATTTTGGAAGAGTTTGAGAAGGATAGGTGTTAGCTCGTCTCTAAATGTTTGATGGAATTCACCTTTGAATCCATCTGGTCCTGGGCTTTTGTGTGTTGGGAGATTTTTAATCACTGCCTCAATTTCTGTACTTGTGTTTGGTCTGTTCATAGTTTCTATTTCTTCCTGGTTCAGTCTTGGAAGATCGTATTTTCCTAAGAATTGATCCAGTTCTTCCAGGTTATCCAATTTATTGGCATGTAGTTGCTTGTAGTAGTCTCTCATGATCTTTTGTATTTCTGTGATGTCTGTTGTTACTTCTCGTTTTTCATTTCTAATTCTGTTGATTTGCATCGTCTCCCTTTTTTTCTTGATGAGTCTGGCTAATGGTTTATCAATTTTGTTAATCTTCTCAAAGAACCAGCTTTTAGTTTTATTAATTTTTGCTATTGCTTCCTTCCTTTCTTTTTCATTTATTTCTGCTCTGACCTTTATGATCTCTTTCCTTCTGCTCACTTTGGGGTTTCTTTGTTCTTCTTTTTCTAATTGTTTTAGGTATAAGGTTAGGTTGTTTATTCGATAATTTTCTTGTTTCTTAAGGTAGGACTGTATTGCTATAAACTTCCTTCTTAGAACTGCTTTTGCTGCGTCCCATAGGTTTTGGGTTGCTGTGTTTTCATTGTTGTTTGTTTCTAGATTTTTTTTTCATTTCCTCTTTGATTTCTTTAGTGATTTCTTGGTTGTTTAATAGTGAATTGTTTAGCCTCCATGTGTTTGTATTTTTTGCATTTTCCTGTAATTGATATCTAGTCTCATGGCGTTGTGGCCTAAGAAGATGCTTGATATGATTTCAGTTTTCTTGAATTTGCTGAGGTTTAATTTGTGACCCAAGATGTGATCTCTCCTGGAAAATGTTCCATGTGCACTTGAGAAGAAAGTGTAGTCTGTCGTTTTTGGATGGAATGTCCTATAAGTATCAATTAAGTCAAGATGGTCTAATGTGTCATTGAAAGCTTGTGTGTCTTTTTTTACTTTTTGTTTGGAAGATCTGTCCATTGATGTAAATGGGGTGTTTAAGTCTCTCACTATTATTGTGTTACTGTTGATGTCCCCTTTTATGGCTGTTAGCATTTGCCTTATGTATTGAGGTGCTCCTATGTTGGGGGCATAGATATTTACCATTGTGATATGTTCTTCTTGGATGGAGACCTTGATCATTATGTAGTGTCCTTCCTTGTCTCTTGTAATATTCTTTATTTTAAAGTCTAATATGTCTGATATGAGTCTTGCTACTCCAGCTTTCTTTTGACTTCCATTTGCATGGAATCTTTTTCCATCCCTTTACTTTCAGTCTATATGTATCCCTTGGTCTCAGGTGGGTTTCTTGTAGACAGCATATAGAAGGGTCTTGTTTTTGTATCCATTCAGCCAGTCTGTATCTTTTGGTTGGAGCATTTAATCCATTTACATTTAGGGTGATTATTGACATGTATGCTCCTATTACCATTTTCTTAATTGTTTTGGGTTTGTATTTGTAGGTGTTTTCCTTTTCTTGTGTTTCCTACTTAGAGAAGTTTCTTTAGCACTTGTTGTAAGGCTGGTTTGGTGGTGCTGAATTCTCTTAACTTTTGCTTATCTGTAAAGCTTTTGATTTCTCCATCGAATCTGAATGGGATTCTTCCTGGGTAGAGTATTCTTGGCTGTAGGTTTTTCTCTTTCAGGACTTTCAGTATATTCTGCCATTCCCTTCTGGCCTGCAGAGTTTCTGTAGAAAGGTCAGCTGTTATCCTTATGGGTTTTCCTTTTTATGTTATTTGTTGCTTTTCATATTTTTTCTTTGTGTTTAATTGTCATTAGTTTGATTAATATGTGCCTTGGTGTATTTCTCCTTGGGTTTATTCTGTATGGGACTCTGTGCTTTTCGGACTTGGTTAATTATTTCCTTTCCCATATTGGGGAAGTTTTCCACTATAACCTCTTGAAAATTTTTCTCAGACCCTTTCTTTTTTCTTCTTCTTCTGGGATGCCTATGATTCGAATGTTGGTACGCTTAATGTTATCACTGAGGTATCAGAGACTGTCTTCTATTCTTTTTATTCCTTTTTCTTTTTCCTGCTCTGTGATAGTTATTTCCCCCATTCTATCTTCCAACTCACTTGTTCGTTCTTCTGCCTGAGTCATTCTGCTGGTTATAGCATCTAGAGTATTTTAATTTCAGTTATTTTGTTATCCATTGCTGTTTGTTTGCTTTTTAGTTCTTCTGAGTTCTTATGAACTGTTTCTTGTACTTTCTCTATTTTGTTATCAAGATTTTGTATCATTTTTACTATCATGACTCTGAATTCTTTTTCAGGCCTTTTTCCTATTTCCTTTTCATTTATTTGGTCTTGTGGGTTTTTTTCCTGCTCCTTTGCCTGCATGGTGTTTCTTTGTTTCCTTATGGTAGTCCAAACTTCTGGGGTTGCTTTTCCAGAGATAGGCGTTTATAGAAGACTGTCCAAGCCCCAGACTAATGGCCGAGTGTTGGGTCAAACACATACTAAGTCTGTCTTAAATCTGCTGTCCACCTCAACTCTGGAGCATGGAGAAGGAAGACTGGGTTCAGTCTTTCTGCAGGACCCACTTCCTGAGTCTTCTCACAAGTGTAGGCTTTCTCTGTCTAGAGTTACATATATTGTAGGCATCTGGTGGGTTACAGTCCTCAATCACTGAAAATCCGTATCAGTCCTCCCAGCCTTTGGTCTTGATGTATATTCAAGCATCTCTCAGCCTGTGGGTGCAGCAGCAGGGAAGTGGGAGGCAGACACTGACCATGACGCAGCGTGGAGCCTGGAGCCAGGCAGGGGACACACTCAACACCTGCGTCCCCAGGAGTGACCTAGCGGCTGCCAGCAATATCTTTATATTGCTTGCTGATCTTTCCATGGCAACACACACATCTATCTTACTTTTCCTGACAGTTTAATATGAAAAAACTTAAACATGCAGAAGGGCTTAAACAAATTTTACCCATTACATAGGTTCTACAATTAATATTTTACTACGCTTGTGTTGTCATGTATCTATCCCTTTATTCATCTCTCAATCCATTTTATTTTTTTGATGCATTTAAAATAAGTGGCAGACATTGATTGATTTCTCCCTAAATGCTTCCTTTGCATATGATTAACTAGAGTTCAGTACGTGCTTACATTTTACCTGTTGGGAGTTAAATTGTACAGAAAATGAAACTGACAAATCTTAAGTGTAACATTTGATGAGTTTTGATACATGCATTCACCTTTGTAACCCGTATCCCTATCAGGAAGTAGAAAATTATCACAATCCCAGGTAGCATGTACTGTTTTGTGTAAGGCTTCTTTCAACTCAGTATGATGTTTTTGAGATTCATCTGTGTTGTTGAAGAAAGCAAAAGTATGGTTTTTTTGTTTTGTTTTAATTACTGAGTAGTAGTACATTGTATGAATATACTATGGTTTATTCATCCATTTTCCTCTTCATAGGCTCCTGGGCCAAATATTGCCAATTTCTGACAATTACAAATGAAACTGCAGTGAACATGCTTGTATAGGTCTTTTGTGGACCTATTTCATTTCTGTTGTGAAAATGCCTAGAGTTGGAATATCTGGATCATAGGGTAGATAGACAGTTTTTAAAAAGAGATAGGCATTGCCTTATATAGATAAACCGTATGTTAGCCATTCTGTTGATGGACATTGTCTTTCTGTTTTTTTTTTTTTTTTTTTTTGTGCAATTATAAGTTTGTTATAGAAAACCTCTTTCTATGTATATTTTTGTTTTCTTGAGAAAGTGAATCCACAGGTAAATTACTAGTGCTAGAAGGACCGAGAGTGAAACTTCACTTTAAATTACAGCCTACTGGGAAGTTGCGCTAAGGCCCTGCAACTCAGAATGTGCTGCTTGCATCAGCAGTAGCAGCATCACCTGGGAGCTTCTTAGAGATGCAGACTCTTCAGCCCCATTCCAGAACTAAAGAATCTGAATCTGCATTTTAACCAGATTCTTGGGTGATTCCTATGCACTCTCTAAATGAAACAAAATTGGCAGTAGGGGAGCTTTACTTTAGTGCAAAACACTTAATTAGGTCTCTAGTAACTTCTCCTGGAAGGTGTGGGATTTCAAATGGTTGAGGCTGGTTCTTACATAAAAGCAAAACAATGGACTCATGATCAAATTTTACAATCAATCAAGAGGCAGAAAACTGGAAATGCTCAGAATAGGATAAGACCTCCAAGTTGATTTATTTTAGTGACCTTCTAACTGTGTTGCTCATGAAGCTTTATTCCCAGTGTCTTCTGGCAACTTTGAAGGCTCAGGGCTGCATTGACAGGGCTCTGGAATTAGTCATTGCACCTCTCTCTGTCACTGTGGAGTCATTTTAAAAAATTCTACTTATATACTGGGAATTTCAGCAATATCCATCTTAGATATGTAAACTTTTAGTTTGAAGAATTAAAAACTTACAGAAGAGTTGACAATTTTAATTTATACAATGATAGTTTAAAAATTATATTTATATAAGTTAATTTATATAGATTAATACAATGACCATCCATGTGCCCTTTATGTACACTGACATTATTAGCACTCTGCCACCTCTCTTTTCATACACACACACTTAGCCATACACTTGTTTATAGGTATATTTTCTGTGTTTTTGTTGAACTGCTTGAAAGTGAATGGCAGATAACATGCCATTTTACCCCTAAATACTTTAACACATCTCCTAAGAACTGTCATTTTCTTAGGGTCCCACAATATTACTACTACATTAAAGACATTTCACATCAATACTACCTATTCAAAGTCAAATTTCTCTAATTGTCCCAGTAATGTCTTTTGTACCTGTGTTTTTTCCCCCCTAGATCCCAATAAGAATCACAATTATCTTTATTCATTTTATATTGCTGTGTGACAAGTTGCCCTAAAACTTAGCGACTTAGACCAGATTTTATTATCTCACAGTTCCTGTGGGTCAGGAACCCTGGGCAAGGCTTAACTGAATCTTCTGCTTCAGGGTCTCTTTCAGGCAGCAATCAAGGTTATTAAGTAAGGCTCCAGTCAGGTCAAGGCTCATGTCACTCAAGTGGTTGTTGGCCGGATTTAGCTCCTTGTTGGCTGGAGACTGCCTTTGGGGAGCAGAATTCTAAAATGACCCCCAGTGAGTCACACTCTTGTGTAATCTCTTTCATTTAAAGCAGGTGGAGTCTGTACCTTGCCTCTAGTCAATGGAATATGGCAAGTGTGATGAGATAATCACACCCTTCATTAGATTTTGGTTATGTAGTACTCTCTCTTAGCAGCCTGGGTCCAGACATCCTTCTGGCTTTGAAGCAGTGGGGCCTTCAAAAGGGATTCCTGGCAAAGAACTGCAGGGGCATCTAGGAGCTAAGAATGGGACCTCAGTCCTACAGCTGCAAGAAACTGAATTTTGTCAACAACCACGAGAGCATGGACTAGGACCCTGAATTTCAGAAAGGAACTCAGTGTGGCTGATTCCTAGGCCACAGTCTTGTGAGACCCAAAGCAAAGGACCCAACTAAGCCATGCCTGGGCTCCTGACACACAGAAACTATGACACCATAAACGTGTGCTTTTTTCAAGTCACTAACTTTGTGGTAATTTTTTACTCAGTGATAGAAAACTGTTTTCCCAGCCTACCGTCTTGGCCATGAGGGTCTGGTGGATCCCCCCATCAGGGCAGCCTGTAACCATGGCATCTTGCTTCCTCAGGGCAGTAAACAAGAGGAACCAGAGACAGTGCAGCAAGAAGGATGTCACTGTCTTTTACAGCCTGATCTTAGCAGTGCCAACCCATCACTCGTGCTGTGCTCTGTTGATCAGGAGCAAACCTCTAAGTCCAACCTCCTCACACACGAGTGGATGCACACGTAGGACCTTGAGCACATGCACACTTGTGGAGTGCATAAGGGTGAGAATGTCAGCAGGGACAATCCCTGGGAGTCATTTGGGAACCTCCCTACAACAACTGTCATTTCTCTTTAGTATCCTTTGATCTAGAATATTTCCCTACCTTTTTTCTTCCTGAAACTTTTATAACTCAGTTGTCTTACGCGTTTCATCATCTGAGTTTATTCTACTCTTTTCTCCTGACAATATTCAAATGAAGCATTATTGGTAAGACCACTAATTGGCAATGTTGTATACTTTTACATATTTATCATATTCAAAGGTATAACTATTAGATTTGGAAGCTACTTGTACACTTTTTTTTTTTCCTGTGAACTGTCTATTTATATCTTCTGCCTATTTTTCATTTAAATCAGGTTTGTCTCTCTCTCCCTCAAGAGTTCCTTACATAGTTGGGAGATTAGGCAAACATTTTCTCTCAGCCTGTCACTTGCATTTTTATTTTTTATTATAAGTTTGCCATTTAGAAATTTTAATTTTTATGGAGTTAATTTTAACAATTTATTTTTCATTATTTCTAAATTTTCCCAAAGCTAGGATATAAGGGATTCACCCAGGTTTTCTTCTAGTATGTATATGGTTCCATTGTTTTGGCTTAGACCTCTGATATACTTGAAGTGCTATATTCTGGTATATTTATGAGAAATGGACCCAGAATTTTTCCTCCCAAATATCTATCTTTTTCCTAGTAAATGGCTATCCCACACAATTTATTAAAAATGCATATTTTTGTTTCTTAGTGATCTGAGATGCTGCCATCATCATATACAAAATTCCATATCTACTTGGGTCTGTTCTGCAGTTTCTGTACCATTGCCTTACCATCTATTCAGCTGCTCCCACTGTATTCTTTTCATTATGGAAGTTTAATAATATGTTTTCATGTCTGGGAGAGCTAGCTCCCGCTTCTCCTCCATGCCCCTTCAGTTTTTTTTTTTTTTTTTTTTTTAAGTGAAACTGTGTTTATTATTAAGAGTCTCATGCTCTACCGACTGAGCTAGCCAGGCGACTTTGTGTTTATTATTGATTGATTGATTGATTGTCTTTGTTGGGTCTTCATTGCTGCGTGTAGGCTTTCCTCTAGTTGCGCCAGGCAGGGGCTACTCTTCATTGTGGTGTGCAGGCTTCTCATTGCAGTGGCTTCTCTTGTTGTGGAGCACAGGCTCTAGGCACACAGGCTTCAATAGTTGTGGCACGTAGACTCAGTAGTTGTGGATTGTGGGCTCTAGAGTGCAGGCTCAGTAGTTGTGGCACATGGGCTTAGTTGCTCCATGGCACGTGGGATCCTCCCAACCCAAGGATCAAACCCATACCCCCTGCATTGCCAGGTGGATTCTTAACCACTGCGCCACCAGGGAAGCCCCCCAGTTTTTAAAAAGCTAATTTAGCATGTTTTTTTTATATGAATTTTAAAACCAAAATCAACTGTGTGGTTCCAGAAATAAACTTATTGGTTTTAAATTTAGGATTACATTTGCATTTATAAAAATAAACTAGAGAACTGTCATCTAAAGTTTAGGAATTTGATTAAATTTTTCCTGTAATAAGGCCTGTCTTTCCATTTGTTTAAGTCTACTTTTGTGTCTTTCAGGAATGTATTAACATTTTCCTCATACAATTTTCCTGAATTTATTTTAAGGTTGTTTCTAAGTATTTTACCTGCTTGGTGCTGTCGTAAAAGGTGTTTTACTCTTCCTTATTTTTTTTTTCAAGTTTTTAATTGTGGTATAATATACATAACATAAAATTTACCATCCTAACCATTTTTAGGTATACAGTTTAGAGATATTAAATATATTCATAGTTTTGCAACTGTTACTATCGTTCATCTCCACAGCTCTTTTCATCTTGTAAAACTAAAATTCTATACTCATTAAACAATAACTCTCCATTTTCCCCTCTCCCCAATTCCTGGCAATCACCATCCTACATTTCATCTCTATTATTTTGACTATTCTAAATGTCTCATGTAAGTGGAATCATAAAGTATTTGTCTTTTTGTAATTGGCTTATTTCACTTAGTACAGTGCCCTCAAGGTCCATCCATTTATCAAAATGGCAAGATTTCCTTATTTTTATGGCTGAATAGTATTCCATTGTATATATACACTACATCTTCTTTAGCCATTCATCTGTCAGTGGACACTTAGGCTGTTCCCATATCTTGGCTATTGTAAATAATGCTGCAATGAACACCGGGGTGCATATATCTTCTTGAGTTAGTGTTTTTGTTTTCTTTGGATAAATATCCAGAAGTGGAATTGTAAGATCATGTGGTAGTTCTATTTTTAGCTTTTTTTAAGGAAAGTCCATACTGTTTTCTATAGTGGCTCTACCAATTTACATTCCCAGCAACAGTACATGAGGTTTCCCTTTCCTCCACACCCTCACCAACACTTGCTATCTCTTGTCTTATTGGTAATAGCCATTTTAACAGTTGTGAGGTGATAGCTCACTGTGTTTTGATTTGCATTTTCCTCCTGATTAGTGATGTTGAGCACCTTTTCATATATTTGTTGGACATCCGTGTGTCTTTGGAAAAATGTCTATTCAGATCCTCTATTTTTAAATTGGATTTTTTTGGTTTGGTTTTGCTGTTGAGTTGTATGAGTTGTTTCTATATTTTGGATTTTAACTCCTTAGCTAGACACATGATTTGCAAATATTTTCTCTCATTCAGTAGGTTGCCTTTTCATTTTGTTGATGGTTTCCCTTGTTGTGCAGAAGATTTTAGTTTGATGCAGTCCCACTTTATTTGTTGTTGTTGTCGCCTTTGCTTTTGCTGTATGACCCAAAACATCTTCACCTGGACTGATGGCAAGGAACTTAACACCTGTGTTTTCTTGTAGGCGTTTTATGGTTTCAGATTTTAAATTCAATCCTTTAATCCATTTTAATTTTTGTGTGGAGGGTAAGATAGTGGTCCAGTCTGATTCTTTTGCATGTGGCTGTCCACTTTTCCATCATCGCTTATTGAAGAAACTGTGGTTTTCCCGTTATACAGTTGGCCCTTGAACAACAGGGGTTGTTGAACTGTGTGGGTCCATGTATATGTGGATCTTTTTCAATAAACATACAGTTGGCTCTCTGTATCCACAGATTCTGCACTTGTGGATTCAACCAACCAGCAAACTTAACACATGTTCTGTGGTTGGTTGAATTCAAGGATACGGAATTCGGATATGGATGGCCAACAATGGGACTTGAGTATCCACAGATTTTGGTATCTGTGGCAGGTCCTGGAACAAATCCCCCGTGGATGCCTATGGAGGGCTGTGTATGCTTGGCTCCTTTGTTATAAATTATTTGACCACTTGTGTGTGGGTTTATTTCTGGGCTCTCTAGTCTAATGAGTTTTTCTTTGTGAGTCAATATGAAAAAAAATTTTTTTTTTCTAATAGATAAATCAAGTCTTTTTACATTTACTGATATGACTATTATGTTTGGTCTAAAATATCTCATATATTTTAAGCTTCATTTACTGTGTTTGTTTTTCTATGTGGTCTTTTCTCTCAAATTTATTATTTTTGTTTTTGAAGGTATGTATTTTGTGCTAGTGGCTATCTTGATACTAATGCCTTTCAGCACCCACCTGTCTCCTCTGAGGCAATCATTGTTTTACTTTTCTGCTCTCTTCTTTCTCCCATTTTAAAAATTATAATATTTCTACCTTGACAGGACATTTAACATTTACATATTTTCCTTCTACACTTACCTGCTTTGTTTTGGTCTCAGGTCTATAATTAAATACATTTTTCATATGTAAATTAAAGGACCATTAGTCCTTTGCCAAAGCTTCCTCAATGATTTTTTATTTGGATGGTAATTAGTTCTATTTTACTTTTAAAATTATTTGTTTTTTGTCTTCAAGGACTCAGTTATAGGTTTTTTGGGTCTTTGCTTCTCTGCCTGTCATTTTTTCTCTAATTCATTTTACCCTATTTCATTTTTCATTCGTTTGGTCTTTCCTTACCCACCAAATCACCACCACCCCATGCCCCACCCCCACACGCAAGCTTTGGCTTCCAGATCTGCCACCTGTGTCCTTGAGCAACTTCAGACCTCTTCCTTTCTATCAATATTTCGTGGTAGCAAGTGCTCTGATATATCAGGTCCCAGTTCATTTTAAGAATGTGGCCACTCAGGTGGGGTTCTCTTTCTAAAGAAGCAGTTTTGTCTGCCCCCAATATTAGTACTAATGCTATCTCACTTTGCACTCATGTTTTCCACGTGGTCTGTATGTGACTCTGCTCAAACATGGGCTCTGACTTGGCACTGTTGGCTTCAAAATGTTTGTTTCCCTAGATATACATAACTTGTAATTGAAAGCATTACCTGTTTCCTAGTTAAAAAAAAAAAAAAACATGGATTGTCATTTATGTTCTGTTTGTTGGAATGGTTTTCAAAAGATGGGTGGGAAGATTATGATTTCTGCAGTTGTTGTAATTTCTTTAAGAAACCTAGACATTAATTTATTTTCAATGGAAACTTTTACTGCTAAGACATACAAAATAAGCTTGAAATTACTTATCTATATATTTTAGCAGCTCATGTTTCAAGGACCACTGAAGTATCTCAGTGTCTTATATTTGCATACCTCCAGTGAATATCAATTCCAAAATTGGTTACTTTTTTTTTTTTTTTAGTAATAATGTTCTCATTTGTTCTTAACTTATTTGTCCCTGTAGCTTTTTCTGATAGTACCTAAATTCAGACCTTTGGGGTTGCATACAGTAGAGGAAAACTCCGTAATGAATTTTACAGTGTTTGATGATTAAAAATCATGATTTTAATTCTTTTCCAGAATAAGTGATTTTAATTACTTCAACTTTGTTGCTGCTAGGTATAGAAATGCAGTATAATACATGAGCAAGTTATAGGAGTGAGTCTTTGTGCTTATTTCATTAGTTATACTTAGCCAGACTGTTTTTTTCTGGAAAAGCATTCTATACAACCTGTCTTAGTTTAGAAATGTCTATTTTCTTTATCAAACAAAATTTAAATGCATATTTTATAAAAGCAAAGTCTGGTTTTTAGGACTCTCATTGTTTACATGTATGGTATAATTCTAAGTGAGCCCTGGAAAATCCACAACTTTACAAGTTTGGAATCTGAGTGGATGTACCTCTTTATCTTTAAAGATGCCCATTTTGAGTGTTTTACTAGAAGGCCCCAACTAAGAAAGTACTAGTAGATGTGAGAACAGTGCAATAACAATGACTTACAATCAAAACAGGGCCAATAAACACGTTCATTTTTAATATTTACTGTGGAGATCAGTGGAGACTAGAGATGAAATTTGTTTTAACTTCTTCCAGCTTTCTTTCTTTGGCTTTTATGAGTTTCTCAATCACTTTGCTTGTCTGCTGTAGCAGGCTTTTATTTGCTGATAGGAGCCGTTATAACCAATTTCGAAGTTGGAGCAATAAAGTTACCATTACACACAAGGCTGTGTGTTACCATCAGGGCTAAATGGGTCCTGTCTTCAGTAAAACCAGTGGAGGAAGGACAAAGGTAAGGCATTAAAGGCAAGTATCCTGTAGGGCAAGTGCTGAGCAGCTCTGCAGCAAGGGGAGATGCTTTTGTAACAAATCAATGACTCTGCTTTCTTACATCAGTTTCTGACTTCAAAGTAAAGGTTCTAAAACCCTAATGAAAAGACAATTTATAAGAAACATGAACACTAAAATTTAGCAGGTTAAAAGACTAGCTTTGGCTGACCGTAGAGCTACGGAGAAAGTTAAGAGCTCTTTTGAGACATGGTCCTCTATTGCTTCCCTGCTGAAAGTTAATTCTCCTTGAAGGGCCTCTGGTTTTTTCTTTATTTGCTCAGGAATTTGAGTCTTTAGGTTCTACCATGTTGGCCTCCTCCCCTAGCAGGCATATTATTGGCTCTACTGCAGGTGACCTTCGAGGCATCACTAATCTACTGGGTCTACTTTCCTCCCCCAGGGACTGCTGGTGCCATCACTGCACAGGCTCACCAGAGGGGCTACTGCCCTTCTGCCTTAACTGTTGAATTAGACCCTCCTAACCTCCCCCCCGTACAACTGAGGCAAGTTTTATCAAATGATGAGCTATAACTGAAGGGATCTGGAAAAGACTCGGGGAAGAACAATTACACCTACCCAGCATCAGCTAGCATGGCTCCTTGACTTGTTCCCTGCTCGAGTCCATGTGACCAGAACCAGTTTGCCCCTCATGATTAAAAAACTCTGAAACTTTGCGCTTCAGAGTTAAAGTCAAAATTATATGCTGCTATTCTATTCTTTTTCCTGCCCTCATTCTCCATAGAGAAGAGAGGAACATTTTCTAACTTCCTGCCCTATAATTAGTATTGTTACAAGATAATTGACAAAGTGAATATACACTCCCTCCAAGGTTATAAGTACCTTTCCCACAGTCTGGGTTACTGGGTCTTGCAGAGCACCCTGTGAGCTCTAGGGGGGGCAATACCAACTCAGTCCAGTTTCTTCACAGCCTCATCTCACCAAAAGTTAAAATTTCACCTTTAATAACCTTATAGTAAGGCTAATACATGAATAAAGAGGTGAGAGAAGAGGTTCCACCAGGTTGGAATGGTAGGATTTGTTGAACAATGGTCTATACATAGTGCCTTCTAAACATGTGTCTTTTATTAATAACTTCTGAATATTTCTTCACTTTTAATCCTTATTTCCAATTTATCTCTTTTATCCACTCATATTACCTACCCCTTTCCTTTTGTTTTTAAAGTATAATCCTTTCTCCTTTTCTCATATCAAATTATATTTTAGACATGAAGGCAATATAAGTGATCTGTCTATTCCTCCCTTTGGGCAATAATATCTGTAATTTAGAGTAAAAAATGTCTCTCTTCCCTCTAATAATTTTATTTTGTCATCACCTCAAACCAAGTTTACCTCTTCCATTTATAACTCCCTCAAGTCATGCTCTGGATATGATCATCTTCTGCCTTAAAATGTGTAAATGGGTAATCTATAAACTATTTAATATATATCTCAGTGGATGTAATTTAAAGATACCATAGGAACAGTTAATTATATTAAGGAAATCAATAAGGAAATAAAACTATTCATTAACAAATGAAAAAAGAAAACCAAGGCATGACTTTTGTTTCTGTTTAAATATTTGTTGTCAAGACTTATTACAGTCCTGAGGAATTTACAATATTGAAAGCATTTGGAAACACTACCTCCCTGAATGTATAAAAAGTATCAATAGTAAAATTTATATATACAGTAGCAGGGAAATGCAGATGTATTTTAAGGCAGAAATTAATACTTTACATAAATTTATATTCTATAAATGTAAATATATATTTATGTAAATATATATTATATATATAAAACACATGTATATATTTTTATATATGTACATATAAGGTTGATTCTCATTACTCACCATGGTAAGTCACTCCAAGCACACAGTTAGTGAATACTGAACCATTACTCTTAGATGAAGTATAGGGGTATGTTCCTATGAGCCTCTGATCATGGCATTCTCATCTACCAGTCATCACCTAACCTTTTATATACACAGTTTAAAGACAACTTATTTAATATATGTTGTTGATTCATTAACATCAAACTCTTGGAGAACAGCATTATAATTCATGCCTAAAAGAAGCTTGCCTAACACACATGTTTTCTCCATGAGGAACATTGCAGCCTCCTTGCACTTAGGAAAGCTAGACAGCACTTCCAGACTGTGCTTGAAGGCCATTTTAAACGGCAGAATCACTAACAAAAGCTTAAAAATGCAGCAGTAAATAGACTATATAAAGGACACTTTTTTACATGATGACAGCTGAAACAAGAAGGCAGAGTGTTGCCTTGTTCTGTCTCATCTGGGACTGTACACATTGGTTGGCTCAATTTTTTTTTTTTCCTCCACAGCCAGCTTCTCTCTGCATTTTTTTAAGCTCTTTATTAGAATATAATTGCTTTCCACTCTTGTACCAGCTTTTGAGGTACACTAAAGTGAATCAGCTGTATTTATACATATATCCCCATATCCCCTCCCTCCCACGACTCCATCCCACCCTCCCTGTCCTGGCCCTCTAAGGCATCACCCATCATTGAGTTGATCTCCCTTTGCTATACAGCAACTTCCCACTAGCTATTTTACAGTTGGTAGTGTAAACATGTCTATGCTATCGGCTCAAATTTTTCAATGCACTGCCCATGCCTGTGAATGACCATGAAAGCACCACAAGCATTGATTTTGGAGTTACAGATGAGATTTAAGAAATAGGCACATTCACAAATAAGAATCTGTGAATAGTGAGGATTGACTGTATATGTGTATATTTGAGTATATGCATTTATGTATGCCAGTTTCACCTAAGAATGTTTTCGATAAATCATTAAAACATAGTAAATAAGTTTTGATCCTTGAGAATATATCTTTTAAATAGTCTGGGTGACAAAATGGAAACTATGCATAAAGTAATTCTGCTAGGTACCAAAACACACGTGTGATGGGGTTGCAAGCTGAACTGGCCACTGATTTCATGGAATACCACTCTTACTTGAGAGAGTACCTTACCGGGTTTGTTTTTCAGTCTTAACTATTGGCAAACATTGTCTTGAAAATGAAAAAAGTGAGCTGATTACGCAAGAAAAACAATTGACAATATTTGCCACCAATGATAAAATTCAAGTTTTGGCAAACAAATTTCTGCCACCATGAGTTTGATATCTTTTCAGTACTTAAACTTCTTGGATGAGATGGTGGTGATATTAACAAATTTTTTTAATTAACATTATATAATGTTGGTCAAATGAAAATACAGACAATAGAAACAGACCATCTCACGATCCAGTTATTGGTGTTACCAGGTACAGATTTCAAAATAATAAAAAATTTCACTGGAGACCTGGAATTTATTTTTATATTGCATAGAAATTCTAGAATTGAAAGTTTCAATAATTGAAATTTAGAACACAATTAATAGATTTAACACCCGATGAGACATCGCCAATCTGGAAGCTAGATCAGAGAAAAAAATTTACATTCAGTTATAGTGAGAAGAAAAGGATAGAAAATAGAGAAAATGAAAGACATATAGAATAATGTGAAAAGGTCTAACATGCATGTGATCTAGGTCCTCTAATGAGAAGGGAAGAGAGAAAAGGACAGAAGAAATATTTGAAGAAATATTGGCTAAGAATTTCCCCAAACTGATTAAAAATATCAAGCTGCAGATTAAAGAACAATGAGGATAAATCTAAAGAAAACTAAACTTGTACACCTGCTAAAACTGCTAAAAGCCAAAGATATCGAGAAAATTATAAAAACAGCCAGAGACAAACACACACTATGGAAGCCAAAAGACAATAAAATGATACTTTTAAAATGCTAAAAAATTAACTATAGCTATTGACAGTATCTTTCAAATATAAGGTCAAAATATAAAGACATCTCACATAAACAATAAATGAGAGAATTCATCACTAGGAGACCCACACTGAAAGAGACACTAAGAAAACTTCTTCAGGAAGGTGGAATATGACCTCAGAAAGAAACCTAGAAATACATGGAAAGATTGAGAGAAAAAGAAATAATAAATATTACACATGGGTACATCTAAAGGAATAACATGACTACAGATGAAAAACAATAACAACTTTCTATGGGGATTGAAACATTTATAAGTGAAATAAAATACATGTCAACATCAGTATAGAATGTGGGAAGGCCATGGAGATTAAGTGTTCACAGATTCTTGTTTGGGAAGTGGTAAAATGAATTAATTTATGTGAGACTTACTATATTAATGGCACATGCCATAATCTCTAGGGTAAATGTTAAAAGACTAGTGAAGGCTAGCAAACACATGAGAAGAAAGTGGAATAATAAGATATGTGATTCAAAAGAAGGCATGAAAGGAGAAAAATGGAAATAAAAGGTGAGATAAGTAAAAAAACAAATAGGAAAATTGTATATTTAAATCCAACTATTGGTAATTAAATGTTAATGGACTAAATATTTCAATCAGAAGGCAAAGCTTCTCTGATTGGATAAGAAACACAATCCAACTATATGTTACTTATAGAAGATATATATTTAATAAAAGGGTACAGAAAGATTGCACAAAAAGGTGGAGAAAGATAAAATGTTTCATGTTTGGGAATGTAAAATTTCTATTCCATCTTTTGTATTTATCTAGGGTCTCCTTTTCTTAATTGTTTTTAGGGGTAAAGGCTTATATCAGATAAGTCTGTCTTAGGTAGATTTGATTAAAATATTTTCTTTGAGATTTCATATGTCACATTTGTTTAGTTAAGCTTTTTCATTATGGAAGATTTCAAACATACAAAATAGAAATAATATCTTAATTTACAATTTTTGATTCATAGGTAATCTTGTTTTAACTATATCCCCATTCTGGGTTATTTTGCACAATTCCCAGATATCATGTGATTTCATCTTTAACTACTTTAGTATATGTTACAAAACATAAGGACTCTTTAAAAATAACCGTACTATTATCATGCCTTAAAAAAACAAAAACACCAGGGGCTAGGGGTGGGGTATGGGAAGTGATTGCTAATGGCTATAGAGTTTATGAAATGAAAAAAAAGGTTCTGGGATTACACAGGTGTTGACTGTAGCATAACTTTGTGAATTTACTAAAAGCTACATAATTGTACACAGTAATAGAGTAATTTTTATGATATGTTAATTATATCTTAATTAAAACTAGCAAAAATGATTTCTTAATATTCAGATCTGGTATTTTAAATCAGTTCTTTCAGTTATTATTTTACAAGTTACACTCCTAATATTTTCTTCTATGTGGAGTTTGTTTGGAAAATGTCTTGGGTCCATTGGTGTGGTTACATTTAAAAAAGCCAGCTTTATAACTAAAAAGTTTATGTAGTCTTTTGGGAAGGGTGGTATTTTTCTTTAGAAATAGATAAAACTCTAATAAAATAAACTTCCACATAGAGCACCTAAAGTTTGATGTGAAATCTGCATTTTAGGAAGGCTGAGACCTATTAGGTGTCATTTAGAAATTTTCTGGTTTATCAAACAATACTGGCTATGAATTTTAGAATCCTCAGCCATAGTAGAAATAAAGTCATCCACAATTGAATTAGGTCCCTAAGAATCTGAAAGTCTGTATTTTACAGTTTTTATAATACAATGGCAATTGCAACTACCATTACTAGCTAACATTTGAAAATTCTTATGCATCAGGCACTGTGCTAAGTGCTTTAAACACGTCATTTCATTGAGTCCACACAGCTAGTTTATAGAGGAAGGGTGAAGATAGTGAAAGAGTCAATAGCTTTCTAGGCTAGCAGGTGGGCAACGCCAAGATTCAAGCCTGAGCTGTTCAGCTGAGCCTAGCTGGTAACTGCTTTAGACCATATCTCTGCAACTAACACAGCCTTCCAGTTTCCCAACTTCAGTCAGAAACCTTTTGGGCCTTTCGCCGTGAGTTAATACACAGAATAAGGAAATACATTTCGTGTTAAGTGTTAGTTTCTACCATATGTTACATCCAGCGCTGGGGTAGAGCTGTTGAAGCAATTAGAGGAATATTAAAGTTATATATATTTAGTGTTTCAATGTGTGCTATATAAGCACATTTTTATGAAGTGCATTTATTTGTACAACTCATCTTGTGACAAAAGTCATTCCTATGTATTTCACCCAATAAAGAATACGGTGCCAATGACTTTTAGATATATTTAATAGTTTTCCTAGTCTGTTACTCTTACTTTTCTAATTCTACTGGGTGTGTGAAATAAAATAACTCTAGTTTTGAATGTTGTACTCTGAGAACTTCTTAGTTTCAGGCTTGTCCTCCCTGCCTGCTATGAGAATTTTGGGTTTAGCTTGGCATCTTCTGTAGGCAACAGTTTTAGAAGTCTATTTTGTGCATGGCATGACGTATATTGGTCACAGCATTAGCAGTGTCGTAAAAATCCAATAAAAGCCCTACTCAGCCCTATGTCTAATGTCAAAACTCTGCTATTTCCCCCAGGAAAATCTGAGCTTCTGTGTAGGGCTATGTGCTATACAATTTTACTATTGGACTTCATAATGCAAGTGATTTATTTCTACTACTTCTTTGTTGAGAAAATTGAAGTAGATTTTTATAAAGGAAAAAAAAATATTGCTCGAGAGCTTACACTGTACCAGACTCTATTCTGCATGTACCAGGGGTCTGCATATATTTTCTGTAAAGGGCCCAATAGTCAGTGCTTCAGCATTGGTATTCCACATTGTATATGTTGCAACTACTCAACTCTGTAATTACAATGGGAAAGATGTATACACTATTTAAACCAATGGGTGTGACTCTGTTCCAACAAAACTTTATTTACAAATGCAGGCAGTGGGCCATTTGGCCTGTGGGCTGTGATTATCAACCCCTGGCATATTCTTCTGTTTAATTCTCACAACAACTTATGCGCCTAAACATGGTAGGAATAGAATATATAATTGGTCTGATTTGGTCTCTCTTTAAACTCATGGCCATAAATCTCAAGTGGATTCTTGATGCTGCTAGGCAAGCATACTATACAATCGTAGTCCATTCACTCTCCTATTTCTAGATAACGGTTTTCTGTCTCATTTTCATCTTTAAAAACTCCAATATCTCCTCCTTTATCCTCATTCTTAATGATGATCTTGTTCCTATTCCACTGAAAAAATCAAAAAGATCTTCCACTCATTCCTCTATCACATCTACTCATTAGCCAGCATTGGCATACATATATTCTACCTTCCCAACCATGACCGAGGATGCATTGTCCATGCTGCCATCTAATGTCAATTTTCCCCCTTCTACATTACATCTAATCACCTCTCACCTGCACAAGGACATTGCTACAATCATGCCCTCTCAACTCCATCACTGATTTTTCTCTCTAGTGGGTCATTCCTATTAGTGATGGAACAGGCTGTTAGTTCTCACATCTTAAGGTTTTCTTGACTGTCCTTCTCCCGCTTCCTTGTTGGCTACCCTCCATTTTTGCTCTCCATTCCAGGAAAATTTCCTGGAAAAGTCATATATACTTGCTGTCTCTAATTCTTCTCCTTTCCTTCTCTCTGGAGCCTATTCCAGTCAGCCTTTTGTTTTTAACATCCTGCTCAATCAGTAATCGATGACAGTTCACTTCCCCTTGCTTAATCAAACGTTCACTTCTGATTCCTTATTTTCTACCTAATTAGCAGCATTTGACACCATTGATCACCACCACTTCCTTAACACTTCCTTTCAATGGCTATTTCTCAGTCTCACTTACTGGTTTCTCCTTATCTCAACCTTAAATATTAATATACCCCAAGAACCAGTTCTCGAACTTCCCTTTTTCTCTCTACCTGCATTTCCCCCTGGTTCTCATTCAAAGCTCTAGGTACCATCCGCATGGTGATTACCCCAAATGTATATTCCCAGCCCAGTCTTTGCCCCTATACTGTAGACTGGTCTATACAATTGTCAAACTGACCAAACAAATATTCAAGTTAAACACGTCCAAAATTGAATTGCTGCCTCGCGCTCAACCTGCTTTTCTTGCTTAGAATTGTTCCTTTCCCTGTCGATTTCCTTCCTATAATAAATGAGTGTTCTGCTGTTACTTGCACAGATTTTACGTATAATTGACCATCACATAGGGTGTGAAGATGCTTTTCTCATGGTCTCTGACCTCAGAGTTTAAACTTTAATAGGGAAAATGTGGTATAAACCAACAACTGTCTCCCAGTCACCATTCTTTCATTCCTTGTTTAGGAATCCTAAGCTTTCTCTAGGCTTATGGATGCCTAATGGCAGGTTGAGGTTGGCAGGACAAGACAGGAGGGATATTGTATCCAGACACCATGGAGCTGCCACATAGCCCTGGACTGTTTACACTGCTGTGTGTGAGAGAAGTGAACTCTCTGGTTTAAGCTGCTATTAGATTTCACAGCAGCCCCACTGGCATCCTAAGTATGGAAATAAGAATTTGAGCAAAGATTTCCCAAAAATATGAGCGGTGGCAGGGAGGTGGGGGCGCTTTTGAAGCTAGGCAGGTAACTTGGTTGAGTGAAGTGGGCTGGTATAAGACAAGAGGGTGGTGTGGGGACCAGGTGAATTATAGAGCTGTGAACTGTCTGAAATCATTAACGTTTAGACCATATTCTAACCCCACAAATCACGATTCAGCCCAGCCAGTTTGTCAACTCTCATAAACTGCTTAAAAAATTTTTGTTATTAGCAGCATGAAACCCTTTTTGAAATTCTCTTTTCTGACTAATCTTATGCAGAACTGAAATATATATATATATATATATATATATATATATATATATATATTTATGTATAGTGCCCGATGGGCAGATCTGCTCTGGATGAAAAGAGGCTGCATTCTCTCTCTTTTCCCCTTGGCCCCTGTGGGTGGGCCCTGCTGTGAAACACAATTTTAAAATGACTTATCCAGGCTAAGCCCCTTATTTAACAGATGGGGAAATTTAGGCTAAGAGAGATTTACTGTGAAACCAGAAGTATATCATTTCACCTCTCTGGGCTTGCTTTCCTCATATTTAAAACAAGCTTGAACTAATTACTCTCTGAAGTCTCTTCCGGTAAGGAATGAGGGAAGAATGGACCACAGGAAACTAATATCGATTAATCAACTACTGTGTGCTAGTGTGTTTGTATCAGACTTAGTGTTGTGTTTGTATTAAGTAGGCCAGACACATTTGATTCCTGACATTCCAGCAATTACAAGGTAAGATATTTCAGAACAACACTGTTTGTAATGTACCTGGAATCACTTTTCCTGGCAGTAGAAATGGCAGGTAATTTTACATACCCTCATTTCATTTAATTAGCTCAACTCTGCTGTGAGGTAGCCAGAGTAGCCATTCCTATTTACAGCTGAGGAAACTGATGGTAACTACTTTGCCCACAGTAACAAGGAGCAAATGACAGAGCCAAGACTGAAATCCAGGTCTAGTGCTCTTTATGACAACTCTTCTTAAATTAAAAGACATGAAAATGTGTATGAATTCACCTAAGATCTTATAAATATTTATAGATCTGGCCAAAATTATTGCAGTGTTTTATTTTCATTATTAATGGCATATGAACATAGTACCTGTCTGTACCCAAAGGGCATTAGAAGGTGATACAGTTCTGCCTGAGCATGAGATACCTGCCTTCTGAAAGTAGCTTCAAGAGGTACTTGTTAGATGCTACGATGTACAAACAATTAGTTAATTAGAGAAAATAATTTTTAAGGAGAGTTTGGTAGAAGGTAGTTAAATCCTGTATTTTGTCCAGGATTTAGACTTGTACTGTCCACTCTTTTCTGTTATCTTCATAACTCTGATATATATATTTTTTTCCAGATGACTGGAAAAAATTAATCTGTGGCCATCTCATCTGTCTCCTTGTAAAAAGAAAGGCCATTGAACCTTAAACTATATTAAGTATTAAATTTTTATGGTCAAATTGAGATTCTGCAGAAATACAGTTAATTAAATTTGCTGATGATCTACTGTCTGGATTTACATGGGAGCCCTTGATTGAAAATGAGCTATAAAACACATGTTGAGCTAGCACCACCCAGCCTGCACCTGCCAGGCATCCGTTTCTGGAATAGTCTTCATGTCCCGTTTCATTGAGTAAGTGTGTGTTGGCGACTGAATGCATCAAGCATGGAATTTGCTGGCTCTTTTTCCTCTGTCTGACCTCTAATTGTTGCCACCTTCCAGCAGAGTTCTGCCCCCTCCTCTCATCTCCTCTTTCCAAACTCTCCCCTTACGTGATGGCCCATCTGATGTCTAATGGACAGTTCAGTCAACGTGTTTGAAACAAAACTTTTGATCTTTAGCACTACACAGTTCTTCTTTTCCAATCTTCCACATCTCAGTAAGGGGGACAACCCACCGTGGTACTCCAGCCAAAAATCGAGGAGTCACCCTAAATTCTTTCTTCACTCACCTCCAATTGAATCCATCAGAAAGTTGTATGCAGGTCACCCTCTCATATGGTATTTCCTCCACTGAGGCTCTTCTTCCCTTTGCACTCCTTCAAGTGGTCAACTTCAGACATGAAAAAGGTATTCCCTTGGTGTGGACACATTGTCAAAAGGCTCCTATTTCCAACTTGAATTAACCCCTTTCCAAGCTGGGTCACGGCTAGATTTTGACCCCCTGTGTCCCCTGGATTGGGCATATTTGTAGTAGTCTGGGCAGCAGCACACTGCCGCCTGCTGGCCCAAGCCACCACTCCCTCTTACCCGGTCTCCTCCTGTCCTCTCCGGATTCCCAATCATCTCTGTCTCCAGTCTTGTTCCTCTACAGTCTTTTGCACATGTCTTGGTAAAAATCGATCTTTAAAAAACATATATCAGGTTCTTTTGTTTTTCTGATTAAAATCCTTCCCTGCTTCCCTATTGTATGCAGCATAAAACCCAGAATGGTTAAAGGCCTTCTGCGACCTGGACCCTGACAACCACACTTTCTACCCTCACTCTTCTTGGACACTGTAGTGTCCTTTCTAATCTTGAACATGCAAGACTGTTCCTGCCTGGGGAACAGACATCTTTATTTATTTTTAGTGTAATGCATTTCTTTTGCTAGTGTTATTTTTTAAATTTTATTGACGTATAGTTAATTTACAATGTTGTGTTAATTTCAGCAAAATGATTCAGTTATACATATATGTATATATCCATTTTCACATTCTTTTCCATTGTGGCTTATCACAGGATATTGAATATAGTTCGCTGTGCTATACAATAGGACCTTGTTGTTTATGCATTCTAAATATAATAGTTTGCATCTGCTTATCCCAACCTCCCGACCTTTACACATCTTTAGATGATTGATGCCTCCTCATCTTTTTCTCAGTTTAAATCTCACCTCTCTATGGGGGTCTTTCATGGCCTAGTTGTCTAAACTTGATACACCAAATGCCCCGCCACCATCTCTCTCCTTGTTACACCATCACCCAGTTTTATTTTTCTCTATAGCCTTTGACACCATCTGAAATTAGCTTGTTTATTGTCTGCTTCTCCCAGATTATAAACTCCTTGGGGGCAAAGAAGTCTGAATTCTTCATTGTTTTACCCTCAGTACCTGAACGGGTGCTTGGCACACTGCTCTCAATAAATCCTGATTGAATGATGGGGGGTGGAGTCAGAATGCTCAGTTAAGGAAAGGTAATGATATGCAGCAAGCATATTTGGGAAAGCTGTTTAAAAGTATGTATTCATAAATCAAACTTGAAAATAAGTCCATCTCCCCTCTCCCCTTTCATCCTTTACCTGTGGTGTTCCATTTTTGAGTGGAGAAAGTTGAGTGGGACTTGTTCGTGTGTGTGCTGAGTCATTCGTTTTCAGGGGACTCTGACTGTTAATAATTCCCCTCCAAAGCAGGGAGTAAGACAGTACTGGGAGAACTTTCTGCATAAGGACTCCTCCTGGCTTCAAGGTTGGGCCTCTCACTGTCATTTGCTTTCTGGGCACAGTAGAGCCAAGCAGCATTGTTTAACCTTTTGGAAGCTGTGTATGAAATTTACATTAGCAGGGTGTTGCTGTTCAGTTACAAACCGTTTATCTCATGAATATCAATGTGACCATTTGCTCTGAGAAATTATCTTCTATCTTTTGAGAGGAGTGAGGAATCCATAAAAGTGTACAGAAGAGAGGATAGACAGCTCCACTTCCTCTGGGATTTCTGGGGAGAATGATTGGGGAGCGAGGTGACCTCTGCACCCAGGAAGAGTGCCATGGGAACATTTCTTTTCTCTCTCCCAGGGCAATTTTGAATAAATATTTTGGTTTATTTATTTAAAAGTATATGAGTGCTATCACAAAGCCTTGCAAAGAGTAGGCACTTGGTAAATATCTGCCCCATCAGCTGTTTGATATTTAAGAATACTTATTAAACAGAAAACTCATTCAGTAATAAAGAAATATGAGCATGCAATTAAGGTAGTGTCAACCTAAATCTATAATTTACCACTAAGGAATTTCTATTTAAGTAGACACCAATGACCAGAAAAAGGACTTTAAAAAAATTAATAGACTTTTCCTCTCAGAGCAGTTTTAGGTTTATAGAAAATTGAGCTGAAAGTACAGAGAGTTTCCATTGGTCCCCTTTCCCCACCTCCCCTCAGTTTCCTGTTAGTACCTCTTGCGTTAGTGGGTACATTTATTTTACAATTGAAGAACCAATACTGATACATTATTATTAACTAAAGTCCATACTTCATATTAGGGTTCATTCTTGGTGGTATGTGTTCTACGAATTTTTTTTTAATTGGGGTATAGTTGCTTTACAAAGTTGTGTTAATTTCTGCTGTACAATGGAGTGAATCAGCTATATGTACACATATATTCCCTCCCTCTTGGACCTCCATCCCACCCCACCCCCATCCCACCCATCTAGGTCACCACAGAGCACTGAGCTGAGCTCCCTGCACTATAGAGCAGATTCCCACTAGCTATCTGTTTTACACATGGCAGTGCACATACGTCAATCCCAATCTCCCAGTTAACCCCACCCACCCCCTCCGTGTTCACACGTCTGTTCTCTATGTCTGTGTCTCTATTCCTGCCCTGCAAATAGATTCATCTATACCATTTTATAGATTCCACATATGTGTGTTAATATATGATATTTGTTTTTCTTTTTCTGACTGCACTCTGTATGACAGACTAGGTCCATTCGTGCCTCCACAGATGACCCAATTTTGTTCCTTTTTATGGCTGAGTAATATTCCATCATATATCTGTACCATAGCTTCTTTATCTATTCTTCTGTCCATGGACATTTAAGTTGCTTCCATGACTTGGCTATTGTAAATAGTGCTGCAATGAACATTGGGATGCATTTGTCTTTTTGAATTATGGTTTTCTCAGGATATATGCCCATTAGTGGGATTCCTAGGTCATATGGTAGTTATATTTTTAGTTTTTAAAGGAACCTTCATACTGTTCTCCATAGTGGCTGTATCAGTAACATTTCCACCAACAGTGCAAGAGGGTTCCCTTTTCTCCACCCCCGTCCAGCATTTATTGTTTGTAGATTTTTTTTAATGATGGCCATTCTGACTGGAGTGAAGTGATACTGCATTGTAGTTTTGACTTGCATTTCTTTATTAGTGATGTTGAACATCTTTTCATGTGCCTCTTGGCCATCTGTATGTCTTCTTTGGAAAAATGTCTATTTAAGTCTTCCACCTATTTTTTGATTGGGTTGTTTGTTTTACAGACGTTCAATGACATGTATCCTTCTTTACAGAATCATACAGAATAATTTCACTGCCGTAAAAGTCCTCTGTGTCTCAGCTTTTCATCCCTTCCCACCTCTCCTACTGAACCTCTGGCAACCACTGATTTATTTCTTTTTTTGCCTTTAAAAAATTATGGTAAAATATATATAACATACAACTTATTTTAATCATTTTAAGTGTGCAATTTAGTTGCATTAACTACATTCAACCACTAATCTTTTTACTATCTCTATACTTTTACACTTTCTAGAATGTCTTGTAGTTGGAATCCTACAATATGTTGCCTTTTCAGACTGGCTTCTTTCACTAACCAATGTGCATTTAAGGAGGCCATGGTTTTTGTAATTTTATCTGAGGTAGTATTGCTACTGAAGACTATTTTTTAAGCTCTTTTAAAAAGATAATTTAATTGATTAATCATTTAGTTAATTGACTGTGATGGGCCTTCCTTGCTGTGCCCAGACTTTCTCTAGTTGCAGCAAGTGGGGGCTACTCTTCAATGTGATGGTGCAGGCTTCTCATTGCGGTGTCTTCTCTTGCTGCGGAGCACGGGCTCTAGACGCGTGGGCTTCACTACTGAAGACTTTAATCATCAGAACTTCGTTCCTGGACATGCAGTCTGGAGTGAGTCTGGTATTGGGAGGGGATTCTCAAGAAACTTGGAAACTTAGATTTCAGTGTTAGTCATTTAGCTAAATGACTTAGAGCATAAATAAATAGAGTAGCTAGCTGTTATTTACACGCACAGATTCCTGGTAACTAGTGATTCCTGGTAACTAGCCCTTTTAAGTTTCATACCATTATTGTTTCTATTTATTTAGATGTTAAACTTCTATGTCATTTTGTGTATTTTAAAATGTGTGTCTCTTTGCAAGAAGGATTCAAAGGGGCTTGGCTTTTTCTAATGAAATAGAGAAATAAAACTAAAATGATAAAAGCATTAGCATCAAAATCATGCCATAGTAGTTAACCGTTTTGGTGAGGGGCAATTTTTGTTAGTGTCAGTAAGATCACAGATTCCTCACAGACTTAAAATAAAACCAGGAACTGAAATGTTCCTTCATCGTACCATTATTTGGATGTTCTGAACTTTGTAATAGGTACAGGGAGTAGGTGGTAGGATAGAAGAAGAAGTAGGCCAAGTTGGAGAAAATGCTGAAGGTGACTTGGCACTGCCAGCATCCACCTAGTGCTCGTAATGAACCAGGTGCACAGGTGGTACACAAACAGGACAAGGTAAAGTAGCCGTACCTCCTGTGTTCCTGTCGCTGCAGTGGATGCTGGAGGTACGGGGATGAACAGAACATAGCCCCTGCCCTGATGAGCTGACATTCCGGTAGGGGTTCTAGAGTAAATAAGAAATGAAAATAGATTTAAACTCGGGGGGGCGGGGTGGGGGTGGGGGAGAAATGCTATGAAGAGAAACACAATGAACATTCAAGAGTGGTCCTGTGAGTGTCTACTTGAGATAAGGTGGTCAGGACAGGCCTCTCGGGAGTGGTGACATTTGAGTAAAGAGTTCTTAGTAATGAGGGTACCAGCTATGTGTAGATTTGGCAGGAGGTTATTCCAGGCAGAGGGAACATCAGGTGCAAATGTCTTAGAGCTGGAATTAGGTTGGCACATTCAAGGAACAGTTTTTTAATTTTTATTGGGGTATAGTTGATCCACAATGCTGCATTTCAGATGTACAGCGAAGTGAATCAGCCACACACATACGTATATTCACTCTTTTTTCAGATTCCCCTCTCATACAGGCCATTACAGAATGTTGAGTAGAGTTCCCTGTGCTATACAGTAGGTTCTTACTAGTTATCTATTTTATATATAGTAGTGTGTATATGTCAGTCCCGATCTCCCAATTTATCCCTCTCCCCGTTACCCTCTGGTAACCATAAGTTTGTTTTTTTACATCTGTGACTCTATTTCTGTTTTGTAGATAAGTTCATTTGTACCCTTTTTTTAGATTCCACGTATTAGCGATATCATATGATATTGGTCTTTCTCTGTCTGACTTACTTCACTCAATATGACAATCTCTAGGTCCATCCATGTTGCTGCAAATGGCATTATTTTGTTCTTTTTTAATGGCTGAGTGATATTCCATTGTATATATGTACCACATCTTCTTTATCCATTCATCCATTGATGGACATTTCAGTTGCTTCCATGTCCTGGCTATTGTAAATAGTGCTGTAGTGAACATTGGGGTGCATGTATCTTTTTGAATTATGGTTTTCTCTGAGCATATACCTAGGAGTGGGATTGTTGGGTCACATATTAGTTCTATTTTTAGTTTTTTTAAGGAACCTCCATACTGTTCTCCATAGTGGCTGTATCAGTTTACACTCCCATCAACACTGCAGGAGGGTTCCCTTTTCTCCACACCCTCTCCAGCATTTGTAGATTTTTTGATGGCGGCCATTCTGACTGGTGTGAGGTGATACCTCATTGTAGTTTTGATTTGCACTTCTCTAATAATGAGTGATATTGAGCATCTTTTCATGTGCTTTTTGGCTATCTGTATGTCTTCTTTGGAGAAATGTCTATTTAGATCTGCCCATTTTTTGTTTGTTTTGATATTGAGCTGCATGAGCTGTTTGTATATTTTGGAGATTAATTGCTTGTTGGTTGCTTCATTTGCAAATATTTTCTCCCATTCTGAGGGCTGTCTTTTCATCTTGTTTATGGTTTCCTTTACTGTGTGAAAGCTTTTAAGTTTAATTAGATCCCATTTGTTTATTTTTGTTTTTATTTTCTTTACTCTAGGAGGTGGACCAAAAAGGATCTTGCTGTGATTTATGTCAGAGAGTGTTCTTCTTATGTTTTCCTCTAGGAGTTTTATAGCATCTGGCCTTACATTTAGGTCTTTAATCCATTTTGAGTTTATTTTTGTGTATGGTGTTAGGGAGTGTTCTGATTTCATTCTTTTACATGTAGCTGTCCAGTTTTCCCAGCACCACTTATTGAAGAGGCTGTCTTTTCTCCACTGTATATTCTTGTGTCCTTTGTCATAGATTAGGTGACCATAGATGCATTTTATCTCTGGACTTTCTATCCTGATCCATTGATCTGTATTTTTGTTTTTGTGTCTGTACCATACTGTTTTGATTATTGATGCTTAGTATAGTCTGAAATCAGGGAGCCTGATTCCCCCAGCTCTGTTTTTCTTTCTCAAGATTGCTTTGGCTATTTAGGGTCTTTGGTGTTTCCATACAAATTGTAAATTTTTTTTGTCCTAGGTCTGTGAAAATTACCACTGGTAATTCGATAAGGATTGCACTGAATATACAGATTGCTTTGGGTAGTATAGTCATTTTCACAATATTGATTCTTCCAGTCCAAGAACATGGCATATCTCTTCATCTGTTTGTGTTATCTTTGATTTGTTTCATCAGTATCTTATATTTTTCTGAGTGCAGGTCTTTTGCCTCCTTAGGTAGGTTTATTCCTAGATATTTTATTCTTTCTGTTGCAATGGTAAATGGGGTTGTTTCTTTAATTTCTCTTTTTGATTTCTCATTCTTACTCTATAAGAATGCCAGCGATTTCTGTGTATTAATTTTGTATCCTGCATCTTTACCAAATTCATTGATGAGCTCTTACAGGTTTCTGGTAGCATTTTTAGGATTTTCTATGTATAGTATCATGTCATCTGCAAACAGTGACAGTTGTACTTCTTTTCCAATTTGGATTCCTTTTGTTTCTTTTTCTTCTCTGATTGCCTTGGCTACGACTTCCAAAACTATGTTGAATAGTAGTGGTGAGAGTGGAATCCTTGTCTTGTTCCTGATCTAAGAGGAAATGCTTTCAGTTTTTCACCATTGAGATTGATGTTTGCTGTGGGTTTGTGATATAGGGCCTTTATTATGTTGAGATAGGTTCCCTCTATGCCCACTTTCTGGAGAGTTTTTATCATAAATGGGTGTTGAATTTTGTCAAAAGCTTTTTCTGCATCTATTGAGATGATCGTGTGTTTTTTATCCTTCAATTTGTTAATATGGTGTATCACATTGATTGGTTTGTATATATTGAAGAATCCTTGCATCCCTGGGGTAAATCCCACTCTATCATGATGTATGATCCTTTCAGTGTGTGTTTGGATTTTATTTCCTAGTATTTTTTAGAGGATTTTTGCATCTGTATTCATCAGGATATTGGCCCATAATTTTCTTTTTTAGTGATATCTTTGTCTGGTTTTGGTATCAGGGTGATTGTGGCCTCATAGAGTGAGCTTGGGAGTACTCCTTCCTCTGCAATTTTTTGGAAGAGTTTGAGAAGGATATGTATTTGCTTTTCTCTAAATGTTCAATGAAATTCTCCTGTGAAGCCACCTGGTCCTGGACTTTTGTTTGGCAAAAGATTTTTAAACAGTTTTAAACAGTTTAAAACAGTTTCAGTTTCATTACTTGGAGCCTGTTTTAATTGTCTGGATGAAAGCTAAATGAGGCCTGCAATAGGGGGTGACCAGTAGCCATGGTTGAAAGTGGTTTCCTGCAGGATGTAGTATGAAAGTAGATCTGAAAAGACTCACTGATGAGTTGGATATTGGTGATAGGTGGATACAAAGGTGCTTAGGGGTTCAGAAGGAGGGTCTTTACTTGCTAGAATGAGGGAAAGTCTTGCTGGGTTTGAATGGTTGCTAAAAGAAGACAGTAGGAGAGGACATTCTCAGGAACTGCCACGAGCAAAGGCACAGAAGCTGAGCAGAGAACATTGTATTTAGAGAAAGGTGAAGTTGAAGTCTGGGGTTCACATGAGAAAAAGAGTGTGTGATAAGTCTGCAAAGGGCACTTAGGGCTAGACTGGGAAAGGTTTTCAGTGCCATGTTCAGATATTTGATTTCTTAGACCATGCAGTGGGGGAGCTGTATCTGTTAGGAGTGTGCTTGGTGGTAAGTAACTGAAAACTTGCTAGGTACCTTAAAGAGGACTCTAATTTTCTCTCGTAATTAAAAATCTGAGTGGAGTCAGTTTGGGATGGTGAGGCTGCTCATGCCCACAGGGACCATGATACTGTCTCTCTTCATCTTTAACATGCTGGCTTTCATCCTCGTGCTTGTCACCTTGTGGTGTCTAGTTGGCTTCTTTACCAACGTGGGCGTTATCTGTACTCCAGGCAGAAAGGGGCCAAGAGGGCAAACAATAGCAAAAGCTGTGCCAGTCCCCCCCTTCTTTTATTGTGGTAAAATACATGTATCAATAACATAAAATTTGCCATTTTAACCATTTTTAAGTGTACAATTCAGCAGCAGTAGTAACACATAATGTTGTGCAACCATCACCAGTATCTACTTCCAAAATGTTTTCATCACCCCAAGTAGAAACTCTGTAACTGTTCAGCAGTAACTCTCATTCTTTCCCTTCGCCCAGCCCATGGAAACCTCTAATCTGCTCTCTGTCTCTGTGAGTTTTGTGACAGTCCCTTTTGATCAGGAAAATAAATACTTCCAAGATTCTTCATTCAGTAGCCTTATGTCTAATATTTTTATGTTGCTTTTTGGGAATTTTCTTTTTCCTCCACATTTCCCTCACCTTTCCATCATGTCTCCTCTTTACCTTCCTTTGTTTATCAGCAAGGGGATTACTGAAGACCAGGATGGTCTTTGGAGATGGATGATTTGGAAAGGAACATGACAGACTCACAGAGAGTGAGAAAAACATAGGAGGAGAGACCTATATAAAAATATAAGTGGAGGAAAGAAAGCATACAAGGGTTCGGGTCACCAATTCTGATTCATGAAAGGGGTAGGGGTTGCCATGCCACTAAGCAATTCTCTGACATCAGCTAGATGTCCTATGATTCACTCAATTTTTTTTTAATTAACTAATTATTTATTTATTTATTGGCTGTGTTGGGTCTTTGTTGCTGTGAGTGGGCTTTCTCTAGTTGTGTCAAGCGAGGGCTACTTCTCATTGCGGTGACTTCTCATGTTGCCGAGCACAGGCTCTAAGCGCACAGCCTGCAGTAGTTGCAGTGCATGGGCTCAGTGGTTGTGGCTCACAGGCTTAGTTGCTCTGAGGCATGTGAGATCGTTCAGGACCAGGGCTTGAACCCGTGTCCCCTGAATTAGCAGGCAGATTCTTAATCACTGTGTCACCAGGGAAGTCCCTGATTCACTCAGTTCTAACAGTCTACCTGGAGATAGTATCACATCCCATGGGTTAAGGGTTCAGTCCCATAAGACTGCCTACCTCCCCCTCACTGCAGATGCCAGTTGCAAGTCCAGGTTGTCACCGGTGTTTCTGACCAACAGACTAGATTAGAACCCTCTTCCTGGGTTCTGTTTATTTGCTAGAGTGGCTCAGAGAACTCAGAGAAATATTTTATTTACTAGATTACCTATTTATTATAAAAGGATACAGCTCAGGAAGAGCCAGATGGAAGAGATGCACAGGATAAGGTGTGGGGAAAGGGCCCTGAGCGTCCATGCTTTCTGGGCATGCACTGTCCCCAGATCTGCACGTGTTCACCAATTCAGAAGGTTTTTAAACGTGTTTTTTTTTTTATATGGAGTCTTCATTTCATAGGCATGATTTAGGAAAACATTGGTCATTGGTGACGACTCTGTTACCAAACCAATGTTGTTTCCCTCACCCGACATGTAGCAAAGCCAATCTTCTGACACCTGGTTGTGGCAAAGGAAAGTATAGCATTTACTGCAAGGTACCAAGCAAAGAGTAGGCGTGGCTAATGCTCAAAAGACCCAAACTCCTTGATGGCCTGGGGTTTTAAAGGTGAGATGAGGGAGAGGGTCATGGGGAACAGGATCGCTGGTGCACATTTTTCTGATTGGTGGATGGTGCGGTAACCAGGTGAGGCCCCAGGGGTTATCAATCTTCAGGCTCCAGCCAGCCTGGGGACTATGTGCTCAGGGTCACCACTCTCCTTCTGGTTGGGGTCTGGTTTCTGTAAAATAGCTGAGGAATATGTGTTAGACTTTACCTTTGAGACAGAACTGGGAGTCTTGGGACTGATTTATTGTTTAAGTTAGGGGTATTTCTCTCCCCTACTGCCCTATCTTTGTTTCTGCATTCCTTAGCTTTTCCCATCAACTGCTAGGGCTTGTTTCCCTCTCTCTCTACTCATGGACAAGCTACGAGGCCACAGTATATTCCCACAGTTTTTTCTAATCACCAGTAAGCAGGGGACACACTAGGGGTCCTGTCACCTGGAAGGCCTCTGTATAGGTCTGCTTGGTTTCAGTTCAGCGTCTAGTCCCTCTTCCTTCCCTAGAGGTCGGGAGTGGGGTCAAGTGGGAGACTGAAAGTTCCAACCTCTAATTACATGGTTGTGTTGACTGAAAAAAATGCACATCCTAAAAGTTGAGAATTATGGGGGGTTTTTTTTGGTGGAAAAAACTGAAGACTTAAGCCCAGGAGATGGCCTCTCAAATATCTCTAAAGACTGCTCTGAAGAGGTAAGGGAGAAATGAGTTTTTGTTTGTTTGTTTGTTTGTTTTTTAACAAAGACCAGGTAGTCAGAACATCAAAAGATTACTGTTAATTAAAGAAAACCAGGGACTTCCTAGGTGACACAGTGGTTAAGAATCTGCCTGCCAACGCAGGGGACACAGGTTCGAGCTCTGGTCCCGGAAGATACCACATTCCGTGGAGCAACTAAGCCCATGAGCCACGGCTATTGAGCCCATGTGCTGCAACTACTGAAGCCCATGTTCCTAGAGCCCTTGCTCGCAACAAGAGAAGTCACCACAATGAGGAGCCTGTGCACCACAATGAAGAGTAGCCCCCCTCACTGCAACTAGAGAAAGCCTGTGTACAGCAACAAAGACCTAACACAGCCAATAAAAAATAAATATTAATTAACTAATGAAACAAAATAAAAATAAGGAAAACCAGACATCTCAAGTTATGGAATGTAGTACTTTTCTATGTATGGGAAGATGCAAGAGTCTGGGAGCACGGAAATCATTCCTTTGATCTGCACCTCAGCTATCTAGGCCCAGTATCCTGTTCCTTCCCATCCTGAGTGCCCTCAGGGTACATCCTTGGGGGGTGGCCCTGTGGCGGAGGGCTTGGCAGCAGGCAGCCTGTTCATCTCCATCCTGAGTGCCCTCAGGGCTCATGGTCCATTGTGCTGTTCTTGATGACTGCAACAGCCTTTGTTTATTGATATGGCAGGCAACATTTTTTCATTGACAGCTGGTTCTCCTGGCAACTAGCCTTCATCCTTAGGTGTAGTCTAAAAGTCACTTATTAACATAACAGAACACCTTTGTCCTATCATCACTCAGGATATTCACACAAGGGTTCTGTGCTAGAAATGGGGACAAAGACCAAATATATATTTCTTATTATAAATCATAATATCATAGCACAGGTCAGGGAGATTTTGGTAGATAGTAGGGTATGAAATATGGAGGGAGATTAAAGGTTCTGGGCAGCATCAGACTGTCAGATAGTGAGACTAGATAGAAAAGGGCTAAAAAGGGGAAGAAGGGTTATTTGACTTGATGCATTGGATCTCCCTTGACCATTTCTAGTTTCTTATTTCTAGTTTCAGAACTGTGTTTCTTTGATTTCAGCCATTCCTTTTTCTTTAATTATGATATCCTGGCAAGATTTGGCTAAGGAATTTACTTGGCTCTCTGATAGGTAGATATTAACAAAAATAAAACCATATTACACATGTTTTTTTGTTTTTTTCACTGCTAGGGTATTTTCCCTTTATATGTATACATATGTGTGAGTGTATATGCACACATGAATGTATTTATTTACACTGACACTTTTCCATGTCAATAAATGTATATCTACGTTATCTCTTTTGGTTTGATAGTATCTCCACTATATGTCTATCCCACAGTTTTTTTTTTAAATAAAGCAAGTAATAACTGATACATAGTTTGTTTTCAGATTTGCATGTTTATGCTATGATATGCCCTCCTTATGTATAATTGTTTAGACTCAGGTTCAATTTATTTCTCTTTGGGGGGGATTATTATTTTTTTAATACATCTTTATTGCAGTATAATTGCTTTACACTGTTGTTTTAGTTTCTGTTGTACAACATAGTGGATCAGCTATATTTATACATATATCCCCATATCCCCTTCCTCTTGAGCCTCCCTCCTACCCTCCCTATCCCACCCATATAATTCATCACAGAGCAGCAAGCTGATCTCCCTGTGCTGTGCAGCAGCTTCCCACTAGCTTTCTATTTTACATTTGGTGGTGTATATATGTAAAGGCTACTCTCTCACTACGTCCTATCCTCCCCTTCCCCCACTGTGTCCTCAAGTCCTTTGTCTACTTCTGCGTCTTTATTCCCATCCTGTCGCTAGGTTCATCAGTACCATTTTTCTAGATTCCATATATATGCATTAGCATACAGTATTCATTTTTCTCTAACTTCATTCACTCTGTATGACACTTTAGGTCCATCCACCTCACTACAAATAACTCAATTTCGTTCCTTTGTATGGTCGAGTAATATTCCATTGCATATATGTGCCATATCTTCTTTATCCATTCATCTGTTGATGGACATTTAGCTTGCTTCCATGTCCTGGCTATTATAAATAGTGCTGCAGTGAACACTGGGGTACATGTATCTTTTCGAGTTGTTTTTTTCAGGGTATATGCCCAGTAGCAGGATTGCTGGGTCATATGGTAGTTCTATTTTTAGTTTTTTAAGGAATCTTCATGCTGTTTTCCATAGTGGCTGTATCAATTTACATTCCCACCAACAGTGCCGGAGAGTCCCCTTTTCTCCACACCCTCTCCAGTATTTATTGTTTCTAGATTTTTTAATGATGGCCATTCTGACCAGTGTGAGGTGGTACCTCATTGTGGTTTTGATTTGCATTTCCCTAATAATTAGTGATGTTGAGCATTTTTTTCATGTGCCTCTTGGCCATCTGTATGTCTTCTTTGGAGAAATGTCTGTTTAGGTCTTCTGCCCATTTTTTGATTCGGTTCTTTGTTTTTTTGATATTGAGCTGCATGAGCTGCTTGTATATTTTGGAGACTAATCCTTTGTCAGTTATTTCATTAGCAAATATTTTCTCCCATTCTGAGGGTTATCTTTTCATCTTGTTTATGGTTTCCTTCGCTGTGCAAAAGCTTTTAAATTTCACTAGGTCCCACTTGTTTATTTTTGTTTTTATTTCCATTATTCTAGGAGGTGGGTCAAAAAGGATCTTGCTGCAATTTATGTCATAGAGTGTTCTGCCTATATTTTCTTCTAAGAGTTTTATAGTGTCTGACCTTACATTTAGGTCTTTAATCCATTTTGAGTTTATTTTTATGTATGGTGTTAGAAAGCATTCTAATTTTATTCTTTTACATGTAGTTGTCCAGTCTCCCTAGCACTACTTAGTGAAGAAGATGCCTTTTCTCCATTGTATATTCTTGCCTCGTGGTAACCATATGTGTGTGTGGTTTATCTCTGGGCTCTCTATACTGATCCATTGATCTATATTTCTGTTTTTGTGCCAGTACCATATGCTCTTGATGACTATAGCTTTGTAGTATAGTCTGAAGTCAGGGAGCCTGATCCCTGCAGCTTCTTTTTTCTTCCTCAAGATTGCTTTGGCTATTTAGGGTCTTTTGTGTTTCCATACAAATTGTAAAATTTTTCATTCTAGTACTGTGAAAAATGTCATTGGTAATTTGTTAGGCATTGAATCTGTAGACTGCTTTGGGTAGGATAGTCATTTTCACAATGTTGATTCTTCCGATCCAAGAACATGATATATCTTTCCATCTATTTGTATCATCTTTGATTTCTTTCATCAGTGTCTTGTAGTTTTCTGCATACAGGTCTTTTTCCTCCTTAGGTCAATTTATTTCATATGGATAAATACTTAGAAGTGGAATTATTGGGAAAGGGCATGCATATCTTCAAGAATGTTGACACCCATTGCTAAACTATTTTCCACAATAGTTGTATTAATTTATGTTCCCAAAGCAATCTGTATGTGCCTATTTCCTGATACCTTTGCCAACAATTTTAATCTTTCAAGGCTCAAGTGTTCTTATTTTGGTTGCTAGTAAGGTTGAGTGTCTTTCCCCATATTTGGTGCTATCTGTTTTGGGTATTTATGTGTGGGAGTGAAATGTCAACTTTTGCCCTGTGCCCATGAGATCCTGTGATCTTGTGTGGCATGTGGATTTTTACAAAGTGGGCTGAAAACTGTAGGCTAGTGGAGTATTGCCACTGTCTAGGCTTGAGGTAAATAGGCATATGCCCAAAGTTTGGTATTGAGAATAGCAAAAAGGGATGTATCTAACAAGAGGTGGTAAGGATCTGAGTGTAGAGGCAAGGGAGAAGGGCATGTCAGAGGTGATTTTAAGACTTAACACCTGAATGATTAAGACAATAACCTAGTTAGAAAAGCTGGGAAGAAGAGTGAAATTTTAAAGGAAGATTGGCTTTGCTTGTGGACCCTTGAGGGCTAAGAGGCCAACAAACAAAGATTTCATTTTCAGTCACATCTTTTTCGATCTAATCCCTCTCATTCCAACCTCCAGACACTGGGCTAGGACTTTCCCAGAGGAGCGAAGTTCTCATCTGCCTGCAGGAGTTTGCACTTATTTCTTCCAATATGGAAAGCCTTTCCCCACCGTGGACCAATCACTGTTTGCAGCTCAGCTTGGATGTGTCCTTCTATTAAGAAGCATTCCATGAATGCTGCCCTACCTGCGTCCTCACATGTCCTTCTGGTGTTGCCACCATAGGTCCTTTGCTCACCTGTATCATAGCATTTGTTAAACTGTAAGGTTTTATATGAGGTTCAGCTTGGAGTTCAGTTTACCTGGACTCATGTTTAAGTTCTCATACCTGTGAGACTTTAAGCTAGCCATTTTTTCTCTCTGAATCTTGTTTTGTATTTCTTAAACTTAACTTTCTGTCAGTTGTCACTCCCAACATGTGTCTATTTGTGACCATTTCCCCATACCCTTGCCAACAATGGGTATAATACTTACGGTATCACACAGGTACCAGTGACTAGGACTGCTGCACGTCTTAAATGAGACAGCATATACAACTTGCTGTATAACACTGGGTAAATTATTTAACTACTATGTGCCTCACTTCCTCATTTGTAATATGAAGATAATATATATTTCTTACCGATCTGTTGCCTGGAAGCCATAATAGGCATGTAAAGCACCTTGAACAATTCCTATTTCATACTAGCACGTGAGCTGCTAGGATAATAGGATAGGATAATAGGATAATAAAAACATCTAATAAACTGTAGTTATTATTTTGGTCAGAAGATTATAAACTTGGGAGGCAGAGACCATGTCTTACTCATATTGGATTCCCCAGTGTCTAGTACAGTGGCTTGCATGTAGATCTTTATGATTATTTGTTGAATGGGTGCTTTTGAATTTCCAGCCTCCTGTGGATCTGGGGAGAGAGCCAGGGCTGGAGGCATATGTTGAGGAGGCGATCAGAAGTCCTCATCAAGGAGGAGAGATGGGTGTGGTGGGAGTCTAAGAATTGTCAATAGCTCCTCTCTGACTTGTCTCCATCACCCCTTGTCTCTCTTGATCGAAAATTGTATGCCAGCTTTTGAAAGAGAATGTCCATTGTCTTCTTGGCATTTTCTCTTTTGCATGATTAAAATATTTTGGCAGTTTTCCACACTTGATGAGGGATCAAATTGCTTCTATTCTTCTCATCCTAAGGAGGCTTCAGAGGAGGAGAGTATATGGGGTCAAAGAGAAAAATGCCCAAAATAACAGTTTTATTTTGCCAGCCAGTCCCTGCAGAGGCTAGAATGTTCCAGGTGTAGATCTGAGCTTTGGTCTTAGTAAATTACTTCTCCTCTCTGAGCTTTCCCTTACTCATTGGTAAGATGTGGCCTTGTCCATTACCCTTGTTCCAATGTGATATTACCTGGTAATCATTTTAATAAGGGTAAAGGGCTTGTACTCTTTTCAGATGTAGAAGGCAAGCCATTTGCATCTGTGAAGATTAGAGTAGCTGTATCTGGAGTACATAAATAATGGCTTAAATAAGATAGCCATTTGTGCCTTTCTTCTGTAGAGTCCAGATACAGGCAGTCCAGTGCTCGTGGGGAGGCTCCATAGTCATCTGAGATCCAGGCAGCTTCCAGCCTTCCATTCCTTTCTCATTAGAATGGAACCCCATCCTCATGATGGAAAAAGCTCCCCTCATCACATTGATACTCTAAGCAGCAGGGGAATGGGGTTTACAGAGGAACGTACCCTTTCCCTTTATAGTCTCTTCCTCCAACTGCACAAAATCTATTTACAACCCATTGGCTGTGGCATAGTCACATGGTCACAGTCAGCTGCTAAAGAGCCTGGGAATAATAGTTCTTATTGTGTATGTGCTGGCCTAAAGTCCAGTCCTGTAATTAAAGGAAGAAGAGGCGAACTGATATGGGGGTAACTAATACCATCCCTCTAGTATGAGATGCAGAATAGTCCTGTGTCTAAGGTCACACAATGTATTAATTAGGGTTCTCCAGAGAAACAGAACCAAGAGGATATATGCATATTCATTAAATAAATAAACAAATAAATAGAAACAGAGAGGCAGAGAATGATTTATTGTAGGAATTGGCTCATGTGGTTATGGAAGCTGAGAAGTCCCACAATCTGCCCCTGCAAGCTGGAGAACCAGGAAACACAGTGGTGTAATTCAGTCCAAATCCAAACATCTGGGAATTGGGGGTAGGGAGGGCAATGGTATACATCCTAATTTGAGTCCAAAAGCCTGAGAACTAGGAGAGCAGATGTCTAAGAGAGGGAGAACATGGATGTCTCAGTTGAAGCAAAGAGAGCAAATTTGCCCTGCCTCTGCTTTTTTGTCCTATTGCATGATGCTCACCTGCACTGGGAGGGGCCGTGGGCTGGATGATGCTCACCCGCACTGGTGAGGGAGGTCTTCTTCACTCTGTCTACTGATTCAAATGCTAATGTCTCTCTGCAGACACCCTCACAGATACATCCAGAAATGATATTTTACCAGCTGTCTGAGCATCCCCAATCAAGTTGACCCATGAAAGTAACTATCACACACAACTAATTAACAGTTGAGCTGAACTGGGATTCCAATTTTTCCCTCCCTCTTTCCCTTCTTCATGTTTCTTTCACATACACACACACAAAACTATTAAATTGAATTTTAGTGGAATTTAACAGAAAGAAATGAAAGTGAGCTTAGAGTTAGTGACCTTTAGATAAATATTTCTTCCTCAAAGTGTATAATGAGGATGATAATGTACCTTTCTTGTAGCTCTGTTGCATGGAATCCATGAGACGTATAAAGCACCTTGAGCAATGCCTATTTCATACTAGGGTGTGAGCTACCTATGATGATGCCAATGTAAAAATCTAAAAAAGTCTTCAAACATCAGATTTATTATTTCTGTCAAAAGATTATAAATCTTGGAAGTCAAGGACTGTGTCTTATTCGTATCAGATTCTCCGTGTCTAGCATGGTGGCTCCTGTGTAGAACCTGATCACTATTTGTTAGGAATGTTGAGTATTAAGAAAAAGGAGGTAAAACATTGAACAGTTTGGACTCATTACTTTTTCAATCTCATATTTGAATTATATCCAGTGTTATTGACTTGTGTCTGTCTCTCAAAATATAATTAGTTGCTTTTTAGTACATTTTATAATATTTAAAACATTTCTACTAAGATTTATAATATTTCTACTAAGATTTATATTTCTATTCTATTTCCTAATCCTAATTCCCAGTGTTATTTTTGTTATTACTATGTTCAAATCGATGCAATACTCAACCCAAGTTTTTTCATCTGAGCTTCTGCATAGCTGAGGTCTCTATTTTAATTTCTGTCTTGATTGGCTAGATTTCACCATTCATCAAAAACAATTTTTCATTTTATTTTTCAAGAGAAGGGGTCATAGATTATCAACATCTCTGAGTTCTTTTCCCTGCCTCCAACTTTGATTTTTTTTTTTTCCTTGAAGTTTAATTGTTTAACCATGGTAGGCTTTGGTGTCCACCAGCTATTTCAGGTTTCCTGTCAATCTATACTTTTCCTGTTTCTTTAATTTCAGTAAACAATTCTTACTAGTACATAGTTAAATGATTTGTTCTTTTGTTCCATTTGTAGGATTTGCTACTTGTATTAGTTTTCCAGTGAAGCTATAACATTACAAAATACCACAAGCTGAGTGGTTTAAAACAACAAACTTATTCTCTTACAGTTCCGGAGGCTACTAGTTCAAAATCAGGATCTTGGCAGTGTTGATGTTCCTCGAGGCTGTCTCTGTTCCCTTTCTCCTCTCCTAGGCTGGCAGTCCCTGGTGTTCCTTGGTTTGTAAGTGCAGTGCTCCAGTCTCGGCTTCCACGTTCCCTTGGCTGTCTTTCCATGTGTGTGTCTCTGTCTTCATGTGGCCGTCTCTTCCTAGTGTCTCTGTTGTCTTGTACCAGTGCAAGTCATATTGGATTAGGTTCTGCCTAACGTTTGTGACCTCATTTTAACTTGACTACATCTGCAAAGACCCTGTTTATAAATAAATTCACATTCACAGGTTCTAGGGGTTAGGACTTTAATACTGTACATCTTTTTTGGGAACATGCTTCAACCCACAGCACTGCTTCTCTCTTTAGAATATAAAAACAGGGGGGAGGGATAAATTGGGAGATTGGGATTAATATATACACACTACTAAATACAAAATAGATAACTAATAAAGACCAACTGTATAGCACAAGGAACTCTGCTCAATACTCTGTAATGACCTATATGGGAAAAGAATCTAAATAAGAACGGATATATGTATGTGTATAATATAACTGATTCTCTTTGCTGTACACCTGAAATTAGCACAAAATTGTTAATCAACTATACTCCAATAAAAATAATATAAAACAACTTCCTCTTGTATATCTAATATCTGCTCTTTATAACTTTATTTTCCCCCTCCAGATCTTAAGTCTTTCTTCTATGTCCTGAATTTCACTTTCAGTTGTATCGGTTCTTTTTCTAGCTGTTTCTAATTTATTCATTAGTTCTAAAATAGTATTATTTTAGTTTGGTTGTTAATTTCTTTCCATAGGTTTACCATATCCCTTTATATTTAATTCTGTAGATTTATTGGCTAGACTTTGAGAGGTTTCATTTTCTGTTTATTGCTTTCAAATAACCTTATTCTCATTAATCTTTTCTACTGGACAAAGCACTTGGGAATGATCCCTGGGGCATGTTTTCTATGAAACTAAGATATTAATCTTTCTAACTTCTTTTTCATGCCATATTTTCTTGGGTATTTTCAGGTTAAAAACCTCACTCCTTTTTGCATTACTTCTGCTTAAGACAGCTGCTCTGTAGACTGTCTACCTCCTCTGACAGCCTGAGAGAATTCTCCTTGCCCTCTTTCCACCATTACCTGAGACTTGACTTGGCTCAAGTGCTGTGTTCCATCCCCTCCCTCTCTGTTCTGTAGGTGTGCAGCTGGGGTTGGGTGCAGACTTTCTTAAATTAAATTTCATTTTCTGTCCTGTGCCTAGGATTACTCCACTTAGTGAAGCATAGGGTGATATCTTCTAGATGGTTCCCTCAATTCAGCATAGAGTCCAGTAGCTTATGATGCTGCATAAGTGGGTCATATGACTGTTCACTTCCTTTTCATTTCTCCTCACTCACATCATTTCTAAGTATTGATACTTCCTTGAGGTCAAAAGAGACAAAAAGGATACCATTCTTTTTGCATTTCCTGTCCAATTTGGGAGTATTCAGGGACATTCTCAGGACTTTTAGTACCCTCTGGGGATAGGATAGGAGCCATTCTCCTTCATTCTGTCTTGTGGAGGTTATGGCATTTGATTTCTTTATTTGGTTGTGACTGATTTCTTTTCAGTATTGTTCTATTTTACTTGATTTTGTTGTTTCTGAGAGGAGGGAGACTCTAAGAATCAGTTCCTCTATCTATACCTGAATATGTGTCTTGAGCTTTTCATTTATGCCTCGATACCAACTGGTGATTTTTCCTCGAATAAAAAGGCAAGAACCTTAGACATTTTTGTAATTTTCATTGTCTTCCTACATTTCTCACCAGTGCTATTATTTTGAAGTCTGATTTAGAGTATTACATCGTCAGCTTATGTTATGATATGAAGACCAGGTTGCTGGTCTTTTTTTTTTTTTTTCCCCCAAAGGCTTTAGATGTGAATAATTATTAAAATACCCTTTCACTTATTTTTCTTTCATTCAGCAGTCAGACTAAATGTCACCAAAGGTTATATTTTAGATCTTGCAGATTTTGAAACTCTGGTAACTATAAGCCCATTTGAAATGAAAGAAGCTCTCAAAATGTGTTTCTCCTGCCAATTCTGCCTCAGCCCTTCCTCCTGTGGTAACCTCATTATTATTCCAAATTGAAGGATTTGGGGCTGTTCTGGGAGGTTCATAAACAAGTCTAATAGATTCCCTGTCCTCATAATCTTAGATATTTATTATTTACTTTGCAGTGCCTAGAAGGCTAGTTAATGAATCAAAGAAATCATTGTAGAAGAGTTCAAGGTATTTGAGCTTTTACCTCCTGGGAAATAAGTCTTGCATTTTCAAAAGCATATTTGTTTCCATTTTGTAAGAGAAATACATTGTTGAATACAAATGCTTTTGATATAATGGATATAGTTAAGCCAAATCAAGATTTAGTCAGATCCCCATCAGAAGGATTTAGAAAACAAAACAGTATATGCTATTTCTTTGTTTTATTGTCATGAGCTGCTGGTGGTATTTTGTTTCCTGTGTCTCTAGGACCTGAAGAGGGTTCTGTCCTAGCCTAAAGATCCAGCCCTCCTCAGGAATTTTAGGACATGGAATGCAAGCTGGTTAATGGACCACTGGGTGTCAGTATTGTCTTTTCATATCCTAGCAAGACCCAAATTGGGTTGTCTTGTCCTTGTCAGAGGTTTTTTCTTTGTTGGAACGTAGAAGGACTTTCTGTTCATGACAGGAAGGACCACATAGTTCAATCAGCTTACTGCATAGGTGGAGACTGAGTCATGGAAAAGGGAAAGTTGATTCTCATTCAGGATGGTTTTCCCCACCTGAGCTTCCCACACTTTCTCAAACTTAAGTGTCCATGGGGCTGGGCAGATAAAAGAGTCAGGTGGGTTCACATTTGCCTAAACAAGAAGCAATGCTCTCTCCTTCCCCTTAGAAATACACCATTTTCCATTTTTCTTGATCAGTCCACTTGGTGTATATCTGGTTTTACCAATATTGACAGAGAGGGACTTCCTTGGCGATCCAGTGGTCAAGACTCTGGGTTTCCAGTGCAGGGGGTGTGGGTTCGATCCCTGGTTGGGGAAGAAAGATTCCCACATGCCGCGCATTGGGGCCAAAATAAAAATTGATAGAAATTTTCTTCTGCTTTAAAACAACAGCAACAGCGAAAAGGCTGCAGAAGCATGACGAAGCATATTTTCCCTTGGTGACATGTGGGAAATAATGGGAAAAGTATAAAGCAGCAGTGGTGTTACATGCCAGCAAGGTGATGGGGTCCTAGCATAGGTAGACCGTCAGATTTTTCGAGAGAAATAGTAAATCTGAATTTTTATGTAAATTTCTCTTATTTACATAAATTGTTTCAAACTAAAAAAAACAAACAAACCCAGTTGTGGGCTAGACATGGGGCTTGTAGAATAACAAGCTAAAATCTCTGAACTAAAACTTGAATGTTTTCTCTTCTGACTTGGAATCTTTTTCCAGCATTTTCCAGTCTGGGCTAATTGTTTGGCTCTAGCAGGATGAGGGAAGGTCCTTCGGGAGATGCATAGGGTTTATTTGTCTTTAGGGACTGTATCCCTTTTGTATTCCAAGGAGAAGGATATGTTCTGTGCAGCTGTTGGGGGGATAGTATAGACCAGAAACATTAAATATCCAGACTTTACTTGATCTAGGAGAGGTTTGGAAAATTTGGTGAGTACCAAATTGTTAGTGCTGCATAATTTTCTGTTGTGAATGTGCTAGAGCAGGAACCATGGGAGGCAATGTATCTAGAGATCTCTCCAACCCTGAAGATTTGCCCCTTTTATAGATGGAGTGCAGAGAAGATAGGAGAGCTGTTCTCAGGCTCAAAGAGATGGTACAGGCTTTGGAGACAGTGGTCTCTAGACAGCTTCAACAGACACATCAGGAATGGGGAGCACAGATAGGGCAGTGCCTACTCCAAATCACACAGCTGGTAGCAGAGACCTCCTGATTCCAGCTCTCTTAAATCCTCACTGGGAGCAGCCCAGCCATTGGACAGCGCAGTCGGCTGTGTGCAAATATTCTTGATCAGAGTATTCAGGAGGCAAAAGAGCATGGTAGTATGAAGGAAGAAATAGGTTCTGAAAACGCCTGTTTATATCTACAGAGCGTACTTATATCTAGAAAAGGATAGACTCTGAATTAAATACCCAGGAAGCTGATTGCTTCATTATTTAAAAAAACATTTGAGTTTGGAAATCAACTGATTCTTAGTGTTCACCACCTGTATTTCTCTAGTGTGTTGTTATTTACTTAGAGTTTTACTGGAGTCAGCAAAGGAGGAAAATACTATGTTACCATAACAATCTGCTGGAAAAAAACATTAATTATAAAGGAGGATGAACAGATGATACATGGATTTAATCTGCAGCAAGCACTTAAGTTAGATGCAATGTGGAACTTCTTGACTCGGAAGGGTTTAAGATTAGAATTTGTTCTTGGCAGAGATTATTGGATCTTTTAAAATCCTATTATTGGAGCTGTTATAGTTCAAGTAAACTATCTCTCCTGATACAATTAGCTTTCTAAAACACCAGGATGATCATATATGTTGATAGCCCTTTCTTAAAAACTTATTTTCCTTTTTGACTGTCACTTCTGGGGTTTGGCATACCAGTCACTTCATAAAGTTATCTAAGATAATTTTTCTTATCTGGAGGTAATATAATTTTTAAAATTGGGAACATTAAAAAGAACTACCTTTGGTCAAATAAGAATAGGAAATGTTTTAAATATGCCTTTCTGGTGGAGAATCACAAAGCACATATGAAAGTCTTCGAAAAATCCTGAAGTGAAGAAAGCTGTACCAGCCACTCGATGAAACGCACTTGGAAACTGCCCCCTCCTTACCTCCCATCACTTCTTGCAGGTTGTGTTTGAGTCCTATTAAACTTTCCCTCAGATAAATATTCATCTTTTCGCTTTTTGCCTCGGCTGATAAACTTCTACTCATTGTTTTAAGTTCAACTCTAGTGCCAGTTGTATTATTTTCCTCTTCTCTGAAGCTTTTCCAAATTTCACAGGGTTAGATGCTTCTTTCAGTCGTTGCATAAGCCTTTGTCGATAGCACGCTTATCACACTTATCATGTGGAATTACGATATTCAGACTGCTTCCCTCTGAAACTGTATCTTGCTGATCTTGGACTCCCCAGGGCCCAGTACGGAGCCTGCCAATACATGATGCCTAATGCAGGTTTGTGAAATGAATGACCATCAGCCTAAGTCCAGGAACCAAAGCCAGGACATGGGTTAGTATTTATCTTAATCACCTTTGCTTCTTTGTGAACATGGACTAGACGGTTAGGGAAGGAGATGTTGCTGAGTGCTTCATGTGTGCCAGGTGCTGTGCTGGGCATTTTCAAGGAAGGACCAAACATTTCTGGTGTATCCATTTGCTTCTGCGTCCTTAGTATAGTCATATTAGGGACAGGCTTAATTTTATGGCATCAGTCAAAAGTCAGGTAAGTATGTGAGTATGTCAACCATTTGTGGATGTCTTCAGGCCAGAAGATGAGGTCAAAACTCTTCTACCTGTCTCTCTGATCTTCTACTAACACGGCTACCACCGGACCCATCCAGTGGATGGATCCTGCACCTATCACCTGCGTTCGTGCAGTTGGTGTCAACTCTTCTCCCACTCTTGTGCTCCCCCACCCATTGTTCATGTAGCTTCCCAGTGTGCTCCCATCACACTGGCCTCAATTCTGGTCCTTGAGCATCGCCCAATTTTTCCCAGCCCCAGGACCTTTTCACTAACTGTTGCTTCTGCTGGGAGAGCGCCTCTCCCAGATCTTCACCAGGTGATTCCTTGTCATCCTTCAGTTCTCAGCTCACATACCACTTCCTCACAGAGACCTGTTGTCTTGGGTTCCCTTCCGAGCACCTTGAGACGGGAAGAAAGGGGCAGCAATTTACTTGGGAGCTACAGGGAACGTGGTCAGGGAAGGAGGGAAGAGACACACGGAAAGGAAGGCAGCCGATAGAGGGTACCAGCTCTCACAGTGGATGACAGAGTTTAATCCTGTGGGAAGCTCTGAAAAAAAAGTGTGAAATGCACAGCTCAGAGTTAGCACCTGCTAGGGTTAAGGGATCTGGACACGTACACACTCACTCTCCTCAGGCGTGGTGGGGAACTCTGGGGGTGACGTGGGGGCACTTCTGGCTTGTCCCTTGTTATGCAGACAGAGCATGGAAATAGTACAAATCCTGGCAATTAGAAGCAATTCTGAAGAGTATTCAAACTTTACTGTGCACACAAACCCTGGGGATGTTGTTAAAATGTGGATTGATTCAAGAGTTATGGGGTGAGGCCTAAGATTCTGCCTCTCCAAGAAGTTCTCAGGTGATGCCCACAGGGTTATTCTGAGGACCTCTGGTGGGGAGCAAGCATCCCAAGCACCTTGCAAGGGGAGGGAGGGGTCCTGCTTCTCTCTACCACACCTTCCTCCATGCCCATCCTCAAGGAGGTCTCCCCACGTTCTCTCAGTGTATCTCCTTTGTGGCACCAAGCACAGCCTGAAATGACAGTGTCCGTGGCTTGGGTGATTTGTTCATGGCAGCTCCGTGAAGCCTTCTCTGTCCTGTTGAGTGTTGATTCCTCAGGGATTTACCCTGTGCCCAGTGTAGAAGAGTGCTCGGTCAATATTCACCGAATGATTGAGTAACTTTTCGTAGATGATAGTCTCATAAACAAACCTACTTTTGGGGCATATTTGTATATTAGAAAGGTTAGGACCTCATCCCCTGAAAAAATTTTCCAAGATTAACACAAATCATGTAGCAAGTTTCAAGCATCAGTCTCAGTTATTCCTTCTGCAGGACTTCGTTTTTTCTCCCTTTAGGGAAGTGTGAAAGGTCCTTATCCAGCTGTTAATGGTGCTCTCCGGCCTGTTGGGATGTGACTGTCATTATGCTCCTTTGCGATATCAGTGGTTTCCCGGCCACAAGCCCCTTACCCTGCACCTCAGCCTCTTGTCCAATTAGTCGTTTCCAGCATCTTTTTGTGGTGCTCCTGATGCACAACAGGTGCTGTGGAGCAGCAGTGGTGGAGGGGATCTGCCCTAGGACAGAGGGCACATATCTCAAGAGCAGTTTCTTCTTTCTACCCCGTCCCTGCTGGACAGGTGGATGGGTGGCCATGAGGAACAGACCTCCCTCTGCTCGTCTTTACTTCACTTTGGTGCCAGCAGAACTGGTGTTCCCAGGATGGCACTGAACCATCACTCACTCACTCCTTCACTCACTCCCTCTCTCATTCCCTTGCCAAATGTTTATCGAGAGCCTACTATATCCAGGTACTTCTATGTGTGCTGGGCTGCAGGAGTGAACAAGGCAGGCAAGAATCCCTGCCCTAACAGAGCTTACTTTCTAGTGGAGGGGGATGGGCATTCATCAAGATAAGGAAGTATCTTGTGATACAGATCACGTGTACCAGATAGTGATGAATGCTATGGAGAAAAATAAAACAGGGAAGGGTGGGCAGGAGGGTGGGGCGGGGAGGTCTTCTACTTATGTGGCGAGCCGGGGAATGAGAAGTTGGGGGCTGGTTAGGAGGGCCTGGGTGGGATACAGGTGACAGGGAAAAAGGACACAGTAAAACAAGGCGTCACAGTCTCAAGGCAGAGAGTGGAAAAAGTGAATATTGAGTGGGAGAAATGTTTGGGGGTCCTGGAACAAGAACACATGGAGCCTCTCAACTCTTGCTGATGGAGATATAATTAGGATAATTCTTTTAAAATAAAATTTCATGCATATGCTTTTTAATAGGCAAAACATGGGTCAACATTTAAAAGGTTCACAAGAATATCTAATTGTAAAATTAAAAGCTTCCAATTGTTACCTCTAGTAACTCATTTTTCCTCCTTGGAAGCACTTTTTAAAACCAGTTTCTTATGTATTCTTTCAAGGGTATTTTATTCATATACATGCAAACATATTCATACGTATATATGTACACACTTGTATCTGTATGCATAGCTATATAGATATTGACAAACATATATATGGTGTGGATGTATATACACACATGCACACACAAGCATGTGTATATATATACATTTTATATGTGTGTCTATATACTTACATATATTCAAAAAAAAAGCTGTTTGATTCAGAGAGCTCTCACTTGATGAAGATTCTGCCAGTTGCTAAGTATGTCTGTAATGCTTACACAAATCCAGAAGGCTTTAGTAGTTTGCCTATTGCAATTTTAGAGACACCATGATCAATTAGGCAACAGCTAAGATCTCTGCAGGGCAAACCATCCTAATAAATGCTTTAGCTTTGCTTTCCATTATGATATCTCCATTAAGGTATGCTCTCTTGTGATTAAAGTCATAGGCTGTGGAGACCAAAAAACCTAGAAGCAAATCCTAATTGGTCATATGCATTAGTCTACTGTTGCTGCTGTAACAAATTACAACAAACATAGTGACACACAATTTTATTACCTTACGATTCTGGAGGTCAGAAATCTAAAATAGTTTTCAGTCGGCTGAAATCAAGGTGTCAGCAGGGCCTTGTTACCTCTAGGGGTTCTAGGGGAAAATCCATTTCCTTGCCTTTTCCAGCTTCTGGGGGTTATCTGCATTCCTTGGCTTGAGGCCCCCTTCTACTGTCTTCAAAGCCAGCAATGTACCATCTTCAAGTCTCTCTCTCTCTGACTTCTTCCATGGTCGCATCTCTTCTCTGATTCTGACCCTTCTGCCCCCGCCCCCCCTATTTATGTAAGGACCCTTGTGATTGCATTTGGCCCATCCAAATAATCCAGCATAATCTCCCCCACCTCAGGATCCTTAACGCACCTGCACACTCCCTTCAGCCATGTAAGGTAACATAATCATAGGTTCTGGGGGTTTAGGACATGGGCATCTTTTCAGGGAAGGGTTCACTATTCTGCTTATCACAGGTTGTCATAGGACAGTTATTTAACTTCTAAGAGTTTATTTTCTTATGTACAAAACTTTGATAAAAATAAAGCTATTTGGAGGAATCAAATTAGATAATGTATGTAAAACTATTGGCCTGTAACCAGGATCAACATCTTGTGGAGCTCTGGTTTATTAGCTGTGTGATCCTAGTTACATCAGTCACCTCTTCAGTCCCATCATTCTCATCTGTAAAATGGGGAAAAGAATGACAACCATCAAGTTTTATTGACATGAATATGCATTTAATCTAGCATAGTTTATTAAGGGACCATCCTTTCTTTATTGCATTGCAGAGATACTTTTGTCCTTTGTTATAAGTCTAGTGACCAAAACATGTGTGGGTCTGTTTAAGAATTCTCTTTTAAGAATTCTCTTTACTTTCTGTGCTTTGTGTGTATATTCTTGTGCCAATTCCACACTTAAATTACGAATACTTTAAATAAATCTTGGTACCTTGTAGTGTAAGTTCTCCAAATTTGTTCTTTTTCTTTGAGTTTATCTTGGCCCTTTGTGTTTTCCTGTGTATTAGAATCAGTTTGTCAATTTCTTAAAACAAAAATGAAACTTGGTAGCATTTTGTTAGGGATCGTTTTGAATTTATAGATACATTTGCGAGGAAGTGACGTCTTTACTACATTTAAGTTTCTAATCTATGTGCTATATCCTTTCATTTATTTTTATCTTTTAAAATTTCTCTTGTAATATCTATAGTTCTCTGTGTATAAGACTTTTGTATCTGTTGTTAAAATTTTCCCATATATATGATTGTTTTTGATGTTGTTATAAATAGTAATATAATTATATTTTATTTATGTTTTATCTTAATGGGTTTTGCCTGCATGAAAAATACAATTGAATTTTGTATGTTGACCTTGTTTTCAGTGATCTTGCTAAATGCACTTAGTAATTCTAATAGTTTATAGATTCTTTTGGATTTTTTATACACACAGCTATAATGTTTGACATAATTTTAGTTCTTCACTTCCAAACCACATGCTGTTTATTTCTTTTATATGCCCTATTTCATTAGTCAGGACTCCTTTACAATGTTGAATAGGAGTAGTGGTAGCTGGCATCCTTGTACCTTTCTACAAGGAAAGAGAAATCTCTCAGAATGTTATCATTAAGATATTAGACATAATACCAAATCAAGGAAGTTTCCTATTATTCCTAGTTCACTAAAGTTTTTTAAATTTATAAATGAGGCATTTTTCATGGAATTAGAATAAATAATTCTAAAATTGGTATGGAAACAGAAAAGACCCCAAATAGCCCAAACAATCTCAAGAAAGAACAAAGTTAGAGGTATCATGGTCCCTGTTTTCAAACTATCCTGCAAAGCTATAGTAATCAAAACAGTATGGTAGTGGCACCAAAACAGACACATAGATCAATGGAAGACTAGAGAGCCTGTAAATAAATCCATGCTTATATGGCCAATTAATCTATGACAAAGGAGGCAAGGATAGTCAATGGGGAAAAGACAATCTTTTCAATAAATGGTGTTGGGAAAACTGGACAACTACATGCAAAATAAACTGGACTACTACTTTCTCACACCATATATAAAAATAAGCTCAAAATGGTTTAAACACTTGAATGTGAGACCTGAAATCATAAAGCTCCTAGAAAAAAAATAGGCAGTATGCACTTTGACATTGATCTTGGCAATATTTTTTTGGATATATCTCTTCAAACAAGGGAAACAAAAGCAAAAATAAAGAAATGAGACTACATTAAACGAAAAAGCTTTTGCATAGTATAGGAAAGTATCAACAAAAGGGAAAGGAAACCTACTGAATGGGATAACATATTTGCAGACAATATATCCAATAAGAGATTAATATCCAAAATATATAAAGAACTCATATAACTGAACAGCACAAAAACAAACAACCCAATCAAAAAATGGGCAGAGGACCTGAATAGACTTTTTTCCAAAGAAGACATACAGATGGCCAACAGACACATGAAAAGGTGCTCAACATCACTAATTATTAGAGAAATACAAATCAAACCCACAGTGAGATAACACCTCATACCTGTCAGAATGGCTATTATCCAAAAGACAAAGAATAAAAATTGTTGGCAAGGATGTGGAGAAAAGGGAACGTTTGTGCACTGTTGGTGGATAGTGCACCACTAGCAACTTGGTTTTGCCACTATGGAAAACATATGGAGGTTCTTCAAAAAAAAAAAAAAAAAAAAATAGAACTACCATATGATCCAGCAATTCTACTTCTGGGTATTTTTCCAAAGAAAACAGAATACTAATTCAAAAGGACATATGCACTTCTATGTTCATTGCAGCATTAATTACAATAGCCAAGATATGGAAGCAACCTAAGTATCCATCTATAGGTGAATGGATAAAGAAGATGTGGTATACATACTATAGAATATTACTCAGTTATAAAAAGAGAATGAAATCTTGTCATTTGAGATAACATGGATGGATTTAGAGAGTATTATGCTAAGTGACTAAGTCAGACAGAAAAAGACAAATACCATATGATTTCACTTACATGTGGAATCTAAAAAACAAATGAACAAACAGAAACAGACTCATAAATACAGAGAACAAACTGGTGGTTGTTAGAGGGGAAGTGGAGGGAGGATGAGTGAAATAGATAAGGGTGATTAAAAAGTATAAACTTCCAGTTACAAAATAAGTCGTGGGGGAGGGAATGTAAAGTGCAGCATAGGGAATATAGTGAATACTATTGTAAGAATTTTGTATTTGACAGATGGTAGCTAGTCTCATAGTGGTGATCATTTTGTAACATATAAAATGTATGTACTAATGCAGCATACACTGTGTTATACACCTGAAACTAATGTAATACTGAAAGTCAATTATATGCAATAAAAAAAGAATAGAAAAATAAAATTATGAATGGATATTGAATTTTATCAAGTGTTTGCCCATCTATTGAGTTAGATATTTGTTACTTTGGCAATGATTGATTTTTAAATGTTAAACCAACTGTATTTCTTGAATAAATCCAACTTAGTCATGATGTAATATCTTCTATATATTTTATTGGTGGGTTTGTTTTGCTAATATTTTAAGATTTCTGTGCCTAAAATCTTAAACATGAGAGAGACTGGCCTAATGTTAGGCTTTCTAGTAATGTCTTTGTGAAGTTTTGGCATCAAGATATGCTGATTTGATAAAACCAGTTTAAAAGTATTCCTTATTTTCCATTTTCTGGTGAAATTTGTGTAATATTATTGTTATTTCTTACTTAAATGCTTGGAATAAAACCATGGGTGAAGCCACCTGGGTTTGGAGTTTTGTTTGTCAGAGATAGTAAATTATGGATTAAATTTCTTTACTAGATAGAAGAATGTTCAAATATTTATAATGTAACTTTTGAGAAACTTGCCCATTTCAACTAAAGTTTCAAATATATTGATATAAAGTTGTTCATAATATCCTCCTATTATCTTTTTGAAATTGAGTATAATTTAAAGTAAAATGTGCACGTCTTAAGTGTATAGCTCAATAAACTTTTGTCTATGATTATACCTGTATAAAAATCACCCAGATACAGTTCAAGATCTAACGCTTTGGAAAAGTTCCTCATACTCTTTCCAGTTAATATTCACATCCCTCTCCTCTCAAGGTAACCCTATTGTGATATATATAGCAATAGATTAGCTTTATCTGTTCTTAGATTTCATATAAACAGAATCATACAGTATGTATCTTCACATTTGACTTCTTTTGCTGATTGTAATGTTTTAGAGATTCACCTGTGTTATATTCATCAGTAGTGTATTCTTTTTACTGCTGTATGATATTCCATTATATGAATATACCACAAAATTTTAGTCAATTTTTCTGTTGATGGACAAATAGTTTCTTATTTTAAGCTATTATGAAGTTTCTATCAACCTTCTTATACAAGTATTTTTGTAGATTTATAACATTTCTTTTTGGTATTTATTTAGGCATGGAATTGGTGGGTCATCAGGTATAAACTTAACATTATGAGAAACTATTATGCAGTTGTTAAAAATGATTGAGCCACTTTACATTCCTCCAGTAATGTGTAATGTTTACAGCTGCTCCACACTCCCTTCGATGTTCGGTTTTGTCAACCTGTTAAATTTTAGCATTACTAATGGGTGTAATGGTACTGCTTAGTTGGTTTAATTTGAATTTCCCTATTGAGTTACACTGTTGACAATCTTTTCATGTGCTTATTGGCCTTTTGAATATCTTCTTTGGATGGTGCCTTTTCAAGTCATTTGAAACAGTAATTGTGAGAGGAGGAAAGCTCATTTTTTCTAGTATTTTTTTTTTAATTGAAGTTTAGTTGATTTACAATATTAGTTTCAGGTGTACAACATAGTGATTCAGTATTTTTATACATTATATTGGGTTGGCCAAAAAGTTTGTTCAGGTTTTTCTATGTTATGGGAAAACCAGAACAAACTTTTTGGTGAACCCAATAGTTCATTTAAAGTTATTACAAAATAGGGACTTCCTTGCAGTACAGTGGTTAAAACTCCATGCTTGCACTGCAGGGGGCACAGGTTTGATCCCTGGTTACTGAACTAAGATCCCACATGCCCTGTGGTGTGGCCAAAAAAATAAAAAATAAAAATAAAGTTATTACAAATGAATACCTATATTTCCCTGTGTTGTACAATACATCCTTGTTTATTTTATACGTAGTAGTTTATATCATTTTTTAAAAAGTGAGCTATTTACCTCCTTCTTATTGATATATAGGAATTGTTTGCACATTACAGATTATGGCTCTTGTCATAGCTATATACTGATATATAATATTTTCTCCTTATCTGTGGCTTGCCTTTCTACTTAATTAAAGATATCTTTTGATGGGCAGAAAATTTTAGTTTTGTTGAAGTCAATTGTATCCTTTTTTTAAATTTTGTGTTTTTTTGTGTGTTGCTTAAGAAATTTTGCCCAGCTCAGTAATATGGAGACATGCACAAAAGTTTTATTTTTTATAGTTTTCATCTTTATCACAGTCTGCTTTAAATTAACTTTTATGTGTAGGGTAGTATAGTTCATTTTTTCTTAGTTGTTCCAACATAATTTATTGAGTAGGCCTTCCTTTCTCTATAATTTTGGCAAAATAAAGCAACCATATGTGTAGAGATCTACCTCCTGACTGTCTGTTTCATTGATCTATTTGTCTATTTTTGTTCCCAATACCACTGTCTTAATTGTTAAAGCATTATAGAGTGTCTTGAAATTTAGTAGTGTAAGTTGTTTTAATTTATTTTTTCTCAAGATTTTCATAGCTAGGCTAGATCTTTTGTATTTTAAACAAATTTAGTATCATCTTGTCAATTTCTTCAAAAAAAGTCTATTGGGATTTTGGTAGGAATTGCATTGACTTTTTAGATTAATTTTGGGGGCAGGGTAATTGATATCTTAATAATAATGAGTCTTCCAATTTATGAATATGGAATATATTTCTATTTAATGTTTTTTTAAAATAATTCATCTTTTAATGTGATTATAAAGTTTTAGAATTAATAGAGGACTATTTTTTTTGGGGGGGTACACCAAGTTCAATCATCTGTTTTTATACACATTTCCCCATATTCCCTCCCTCCCTCAACTCCCTGCCCCTCAAATCCCCCCACCCTCCCCATCACAGTCCTCTAAGGCATCTTCCATCCTCGAGTTGGACTCCCTTTGTTATACAACAACTTCCCACTGACTATCTGTTTTACAGTTGGTACTATATATATGTCTGTGCTACTCTCTCGCTTCATCTCAGCTTCCTCTTCACCCCCCGCCCCCCCCAAACCTCAAGTTCTCCAGTCCATTCTCTGCATCTGCATCCTTGTTCTTGTCACTGAGTTCATCAGTACCATTTTTATATTCCATATATGTGAGTTAGCATACAATATTTGTCTTTCTCTTTCTTACTTACTTCACTCTGTATGACAGACTCTAGGTCTATCCACCTCATGACATATAGCTCCATCTCATTCCTTTTTATAGCTGAGTAATATTCCATTGTATATATATGCCACATCTTCTTTATCCATTCATTTGTTGATGGGCATTTTGGTTGCTTCCATGTCCTGGCTATTGTAAATAGTGCTGCAATAAACATTATGGTACATGTTTCTTTTGGGATTATGGTTTTCTTTGGGTATATGCCCAGGAGTGGGATTACTGGATCATATGGTAGTTCTATTTGTAGTTTTTTTCAGGAACCTCCAAATTGTTTTCCATAGTGGCTGTACCAACTTATAGTCCCACCAACAGTGCAGGAGAGTTCCCTTTTCTCCACACCCTCTCCAACATTTGTTGTTTCCAGATTTTGTGATGATGGCCATTCTGATAGGTGTGAGGTGATACCTCATTGTGGCTTTGACTTGCATTTCTCTGATGATGAGTGATGTTGAGCATCTTTTCATGTGTTTGTTGCCCATCTGTATGTCTTCTTTGGAGAAATGTCTATTTAGGTCTTCTGCCCATTTGTGGATTGGGTTCTTTGCTTTTTTGGTATTAAGCTGCATGAGCTGCTTGTATATTTTGGAGGTTAATCCTTTGTCCATTGTTTCATAGGCAACTATTTTTTCCCATTCTGAGGGTTGCCTTCTAGTCTTGTTTATGGTTTCTTTCACTGTACAAAAGCTTTTAAGTTTCATGAGGTCCCATTTGTTTATTCTTGATTTTATTTCCATGATTCTAGGAGGTGAGTCAAAAAGGATCTTGCTTTGATGGATGTCATAAGAGTGTTCTGCCTATGTTTTCCTCTAGGAGTTTTATAGTGTCTGGCCTTACATGTAGGTTTTTAATCCATTTTGAGTTTATTTTTGTGTATGGTGTTAGGAAGTGTTCTAATTTCATTCTTTTACATGTTGCTGTCCAATTTTCCCAGCACCACTTATTGAAGAGGCTATCTTTTTTCCATTGTATATTCTTGCCTCCTTTGTCAAAGATAAGCTGCCCATATGTGTTTAGGCTTACTTCTGAGTTCTCTATTCTATTCCATTGATCTTCCTTTCTATTTTTGTGCCAGTACCATACTGTCTGGATCACTGTGGCCTTGTAGTATAGTTTGAAGTCAGGAAGCCTGATTCCACCAACTCCATTTTTCCTTCTCAAGATTGCTTTGGCTATTCGGGGTCTTTTGCGTTTCCATACAAATTGTAAGATTTCTTGCTCTAGTTCTGTGAAAAATGCCATTGGTAATTTGATTGGGATTGCATTGAATCTGTAAATTGCTTTGAGTGGTACAGTCATTTTCACGATGTTGATTCTTCCAATCCAGGAACATGGTATGTCCCTCCATCTGTTTGTGTCATCTTTGATTTCTTTCATCAGTGTCTTAAAGTTTTCTGCATACAGATCTTTTGCCTCCTTAGGCAGGTTTATTCCTAGGTCTTTGATTCTTTTTGTTGCAATGGTGAATGGGAGAGTTTCCTTAATTTCTCTTTCTACTCTTCCGATGTTGGTGTATAGGAATGCAAGAGATTTCTGTGCATTAATTTTGTATCCTGCTACTTTACTGAACTCATCAATGAGTGCTAGCAGTTATCTGGTAGAGTCTTTAGGGTTTTCTATATATAATATCATGTCATCTGCAAAGAGTGACAATTGTACTTCTTTTCCAATTTGGATTCCTTTGATTTCTTTTTCTTCTCTGCTTGCTGTGGCTAAAACTTCCAAAACTATGTTGAATAATAATGGTGAGAGTGGACACCCTTGTCTTGTTCCTGTTCTTAGAGGGAATTCTTCCAGTTTTTCCCCATTTAGAATGATGTTGGCTTTTGGTTTTTTGAAGGTTGAACTAACCTTGCATTTCTGGGCCAAAGCTAACTTGGTTGATATATATAATCCTTTTTCATATGTTACTGTATTCTATTAATATTTGCTGATGTCTTCTTTTAGACATTTTATATCTCTATTAATTTCCTTTCTCATAAAAACTTTTGTTGAATGTCGGTACCAGGATAATGCTGGTCTCATGCAATGAGTTGGGAATTGTTTCCTTTATCTCTCGTCTCTGAATGACTTTGTGTAAGATTGGTCTCATTCGTACGTATGAGTGTTTGGTAGAATTATTACTGAAGCCATCAAGTCAGGAATTTACTTTGCAGAATGGTTTTAACTTATAGATTCTAATTCTTTAATATAGAAATATTTAGTTTTTATTTTCTTGTGTCGGTTTTGTAAGATGTGTTTTTGAAGCACTTTGTTCATTTCATCTAGCTGGACAAATTTATTGGTGTAACATTGTTTATAACATTGTCTTGTTATCGTTCACTGTCTGTAGTGATGCTCCTTTTTTTTCCCTAATAGTCATAGTTTGTATTTTCTCTTGATGAGTCTTGCAAAGTTCAGTTTTAATAATCTCTTCAAGGAACCCATTTTTTGCTTTGTTGATTTTCTGTTTTCTGTTTCATTGATTTCTGTTCTTAATTTCCACACACTCATTTTATTGTTTTATGAGAAGGAAGCTTAAATAATTGATTTTAAACATGTTACCAGTATATGCACTTAAAGCTATAAAATTTCCTCTAAACTCTGCTTTAATTCCATCCCACAAATTTTGACATGTTGAATTTTCATTGTTTTCCCTTCAAATTATTTTCAGATTTTAAGTATTATTTCTTCTTTAACTCATGGGCTACTTAGAAATATATTATTTAATTTTCAGCTGTTTGGAGATTTTCTAGTTGTCTCTGTCATTGATTTCTGATTTAATTCTATTATGGACAGGGAAATTTTTAAAATTTGTTTCATTCCTTTTAAACTTTTAAGACCTCTACAGAGCAACATATGGTGTATTTTGGAGAATGTTCCTCGTGCACTTGAAAAAACTGTATTCTGAAGCTGTTGTTTGTCATATTTAATACGTCTACAATATTTTGTCAAATTGGTTAATAGTTTTGTTCAAAATCTTCTTTACCTATGCTGAATACTGCTGAACACTTTTTTCTGTTGATCACTGCCAGCTCTTTCAGTTTTTGAAAGAAACTGAAATACCCCCAACTATGTGGATTTGTCTTTCTTCTTAGTTCTTTCAAATCTAGCTTTAATATTTTTGTTTCATGCATTTTGAAGTGATGCTATTATTTGCATACATACTTGGAATGATATCTTTTTGATTAATCAACTATTTTGTTATTATGAAATGTTGCCTTATCTCTAATAATACTCCTTGTCTTAAAGTCTACTTTGCCTAATATTTATGTAGTCACAGAAGCTTTTATGGTTAGAGTGTGTATTTTTTCAATCCTTTTGCTTTCAACCTATCTGAGCAGTTACATTTAAAGTGTGTCTAGTAAACAAAAGATAGTTGTTCTATTTTATTTTTTCCAGTCTGTCTGGAAAAATTGTCTGCCAGATTGTCTGACAGTCTGTTTTATTATGAACCACTTTAGGCCAATAGATGGAGTATTTGCTCATTAAAAATCTACTATAATCATTGACATATTTGCTTTTATGTCTAATGGCTTGTTATTTTTTATTTGTCCTATCTTTATTTGTCGCTTCTCTTGACTTCTTTTGGATTAATCATGTGTTTTTTAATCCTTCCAGATTAAGCTACACCCCTCCCCCACTTTTTTTAATGGTTACTTTAGTAACCACTCTGTATTTTGGCTTTCTCAACCTCTGCATTTTGACATTTGGGGCCAGATATATCCTTGTTGTGAGAGCTGTTCTATGCATTGTAGGATTTTTAGAAGCATCCCTGGCTTCTTCCCACTATGTGATAGTAGAAAAGTCCCCATCTCCCCCAACCAAAAATGAAATAACTGAAAATGGCTCATGTCCCTTTGGAAGAAAAATTACCACTGGTAGAGAACCACTGCCCTAGAGATTACCATAAACATCCTCAATTTATTGCTCCACTTATCAAAATAATTGAATTAGTATTTTGCTACTCCATGAGCAATGTAAAAACTTTGTAAAAGTATAATTCCATTTATTTTCTCTCCAATTATGCTATTGATGTCATACATGTTATTTCTACATGTATTATGAACTCCTCAATGTATTGTTTTTAATGTAGTTTTTAGTAGTCAGTAGTTTTAACTTTCAAAAATATTATTTCACATTTTTGCACATATTTGACCTTTCCAGTCAAATCTGCAAATTTGTGCTGCAGGTCTGTGCTGACATCATGGGTTGTTTCCTTTCAGCCTGAAAAGCTTGTGACATTTTGTCTTAGCTTTCATTTGTCTAAAATTGTCTTTATATAGGCTTTGTTTTTTTTTAATTCTAGATTTTTTTCTATCTTCACTTAAAGAAGTCAATTCTATTGTTTTCTAATGAAAAGTCACTTATTTTTATGCTTGTTTTCTGAAATATAGTCTACCTATTTTCTTTGTATGTAAGAATATATATCTGTGTCTAAATTTTTTTCCTTTATTTTTGGTTTCAACCAGTTTGACTGTGATGATCTGGATGAAATAATTGACATTTTTTCCTCTGCTGTATACATTCTGCTTTAGGCACATTAAATAAATTTTAATTTAATATATAGTATTTTTTTCAGTTTTAAAATTTCCATTTGGTTCTATTGTAGAGATTTTTTTTCTCTTAAATTTCTCATTTTCTGTGTCCATTTTGTCTGTATTTTCTTCTAATTTCTTTTATATTTTTTAATAGTTATTTTAAGGTCTCTCCTAATTCCAATATCTGAGCCATTCATCAGTCTGCTCCCATTGACAGTTTTTTCTCTTAATTAGGAGTCGTATTGCTTCTGCACTTGTCTCACAACTTTTTATCACATTCCAGCAATTACCTAATGAAAACACTGTAGCCCCTGGAGTAAATATTATCTCGTACAAGCAAGGGCATGTTCTTTTCCTTGTCAGTAAGTTAGCAAGAAGGGTCAGTCTTTGCAATCCAATCAGAATTTGAGCTGAATCCTAGCTGGGTTACCACTTTAGTTAGGTTCCCTTCACCTTTTCAAATGTCTTTATAACTAATGTGTTTTCTCCAGTGTCTATTATAAGCCACTCCCTCTAATAGAACTTGTGATCTAAGAACTGTAAGATGCAAAATACTCTGCTTTCTTTTTTTATTTTTTGTTATTTTTAAGAACTTTTATTGAGATATAATTGATATACAATAAACTGCATATATTTAAAGTGTAGAATTTGATATTTTTTTCTTTTTAGTAATGTATATATGGGAATCCCAATCTCCCAATTCATCCCACCCCAACCCTCCCATCCAGCTTTCCCCCCTTGCTGTCCTTATGTTTGTTCTCTACACCTGTGTCTCTAATTCTGCCTTGCAAACCGGTTGATCTGTACCATTTTTCTAAATTCCACATATATACGTTAATATACAATATTTGTTTTTCTCTTTCTGACTTACTTCACTCTGTATGACAATCTCTAGGTCCATCCATGTCTCTACAGGTGTCCCAATTTCGTTCCTTTTTAAGGTTGAGTGATATTCCATTGTATAGATATCTTCTTTATCCATTCATCTGTTGATGGACATTTAGGTTGCTTCCATGACCTGGCTATTGTAAATAAGCTGCAATGAACATTGAAGTGCATGTGTTTTTTTGAATTATGGTTTTCTCTGGGTATATGCCCAGTAGTGGGATTGCTTGGTCATATGGTAATTCTATTTTTAGTTTTTCAAGGAACCTCCATACTGTTCTCCATAGTGGCTGTATCAATTTACATTCCCACCAGCAGTGCAAGAGAATTCCCTTTTCTCCACACCCTTTGCAGCATTTATTATTTGTAGATTTTCTGATGATGCCCATTCTAACCAGTGTGAGGTGATACCTGATTGTAGTTTTGATTTGCATTTCTCTGTTGAGCATCTTTTCATGTGCCTCTTGGCCATCTGCATGTCTTCTTTGGAGAAATGCCTATTTAGGTCTTCTGCCCATTTTTTGATTGAGTTGTTTGTTGTTTTGGTATTGAGGTGCATGAACTGTTTATATATTTTGAAGATTAAGCCTTTGTCTGTTGATTTGTTTGCAAATATTTTCTCCCATTCTGAGGGTTGTCATTTTGTCTTGCTTATAGTTTCCTTTGCTGTGCAAAAGCTTTTAAGTTTCATTAGGTCCCACTTATTTATTTTTTATTTTATTTGCATTGCTTTAGGAGGTGGGTCAAAAAATATCTTGCTGTGATTTATGTCAAAGGGGGTTCTTCCTATGTTTTCCTCTAGGAGTTTTATAGTGTCTGGCCTTACATTTAGGTCTTTAATCCATTCTGGGTTAATTATTGTGTATGGTGTTAGGGAGTGTTCTGATTTCATTCTTTTACATGTAGCTGTCCAGTTTTCCCAGCACCACTTATTGAAGAGGCTGTCTTTTCTCCATTGCATATCCTTGCCTCCTTTGTCATAGATTAGTTGACCATAGTTTATCTCTGGGCTTTCTATCCTATTCCACTGATCTATATTTCTGTTTTTGTGCCAGTACCATATTGTCTTGATTACTGTAGCTTTGTAGTATAGTCTGAAGTCAAGGAGTCTGATTCCTCCAGCTCCATTTTTTCCCCTCAAGGTTGCTTTGGCTATTCGGGGTCTTTTGTGTCTCCATACAAATTTTAGGATTTTTTGTTCTAGTTCTGTAAAAAATGACTTGGTAATTTGATAGGGATTGCATTGAATTTGTAGATTGCTTTGGGTACATTTTCACAATGTTGATTCTTGCAACCCAGGAACATGGTATGTCCCTCCATCTGTTTGTGTTGTCTTTGATTTCTTTCATCAATGTCTTGTAGTTTTATGAGTACTGGTCTTTACCTCCTTAGTTAGGTTTACTCCTAGGTGTTTTATTCTTTTTGTTGCAATAGTAAATAGGATTGTTTCCTTAATTTCTCTTTCTGATTTTCATTGTTAGTGTATAGGAATGTGAGAGATTTCTGTGCATTAATTTTGTATCCTGCAACTTTATCAAATTCATTGATTAGCTCTAGTAGTTTTCTGGTGGCATCTTTAGGATTTTCTATGTATAGTACCATGTCATCTGCAAACAGTGACAGTTTTACTTCTTCTTTTCCAATTTGGATTCCTTTTATTTCTTTTTCTTCTCTGATTGCTGTGGCAAGGACTTTGAAAATTATCTTGAATAGTAGTGGAAAGAGTGGACATCCTTGTCTTGTTCCTGATCTTAGAGGGAATGCTTTCAGTTTTTCACCATTGAGAATGATGTTGGCTGTGGGTTTGTTGTATATGGCCTTTATTATGTTGAGGTAGGTTTCCTCTATGCCCACCTTCTGGAAACTTTTATCATAAATGGGTTTTGAATTTTGTCAAAGCTTTTTCTACATCTACTGAGATGATCATGTGGTTTTTGTCCTTCATTTTGTTAATATGGTGTATCACATTCCCTCTGCTTTCTAGTTCAGTTTCCATACCCCCGACACACACTCAGAAGCTCCATGGGGAAAGCTGGCAGGCAAGAACAAGTTCCCTGCATTTTGAGCTTCTACTGATTTCTGTCCATTTATGCCAGTACACAAGGTCTGCAGGCTTTTCTGTATCCCAGCAAAATTCCATGTTCAGTTTTTCACTGGCCCCTGTGGTGAATCTACAGAATAAAATTTGGTCACTGTCATCTGCTCACCTAGAAATTCCTTAGACTCCTCTGTATTTTAATTTCCTTAGACTATTTTGTGTCTGCAACTCTCCCATATCTTAAATATACTGGGGGTTGGGGAGATTTAGTTATCTTTTTAGTTTATATGATGGGTACAATGGCCCTTGAGACCTTCTACATCCTATCTGAAAGCTAAATATTTTTATTTTTAAAATCGCTCTAAAATCTCTAACGATATCCATTTCTAATTCTTGAAATTTTTTCTTTGTAATCAGTCTTGCTAGATGTTTATCAATTTTATTAATCATTTCCAAAAAGCAAATTTTCCTTTTTTTCTACTAGGTTTTCTATTTCATTGATTTTTTAAGTTTAATTTTTATTTCATATTGGCGTATAGTTGATTTACAATGTTGTGTTACCTTCAGGTATATAGCTAAGTGATTCAGTTATACATGTTTCAATACATATATCCATTCTTTTTCAGATTATTTTCCCATATACGTTATTACAAAATATTGAGTAGATTTCCCTGTGCTATACAGTAGGTCCTTGTTGAGTATTTTATCTATAGTAGTGTGTATATGTTAATCCTAAACTCCTATTTTATTCCTCCCCCTCACCTTTCCCCTTTAGTAACCGTAAGTTTGTTTTTGAAGTCTGTGAGTCTTTCTGCTTTGTAAATAAGTTCATTTGTATCCTTTTTTTAAGATTCTGCATATGAGCAATACCATATGATATTTGTCTTTCTATGTCTGACTTACTTAGTATGATGATCTCTGTCATCCATATTGCTGCAAATGCATTTCATTCTTTTTAATATCTGAGTAATATTCCATTGTATATATGTACTATATCTTCTGTATCCATTCCCCTGTCAATGGACATTCAGGTTGCTTCCATGTCTGTAAATAGTGCTTCAATGAATATTGGGGTGCATGTATCTTTTTTTAATTAATTAATTATTTTTTGGGGGGGTACACCAAGTTCAATCATCTGTTTTTATACACATATCCCCATATTCCCTCCCTTCCTCGACTCCCCGCCCTCGCGTCCCCCCCACCCTCCCCACCCCAGTCCTCTAAGGCATCTTCCATCCTCGAGTTGGACTCCCTTTGTTATACAACAACTTCCCACTGACTATCTATTTTACAGTTGGTACTATATATATGTCTGTGCTACTCTCTCGCTTCGTCTCAGCTTCCCCTTCACCCCCCGCCCCCTCCCATACCTCGAGTTCTCCAGTCCATTCTCTGTATCTGCGTCCTTGTTCTTGTCACTGAGTTCATCAGTACCATTTTTAGATTCCGTATATGTGAGTTAGCATACAATATTTGTCCTTCTCTTTCTGACTTACTTCACTCTGTATGACCAATTGTAGTTCTATCCACCTCATTACATATAGCTCCATCTCATCCCTATGGAATATTACTCTGCATGTATCTTTTTGAATTATGGTTTTCTCTGGATATATGCCCAGGAGTGGGATTGCTGGGTCATATGATAGTTCTATTTTTTGTTTTTTTAAGGAAACTGCATATTGTTCTCCATAGTAGTTGTATCAATTTACATTCCCACCAACAGTGTAGGAGGATTCCCTTTTCACATCTTCTCCAGCATTTATTGTTTGTAGACTTTTTGTCATTGATTTTTTTTTTTTACTCTTTAATATTTTCTTCTTTCTTTAATTTGCTGCTTTTTCTGCTTTCTCAGGGGTTAATTATATGATTTTTTAGTTTTTTTCCCTAAAATGTGCATTTGACACTATAAAGTTTTCAGTAAGCATTACTTCAGCTGCATTCCATAAGTTCTCATATCTTTGTTTTCATAATCATTCAGTTCAGAGTATTTTCTAATTTGCTTTATTATTCTCTGACTTACGGATTATTTAGAAAACACTTGCTTCATTTATAAATATTTGAAGATTTTCTAGTTATCTCTTGGTTACTGATTTCCATGTTAATTACATTGTGGTCAGAAGGTACATTCTTGCTTCACAGCTCATTTTGGTAAATATACTATGTATGCTTGAAAAGACTGTATTTTGCAGTTATTTGGCATAGTATTATACACACACACACACCCCAATTAGGTCAAGTTAGTTTATTGAGTTGTTCAAAAAATGTATCTAATTCTTTTTCTGTTTGTTCTATAATAACTGAGAGATGTGAGTTATTCTCAAGCTATATGCATGTGTCCTTTTATTTCTCCTTTTAGTTTGGTCAGTTTGTGATTTATACATTTTAGCCTGTGTTATTAGGTGTATAAACATTTATATTCCAGTCAAATTTATGTTCTATTATTACAAACTTTGTTTCTTTGTCACTAATAATACTTCTTTTCTTGATATCTTCTTAGTTTTAAATTAGGTTGGATTGGCTGAAAAGTTCATTTTTTTGTGTAAGATGGCTCTAGTCGTGCTTTAGTTGTCTTTACCTTCATTCGAAACAATTTTGTTAGATTGTATTGTGACAGCTGTCATATCAGCATGCATTAAAAAAAACCATCAAAATTGGTGAATTTTTGTGTAGCTATTTTAATATAGAAGATGGAAGAAAAAAAGCAATATTTTCAACATATGCTGTATTATTTCAAGAAAGTTAAAAATGCAACTGAAACACAAAAAAAGATTTGTGCAGTATATGGCGAAGGTGTTTTGACTGATCAAACATTTCAAAACTAGTTTGTCAAGTTTTGTGCTGGGGATTTCTCACTGGACAATGCACCAAGGTCAGGTAGATCAGTTGAAGTTGATAGTGATCAAATCAAGACATTGACTGAGAACAATCAACATTATACCACATGGCAGATAGCTGATATACTGAAAATATCCAAATCAAGTATTGAAAATCATTTGCACCAGTTTGGTTATCTTAACCACTTTGATGTTTGGGTTCCACATAATTTAAGCGAGAAAAACTTTCTTGACCATATTTCCTCATGCAGTTCTCTAATTAAACATAATAAAAATGAAAACGTTCTGTTTTTAAAACAAATTGTTATGGACAATTAAAAGTGGATATTGTAGAACAATGTGGAACAGAAGAGATTGTGGGGCAAGTGAAATGAACCACCACACCAAGGGCCGGTCTTCATCCAAAGAAGATGTTGTTGTGTACATAGTGGGATTGGAAGGGAGTCCTCTATTATGAGCTCCTTCCGGAAAACCAAACAATTAATTCCAACAAGCACTGTTCCCAGTTAGACCAACTGAAAGCAGCACTAGATGAAAAGCATCTGGAGTTAGTCAACAGAAAATGCATAATCTTCCATCAGGATAATACAAGACTGCATGTTTCTTTGGTAACCAGGCAAGAACTGTTATAGCTTGGCTGGGAAGTTCTGATTCATCTGCCATATTCACCAGATATTGCACTTTTGGATTTCCATTCATTTCGGTCTTTACAAAATTCTCTTAATGGAAAACATTTCAATTGCTTGGAAGACTGTAGAAGGCATCTGGAATAGTTCTTTGTTCAAAAAGACAGAAAGTTTTGGGAAGGTGGAATTATGAAGTTGCCTGGAAAATGGTAGAAGGTAATGGAACAAAAGGGTGAATACATTGTTCAATAAAGTTCTTGGTGAAAGTGAAAAATGTGTCTCTTAATTTTACTTAAAAACCGAAGGAACTTTTTGGCCAACCCAATACATATACCAACTTTATTTTGATTAGTATTTGCAAGATATGTCTCCTCTTAATGTCACTCATCTGGATCTTATATTTTAGGTGTGTCTCCTAGAAGCAACATAAGGTAGAGTTTTGTTCTTTATTCCCCAATTTGACCATGTTCATGTTTTTATAGAATGTGTAGTCCATTTATATGCAACACAATTGCTGATGTATTTGGGTTTAAACGTATTATTTTACTATATCCCATCTACTTTCTTTTTCTGCTATTTTGCCTTTTTTTCAATAAATTTTTATTTACTGACTGCATTTGGTCTTTGTTGCTGTGCATGGGCTTTCTGTAGTTGTGGAGATGGGGGCTGCTCTTCATTGATAGTGTGAGGGCTCCTCATTGCAGTGGCTTCTCTTGTTGTGGAGCACAGGCTCTAAGCACGGGCTTCAGTAGTTGAAGCACATGGGCTCATTAGTTGTGGCTCACAGGCTTTAGAGTGCAGGTTCAGCACACGGACTTAGTTGCTCCACGGCATGTGGGATCTTCCCAGACCAGGGCTTGAACCCATGTCCCCTGCATTGGCAGGCAGATTCTTAACCACTGGGCTATCTGGGAAGCCCTGCCTTCTTTTGAATTAAAATATTTTTATATCATTCTCTTTTCCTTCTATTATCTTAACTGTACATTCTTTTATTTCATTTTAGATTTTATCCTAAATTGCCTTATTCTAATAAAATTTTACTTTTATCCCTTCTATGGTAAATGAAAGTTTAAAAACTTTCACTCCATGTACCGTTCTCCCACTTTTTGCATTATTATTGTTACATATTAAATTTATGTATAAAATATATTGAATTGTATGTATGTATGAGAACTTTGTATAAAATTTATTCCAAGTTTTATTTGATTAGACAGTATGCATTTAGATTTAACCATATCTTTATCTTTTCTGATGCTCTTCATTTGTTTCTACATTAGTGTTCTTCTTCTACCAGGGATCATTTTCCTTCTGCCTAAAGAACTTCTTTCAGTATTCCTTTAATGTCACTTTGCTAATGACAAATTATCTCACTTTTAGAGGGGATTATCTAGAAACATTTTTCCCCTAAATCCTGACTATTTTGGGTAGCCCTGAGCTTATTTATTTTGATCTTTCCAATCTTTTGAGATTCATAGAACCCCTTAACTGCCACTTTCTGACCTGCCCTATCCTTTTCTCTAAAAATGTGCAAGGGTGCTGTAGAGAGAAAAATGACAAATATGGAGGTATTCTCAATACATTTTCTTTCTCTTCAGGATCTTGATCTATTGTGTCCTGGCTGCCTTAATTGCTCTCTGCTGAATATAAGTAGTTGAGGGTTTTTCCCTTCTATTTCATGTAACTTTAACAGTTGTTCTTAATGGGAAGTTTAGTCTGAATCAAGTTTCTTTATCATAGCTAGAAGTAGAACCCACATGTTTTTGTTTGTTTTTAATAAAACATATGGATTAAAGAAATGATCTCTTCTCATCCCTGTTGTAACCTCTCAGATATTTTCCCACAGCTCCTATAAAGCCCATTGAGTCACTTTTCTCTAGATTAAATGGCTAAAATTCTTTAGCTTATGTGACAGAATCTCCTGACCCCCTTATCATTCTGGTTTCCATTTATCTTTTATTTTATTTTTTAAATGGAGAGCACAAAGATTATGACTCTTTATTTTAGAGTCAAAAAGCTTACTTTAAAATCCTGGATCTGTATCATGTTAATTGCTTGAACAAGTTCATTTACTTAAGCTCTTGCTTTTCATCTGCAAGGTAGAGGATATTACCCAGGCTGCAAAGTCTTTTTGATTTAACGATCTGAATTGTAGAAGGCACACAATAAAAGGTAGCTGCTATAGTTGCTTTCATTTTTGTATACTTGTTATCTCCTTGAGAGGGCATATGTTTGAAATTAATTCTTCATGTTGTTGTTACAAATTTGCTGAAATCTTTTGTGCATCTGTTCTTTACACGTACCTGGTTCAGTTATCCAGTTCCATAAAAACTGTAGGATCATCCTCAAAGAAGGTGTAAATCTGAAGATACGTTTTGTGTCCTCCTCCATCTTGGCTGTTTTGACACAAATGGGAGTAAAGATGTTTCTGAAAGCATTTAACTGCAGGAATACTATTTAAATGGTAGTGTTCTTGCCCCTTTCCAGAATGATTCTTTAACAGGATTTTATTTGGCTTCCCTTTATTTTACAACAGAAAATTAATAAATGTTTTGGATGCAATCTTAAGCCAAGGTCAGCAGCAGCTGCTGTGCAATTGTTTAAAATGCCAATTTTCTTCCACTCATTTCTGACCCTTCTGAATCCCGTTATCAGTGCCTGCACATTTTTGGTAACTGATTGTCATTTCATTGTAAGGATGCTGCCTGGATGCTGCTCCTCAACCAGGGATGTCAGCCAGCTGAAACATACCAGGAGAAAACAAAGGACATTCCTGACTTGGGGGAAAATGGAGCAGGGGAAATTTACATGTGTTTGACATTTATATTCTTTTCAGTAGCTTTTGTCTCTCTGAAAATTCCCTGAACTTACTACCTCAAGCAGAAGAATGGAATTGAAATGCAAGGGAGAAAAGAAAGTCTGCTTTGAAGATAGAGAGTAGGATAAAGAATTAGATGTTCTCTTTCTTTGAAGACCTTTTCTGGTTATGGAAAAGGACAGAACTGTGAAATTAACAAGGTCCCAATAACTTTAGTTCCTGATGTGTTGGAGAATAATTGTATAAAGCCATAATGCATCTGTAGGCTTGTTATACCAGTGCTTCCATACAGCCTCTTTCTCTCTCTCCTTCGCACCAAGGAGTGCTAGCACAGATTTTTGTTGTTGTTGTTGATTTGTTTTGTTGTTTTGTTTTGTTGCATTATTGATCACATATAAAGGGAATGCCTTGAAGAATGTTACTTATGTATGGGCGGTCTATGTGTTGCAACAATAGAGGTTTTTTTGCATGCTGAGCTTTTGATCTCAAATGGTAGCATTTCACATGAAGGTGATTAAACCCCAGTGGCAGCACTCTTACCCTGACCTCAACCTTTATTTCACTTTATAACAAGTGCAGAGCTTATCCATTGGTGTGTGCTCTGTAGAGTAAGATGAGCAGAACTTACTGTCTAATAAAGTGTTGGAGGAAGAGGGTGATCCTTTTAGATTCATATGTTGGACACAACTTTCAGTATCAGAGGTTTTCTCTATTGACATGAAACCATTGATACTTTCTTCCATTATCTAGACCCTCAATACATAAGGCACGTAAGAACTCAGTACCTGGATTGATGCTGTTTCTACAGTTAAAGCAGTTTCTAATTTCTTAAGCTCTCACAACCTTTTCCAAATAAGTTTTCCTTGGGAGCCCAATATATAAAAGATATTTTTTTTTGATTGAAGTGTAGTTGATTTACAATGTTGTGTTAAGTTTCTGGTATACAGAAAAGTGATTTGGTTATACATATAATTATATATTCTTTTTCATATTCTCTCCCATTATGGTTTATCACCGGGTATTGAATATAATTCCTTGTGCTGTACAGTAGGACCTTGTTGTTTATCCATAAAAGATAATTTTTTAAAAAGAATCTGGTTGCTGCCAGATGATAACTCAAAATCCTGTCCTCTTGCCCTTCCCTTCATCCTGATGATATCCCTGTTGCATCTTACCAGTAACCCATGGACTCCAGGAAACAGAGTTTGTAAAACACAAGTCTAAGGAAGCCAGTGAAACATTTGTGTTATCAGAAGAGGATTGCATTGGCTAGATATGACCTCTAGAGTCCAATTTAAGTAACACCATCATTGGAGGGAAGCATCCTTTTCCTATTGTTTTTCTTTCCACAAAATTAATTTTTTTTAAAAAGATTTGATAGTTTTTAAATTTTAATATTTCCATTAACATATGACCGCAGAGCATTTTCAGAGTCTAAAAGAGATTGTCAGGGATCATGTGAATATTTTTCTATTTTTCTCATCTCCCCAAATGGCTTATTCTATTCACAACCATATGCAGGCATCACTGAAGGGCATATTTGACCTCTTGTGAATTTCTGTGAATTTTAATCTGAGTTTCATGCAGTATAGGAGATATAGCTGACTAGCATAAAATCTGTGTTTATGAAGTGAAGTGTAAAACTTTGTCTCCAGCTTACAAAATCTCTGCCAAATGGGTAGAGGGCTGCAAGAGAGATGAGAATCTCTGAAGAACCACAAATTATGTGTGTATATGGAGTTTAAGACTGACCATTAGATGTATGTCTAATGAATCCTACTCAGGATTTTTTGAGTTTAAAATGACTCAAAGTCAAACAGTGGCTTAAGCAAAAGAAATTTATTGGTTCACTGAAGAGGTCTGTTTCATTGTTTGTTCTTTCAGGGGAATTCTCTTGATCTTTTAATTGCGAGTGGTTCTTCTGCTTTTTTTCATTTTATATTTCTCTTGCTCTATGAGTTTCAGAGAAACAATTATCTACTGTGGTCTTGGAGGGCTATTTTTATGTGGAAGCATCCATGTGTAGCTTGTGTGGGTTTAATATTTTTTTGGTGGAAAGGCTGTTTTTAGTGTGGATGCCTGCCACCTCTTTCCTCAGTGTCTGCTGACTGTTATCCCCTTGATAGGAGAGATGACTGATGTTGTGGTGACCAGAGCCTGCATGGGGTATTGAGCAGGGCCTCCTCTTTGCTCTGTGGTTGTCACTGCCCTGTCATGGCCTGAGTCTGTTCCCTAGTTGTTGTAGTAGAGGCCCCCAGATCCATTTCTGAGTTGCATTTCTGAGCTGTGGTGTGAGGTAGATGGGATTGGAGAGCTCCCACTGGGAGAGGAGCCACTAAGTATTCCTCTGCCAGAGCTGTTCATTGGTGAGTGTGCTTGGTTGTGTCACCTGTCACTCATTGTGTGGGCTCACAAAGTACACTGTTGTTGGCAGTGCCCTTGGCCCCATCTCAACCTTGGGAGTGGCAGTAATTGTCCCTGTCCCTCAGGCATTGTTTTCATAAGGCCACCAGCACAGGTCCCCTGAGGTCAGGTCCCTGGACTGCAGTAGTCACACACCTGGCCCTGCTGTGGGAGCTATGGAGGTAGTTCAGACCCTGGCCTGGCCCAGCCCCCATATATACATGCGCACAAAGCCCACAGCTGCTAGCATCAGACCCATCCCAGTTGTGGGAGCACTCATTGTCCACTCAGGTGTCCTAAAGGTGCTGAGTTTATGAAGCTGATGGTGGAAGTATAAATCTGTGGCTCTCTCAGCCATGGGGAGAGATTTCAGCCCTGCATCCTAAGTCTCATAGCCCCTGGGCCTCAGCTGGAGTTTCAGTCCTGCCTCTTCAATTAGGCAAACTGCTGATGTCTACTGCTGGAACCTGCTGAGGTGGCAGCTAGGGCACAGGATTTAGCTGAGGCGGGGGCCCCTGAAGCTGCGACTGGTGCATGAGAGCCAATGAGGTGGGAGCCCCGAGGCAGTGGCTGGGGTACACTCTTCCAGAGCCCACAGCGACAGGGGCTGGCTCGTGGAGAAAGGGGCCATAATGGCAGCTCTGCCCTTCCCTTTGCATGCCACTTACCAATTGCACTTTGCTTCTATGGTGGGTCCAGGCTTCTGCAGACACCCCATGGTTGTGGCTGTGCCACACACTAGTCCTTCCAGGCTGTCTCTGCATAGCCAACAGCAGTCCTCTCCCAGGTCTGTCCTCTAAATCCCGAGTTCCTGTCCCCAGTCCCCACCTGTACCAGCAGATCTACATCTCAGGCTGGGGCACACAGGGTAGTGGCAAGGATCAAATGTGCAAGTCTCTGTTCTGCTTACCACAAGCTGGTTGCTATGCTCTCCTCTGAGCCTTTGAAGCTCCCTTTCTGTCCCTGCTGATCTTCCTGCCAATGTGGGGGACTTCCCAGGATGCAGGAACATTTCCTCTTTTCCAGCTTCCTCCCAGGGGCACAGGTCTCATCCAGCCTTCTCTCTCTCTCTTTTTTTTTCCTTCTGTCATACCCAGTTCCATGGAGATCTTTCTTGTCCTTTAAGGTGTTTGAGGTCTTCTGCTAGTGTTCGGTGGATGTTCTGTGGGAATTGTTCCATTTTTAGATGCTTTTCTGATGTACTTGTGGGAGGAGGTGAGTTCCATATCCTCTTACTCCACCATCTTGAATAACCACCCTATTAGAATATTCTGACTTACCTCATTTCCTTTATATTTACCTCGTTTCCCTTAAGATTTAGGTCAGCTGAATCTATTCTGGCTGAGTCATATTAAAAATGATTAAAATGATATTTCTCTTTGTTACTACTCTGAAATAATAGTATATTTCATGTATTTTCATGGAACCCTTCAAAGCCTTCACCCAAAGATTTTGGCAGTAAAGACACAGTGGCCGCTTGGGATTAATGTGGCTCTACCAGGAAGAATGAGAAGAAAAAATCAAAGAACAGTCAAACAAGAAATCTGAAAGGGGTGAAACATTGTCTAGTCTTTTTTCAGTAACCCAGATGGCAAATAACTTAACATGCAGGCCATCAGTGCCCTTCCTGGCCCTTGGCAGTTATCAGTAATCAATCATACTGCTCTTTCTGCTAAGCCCAGACATGGTGGCCTCACAATCTCTTCAAAAGAGCTCTCAAGGAATTGAATTTTGACATGCAAAATAAGCTTGTTTAGCATTCCTGGCATAATCAAAAAGTCTCTATTCTTTACCATTCTCTCTTGTTCTTCTCCCACATACAGAACTTTAGGGGCATCTTGAAAGTTCTAAAAATATATGGGTTTAAATCTCCTAGTAGGGTTTTTATGTTGGAATCACAGGGTACTTCTCTAGTTGTTTGTCTCCTTTAAAAGAATGAGGCAATTGACTAATGGAAAAGACATAGGGTGATAAGACAATAAATATGCTTTGACATGTTTTACTTCTTTTTGTTTTCTTTTGAGATCTATCCTTATGATGCTGTTACTGGATGCCTGGCAAATTCTTACTGATATTAAGAAAGAAGCCACCTACCCCTCACATAGCTTACTATTTATGTTAACCTGACTCTGCTATTATACCCTCTTCATCAATTTAACTTTACTCTTTCAGAAAATGCTTACCCAAGAAAATAAATATTTTTTGACATACAATAAACTGCATATATTTAAAGTGTACAATTTGATTTTTTTTCTTATTAGTAATGTATATACAGCAAACCCAATCTCCCAATTCATTCCCCCCAACACGCCTCCCCCCCCCCCGACTTTCCCCTCTTGGTGTCCATATGTTTGTTCTCTACATCTGTGTCTCTATTTCTGCCTTGCAAACTGGTTGATTTGTACCATTTTTCTATATTTCGCATACATCTGTTAATATATGATATTTATTTTTCTCTTTCTGACTCACTTCACTCTGTATGACAGTCTCTGGGTCCATCCATGTCTCTAAAAATGTCCCAATGTCATTCCATTTTATAGCTGAGTAATATTCCATTGTATATATATACCACCTCTTTTTTACCCATTCATCTGTTGACAGATGTTTAGGTTGCTTCCATGTCCTGGCTATTGTAAATAGTGCTGCAGTGAACATTGACGTGCATGTGTCTTTTTGAATTATGGTGTTCTCTGGATATATGCCCAGCAGTGGGATTTCTAGGTCATATAGTAACTCTATTTTTAGTTTTTCAAGGAACCTCCATACTGTTCTCCATAGTGGCTGTATCAATTTACATTCCCACCAGCAGTGCAAGAGCATTCCCTTTTCTCCACACCCTCTCCAGCATTTGCTGTTTGTCAATTTTCTGATGATGCCCATTCTAACCAGTGTGAGGTGATACCTGATTGTAGTTTTGATTTGCATTTCTCTAATAATTAGTGATGTTGAGCAGCTTTTCATGTGCCTCTTAGCCATTTGGGTGTCTTCTTTGGAGAAATGCCTATTTAGGTCTTCCGCCCATTTTCTGAGTGGGTTGTTTGTTTTTTTTGTTTGTTTTGTTTTGTTTTAAGAACTTTTATTGAGATACAGTTAACAGACAATAAACAGCATATATTTAGAGTGTACAATTTGGTATCCCAATCTCTCAATTCATTCCCCCTCAACCCTCCCCGCTTTCCCCACTTGGTGTCCATATGTTTGTTCTCTACATCTGTGTCTCTATTTCTGCCTTGCACACCCATTGATTTGTACCATTTTTCTATAGTCCACATATATGTGTTAATATATGATATTTGTTTTTCTCTTTCTGACTCACTTCACTCTGTATGACAGTCTCTAGGTCCATCCATGTCTCTACAAATATCCCAGTTTCAAAGAACCAGCTTTTAGTTTTATTGATTTTTGGTATTGGTTTCTTTGTTTCTATTTCATTTATTTCTGCTCTGATCTTTATGATTTCTCTCCGTCTACTAACTTTGGGTTTTGTTTGCTCTTCTTTCCCTAGTTTCTTTAGGTGTAAGTTTAGATTGTTTATTTTGGGATTTTTCTTGTTTCTTGAGGTAGGATTGTATTCCTATAAACTTCCCTCTTACAACTGCCTTTGCTGCATCCCATAGGTTTTGGATCATTGTGTTTTCATTGTCATTTGTCTTTAGGTATTTTTTGATTTCCTCTTTGATTTCTTCAGTGATCTCTTGGTTACTTAGTAGCGTATTGTTTAGCCTCCATGTGTTTGTGTTTTTTACAGTTTTTTTCCTGTAATTGATTTCTAATCTAATAGTGTTATGGTTAGAAAAGATGCTTGATATGATTTCAATTTTCTTGAATTTACCAGTGCTTGATTTGTGACCCAAAATGTGATCTATCCTGGAGAATGTTCCATGTGCACTTGAGAAAACGTGTAATCTGCTGTTTTGGGGTGTAATGTCCTATAGATATCAAATCAAGCTGATTTATTGTGTCATTTAAAGCTTGTATTTCCTTATTAATTTTCTGTTGCTGTAAGTGGGGTGTTAAAGTCCCCCACTATTATTGTGTTACTATCAATTTCCTCTTTCATAGTTGTTAGCATTTGCCTTATGTGTTGAGGTGATCCTGTATTGGGTGCATATATTCTTGGATGGATCCCTTGATCTTTATGTAATGTCCTTTCTTGTCTCTTGTAACATTTTTTATTTTAAAGTCTATTTTATCTGATATGAGTATTGCTACTCCAGCTTTCTTTTGATTTTCATTTGCATGGAATATCTTTTTCCATCCCCTCACTTTCCATCTGTATGTGTCCCTAGGCCTGAAGTGGGTCTCTTGTAGACAGCATATATATGGGTCTTGTTTTTGTATCCATTCAGCCAGTCTGTGTCTTTTGGTTGGTGCATTTAGTCCATTTACATTCAAGGTAATTATTGATATGTAAGTTCCTAGTACCATTTTCTTAATTGTTTTGTTTATGTTTTTGTAGGTCCTTTTCTTCTTTTATATTTCCCACTTAGAAAAGTTCCTTTAGCATTTGTTGTAAGGCTGGTTTGGTGGTGCTGAATTCTCTTAGCTGTTGCTTGTCTGTAAAGCTTTTGATTTCTCTGTCGAATCTGAATGAGATCCTTGCTGGGTAGAGTAGTCTTGGTTGTAAGTTCTTCCCTTTCATCACTTTAAATATATTGTGCCACTCCCTTCTGGCTTGCAGAGTTTCTGCTGAGAAATCAGCTGTTAACCTTACAGGAGTTCCCTTGTATGTGATTTGTCATTTTTCCCTTGTTGCTTTTAATAATTTTTCTCTGTCTTTATTTTTTGTGAATTTGACTACTATGTGTCTTGGCATGTTTCTCCTTGGGTTGATCCTGCCTGGGACTCTCTGCACTTCCTGGACTTCATGTTAGGGAAGTTTTCAACTATAATCTCTTCCAATATTTTCTCAGGTCCTTTCTCTCTCTCTTTTCCTTCTGGGACCCCTGTAATGCAAATGTTGGTCCATTTAATGTTGTCCCAGAGGTCTCTTAGGTTGCCTTCATTTCTTTTCATTCTTTATTCTTTTCCACCTCAGTGATTTTCACCATTCTGTCTTTGAGGTCACTTATTTGCCCTTCTGCCTCAGTTATTCTGCTATTTGTTCCTTCTAATGTGTTTTTCATTTCAGTTATTGTGTTGCATATCTCTGTTTGTTTGTCCTTTAATTCTTCTAGGTCTTTGGTAAACTTTTCTTTCATCTTTTTGGTCTTTGCATTCAGTCTTTTTTCAAAGTCCTGGATCATCTTCACTATCATTCTGAATTCTTTTTTCTGGAAGGGTCCCTATCTCCTCTTCATTTAGTTGTTTTTCTGGGGTTTTATCCTGTCCCTTCATCTGGTACAAAATCCTCTGCTATTTCATTTTCTCTGTCTTTCTGTGGCTGTGGTTTTCAGTTCCACAGAACGAAATACTGCTGATAGTGCTTGATGCTGCTCTCTAGCCTCTTGTGGAGGAAGCTATCTAAGAGGCCTGTGTGTGCTTCCTGATGGGAGGGATTGATGGTGGGTAGGGCTGGGTAGGCAGAGCTCAGTAAAATTTTAATCTGCTTGTCTGCCATTGGGCGGGCTGTGTACCCACCCTTTTGGTTGTTTGTCCTGAGGCTACCCAGCACTGGAGCTTACAGGCTCTTTGGTGGGGCTGATGGCAGACTCTTGAAGGCTCATGCCAATGAGCACTTCCCAGAACCCCTGTTGCCTGCAGTGTCCCTGCAGTGAGACACAGCTGCCTCCCACCTCTGCAGGCAACCCTCCAACACCAGCAGGTAGGTCTGGTTCAGTCTCCTATGGAGTCACTGCTTCTTTCCCATGGATCCTGGTGCACACACTATTTTTGGGGCCCCTCCAAGGGTGGAGTCTCTGTTTCCTTCAGTCCTGTGGAGGTCCTGGAATCAAATCTCACTGGCTTTCAAAATCTGATTCTCTGGGGATTCCTCTTCCCATTGCCGGACCCCCAGGTTGGGAAGCCTGACGCGGGGCTCAGAACTCTCACTTTAGTGGGTGTACTTCTGTGGTATAACTGTTCTCCAGTTTGTGAGTTGCCCACCCAGCAGTTATGGGATTTGATTTTATCACGATTGCACCCCTCCTGCCATCTCATTGCAGCTTCTCATTTGTCTCTGGATGTGGGGTGTCTTTTTTGGTGGGTTCCAGTGTCTTTCTGTCAATGATTGTTCAGCAGTTATTTGTAATTCTGGTGTTCTTGCAAGAGGGAGTGAGCACACGTCCTTCTACTCTGCCATCTTGAAACATCTCCAAGAAAATAAATATTGCAAATAACTTTTTTGTGCATGCTTCAGATCCATCAACTCTCCAGTAGGGAAGAGCATTAAAGAAGTTTATATCCTAACACGTTTGAACATACTTCCTCAAAATTCTCACTATACTGTGTCCACAATTGCCAAACTACATTATCATGATTCTTACCCAGTCCTAACCAAGCACCCTGCATTGAAAGACATGCTTCTCAGTAGACTTCAAATATCAAAAATGTCCCCAGTTTGCCCTTCTTCATTTGTGAGGATGTGAAGCCTCTTTGAAGGTAGTGTTCTCACTTCTTACAGTAAGAAATTCAGCCTTGTTGCATCAAGTTATTTGGGTGATATTTTGGGGGAGCCACTATATGAATGTCAGCAGCTCCTGAGCTATAAGTTTAAGTTCAGGTGAATGCATCCAGCACTTATTGGGCAAATTCCATGTGTAAAGCACCTAGAATTTCAGTGAAAAAGGCTTCAAAGATGAACAAGACACACCTGTTCTCTAAATCCCCCGACTAGTGGAGGCATACCAGGCATATGAGGGCCAAAATAAAGTAATATTGTTAGGTAGATTTTAGAGAAAGAATTAGTTCCAACTAGGATATCTCAGAAGACTTCTTGGAGATGGTCTGTTTGAATTTTCCTGCTGAAACAAAGCTAATATGTCCAAATGGGGATGGAAGACAAGGGAGAGCATTCTAGACCAAGGCAATAGGAGCTAAGAGAAAAGAGGTAGAAAAGATCAGAATGTGTCTGCAAAACTCAAGTAAACACGTGGGATGGTAGGAATAGAGAGAAATGAGGCTGGAAAGTTGGATACAATTCAAGCATCATGTACTTGGAATGCCAGAAAGGAGTTCCAGGTTTGATTCTGTATGCAGTGAGTGCACAAGAGGTTTTTGAGCTCACTCTACTGTCTCACTCTCCCCACCTCTCCCTCCATCTCTATCGCTCAGGTTATCTGCCTCTATCCCTTGTTCCCTCCCCTTCTCTCCACTACCTATAACCCCTCCTTTCTCCGATCCCTCTCTTTTCTCTTAATAGAATTTCCTCTTACTTCGCTCATCTCTGTGGCTCACATTCTCTTGTTCTTTCATAATCTCCAGCATTTATATTTTCTCTCTCATCTCCACAGCTTGCTCTTGTTCCAGCATTTCCTTCTCATCTAACACTCTAGCTCTCCTGCTGCTCTTATATGTTTTAATCCCTGTTTTTCTCCACCCCCTTGCTTCTTGCCTGAGACCCTCCGTCCTGCCTCCTGCCTCACTTGCCCTCACTCGCAATCTCTCTCAATCTTTCCCCTTCTATGTGTGTATTGTCTTTAATCTTTTTGACTGAAGCTAGTCTTTCACTGTGTGGCTAGGAAAATGGCACCTTATTTCCAGATTCATGACCCTAAGACAAGGCCTCTTTTTTTTTTCCCCTGCAGCATCAAATTGAACAATCCCATGGAAGGGCTCTGGTTGGCCCGCCTTGGTTTATATATTGACCCCAGAATTGATCATGGTGGCCAAGGGAAAGGGTGCTAACAGCAACAAGGCTTCTTTTCTATGCAGAAGCTGGTAACTGGCAGCCCTTCCAGAACCATGGAGACAAGGGAAGGGATGGCTCCCCAAGGCACCAATGCTGGACAGACCACAAACAGCAGATGTTCGCTTTGTGATTATATATTATATAATTATATAGTATATAATGTGATTATATATTATATAACTATATATTATAGTTCCATTATACACGTGAGGAAACAGAGACCCAGGATATCAAATGAGTCTCCTCATCACAACCAACCCAATCTGAACTGACTTCAAATCCATTTCTTAATTTCTTTACGATGCCCCCATTCTCTTACTAAGTTTTTTTCTTGAATTTTCACATTGTCTTTTTTTTTTTAATTAATTAATTAATTAATTAGGCTGTGTTCGGTCTTTTTTGCTGTGGGCGGGCTTTCTTTAGTTGCAGTGAGTGGGGGCTACACTTCATTGTGGTGCGTGGGGCTCCTCATTGCCATGGATTCTCTTGTTGCAGAGCATGGGCTCTAGGCACATGGGCTTCAGTAGTTGCAGCACATGGGCTCAATAGCTGTGGCTCACGGGCTCTAAAGCGCAGCCTCAATAGTTGTGGCACACGGACTTAGTTGCTCTGCAGCATGTGGGATCTTTCTGGAGCAGGGATCGAACCTGTGTCCCCTGCATTAGCAGGTGGATTCTTAACCACTGTGCCACCTAGGAAGCCCTCTCTTACTAATTTTAAATGAAGTTTTTGCTCCAGTCTCTGCACTGCAAATGTAACCAGTGACTTTTGAATTCAAAGCAGCATTTGAATTATGGTAGTTGATCTGGTCTGCACCCTACCCCACCCCTTTTCTTCTACTTCCTTCCTCTCTCTCTCTCTTTCTAAGAGAACAGCTGAGAGAGGGGACCCAACTCTTACCTAATTAGATTCTTCAGTTTACATTTTCTTCTTTTCAAGAATAACATTCTAACATTTCCAAGTGCTGAATTTTTATAACACTGAAGTGTCCACCTGCCAGGATGCCAGAGTCTAGCTGGGAAGCTCACTGAGAGTTTCACCGAAGATCAGACTAGAGAATGATTCTCTTTACCAGAATAGAGTGATGCCCCAGGCTGTGAATGTCTAGGTAAACGCAGCCTATCATTTTTGTTTTAAACTCTTTATTGGAATATATTTGCTTTACACTCTTGTACCCATCTCTGAGGTACACCAAAGTGAATCAGCTGCATCTACACACACATCCCCGTATCCCTTCTCTCCTGCAACTCCCCCCGACCCTCCCCGTCCTGGCCCTCCAAGGCATCTCCCATGAAGTTGATCTCCTTTTATTATACAACAACTTCCCACTAGCTATCTATTTTACAGCTGGTAGTGTTAATATGTCTATGCTACTCTCTCACCTCGTCCCAACTTCCCCTTTGCCCCTCACCCCAGCCCCGTGTCCTCACGTCCATTCTCTACTTCTGTATCTCCACTCTTGCCTGTCACTGATTTCATCAGTACCATTTCTTCAGATTCCATATATATATGTTAGCATAGTATTTGTTTTTCTCTTTCTGGTTTACTTCACTCTGTATGACAGTCTCTAGGTCTATCCAACTCATGACATATAGTTCAATTTCATTCCTTTTTATGGCTGAGTAATATTCCATTGTATATATGTGCCACATCTTCTTTATCCATTCATCTGTTGATGGACATCTAGGTTGTTTCCATGTCCTGGCTATTGTAAATAGTGCTGCAGTGAACATTATGCTACTTGTTTCTTTTTGGATCATGGTTTTCTCTGGGTAATTGCCCAGGAGTGGGATTACTGGGTCATATGGTGGTTCTATTTTTAGTTTTTTAAGGAGCCTCCAAATTGTTTTCCATAGTGGCTGTACCAGCTTACAATCCCAACAACAGTGCAGGAGAGTTCCCTTTTTTCCACACCCTCTCCAACATTTATTATCTCTAAATTTTTTGATGGTGGCCATTCTGACTGGTGTGAGGTGATAGCTCATTGTGGCTTTGACCTGTATTTCTCTAATAATTAGTGATGTTGAGCATCTTTTCATGTGTTTGTTGGCCTTCTGTATGTCTTCTTTGGAGAAATGTCTGTTTAGGTCTTCTGCCCATTTGTGGATTGGGTTATTTGCTTTTTTGGTATTAAGCTGCATGAGCTGCTTGTATATTTTGGAGATTAATCCTTTGTCCGTTGCTTCGTTGGCAAGAATTTTCTCCCATTCTGAGGGTTGTCTTCTTGTCTTGTTTATGGATTCTTTTGCTCTGCAAAAGCTTTTGAGTTTCATGAGGTCCCATTTGTTTATTCTTGATTTTATTTCCATGATTCTAGGAGGTGGGTCAAAAAGGATCTTGCTTTGATGTATGTCCTAGAGTGTTCTGCCTATGTTTTCCTCTAGGAGTTTTATAGTGTCTGGCCTTACATGTAGGTCTTTAATCCATTTTGAGTTTATTTTTGTGTATGGTGTTAGGAAGTGTTCTAATTTCATTCTTTTACATGTAGCTGTCCAATTTTCCAAGCACCACTTATTGAAGAGGCTGTCTTTTTTCCATTGTATATTCTTGCCTCCTTTGTCAAAGGTAAGCTGCCCATATGTGCTTCAGTTTATCTCCGAGTTCTCTATTCTGTTCCATTGATCTTCCTTTCTGTTTTTGTGCCAGTACCATACTGTCTTGATCACTATGGCCTTATAGTATAGTTTGAAGTCAGGAAGCCTAATTCCACCAACTCCATTTTTCCTTCTCAAGATTGCTTTGGCTCTTCGGGGTCTTTTGCATTTCCATACAAATCGTAAGATTTCTTGTTCTAGTTCTGTGAAAAATGCCATTGGTAATCTGATAGGGATTGCATTGAATCTGTAAATTGCTTTGGGTAAGATAGTCATTTTCACAATATTGATTCTGCCAATCCAAGAACATGGTAGGTGCCTCCATCTGTTTGTATCATCTTTGATTTCTTTCATCAATGTCTTATAGTTTTCTGCATACAGGTCTTTTGCCTCCTTAGGTAGATTTATTCCTAGGTATTTTATTCTTTTTGTTGCAATGGTAAATGGAAGAGTTTCCTTAATTTCTGTTTCTGTTCTTTCATTGTTAGTGTATAGGAATGCAAGAGATTTCTGCGCATTAATTTTGTATCCTGCTACTTTACTAAATTCATCTATTAGTGTTAGCAGTTTTCTAGTAGAGTCTTTAGGGTTTTCTATGTATAGTATCATGTCATCTGCAAAGAGTGACAATTTTACTTCTTCTTTTCCAATCTGGATTCCTTTTATTTCATTTTCTTCCCCGATTGCTGTGGCTAACACTTCCAAAACTATGTTGAATAATAATGGTGAGAGTGGACACCCCTGTCTTGTTCCTGACCTTAGAGGGACTGCTTTCAGTTTTTCACCATTTAGGACGATGTTGGCTCTTTGTTTGTCATATATCGCTTTTATTATGTTGAGGTAATTTCCTTCTATGCCCATTTTCTGGAGAGTTTTGATCATAAATGGATGTTGAATTTTGTCAAAAGCTTTTTCTGCATCTATTGAGATTATCGTATGGTTTTTATCTTTCAGTTTGTTAATATGGTGTATTACATTGATTGATTGATTTGCATATATTGAAGAATCCTTGCATCCCAGGGATAAACCCCACTTGATCATGGTGGATGATTTTTTTAATGTGCTGTTGGAACCTGTTACCTAGTATTTTGTTGAGGATTTTTGCATCTATATTCATCAGTGATATTGGCCTGTAATGTTCTTTTTTTGTGACATCTTTGCCTGGTTTTGGTATCAAGGTGATGGTGGCCTCGTAGAATGAGTTTGGGAGTGTTCCTCCTTCTGCTATAATTTGAAAGAGTTTGAGAAGGATAGGTGTTAGCTCTTCTCTAAATGTTTGATGGAATTTGCCTGTGAAGCCATCTGGCCCTGGGCTTTTGTTTGTTGGAAGATTTTTAATCACAGTCTCAATTTGCATACTTGTGATTGGTCTGTTCATATGTTCTATTTCTTCCCGGTTCAGTCTTGGAAGATTGTACTTTTCTAAGAATTTATCCATTTCTTCCAGGTTATCCAATTTATTGGCATATAGTTGCTTGTAGTAGTCTCTCATGATCTTTTGTATTTCTGCAGTGTCCGTTGTTACTTCTCCTTTTTCATTTCTAATTCTGTTGATTTACATCTTCTCCCTTTTTTTCCTGATAAGTTTGGGCTAATGGTTTATCAATTTTGTTTATCTTCTCAAAGAACCAGCTTTTAGTTTTATTGATCTTTGCTATTGTTTCCTTCATTTCTTTTTCATTTATTTCTGATCTGATCTTTATGATTTCTTTCCTTCTGCTCACTTTGGGGTTTCTTTGTTCTTCTTTCTCTAATTTTTTTAGGTGTAAGGTTAGGTTGTTTATTTGAAATTTTTCTTGTTTCTTGAGGTAGGACTGTATTGCTATGAACTTCCCTCTTGGAACTGCTTTTGCTGCATCCCATAGGTTTTGGGTCAGTGTGTTTTCATTGTCATTTCTTTCTAGATATTTTTTGATTTCCTCTTTGATTTCTTCAGTGATTTCTTGGTTGTTTAATAGCATATTGTTTAGTCTCCATGTGTTTGTATTTTTTTACAGTTTTTTTCCTGTAATTGATATCTAGTCTCATGGCATTGTGGTCAGAGAAAATGCTTGATACGATTTCAATTTTGTTGAATTTACTGAGGCTTGATTTGTGACCCAAAATGTGATCTATCCTGGAGAATGTTCCTTGTGCACTTGAGAAGAAAGTGTATTCTGTCGTTTTTGGATGGAATGTCCTATAAATACCAATGAAGTTGAGATGGTCTAATGTGTCATTGAAAGCTTGTGTGTCCTTATTTATTTTCTGTTTGGAAGATCTGTCCATTGTTGTAAGTGGGGTGTTAAAGTCTCCTACTATTATTGTGTTACTGTCGATGTCTCCTTTTATGGCTGTTAGCATTTGCCTTATGTATTGAGGTGCTCCTATATTGGGGGCATAGATATTTACAATTGTTATATCTTCTTCTTGAATTGATCCCTTGATCATTATGTAGTGTCCTTCCTTGTCTCTTGTAATAGTCTTTATTTTAAAGTCTAATATGTCTGATATGAGTCTTGCTACTCCAGCTTTCTTTTGACTTCCATTTGCATGGAATATCTTTTTCCATCCCTTTACTCTCAGTCTATATGTGTCCCTTAGTCTGAAGTGGGTTTTTTGTAGACAGCATATAGAAGGGTCTTGTTTTTGTATCCATTCAGCCAGTCTGTGTCTTCTGGTTGGAGCATTTAATCCATTTACATTTAAGGTGATTATTGACATGTATGCTCCTATTACCATTGTCTTAATTGTTTTGCATTTGTTTTTGTAGGTCTTTTCCTTCTCTTGTGTTTCCTGCTTAGAAAAGTTCCTTTAGCAATTGTTGTAAGGCTGATTTGGTGGTGCTGAATTCTCTTAACTTTTGCTTTTGTGTAAAGCTTTTGATTTCTTCGTCGAATCTGAATGAGATTCTTGCTGAGTAGAGTATTCTTGGCTGTAGGTTTTTCTGTTTCAGGACTTTCAGTATATCCTGCCATTCCCTTCTGGCCTGCAGAGTTTCTGTAGAAAGATCAGCTGTTATCCTTATGGGTTTTCCCTTATATGTTATTTGCTGCTTTTCTCTTGCTGCTTTTAATATTTTTTCTTTGTGTTTAGTTTTCGTTAGGTTGATTAATATGTGCCTCGGTGTATTTCTCCTTGGATTTATTCTATATGGGACTCTGTGCTTCTTGGACTTGATTAATTATTTCCTTTCCCATGCTGGGGAAGTTTTCCACTATAACCTCTTCAAAAATTTTCTCAGACCCTTTCTTTTTTTCTTCTTCTTCTGGGATGCCTATAATTCGAATGTTGGTACGCTTAATGTTGTCCCTGAGGTCTCTAAGACTGTCTTCCATTCTTCTTATTCTTTTTTCTTTTTCATGTTCTGTGGCAGTTATTTCCCCCATTCTATCTTCTAACTCACTTATTCATTCTTCTGCCTCAGTTATTCTTCTGTTTATACCATCTAGAGTATTTTTCATTTTGGTTATTTTGTTATCTAGTACTGTTTGTTTGCTCTTTAGTTCTTCTGATTCCTTTTTAACTGTTTCTTGTAGATTTTGGATCATCTTTATTATCATAACTCTGAATTCTTTTTCAGGCAATTTTCCTATTTCCTCTTCATTTATTTGGTCTTGTGTATTTTTACCTTGTTCCTTCATCTGTGGCATATTTTTTTGTCATCTCCTTTCCCCCCCACTTTGGATGGGTGGGATTGTGTTCCTGCTGGGTCTTGGTGTTAAGTTAAGAACCTCTGGGAGACCTCACGGTAAAGGATATTTCCTGGGAACTGGGTTTCCCTGTTCGTCCAATGTTTTGGCCTCAGAGCTCCCACCTCAGGAACGCAGTCCTGACACTGGGCTTGTGTATCAAGATCCCACAAGCCAGTTGTTGCGGGGTTCCTGCGGTCTGCTTGGGCCTCAGGTCCCCCGCTGGCCTCCGATAACTGTTCTATTTGTGGAGAGACGCCATCTCCGCGTCTTCCCACGCTGCCATTTTGACTCCACCCTCATATTTTTTTTTTTATCAAAATTAAAACTTTAAGCAGGTGCGGCATTTGTCAAAACAGAAGAGGAAATACCAGTTAACATCGAAGATATAGAGAAAAGCGCCTTTGGTAAACTATAATTTCTTTTTAAGTTAGGGAAGAGGTATATTGCTCTTCTCCATTTTAATGTGTCTTTAATGGATTTATTTCTAAATGTAAGTAATAAATGCACATTTGAAAAAGTTGGGAAAGTATATAACTGTAAATTAGAAGGAAAGACACTAAAAGCTTGAGGGATCTTTCTAGGCTTTTTTTTTTTTTTTTTACTATTAATGGGTTTATATGGTTCAAAATATGCTTGTGCTTTAATTTTGCATCATATGTTTTTCAGTTAATTTTATGTATAAAATTATAAGATTTGCTACTGTTTCATGTCATTCACATTCTTAAAAAAACATGGTCTTTAATTATTGAATAGAATATTGTAGTGTAGTTGTACCATGATAATTTATTATTTCTCTGATGCTGGACCTTGATGTGGTTTCTAGCTTTTCTCACTGATAGCCTGCCACGAATACCTTTAGGACTAAATCTGGTGCATTTTCTCTGTGAGTTAGTGTTTATTTCCTGCTTTCATGATAGGCATGTATAGTGGGCATAGAGTCTATAATAGAGTTTCATAAGGAATAGCTTGAAGATGTTATTTATATCAATCTAATTTCAACTCTGAGGCCATGTTCCTCTAATGCTGATAAAAACAAGGGAATTTGAAAATCAAGACTTGCTGATACAGGGGAACTTTGTTTCAGACTTTTCTCTAAAGGTCAGAGGTTTATGTAAAAATACCCACCTAGATTTACCGAACCTTAAATTTTGTTATATTTGCTTTAGCTATTTTGTTTTTTTGTTTACGAAACTAAACCATACAAATATAATTTGAGTTCACTTTTCACCCTATCCCCAACCAGAAGTAAACACAATCCTAAAGTTGGTGAGAACCCTTCCTATCAAATTATCCATATTTTTATACTTTTTAAAAACATATGCAGGCATTAAAAAATGGTAAATAGTATTCTTTAGTGTATTTAAATTTTTTATTTCACTATTGTCATCTTGTATATGTCATTCTTATTTTTTCTCAACATTATATTTTGGGATGTTTAACTGAGGTCTGTCATTTTAACTGCTGTGTAATACCCTCATTGTATAAAAATAGTACAATTTATGTACCCATTGACTTATTGATGGATAGATTTTTATCCTCTTCTGTTTTCCTGTGACAAACCCATGCTTAGTAACTGTCTTCATGTGTGTCTTATTTTGATGTGTGTGGTTTTCTCTTGTGTGTGTACCTAGCGGTGGATTTGCTGTACTAAAGGGCAGGCACATTGACAGCCTTGTGATCTTCACTGCCAGCTTGCTTCCCAAGGTGATTGTATCACATTACTTCCTATTGCCTGTGTGTGAGAACTCATCCTTGTTCACCTCTGTTATTGTCAGATTTCCTATTTCCAGCCAATCTGAGAAGTATGTGGTGCTATGTATTTGTAGATTGAATTTACATTTCTTGTAAAGCTGATGTGGTGGAGCATCTTTTCCTATATATACTTGTCCTTATGGTTTCTTCTTCAGTGCATTTCCTTTGCTCTCCACCTTTCTTCTTTCAGTTGGGTTGTCTTTTACCTCTTATGCATTGTTCACATATTCTTGATGCAAGCTTTTTTTTGGTGACTTAAATGCTTTTTGATATATCTTTTCAGTCTGTGGATTGTATTTTTACTTATGACATTATTTTTTGTATAGAAGTTTTAATTTTTAAACAACTGAAATTTGCAAGTCTTTTATTGTTACCATTATCTAAGAAATCCTTTCTCTCCTATTGAAAGAAAATCATATTCTGATAGTTTCTGCTAAATTTTTTAAGGTTTGCTGTTCCCATGTAGATTTTCATCCATTTAAAATATATTTCAGGAAATTTTCTGAGGTATAAATACAATTTGATTCTATTTTTCCATACAGGTAACAATTTTCCCAATATCACTTGTTGACTATACCATCTTTTCCCACCAGTTTGCAATGCCACTTCTGTCATACTCCAGTTTTTCATTTGTGTGGATTTGCTTCTGGGCTCTGTATTCTGTTCTTCTGCCTATTTGCCTATCTCTGGTTCAATACAGCGCTATTTTAATCCCTATAACTTCACAGTAACTCTCTCTGCTAGGGAGAGTTCTTCTGACTTATTCTTCAGAATTGTTTTAGATATTCTTGGCCCATTAATCTTCTGTAAATTTTATTATCACCTTATCAGGTTGCATGAGAAACTAGAGGATTTCTATCAAAATTGCATTGAGAATTAATAGATTAGTTTGGGAAAGAATAGACTTTTTAATGATAGTGAATCTACCCATGTACTAACAAGGAATATCTCTCTATACCAAATTTTTATATTCTGTAACAGCATTTGGTAATTTTCTTCAGATAGGATTAATATATTTTTGGTGAGGTTTATATTTAAGTACCTCACAGATCTTGTTACTAGTTTAAATGGAATAGTTCGTCCTATTATATTTTCTAATTTTCTTTTGCTAATGTATGTAACATTCTTCATTTTTATTTTGTAATCAATCATGTATCCAGGAAACTTGCTGATTTTTCTTATTAACTTTATCACAAAATTACATTTGAATTATTTTTCTGAATCTATCAGATAATCAAAAGCTTTCTCTCTCTTTCTCTTTCTCCAGTCAGCATGGTGAGTTACAGTGACTTCTTTTTAAATGTTAAAACATTTTTGCATGCCTGGAATTAACTCCATCTAATCCTGATAGTTGCCTTTTCATATATCACTAGAATAATTTGCATTTTTAAATTGTGGTATACTTAATATAATGTAAAATTCTCCATTTAAACCATTATAAAATATAAAATTTAGTGGCATTTAATACATTAACAATGTTGCACAACCATCATCCTTGTCTAGCTCCAGAACATTTTCATCGCCCCAAAAGGAAACCATGTACCCGTTAAACAGTCACATCCCATTCCCCCTTCTCTTTGGTTCCTGGCAACGAGTGTTTACTTTCTGGCTATATGGATTTGTCTGTTTGGACATTTCATATAAATGGAATCATACAATACATGGTTCTTTGGACTGGCTTCTTTCACTTAACATACCATTTTAAGGTTGGTCCATGTTTGTAACATGTATCTGTACTTTTATATGGCTGTGTAATATTCCATTGCATGCATATACTATGTTTTGTTTCTCCATCAGTTAATGGATGCTTAGGTTGTTTACATCTTTTGGCTATTATGAATAGTGATGCTATTTTTTTTGTGTACAAGTTTTATTTGAACACCTCTTTAATTATTTTTGGTATATACCTAGGATTGGAATTGCTTAGTCATATGATGAGCATATGTTGAAAAAACTGAGGAACCACCAAACTGCTTTCCCAGTGGCTGCACCATTGTACATTCCCTTGAGCCATGTATGAGGATACCAATATCTTTACAACTTCACTTACACCTGCTGTCTTCTATTTCTTTGAGCACAGTCATTCTAGTGAGTATGAAGTGATATTTTGTTGTGGTTTTAATTTGCATGTTCTTAATGACTATGATGTTGAGCATCTTTTTATATGCTTATTAGTGATTTTGTTATTTTCTTGGAGAAATGTCTATTCAAAGGTGTTTACCGATTTTTAAATAAGGTTGGTTGGTGGTTTGCTGTTTTTGAGCTGTAGGTTTTCTTTATATTCTGGATATATTCTGGATACTAGGCCCTTATCAGATATATGAGGTTGTCTTACCACTTTCTTGATAGTGTCCTTTGTGTAAACATTTTTAATTCTGATGAAGTTTGATTTATCTGTTTTTTTTTTTCTTTCGTTGCTTATGCTTTTGGTGGTATAGAGTTAGAAACATTTTGCTAAGAAATTTTGCATCTATCTTCATGAAAGAGATTGGCCTGTAATTATTTTTCTTGTAAAATTCTTGTTATATTTTGGAAATAGATTGTGCTCGCCTCATAAAAAAAGTGAAGTTACCTTCCTATCATTAATATTTTCTACAAAGTTTTGCAGAATATTAGAGTTATTTCTTCCTTGGATGTTTAGAAGCATTCACTGGTGAAAACCTCGAGGCCTTGAGATGTCCTGGTAGGAAGTTTTCAAATAAGGGATTCAGTTCCTTTAAGAAATGCTTAGTTATTCATAATTTCTATTTCTTTTTGTCATCTTTGGTAAATTTCATTTTGGGGGGATTTCCCATTTCATCCAGATAGTCATATTTATTGGTACAAAGTAATTCATAATATCCTCTTGTGAACTTTTTCATGTCTGAAGACTCTATAGTAATAACTTGCTTTTCTTTAAATATTTTTAATTTGTGTTTTCTCTTTTTTCTTTAATTTTGTAAGGGATTATCAATTAATCTTTTCACAGAAAAAAACTTTTTTGAATTTTTTCTATGTATGTTTTTATCTACTTGATTGATTTCTGTTTTTATCTTTATTTCTTAAGTTTGATTTGCTTGTCTTATTCTAACTTCTTGAGGTAGATGCTTAGATATTTAGATTTCAGGATTTCTTCTATTATACATCATTAAGATTATCCATTTCCATATAAACACTGCTTTACCTGTAGCCAACCACCCTCAAACTTTTTAAATCATAATTTTATTGAGAGAGAAATCACAAAGCACAAGATTCACACTTTTGAAGTGTACAGTTTAGTAGCTTTTAGTACATTCACAGAGTTGTGCAACCATCACCACCATTTAATTGCAGAATATTTTAATTACCTCAGAAAGAAATTCTATATACATTAACAGTCTCTCTTCTTTGTCCATTCCCCTGACTTCTATCAACCACTGACTAACTTCTGGTTCTATAGATTTGCCTGTTTTGTACATTTCGTATAAGTGGAATTGTGATATCTGACCTTTTGTATCTTGCTTCTTTCATTTAGCATAATGTTATCACCATTCACCGATGTTGTAGCATGTTATCAGTAATTCATTGTTTTATTGTCAAGTAATATTCCATTGTATGACTATATACCACATATTTTAAGAAACTGCCAAAGTACTTTCCAAGGTGCCATCCCACCAGCAATGTGTGAGCATTCCAATTTCTCCACATCATTACCAATACTTGCTATTGTCTATGTGTTATAGCCATTATATTAGGTGTGAAAAGGTATCTCATTGTGGCTTTTGGTTTACATTTTCCTAATGACTAATGATGTTGAACATCCTTTCAGGTGCTTACTGTTCATTTTTATATCTTGTTTTGGGAAATGTTTATTTGAATCCTTAGCCATTTTGTAATTGAATCATGTATTCTTTGCTCCTTTTTTTCTACTTTCTTGCCTTTTTTTTATCCTCCTATGGTAACTTTTATTATTCTATGAGTTCATCATTTGGTAGCTTTTCTAGAGAGGTCTTCTAGAGGATTTCCCATCATCCTGTATGTCTATATGTATACACAAACACACACACATATGTGTGTGTGAACATTACTTTTTTTCCTGCTTTATATCTAATGATAGTTTAACTGTGTAAACCTTTTTATCTTGATAATTATGTTCCACTAGCACTTTAAATGATACAAGCTGATGGCACTTATATCATTGTTATCTCCTTGTGGGTTATAACACTTTTTCCCCCTCTCAAATAGCTTAATTTGAGAAGGGGAAAACATAATTTATGCAGTTTCCTTTAAATATGTGTATTTATGAATTTATTTTTATTTATCTTGCTCTGTACTGAGTGTATATTAAATTTGATAACTTGTTTATCTTTCATTCTAGAAAATCTTTAGTGTATCTTTTTTAATATTCCTTCTCTAACATATCTTCTGTTCTTCTGACACTCCAATTAGACATATATTGGTACCTCTGCACCTAATCTCCATCTCTCTTAATACTTTTCATGCTGCACTCGAGCTGAATTTACTGATTCTCTTTTTGACTGTGTCCATTTCAGAGTTTATCTTTTCCATTAACTTTTTACTTCAGTCAATGACTAATTTTTATTTCCAAAAGTTCTACCTGATACTTTCATAGAAGTCCTTTCTTTTATTGCTTCATGTCTGTTTTTCCATTTTAAGGATGTTTTTGTTTTGAAGATAATTACTTACATTAAAACCTTTTCCAGACTATTTGATAATATTAATTCATCTGGATTGATTTCTTTAAGTTGTTGACTTATTGCTTGCCTATTTAGCATTAGTTTCATTCATACAGTTTGGATCTTACCCCCACCTCAGCTTCAGATTTCTGTTTGGGTTTTGTTTTGTTTTGTTCTGTTTTGTTTTGACCGAGATGATTTTTTTATCTGAGTTGTCTATGACCTCCAAAAGTCATGAGTCTGGAACTGAGTTTTACATTACTTGCTAAGTCTTCTCCCCCAGAGCAACATCAGGGAAATTTTGGTTACTTCGAAGTGCTTGTAATGAGACTGTATCTAATTCTGTTTATGCTGTAGGCAGGAAGCTTCTCATTACCTCTTATGCAGGCAGTAGTCAACTGCAAGTTTTTCCCCTCTTCTTTCATCCTTCCTTCCTTATTTTTAAGCAGTTAGGGTATTGCCCACATGCAATCTCTGTCTGCTTCTAGTCCTGGGCATCAGCAACTCTGAAGCTTTACTCTCACATGCTGTGAATTTTCATCAGTTTCTGCTTTATGCTATGTTTATCTTAATTTAGAGACCATCTTATCACTTGATATGTGTTTAGATCAGAGTGTGGGCATTAAAATATAAGCTCTTTTTATCACCTTGACTAGATGTTGAAGCATAGGAATCTTTGCTGAAGTGGGGGATTCTGGTCCCTGGAATCCAGCCTCCAATCCCTGGTATGATATAATGTGGTTTTGAAAATTTTGGCCCCCTCCCAGCCATAGCGTAGTGTGAAGTGTCTGCTAGTGGTGACCTCTGACTGCTGTCCCCTTCTTATTAACCTCACAGGATCTCTGTACTCTTCCTTCTTGTTAGCCTCAAAGGCACTCCCTGGACCCTTTGTTTTTTTCATTAGAGTCCTTGATGGACAATTAAAGAAGCCATCCTTAGTACCTAAAAAAAGTGTTCTTTCCTGGAGGGAAGGATAATATTCACACTCTTCCAGCAGGTAAAAGACAGCAATTACATTGCATATGTCTAATTCACAGAAAAAAATGAAGAAGAGCAAAGTAGTTGAATGTTCAGTCTTTCTCAGTAATAAAATTAATGACCTGCTACACTTTTCTAAGAACTTTCTGTTTCCTCTGCTGGAGTGTCCTTCTCCTAGTTCTTTGTGTGCCTGGCTTCTCATCAAATCTCAGCTCAGAGGTCATCTTTCTCAGGGAGGAATTTAATTCTATTACTACTTACTGTTACTATTTCCAGGTTCTAGAAATGATCTGTATTGTATATTTTTGGATTGCCCCTTCCCCCTAGATTGTAAACTCCATGATGATGGAGGCCATGCCTGCCTTGTTTATTATAATCCCCAAAAACCTTGAATCATGGCCAGCACTGAGCACATGTTCATTAAATTCTTGGCCAGTGAATGGATGAGCTAGTCCTGTCCCATTCAGAACTAGTTACTCTGATGAGAAGTAGTATACAGGGCACTGTGTGAAATCACCAGATGGGAGGGCTAGTGGAAATCATTCAATGGACACCTTCATTTTACAGAGGAAGTGGGCAAGGCTCAAGGCTTGTCACAGTTACATAACACTAACTAATGGCTAGGCCGGAAACAAGGTTCATGTGACATGTTTTGAAGGAGCAGTGAGAGCAGTGGCAGTTGGGCCTGGAACCTCTTCCACATGGTTGGTGCTCAGTAAATATAAATGCACTGAAAAGACTCTAGATCTTCCTCTGCTGGGAATGTAAACTGGGATAGTCACTAAGTCTTTCTGGGACTCAGTTTCTCCATTTGCAAGATGAAATATGTGTCCTGCTTATTTTATAAAGTTACTGCGACAATTAAGTGGGATAATTAAAAAGGATTATTTGGCAATTCACCTGAAGATCCTGTTTGGCAGAGGCATGAGAAAAATAAGCACTGCGTTTATGCCAACTGCACTCATTGGATAGAGAAAGAAAGACTGACGTCTAAGAGCTGGGAGAGAGAAATAAAACCTAAAGAGTCAAAGGCAAGGAGAAAGTATGATGAAAGGCGGGTGGTATAAACTTACCATTGTGGTGAAGGAGCTGGGCATGGGCCCCTTTCTCTTTCTCTGTGGAGATGTTTTTGTAACTATCAGAGTCTTGATAGAGCTGTCAGAGGAATGAACTCAGTAATGCAAATTTTGAAACATATGTCAGAAATCTACCTGGGATACCATGAAATCACCGAATTTTCATCAAAATGGAAAACAAAGACTAAAGAGTTGTGAGTGCTTTGGTTTAATTTATCCATTTTTTATTGATAATGTTTCATGTGGATGTCATGGGGCCGGCTGGGTGCCTGAGCTGTGTGGGATTTTGGAAGGAAATAGGATGGGTAAGTGGGTGCTGTATAGCCACCACCATAGTCTTGGAGTGTGGACTGGGAAGGGTCAAAATGGAGAAATAGCCCCTGGAAAACCTTCTGATTTGACCACTAGGAGGTCAGTGGTGACTTTTTTAGGGATCAGTATCATATTAGGCCTAAAGACAAAAATTAGATTGGAGAAATTTATAAGTGTGCAAATTGAAGAAGTGAGTATGGATTGTTTTCAAGAATTTGGGTGGTGAATTTTCTTGAGGTGGGCAGAGTCGAGAACACATTTGGGTCTGTATGTGCTACAGAAGAGATCTGACTTTGTTGGTAGGCAAGATCTAGGAACAAAAAGGAAGATGCTCAAGAGAAGGAATATTTCTTTTTTCAAGGAAAAGAGTAAACTATACGCACAATATTAAGGAGAATTAAAGAAAAGAACTGAGTGGGGATGGATAAAGGTTTCAGGAACCCAGATTATTGAGATCAGAATTTACTGGCATTCTTTATGATGGAACTGGTCTTAGACAGTGGTCTAGCTTAGACACAGGACTAGTTGCCAGCGAAACTAATGCCCTTCCTCAGTGTCTATATCCATTACTCTATATTAAGCTCCTTTCTTGTTAAGAGACATAATTTATTGGAGAAAACCCATTTAGCTAGAGAGAGAAAGATTAAAGAATATAAACTAGTTGTGTCAGGTTACAGTATATGACAGATAATTCGCTTTTAAAGAGTAGAGGAGAATCTCTGTGGTAACTGTCTGTAGTACTGGGGAAGGGATTAATTATTGGGATCTGAGGACCTTGGTGGGTTACCTATGATGGAGTCTTTTATAGAGAGGAGAAGTCAGATGTTGAAGGAGGAATCATGAATTGCAGCATGATGGGAGCTAAAGGACTGTGGGTTCTGAAGCCTAGAAATCATGGGAGGGGTGGATTCAAGATGTATGAAGGCTGTATGAAACCACTTGAAATGAGAAAATATAAGGTCTAACTTGGCAATACAAACCTAGAATGTTGAGGCAGGAGGAATTTGGGGGAGTCTGAGGGATGAGAGTAAATGAAGTAAGCAGTGATCAGAAAGAGTCTCCAAGACTGAACTGTATCAATTATTACTCTCACAATTTAATGTAGCTATAAATTTCAAGTTGTGGTAAAAGTTTTCCTTGGGTTCCCCCTTCAAGTCTCTTAAAAGGGGGAAGGGTTGGGCCCTTCCTCACCTGGTGGTTACTTGAAGTCCAGTAGGGGAGCCAAGTTCCTACAACCTTGTTGCCCAAATAGAGCTTAGATGTGTGGTCTGTTCTTTGATGTCAAATCTGTAGTTGAGCTTTGTAACCATCACAGGGCCCAGAAGATCATTTTCAAAGGTCTCATGAAAAAAATGAGAAAATATGAAATGGATTTAAGACCACCTTAAATCCCCAGGTGTTCTCTGTGTTCAGAGGTCTTTTCAAATTTGACCCATTGATTGACTTGAATAAATGGACTGAAAACTTTAAATTAATAATTTTTTTGGCTAAGTTTGAAAGTGATTTCTGCTCATCCATTTTACAAAATTAGCAGTTATAAAGTCCTCATACTTAAGAAAGTTTAGGAAAACAGAAATAAGTAACCATATTCATATCACCTTAACAATGTAACTTAAAATTATCAGTGGGTCCTTTTCATCCTTAACAATACATATATATTTTTTCATATAACTGCAATTAGCTTTCATGTGATTATAGGTCTTTCTGACTTATTTTAAACATGTGATATTGTTCTATGGTTTCCAAAAATATTTTAATGTTTACAATATTGCATTGAATGTTCCAATTATTTATTTACCTATTGCCCCTATTTTGGGGAAAAAGGCAAATTTCATTTTTTTAAAAAACTAAACAACACTATAGTAAACAATTTTGATCTATACATTTTCCTTTTTGTAGATTATTTGTGGGGTCAAAGTGTGCATTATTAATTCTATTTTACAGAAAAAGAGCAGATGCTAGTCTTTTTTTGAAAAAGTTTATTATATAAACATAAACACAAGAATAATAATAAGGAAAATATACCTACAATACCACCATCTAAATAAGTCAGCTTGTTTCATTTTCAGTTTCCCTAGAAGTCTTGATTCAGGTGTATACATCATTTTACACACTCAACATTATATTTTGCTTTACTATAAAATCCTCATAATCCTTTTAAAGACAGCATGATATTCCATCAAGTCGAACTACCATGATCTGATTAGCGTTCCCTTTCAACTGGCTGGTTAGTACTGCTAATTTTTCCCATCTTTAAATCCTATTGTGGTGTTTATCACTGTTGCTAACAACTTTTTCCTATTTAAATATTGTTGCTAGGATGAATTTTGAAGATGGGATTACTGGTCCAAGGGTATGAAAATTTTTATGACTCTTTAAAAATAGTGACCAATTCAATGACTTTCTGAAAGTATACACCAATGTCCACTGCACCAATGCTGAGACGTGTATTTGTCTTACCTTTGCTTTTTGGATGGAAAAGGTAGGCAAGTTCTTTTGTTTTTCTTGAAAAGTGGTTATTCATTCTCTGTTAACATCTTCCAATGTCTTAGAATGGAAAAAAGAGTGTATGTTTTTGTGTGTGGATAACATGTTTATTATTGGGTCATTTAGTGATGTCTTGATGGTTTTCTTATTAATTTGCATGAACTCCTAAAAGCACATAATTTTTAACCACTTATTTACTGCTATTATTTTACTGTTATAAAGACAGTTCTCTGTGTGGCATGCTATGTGGGAAGCAAGAATTTAGAGAATTGCATGTTTGAATGTGCTAGTCTTTCCTCTTGGAAATTTTTGTTATTCTTCCTCAAATCATAGGTAGGTTGCTGTTCAATTTCCTATTTTTTTTTTATCTTTTCCACAGTTCTTCCATATTATTTGTAGTTGGCCTTTTAAGATCTCTGTCCATCGTGCGAGACTTGAGATATTCAAGGGCAAGGTGTGTGTGTGCATTTAGAAGAGAATAAAAATTCAGCAGATACTAGTTGAACAAAAATATTTAACTCTGAGCCACTGGAGGTATTTTAAGGTGGGAATCTGAAGCTTCCTCTCCCTACCCTCACTAACACAGTCGCTGATGAGTTTTCCTAGTAACAATCAAATAATCAGTACTTTTTCTGTTGGTTTGTAGTGGCATTCCAGCTACCTGCTTCCCTGGCACCATATACACCTCATTATTGTTTATTTCCTGTCTGCAGCTATTTGTTTCATTGTCAAGATTGCCCACTTGTGAGCTGAAGGAATGCAGAGATCACCGTCTTGTTCTTGCTCTCTGTTTTGGGGTGCTTAAGAATAAGTGGTAGATTGACGTGATACATTGATATGAGACAAATTCATAAATTCACTTGAGTCTATTTCTGGGTTTTCTGGTCTGTTCAACCATTTCTACTTAGGTATCTGGCACTTGGCTAGGCTTAGGTGATAAAATAATGAGGAAGCTGTGCCTTTGTTCTTGAGCCATCATTCTAGCGGTGTGAGCAGAAGAATTGCCAGGTTGCTTCAGAACAACATAAGCCATGATAGAGGTTTGTCCAGGGCTCCCTGAGAGTACAGAGAAAGAGCTGCTCACTCCATCGAGAAAGCAAGTCAGAGAAACTTTCCGGCAGGGAAGATGTCTGAGGCAGATCTTAAAGGGTGATCAGGGGTAAGCCAGACAGAGAAAGGAGAGGGTGTTTTCTTGGTAGAGAAATAATACCAAGTGCAATTGATCTATATTTTTGTTTTTGACACATTGCTATCTTCATTATTGCTATGTTGTGCTTTTAAAGTCTGTTAGGTTTGCATCATTTTAGTGGCTTTTTGAGTGGAACATTCCTTGCCTTTTAAAAAAAAATTTTTTGCCTGATAAAATTTAGAATTATTTTGTTTACCTCCTAGAAAATTTCTGTTGGGATTTTGATTGGAATTCTGTTAAATGTGCAAATTAACTTGAAGAAAATCAGAATCTATCAATTTTAGTCTGTTCAGCTAAGAGTTAGTCTCTTCCTTTTACATTTATCTCTTAAAAATTTTTACATTTTTTATCATAGGTTACAGCAGATCTCATGATAGTTTATCTTTATGCACAAATTTATGAATGTATACATGTACATTTTATGTAAAATATATGAGTTAATATCAGAAAAGGTATGTCTTGGATAGAATTTCCTAAATAAAACAATTTTACTTAAGAAACAAGCACCAACTTTTACTTTGTTAATTTGGGCTAATTTTTAAAATTATACGTGATTGAGATTTTCTATTTTTCTTATAAGGAAATAACGTTGCTATAACATTTAAAATTTTATATGTGTGTCTCTTAAACTTGTTCTCATGTTTTTCAGTATTTATCAGCAGTTTTGTCTTAGTTTTTTTTTTGTTTTCTACTTTTTAAGATGTAAAATTTAGAAGTATTTATGCCATCTTATATTTATTATTGATATTTGTTCTTTTGTTGATTATTCTGAAATCAGAAGAAATCTGAAATGCTTTGTTTATTCATTTCTCTATAATGTTTAAATGCTTTTATCATGACAGAAGACTGCTTTGGCCAAATTGCATAATTTGTAATATTTTTAATTCTTTAAACATGCTGGGTTAACTTCTCAAATCACTAACTAGTTATGGAAGTGTTTTTCAATCAATTCCTGGGGTTTTATGTTAATATAAAACATACCATCCCTTTCTACTTTCAGAGAATATAGTCTGAAAAATTTTTTTTAATGTTTTCACTTTGAGGTTATATTTATTTCTTTTATATGATCCTGGGACAGTCAAAGAGAAGTTTCTTTGATGCCACGTGCAGGGGTATGTGTGTGATTTTTTTAAAATGCTTTTCCAATTTGTAAGTTACAGGATAAAGAGCAATTATGTTTAATTTTTTCCTTATTCTTATACAGCAAAGTTGTGGATTTTTGTTTTTTGTTACTTGCCTGTTCTGTATAATGGTTTAATTATGTATACTCAGCAAGACAGGAACTTCAACATTATATATTATTCATCTTAATCTCTCCTAATACTTTTTATCATGAAATTTTTACTTTAAAATATTGATTTTATTTTTATTCAAATTTTATAGGTTAATTTTTGCCCACTAAACTTTTAAATGCAATTCTTGACTTGGTCTCTTAATAGATTAAAACAGATGGTTTAATGTTACAGTTTCTACCTTGATTTGATATCTATTATCCTAAACTTTACCATTCCCAAATGGTTACTTCCAGTTAAAATATACCATAACTTGGAAGTTCTATTCTCGCATTTTATATACCCATTTTACATTCTAAGAGTTTCCTTGAAATATCTCAGGAGAATTGTATCATTATGTTTAATTACTTGTGGCGGGGGGGGGGGGGGGGGGCCGCGGGTATACCTCTGTTTCTCCATTGGTGGGTCAGGAGGGTCTTCAGTGGGGGCTGTAAATTGATCCTGAACCACAAATGTTTGGTGGTATTGAGGGTAATTAAAGTTTGCCTTCACAGACTAAAATTAACCTGTCATTGGACTTAATTGCAGAAGCTAATGCATACATGCTACTCACAAGTTTTGTCTATAAAGTGTTAATTCCTGCACCCTGATCCCCATTCCCTAGCACTGTATCCTGAGCTCTTTCCCTTGGATAAAGTTGGGCTTGGTTGCTAATTGAATACTAGAGCTACTAGAGTCTTTACATCCTTTTTAAAGGAGTCAAGTTGGAAGAAATGTAAAAGTTGCTGATCTATACCTATTTGCCACTTTAAAAAAGTTCCTTCCATGGGGGAAAATGAATAGACCTCTTTTTAGCTACCCAGTATTTCATGGTTTTTAATTTTGTATTAACATTCATGTCAATTAGTTCGACTCAGCAGCAGCAGCCTTTCCTTCTCATTAGTGTTTCTTTATCATTTTAGCTCTGCTTTAACATGTTTTTCACCAATGCATCAGGTCTCTTGAATGGTGATTTCTCTGATTTCATTCTCTTTGATTTAGATATTTTTTTTGGCAAGTTTTCCCCAAAAAAGGAAACCATGTAATAAAATTTTGCATCTTCAGAGATAAATTGCACCCTGAGTGTGAATAAAATTTTTATTATAGCCTTTTACCTTCTGAGGGTTCTGTAATATTGCTTCAGTATCGTTTGTAGTCAGGAGCTAAATTTGATGTAGCCTATGATGAAAATGCAATTGAGAATGTATTTTCTGTCATGTATTGGGTATCTAAAATTAGTCTTAGATTTTCTAGATGATGAAATGACCTCTCTACCGTACCATGTAATTATGAGAATCTATTTAGATGTGTCATTATTTCTTTATAAACTTTAAAAATGAATATAAGCATTCTAGGATCCCAGGCTGATAGGTAAATAGCTAAACCATAGGACGATATAGGATAATAAAAGAAATTAGAACAAATTAATGGGGGATTCAAGCAAGAGTGATAAGGGCTGAGAAAAGATGATATGGGAATGGAATCCTGAGGGATGATATCCTGTGATAGAGTGGTGCTACACGGAAGGGCATTCTAGGTGGATGGAATAGTATGTGCAGAAACGTGGCACTCTGGAAGGCCAGGAGAGGTGAGATGCTGAAATGGAGGACTGACTGTGGTGTGTTCTGCCGTGACATCCTTCTATCATACATTGTCCCCAACTAGGGGAGCAGGGTTAGGGTGTTCTGTGGAAGAGGATGAAAACTGGACCAGGGATGGGCAACTGGCTTAAAGATGGCTTATCCATCAGCTGACCAGGAATGCTAAGGTGGACTGATTAAAAATGTTTTACCTGATACGAAGCAAGCAGACTGGCTTCTTCACTGATTTAGAGACTGGAGTGGTAAACTTTAGCAAAAGGAACCTGCCTAGGTCTTGAGGAAAGCAGTAGAGGATGGCTATTCCCTTACCTTCTCCAAGTCCTGGGGACTCCCCAATTCCAGGCCATGTATTACCTTATAATAAGCTCTCTTTTATAAAGCAGCCTGTGTGAATCTCTTCCTAAGAACCAAAACAGCTTGACTAACATGTCAGGCCACTGATCAAAGAGAAGTAGAAGAGAAGTTAACCTGGAAATTTATTTCTGTGGCAGAGTCAATAGGAGTAACTGAGTTATCAACTGTGAAAGTGGAATTCCCTAAAGAAGTGGACAAGGGTGCTTTCCTTCTTACCAATCATTATTTTTATTAATATATTTTACAAGACTGCAGTTGAAATAATATTAAATACAAATTTTTTTATACAGAAAGTGTAATAAAGTTAAAATAGTTCCTTGTAATTCATAGCATTATTGCAATGCTTACAAAATTTTTGCATAGAGTGTGCAAGGATTGATGTTATTCAAAACAAAACTAAAAAGCTCTTCTTACATCACACCCAAACCCAGAGAAAAACAAAACAAAACCAAATAAAAAAAAATAATCCAAAGGCTGAACTCAAGTGCTTTATGGGAATGGGGTTCCTTTTTCAAAATCTCCACGCGAATAGGACTTTTATGACCTTATCTTTACTGTGAAAAGCACCAGAATCTGGCTTCTCCAGGAGTGCATTTAGCCAGTGCAATGATGGATGGTCCCCTACCTTTTCCTTCTCAAACATGACCTCCTTAGGAAGTGTGTCGTTGCTTCTTTGTGGCCTCAAAAAGAGAGAAACTTGACTGGGGAGGTGGTTAACAGAAGGAAAACTCTGTTGCCCCCTCACCAAACACTGGATGTAAATTAGGTTAGTTTTGTTGTCTACCCCAAATTCAGGTTTGCCAACTCTTCCTTATACTTTGTCAGGATCTCCCCTCTCTATTAGGGAACCTGATTGCTGGCTCTGGTGATGTTAGTTCCATGGGACCCTTTAAAGGTGCCCCTTCCTGATTTGCCATTTGGACACATACACCAGTAAAAGAAAATCCCTGAATGACTTACCCTAAAAGAGGATCTTTGACTTTTTTTTTAGTTCATCCCTTTCCTAAGGTTTAAGGGGTGGCTGAGCCACAGGAGCATGACAGGACCCTGGCTGGCACTGGAGGTGACTGTGTTAGGAGCAGCGCGAGGCTCTGTCCACAGCCCTCCAGGGGATCAGACATGTGCTGTTGAGAAAGCACAGCAAAGCAGGATGGACTCCACCCTCTGCTGCTGTGGTCGCTTAGCTCTGGGTGGGGGAGGTTGACAGCAGGACTTGCGTGCCAGGGCATACTGGTTTAACCTATTTGGATGGTCCCTGGCTGAGCTAATTCTTCAAAACGGTCGTAGGTCTTTTAACTCTTAGAGATCAAACCCTGATCCCTTAGCTTAGAAGATGAAAGTGCTCCAAAGCCGCCAAGTTGTAAGGAACCTCAGAGGCACTCATCTTCTCCCTTAGTCATTGGAATGCCACAAACCTGTGCTGAAACTAGGACACCAGTGTCAAATGTACAGGTTCAAGGTTAAAGGGTGCCACTGTTGCAACAAGAATTGGCAGGTGGGTCCCATTTCCAACTCAGATCAATTGATAGTGACAGCCCAAATGCTTTGGTGAGAAAAAATCTGCACATGGGGAAGGTAGGGTTATGGACCAGTGATGACTGACGAGGTATGGGGTATGGAACTCAAGACATTATCCCAGCCAAAGTGGCCAGCTTGGGTCCTGAATGCCTAGTGCTAATTGAATTCTTGTTAGTCTTATTTTCTTATAGGGAAATAGGGATGATTGAGTTCATTTGTATTTAATTCTTTTCTGGAGTCACCACGAATAAAAGTAGGGAAGAATGATAACCAAATGTCATCAAAGACCTCACCTAAAATAAGATGTTTGTCTTTTAAAGTGAGGTATAGGGGAAGGAGAGGTATGTGAGGAGAAATGCTGATTTGTTTAGCCACAACTATAGATCATTGAGTATTAAAGTTTTCTCTTAAATGTAGGGCTGACAACCCAGGCATCTCCAAATTTGTAAGGACAAGAAGCCTGACTTAGCAAGAATCATAGAGCAAACTATTTTTTTTTGTTGTTCTAGATCCTATTATTCAGGCAGATCTACATCTTCACTCTAGGTATCTGTCTTTCAGTACTGGATGCTGCCACAGATGAGAGACAATAGAAAGAAGGAGATAAAAGTTTTATAGCCTCATCTACCCAAGAAGGACTAGTCTAAAAACTGGTAGGAGCACTTCTTAACAGCTCGAAAAATAGTTTGACATGTTGATGACTTCACAGCATAGTGGCCTGGAGATAGACCTGCATTCCAGCTCTGCCCTTTTCTAGCTAGTGGCTTTGAACGAGTTTCCCAGCCTTTCTAAGCCTCAGTTTCCACATCTGTAAGTTGGAACTATAATGGAACCTAACTCAAAGGACTGATTTGAGGACGAACTAAGTGAATGCACTTATTCAAGCACACTTAGCACAGTGCTCACACACAGTAAGTGTCCAATGAATATTAGTTAATAAAAAATGTTATTATAATTGGAGAAATAGGATCCAACTCTTGCCATGTCTTAGAATAGCCTTTGGGTCCAAGGAGACCTCTTTGACCTTATGCAAAATTCATGGATGTGATTCTTTTTGAAGAGAAGCTTCAGAACTTTGCTCAGATTCTCAAAAGAAACTATGATCCCTCAAATATTAGGACCTCATGAATTCCATGAATATGGGGACTAAAGAAGCACCAGTGTCTTCTTTGTCAACAAATATCATCTTCCCGCCCTCAGACAGTCCTTTGCTATACTGCTCCTGTGTAATCTCATGGATCAGCTTGGGATTTAAAAAACCTGAGCTCTCTCTGATTTCACCAAAATAACCCAAATGTAGAAGTTGGCTGCAAAGACAATGGAAGAAGTGGGACTACTAGATGAGTCTAGCAGTGCAGAGTAGATTTTAGGTAAGACAGATGTTTCCTTCTTTCTTCTCCCAAAGAGGGCATCTTCATGCTTGTTTTATTTATCTGACCTTAGCTAACATTCAGGGATGAAGCAAAATCCCTTCATTCCTTAATGAGGGTGTCCACACGCCTAATGAGGCATTTTGGAACACTATTCTAGTTTCCCATTGTGACAGCTGGCTTTGGACTCTAAAAATACTTCTTGCCTATAGCAACTTTTCCTCTGTTCCATTGCAAACCTCACAGAAGGGGAACTGCTATTACCACTTGTTGGGCAGAAGTTAAGGCGTCAGCATTGCTGTTGCTATGTTTGAGACTGTTTACTGATGGATTTGATAACATCATTAATACTGTTGTGACATCACATCTCCTGTTGCATCCTGTTGAACTGCTCTCTTTTTTTCAAGGAAAGATGCTAATTTCCTACTCCATCAGTATCTATAAAAGGAAGGGGTTGGGTGGGATAAAACCAAAGAAAATAGCCCACAGGTCATGGATCACCCCAAATGGGATGTTTTCTTTTATCCTTGTGCTCTAACAGTACTCAAAATGAGGACCTCCCACAAATAATTCTTTGCTCTTTGCCATTCAGACCTGTCTTGAGAAATTTCAAGGACTCCATTATGAAGAAAGCTTTTAAGAACCATAGAAATCACATAGCTTTTGAAAGTGCTAATGTGGTGTGCTGTGCCTTCTGAAGCAGCGGGCTTCAGAGCACTTTATCTCTTATCGGTGGTTTAGCTTTGTGAATGAGAAATTCAGAGGCAACTGTGTAATTTTAAATTCTGATTACCACAAAGAAAGAGATGCATCTGACATCCCAGTGCAGTAGCTTTGACTATTTTAATGGAAATATGTTGGGACTAGGGGAGCCTTCCACGGAGGAGAAAGTGATGAAAGACCAAAAGAGAGACATTTTATCTTTGAGATAAAAGGCCTGTTTTCTAAGCTTGTTTCTTTTATTATGACTTTTCCCCCCCACCTGCTACTGGGGCACCATGCAAATGTATCATTCTAGGAACTGCTTTGTTTTTCTTTTTGTGCCTAAGATTTTCCAGAGCAGGGGAAAGAGAGGAAAGGGTCTTGTTTACGACTCACTTAAATGAGATTTTTCACCTTTCAGAGAGCCTTAAAAAATAAGGATCAGGTGCTTAAATGGATCTATTTACCTCCTTGGTCCAAACATCAGGCTACCTTTTGCCTAAAATAAACAAAGGCAAGATATTCTTATATAGCTGCTCCTGTGAAGGCCAATTTAATCCTCTTTCAGTTGAATCCAGATAAAATGCTGAAGGACTCCTTTAACTAATGTTGATTGGGGTCTGGTAAATGGTGGGTATTTTTATTTAAGAAAAAAAAAAAAAAAAAAAAAAACACCTTTCCTCCCTAACAGGAATACTCATACTCACAAAGAATCATTACTAACTGACGCTATTTTAACAATACTGAATATGAATATAAAGCCCTGGATGAGCAATATGGGTGCTGACTGAAGGGACACATCTCTGGTAGGAACCTGCCTTATCACACAGAGGCAGTGATGTTGGAATTCAAAATAGGTCTTTTTTGTACTCCTCCTACACCAAAGAAAAAAGACCTGGATCCTTGGAAACAACATCATACTGGCATTAATCTGGTCCCCTCCCCATATCCCAGCAGCAGCGTCATTAAATAATTCTAATTTTTTCATCCTACATATGCTTCAGATGCTCCTTTGCATATTTCTATTTATTGGTCCCACCAACCCTTCAAGCCTGATGTGGTAGCAGGAAATCAAGTTCACTGTGGGTGTGAATAACTGAGGTGATGGATGCCAAAAAGATGGAAGTCAAAAATATTCTTCGGAGGACCAGAGAATGGGCATCTTTCTGGAAATATGGGAAGGTGAGATGGAAACCTCTAGGTAGAGATTGCAGATATAGTCTCTTCTAAATTTAAATCAAAGGACCCCTGCTTCACTTCTTGTCACACAATGATGCTGACTGAAGGAACCCCTTAAATATATTATGGGTCCTAGGAAAAACCTTTTGGCAGATCACAGCTTTCCTCTTCCACTAAACCTTTCCCTAATTCTGTCTTCCCTGTTTCCAAGAATCCTGTGTTTCTCAGACAAGTGGATCTTTTTAACATTCAGTGTAAGGTGGACCATCTTTTCTGTAGCCACGAATTTATATTCCCAAGCACGCATGAAAATGTAGTGCTATCATCTACTTTCTGCCCTGCTGTGTCCAACACAAGTGAGGCTACAAATGACCACTGTGTCAGGAGTAAGCAAACTTTTACTAAAGAACCAGTTAGTAACTACTTTATGTTTTGTGGGCCAAGAGGTCTCTGGCACAGATATTCAACCCTGCTGGTCCAGTATGCAATCAGCCATATGTAATAAGTAAGTGGATGGATGTGGCTGTGTTATAATAAAACTTTATTTACAAAAACAGGTGATGAGTTCCTTTTGGTTTAGGGACCAGAGTTTGTTGACCCCTGTGCTAGAGTCAAGCCTCAAGCAATCTTTGGTCTCTGGTGCTGGACATACAATGAAAATCATCCAAGGGAAAACTGACCTAAAAGTAGTTCAAAGCCAATTCAAGTTTATAGGCTCTGTCTCTTGGGTAACAGAAAGATAAAGCTTCGTATCAAGTTTCCACCTAGACTGATGCCACCAAAAGGGTTTCTGAAAACCTCCATCATACTCTAGTAGTTTCTTAAGAATGAACTCTAACAACTTATTGAACAGATATCCAATAGAACTAGGTGCTAAACATATTTGGAGATCAACTTTTAATTTATGAAACTTTTCTGAAGACTATTAATGTACTAGAACTTCTAGAATATTGAAGATTCATTTAAACTGTTATGCCACCCACTGCTTAATATACTGAGAGATGTGATTGTCTAGAAGATATAGTAAAGATTAGAAAGAATCTCATTTTTATAAATTAAAGGTATCAGATTTTAATGTAAAAGATTTTTTTTCCAGAATTCAGGTAAAACTTTTTCTCATGACCATGGACAGATACTCTAGTTGGAGGAAGTTGGGAGGAGGAAAAACGTACATTGAAGGACTTAATATGCATTTACCGAATTCTGAAGTCCGAACTGAAATACATAATTTAATACACACCAAACTTCCTGCTCATTACCTGGTATGTTATAGTCACTTAGCACAAATGAAAATCAGAATTTTATATCACGTCTGTCCCCATAAGTGCTTGATTTCTATTCTTGGTTGCTATTATTCTTTTAACTCTATTTGTGATCTGAGTACCTTTAGGATTAAATTTTGCAAGTGGGATCACACCAGTCTTTTTTATTGGTATAAAATTCCCAAGGTGTTGATCTCAGACTTTCGTTTAAAGATTAGAACAACATTTAGATGCAAGAGGTTCAGGGAACTTTCCATTTCTTTGTCATCCTTAGAATATATACTTGAGAGGACAAAATGCAAAGATGGTCTGTCTGTTTAAAAACAAACAAACAAAAAACCTTTGTCTTCAGGTATTTAGCCATAAAGGACCGTATAGGCGCTACTGTTGATCTGAAAGATATGGGGCAGATGCTCCCAGTCACCAAGGAGGGCCTTTCCTGGCTTGGAAAAACCCTGGGTATGGGACATGCAGATTCTGGCAGTGTGATCCTACAGGATGTACTGAGCCAGAGCAATTGGGTATCTTTTTATGGTTTTCCTTTTTAGTCCCTAAGCAATCTTACAGTCTCACCCTTAAGCAATCCAGTTCTTCTGTATGGATATCGAGTAGGAGTAACTGGGGGAGCCTGGGGTCCGGGAGCCAGCAGGACCACTGGTCAAGCTAGAACTATCCCTCTTCCCCCCACGTCTAAGTGACTAAACAACACGGAGCTTGCTTTTACCTCCCATGTGTGCAAAACTCTGCCTGATGCTTGGGAGTCAACTCAGAAATACCAAACCTCTTATTCATTTCCTATGGCAAATCTCCCCTCTGAAGAAAAAGTAGAACCCTGTTGAGGGAAAAAAAAATGCCATTCAGGCTTACAAATACGACTTCATTTAGGATTGTGGGGCCACTGCTTGCCAAGTGGCATCCGGGGGCGGGGGTCAAAACCAGTTACGTCTCCCTTCTGGGCTCCTTGGAGTCCACATCTGTCAGCCACTTGGTTAGTCTACCAGATTTAAGATGTCCAGTCATCATTAAACCCTTCCCCTCCAATCACCCAAAATAAACTACAGGTAACAACAAGATAAATAGGATGTGCTTCTCCTTGCTGAGTGCATTGACGTAAGGCATAGGCACATTTCCCCCTCTTTGAACAGAGATGGTGTAATCCCCTGTCCCAGCACAAGAGCTGGCCAGGGTGACCCTGGAGCGTGAAGATGAAAGTGGAGTGATGGGAGGTAGCTGATGGCGGGAATTAGGGAGCTGCTTCCACACATGTGGGAGTGGGTACTGCTGGGCCCCAGGGGACACAGTGATTCTAATAAAGACACCTGACTCAGTCTATATTAATTTTCAGTGAGCATTTCTGGGGTCATGTGGTACTTTAGATCTGTGATTCTTGGGTCACTATTCTTAGAGAAAACAATGGTCAATTTAGGAAAATGAATATCCCAATATTGAAAAAATATTTAAGAAGATTGAAAGCAGAGAGTTTGTGCATGCCTTTAAAAGTAAAAGGCATGCCTCTAAATTACCTACCAACCTCCAGAAACATATTTAAAAATAATTCAGTTCCCAACACTGCTCTTTGATTTCCATCTCCAAAGAGCTTCTCTTGGGGGTAGGGGTTTCACACTCAAGGATTTGGATTGACCTGATCATTTTGGGTAGGAGTCTGTTGATAGAGTCAAGAGAGAGGATGTAACAGATTTTGAGCCATTTTTTCCCCTTTAAATAGAGACATATCGCCCATTTATTCTTTGTCTGTCAGCCCATTGAGTAGTTTCCAGCCGACTGAGGAGCAGCTGTTATCCTATTTTGTGCTGATTTACAGCTCCTGTTTTGACTGTGGGATAATATGTGAGTTTGAAGGAAGTAAGCTAGCAGGAGTTGGTTGAGCCATTCAAACTTTGCTAAAATCCATCCTCCTAATTCATCCAGCTACAAAAGCCCTGATACATTTGGCTGCAAAAGTAGCACTGCCATGTTGAGTTCCTCTGGCTGACTTGTACAGCCCTGCCCCATCCCTGATTGAAGAGGGAGAAACTGGCCAGCTTCAGGAAAGCTAAAAAAGGAACGGGTCTCAGCCGTTGGCTGTGACTTGCAAATTCCCGCCATCACTGCCTTGTAATGAAGCTACAGGAGAAGACAGGCTGTGCCTCAGATATAGAGGTGGATATTCACCAAGTGCCAATACACTGTGATTCTGCGGGGTTTGGGGAATACTGGGCATGGATTAGTGTTTCGATTTTATCATGTACATGGTGGGGTTGGGATGGCAATGACAGTGGATATCACAGGGTCACCCATGGTTCCTTTTGTACTGAAACCTCATTTTATATGGAGGATATATATATATTTATTTATATATATTTATATATATTTATATCCACCCACACACGCAAACACACTCACGCACACACACACACACACATACACACACACACACAAAAGGTCTTTGATAGGCTTTCTGTGTTCTAGTAAAAATAGCTGGCAGCCAGGGTCTAAAGCCGAAAAAGGCCTGGATGCTGCCGACAACGTCCACTATGCATCGTCTCTCACAGGCAGACACTCGTGTTTATCTGACAAGTGGAACCAGTTCCTGCCTGGGACAGGAATAATCTCCCGTTGGCGCAGACGCAGATCTCGAAGACCTTCTGCCTCGTTCCCGTGGGTGTGTAGGATCCATGAGGCAGCCTAGGTAGTTTGATTTTCGCAGCATCTAACTTAATCTAAAGAGAGCAAACAGGAAGGAAGAGTTAGAGCCTGTTATTTACCCTCTCGACATTCCGAAACAGCGGATGAATGTTCAGTTGAAATCAAACGAGCACCTACTATGTGTTTAGTATTGTCGGCACTGGGAATTCAGGGATGAACAAGACAGCTAAAGTCTCTGCCCTCCCAGAAGCTTGTATTCTAGCCAGACAACATTGCACTGGCAACGTCATGTATACATTGGGATTTCGTAAAAGTGTATCATGTAGAATGTGAATGGATTCCCAGAGTGAAGTAAATTTGGAAATGACAGGGCAACAATTTTCTTTATTATGGGACTTCTCAGGCCCTAAATACATCTATGTGCGTGATGCAGCTTCAAGAATATGCAGCACTTCTGGTCTTAAATGATTGTCAGGATTATAATTGATTCCTCCAGGGTCCAGATTCTGATAGCTATAAACTGTATCTGTTATGTAGTCACTACTTCTAAGTGTGTGTGGTTTGGAATCTGCAGCTGTCTGCAGAGACAGTTTTGATAATTGAAAGCTCTGACTAGCTCTTTTTTTTTTTTTTTTTTTGTTTCCTCCAAATTTGCTTTATGTAATTGGATATAAATTAATGAACAAAAATTTAAGCAAGGTACATGTAACAATTTAACAGAACCTGATCATCTAATTTCCTTCAATTTTTCTCAGAGTCATCATGGGGCTAATAAAAAAATTAACCAACATGGATACTCCTATAGTTGAATGTCAAATCTTTAAGTGCTTACAACATACTAAATTCTTCTATAATGCAATTATGAAGAACCCTTCAAGAGACTTGTGTCTTGTATGTAGAAAGTGTTAAAGTCAAATATTCAACTCAATATAAAATAATAAGAAACATTTCTGATTTGTTAAGGTTGAGATTGCTTCTCCTTTTGCTAATGAATGATTTTTTAGCTGTAATATCACTGAGCTGAACAAATATGTCACCTTCGAGTACATAAGGAAAAATAAACACATGCTAAATGGATAAAACATTACAACTACATCTTTACCAGACCATCTCTACCTCTAACACTTCAGAAGCTTAGAGATGCAGAGTGTTCTTACATTAACTGCAAGAAAAAGATAAAGGAGAAATTCCTTCTTTTTTGAGATAACAACTATGAAGTCATGTGGTTATACAAATTCTGCATCTGTGTGCAAAACATGAAACACATTTATCTTAATTCTTCCTGCTTAGAACTGTCAGTCAACTAGCAGGACTTTCCTTCCAAGAAACAGACTGAGATGTGTTTTATATAATTTCAATAACCTCAGCACTACAACAAGAAGAGATGCAGTATCCTTTTGCTATGGTTCAAGACAACAGGGAAGGAGGGCACAGGAAAGAATAAATCAGAATTGTTACAACTGAGAAACTTTTCTCAGTTTAACCATGGTGCCACTTTCATTTTTACATAAGCATGGTGGCATAATTCAAGCTCAATAAATCAGAACTCAATATTTAAAATTTACCTTGACTTTTTAATTATCACCATATGAACAACCAAAATAATTAGAATACATAAGAAAGGGTAATATTAAACCCCACTTTACTAGAGTTGGTTTCTTGACACATTAACTCATTTTTTAATAGAAAAGGGATAGTGCATCTCAGTTTGCTTACAAGCTAGGAGATCACTTTGAATTCTGCACTTCCTAACTGCAAACAGATATAGCACTTATAACAGGTTATAAATAAACTGGTTTTCAAGCATAGAGCCAGCCCCAACAATAATAATACACTATTTAAAAAGACCTAAGGCAATGAATTCCATTTCCAATGGAAAAAAAGAACTGTGCAAACAAGCTTAAAACTACTTTTTTTGTGCCAGTGTTATAAAATGTAGCTTTTAATAAAACCTTGACCCAAATGCCAGCAACTTCAGAAAAGAATTTGGGTGGGGGGAAGAAGTTATTTCATTTAGGAAAAACAACCACTATCTTTTTCCTAATCTTCGACATACACAATTTAAACATATAAGCTGCTGTAACACTTTACACAATTCCTATGTACTGGAGCAATAACAAGATCTAAATACAATTATATTTTTGAACACTGGGTCAAGGCTTTACATAAAAATACCATCCTACTTTTCCCCCTAAGTTTCTAAAATATCACATACTTTTCCCCAACATCTGCAGCCATTCAGGAATTTTTAGGAAACTTTTGTGCATGATCTTAATTCCTAATCCCTGGCTCTTTGGGCTCAGTGACAAAAGATCAAAACCACCAAAAATGATGGTTCACTTGAAGTCAGATGAGAGACCCTGGCTCAATTAGTCTCGTAGGACGAAAGCAGTGCTGCATCAACTGGCTCCATGCAGGAGGGGCACGTGAAGGATCTCATCAACCAGTCATCTATACAGTCCAGGTGATAGATGTGCATGCACGGCAGAAATCGAATTGGGTCCCCATAAACAAAGTCCATCATACAGATCTCACACTCCCGGATCTTTTTTTCTGATCCATCTCTTCCAGGGTCATAAACTCCTTTAGGCAGATGCTGTATAAGGCCTATTCTTTGAGCTATCCTAATTTGTTCCTCTTCAGTCAGCTGAGTTGCCAGGCGAGTCTGGCTAGGTGTTGGATGATAGACCGGAACTGGAACTTGTTCCTGATATGGCGGCGGCGGCTCCTGATCCGGCTCCGTCCCCTCGCCAAAGCTAGCCCTGTCGGACTGAGACTCGTGAAGCAAGGAGATGTCATCCGAAGTGGGGGACTTGAGGCAGTTCCCCATCTTCCGGGGCTGCGGTGTGTGATCTGTGCGATGTTTTGACAGTCTTGACTAGCTCTTTTAAAACAAATATAGCACCTGCCAAACCAATCAAAAGGCAGGCTTGGTGTACAGAGGCAGGTGGAGACTGATAACCTCTACGTAGATATAGAAGGTGGAATAGTTTTGCTTTAAAAACACATTTTTCCTCTTTTTAAAAAATCTGAAGTAGAAAAATTCACTTCTGAACACAGTAAGGGCACTTTCAGAAGTTTGCGTTTGAGTCATATCTTCTTTGGGGATTTGGATTACCTTTCTTGCAAAAACACAAGCAGCTCTTCTGTTCACCAAAGTAGGACTGCGCTGGGGTAAGAGGATGACATCTGCAGTCTCTCATCTCTTAGCCTCTCATTGCCTAATTAAGTTCTGGCTTGTTCTGAATTGGAATCACTGTTAGATCTGACTTTTCCATTTTCAATGAAAGTAGAAACATACAACGTACACTTAAAAATGTCTACAAGTAAACTAAGTTCCTCTCTAAAGAGATGTGTGTGATATATAGCTTAATTATGCCAGCCAACTACTTTTAGGTGATGAGTTTGGAAATAGCATTCATTTTTACAGCCATCCTTATAATTCTGTTCTTGCAATACATGCTGTTACCTCAGCACTTAACAAATAATGAGTTATCACTTTTATGTACTGTGGATTTGGCTTCTAATCCTGACGTTCAACATATTTGTTCCAGAAATAAAACCTTCAGATTGGCTCTTTTTTTGCTGTTACACTGTAGGATCAACTTCAGAGGCAAAGGGAGTGATGCGTCTTAGGAAATGTTAGCTCATTGGAACTGTGTCTCTCTGGACTTCTGTCCCTCTCAAGCCTACCTCTCCATCTTTGGACTCCAGTCTCAGCTCTGTTCTGCAGGTGGCTTCCATGTTGCCGGCTTCTGCATTTATTTCTACTCCTTTTGGGGCCTCCATCACCAGAGAACGGGTGGGGGACTCCAACCTGAAATATACACAAGACTAAGATTAAAGATTCCATTTCACAGTTTTAGTAAAGTTAGGAGGAAGTTGATGCTCTGAACATTGAGACAACATTTTGGTGTCTGATCAGGAAATTTCTCTAGCTTTGCATGCCTGATTAACTTTATGAGGGTGGATATAACATATGTGGGCTTTACCTTCATTGCACAACACAAAGACAGTAAGGAAGGTGTTCTAGGACCCTGGCTTCATTCTGTCTTACACCCAGTCAATTATTGCTTCCTTAGCAATGATTAACCAAATTCTTACATAAGTTTTGTTTATTTTTACAATAAGGTAATCTCAGGTCTAAACAGAGCTTCCTGAATTTAGTAGATACTCTTTCCACTTTGCCCTACTTTCTGTGTCTTCGTGGAAGCAGAATTGGATAGAGGTTAAGAAAGCAGACCTAGGAGTTACACATGGCTGACTCAAACCTCGGGGCTGCTGCTGTATGACCATGGGCAAGTCCTTCTTCCCTCCTCTCTTCTCCAAAATTTCTCAAAGCCTCAGTTTCCTCATTTCTAAAGTGCTTAAAGTGGTGCCTGGCACATTGGAAATGTAGAATTAATATGTTTTAAGTATTACTATAACTGTTGTTACTGTCGTTGTGACACCAGCAAACCGTAAAGAAATCTCAGGCCCTACTCAAATAGGCAGTTGTCAGAAGAAGACTCGGAGCAGATAAGTCATTGCCAGGAGTTAGAGGGGAGTGATTTGACTACAAAGGCACAGCATGAAGAGAAGATGTTTTCTGGTGATAGAACTGTTCTGTATCTTGACTGCAGTGGTGGTTACGTGCCTCCATGTGTTTATGCAAACTTACATAATTACACCCCCCAAGAGTGAATTAGAATCAGCCACACTCTATGCAATCATTAGGGCAAAAGAGGATAACGCTTCATAGAAAGATTTTTTGCCTAACTCATCTTATGCAAAAAACATGAGCTAAAACTCAACCATGCTCTAAATATTCCACATTTTAATATTATCACCAAAATGAACTGAATGAAACCCTCTTCTCTGTTACAAGGAACGTATCCCAAATTAGAAAGCATGGACCTCAGCAGTGGCCGCCAAACCACTCCAAATCAGATGAGTTTTCTGCATTTTATTTCTCCACTCCTAACTTTCAGACACTTTGAACATCTTTAAAAGGAACATCATACCGCTGACCACTGACTCCATGTTCTGCTTCCATCAGCCCCCATGGGTAGGACATACCGTCGTGGGCATCAGTAAGTGGTGGGGAAAGCAAGGCAACCAGCGGGGCGCCACCCTGAGCGATGCCAAGCTACATGCCACACGTGCCAAGAGATGGCTCTTCTCCACTTCCCAGGTCTGCATTCCTGAGCTTTGCGTCCAGGTAGCAGGCTTCTCCACAGATGTTTGTGCCTTTCCCTATAGTGACTCATCCAGAGTCTTAAAGAGAAACAACAGGTGTCTAGTCCTCAGGAAAGGACTGGCTTGAGCTTCTCTTTCACTCCTTTCCATTCTGACCTCACCCCTTTGTGTGTGGCAAAAATCCCATATCATACCCTCTTCACCAAGACCTTCACCAAGTGGGTGCTGAGCCAGGTGTGGTTCTGCCCTGAATTATGCTTGACTTCCTTTGCCTGTGGTTTTTCTCACTACAACATCAGGGCAAGGAAGGGGGTCTTGTTGCTAGAGTGGCAGGGAATGATGTCTGTGCAGTACATCCTTGTCTAGGGCCTTCATCCAAATACAGCTGAGCTCTTCCTATAGCTGACTTCTGAAATATGAAGATGGTTTTCTGCCACTTTCTTTGCTTCTCTCCTGTAAGGTCTGGCTGACTCACACCCCTTATCCTAGTGTTGTCAAACACCTTCTGTTTTCACTAATACTGAGACCTTTCTCCTCATGGCATACGCTTCCCTTCTGACAGTACTGCTTTGCTCACCTCCACATGTGTTCACCCTCTTCTCAGTGGCACTGCCATCCTCCACCCTCCCCAGAGGAGAGTCCTCACACCATCTTCTCTCTTTTCCCTTCTTCCCTCCCTCCCTCATTGCATCTGTTAATGCAGTTTGTAACTCACAACTTCTCTCTACTCAATTTAGTTAATCTCTAACCCGGACTATTGAAACCTCACAAGTTTTGTCTCTAATTCTTCCTTTATTTTTCCAGTGTCCTTCACACACAAATATATCTTCCTGAAGTCAGTTTTGAATATGTCACTTCTCTTATCAAAACCTTCACACATTTCTTAGAAAAGATAGGAACCCTTGGACTTATTCACCCATTTAGAGCTTGGTCTGACCAATTTTGTTAGTCTTATTTCTTGCCACAAATATCAGCTGTGATTTACTGAATAATTACCAGGTAATGGACATCATGGAAAGTGCTTTACATGTGTTGTCTCATTTAATCTCCACAAAAATCCTATGCCTTTGGCACTCCTTTAGTCTTGATTGTACAAGCAAGGACACTAAGGTAAATGACTTGCTCAGGGTTGCACACCGAGTAAACAGGCAAAACCAACACTCAAACCCAGGCATGTTGTCCAGTATCCCATATCACTTCCAGAAAAACCGACTTCTTCCCTGCCTCTCATATCTTCATGCCAGTCTTTGTAATTAAATGCCAAATCTATCTTCAGGGAATATACACTTGTATTTCCAAAACCAGCTCCGTAAATAAGGATAAGGTGATAGTACCACATATGGTTCAGTGAGACGTACTTCCTTCCCTACAACAGTCCTCACAACTTACTGAAACGGTTGACATCAGTGACATCAAATTCAGGATATGGGGAATGTGTTCATTCTAGGTATGCAGCCTTCAAAGTGAATGATTCACACAAAAAGATAGTTGAGGGGCAAAACTCAAAATAGAAAACAAATGTCTGGAGCTTGGAGAACTTTATCAGATGGAGTGTTGGCATTTCAGACAGTCATATAAATTCACTTTATTCTTGCTGCCTCCCATTGGCTTTGAAGTCAGCAGGAGAGCTCCCAGTCCAGAGAAGTGGACTCAGAAACGACTGCTGCCTTTTCCCCTCTCACAGCCTTGGAAGTACCAGGATGACAAGAAAGGGGGCTACTCTGAAACTGTCTCCTTGTGTGAAAGGCTAAGATAAGGTAGAAATGACAACTTCCGTTACAAAACAGTAACTGGCTTTGTGTTTCATACTTTATCTTAACGCCCTCTGTTGTTCAGGCAAACTTAATAGTTTGTTCACAGGCTATTTCCGCTGTAAAAAAAAGAAAAAGAAAGAAGTTCCTACAAGAGCCCTGTGGGAGAGCAGACAAAGCAGAGAGCAGACAAAGCACTCTTGCGGTGATGTCAGTCAACTTCTGACCATAGACTAACAATCGCCAACACCTTTTCTTAGATGGTATTGAGCAAGGAAAATGGCAGGAGGCTTCCTCCTGATTGGGAGGGTGGTGGTGACAACTGAGGGTCTTGTTGGCTCTTGAAAATGAATACTGCTCCCATTAGGAGCAAATGAAACCCCTGTTGGGGAGGACTGAAGAACCTGAGAGTGGAAGAAAGACTAGGAAAGGAGGTCCAAGGCTGCGCCATGCTTTCCAGAACAGTGGTCCTCAAACATGAGCAGCAGGATCCCCTGTAGGGCTTATTAAAACATCCATTGCTGGGCTCCATCCCCAAGTGTGATACAGTAGGTTTAGGGTGGTGACTGAACATCTGCACTTGTGACAAGTGACAGGGGATGCTGAAGCTGCTAGCTTGGGGACCACACTTTGAGAACCACTGCTCTAAAACAATGTCATCGTATCAGATGCCCACAAAGACTGGATAGGTGATGTCAGTGACCCATAGGAAAGCTATCAGGATACAAGAGTCTCTGCACAATCATATATGGCAAGTGATGGAGATGCTCTGGTCAGGAGGCAGCTGCTATTCTAACCTGGCCAGTTACTGCCGGTGCTTTTGATGAAAAAAAATTTTTATTCCAAATCATTAATTTTTGGAATTGATACAAAAGATTTCTCCAAATATAAGTATGGTATAAAGAATGACATTGCCATAAATCTTGTATACTCACCATTCTTTTTAAGAAAAAAATTTCTTACCTTTGTAATTCCCTGAGCTCTTCTCCTAATCCTAACCATTTCCTTCTCTCGAGTAACTACTACTATGAATTTTCTTGCTTTCTTTATATTATGAATTTTCTTGCTTTCTTTATAATATTACTACATTTGCCTCCTTAAATGATACATTATTTACTGTCATGTGTTTTTGAGCTTTATGCACAGAATAATTTCACTTATGTATTCTTTAGTGATTTACTTAATTTTGGCCTCAACCTTTTTGTTCCTGAGATGCATCCATGCTGTAGCACAGTGGTAATTTATTCTATTCCCCCGGGGCTATCACACATCCTGATTTATTTGTCCATCCTTTTGTTGGACATTTGGATTGATTCCAAGTTTTTGTTTCTACAAAGTCACCTGTGCACATTCTTGTATGTGCATCCTGGTGTTCATTTGTAAATTTACTTTAGGACACATAAGTGAAGAGTGGAATTGCTAGCTCCTAGGGTATGCTTACCTACAGCTTTACTGCTTTCCCACTAGTAATGTATAGAGTTCTGTTTTTTCTACTTTCTTGCTAGCATTTGCTCTTATTTATTATGAAATGAGAGTGAAATGGGATGCTATTGTCTTTTAAATTTGCATTTCCCAGATTAGTAATGGAGTTAAACATCTTTTCATTTGTTGGTAAGCCATTTGGGATTCTTCTTCAGTGAAATGTCTGTCCCTTTTAATTGTTTTTGTTTTTATGATTTTGTATGGGTGAATTGTAGTCTTGCTTTATATAATTTGAAAATAATTGTTTAGCAGTTCTATGTATTGATAATTTCATTTTTGAGGTTGTAGTTTATCTTTTCAGTCTATGTTTAGCATTTTTGGGTGAACAAAGTTTTATATTTTAACGTCAACAAATTATCTTTTCCTCTAGGGTTTGTACTTTCTGTGTCTTATTTGAGAAATCCTTCCCTACACTGAAACCGTAAAGTTCTTCAATATTGGTTTTAAAAACTTTTATGTTTTGCTTTTTCTAAGTCTCTCATTCATCAGATATTCATTTTTGTGTACAGTCTGAGGTTGGGGTCAAAACAGATGCAGAAGAAGGATCTCACCATCATATATTGAAAAGCCCATATGTAGCTCTGTCATAAATGATGTTGCCATACACTCATGGGTCTCTTTCAGGGTTTTCTAGACTGTTTCATTATTCTACTCATCTATCCCTGTGACAATAATTAATTAAATATTTTAGCTTACTGCGATTTTTAAATTCTTTACATTTCATAAGGCAAGTCCTCTTGCCTTGCTTGTTCTTCAAGATCGTCCTAGCTATTCTTGGTCTTCCAAATAAATTTCAGAATCAACTGAAGTTTCAACTGAAGGAAGACCTCTTGGAATTTTGATTGGATTTATGTTCACTCCATGATCACTGCATCTGTCTGTATTTTGTTATGTATTCTTGGATGTGTTTCAATGAAGTTAGACAATTTCCTCTCTGTGGATTCAGTATATCTCTTGCTGCTATTGAAAATGGTATTTCGGTAAAAAGGTACTTCTCTTACACTTGTTTCTTTTTCCTATTGTATTGAGATTCAGGTTTTTGTTGTTTTTGGTATGTTGATCTTATAGTTAACACCTAGGTAAATTATCTTATTTTTCACAATTTGTGCACAGGTTGATTTAGGTTTTCTCGGTAGACACTATTTTATGACAGTCTTATGTCTTTTGATTTCTTACACTTTTGATTTCTTTTACTTTTCATACTGTTCTGTCTAGGACTGCCCAATACAGTGTTGACTAAAACTAAGGTAATGGCAGTCTTGCCTTTTCCTGAATTGAAAGGGAAACCTTTCAAAAATTTACCATTAAGTAAGATTCTTTTTATTATATGGTTTTGTTTTGTTTTGTTTTTTTCCGGGATACTTCTTTATCATGATGTGAGAGTTCCCTTCTATTCTTATTTTGCTAAGAGTCTCTGTCATTCATTACTGTGAATTTTATCAAGTACTATTTTATTCTTCATATATTGACATAATATACTTCTTAATATATTAATGTGGTGAATTACATTAATTTTCCAATAATAATCCACTCCTAAGTTTTTTGGTATTAGCTCAACATTGTCATTATGTGTCATATTTTCTATCAATTTCTGAAGCTATCTATTAATTTTTTAAAGGATTTTGCACCTGTGTTCATAAGTGAGTTTATCCTGTAATTTTTCTGTCTTACAGTGTCTTTGTCAGGTTCTATCACTTTTACATATTTTGGAATTTTTAATCAAAGATTAGAATTATTTACCCCTTGCATACTTAAGTCATCAAATTGATAAACCTTCTGGGCATGGAATGACAGCTTATTCCCATTAAAAAAATAACTATAGGATTATATAGGTTTTATGTTTCTTCTCAGGTTGATTTTAGTAAGTTATCTATTTTCTTAGTATTTTTCCATTTCATAGAAAGGTTTAAACTTCTTGGCAAAGCTTTTCATAACATTTTTATTTAAGAAAAAGTCCCCAACATTTGTAGTTATGTCTTTTGGTGTTCCAAATATTTTTATTTGTGACGTCTTTTCTTCTTGAGTAGTGCTGTCAATTATTTGTCTTTTCAAAGAGCTAACATTTGCTTTTGTCAGTCCTGCGCTGTGTTTATTTCTTGTTCTTGAATTTTCCTTGTCTTTTGTTCTAGATAGAACAGCTGCAGAATTATCCTAACTTCTAAAATGTGTTGCCACCTTAGTTAATTAAAATGTTCTGCCTCCTTAGTTAATTTTTGTCTTACCTAATTTTTAATATATTCATTTAAGGATATGCATTTTTTGGTAGCATCCCAAAGGAGTAGTATGGCCTAGTATGTGTCAATGTTTATAAAATTCATGCCTGTCTGAAAAGAATGTGTGTTCTGTAGTTGTTGGTGCTATGGTCTATGTCTGTTAACTCAAGATATTTAATTGTTCTGTTCAAATTTGTATATACATATTTGATCTACTAAAAGAGCTATGTTATTAAATACATAGCAGCTTGGAGCTGTTCTGTCTTCCTTAGTGTCTTCTTATCAATGTGTATAATGATTCTATTTCTTATAATGTTTTTTGCCTTAAAATCCATTTTGCCTATTATTATAGTTGTTCTCTGTTTCTGTCAGTATTTTCCTTGAACATATTTTTCTACTCTTTTAAATATCATCATTCTATATGGTTATATTTTAGATGTGTCTCTCATGTAATTGGATTTTTTAATGTCAGATGACTTTTCATTGTGGAAAAACTTACATACAGTCAAATGCACACATCTTTTAATTTTATTAAGAAATAAACATTGTACACAGCATGATGTTTTGATACATGTATACATTGTGAAATGATTCCCCCAATTAAGTTAATTAACCTATCACCTCACATATTTACCTTCTCCCCCCCATGTGGTAAGAACACTTAAGATCTACTCTTTTAGCAAATTTAAAATATATAATACGTTATTATTTATTAACTATAGTCACCACCATGCTGTACAGTAGCTCTCGAGAACTTATTTAGCTTATAACTGAAAGTCTGTACCCTTTATCCAGTCTCCTATTAGTAGATATTTGGTTGTTTTGAGTTTGGGGCTATTTTGCACACATCTTTATGAGGATAAAGTTTTCATTTCTCTGAAATAAGTAGCTATGAATAAAATCACTAGGTTATAGCATGAATATGTCTTTAATAAATGTGGTAAGGTAGTATCTAAACTAATCCCCAATGATCCCTCCCTCCTGGTATTTATGCTCTTAGCTTGATTCTCTCTCCTAGATGTGGGCTGGATATAGTGGCTTGCTTCTATGCAACCAAAACATGGCAAGAGTGATAGGATGTCACTTACGAGACTACGTTATAAAAAGACTGTGGCTTCCATCTTGGGTTCGTGCTCTCCCATTCCCTCATTTAAAGGGATGCCGGCTGCCATGCTCAGAACTGCCCTATGAAGATGTCTGAGAAACTGAGGGAGCCCATTAGCCCATGAGGAACTAAGGCCCTCAATCCAGTAGTCTACAGAAAGCTGAGTCTTGCCAATAGCCACAGGAGTGCACTTATAAATAGATCTTCCCCAAGACATATATTTGAAAAGATCACAGTGCTGGCCAACAGCTTAACTGCAACCTCATAATTGATCTTGAGTGGGAGGCATCACTAAATTGCACCCACATTTCTGACCCACAGAAACTGTGAGATAATAAATGTCTATTTTTTAAGCTGCCGTAGACTAATACAACAAGAAAATTGCCAAACTGTTTTCCAAGGTAGTTGTGCAATTTTATATTCCTAGCACCAATACTGATGTAATTAAAACTATTCCAGTGGCTATAAAATGGTTCTTCATTACAGTTTTCATTTCCCTGATGACTAATGATGTTGAGCAGCTTTTTACATGCTTATTGGCTATTCAAAGATGTTCTTTTGGGAGGGACCTAATTAAATCTTTTGTCCAACTTTTTTTTTTCCCTTACAGTTGGGTTATTTGTATTTCTGTTACTGATTTTCTATATATTCTAGGTAAAAGAAATGTATATATATCTCTGAAATTTCAGATGTATTTTCAGAATTTCCAGATATAAATACCTCTGTGTGTGTATATATATATATATATATATATATATGAAATTTATCTCTCTATCTATATGAAGTATTTTCTCCCAATCCATGACATAACTCACTTTTAAACAATGTTTTTTGGTGAATGTCAATTTATCATATACTTTATGTTTAGTACTTCTGTACCTTCCCTAATAAACCATCACCTACCCCAAGGTTACAAAGATAGTCTCCCATGTCCTTTGCTAGGAGCTTTATAGTTTTAGCTTTACTTTTTTTTTTTCAGATCTTTATTAGAGTATAATTGCTTTACAGTATTGTGTTCGTTTCTGCTGTACAACAAAGTGAATCAGCTATATGTATACATATATCTCCATATCTCCTCCCACTTGAGCCTCCCTTCCTCACTCCCTATCCCATCCCTCCAGGTCATCACAAAGCATCGAGTTGATCTCCCTCAGCTTTACGTTTAGATTTATGATCCATCTTGAATTAGTTTTTAAGAATAGAGTTGAGGTTCACTTTTTTCCCGGTAGATTTATCGAGTTGTTCTAGCACCATTTACTGAAAAATAATCCTTTCCTTATTGAATAGCACTGATGCTTTTCTCGAAAATCAATTAACCATATACATACAGATGTATTTCTAAACTCTCTGTTCTATTTATCTATTTGCCTAGCCTCATGCTAATACCAGACTGTCTTGGTTACCATAACTTTATAAGAAGTCAGAATTAACTAGAATGACTCCTTTAACTTTTGCGAAAGGAAAACAGATTAGTTAGCTCTGCTAGATTCTTTCCTTTGCCATATAAGTCTTAAAAGCCTATAAGGAATTTGATTGGGATTCTGTTGAATCCATAGATCAGTTTTGAGGAGAGGCAATACCTTAACAATATTGTCTTTAATGGATTTTCTTTCGAAATGTAACAGTCCAAATATACTATTTTTGATTTATCTGTACTGTTAGGTATTTTGGTTCTGTGTTTTTTAACCCAGGAAGATTACTGTTTATTCAATGTTATTTACATATTATATCTATGTGTTTTCCACTTTCTTTACTTATTCCTTCTGTCATTGTAAACATCCCTTTTTTCTTAAAATCAAGAAAATTTTTGACATGTTCTTTTAGTAAGGGTTTGCTGGGGTGAATCTTCAGTTTTGTTTTTTCTGGGATAATTTTTTAATTTGCCCTCTTTTGTAAAAGGGATTTTCTCTAGAAGTACAACACTGTGCTGACAGTTATTTTCTCTCAGGGATTGAAGATATTATTCCTCTGTATTCTGGTTCTCACTTAATTGTAGTTAAGAATTCAGCTGTCAGTCTAACTTCAATTCTAGGACTTCTATTTTGTTCTGTTCTCTCCTGCTGCTCTTGATCTTTGATGTTCTGCAATGTCATTTCGTTATGTCTAGACGTGGATTTCATTTTATTTACTCTACTTGAATTTTTTTTTTTTTTTTTGACTCTAAATTTGTAGTATTGTGTCTTTCATCGCTTCTGGACAACACTCAGCTTGTATGTCTTTGAAAATTGTTTTTGCTCCATTCTCTCTCTTTTCACGCTAAAACTTTAAGATTAGACATTCTCACCCTAGCATTCCTGTTATTCTGCCTCTCTGCTTCCTGGGTGATTCTTTAGATATAGTCTCATCTTCATTTAATTTTCTTTTTATTATTTTTCATGACATCCATTGGAGTTTTTCTTTTTGAGATTATATTCTCATTTCTAGAAATTCTCTCGTTCATTTTCTAATTTGTTAGCCATTTTTATATTCCTTTGTTTTTTACCCTTCCCATTCTCTTTGGTTTCTTGACTCATAGTAAACATATTATTTTATATCTTTTCTCTGCTAATTTCCATATATGAAGCCTCTGTGCATCTAAATTGGCTGCCTTGTTTCCATGCTGCTCTCTTGCTCATGGCACCTTGTTTCTGAGTATGTTTCATACTTCTTACCTCTGTGGGTTCATATTTTTTGGGTCTTTGTTTGCTGAAGTTATTTGGGACCTACTTTTAAAGGTGATTTTTCTCTAGAGAGGATTTGTATCTGTGTCCATCAATCATTGGTGCCACCCTCAGCTTGCATCTAGTGTAAACTAATTTCTTTGCTGGAGGTCTTAGGACCAATCAGGTAATATGAATTCAGGCAACAGACAGAGGGAGGGCCAGTTTAAAGCTATCAAATCTTGGAGAAATTTTTTTCTTTTCCTTCTATTCAGTGCTGAGGTTCAAGACAGGCTATTTCCCTTGCAATCCTCTGGGTGCAAAGGTCAGAGGAGGGCAAGACCAGGTGGGTGTATTCTATTTCATCTGTACCCTGAAGGTTTGGTAGACTGGGGTCCCAATTACATCTGTGGGATCTGTAAATAGACTACCTGCTTTCAGTGAGCCCTGAGATTTGCTTTGTTCCCATGACCCAGCAGACCATAAAACTGAAGCTGAATTTCATCTAGTATAGCAAAATCTGTAAAGTTACAGCTGGCCTCAATGCTCAGTGTACTTCTCTGGGTTCCTATGCTACTTCAGCTTTGGACTCTGACTACTCATAACTAATTTCCAGCTCATTGATGCGTTTAAAATATTTTAACCATTAGTTTTTGTTCTTTTCAACTAAAAAGTTCTTTTCAACAACTGGTCAGGATACTTAAGACTACCACACCGCTGTACTCTAGAGGTCCAGGTTTCTGATTTTTCAAACTATGAATTTGGAAATCGTATAGTAAAATCAACTCACCTTTAAAGGTCAGCAGATTGGTTTTTTCATTTCTTATGTTAAGAGGGAGTCTCAGTGTTTCTATTTTTTTTTTTAAATTTTATTTTCTATTGGCATGTAGTTGATTAACAATGTTGTGTTAGTTTCAGGTGTACACCAAAGTGATTCAGTTACACGTATACATGTATCTATTCTTTTTCAAATTCTTTTCCCATTTAGGTTATTACAGAGTATTGAGCAGGGTTCCCTGTGCTATACAGTAGGTCCCTGTTGGTTATTTATTTTAACTACAGCAGTGTGTACATGTCAGTCCCAAACTGCCAATCTATCCCTTCTCCCCTACTCAGGTAACCAAAAATTCATTCTCTAAATCTGTGAGTCTCTTTCTGTTTGGTAAATAAGTTCATTTGTATCAATTTTTCTAGATTCCACATATAAGCAGTATAATATGATACTTGTCTTTCTCTGACTTACTTCACTTAGTATGATAATCTCCAGGTCCATCCATGTTGCTGCAGATGGCATTATTTCATTCCTTTTAATAGCTGAGTAATACTCCTTTGTATATATGTACCACATCTTCTTTATCCTTTCATCTGTGGATGCACACTTAGAGTGCTTCCAATGTCTTAGCTATTGTAAATAGTGCTACAGTGAACACTGGGGTGCATGTATCTTTTTGAATTATGGTTTTCTCTAGATGTATGCCCATGAGTGGGATTGCTGGATCGTATGATAGCTCTGTTTTTAGTCTTTTAAGGAACCTCCATACTGTTCTCCATAATGGGTATACCAATTTACATTCCCACTAACAGTGTAGGAGGGTTCCCTGTGTTCCGCACCTGCTCCAGAATTTATCATTTGTAGATTTTTTTGTTGATGGCCATTCTGACTAGTGTGAGGTAACACCTCATAGTCTTGATTTGTATTTCTCTGATAATTAGTGATGTTGAACATCTTTTCATGTGCCTCTTGGCCATCTGCATGTCTTCTTTGGAGATATGTTTATTTAGATCTTCTGCCCAATTTTTGATTGGGTTTTTTTTATTGTTGTTTTTTGTTTTATTGAGCCACATGAGCTCTTTGTAAATTTTGGAGATTAATCCCTTGTCAGTCACATAATTTGCAAATATTTCCTCCCACTCTGAGTTGTCTTTTCATTTTGTTTATGGTTTCCTTTGATGTGCAAAAGCTTTCAAGTTGAATTAGGTCCCATTTGTTTATTTTTGTTTTTATTTCCATTACTCTGGGAGAAGGATCGAAAAAGATACTGCTGTGATTTATGTTAAAGAATGTTCTGCCTATGTTTTCCTCTAAGAGGTTTATAGTATCCAGCCTTACATTTAGATCTTTAATCTGCTTTGAGTTTATTTTGTATATGGTGTTAAAGGATGTTCTAATTTCATTCTTAAACATGTAGCTGTCCAATTTTCCCAGCACCATTTATTGAAGAGACTGTCTTTTCTCCATTGTATATTCTTGCCTCCTTTGTTGTAGATTAATTGACCATAGGTGCATGGGTTCATTTCTGGGCTTTCTATCCTGTTCCACTAATGTGTATTTCTGGGGTTTTGTTGATGGCTGCAGCTTTGTAGTTTAGTCTGAAGTCAGGGACCCTGCTTCCTCCAGTTCCGTTTTTCTTCCTCTGGATTGTGTTGGCTACTTGGGGTCTTTTGTGTCTCCATACAAATTTTAAGATGTTTTGTTATAGTTCTGTGAAAAATGCCATTGGTAATTTGGACAGCTACATGTTTAAGAATGGAGATTGCACTGAATCTGCAGATTGCCTTGGGTATTATAGTCTTTTTTGACAATATGGATTCTTCCAATCCAAGAACATAGTATATCTCTTCATCTGTTTATGCCATCTTTTATTTATTTCATCAGTACCTTATGATTTTCTTAATACAGGTCTTTTTACTCCTTAGGTAGGTTTACCTAGGTATTTTACTCTTTTTGATGCGATGCTAAGTGAAATTGTTTCTTTAATTTCCTTTTCTGATTTTTCATTGTTAGTGTATAGAAATGAAAGAGATTTCTGTGTATTAATTTTGTGTCCTTCAGATTTACCGAATTCACTGATGAACTTTGTTTTCTGGTGGCATCTTTAGGATTTTCTATGTATACTATCATGTCATCTGCAAAGAGTGACAGGTTTACTTCTTCTTTTACAATTTAGATTCTTTTTTTTTTCTTTGTCTTCTCTGATTGCTGGGACTTCCAAAACTATGTTAATAAAAGTGGTGACAGTAGACATCCTTGTCTCATTCCTGATCTTAGAGGAAATGCTTTCAGTTTTTCACCATTGAGTATAGTGTTAGCTGTGGGTTTGTTATATATGTCCTTTATTATGTTGAGGTAAATTCCCTCTAGGCCCACTTTCTGGAGAGTTTTTATCATAAATGGATAGTGATTTTGTCAAAAGCTTTTTCTGCCTCTATTTAGATAATCATATGGTTTTTATTCTTTAATTTGTTGATGTGGTGTATCACACTGATTGATTTGCAGATATTGGAAAACTCCTTGCATCCCTGAGATAAATCCCACTTCATCATGGTATATGATCCTTTTAATGTATTGTTGGATTCGGTTTGCTAGTCTTTTGTTGAAGATTTTTGCGTCTATGGTCATCAAGGATATCAACCTGTAATTTTCTTTTTTTGTGGTATCTTTGTCTGGTTTTGGTATCAGGCTGATGATGGCCTCATAAAATGAGTTTGGGAGTGTTCCTTCCTCTGCAGTTTTTTTGGAATAATTTCAGGGCAGGTGTTAACTCTTCTTTAAATGTTTGATAGAATTTGCCTGTGAAGCCATATGGTCCTGGACTTTTGTTTGTTGGGAGTTTTATTAATCACAGTTTCAATTTCAGCACTTGTGATTGGTTTGTTCATGTTTTCTATTTCTTCCTAATTCAGTCTTGGGAGATTGTACCTTTCTACGAATTTGTCCATTTCTTTTAGGTTGTCCATTTTATTGGCATATAGCTGCTTGTAGCAGTCTCTTATGATCCTTTGTATTTCTGTAGTATCAGTTGCAACTTCTTTTTCATTTCTAGTTTTATTGATTTGAGCCCTCTCCCTCTTTTTCTTGATGAGTCTGGCTAAAGGTTTATCAATTTTCTTTATCTTTTCAAAAAACCAGCTTTTAGTTTCACTGATCTTTTCTATTTTCTTTGTCTGTATTTCATTTATTTCTTCTCTGATCTTTATGATTTCTTCTACAAACTTTGGGTTTTGTTTGTTCTTCCTCTAGTTGCTACAGGTATAAGGTTAGATTGTTTATTTGAGATATTTCTTGTTTCCTGAGGTAAGATTGTACTGCTATAAACTTCCCTTCTAGAACTGCTTTTGCTGTGTCCCAGAGGTTTGGAATCATTGTGCTTTTGTTTGCATTTGTCATTAGGTATTTTTTTTATTTCCTCTCTGATTTTTTCAGTGATCCCTTGGTTGGCTAGTAGCATATTGTTTAGCCTCCACATGTTTCTGTTTTTTACAGTTTTTTTCTTGTAGTTGCTTTCCAATCTCATAGCATAGTGGTCAGAAAAGATGTTTGATGTGATTTCAATTTTCTTAAATTTACCAAGGCTCACTTTGTGGCCGAGCATGTGATCAATCCTGGAGAATGTTCCATGTGCACTTGAGAAGAATGTGTATTCTGCTGCTTTTGAGTGAATGCTCTATAAATGTCAATTAGGTGCACCTTGTCTTATGTGTCATTTAAGGCCCGTGTTCCCTTATTGATTTTCTGTCTGGGTAATCTGTCATTAATGAAAGTGGGGTGTTAAAGTCACCACTATTATTGTGTTACTGTTGATTTCCTCTTTTATGCCTGTTAAGATTTGTCTTATATATTGAAGTGCTCCTAGGTTGGACGCATACATACTTACAATTGTCATGTCTTTTTCTTGGATTGTTCCCTTGATCATTATGTAGTGTCCTTCTTTGTCTCTTGTAACAGTCTTTGTTTTAAAGTTTATCTTGTATGATATTATGAGTACTGCCACTCCAGCTTTCTCTTGATTTTTCACCTGCTCACTTTCAGTCTGTATGTGTCCCTAGATCTGAAGTGGGTCTCTTGTAGACAGGATATATACAGGTCTTGTTTTTGTATCCATTCAGCCAGTCTATGTCTTTTGGTTGAAGCATTTAATCTGCTTACATTTTAAGGTAATTATTGATATGTATGTTCTTATTGCCATTTTATTAATTGTTTTGGATTCGTTTTTGTAGGTCTTTTTTCTTCCCTTCCTCTTTTGTTCTCTTCTCTTGTGATTTGATGACTAACTTTAGTGTTGTACTTGGATTGCTTTTTTCTCTTTTGTGTGAATCTATTGTAGTTTTTTGCTTTGTGGTTACCATGAGGTTTTGATATAGCAGTGTAAATATAAATGATTGTTTTAAGTTGCTGGTCTTTTAATTTCCAATACATTTCCAATATCCTGCATTTGTGCTCTCCTCTTCACACAATTGCTGGTTTTGCTATCATGTTTGTGTGTGGACGATTTCCTGCCTTTACTCTGTATTTGCCTTGACTGGTGAGCTTTTCCATTTGTAGTTTTCTTGTTTCTAGTTGTGGCTTTTTCTTTTCCAGTTGTAGAGATTCCTTTAGCATTTGTTGCAAATCTGGTCTGGTAGTGCTGAATTCTCTTAGATTTTGCTTGCCCATCAAATCTGAATGAGAGCATTGCTGGGTAGAGTATTCTTGGTTGTAGGTTTTTCCTTTTCACCACTTTAAATATATCATGCGATCCCCTCTGACCTGCAGAATTTCTGCTGAGAATTCAGTTGCTAACCTTATGGGGATTCCCTTGTATATTATTTGTTGCTTTTCCCTTGCTGCTTGTAATATTTTTTCTTTGTTTTAAATTTCTTTCAATTTGGTTACTATGTGTCGTGGCATGTTTCTCCTTGGGTTTATCCTGCCTGGGACTCTCTATGCTTTCTGGACTTGGGTGTCTGTTTCCTTTTCCATGTTAGGGAAGTTTTCAGTTATTATCCGTTCAAATATTTTCTCAGGCCCTTTCTCTCTCTCTTCTCCTTCTGGGATCCCTATAATGCAAATGTCAGTATGTTTAATATTGTCCCAGAGGTCTCTTAGACTGTCGTTTTTTTTTTTTTTTTCCATTTTTCTGTTCTGTGGCAGTGATTTCCATCATTCTGTCTTCAGGTCACTTTTCCATTCTTCTGCCTCAGTTATTCTGCTGTTGATTCCTTCTAGTGTATTTTTCATTCTAGTTATTGTATGTTAATCTGTTTGACCTTTAGTTCTTCTAGGTCTTCATTAAACATTTCTTATATCTTCTCATTATATACCTCTAGTCTTTTTCTGAGATCTTGGATCATCTTTACTATCATTACTCTGAATTCTTTTTCAGGTAGACTGCCTATCTCCATTTCACTTAGTTGTTCTTCTGGCATTTTATCTTGTTCCTTCATCTGGGATGTATTCCTCTGCCATCTCATTTTGTTTAATTTTCTGTGATTGCAGTTTCCATTCTACATGCTGCAGGGTTTTAGTTCTTCTGGCTTCTGCTGTCTAAGAGGCTTGTGCAGGCTTTCTGGTGGGAGTGACTGGTACCTGCCCACTGGTGGGTGGAGCTGGGTCTTGTCCCACTAGTGGGCAGGGCTGTGTTGAGGGGTGTGATTATCAGGCACTGGTGTTGGCAACTTATTATTATTTTAAACTATGGATAGGCCAACTTTCTGAGAGCCAGATCTGGCCTAAGAGTTGCCAGTTTTCAGTCAGGGTTCAGTCAGATAAAGAGAACCTCTTTGAGTGGGATATATACAGGTTCATTACAGCAATGAATCTCATACGGTTATGGGAGCTGGGTAAATAGTCTGTGTAAGGCTATTTTCTTTGTGTTTGATGCCAGAGTCTGCCGTCAGCAGGGCAGACACTTGGAAGGGAAGATGCTGTGAAATGAGGAGAGTGCAGATGAGTGAGAATCCACCAGGATGAACTGGTAGCAGTGACAGTCTCTCAACACTACACAGTCTCTGCCTCAGTGAAGGAAAAGTTGCTGTCCTTCTTTGTGAAACTAAGCATGTACGTGGCTCAGGTGATGGAAGAGATAAAGACCTAGGCTGCCCCACACCAACAAGGGACACCAGCAGGTGATTTCTGACAGCCTGGTTCTCTGTACTGACCTTCCAGTGCAAACGGAGTATGACTGTAGTTTTACTCCCACCTTCCAATCTTCATGCAGCCTCCCTAACTCAGTGAAAGAAGTTTTTAGGGAACATCATTCCAGCTTAGCTAAGTCCATATGATACAAATCTACCCCCTTCATCCTGTTTTAAATGGCTGCTTTGACTTGAATACACTGTACTAAGTGGACCCAACTCCAACTTCCAGTACAGACTGGTGGAAATAAAATAAGCACCTGCAAAAAGTAAGGAAAAACTTCTGCTTTTCTAATTTTATAGGATTTACTTTTAAGTCAAGCAAGGGTTACTTTGAAATTCAAGCCCCTCATATCTGCAGTCGGTATTTAAATTTTATGAATGAAACTGCTGATTTTTAGAGATTTTTTTTAAATTGACATATTATTGATTTACAATGTTGTGTTCCTTTCTGCTGTACAGCAAAGTGATTCAGTTATACATAAACACATACACACTTTTTCATATTTTTTTCCATTTTGGTTTATCACAGGATACTGAATATATTTCCTTGGGCTATATGGTAGAACCTGTTGTTATCCATTCTGTATATAATTATTTGCATCTGCTAACCCCAAACTCCCAATGCATCCCTCCCCCAGTTCTCCTCCCCCTTGGCAACCACATGTCTGTTCTCTGTATCTGCTCTAGAGGACACAATATCACGGCTTTTCTGAGAGAAATGGCCTTCAAGTGAGAATATCCAGTCCATTTCTTAAATCTTTAGATCAGAACCCTAGAATATTATGCTTGGATTTTTTTCAGCTCAGGATTTAAAGATAGATCCCTGCTCTAGAGAGCAGAAAAGCAGTGATACTCTGTCATCTAGAGCAGGCATCTCCAAACCCCAGGCCATGGGTCTGCAGCCTGTTAGAAATCAGGCCGCACGGCAGGAGGTGAGCGGCGGGCCAGTGAGTGAAGCTTCATCTGCTGCTCTCATTGCTCGCATTACTGTCCAAACCGTCCCTCCTCCCTTCCTCCAGGTCCATCCATGGAAAAATTATCTTCCACAAAACCAGTCCCTGGTGCCAAAAAGGCTGGAGACTGCTAGTCAAGAGCAAAACTGTTTTGAAGTTTGCTTTTATGAAGGCAAGCCCGACCATCACAAAATGCTCTTTTGCATCAGCCCTTCTTTCCCAGTGTAGATCTTGTTGATTTATTTAATAAACATTATACTAGGCTAAGGGGACACAGAGAGGTGGCCTGTATGCCAGAATGGTAGAGTCTTTAGGAATTGGCTCATTATTTATTGAGTTCCTGGTATATGCAAAATGCTGGTGTTAACTGTCAACAAGATAGACCTAATCCTTGTCCTAGTGAGTTTATCTGCGATTGAGGAAAAGATACAGTAAGCAATTATTTGCATATGGTGGTGAGTAGTCCCTGATGGAGAAGTACAGGGGATTATAAAAATTTGTAACTGGGGCCTGGGCCATGGAAAGAATTGGAATCTGGGAATGCTTATGCTGACATGTGAAAGATGAGTGTTCCAAGCAGAGGGGGTAGCATGCCTGAAGCATTTTAGGAGGAAAATAGTTTTGTGGGTTTAAAGGACTTGAAAGTTGGTAGAGAATATGGTATTAGGAAGAAGAGGTCAGGCAGAATATGATAAGACTAGAAAGGATTTAAAATGGAGAAGTGGTGTAGAGGGGTAAGAAGATAATAGATAGCGTGATGAAATGTCCACACTGCGAAGATTATTGTCATGGTTATTATTTTATTGTCAAGTTGACTGGTTCCATGAGGTACCTGGATTTTGGGTCAAACATTATTCTGCGTGCATCTGTAAGGGTGTTTCTGGATGAGATTAACTTTTGAATCAGTAGATTCAATAAAGTAGATTGCTATCCTTAATGTGGGTGGGCCTCATCCAATCAACTGAATAGAACAAAAAAGCTGAGGGAAGGGAATTTCTTCTGCCCTTAGACTGTAACTTACACCATTGGCTCTTCTGAGTCTCCAGCTTGCTGACTGTTTATCTTGAGACTTCTCAGCCTCCATAATCGTGTGAACCAATCCCTTATAATAAATATTTTAATCTATATGGATATATATTTCCTATTGGTTCGCTTTGTCTAGAGAACCCTGATTAATATGTACATAAATTTTATTATATAGCATTTATTATTTACATATTACTTATGTATTTGACTACAGAGTGGAGAGCAGATTAGAGGATGCAAGAGGATTACAAGAAAAGGAGCTAGGAGTCTGTAGTTACGCAGGTAGGAGAAGGCTCATCCTTATCACCAAGTTGAGTTGAGTTTTGGAGACACTGATTTGGAGGTGTTTGAGAATGTCAAGTGGAAATGTGGACATATGGGAGAGAGAGATGTGGAGATAGAAAACTGGGAGGCATGTTTGATCATGGTGGGTGGTGTATTTCTGTGGCAATCGTATTATCTGTACAATCCAAAAAAGATATTTGAAAACATAGTCTGATTCCATGGAGTGGCAGCTGACTTGGCTTGGCTGGTGAGACTAGGAAAGTGTGCTCCAGGAACTGGTTGTCTTGGCCAAGTCATGATATTGGTGGTGTCCTCTGAAAGCATCTCTCTCTATAGTTGGGGACAAAGGAAATCCTGACCAGAGTCCAAAGTGCGCAGACTCTGTCGGTTGCACTTTGAGGTGGTTTCCCAGGTATGGTGTGGCCCAGGGAACATGACAAGGAGAAAAATTGGTTGTGTCTCCTAGGTTAATGAAACCCTGGAGAGGTATTTCTTCTATCAAACCACTGTTTCCTGGCACATTTCTGCATGCACTTGAAACCTCTTCTTCTTTGCTCAAATTCCATTTCAAAGACCTGTGAAACATGGGGTGGTGATATTCGGGAATGTCATGAATCAAAAACCTCCACAAAACTTTAAATGCTATCACAAGGTCTGTTTTTAAATCTCAGAGCATAATTTATTTGCTGTTGGCATTATCAGTTTGTTCTCTCTGTTTCAAGCTCATTTTTCGTTGAAATTGTTTTTTGAAACGGTGATTACTTATCCAGATTTCTTGTTTTCATTTCCTTTATCATAAGAATCTACATTAATCACTTCCAAACCCAGACAAGTTTTTAGATCATATTTTGCTCCCATCCTCAAAGAATGGAGCCAGTGGCTGTTGTTACTTTGGGGAGCGACCTTCAAAATATCATAAAAACTGAGGAATATATGTGGTAACTGAAATAGAAGGTTAGTACCCATCTTTCTTAGGAAACAGCAGATTCACACTGACAGCAACATCTAAGATGACTGTATATGTTCTAAGTTTGAGAAAAAATATAAAACAAAGTTATAACAGAAAGGAAAGCAATTTAGAAAAAAACTGGTGGGAGAAGTAAAGTTCGTGGTGCTTTGGTCAATTAAAGTAGCTGCTTTTAAGGAGTTCTTGGACTGGCTGAGGTCAGGGGCTAGGAAATTTCAATTTGGTCAGAACCGCATGGGGAGCTTTCAAAGCTTGGGTCACATCCCACATATTGGAAGCAATCTAAATGTCCATTGACAGATGAATGGATAAAGAAGATGTGGTACATATGTACAATGGAATATTAGCCATAAAAAGGAATGAAACTGAGTCATTTGTAGAGATATGGATGGGCCTAGAGAGTGGCATACAGAGGTGAAGTCAGTCAGGAAGAGAAAATCAAATACCATATGTGGAATCTAGAAAAATGGTACCTATGAACCTAGTGTCAGGGCAGGAATAGAGACACAGACATAGAGAATGGACTTGTGGACACAGTGGGGGAAGCTGGGACGAACTGAGAGAGTAGCATTGACAGATATACACTACCATGTGTAAAATAGATAGCTAGTGGGAAGCTGCTGCATGGCACAGGGAGATCAGCTCGGTGCTTTGTAACGGCCTAGAGGGGTGGGATGGGGAGGGAGAGGATAAATGTATACATATAGCTGATTCACTTTGTTTTACAGCAGCAATTAACACAACATTGTAAAGCAATTATAATCCAAGAAAAATGTAAAAAAAAATTTTTTAAATAAAGAGAAAAAAAAATTGCTCCCATATTTTAGTTGGGCTGTTTGAGAAGTACTAAGGAGCCAACAGCCATTCTGAAGAGCCTGATTTGTATCCATGTAATGGGCCATGTAAAGTAACGCTGAGTGAGATTTTGATGCTAGACAACTTTCAGAGCATGGTATTGGGTACCCGCATGTTAAACAACGAGGCCCATTCTGTTTTCAACTTGAAAATTCATAATGCAATGTCTGACCTCAGTTTCCTGCAAATCCCTGTGACTCATCCTGTATTACTGAGTTAGGCTTTTACACAGCTTGAGTCAAAGGATCCTCAGAGGCCTCAAAGGAAAGCCCAGTGTCAAGTTTCAGCCACATATTGAGATTCACATACCATTAGTGAATGTATATTTTAAGCCCTGCATGTTGGGTGCTTTTCATGTATTTTACCCCATCTGGTATTCACTACCAGCCCCAGGGAGGTTCAGAGAGGTTAAATGTCATGGTCCAGGCCACGTGCCTAGACGGTTGTAGATCAAACCCAAGCATCCTGACTCCTAGTCAGTATGCTTTGTAATATTCCATGGTTCTGGTCATTGAAAATTAGTTCCACATACTGGGTGGAAGTTTCATCCTGCAACTTGCTATGTAATCTGGAACTTCAGTAGTAGTGCTCCATGATAATAAACACAAGCATCCTAGTTATACCGAGATTTCCTTTATCCAGGTTAATGAGGACCTTCAACGAGACCTTCCTGTGGACTGAAGAGACCTTCCTATGCCCCCTGAACACTTCTATGCCCCCTGAACACTTGGTAGGTCCACCTGTCTCCATCCTCTCTCTGATCTGCTTCTTGGTATGTCTGTTCCCTTCCCATCCTTCAAGTCTTACTCAGATGCCACCATTTTAGAGAGGTCTTCCCTGACCACCCCTTCTATCACTCAGCAACGTTCCTGCATGCCACTGTACTCAATTTGTAATTACTAGTCTGTTTCCCTGTTTTAATCTCTTTCTTCCTCTAGAATAAACTCTGTAAGGGCAGTAATTACACTAAATTTATGCCTAGCATCAAGGATGCTACCTGGTATTCAGTAAGTATGTGCTGATTCAATGTCCCTCTTAAATTCTTCTACCTAGCATTGAGTACAGTGCTCCTGCTATGTTCTGAGTAAGAACCAGGACTAAAAAAACTTCTCCCCTTACCTTCTTGGTATAATTCTGGACACTTTATTAGTGCAGTCTAATTACATTAAATTGGAGATCACATTAGTGTTGACTCACACTGAGCTTAACAAATTTTAAAAACAAATTTTATATATCTGTATCTATCTATCATCTATATCTCCCTTAGTTTGTAGCCCATTTTTCTAGTAATCACCTCATTCTGTATTTGTGCTGTTAGGGCCATAGTTTGCTCCACGTAATATGTTCCTTTCAGATGGTCCATGAAGGCCACGGTTTCCCCTTCTTAAATATTCTAACTTTCTTGGGTGGAGATGGCAGATAATGGTTTAAAGCTTGAGCTTCAGAGTCAGGATTTTGAGTCCAAGCACCTCCATTTGCTGGACGTTTGACTTGGGAAAAGTTGCTAAGCCTTTTTGAGGTTCAGCTATTTCTCATGTTCTAGAAGGATAACAGTACTCACAAGACTGTTAGGAAGCTGGAGAGTGGAAATGTAGAGGAAGCCTTCACCAAGTACCTAGGATGTGGAGGTAGGTGGTAGTTTCTATTCCTGTATTCATTCCCACTCCTAAACTGATTAGCATGGATGACTTCTTTTATTCCCTTCTCCAATCCCCTCTGGATTTCTTAACATTTCATTATCCACAAGGGGCATCCTGGTTTACATACTGGCCACATGCAGACTTTGCAAAAAGCTTGAATGTCAAACGTTTCAAAGGTGAGTGGCCTTATAAGTCCATTCTTTCTCCACACTCTGTTTTTTACTGTTATAAGATTTACTAACACGCACTGACTTTGTGAGGGTAAAATCTTGACAGGTTCTAGGCAGACTTTGTCAATTACTTTTGCCAGAGGTAAAAACTGATCAGAAACATTGTGCTTTCAGTAGTCTAACATGGGCTTCCGAATAGTGATTAGACGCTTGGATTTTGTAGCAAATCGTGTTTCTCAGAACCTGAGGTTTCCAAGGTGACTGCATATGAAACTACAGACATCATAATTGCTCTTTCCAGAGGAACACCGTCTCTAGTGCATCCTCTTTCCTACCATCTCCAACTACTGCATTCTTCACAATTGGAGATTCTTTCTCAAGCGAGATAAAAAATAAATAATTGATTTGAATATCAAAGAATTGATGAACACTCTTAATGAGAGTAATAACTTTCAAGTCTTTTCAATAAGACCTAATGCTCTCAGAGTGTTTAATGACCCATGCAGCTAACCTGACTCCCTGTATAACAGAGAGCTAGGTTGTCAGTTACTTAATTAAGAATAAAAATTAAGAAATGTTATTTAGATTTCTCCTTTAAATGAAATCACTAGCTTTGATCAGAATTGGAAGTCAGTTCAGCCTCATGGCACTGACTTGCCACATGGCCTTGGGGACCTGCTCTCCTTTATACAATGAGGAGGTTGGGTGGGGTAGCAGATGGAAGGGTGCTTCTCCCAGCCCTAAAATATTCCTCATTACAGATTTTGGAAGATGAATAGCAAATGAGCGTGTTGCCTGCCATATGATTAAAAGGAAAGAGATCTCCTACCCTGAGTGAGGTGGTCACGAGCTCTTCATCTTCAGTGCTAACCCTCAGTAGACATCTTAAAGAATACTCTGCATCTGTTCGTTTGTATGTTGTACAGGAATCTCTATCTCTGGGAACCAAAATAGGTGAGCTACACAGCTCTGAGAAGGCGGAAGAGTGGAAATTAATGTCGTATACGTGAATAACTGTGCTTAATTCAAGTTTAATTTTGTAAAAGCTATTTTGTACAAAATTATAGCTAAAAATTCTTGCATGCTTAGTATGTACCAGGCACTGTGCTCAGTAAAACAATTCTAGAAGTAAGTTATTACACTGTTATTAATATTATTGTTAATGATCTTCATTTTTACAGTGAGGCTTGGGGAGATGTTAAGTCTAAGGTTACATCGCTGGGAAGAGGCAGCAGAGAAGGTGTTCTAACCACAGCTCTAGCACCAGAATGTGTACTTCTAAATGCTGCCCTAAAACTGCCTTTATTTCCTGGGAATGAGCAAATGTTAGAGTAACAGGATGAAGTTTTACAGCTCTAGGGGAAAAGTAAATTATAATCAAAATTTAGGGAACAACTTATTTGTGTTGAAAGACATTTTGGATAATGTAAATGTATCCATTTAAAATGAAAGTGCGTGGTTTTCTATTTGCTATTAACTGAAAATTTCTCTTTTGGGTTTAGCCATAAAATAATCTAGTTAATATCTAGTTTATATACTGTGCAATTTTTCACAACCCATTTTAGGATCCTCTTTTAGTTTAAATGATACTGTAGGAAGCTGGAAATAGTTTTGAAAGCAAAATGGAGAGAAGCCAATGGTTCTGTCTTGGGCTCAGTGTGGTTAGCTGGGGGATTACGTCAGCCAGTGGCTGAACAAACCAGAGGCCATGTTTTGAGAGTGATTTGTACATGTTTAATAATGGTTACTAGGTACTGACGACCTACTATGTTTTTTGACTTTCATATTGTCCAGGGAATCCTTAGGACTTCCTAGGCAGTACATGGTAGAATTCCTATTAAACAGGTGAGGTTCAGTAAGGTGGAGTGATTTGCCCAAGGCTACCCAGGTACTGACTCCAGAGGTGGGACTCAGGTAACCAAGACCATTTGGCTTCAAGGGAGCCTCCTCAAAGCCTTTCACTGAATTATCAATTATCATAGAGAATTCATGCATTCCTGGGAGGCACAGGACCCACTAAAAGGCCAGTGTTTCCTTGAAGTCTGTTGTATTTACCTTTGAAAGTAATACGATTTAGTGTGTTTTGCAGCATTAAATATCCCTATTTAATGGAAAAATAGTGATTGTGTAATTAGTTGAATTATTTCTACCTTAAAATCTTCAGGCAAAATATTCTCCAGGAAGATGTGTCAACTTTGTTCTGTGGAATTCTGGATCCTAATTCCAGAAGCACAGCACTGGAATAAAGCAGAGTAAGGAAACACAGAACCTGGGCCCTGACATTCCCCAGTATCTGTAGGGTCTTGGATGAAAGCTCACCTTCTCATCTATAAAATAAAGGTAATGAGGATTCCAATAGTTACTTTATAGAGCTATGTTTATATAGTACAGGTCTGGACTATTTTATCATGGTACAGCTGTGACAGTAGGCAGAGGAAAAGCTCTTAAATATGCCTTGATAATCAGAGATGTGGAATGAAAATTAATTCATTTCTCTTCTGCCATTGTTTTGTTATTTCAGTTGGTCCACTTTTAAAAGCATAATTTTATTTCAACCTGCAGATGACTTTGGGGGATTTTTTGCTTTCAGCAAACTGAGATGAGGAACTAAGTGTAATGGTATTACTCTGTATAAGTAGCTCACAAAGTTGTAAAACTCTCGAAATAGTTGTTGATCTGTTTTCACTTCACAGCCTTTAGTTGAGGGCAGTGAGAAGTCCATTTTAGTCAAGGCTATAGCTACTATTGAGAAGGGTGCACATTTCTCAGTTCTTCATGTGCTTATTAATTTTTATCACATAACAAATGGAAACGGTGGGAAAAATACTGGTACAAACTACCCCGTTTTTACATTGCAATTTAAATAAAATCTCACCCTGGAACTTGGATATCTCCTTAAAAGATCAGGGTAGCAAGACACTGAGAGAGATGGTAATCATAACTGCAGTCCTAATTACAATATGCATTGAGTGTTTCTTGTATACCAAGAATATGTTTAAAGTCTTTATGTATATCAACCGACTTAATGCTTGCTACCTAAGACATATGTCTATCATTATGTCCATTTAGCCAAAGCGACAGACCTCACAGCCCAGTCTCTTAGGCCTTTGCTCCAACCCACTGTTACAAACATTTTTGGTCATGTGTGTTGGAGACTGTCATTTGAGGGATACAGAACAAACCAGGGTCTTGCTGTAAGGCAGATCATTAGAACTGCTAAGGCAAAGGCATGTAGCCATAAGGAGAATGTCTTGATCCCATAGGAAAGATGATAGTATAATATAATGGGCTATTCTTTCCTCAGAGTCACAACAAAGCAAGCAGAAACTTCTTATAAAAATCCAAGAATGATATATAGTACATTCCATATTTTGATGTAAAGTAAATTCTTTACATGGTGCAGATATCTCTGCTAACAATAGTGTTTATCAAGATTATTTATTACAAGGTGTTAAATCTTTTTTTCAATTACTTTCTAATGAAATGTACCAATTACCTTTTGAATGGTGACATATGGCTGCAATCTATTCCAGTGGGGATAAATCTTGCTTATACAAGGTTTCAAGGGCTCCCTCCTGAACTGCATCAGTTACTGATGTAAACAAAGATAATAATCCTCTATCACATTTATCAGTAAGTCCTGAACTTCAGTGCAATGTAGTTCCCTGAGTTAGACAACATTAATCATCAGGTAATTTCCAACAGTTATGGTGCAAACCTATTATGAAAGAGATGTTTCTGCAACCCAGCTGCTTTTAGAGAATGTGTATTAATATGGTTGAATCCTGGGGTAATCAGGGAAGAAGTCACATAGCCCTTGTGCACAGTGAAGCTGAAAAAACAATGCTCTTATGCAACTGGTGGGCCATCTGTTGGCTACCAAATGAATAACAACCACTATTTTAAAGAGCCTCATCTGGGGGCTGCTGATGAAGAACTAGGCTTCTTCCAAGGCCAAGTCTTTGAGGTGGCTCCACCTCTTACAATAATTTTGTCCTTATGGGAGATTATATTAGTAAGGAATTTGAAGGGGAGACGGGGTGAAAGTACCATTGCTATGAGAAGTCCAGTTTCTGTGCAAAGGAAAATCTATTGACCTTGGTTGACTGTTTCCTTCCCATTCTATGATACCAGGTAATCAAGAGTTTCAGAACAGACTTTGGTATCTGGCAGGAATTCATTTTTCCTTCTTTCTGATTATCTTTTGGTCTTTGAAAACTTCTCCAAGCTTTGGTTTAGTCATTGCTATCTGATGATAATATTGGTACAGACCTTATAAGATTTGGGGAGGATTAAATTAGATACTAAATGTAGAACAGTGCCTGGAACATTTTGAGTTCATAGATGTTAGCTATTTAATTGTTGATGGAGCCAAGTAACTAAATACTCATGAGATAAATATTCTTTATCTCCTCAAAACCACCTTCTGTATTTGTACTTTTAAAGGAAACTTCTATAAAAGATGGAAGATGATTTATCGAGGCAAATAAATTGATGAGCTTCCCTATTTACCACTGAGGTAGGTAATTTATACATATAGTCTTATTTAGTCCATGACTTAAAATATATAATATGGGTATTGCTTCTAAAGTAACTGAGATATAGAACATACGGGTAAGCAGCAGGGATAGGGTGCAAACTCAACTCTAACTTCAAAGCTTGTATTCTTTGCAGTGTGCTTAAGAATTTAATTCCTAGCATCTATGTACCTGGAAATATCAATATTCTGACATTATTTTGTCAATTTCTGCTGAATTTTTACCAACATTTTGAATCACTCTAAGAACCTGAGTGTTCTTGAGTTCTGTATGTCTTTAAGAGTTGACTAGAGGATAGCATTGGTCTAACTACATTCTGTTTTTACCTGCATTAATCAGATATTGAGCACTGACTGCTCTAGAGAAATTTACTAAGGCCTGGCTGTGTACTAGGCATTGTGCTAAGTGCTGAGAATATAATCAAGTACTGTTTAAGAAAGTCTGTTAGTCTCCCTGTTTTGCATATGAGGAAATTGAGGGACAGAAAGGTTAAGCAACTTGCCCATGTTCACACAGCTAAGGTAGTAGTAAGACTTGAATTAGAACCCAAGCATGCTGAGTCTATAATTGCTGCTCTTTATACTACCTCTTCTGGAGAAGACACACTTGTAACCTGACAAGTGAAATATAGTAGAAAGAACATTTACTGTAAGAGAAGTAGTAGAGGATGTGAGCTGGTGGTGGGGAACTGAGGGAAGTCTCCCGAGGAGAAAGTGACAGGAGATGGGAAGGTGGTTTCTGTAGGCAGAGCAAGCATAAGGAGTTTCTTATGCATGGAGAATAGGGTGGAGATGAAAGATGGTCTGAAGAGGTGCGAAAAGGCCTTCAGGACCTTGTGGACCAAGGAATGGGGTGTGGAAGCTGTCCTACGAAGGGCCTTTAACAGGGAGTGACATGGTGTGAATGCGTTTGGAGACACCATCTGGCTTAAAACATTGCAGTGGGTTGCAGGCAGGTTATGTAGAGAGGGCAGGGGCTAATGTAGAGAGCAATGCCATCCAGGCTGATGTCTTTATGATGTCTTTATGTTGTCATTTACTAAGTGTGACAACACAGGATGGAAGCAGGTGGAACTAAGGGGTTGGCTCGTAGCACTCTCAGGAAAGATGAGTGGGCAGTTGTATCAGGGTCTGAGGCTCACCCCCCTTGCAGGTCTTTGGAAAAGAAATAAGGATGTAAATATGTCTAAAATATTTCAGGAACAGCCACCTTCAGGATGGACTACATGAAACAAGATCAAACAGTGACACAAATACAATTGAGAAGTGTAAACTTCTTGGGAGGGGACTAGAACTTGAAAAGGGAATTTGAAGATCCAGTACTGGGTTTTATTAGATGCCAGGAAAGTGACAGTTAGAAAATATAATAGACAGAAAGCATATGATTAATAATTAACCAAGGAGAAATATGGATGTACAAATTAATAACCATCAAGATAATTAAGAGTTGCTTGTAAAGCAGAGAGCTTTTTCAAAGATTGGATGAGCATTAATTATACTTTGTTACAGACATGTTAGTCATTTGGTCACACCTGCCTCTGTTGCTTTCTCAGAAATTCTGCTCCCACAGCCTCTGCAGTGGGCTGTAGGAAGATGCCCTGTACTGACACGTTTGCACTAAGGGTGGCACAGTCTGCCAAAATGTGTCAATAGGATTTTTTTTTTCCCTGGAGGCTTAGAGTTGATTGTGGGATTAGCCAGGCTCTGTTGACCACTTTGACTGGGGTGGCCAGTTTGGTTCACCTACAACAGAAGCAGGGAACACTCATGCACAAAAAAAGGGGTAACCGCCTTACTTCCCAATGGAAACCTGATTCCTATTTATGGAACCCACAAGACCCACCTGCCTTTTGATTCTAGCTGATATTCCTATTTCTTCATAACCAATTGATTCTGTGCCAAGACAACTGTAAATGGTTCTAAGACCATCTATTAATGAATCACAGCAGCTAAGCCAGCTAAGCATAGGGAGTCTCTAGCTCAGCCTTCCTAGGATAAAATATGCACTGCTCCTTGATCAAGCTTGACCCTTTTTCACAATAGCCAATGTCATTTTAGTGTCATCATTCTGTATAAGTCCTTAGAATTCCAGGCTCCTGTTATTTATTGACACCTCCATTATTGTTTCATCTCAGACATCCAAACTCAACATGTGCCCTGTTTAACCATGGCGTTTCCTCCCCAGATCTGGCTTTGTTACAGTGCTTGCTATCCCAGTGAGTGGCACTGCCACTCTTAATCACAACCTCGGATGCATTCTTGATACTGCAGAAGGCCTGTGGAGCACTACATGAAAGGCTTATTAAAAATGAGCACCCTAGCAGAAAAATCTTCGAGCAGTTATATTTTACTGTGATACACACAAAAGACACATTCTCAGCAAAGCTCACTGGGAGAGTTTAAGCTGGAGGATATTTAAGGAGCGAGGTTTCTCAAGTCTTTCCAGATCCTTCCTGAAGCATGGGCGTGGGTTGATTATTATGTGAGTCTGTTCAGGGTGAGGTTTTGTAAGTTTTCAGAAAGCCACAAATGGGGGCTTAACCCTCTAAAATGTCAGTACAGAGGACTGGATCAAGACTGAGGAAGAGTAGGATGGGGAGCTCACCTTCTCCCACTAAAGCATTAAAAATCTACCTACAAGAGGAACGATTCACACAGAACATCTACTAATACTAGCAGAAGATCTCAGACTTCCGAAAGGGCAAGAAAACCTCCAGGTAACCAGGCAGGACAAAGAAAAAGAAAGGAATCTGGAGGGGACTTGCACCCCAGGGAGGGAGCTGTGAAGGAGGAAAATTCCCACACCTTGAGAAGTCTCCTCTCCAGCGGGGAGACCAGGCTGGACCGAGGGGTAGCTTCGGAGCCTAGGAGGAGAGCACAGCAACCAGTTTGCAGAGGGCAAAACAAAGAGTAACCCGCAGAGAAGGTACGCACCGCCACCCTGCCTTCCCTAGACTAAGACGGTCGTCCACTGGTGGGGATCAGGTGCTGAAGCTCATGCTTCGGAGGTCAGATCCAGGGAGAGGACCAGGGATGGCTGCAAGTCGTGACTATGAGACCCACGAGCTGGTGCCAAGCCTTGACCCCACTGTCCCAGGAGTGCATGGACCGCAGCCACCCGTAGGAGACCTGTGAACAGAGGAACCCCCAGAGCATTTGGCTTTGAAGGTCAGCAGGGCTTGAGTGCAGGAGCTCCACAGGACAGGGGGAAACAGACTCCTCTCTTGGAGGGCGCACACAAGGTTTCACATACATTGGGACCCAGCACAAAGCTGGACCTACCTACGAGTCTCGGAGGGCCTCCTTGAGGAGGAGGGGGTCAGCTGTGGCTCACTGCAGGGGCAAGGACAGTGGCGGCAGAGACCACGGAGAATATTTGATTCGAATAAGCGCTCCTGGATGTTGCCATTTTGGCGAGGGAGCAGGACAGAAAGCTCAGAGGTAAGCCCTTGCACCTATGGTCAGTTAATCTATGACAAGGGAGGCCAGAATATACAATGGAGAAAAGACAGTCTCTTCAATAAGTGGTGCTGGGAGAACTGGACAGCTACATGTAGAAGAATGAAATTAGTTTTGTGTATGGTGTTAGAGAATGTTCTAAACTCGAAATGGATCACAGACCTAAACGTAAGGCCAGACACTATAAAACCTCCTAGAGGAAAACATAGGCAGAACGCACTTTGACCTAAATTGCAGCAATATCTTTTTGGATCCATCTCCTAGAGTAAAGAAAATAAAAACAAAAATAAACAAATGGCACCTAATGAAACTTAAAAGCTGCTTCTGCACAGCAAAGGAAACCATAAACAAAATAAAAAGAAAGCCTGCAGCATGGAAGAGAATATTTGCAAATAATGCAACCAACAAGGGATTAATCTCCAAAATATACAATCAAAAGTGGGCAGAAGATCTAAACAGACATATCTCCAAAGAAGACAACATGAAAAGATGCTCAACATCACCAATTAGCAGAGCAATGCAAATCAAAATGCGATGAGGTGTATCACCTCACACAGCTCAGAATGGCTGTCATTCAAATATCAACAAACAGCAAATGCTGGAAGGGTGTGCAGAGAAGGGAACCCTCCTGCACTGTTGGTGGGAATGTAAATTGGTACAGCCACTGTGGAGAACAGTATGGAGGTTTCTTAAACTAAAAATTAAACTTCCATATGATCCAGCAATCCTACTCCTGGGCATATATCTGGAGAAACCCATAATTCGAAAGGATACATGCACCCCAATGTTCACAGCAGCACTTTTTACAATAGCCAAGACACAGAATCAGCCTAAATGTCCATCAGCAGAGGCATGGAGATATAGATATAGACACACACAAATGGAATATTAGTCATAAAAAAGAATGCAATCATACCATTTGCAGCAACATGGATGGACCTAGAGATTGTCGTACTAAGTGAAGTAAGTCAGACACAGAAAGACAAATACCATGTGATATCACTTATATGAGGACTCTAATTGAAAAGGGTACAAATGAACTTACTTACAAAACAGAAACAGACTAACAGATAAGCAAACTTATGGTTACCGAAGGGGAAATGTGGGTGGCAGGGGGAGAGAGAAATCAAGAGCTTGGGATGAACATACACACACTACTATATAGAAGATAGATAGCCAGCAAGGACCTACTGTATAGCACAGGGAACTCTAATCATGAATCTGGGATAACCTATATGAGAAAAGACTCTGAACACGAATGAATATATGTATATGTATAACTGAATCACTTTGCTGCACACCTGAAACTAACACAACATTGTAAACCAACTATACTCCAATAAAATTTATTAAAAAATGCAGCATGATTAACTTACATATTTGAAAAAAACATGCTTGTGCTCCCTTGCCTCCCAAATTCAGATCACCACGATACCCACTGGTTTTATCTCCCAGATCTTTTAAACTCTGTCAACCTGTTTCTATACCCACTGCTATCATTCTGGTCCAAGTCACTGAAATCTTTCCTGTGAACCACTGCAACAATTTCCTAACTATCTTCACCATGGTCCCCTCCAATCCATTCTCTACAGTAACTCCAGTCTTCTAAATATAAATTCGATCCTGTTATACACACACACACACACATATACCTGGCTTAAAACACTTCAGTGGATCCTCTCTGCTTCTATGCCAAAGATGGAAATTCTTTCCTGACTCACAAATCCCTACGTTATCTGGATTCTCCCGACCCCTCAAGTGTCATCTCTGACCCCAATCCTCCATCCTACCTTCCCACCACAGTTTGTAACTATTACCATTTTACATTTATTTGTGAAGTTCTTCTCCCATCCCTAGAATATTAGGTGGAAAAGGAGATTTTACTTTTCTGATTGTTTTGTTCACTGCTATTTCCCTTCAGTAGAGCGGTGCTAGCAGCTTGCAGGTCCACAGGAAATACTTGTTGAATAAGTGAAGGGATGTTCACCACCGCAACCCTAACACCTGGCTCAATGACTGGAATGTGCAGACACTGAATAAAAATGTAGAGGAGCAGGACTAAGATTACAATTCAAGGGGATGCATGTGAATGACTCTCTTCCTCATATTGCCTCTCAACTTCAGATAATCACGCTGCCCTTCTCTTTCATTCCTTGTAGCAGTCATGAAAGATAGATCATTTAAAAATATAATTTCATCCAGCTCTAACCTTTCCATTAGATTTTATAGTGCTGGCATTAAAGGAGCTTTTAATCCTCCCTAAGCAAAAGGCTATTTGGAACTCCGCTTCAAGTAAGTATATTCTCTTTCTTTAATGTTTAATTCGCTAGCAGGTAAAGACCATGCAAAAAGCTTTCATTCTCAATATGGACAGATTTATGATTCAGAGGCTATCTGAACACTTAGCAGCCAAGAGGGAGGAAAGATGGCCAGTTCCCTGCACAGAGGGGACTGGATGAGTTTGCTCTGTGTAGCCCCAGAGCTTATTCAGAGAATCAGGGGTTGGCTGTAGAGAGATTTAGCTGGCTGTAGTGTAAAACATTCCACTAATGGAAATGGGCTGCCTGAGGATGTAGTGAGGCTGAAAGTCTAGTCATCAGGGACGTTATAAGAATAATTCCAGAACTGGATGCAATGCTCGATACGATGACCTCCACACTTTCTTCTCTGAGGTTCTGTATTTGGTATAAACTGCTGCATTTTAAGCTTGGGAAGAGGTAGTAAAACACAGTATGACACAGTATGATAAGGGGAGCTGAAGAGCCACAGAAGAATTTACTATGGTCAATTCTGAGCCTGTCGTCCAGAAAACAGACAAAGCGCAGAGAAGGGGCTGTATAGATTTTATGACAACATTGTCGTCGGGGCTTTGATTATAGTTGTGACAACAATTATTTATGTGTGAGTGTTCACAGCTCTCCCTTCCCTCCATGTCAGCCCCCACATAAACTTGGGCTTGCCTGCCCTGTTCTCGTCCCCAAGAATGTGTCTTTGCTGCTTTTTTTCCCTTCTAGAACTTTCAGAATGGGGAGGCACAATTTAAGAGGAATTTGTTCTACCTAATACACAAAGAGGCGTGCAGGAGAATCAACCACCATGTGGGCTGCAGTGTTGGGTCTGGAAGCAGGGGTGTGGAATCGCTGCCCCGTGAGGTGAACTAAGAGAGGGGGCGGGGGTTACAATGTGAGATGCTGAAGACTGTGAGAGGCGTCCCCATTATGTTCTTTGAGAGATGTGAGTAAAGAATAGAATTTCTTCTCCGTTACCTTCACCTGTCAAATGTGATTCTACCCTAGGAATAAACTAGAGCACATTCAAATCTTCCAAGGATACTCAGTCTTTCTAAAAATAATAATCAATTGCTTCTGTGATCAATCGCTCCAGTTCTTCAGGAGACCAGTCTTCTAGCTTCTATTACACTAAGAAAAAGACATGAGATGAGAACTTCCATATGTTCCCACCACCCAATCAACCTGCATCTATACTTTGTTTTCTCTCCCTCCACTATGCATGGACTCTCCAAGCATCCAGGGTTAGGTTGTCTCTCCCCTAAGCACTCTCTCTTGTCTTCTGTTCCATCCCCTTCTTTTCTCTCCTGCATCATTCTTCTCAACACACAGATTTGTTGGATTATCTCTGTCGATCCCAAGTACCCCTCCAGCTACTGCTTCATGTCTCCCCCTTTGATATCACAAGCTTCAACTATTTGATTATGTTTGCTCTATTTCCATCAAAGAGACAAACCCAAGGGCCCAGTATCAGTCTCGTTAGCCAATCTCAGCAGTAACTGACACTACTCATCACGCCTTCCATCTAGAAAGTTACCGTGTTGAGCTTCTGGGACACCTTTCTCTCTTCTCTCCCTGGAAGTTCCTCCTTATTTCCCCAAGCTCAATCTATCCTGACTACCCAGGTGATTTTCACCAGTTTCCTGACCTAGATACCACCTCTACATGGATGACTCCCTCAGTGCCATCCGTCTGGGCTCTGCCCGGCTCTGCCCTGAACTCCAGACTCGTATCTCTAACTGCCTACTGAATTTCTCCGTCCGGATATCCATCTCAGACGTAACACATTCCACCTACATTCCTAATTTCTGCTGCCCCAATGCCTGGTATCCTATTGCAACTTTCTCTCTGTTGACTGCAACCTCATTTTTCCAGTTGCTTAGGCAAAAATCACTGGGGGGTATCACTGATTCCTTTCTCTTAGACGCACACAGTATTGTATCAGAAAATGCTGCTGTTTCTGCTCTCAATATATATTTGGAATCCAAGTGCTTCTCGAAAGGCCTACCACCTTGGTCTGAGCTACCCATCTTATCTTCCCTGGGTTTTGCAAGAACCTATCTAACTGGTCTCTTTCCTTTTCTCCTCACAGAAGCCAAAATTTTTTAAAGGTGACACATCTGAGCCAAAGCAATCCTTAGAAGGCAGGCCTTATGAACAAAAGGTGCCTTTGAGTGAATTAAAAAATAAACCTTTCTTTAGAAGGATGTACTTTTGGGTCAGGTGCTGCAGGGTGCCCCCTGCTGGAGCGCCTTTTATTCTTGGAAACCCTGATTCCACTGCTGGGCTCAAACCCACAAGGGGTCGCCCAGGGTAAAAAAAACTCCAGTCTTTACGACCACACAGAGTGCCTTAGAGCGCCTGGCCACCTGCTGCTCTGCACCCTCCTCACTGGATAGTCCTCTTTGCTCACTCTGTTTAACTACATCGGTTACCTTGCTGTTTGCAGAACACACAAAGCTTGCTCCCACTTCAGGCCACTCTCCCGCTTAGACCCCCTTATGAGGATGGCCAGGACCGGCATGTTCTGAGAACTCTCCTTTCATCTCTGAGAGCCATCTAAAATCCTGGGTCCTGGCTATCTCCTCCTTGCATCTTAACACTACTAAAAGGTTCAATTTTGAGGATTTTCATCTACCACTAATTGTGCATTTAGGTGCTGCGCCCTGCAGTGTTTTGTGTTCACGCATAATTTACTAAGGGTATACAATGTGCCAGGTTCACCAGGCAGCAATGTTAGATGGACTCCTGCCTTCATGCAGGTGCTAGTTAATTTTATGTGTCAATTTGGTAAGACCAAGGCACCCAGATATTTGCTCAAATGCTATTCTTGTTGTTGCTGTGAAGGTATTTTTTAGGTGAGGGTGAACATATCAGTAGACTCCAAGCTAAGGAGATGACTCTCCATAGTGTGGGTGGCCTCATCTCATCAGTTGAAGGCCTTAATGGAGGAAAAAGATGGACCTCCCTGGAAGAAGAGAGAGTTCTGCCTGCAGACTGCCTTTGGACTCAAACTGCAACTCTTCCCAGGGTCTCCGGTCTGTCGGCCTATCCTGCACATTTTGAGCTTGCCAAGCCTCCACCACTGTGTGAACCAATTCCTAAAAATAAACCTCTCTCTATACCGTGTACCCATCCTCTTGGTTCTGCTTCTCTGGAGAAAAGTGACACGCACAATCTAATGGGAAATATACACTCAAGAGTCACAACTGTCCATTGAAAAATTATGACAAATACTACTGAGGAGAATCGTGTGCGGTTAAAAAGTCTACATTAGGGAGATTTGCCCTAGTTAGGGAGGTCAGAGAAGGTTTCCCTAAAGGGGTGGCCCTTGAACTGTGATGTCAAGGATAAGACGGCGTCAGGTAAAGGAGGGGCAGGAAAGAACTTTACAGGAAAGAGTTTGTGAAAAGTCCTGTGGCCTTTTTCCTTTTAAGCTTCCTAGCACCTGGGGATAGATACTATTATCCCTATTGTATGGATGAAAAACCAAAGCACACACGGGTGAACTACCTTGTCCAAAGCCATGTGGGTAGAGCTGGAACTGGGGACTGACCTTGGACTCCAAGCCTGTGCTCTGAACCACCGAGCTACAGTGCCCCATGCAGATTCGGGGGAATTAGGGACACATCTACATTGTTCTGTTTCCTGACCCAGCCCCTAATGGATGCAGCTTGAAAGGTTGTGCTATTTTCAGTTCATTTATGTATTCCTCATGTCAACTCCATACATAAACACACTGGGCCTTGTGCTAGATGCTGGGCATTCAGAGATGAACACGACACGGAATTTAGGGAGAGAGACATGTCTGTGTTACAACGTGGCTTGCACAGGCGGGAACCACCTTTGCAAGAGGAGCAGGGACGGCATCATGGAGAAGGAGCCTTTGAGCTGCACCTTGAAAGATGCTGTTTTGATTGTCCCCAAGATTTGCTTTAATCAGGCATGGTGAGCCACACAGACACAGAAATGGCTCTCGTGAAGGAAGATGCTTATTATCGTTACAAATCGCTAGAAACAGGAGGCATGACATGCCACACGGGGGGGGGGGGTCACACGGGGAAGCATCGGGGTTGGTTAGGAGGCAGAAGGAGTGAGGGAAAAACATGGTTTCCATGGGAAGGAATGGGCAAGACAGGGGAGGGGTGGCTAGACTGAATCATCTCAGCAGGTCCCTGGAGTATAGGGGCTGTCTCTACTTCTCCAGGACCCGGCACTGGGGGTGATGACAGCAGGGAAAGAGTGGTCCAGAATGCAAGAGACTGACGAAGGGGTGGGGGGCAGGTATGGACTCTACATTGGTGGGCTGGCACAGGAAAGGTGTGCTTGCAGGCAGGTGAGCTATATCCTTTCTCTAGGACTTAGTTAACCCTGGCAGGGGTGGTCCCTCCCAGCAAGGCCCAGTGATGTCAAAACATCAGAATACAGAAAAAACAGAGGCAGAGGACCAGGCGCTGCAGGGAGGGCGGCATCATGCACACAGCCACTGAAGCATAAAGGAGCCTGGCGCTGCGGGGGATGACAGAGCAGGATGTAGGTGGAGAAAAGCATGCACACGGTTGGCTGGGCGTTGGAATTGGAGTGAAGAACCTCAATGAGCAACCTAGATTTTTTTCTCCTGGTAATGAGGCACCGTTAAAGGCTGCACGATTAGACTTATTGGTTAAGAGACAGAGTGCGTGTCTTTGAGGCATCCCATATAAAGTGACCCGTTGGCAACCAGCCCAGCTTTTCCCAGCAGCGCTTTAAGTGGAACTCCTTCAAACGGGTATACCGGCCCTCAACCTGACACCCAGGTAAATGCTTTCGATGTTTTCCTTTTTAAAATATCCAGTGTATTAATTTCACCCATGAGAAATCATATTAAATCTCAGCACATAATTAGCCAAACCACAAATACATTTTCAGAAACAAAGATGACTCATGTCGTTTCCTAATTAAACCTTGAAAGGTTTAATTAAAAAGCACCATTTGGAGGGAACTCGTTTAGGAGGAGCTGGGGCTTGGCATCCTGAAGGTGTGCGCTCAGAGCATCCCTGCTTCCCCCCCCCCCCCCCGCCCCCATCCAGGGTGGGGGGAGCAGCCACAGGAACGGTACAAGCAGCTCTGCGCGGAGGGATGAGCTGTGTTTTCCTCACCCACAACACACCGTCTCAGAGACAACGAGGGAGCTGCTTTTTCACGAAACAACTTAAAACCTCCTACTACTTAAGTGCATGAGACGCAGAGAACACACGGACAGACGCGCAGCTCAGCAAACGAAAGATAACAGAGCAGCACGGATGCAGCCGTTCCTCCGTGTCCAGCTTTGCGCTGGCCACTCTGCAAGAACACCATAGTGATTCCTCACAGCCCCCATGTGAGATACGTGGTGTTAGTCCCATTTTTCAGATGGGGACAGTGAGGCACAAAAGTGTGAGGCAGAGCTAAGCCCTGTCTGACTTCAGGGCTGTCACTTCATCACACCTCAAGTTCCCTCAGGAAATCAGGGAGAAGCCAGGGAGCCCTGGAGCATTTAAATCCCAGCTGTGAGACTTGCAGCCTCAGTTTCGCATCCCTAAAAGGGGGAAAATGAAACCTTGGAAGGCAGTTGTGAAGTCCAAATAAACTAATGCACGTGAGCCTGACACGGGTGAGCACACCATAGGTATCAGTTACCGTACATCCTTTTACGTGTGCTGTCATTATCAACATCAGGCAAGCTTAGTGGGTCCCTTTTGTGTGGGGTATTTAGAAGCACAGTGCGGTAGCACAGAAACCTATCTGAACTGAAGGGAATTAAAGGATGGAGGCTATGCTGCAAATATTTATAGTTAAAAAGAGTATACTGCAGAAATGATATTAGAACCAACGCTGTTTTCTTCTAAACACGTTGTCCGTGCCCTACTTGAAACCATGCAAAATCTTCCTAAATGCACTTAAGCATTAGTTTTAAAATCCTTACCTTGGCTACATCTGAGGCCCTGCAGGATTTGGCCTGCCTACCTCATCTTGGACCGCTCTTGCTTTGCTAAGTGGTAAAACAAAGCACCACTTTGGCACAGTGCCCCCCCCCCCCCCCACTTCTGTATCTCAGACGAGTACTCCATCTATGCCAGGCACTGTGCAAAGGACCGATACGTGGATTATCTCATTTAATCCTCACAGCCACCTGATGAGGTGGGAACTCGTGTTATCTGTGCGTTACAGTTGTGGAAACTGAGGCCCTGACAGGTTAACTAACTGGCCTAAGACACCATAGTTAATAAGTGGCAGGACGGTGATTCAAACTCAGGCATTATTGCATCACAGTCCAAACGCTTAAACTTTACACTCTCTGGCACCCCCAAAGTTTGAGCTTGCATGGCTCCCAAAGCCGCTCCAAGTAGATGTTTATTGAGTGGGGCCAGATTGATGAGGAAGTGGCAACACGGATTAGTCACTCAGGCTCGGGAGAAGCCAGCATGACGAGCAAGCCAAGTCTGAGCCCCTGAAGGAGACGATGTGTAAATCCTAAACATGCAAGCTGTGACACGTCCGCCTCTCTTTTCGGCTGTCCCCTGCATAATCCTCATTGAGTTTGAAATCTAACTTCACCAACCAAATCGCCCTTCACTGATGAGCTTCTACCGTCCTTAAAGACTATAATCTCCTGTCCTTTTCATTTCTTCTAGTCCATCAATTTATAATGATCCCATTGCACTTCATCTTTATTATTCACCATACCTATTTCCGACCTTCCCCTTCCCGTTATTACTTTCTAATTACTTTCAGGTCCAAGAGAAGCAACAGGCAACATGAGGAATGACCAGACACGTTAGAAAGAACGTAACGTGCTTTCATGCAGCTTCGCCACCATGCACGTTGAATGGCTGTGTACCAAGTGTCAACTTTCACAGCTCAGTGAGCCCTTTCCCAGGCCTGTCAACAGTGGACTATGAGAAATACAATCTCTTTTTCTCGTGTCAGCAGTAGCAAAGCATCAACGTCCAGCCCCAAGTATTCACGGAGGCGCATATAGTTCTCACAAGCCTGACACCAGTGACCTAAGATGAACTTAGACAAGTGACCAAGAAAAACATATACTTAATTGAAAGGGTGCACATTCTTCATCAAAGGTTTGTGTTCTGAACGGCTTGATTAGAAAACAAAACAAAACAAAACAAAGATATGCTTTAAGCCAACATCTGGAAGGGCTACGTGATATAATCGATAAAAGAAGGTATGAAAGTTCCTTGAAGGAAGTCTCACTGGATTAATACACACAGTCGATTCTCATTAGTCATGATACTTATGTTCCGCAATCTGAAACAACAGACACTGAACCACTGCTCCTAGGGGAGCTATAGGATAGGTTCCTGCAGGCCTCTGGTAATAACATTTTGGTCCACTCATCGATACTTTACCTTGTTTTATGTTTAAAGACACTTTAATATATACTGTTGACTCATTAGCATTAAACTCGTGGACAGCACTATAACTCATGCCTAATAAAGTTAATCTGACATATGTATTTTCTCCATAAGACACAGCCTCTGTGCTTAGGAACATTAGATAGCACTTCAGCACTATGCTTGGGGGCCAACTTAAACAGAAAAAAAAAAAAAAAAAAAAAAAAGGCAGCAGTAAAGAGACCACACAAAGGACACCTGTTTCTAGCGCAAGAGCTGAAACAATAAGGCGGAGACTCACCTAGTTCCATCTCAGCTGGAAACGTGCATCTGAGTGACTCAAATTTTTCACCACTCTGTGCACATCCATGAAATTAACAGCAGGTATTAATTTTTGAGGTACAGGTAAATTTTAGTGAGTAGGAGAATTCACAAATAGGGGATCCAAGAATAATGAGGATGGACTGTAAGTATTAATCTCAAGCTTTGAGATTCCTTTTATATGTGTTGGCCTGAAGAGGAAACTGTAGCATGGATTTGACAGGATTCACACCCTGATCTTCTATGAAAGGCTCTGGGATTTAGCTCCTTGAGCTGGTGTTGGATTGCTGCAGGGATTGGGCCAGAGCCGACATGCGATGCACATCCTCTTGCTTAGTCGAGAAAATACTAGAGGTCAGTGAAGGTAGCCAACTGCTTGTGGACATTTTGGGGAGTCTCTGCTAGCTCACAACGGCCCTCTTTCCCTTTTAACTGCCTGGTGACCCCTAATCATACCAGCTGAGCCTGAATTTTTTTTTCAGTTTAATTGCTTTATTTTTTATTTTAGCTCTTTATTGCAATATAATTGCTATACCCTGTTGTGCCAGTGAGTCAGCTGTATTTATACATATATCCCCATATCCCCTCCCTCCCGCGATTCCTTCCCACCCTTCCTATACCAGTCCTCTAAGTCATCACCCATCATCGAGTTGATCTCCCTGTGTTATACAGCAGCTTCCCACTAGCTATCTATTTTACATTTGGTAGTGTACATATATCAGTGCTATTCTCCCACCTCGTCCTGCCTTCCCCTACACTACCCCCCAGCCCCGCCCCATGTCCTCAAGTCCGTCTCTACATCTGCATCTTTATTCTTGCCCTGTCACTGGGTTCATCAGTACCGTTTTTTTAGGTTCCATATATATAGAGTTAGCATATGGTATTTGTTTTTCTCTTTCTGGCTTATTTTGCTCTGTATGACAGCCTCTAGGTCCATCCACCTCACTACTAATAACTCAGTTTCATTCCTTCTTATGGCTGAGTAATACTCCATTGTATATATATGCCACAGCTTCTTTATCCATTCATCTGTTGATGGGCATTTAGGTTGCTTCCATGTCCTGGCTATTGTAAATAGTGCTGCAGTGAACACTGTGGTAAATGCTTCTTTTTGGAATATGGTTTTCTCTGGGTATATGCCCAGTAATGGGATTTCTGGGTCATATTGTAGTTCTATTTTTAGATTTTTAAGGAACCTCCAACCTGTTTTCCATAGTGGCTGTACCAGTTTACATTCCCACCAACAGTGCAGGAGGGTTCCCTTTTCTCTGCACCCTCTCCAGCATTTATTGTTTCTAGATTTTTTGATGATGGCCATTCTGACCAGTGTGAGGTGATACCTCATTGTGGTTTTGACCTGCATTTCTCCAGTGATCAGTGATGTTGGGCATCTTTTCATGTTTTTGTTAGCCATCTGTATGTCTTCTTTGGAGAAATGTCTATTTAGGTCTTCCATCCATTTTTGGATGGGGTTATTTGCTTTTTTGATACTGAGCTGCATGATCTGCTTGTATATTTTGGAAATTAATCCTTTGTCAGTTGCTTTGTTGGCAAATATTTGCTCCCATTCTGAGGGTTGTCTTCTTGTCTTGTTTATGGTTTCTTTTGCTGTGCAAAAGATTTTAAGTTTCATTAAGTACCATTTGTTTATTTTGGTTTCTATTTCCATTATTCTAGGAGGTGGGTCAAAAAGGATCTTGCTTTGATGTATGTCATAGAGTGTTCTGCCTATGTTTTCCTCTAAGAGTTTTATAGTGTCTGGCCTTACATTTAACTCTTTAATCCATTTTTTGTGTATGGTGTTAGGAAGTGTTCTAATTTCATTCTTTTACATGTTGCTGTCCAATTTTCCCAGCACCACTTATTGAAGAGGCTGTCTTTTTTCCATTGTATATTCTTGCTTCCTTTGTCAAAGATAAGGTGCCCCAATGTGCATTGGTTTATCGCTGGGCTCTCTATTCTGTACCATTGATCTATATTTGTTTTTGTGCCAGTACCATACTGTCTTGATCACTGTGGCCTTGTAGTATAGTTTGAAGTCAGGGAGCCTGACACCACCAGTTCTGTCTTTCCTTCTGGAGCTTGCTTTGGCTATTCAGGGTCTTTTGTGTTTCCATACAAGTCGTAAAATTTCTTGTTCTAGTTCTGTGAAAAATATCATTGGTAATTTGATAGGGATGGCATTGAATCTGTAAATTGCTTTGGGTAGTGTAGTCATTTTCACAACGTTGATTCTTCCAATCCAAGAACATGGTACGTCTCTCCATATGTTTGTATCATCTGATTTCTTTCATCTGTGTCTTATAGTTTTCTGCATACAGGTCTTTTGCCTTCTTAGGCAGGTTTATTGCTAGGTATTTTATTCTTTTTGTTGCAGTGGTAAATGGGAGAGTTTCCTTAATTTCTGTTTCTTCTCTTTCATTGTTAGTGCAAAATGCATAGGAATGCAAGAGATTTTTGTGCATTAATTTTGTATCCTGCTACTTTACTGAATTCATCGATTAGTGCTAGCAGTTTTCTGGTAGAGTCTTTAGGGTTTTCTATGTATAATATCATGTCATCTGCAAAGAGTGACAATTTTACTTCTTTTCCAATTTGGGTTCCTTTTATTTCGTTTTCTTCTCTGATTGCTGTGGCTAACACTTCCAAAACTATGTTGAATAAGAGTATTGAGAGTGGGTGCCCTTGTCTTGTGCCTGTCCTTAGAGGGAATGTGTTCAGTTTTTCACCATTGAGAATGATGTTGGCTGTTGGTTTGTCATATATGGCTTTTATTATGTTGAGGTAATTTCCTTCTATGCCCATTTTCTGGAGAGTTTTGATCATAAATGGATGTTGAATTTCGTGAAAAGCTTTTTCTGCATCTATTGAGATGATCATATGGTTTTTATCCTTCAATTTGTTAATATATCACATTGATTGATTTGCGTATATTGAAGAATCCTTGTATTCCAGGGAAAGCCCCACTTGATCATGGTGTACGATTTTTAATGTGCTGTTGGATTCTGTTTGCTAGTATTTTATTGAGGATTTTTGTATCTATATTCATCAGTGATATTGGCCTGTAATTTTCTTCTCTTATGACATCTTTGCCTGGTTTTGGTATCATGGTGATGGTGGCCTTGTAGGATGAGCTTGGCAGTGTTCCTCCTTCTGCTATATTTTGGAAGAGTTTGAGAAGGATAGGTGTTAGCTCTTCTCTAAATGTTTGGTAGAAATCGCCTGTGAAGCCTTCTGGCCCTGGGCTTTTGTTCGTTGGGAGATTTTTAATCACAGTCTCAATTTCTGTACTTGTGATTGGTCTGTTCGTATTTTCTATTTCTTCCTGGTTCAGTCTTGGAAGATTGTACTTTTATAACAATGTATCCATTTCTTCCAGGTTATCCAATTTATTGGCATATAGTTGCTTGTAGTAGTCTCTCAAGATCTTTTGTATTTCTGTGGTGTCAGTTGTTATCATCCTTTTTCATTTCTGATTCTGTTGATTTACATCTTCTCCCTTTTTTTCCTGATGAGTCTGGCTAATGGCTTATCAATTTTGTTTATCTTATCAAAGGACCAGCTTTTAGTTTTATTGATCTTCACTACTGTTTCCCTCATTTCATTTATTTCTGATCTGATCTTTATGATTTCTTTCCTTCTGCTCACTTTGGGGATTTTTTGTTCTTTTTTCTCTAATTGTTTTAGGTGTAAGGTTAGGTTGTTTACTAGAGATTTTTCTTGTTTCTTGAGGTAGGACTGTATTGCTATAACCTTCCCTCTTAGAACTGCTTTTGCTGTGTCCCATAGGTTTTGGGTCATTGTGTTTTCATTGTCATTTCTTTCTAGGTATTTTTTGGTTTCCTCTTTGATTTCTTCAGTGATTTCTTGGTTGTTTAATAATGCATTGTTTAGCCTCCATGTGTTCGTATTTTTTACAGTTTTTTCCTTTAATTGATATCTAGTCTCATGGCGTTGTGGTCTGAGAAGATGCTTGATTTGATTTTAATTTTCTTGAATTTACTGAGGCTTGATTTGGGACCCAGGATGTGATCTATCCCGGAGAATGTTCCATGTGCACTTGAGAAGAAAGTGTATTCTGTCGTTTTTGGATGGAATGTCCTATAAATACCAATGAAGTCGAGATGGTCTAATGTGTCATTGAAAGCTTGTGTGTCCTTATTTATTTTCTGTTTGGATGATCTGTCCATTGATGTAAGTGGGGTGTTAGTCTCCTAGTATTCTTGTGTTTCTGTCGATTTCCCCTTTTATGGCTGTTAGCATTTGCCTTATGTATTGAGGTGCTCCTACGTTGGGTGCACAGATATTTATAATTGTTATATCTTCCTCTTGCATGGATCTCTTGATCATTATGTAGTTTCCTTCCTTGTCTCTTGTAATAGTCTTTATTTTAAAGTCTAATTTGTCTGATATGAGTATTGCTGCTCCAGCTTTTGACTTCCATTTGCATGAAATATCTTTTTCCATCCCCTTACTTTCAGTCTGTATGTGTCCCTAGGTCTGAAGTGGATTTCTTGTAGACAGCATATATAAGGGTCTTGTTTTTGTATCCATTCAGCCAGTCTGTGTCTTTTGGTTGGAGCATTGAAGCCATTTACATTTCAGGTAATTATTGACATGTATGTTCCTATTATTTTCTTAATGGTTTTGGGTTTGTTTTTGTAGGCCTTTTCCTTCTGTTGTGTTTCTTGCCTAGAGAAGTTCCTTTAGCAATTGTTGTAAGGCTGATTTGGTGGTGCTGAATTCTCTTAACTTTTGCTTGTCTGGAAAGCTTTTGATTTCTCCCTCAAATCTGAATGAGATTCTTGCTGGGTATTCTTGGCTGTAGGTTTTTCTCTTTCAAGACTTTCAGTATATCCTGCCACTCCCTTCTGGCCTGCAGTGTCTGCAGAAAGATTAGCTGTTATCCTTATAAGCCCGAATTTCTGTATTCATTCAGCCAACACTTGTTGAGTACCTGCTGTGTGGGGGCAAGGTCTAGATGATGGGATCATAGAGCTGAACAAGCTCCTCATGCAGCTACCATTCCAGTTTGGGGTATGAACAATTAAAGGAGATCATTTCCCATTATTCTAAATGCTAGGAAGGAAGCAGTGAGGGGATAGAGTGGCAAACTGGGCTATTTTGGAAAAAGGGATGGGAATGCATATTTGAAGGAGCCCATGAAAGGGCATGCCAGCCTAAGGGATGGGCATGTGCAAAAGCAAGGATGTGGTGTGTACCATGATGACACAGGCTCATCCTGCCACATGGAAGGAAGAGCAGGGAGAGCAAATGGAGCAGAGCCCAGGTCTTGGCTCTACTGTTTCCTGAGAGATTGGATACCTAGTAACCGTATAATACTTTTTTTTTTCTTAATATGACACTGTCTATTTTCTTATATTTTCATTCTGCACTTTCCACATAATAGGAAAGTTGATTGGAATAGATAAGTGGGAACATTAACTTGACTGGGAAAATAAACTTTAATTTATCAAAAATGAGTTGATAAATAATGATTCTCTTATCTGCCTCCCATAACACTCACGAGTACCAAAAGCTCACCTTAAATGTTTCTTATGATCTGCCAAGCCTGTAGTGTTACCCGCTCCTGTGACAACTGGCCAGACTATTAGGCTATCACCTCTCTGCAGAGATACTTATTTATGATGTATTTCACTTTGGGGAGTTTCAGGAAATCATTAAAATACAAAATCTGATTTAAAAAAAAAAATGTATGTACTGGATTAAAGCTAAAATAGTAGCTTCCAGCGATCTCTCACCAAGCAAAGCCAGGTCAAAACCTGGGGACAACCTTTCCCTGACGTCACAGCAAGAGGTAAAGTGCAGCAATTACCAATGCTAACAGAGAGGGTCATCCTCTGGCAAAATACAATGGATTAGAAGTACTTAGGTTGATGCTGATGGCTGCCAGGACTGCATGCATCAGAGGTTATTTTTTTCCCCTCGACTTCCTTTTTCCTCTTCTCTCTGCCTGCTCTGTGAGGGAGATAGTGAAAGATACATTTGTAGGAACTTAATGTTAACTTGGCAGGAAGCCATCCATACTGCCTTAGCAAGCATCCATACTGCCTTAGCAAGCATTGACTAAAGCAGGGCATTCTAGAACTCCGCCTTTGCAGGGCAAACACTGCAAAGCATCTCAGAATATTGCTTTGCATTTGAAAAGTGAAGGTACTTGAAGTACCTTCAAGTGATATTGATAATGTTCGCAGGTCAAAAAAGTTATTTTCTCAGAGAGGCATATTTAACTTATTCTTCTAAAGGTGCTAGAATAGGCAATGACATCCAATCATTTATTGAGTATTTATTGCACACATATTCTCCAGCAAGCCTTGGTCTACACAGAAATATATGCATCTTTTGAAAAAGTTTTTTAAACTTCTTGGCTTTGTCTACCATTATTCTTGATGCCAGTGAGAGGGGGTTGGAGAGAAAAATCTCCATATTCCAGGCACTTCCTATCATCTGCCCTAGATTACCTCCTGTGATCCTTGGTGGACAAAAATGATAAAGAAATGTGAATTTAAGAATCATAAACATATTCCACACATCCCATAGCTGCAATATTACATGAGGCCGATAGACTGCAAAGTCAAGTTCTTGTCTCCTTGCTTATCAACCTCTTCTACCAAAAGTCCCTGATGGCTGGGAGATGTGAAGTTGGATTTTAGAGATGTAGTCTACTTTTCATGTTGATTCCCTTCCCAACTCCCTAGAGTAAAGGGGAAATAATACAAGCAGGAGAAAGTCTCAATTGTTCCATCCCAAGCCAGTAATACAGATAGCCAAGAGAATGAATTTCTGCTCTTTCCAAACCCAAGTTTCTTGCCTGGCAGTGTTGCTGATGGGTGAGAAAAGGGAGAAACAATAGGTGTGTGAGAACACAATTTATTGTTTACACAAGTTGTGGCTCAGGGGAAGAAAAAACCAGTTCCCCAGAAGCTCTCACCCATACACATCATTTTAATCCTTTTGCTATTGCTCTGAATTCCTCCCCCAGGACCTTAATCTTCTCAATCTTTATCTTCAGCAAAAACCCCTTTTCCCTATCTCTTTCCAGATTTTCTCCCAAGGCAGAGCTGATGAAGCTTTAAGCTATTCTGGCTCTAATTGCTATGTGCTTTATATTCATGTAGATTCTTTCACTACACTATTGTTTGCATGGAGAGGATGCTCATTACCAGCCAAATGAGAGAGGGGGAAGGTTAGGCCAACCTCATGGAAACCCTCTACTCCTTTTGATCAAATTCCAAACTGTACTTGTGGCTAGCTCACTTCTGTGCTCTCAGTGGAAATACTCCATGATTTCAAGCTCTTCTCTTTGTTTTCATCACTACATGATCTTTGTGACCTCTGTATATTGTCCTGAATTTAGGGATCACAGATTCTATAACTACTAAACTACTCTGACAACTTTCCCATCTGCTCAATTCTGTCCATTCAAAAAGCAAAAAAATGAACTGATAAATGAGTTCAGCAAGGTAGCAGGATACAAGATTAACATACAGAAATCAGTTGCATTTCTTTACATGAACAATGAAATATCAGAAATGGAATGTAAAAAAAAATCCCTTTAAAAATCACATTAAACATTTCTTGGATTGGAAGAATTGGTGTTGTTAAAATGCCATATTACCCAAAGCAATCTACAGATTTAATGTGATCCCTATCAAATCACCCATGGCTTTTTTCACAGAACTAGAATAAATAATCCTGAAATTTATATAGACCCATGAAGACCCAGAATTGCCAAAGCAATCCTGAGGAAAAAGAACAAAGCAGAAGACATAACCCCCCTAGACTTCAGACAATACTACAAAGTTACAGGAGTCAAAACAGCATGGTATTGGCACAAAAACAGACATATGGATCAATGGAACAGAATAGAAAGCCCAGAAATAAACCCACACACTTATGGTCAATTACTCTTCAACAAAGGAGGCAAGAATATGCAATTGAGAAAAGACACTCTCTTCAGGGAGTGGTGTTGGGGAAGTTGGACAGCTGCATGTAAATCAATGAAGTTAGAACTTCCCTCACACCATACACAAAAATAAACTCAAAATGGCTTAAAGACTTAAATATAAGACATGACACCATAAAACTCCTAGAAGAGAACATCGGCAAAACATTTTCTGACATAAATCGTACCAGTGTTTTCTTAGGTCAGTCTTTCAAGGCTACAGAAGTATAAGCAAAATTAAACAAATGGGACCTAATCAATCTTATTATTTTTTAAAATGACTACTTTTCTCAATTATTAAAAGGTAACTCTGTTATACTTCCATAAATGGGAAGTCAACATTCCTTGTCCCAAAGAAGATAACCAAGGAGTTAGTACGATAAAAATGCAACAGTATTTTACCTAAAAACTATTACATACCAAAAAGCTCTGAATTCAAGTTCTCTTGGTTTAAAAGGTAGAAGTAACACCAGTAACTCCAACAAACACCAACAACTAGCACCAACATGACTTTATCTTAATCAGGATGGTAGAGTTGAAAAGGGAATGGCTTTGTTACTCTGTTATTTAATTTATCACATAAAATTATGTCCAGTGACACCAGTGGTATGCATTCTACACTTTGGGAAACACTGACTAGTCCAATATTCTATTGTTGAAGACACTACTGCTCAGAGAAATGAAGCGCATTGTTTGTGAATGACGCAGCCAAACTTCAAACTCTTTCTATAACAGTAATTAAGTGATTTTACAAGTGCACAACAGTTCTCATTTGGAAAAAAAAAATGACATTTAAAGGTTATTTTTCAGTTTCCCTGTCATGACTGTTTACCATTATTGATTCAATCTACATCATTAATGGCTTGTTCAATAATCTAGCTCAGAATTATTCTCATGTTAAGATTATCTATAAAAGGAAAGAAATAACTGCTTATTATAAAATATAAACTAATATTCATAAACAAGGAATAAATATTTCATGTTCAATTCATTGTGTTCTTTTTGATCTTTCATTTGATTGTGTTCATTTTGGTTTTATTCTTTTAAGATATCTGGAATAACCACAACCCCTGTTATCTAGAATAACCATGAAATTTTTCTCTTTGAAAGAGAAAAGATGGGTCCTTATTGTAAGATCTGATTATATACTAAAATATGGAAAATTTGAGTACATTCAGGGACTCTGCTTGAGAGTGATAATTAACATGCACAAATGAAAAGGATGTGAATATAAGGAAATACTTTTATTGAACAAAATAAGTGTGAAACCAGATAATGTGTTCCATGACACACTGGTTGGCAAAGATTTATAATATACTCTTTAGCATCACCCTAGTCTGCAGACAGGAATACATGGAAAGACCAATGAAAACAAATATTATTTTCTCCCCTCAAATGTCTGGCCTTTGATGAAAAGATGCTGTACCAAGAGCCTAAAGTTTATGCGTTTTGTTTGATCTATGACTATATATATATTATATATATGTATTTATATCTGTGATAGAACAGTATTTTGATATAATAATGATTGTGCACTTTTTTGGAACACATGCTACCTCCTGTTATTCTGTAACACTTCTTCCTATTTAGGTAACAGATACAGTATTCTATACAAGTTACTTAAAGTAAGGAATGACACGGCAGTATGCAGGCGTAAGACATTCAAGTTCTTAGCTTTTGGATCTCAAAAGAATTAGTCTGAATACAAACAAATGGTCTCAAAGACCAGTTAACAAGTCAAAGTACCATAGCACCAGACTAAGTCAACAATATCCTAGATAAAGGAAGAAAGAGGTAAGTCACAAGAGAAGAAGAGGGTTAGACCATGAAGAATTCCTGAGAATGTTCCCTAGTACCTATTTCATGCCCCAGCAAAGTCCAAGTGCAGGAAGGGGCAGACTATTGGAACCTCCAGGTAAGTTTGGGGAATTTGAGAGCAGAAAGAACATGCACCCTCATCCCTCTTTCTAGGAAAGGCTAGCAAAGTGTCAAGAACCCAGGAAGAAATGATTGCCTGAGGGATCCCACAGACAGACCGAGGATATCTCAGTGCACCTCTGAGTGTGAGCAAGACGTTCCACCACCTAAGAGCAGCAGGAAAGTGACACAGAAAATGGACAAAGTGAAGGTCTTACCACCAGGATTAGGGGATGTGGTAATATCCTGCCAGCACCAATGACTGAGACTCAGGAGAAATAAAGGCATCTTGGCAGATGTCAGTGTAGGTGAAGAATGACAAGGACTCAACTGCCACTACCCAGTAGCCTTGTCATGATGGTAGTACTCCTCCCATAATTGAGACATAAAACCAGAGTGAGAACAGTGGAAGATAGTGATATGCTGAATTAAATAACAGATTTATGCTATCCATAAGAACAGATGTTCTACATAAGTGGGGGGGGGGGGGGGGGGCGGGGAGTCCTTTTGCTTTTTATTCCAGGTTGGAAACTGTACCTGCTACAGATATATATAATTTGAGATTATATACCCAGGAGATAGATAATATACTATACTACTGTATCGTTCATAGAAATGGGAAAAAATAAGGGTTTACATATATCCTTCAAGTGACTTTTACTTCAGAATTTCTGAAAAAAATTGAGTATGATTGCACCAGGTTGATTGGAGTATTTTAGTAAACATATTCGGGCTCACTGCGAATAAAAACAAGGTACTGCAAAATAGTGGTGAAGGGCAAGATCTAAGTCACATCACTATTAAAAGACCGGCCAAGACACAAAATCAAATATTAGAGTTCTTTAAAGTAAGTAATAAGGGACTATTCAATACCTGTGATCACGGGGTCATGACAAAAGAACTCATCTTCGTTGAGAGGTATGCAACGTCTAAGCAGAATCGATGCAAGCTAGTCACACACAGCTCATTGCCAACACTCAGAATATTGAGTTCTTCCTAATTAGTACAGGTTATCTCTCTCTGATCTTCAGGTGGGAGGGGCTCACAAGGCATAATCACATTCAAGCTGCTGCAATATCCTTTTGAAATCTTTGGGTTTGTTATCAGTGAGTTTAGGCTAAGTTATGCCATACTAACAAGGACCCAGCATTTCAATGGCTAACATAAACAATTTGTTGATCTTGTGGCAGAGGGAAGAGAGAAAATGGCAGAACCAAGCAATGGCTCTTAAAGTTTCTGCTGGGAAGTAGCATCTGTCACTTTTACTCACACTTCATTGGTCGATGCAAATCATGTGATTCCTGACATGGGCAAAGCAGTGTAAATCTCCAGGGAGGGGTAACAAATATCTTTTACAATCATACAGTTTACCCTACATATTCTTATTTCTATGATCACAAGTGGATTTCTGTAGCAATCTACCTGTAAAAGTATTATAATAAGAAGATTCCTTGATTTAGAAATTGAAACTTTACCTTGTGAGAAAAGAAATACGTACTTTGATTAGCTATCATATTAAGGATGCCCATGACAGCATTTGCTATGCAGAAGTTTTTAATAAAAGTTTACTGAATCATTACAATGCATGGGACTATTATGAACTAAAGCCCTTCAAGGAAGAGTAAAAATGTCATTTCTTTTCTTCCAACCTATCAACTCTTACATCATATTTAGTTCCTTTGGGTTGATGTTAACAGGGAGAAAATAGCAGGCAAGTTTAGGAGGCTAGTACTTCAGAATTTTTTTTTTAATAATGCAAAGGTGATTTATTGAATTTTTACATAATATTTACCTATATATAAACTCCAAATTCATTCATGTAGTCTCCAATTTCCCTTTCTTTCTTTCTTTCTTTCAGCTCTTTATTGGACAATAATTGCTTTACACTCTTGTACCAGCTTCTGAGGTACACCAAAGTGAATCAGCTATATTTATACATATATCTCCATATCCCCTCACTCCTGCGACTCCCTCCCATTCTCCCTGTCCTGGCCCTCTAAGGCATCACCCATCATCGAGTTGATCTCCCTTTGTTATACAGCAACTTCCCACTAGCTATCTATTTTACAATTGGTAGTGTATATATGTCTATGCTACTCTCTTACTTCGTCCCAGCCAGAATTTTTTTTAACCTAGGTAAGCTACCACCAAGTGAATGGTGGTTCCTTGAGGGTGACCACATAGGCATCCTTCAGGTACTATTCCCTGCATTAAAATAATGTGGGAAAATGTACAGGTAAGCGTTCACTATATTTTAATGATGTTATGCAATTTAGGCCAACATTTAAAGCAACATAAACATGAAGATACTGTCCTGTATATTGGCAACCACTGTTTAATTGATGCCTGCTTTACTAACAGACTTGAGTAACGTACTTTCCAATTGTACTATATGTATTTGATAATTTCAAGAAATGTTTATAAATAGTTTCTATGTTTGAACATTCAAAAAAAGACCTTTAGATTAACATGAGACATCTATTGTTTTTATATGTCCCCCATTCATCTAATTACAGTAAGTGGAATTTCTTTGGGGACCCATCCCTCCCATATATTCTGGCAATATGGTTTGAGTGGATCTATCTTTACCTTCAACTCCAGGAAGAGTCACATGACCCATCCCTGGCCAATCCGAGCACTGTACTCCCTTGGCATTACTGGTTCATGAATAACTATGTGATCCAAGTCAGGTTGATGGGGTTTGATTCCAGGATTTTTATGGGAACTTCTGAGAAAAGATTCTTTTTTTTTCTTTTGAGTAAATTAAAGGATGGAATGGAAACCCAGGAGGCATCTTGACAAAACTATGGGAGAGACTTCTGCAGAATGTCTTTCACACAAGGCAAACCAGGACTCAGACATGGAAAGAGTAAAGTAGATATTGGGTTCTATCATTTGAGTGCCTGGATATAGAAATGTCTGGGCATACCACCCCCGGGACTTTCAATTATGTGAGCCAATCATTAGCATCCCCACATCCTTGAGAAAAAAGATGCTTGAATTAGGCGTTCTTTCAACTTGCAACCAAAGTTCTTACTAATATACTTGTCCACATGGTAGACATACTTCATTTCTCCCTCGGTGGTATAAGGTAATGGTCTAAGAAGGAGTGGTGGGTCAGAGTCATAGGGTACTATATAATTCTACATAAACTGGAAAAGCAGTGCAAAGCCATGGTTTGTGGAGACCTCGCTCTCCGTGAAGCATTAGTGGTGGGAGAAGATTATAAAATCCATACTGGCATGGATTTTGTCTCATCTTTACCTCATTATTTTATGTTCCTTTACTCTTGTGCTTCATTATACTGAGAATTCCCTATTTCTGTATCCTCAAGATCCAACACTGTACCTGGTACCCACCAGGTATATAATAAACAGTTGAACAAAGGAATGAAAGAATATTCCTTATTAAAATTGTTGCTTACCATAGTACAAAATGTGATTAAAGTCAAATCCTTTTATTTAAGTTTTTGCAGCATGAGCTATTAACTGCTATATATATTAAAAAGTAATACTATTCAGAAAATTTTCCAAATAACAGCTGTTAAATGACTTAGATAAATACGTTGAGGGCAGGAAATTTCAGGCAGAAGAAATAACTTAAGTTAAAAAAAAAAAAAAAAGATGAAAGTATGGACAAACTCCGAGGCATATGTTTCATGTTACAGAATCACTCAGTATAGATTTTAAAACAATATTTTCCTGTTTAAAACATTATTTAAATAATTGACATTATTTCATAGTTGTCAATAGCTGAAGAGTCTGAGATTTCACCCAACTTGCAAGCCTGAAGAACACATGCTATTCTGGGGTCAGAGACAAGGGACTTTTACTGATGGCACACAAGCATCATCCTACCACTGTCAATTTCCCTTACCCCAAATCCCATGGGTGGGAGGGGGGGGGGAACATAGATGGGTCGAGATGGATGTCTGCAAATGCAGTGGCTTGTGTTACAGGAGAGGAACCCAGATCATCTCTAATGGGCAACAACTTGCCTGTCCTTTGCTCTGGAGGGAGATAGTTCTTATACTGGACAGTAAGCATGGCTGCCCTGTGTTCTAGAGCAGTCATTTTCTTTATTTCCTAAAGCTCTTCACCATATAAACATCCCTGAGAAGAGAGTCTGGAACCAAAGACAGCTAGTGCCTCACAAGATACGCAGAAACACAAGAGATCCAAGAGAACCGTCTCCCACCAACAGTAACAGAAAACCTGAATTAACATAGTAAAGTCTGACTTTATTAAACTGTGGGTATTTAATTTCTGCTCAAATAGAGCTCCTACCATATCAGAAAAAGAAGCTGTGTAAAGTCAATTTGACTCTGGAGCTTCCTGAAGGATAAAATGCAAAACCGTTATTGCTTTTTTTCTCTTTTTTTAACTGAGAATCATTTTCCAAAGAAAGTTAGATTCTTTTGGCTTTGGTTTCACTAGGTTGAGTTTCAATACATTTCTCCCTGAGTTTGTTTGGGGATGACTTAGGGAGGGAAAATACCCACATTTTTGCTGAGCCATTAACTTGATGCCCAGGTAGATTGTATGATAAAGGGGTAAAAGAGAGAAGGAGGTTGAGCTGAGAAATGAGTTGTTAAGAGGATGGGAAATGTAGATCTGTACTTTTAGGAGAGGAAAGTTAACCCCAAGCAGAGGGTCACTGGAATGAATGAAGCAAATTTTAGCCATCCAGCCCTTAAACACTGTTTTAAACAACAGCTGAAGTGCTAGGTCAACATTTTATTACCAGCAGCATCCTGTAATACCTAACACAGACGCATCTAGACCCAGAAAAGGATCAGGGAATATCAATCAACTGATAAAAACTTTACTGCATATGCCTCATACATTAAAAAAGCAAACAGAGGAGCGAAAACATTGAAGTCCTTGAGAATCAAATCATGGAAACAACCCTAATGTCAATATAATCTCAGAAAAAAAAAAAAGGAAGAAAAAATAGGCTACCTTGTTTCTATGGATTTTCTACCTACTTATCTGAATTTTATTTTGGATTTTACTGTTTTGTAAAAGTGTAAAGAATTGGGAGTGAATTTAATTCCTTATTTAAAACACAACACAGTCAATGCATGGGGATGCTATCATTTTTAGCTTCCTTTGTGAACATAAATGACAATATCGGTTACTGCATATCTCCAGCTTCTCAGATTCTAGAGAGTACTAGAAATCCTACGACTCTGTTCTTCTGGGGCTGAGTGTATTATCAAAGCATCATTTAAAAATGAAAATCTGGATAAGTCTCCTTTTAAATCTCTTCAGAGGCTTTCCATTTCACTTAGGATGATGACCTAATGCCTTAAAAGCACTTATAGGTCCTTCAACCATCTGGTCTTCCCTGGGTATCCGCGTCTCGCGTCTCTATCTTTAGCCCCTATCCCCAGGTAGATGATTTTGAGCAATGAAGTAATAATGATCTGACTTTGACTAAAATATAAAAAAACAAACAGTCGATTGTGGAGGCAGGAAGAGGAGTTAGCAGGTGACTGCAATAGTCCAGGCAAAAGCGGATGGCATCATCAGGTAAGAGAGCAGCGTTTTTGACAATGATGAGATGTTGTCAGATGCTGGACATTATTTTTAAGAGAGAGGCAACAGGATTTTCTGACAAATTAGATGTAAAACATGAAAGATAGGTTTTTTGGTTTGTTTTGTTTTTGTTTTGTTTTGTTTTCCCTGAGCACCTGGAAGAATGGAATTATCCCTTACTCAGATAGGAAAGACTCCAGGAATTCAGGCTTGGTAGAAAATCAAGAATGCAAAGTTAGTATCTGAGATATCTATTAGACATCCTACAGGGAGAGTGAGTGACCACGTAGGCATACAAATCTGGAGTTCAGGAGAAATGTGCTGGGCTAAAGGTACATAAGTGAGTCATCAGCACAGAGATGGTATTTAAAACCATGAAACTGGATGAGATTATCTAGGGAAGGATTGTAGATAAGGTCCCAGAGTTGAGTCCTGGGGCATAATGATGACTAGAGGGGCAGGGAGACAAGAAGAGCCAAAGACACGGAGAAGGAGAGTCAGCAGACTAGGAGGGGAATCTAGACAAAGGGCCCCTGAAGCGAAGCAACATTTTTAAGAATGAGGGAGTGATCTGCAGTGTCACAAGTTGCTGATAGGTTCAGTAAGAAAAGGTCTAGAAACACTGACCACTGGATGTGTCAATGTGGAAGTGAGGGGCAGATGCAGGTTTTGTGGGGTCCAAGGTTTATATAATTTGGAGACTCTCTTTGAGAGAGAGAATATAAAGTAGGTCGCGGGTCTTGAAAGAGTTTGTGAAAATAAGGATCACTGAGGCGTAGGCTTTATTAGCTTCAAGGTCACTTCACCTCTGGTGATGGTCACTAATGACTGTGGAACGTGTTCTCTGGAATGGGGGGAGAAAGCCTACCTGGAGGGGAGCAACGAAGAAAGGGAGGACAGCGAACAGAGACCTTTTCAAGTTTTCCTATAAGGGGGGAAAGAAATGGAGTAGCCAGGAGTAATACAGAGGTTAAGGGAAGGTTTCTTCTATTTCTTCTCTTTTGTTTTTCTTGGCTAGGAGATGAGAGTATATTTGACCACTCATAGGAATAATTCAGAGGGAAAAAGTTGAAGAGACAAGTGATGGGTGGTGGTCAATTGTTGGACTAATATCATCCAATAGGTGCAAAGGGATGGGATCCACTGCAGGAACAGAGGGGCTGCTTTAACGAGAAGCATGGAAGGCAGGTGGGAAAACACAGGTGGATGTTGTGGTTGAGATGTGTGGACATTCTCTTTTAATTGGATCTATACGTATATATGTATATATATTTTTTTTTTATGAAAAAGGAAGCAAAGCCATCAGAGGAGAGGGAGGCATAGCGAGGGGGCTATCAAAGGTGTTAAGGGAAGGAGTGGTATGCAGTAACTCTAGGACTATGATAGGGAATAGACTAAAGACATGTCGGAGGGCTTCTGCTCTGTACTTATAATCCAGCTGAGGTGAGGGCTCGTGACCTTAGAGAGAGACTGGTTAATACGATTCTTCTGCTGCCTTGGAGAAGAAAGAGGGTGGGCAGAGAATCAGATTAACCAAGGATGGTACACAGATGGGGTGGTGGGTGCAATGGTTAAGCCCACCCTCCACATTCCAACCAGACTGGATTTCTTTCATTCCTTCAGGCTCCCTTGTCTCTGCATCTTCCTCTGTTCCCCTACTGAACACTGCCCCCTACTGTTCATTTAGCTAATGACTACTTAAATACCAATTCCTCAGGGACGTCCTCACTGACCCTCAGACTAGACAGTAATAGACTTCTTGGCCACACTCACTTCCCTGTTCCAAACAGATGCCCCTTTGTAGTTATTTGTTCAATCTATGTCTTTCATACGTGACATGGGGTTCTCCAAGGCAGGGACACGTTTGCCTCCCCTACCTGTCTTACTTGGCGGCTGGCAGAGCTTGGTCACACACAGTGCAGTCACATGATTCCTGTATCTGATGTAAACACTGTCATTAGAACAAACTCTCTGCTTCTTAGGCTCCAGGATGCCAGACCCACAACTGACAGTGGCAACCAGTCAGTGAAGCCATAGTAAGAATGACCAAAAAAGATGTGGTTAACAACTTCTCTATAAATTTCAAAACAAATGTGTATGTGGCTTCAATCAAGTAAGATATAAATTTCAATTGAGCAAACATTTATGGAGTATTCACAAGGTGCCAGGACCTATGCTGTTTTTACAGTTGTCTCATTTAGTACTTAAGTATCTTTGTATGTGTTAAGACTAGGAACTTAATAATATTTTTTAAAAAACCTTCAGGTGAGTAGGAACACTAGACCCACTCTCTGATTCACGGGTAGGAATTTAAGTTGCTTAAATGCAGAATGATTGGCCTGCCCAGATATATGCATTTAGGCAGCCCTTTGCTCCTTGTTTTAACTCAGTGGCTATCAAACCTTAGAGTGCATTAGAATTACTGTACAAGGTTGAACTTATAAAACCATATGCTACAGATACAATTTAAGAGATTTCCAAAGGTAATTTTTTAAAACTATAATTTGTTCTCTCAGCCCTGCTGACTTGAGAACTTCATTCCTTTATAATTTGCTGTTCCTTAGGTATAATAACTTAATAAATATGTGTTGAATGAGAAAAATAAATATCTCAATTAGTGTAGTTTGGTTTCTGTCAGAGCTACTGAACACAGTTATTATTGGGAAGTTATTAGGTACCATGAGGATACAAAGGTGGAGCGCAGAGCCTTCTGGGAACAGGTGGGCAAGCAGGCAAATTACGAGACAACAGTGCAGGCTTCATACAAAGATACAGAGATGCTGGGGGAAGTCCAGGAATGTGTGATGCTTCAAGTAGGAGGTAACCTGATAAAGAGAATCAGGGGGTGAGGCTATGAATATGCCGGGTGAAGGAGTAACAGGTTCAGAAGCACAGGGTTCAGGAAAAATAAAACCAGTCATTGCAGTTCCTCTAGGAATTGTTCAGGACTAAATTCATCGAGGGGAGACAACCTGGATTTCCCTAAAGTTCTTTCATTCAGAAAAAGCCTTGCCCTTCTTCCTGAGCTTGAAGATGTCTATCTGCATGTGAAAGAATCATACCCAATTTTTTTTTTTTTTTTTGCAGTTGGAGGCAGCTGGTGCCCATACAGTAATGACCTTATGGTCCTGAAAGAAAGTTTGAGGCCCTTGTTCTCAGTTACTGGGAAGGCCATTTCATGCCCATCTTATGTTCGGCCCACATGCACAAGATGTGCTATAAATTAGGTAGGTGACTCTGACTGAGATGTGGATTGTGGGAAATGCTGAAATGTCCTTTGCCATCTGAGAAGTACTCTTGGATATTTCTGATGAGTTCTGTCCCCTGTCTCTCATGGCCACTTTGAAGAAACAAGTTCTGGTGCTGACTCCTCCTTTAAGAAGTAAAAGTTGGTGATTACAGCTCTTGAAGAGTCATTACAAATTCTATTCATTTTCTGGTTTGCTAAACAGAGAGCTTGGCCCCAACTCATGACCCTGTTACTTGCAGGGATATCTCTTGATTACAGTGCAAGGTAATTCAGAAAAATCAAGAACAATGGTCTTTTGTTTGCGAAGCAACAGCCAATTGCTTTTAGAGATCAGGCAGAGATTCCAATTAGCACCTTGATGAGCTAGGTAATTTCAAGCTTTAGAAATAGAAAAAATTAACTGAAATCACAATTGGAGTCATCAAAGTCTGCATGCGGGTACTGATAGTAAAGAAGTGGCCGTTCCTTCCAAACTAATTGATCTGTGTGATTTTTGTGCCATCCAGTGGTAGTCAACAGCTGTTGCAGTAGGAACAGAGGGCTTGGCAAAGCAAGGGGACCAAGGGGCATAGATGGAATTCCCAAGGAGTTTTTACATTCTTTTATTATTCCGCTTTTCTCTACTATGAAAGTGGAGTGGCCCAGGCTATGTCATGATTCCCACCAAAACCCCCACTCTCAATATCTAGATAACTGTGGAGCCATTTTCCAAGCATTATTGTCTCTGCTCAGTAATACCTTACTCCTAAGTCTACTTAACTGGGAACGAGTTCAGAGTCCTTCATTTCAAATCCAAGTAGGGTCATAAGATACCACAATTGTTAGTGTAAGATACTGGCAAGGCTGACAATCATGGTAACTGCAGCTCACTCTCTTCTTGACCTTTTCATGCAAATAATATTCTTAAAACCTTTAAAAACTTTCTTTGGTTTTATTTTCAAACTGCTACTTATTAGATGTTTCTTATGTACCAAGTGATACACTAAATGCTTTGCATACATTTTTTTCCTTTAATCCCAATAATATGAGTCAGATAATTCTGACCTCCCTTTTGTGTAGATAGAGAAACAAGGTTTATAGAGGTTAAGTAACTTTTCCAAGGGCACCCAGCTGGTCAGGCGCAGGGTCATGAGTTGGAGGCTGGAGTGTCTCCAAACTGTGTGCTTTAAGACTGCTCCTTTGAAACAAACTTTCTATGCCATCATCAGTTGTCTCTTGGGGTAATGAGTAATTGTTGCCAGAGATGCACAAAGCACAAGCTGCATACCATCTGTTCAGAGTACGCAGAAGGGATTCCTGCATTAAGTAGCAGATTGGACCAGGTGGCCTCTGAGTCAACTTCCAACTGATGGTTACATATTGATAAAAGTCTGATATATTTTTAAAGCTGGGCTTGGGATACTGAGTTGGTGGCCATGTTAGGCCATTGTGGGTGCCTTTAGGGAAAGAGCAGATGGAAAGGAAAGAACTAGTCACCCAGAAAATTCTTCAGTTTTTCAACACATTAATCCTGCTCCTAACCTGCTTAAAAATGGTCGGTCCTTGTGAATCCCTATATTGTATACCTGTAAGGTATATAATATTGTACAACCCTACTTTGATTTAAAAAAAATGTTGGTCCTGCAAATTAACTCTCATTCTATTTGGTCTTGTCCTGGTGAGTGATTTCATGCCTTGAAAAAAAGTGTGGGGCATCCCGTTTGAGTTGCAGTGATGTCTCTAAATTGTCCTACACATACTGCCATCTTACTGTTCCTGTGTTAGAATACAGCACCCCCACCAAGTTGAAAGATGTTCTCTAATTTACAAACAAGCAGGGAGAACAGTAGGATAGCGAGCTAGGTCAATTATAATAGCAAATGTGGATGAGCCACTATCCCCAGAGAAAGCCTTCATTACACACCACTCAAAAAAAATTAAGATCCTGAAAAAATGAAATGACCAGTCTGAATGGTAACATCCCCACCTCTCTCTTCCTCCTAAGAGCTGAAAAACGCCTTCTTTATACCTTCCATCAGTTTTTATCTCATAATAGAAAAATCCTAAACTGTATGTTAATGGGTGGATCATTTATCCATGCACCATGCATCCATCCATTCACCAATCTACTCTGTACTATTTTCCAGGCACTGTTCTGAGCACTAGGAATATAACAGTGAACACGATGACAGTGATTCCTGCTTTCACAAAGCTCACAGTCTGGTGAGGAGGAAATTATGATAGAGTATGAAACAGGCTGTGATAAGGAAATTTCATGATACAATACGAGCACACAGCAGGGGCTCTTAACTCACATTTGACTGGTCAAGGAAAACGTCACGGAAACAGCTAATGTCTTATCTGTTTCCCAAAGGATGAGTTGGAATTCTCTAGGTCAAGTATGTATCTATTACATTTGGAGGAGAGAAGCAGAGTGACACAGAGTTTTGCAGTATATAGGAAACGTGAGGAAGACAACAAAGTACAGTATTTGGGGAACAGAACACCTCCTAGGAGTTTCCATCGACCTCCTCAGACACAAGGTCATGGGTCCTGGAGAGCTGTGCTGTTTCTTCTTTCATTTTCTTAATCTAAGTATTGTTTTTTTAGACAGCTTTATTTAGATGTAATTCACATACTATATAATTCACTGACTGAAGGTATACAATTCAATGACTTTTATTATGTTCACTTAGTTGTACTACCAGCACCATCATCCCTTTTAGAATATTTTCATCACCCAAAAAGAAACCCCGTGCTCCTTAGCCATCACCCCATAAGGCAGTCGGTTTTCAAACTTGCATGTAGCCTTCAGATATTAAAAAAAAAGCCTAACTGCCAATTGCTCTATAATGGGTCCAGAGAACAAACAGCCAGAAACCTAAACTTCTGGAATCCAGGACGGCTTTCCATGTCTACTGCAGTGGTGACATCTGTGTGGGTGTATATGAGCATGGGTGGTGGAGGGGCAGGAGAGAGGAGAGGGTTCTAAGAGTCCCTAGAATAATGAGTCAGAATCTTCACTTTTAGCTCTTGAAAGCAGAGGTATTTAATTACAAGAGCCAATCTTTTGAGAGAGGGTTTTGTTTTCTATTTGTTGGTTTCTTAAGCCAAAGACATGGAATAGTAAGAGGAAAAGAATTTGGAAACTCCAAGAATGCATCAGAACAGTTTCCTACCCAAAACAGTTCAACAAATGGCTGTCAAACAAGAACTGGAGGGGGACCATATTTAAAATTTAGATCTTGCCTATGGTCCAGGGCTCCAGGACACTGGATCAAGGAATATAGGAGTCAACCAACTGGAACGCCACATAAGTCTTAGGGAGCGTCCCCAGAACAAAACTGACCACTGTGTAGCTTCTCAGATATCACGAGGGGAAACGAAAGGTCTCAGTGAGAAATTCCAGGTCTTTCTTGGTGTCTGAATGGGGCTGAATGAGTGGTAAAACTAAGGAGATATTTCTTCTTCCCCTGGCCCCACCTGGACAGTTCCAGAGAGTCTCAAGGTGAGGAGCATCTTAAAATTTCCCAAGTATCCAAAAGAGGGGATAAACGGTTAAGAATTGGTTGGCATGTCTTGAGAGGCCTCATGGTTGGAGTGAAGAAAATACAAGTGTTTCATGTCATGGGGATAGGTACTGATGCCTAAAACCAGTGGCTTCTCTCAAGTGACTGGACATGTACTGATGGCCAAGGACCAGACATCTTCCTCCAAGACAGGAAGACAAAGAACTCCTCCCTGTAACTTATATGTCTCCATCAACTGAATCCTATTAGTCCTTGAATACTAAACTCAGTTACTACCTGCTTATGCCTTATTCTAATCCACAGTAAACTCTGCTTTCTCTAAACATGTAGCCTTTATCTATCTTATTTTCCACCAGGAGACTAATTTGCCTTGCTCATTTTCCTTTGATCTTGACTCACAAATTAGTTATCAGACTCCACAGACTGCAGTCTACTCCAACAGCAGAGCATCCCCTGTAAACACTGGGTTAATAAAAACCCACTGGCGGTTCAAAATCGTGGCTTTGGAGTCAGAATGACCTTCATTTGATTTTTGGGTCTGTTATTTGGGTAAATGGCTCAGTTTCTCTAAACTCTGTTTTCTTGTTCTATAAAACAGTATAGGGATTCACTTTAAGTGTTACGAGGATTGTGACATGATAATATTATCAAATATTTACCAGTGTTTTATCTTGGTATTTTTTCTCTTACTTTGGCCATTCCTTCCATCCAAGAGCCAGACATGTTTTACTCACTGGCTCAGAAACAAGACACCATGAATGAAAGCAGAGAAAATGAGTCTTTTGGTGCCCTTTGGATGTGAAAAGCTTAGAATATGAGGGGATTACAAATGACTCAAGACATGATGAGTAAGAGTGAGGGTTCCTCACTCCTGGACCAGAGAAAAGTTGACTTCACCTGGGGAGGGATGTAAGATAGAGATAGATGGTGACGATTTGGGGATCAACCAATTCCTATACTCTGCTCCATAGGCTGAGCCTGGAGAAGAAGGGGAAAAGAAGAGAGAAGTTTATGGTATCTAATTTACCCCAGTGTTGGAAAGAGCCCAGGAGAGGCGAGGCCCTGGGAAAATTGGCTAACTGGTGTTTTCAGGCAGTAAAGCCACAAAATGTCTTAAGGAATTTTCTCTGCCCATATGTGATGCAAAAACAGAAACATTGACAAGAGTGTCATGCAGAGAGCACAAAGACTCTTTGGACATAAAGGAGCCTTGCAGACAAGAAGTAGGGGTATTTCAGTGGTGACCTGTGATGACCAGGGTCCAGATGAGACAATGAACACCTCTCTGGGTATCAGCAGCAGCAGGAGATATCCAGTGTTATATGGGCATGCTCCCTTTGTACAAGATAAGCCCTGGGGAAATTATTCTGAATGTCCCAAATGATAGTTTAAGTTTTGTCACACTAGTACAATGGGAGCTAAAATTAGATATTAAGTTGCTACAGAAAAATAAGGATTTTATATCTTGCACATTTGAGTTGTAGTTGAAATGTGTACACATTACATGCCACGAAATGCTTGGGCATGTGGTAACTGCTCAATATTTTATCTATCGACCAATAACTGTTGTAATGACTATATTAGACAACACCTTTGGAGTGTACAGCAGAGGTCTGCAAACTATAGCCTATGGGCCAAATCTGACTCACCACCTGTTTTTATAAATAAAGTTTTATTGGAACACAGTCATGTCCATTTGTTTCACACTGTCTATGGCTGCTTTTGAGCTACTATAACAGAGCTGAGTAGTTGCAACAAAGATATGTCCCTCAAAACCTAAAATATTTACTCCCTTATAGAAAATGTTTGCCAACTCCTAGTTTAGAGTCTTCTTTTAGGATATAACTCACACATAATCTGTCTGTCTCTCTCTCTCATACACACACACACACACTCTGTATTAGTTAGGTTTTTTCAGAGAAACAGAATGAAAAAGATTGTGTGTGTGCATGTGTGTGTACATAGATAGATAGGTAGATAGATTTATTTTAAGGAATTGGCTTATGAGATTATGGACAGTGACAAGCCCAAACTCTGCAGGGTAGACCAGAAGGCTGAAGAAGAGTTGCCATAGGAGTCCAAAAGGTAGTCTACTGGCAGAATTCTCTCTTCTTCTGGGGAAGTTAGTCTTTTTCTATTAATGCCTTTGACTAATTAGATGAGGTTTATCCACTTTATGGGCGGAAGCTGTTTTACTCAAGTCTACTGATTTAAATGTTAATCCCAACTAGAAAACATATACCTTCACAGAAACATTTAAAATAACGTATCTGGGTACTGTGGCTCAGTCAAATTAACACATAAAATTAACCAACACCCCCCTCCCCCGCCCAAGCAACGTCCTCTACTCTACTCTCTGTGTCCTTTCTAATGATTTCACTCAACTCATTTGATTAGTTTGCACTTAAATCAGTCAATCATAATAGACAAATCCTGCATAATACTCAGTTCCTCAGAGCTCTGAGAAACAATATATTTTGCTACAACAATTCACATTTTTTTTTTCCTGAAAATGATAAATGTAAATATTTCACATTTCACACCCTGGTCATTTTGGTATAGCACCAGCATGAAAAGGCTACATCCAAGTGGATTTTCATTTAAATCAGTTGGCAGAAAAGATGACACATTCCTTTTTTCTCTGTGGGAAAACCAGATGGACCTAATTAATAAAATGTATCATATCAATCTTCAATTATATCTCAGTGGGGAGGGAGAATAATGCAGCCTGGAAGTCTTTAAACCTCCGAGAATGATGTTGTAATTAAATAAACATGTTTTTATTTTTGTATTTAGGAAATAGCTTTAAAAACAAAGTACTGGGGTCTGATTTAAGGGAAGAGGCTGAAATGTAAAAACCTTTGTTAATAACACCCTATATGGTCCTCAGTTTTATAAAATAGGTATAACCATACATGGTCTCTCTCTCACAGTGTAAAAAGCAAATGAAATTTAGGAGAGAATTTTGAAAATTATAAAAGACTATGCAAACAGATGATGATAAAGCAAGTGTCCAGAACATTCTAGTTGGCCACAGTTTGGATTTGAATATCAGTAGACAAAAAGTTAAAGAATAAAAAAAACCCCGAAAAACAACCTCAGTGAATGCTGAAATCCAAGGCACAGCAAAGATAGGGAGACGTAATTAAATAGAACACAGGACTAATGCTTTCACCTCATCTCCCAGATCCAGAGTCAGCATTTCCTCTGAAAATTACAGTGACCTGGGTGAAAAAGTCCTGCAGTTTGGACTCCAAACCTCCCACTTCTGGGAAACTTTAATTAGACAACGCACTGCAACCTTAGCCATCTGGGCTGTTATATTTTACCAAACACCCATGGAATCACAGAGACCTGAGAGTTCAAAAAGTCCGAGTTATAACTGCAAAAGTCTCCAGGGACCAAGCTGGGAATATAAGAGTGAAATATGTCAGACGTCACTGCAAGTATGGTGAGAAATGGCAACTGGCCCTCAGCCTCACTGTCAGGGAGACAATAAGGAGTGGCGGTGACTAGGGAGAATAAGGGAGAATAACCATCCTTTCTGAAGGCAGCAGCTCTTCTGGAGATTCCAAATTCTTGCCATTTAAAATAGAGGTCCAGAAAAGATGGGAAGTCTCCCTGTTTTTAAATATTGACAGCTGATTCAAATTAAAATACCACCACCACAATCCATATGCCAAAGGACACACCCACATGCTATCAACTGAAATTTCTGATAGTCTACCCTTCTGATTTTATTAACAAGGAAACAACATCAGAGAGAAGTGACGGCGGGGGCAGGGGTGGGCAACCAGCCAGTTAGAGGTCAAGTCCTCCTGCCTCCTCCTCTTTCATTATCATACTATGCTGGCAGATGTACTGGTGTCCCTGGCATGCTGATTTTTCAACATAAATGTCTAACTGCTTCCAACCATTTGTGAAGTTAGGAATGTTTTCACATTCCCACTTTCAGCTTCCCACCCATTTCTCAAGGTAGAAACAAAACTACTGCAAAAGATCATAAAGATGGCTTTGAGGTCAGATCACACACTTCTCTAAATTCTCGAGATGGAGGACACGCTGGTTCTCTTTTTCTCCAGGCAGTCAGAGTGTTTAATAACATTTCTTGCCTTCCTTATTTCCATGGTCATAAATATTACCTCTAAACTCACTTGTTCCCCTCCAGGTGTCTCTTCATGGTTTTTGTCAGGCTATCCACACTTCACGTAGTTACTGGACTTGGATTACAACGACAACTTTAGAAAAAAGTGAAGTCTACCAAAGGGAACACCAGAGTTATGCTGAATAAGGTAGAGAAAGCTTAGATGTATTGGAAGTCATGTTTCATTAAAACAGCAAATTATTTCCTCGGTCGCCCTCCCCTTCCGTCTGGCCTCAGATCCATCACCTAGCACACATATGCTTCAGCTGTTGGCCTTGTGATAACAATGTCCTCTGTAGGCTCAGACGAAAGGAGGTGACTATGCTGAGTATGGAATCTCAGAGACCTGAGAGTTCAGAAAGTCCGAGTTATAACTGCAAAAGTCTCCAGGGACACATGGTGACGGCTGGCTGAGCCTGAGGATATGCATATGTTAGAAACCATGTCTTCGAGCTCTACATACCAATGCTGTAGGCTTATTAGATCACAGTGTGGCTAACTGAAGGTTTTGTTTTACTCAATGATTTATAGACCCTTTCAAAAAGAGCTCGGTCTGATTGTGCCTTAATATTGCACACTGAAAAACACTGAACAATTTAAAAGCATTTATTGTATGACAACAGAGGCATCCTAGGCAGGGTCAGAAACTGGTCCAAAAATGGCTTGTGAATGCTGTGGTGTCTGGGATTTCCTTCTTAATAAGGTGAGGAAAGGAAAGTGAAGATTGGCTATGAGTTGCTAATTGTCGGAGTTGGGTGACAGGTATATGGGGGTTCATTATACCATTTTCTCTTTGGTATATGTTTAAAATATTCCATAATCAAAGATAAAAAAAAAAAAAAAGCCCACGAATAGTGGAATCAGATCCTCAAGTGGTTCAAATCTAATCCCTTCACCCTCCTGCCACTGTATCACACTGCACATACAGGAAGAGCAAATTTCTAGCACTTGTGCCATGTGTTCCCACACTCTCACCCATGCAGACATTAAGAGTTAATCATGAGACCCCCCTCATCTCAGGACTCTGGGCAGCTACTGTCAATTAGGAAGCTGGTAGATGAGAAGAAAACTCTTTACCACCAATGTCTTATAAACCAGGAAGGTCATCATTGCACTTAGCTGCATTTTCTTTGAGAACCTTGTAGAGTCTTGGGATGATTAGTGTTTAGGATTGCAAATGTTGGTATTTCAGGAAGCTGGGCTGAATATGGGAATTTTTTTTTTTACAGTGAGCATCTCATTTGATTTTCTTATAGCTATGAATCCAGTTACCTAGTCACAAGTTGAGATTCTAGCATATTAATGTTAACTCCACACATCAAAATTTCCTTTTCATCATTATATATTAACAGCCTCCCTTTTAACATTCTAACACAGCTCATGTAATTTTGATGTGTATTTTCACCTGACTTGCATTATCTATGATGAAGAGCAGATAAAGCTCAGTGCTAACATATATTCATTTTCTACTTTTCTTCTTGTCCAATCCATTTAGCACACCCAGATGCTCAGGCCCACGCTGCTTCTGCTGCTGAGCTCCACGGAAGTCTAGTCTAGACATCAGTAAACTGCAGCCCATTGCTCAAATCTGACTTGACATCTGTGTTTGCATGGCAGAAACCTAAGAATGGGTTTTAAGTTTTAAATGGTTAAAATGAAAGCTAAGGAAGAGTAATATTTAATGAAGTGAAAATCATATAAAATTCAGATATCACTGTCCAACAGTGTTTTTTGGGGGAACCCATTTGTTCTCAAACTTTCCATGGCTGTTTTCAAGTGATAATGGCAGAGTGCTGCAATGATGACAGAGACCATGTAGCCTGCAAGAGCCTAAAATATTTACTATCTGACACTTTCTATAAAGTTTCCTGACCCTTAGTTTAGCTCAACTTTGTATAGTAGGACTTCTTGCAGTGATGGGAATGTTCTCTGTGTGGTCCAACAGAGCAACCATATGTAGCTACTGAGCACTTGAAATGTGCTTCATGTGACTGAGGAACTGAATTATTAATTTGAGTAACTTAACTAAATTTAAATAGTCACATGTGCCTAGCCGACAGTACAGTTCTTGTCTGATAATGGCATTTTGGGTCCCATCTTGACTTTCAAAGAGTATAGTATCCTGCCACTTCCTTCACCTTCTGACTTTATCATTCATCCTATTTTTCCGCAAACCACTGACTTTCAAGTTACTGAATACAGTGTACCATTCTTGATCTTCACTTTGCTTGGCATTTTCTTCCACATTATACACATATTTTCTCCTTCCTGTGCTTCTGAAATTTCTTCTATTTATCGCAGGCTCTTCTTCCTTGTAAAAGTAGGCATTTACTAATGATTGGCCATGTCGTCTATTTATAATTGTTTTCCTGACAATGACTTTTGCTCTTGTGGCACCAACTGTCATGACGAAGCAGATGGTTTTTGTATTTGAGCAGTGTTGCCACAAGTCTAACTGCTTGCTATGCGACTCTACGTAAATGACCCACCATCCCATAAACGCAAGCTTATCTTTTACCACCTCCTTCTCATCCCCCTGAGGAATCTCTCTTTTCTTCATTTCTCAGAAAAGCTTCCAGTTGCAAGGCTCATATGCTTGGAATCAACTTTTAGTTTTCTTTCCTTTATCCCCAGTTGTATTCAAGGAGTTGCCATCCTGTTCATCCTCTCTATATGCATCTCTCCCATTCATCCTTCCTCTCTGGCCCCACTGCTATCTCAGCATCATCTGTTATGTTTTAATCACAATTTTAAAATAGTAAAATGAAAACAAAAGAGGGTGCTGATTAAAAGCAAGGTCTCAAGCAAGGCTGCCTAGGTTGGAATCTCAGCTCTACCCTTTACTAGCTCTGTGACCTTAGGTAAGTTACCTAACCTCTCTGCTCCTTGGTTCTCTCATCTGTAGAACAGGGCTAATATAGTACAAACTTTGTAAGAGTGCACAGTATGAGGATTAAGTGAATTAATATTTGTAAAGCATTTAGGACTGTACCTGGCAGATAGTACATTTCAAATATGCATTTAAATAAGAATGTCATATTTTTTAAACATGAAAATTACATTTTCAAAATGATAACAGCTGTTTGATACGATGAAAGGGATGGTAATCTTTTGCCGAGATATCACAGACAATTACAAGCAAGGAGCCAACTCCCACATTCAGTTTACTTCTCTAGTCTGCCATGACTAACAGCAAGTATTTGGTGCCTCTATCAGATAGTTCTGGATATTTGGACAAACAAAGGCTTTCAGTAGTGACTACTTCCAGTGCTTAAGACACAGAACAGAATTTCTTTTAGTTTGACAATTTTTAAATTGAAGTACAGTTGATTTACAGTCTTATATTAGTTTCAGGTGTACAACATAGTCATTCAATATTTTTATAGATTATACTCCATTTACAGTTATTACAAAATAATGGCTCTATTTCCCTATGCTGTACGATACATCCTTGTTACTTACTTTATACATAGTAGTTTGTATCTCTCAATCCCTTTCCCCTATTTTACCCCTTCCCTCTCCCCACTGGACATGGAATTGATTTGAATTATCTCGAGTTCTGAATCATCTTCCTGCCATATTTTCTACCTCCTACTTCTCTACTCAGAATCTCTCCTACACATCCACTTGGAGTATTGTTTCCAAAAACAGCTCTGAGGACTTCAACCAACTGCCAACAGAGAGGAGGAAACCCCAAATTCTCAGTCTGGATGGTGGGGCCTTGCATGTTCCTACCTCATTCACCATTGCAGTCTTATTCTCTTCTTGATCCAGAGATTATGCTTCACATTTTCCTCTCTTTGGAGACCCAAAGTTCACCATTCCTTCACGGCCAACTCAAATACCACCTTTCCCATAACTCTGCCCTCAAATTTCCCTGCCTCTCCTGAGCTTTCTGAATAGGATGCCTGTCCCCCAAATTTCTTTCTGGGACGATTATTGCTTTTCCTGGATGATTTCTTCCTTTGGTACAGAGGCTGAGATTTTGAGAGTTTGGGGAATTCTACGGCACCCTGAGTCTAGAAGGCTATCAATAAATGCGTGTCATTTTGTCCCAAAGAAACTGAGGACAGCTATCCGCCTGACATTTTAAAAACATTTCATATTTGGTGGAATAACTTTATATTTCTAGAAAAGTTGTAAAAATAGTACAGCTAGTTCCTGTATACCCTTCAGCCACCCTCCCCTAACAGCAACATCTGTGTAACCACGGTGCACTTGTCAAGACAAAGCAACTAACATTGATTCAGTACAATGAACTATATAGTCCTTGGTTTTGCCAATTTCTCCCTAAGTCCTTTTTCTATCCAGGAGCCAATGTAGGATACTACAGTGCATTTAGTGTCTTGTTTTGAGATCTAAATGAACATATTGTACAACTGTGTTATAAAGAAAAGGATATAGAATTTGAAAATAGATAGAAAATCCAGGCATGAGTCATGTTTTGAAGCATCATGTGCGTGATTTGAAAAGCAAACAAACTCTGGGCTTCGGTGTTTCTACCTGTAAAGGAATATGGTAGAACTGATGGGTTGCTTAGCTGTCCACCATCCATTTTCCTTATCCCACAACACCCTGGGTTCCTTCTGGGATTTTCTGCTCACTGAATCCAGTTCAATGGAGCTGCAATCTGAGACAAGGGGTGGGCATGAAGACCATGATAACTGGGCATGCCTGCCTGGAACACACCTCTTAAGCAGAAGGACACAGAGGAGGAAACCAGGTGGAGTTTGTCCATCCTAGCAGTGGCTTCCTGATCTTACTCTTCCAGTTCCCAGGATTTCTACTTCTTGGCCTTCTAACACCACCTTACTTCTTTCTTGTCTTTGGGCCTCATTTTCTAGCCTCCTGTTGATATTGGAAGCTTCTTGAAATCCTTTCCAAAAAACCTCTTTTAGGTAAATAAGCAAGAATGTGTTTCTCTTGTTTACTACTGAAGAACCCTAAGTAAGAGGACAGGTACAGTAGCTGCCACTTTTGTTGTAAAGATCAAATAATCTAATATCTATGAAAATCCATTATCAACAGTGACACCTTTGAATATGTTAGTTAATAAATCTATGTAGATAAAATCCTTAGGTCACCTTTTCATTCAACAAAAATTTAAATACCAAATATTGACACAGGCCAGCCACTCTGCTAAAAATAGCAAGTGTTTAAAAATAATTATCAAGGCAATTCAATGCTGAAGTGTTCTGCAACTCTTCCTCTTCTGCAGTGAGATGGTGGGGTGTGTGTGGGGGGGGTAGGGGCATCTGGAAGGGGTGGGAATAGATATCGGCATAACTTCTTGAGCATCCTATAGTGGGTGAATCTGTCTCTTCTGGTCACTGATGTGCTGAAGTGCGTAGCTGGGAGTTGGTCCTGTGGTGATGGAGGGTATCACCTCTCCTCTCTCCAGCAGGCAGCAACATGGTGATCAGCCTGGGAGGAGCATGGCCGACAGTCACGGGCACTAGGTGAATGGCACGCTTCCCTGGTGCTGGAACCAGGCTTGAATTCCTATCGGCACAACCTGCCAGCCAATAGTGATTTATGACACGAGCTGATGCAGAGGGAAAGGAGGGTCAGTGAATGGAAGTGTTATATATTTTTCCTGGCTGAGGCTGCCTATTTTACCAGGCACATTATCTGGTGTCTCCTTCACTGTGCAGCTTTGATAATAGTGACATTTTGGGTCCATTCAAAGTTGAGGAAAACGTGTCTCCAATTGCTCTTCAGTTTAGTGACAGAATGCCAGTCCACGCTGAATTTTCTACCTCCGTAGGAAAGCAGTGCCTTGCAGCTGACTATTATGGTCCTAACATTCTCTGGTTATGTGCCTTATGGAGATGCTGAGAGACAAGTGGGCCATATGAGGAACAGTCTAGCCTAGTGGTCTTTGAATTTAGACAAACGTAGATTCACATGGCAGCAGAGCCGTTTGCTTGCAGCATGATCTGGATCAATAAATTCCTTAACCTCTCCAGGCCTCAGTTTCCTTATCAAAGAAATGGGGATAAAAACAGTACCTACCTCATAGCATCATTTTGATCACTAAATGTGTATAAAGTTGTTTTGCACAGTGTTCCGCATATAACTGTCACTCTTCTTAGTAATTCATGGAAGAGTCATATTCTTTCTGAAGTGTTTTTCACCCGCTTAGAAGAAAGAGTGTGAAAGTCGAGACTCGTGGCATCAGAGAACATCAGCCCAGCTTGACTTCACTTCAATAAACATTTGTTAAGTAGCTGCTGTGGATAGAGGTTACTGCCAAGACACTACAGGAAGTGACAGTACCCCCGTTGTCTTCCCAACTGTACTACAACCTTGACAAGGCACGTACGCACGAAGGAAGCTTAGGAAGAGGTCCAAGGCAGCACATAGGGAAGCTGGAAGTTCTGTGGATGTGGAAATAGTGAAATTCTTGGGAGTACAGAGCAAAGCAAAGCAAAGATATTCCTGATGGCCCTTTTCACTCCTCTCCAACCATTCCATGTGATGCTTCATCAAATGTTTGGGAACCCACTAAAGCTTCCTACACAGCATTGTGCCTAAGCCCATTTCCCTGCAGCAAATGGCATAAGGAACAAATAAGATTTAGAAACAAAATAGAATAACACCAATGGCTTTCCACGTCAGATCTGCCTCCCTCAGTTTTCACACTGCTAACTTCCATCTCTCCATTTTCATTGCCCTTCACGGGCATTGTTCTAACCTGTTTTGAGGACAAGTAGCTCATGTGAGTCCTTATCCAGCCGACCTTCTCCCCACTGGAGCTCCAGAAAAGGTGTCTCCACCTACTTCCTTTCAGCACCTGCCCTCTGCTTTAAGGGCTTTCCAAAATTCCACTTGAGGGTTTGAGCACATCTACTGCTTTCAGAAACATTTTTTTCCCTTCTCGGCTTCTGTAACTTAACTCCTTTGTCAGCTCCTTTTCTTCCTTCTAGTCCCTGGTGTCTGTCTTTTTACTTTTTGCCTTCTCGAGATGTCATCCACCGCAGCCCTGCCTCCTCTCTTTTGAGCCCTGGTCCATTGCTTCCCAGGTACTTTTATTCATGGCTCTCAGTTACTTCAAAGAAAACTAAAAACTCCAATGATTCAGCCTTAGGCCCCAACCACCCTCTACAAGCTTCCTTTTTCTCTAGAGACACATTTCTCTATGATTCCTTTAGGCTCTACATCTTAGAATGATGTTATTCATTCAATAAATGCTAGTATGTGCTAGGGGCTGGTTAGTGTGAAGGAGATATGGAATGTCCCTGTCTTTCCTCAGCCTACCAGGGGGGAAAGGAACATCTCAGCATGGAAACACAATGCAGAGGAATAATTATTATGATTATACTAAAGACAAACTAGTTTGAGAGGTCAGAGAAACCTTACAGGAGAAGATGATGCCTAAACTCAGCCCCAAAGAATAAGGAGAAGTTATGCAAAAAGAAGATACAGAATTGTTCCAGGTAGAGGATTACTGAAAGATCAAGTGGGCAGAGAAAGAATTTGAGAAAGTGGAAATAATTCACTTTAGCTGGAGTCTACAGTGCAGGAACGCAAAATAGAGGTCAGGACATGAAAGACTATTTAGTCCCCATCAAAAGTACCTATGGCCACGACCCCATGGAAGTCCACAGTTTTATGCTTTCTTTCTTGTCCCAGCAGTCACACTTCATCATTTCCCCCAGCCTCTTTACCTAGAATGCCATCATCCTTTCTTGTGCTCACCCCTGATGGTCTGAACTCTAGCATAGCCTATGAAGTGCTCCATTGGGTTGGCCAAAAAGTTCATCTGGGTTTTTCTGTAAGCTAGTAAAGAAAAAACCCGAATGAACTTTTTGGCCAACCTAATAGTATTTTCATTAGTACTCTAGTGTAGACCATTAAGTACTTTAACTAGAACATAGTTTGGCATGTCACAACGTCCTCCCTGGGAATTTACTTATCTGTCCATCCATCCATCCATGCAATGTTTATTAATGACCTACTGTTTGCCAAGCCCTGTGCACATGGTAGTAAACAAAACAAACTTTATCCCTAGGTTATGAAGCTTACAGGTTTGTGCAGGACACAATTAACTACTAAACAAATGAGTTATCATTCATTGCACTGTCATTTCTACCATTTGGTCTCATCTATCTGTGTGGTTTCCCTGACTCAATCTTAACCTGTCCAAAGTTTCCCTTGAATCAGGATAATTAAATGTCTCTATGTGCCCGCACTTTGGTTTGCTTACCAAATCTCACAGGAGCCTTGAGAGATGAGTCTATTTTCTTTTACAGGTGAGGCACGTGAGCAAGCAAGAGGGTAGGTGATTTGCTGAAGATCACATGGCTAGTAAGTGGCTGAGCCAGAGTCTCAATTCAGGTCTATGTGAGTCCAAAGCTCAGGGTCCTGTGTAGGTGCTCAGATGCTTACCAAGTGCTGACTTTGTGATTCTTATTAATTAAATTCCCAGAGAGTAGCGTTCTGGGGTTGAGTAGAGACATTTAGACGTATGTCAGGCACAATGAAGGTGAGAGTGGTTCTATAATCCAGGAAAGTACAGTTGTGTCCTGAGGATTATCCATCTCCTCTGAGTTAATCCTACCAGCTGGCTCTGATTAATCTCACTTGTTTATCCTTCATTCAACAAGTATTTATTGAATAAATACTACATGTTAGGTACCTTATTGGACGCTAGGGATAAAAATGAGAGAAAACTGTTCTGCCTTCATGGTGCTTTCAGCTAATCAGGAATACAAACATGAATAAAACACACCTAGAAGTGGATGTGCAATAGGAAATGGAAGTCAGTGCTGTGGAGGAGAAATGCAGGGGCTGTAAGAGCTTAGGGCACGGGGTGGAGCCTGAGGAAGTGATGCTAAAAGTCCCTATAGAATTTAATTAGGCAAAAGGGAGGGAGTCTATGAAGTCTTTGATGGGAAGGTCTATGTCTGTTTCACTAGCTCCAAGAGCTTATCAACTCATTACAATCTTACAGAACAAACAATCCCACCTTCAGATATTTCCTGTGGTCCAGTTTGGTTCCCTTGGTAGATTTCAACACCTTGATCAGTCCCTTTAAGACGGTGTTCTTGGCTGTCACTCACTCTGATACCCCCACTTCCTGTTATCAGAGAAACATGGCTTTCCCTTCTATATTTTATCACAGGTTTTAGCACCTACCTTCTGCACTGAAATGCATTGATTGTTTTAATATTTTTGCTTTTGGGGGGATTCCAAGTTAAACTTCCCATGTAAATGGTGCATGGAGAAAGGAAACACGCCTTCACCCCATCACCTTTGTTAACCACCTGTCAATCCACTGTGCTCCTGGATACATCCTGTGTTGATACTATGGAGACTCTCAGTGCTGACACCGCACCCAAAGTCATTATTAAGTGCTCTCAAGTGTAAAACTAAGCTTCCCCCAGTCCTTGACCCCTAATACCTCAAAGCCACAGAGAACCCAGCCCCTGTTGATCAAGTGATGTTCTCTGTCTCATCACAGTTGGACATGCTGGTTTCTCTCTATATTTCCAATTAATTTTCTTCCTAGTGCTTTAATGTCCCTTGCCCATACTGCATTCTTTTTCTTTAACTTGCTCACTGTGTTCATCTCTAAATCAGCTACAATATAGCCTGCAGATGCTGCTTTTTTGGCAGGAGCTGAAAACATTTTTGTATTTATGCAGTTTGATTTGGGAGGACAGGGGTAAAGCAAAAGTCAACAATTTTTTTGTATGCTTTTTTACTGTTCCAGCATGGGTGTTTCCTAAAGAATCCCTTTCTTGCTACTTGCCCACAGTAAAAGCTATTTGACATGTACATTTCTATGGATACCTTCTATAATTTTATTTGGGAAATATTCAGGTGCTTTATCACATCCTATGAGAAAACATAGCATTTTATTTCTCGATAACAAGGTATCTAAAAACTTACTGCTCATGTTTTTATGCCATTATAGCCGTGGCACATCTGTATTTTTCTTTAATTAAACTGACATTCCACATTATATTTTCCCTTTTTAAAATTAGATATCCTCGAATAAGTCAGCAACATGTTTCATATTTGATTTTCAGTAACTAATGTCTTGGGACATGTACCAGATAGAAAATGCACCTAGCTTTTCACTCTTTTTATACACATTTTAAGCTGGTTTTCATCAAATCCAGTGGCAGGAACAGGTTATTTTAGCTACAGTGAACGCCTTCATTATGCAAGCCCTCAATTAAATAAAAACCTGCTGAGATTATATTTTTACCTTCATGACAGCATTTGGTTTGGCTACTTCATTTGAGGTAATTCATTTTCAGGTAGACAGCCTAAAACCAGAATATGTTCCCTGAGTAATCCAAAACTGAGGATTAATCAAGAACATGGATAACACTGAAACGTTTAAAAAAATCACTGTAGTAATTAACATGATAACACTTATTTTGTGATTGTTTGTGCTTCTGGTCTTCTATAGGTTAAAATCCAAAACTTCTAGCACATCATTCAAGAGTTTTCATCCATCCCTAATATGTCCCTCCAGCATCATCCTCTATTACTCTCTGTCCCAAACACTCTGTTGACATTTTATCACACTTCCAACATTTCACGCATGTGCTTTTATGTCTCTGTGTTGTACCAAGTGCTGCTACCTCTCCCTGCTGGGTTGCTTTTACCCTCTTCTCTTTCCGGTGAATTGCTACTCATCTTTGAGACCCAGTACACATGTCTTTTCATCTGTGTTGTCTCAGTTTATAGACCTGTTACAAAACTTTTACATAGGCCTGTTATAAAGTTGACCTTCATGTTTACTAGGCGATGTATTCATCGAGTTGGGGACCATGATTTAACCAATTTTGCATTCTAAGCATTCCTAAGACAGGCTTACTAGTTGAGTGGGTAAAGTACAGCACTCCCAAACACTAAAAGCCTTCTGAAACTCAAAGAGTACATTTCAATCCGGATTTCCTTACTTTTGGTATTAGCATCCCCATTTTGCAAATGAGAAAACAGAAACTCAGAATGGTTAAGTCCTTGGTAACAAGTAGCTGAGCTACTGCCAGACTCTAAGGTCAAGATTCTTTTTTTTTTTTTTTTTTTTTTTTTGGGGGTACACCAGGTTCAATCATCTGTTTTTATACACATATTCCCGTATTCCCTCCCTTCCTTGACTCCCCCCGCCTCGAGTCCCCCCCTAATGTCAAGATTCTAATAGTCATGATACCAGGCTGGCATGTGAGTGAATGGAAAGTACAGATGGAGAATTCTCTGGCGGTCCAGTGGTTAAGAATCCACCTTCCAATGCAGGGGATGTGGGTTCGATCCCTAGTCGGGGAACTAAGATCCCACACGCCACAGGGCAACTAAGCCCATGTACCACAACGGCTGAGTACGTGTGCCTCAACTAGAGAGCCTGTGGACCACAACTACAGAACCCTGCACACCACAACTAGAGAGAGAAGCCCACACGCTGCAACGAAAGATCCTGTGTGCCGCAACTAAGACCTGACACAGCCAAAAATAAAACAAATAATAAAAACAATAAAAGAAAGTACAGATGAAATGCTGTAAGAGGTAGTCTAGTACTAAAAAGTAGCCAGGCTTGGGAATTAGGAGACTTTGTTTCCAGGGCTGACCACTCCACTTAGCTCTGTGCCTTGAGGCAGGTCACTCTCTCTTTCTGGGCCTAGATTTCCCCATTTATAACATGAGAAGATTAGATCAGGTCATATCCAAGGGCCATATGCATCTTCAACTCTTATTAATTTTCCTCCTTTAATGGTTTCTTCTACTTGCAGCCTACAGAATGTTGACTAGATAGAAACCAGCTGCCACACTGTACAACTAATTCCAGTTTAAATATTTGTAGCAAGATTTAGAGACAAATTCTTAATGCTTGCCCCAGAATTTATCTTAGGGGAGAAATTCCCTTTGGGAAAATACTTTGATGTACAGCTTGAGGGAAAGAGAAGACCCTAAGAGCATGGGTCTGTAGGAACCTGAGTTACCAAAAAGATACCTAAAATGATAGACATTAGAAAGAACTCAGATATCTAAGGGGCAGGAGTAGAACATGGAGAGAGAGAGAGAGAGAGTGAGAGGAGGGAGGGAGAAAGAAAGAGAGAGGGAGGGAGGGAGAGAGAGAGGGACAGAGAGAGAAGGAGAGGGAGAGAGAAGGGGAGGGAGGGAGAGAGGGACAGAGGGGGGGAGAGAGAAAAAGAGAAGAGAAAGACAGAAAGAAAGACTGCTCTAAAGAAAAGAGAGGATCAAGTAATGTGGCCCAGGGAAATTTGGGAACAAGAATATTTACTATTGAATTTTGCTTGTTTTCCTGTCTCAAAACTTCCATAAAATCTTCCACATACACCAGAGTTTTGTGTAAGTCTTTTTGGTGGAAATTAAATAAAAAATACTGCAATCCAAGTTCCAGTTAATGTGTTATGACATAGACAGCTTGAGCAGAATGGCAAGATGCCCTTTCAGGGACTCATACATAGTTATCCAGGTCACACATGTATGTATGTGTGTGTGGAGGGATGATTCACATCTTAGGCGTCATAGATTTGTACACTTATAATTTTCTAGTACATGCCAGAAGTGTCTCACTCTTTAAAAAAATCACTATATTGTGACAATTTTCTGATAGATGGAAGTGACCTGAGGAAGGGGTGTCTCTTTCTAATTTGCACAAAAGGGGTACATGGTCTAGTGGTAGCTCTTAGTCTTAAACTGAACAAGTTCACAGAATAAAAAGCCAAAGTCAGAGGTGATCATGAAACTAGAAGGTGGTCCTTAGGAAGGACATTACACTTTGCTCAATCTGGCAAAAAGAGTTTTGCATCAATCACTATTAGATAGATATTAGGGGACAGGATAATCTCAGCTGACATTTAAGTAACATAGGGGCAAAGCAGTAGTAGGTCCATCAACAGAAATCTATACAAATGCTACTTTCTCCACTCATCTTTCCACTGTTCCCTAGTATATACAGACTTGCTTGTGCTTTTCCGTGAATGAGAGCTGGAATAAACATTGGTGTGCACAGCATTTTACTGGCATCCACAGAACTATCCAGGGATGTAATCAACGCTGTAACGAGGAAATTGTGGGTTGCCCAGGTGTGGAAGATACTTCAGAGTCTTTCTCCCACCCCCAATTAAAATGTGAATAGGGCATAAACTGCTCACTCTATGCATTTCCTGCATTTGGAGGACAGAGACAGAATTCTCAATTGCTTGCAAACACTTCTCTTTCATTGCTCGGTTTACAAGCAATCATATCACTCCACACAAACTATCATTTCCTCTTTGTTATCTTTGCTTCCTTCAGACAAACATGATTCACTGAAGAAATAATAATGAACCATTACCTTTGATGTAGCGGCTGCCTGTTCCATAGAGATGGGAGTGTGCCAAGATGGGAGATTAATGCCGCATTAAGGAAGGCAGAGTAAATTCCACTTCTGGATGATGTGCGCACCCTGCAGTTTGCTGTTTACTTTTTCATATACTTATCTAAAACCTCTAATGATTTTTTTTTTTTTTGGCACAGTGGTACATAGAATCTCAACTATTATAAGGTCCACTGTAAACAATGATCTAATAACAATTATCCTAAGAACTTAATTCCAGTAATTTATGATCACTGATTTGTTTCATTCATTCACTTACTCAGCCCATCCATCCTTCCATCTCCCCAACCACCCACTTATTCAGCTTCTACTGAGTGTACACTGATGTGCAAGGCACTGTTTCAGAGTTTATAATACTTGGTGTGTGTATGGCAATGAGGGTGCGTGACATGGTAGCCATCCTTTTGGGAATCCACTTCTCAATTTTCACTACACCCTGGAATCACCAGGTACGTTCTTGTAAGCAGCTCCTTTGCCTCCTTTCTTTTTGACCATTCCTGTTTTATTCAGACCTTATCATAAAGATGAGAGGCTCCTGATCTCTGATTTCCTACATATACACAGCACCTTACCTAACCTGTTGATTCCTTTCCTGAATTAGAAGGAATAATATTGAAGAATTAAGTTGTTAAAAAATGACTGACTCTCTACCCCTAGCTTCCCCTTAGTAAATCTGCAGGAGGACCTTGTGGGCGAGAGAATATCCAATTGCAGGCAGACCACGTGAGCAAGGCAGTGTTCCAAGGAAGATTGGGGAAGTCAGCAGATCTGTACACAATGGAAAGATGACGAAGAATCTGACCTCCTGCCTTAATGATTAATTGAGATGGTTTCCCCTGTTTCCCTTTAAAAACTGTCATGGCTGAACAGAATCTTTGGAGTTGGTCTCTGGACATAAGTCCACTATCTCACTAGATTGCTGCCTTTTCTGAATAAAGTATCTTTCTTCTTTACCAAAGTTTGCCCTTCAATTTATTGGCTGTTGAGCTACACGTGGCTGAACCTGCATTCGGTTATGCTCTAAACAATACCAACATCTGGGTTGCACCTCTAGAGATTCTAATTTAATTATTCTGGAATAGGGACTAGGAATCAGAATTATTTTTAAACTCCAGTGGTTCTAATAGGAGAATCACTGGTTTAGCATTTACAACCCAGTAAGGGAGATAAACAATAAACAAGTGAACAAATGAATAATAATTACACGATGCAAAAGGCCATAGAGAGCAGGGTTTCATGCTTTCTGGCTGGCTCTAGCAAATCTCCATTCTGAGATAAGGCCCGAAGGTTAGTAGGCTGTGACTGAAAAGTAAACTTTGTCCATCTGCTTTTGTGCATTTTCTCATACTATGGTTGTGCCTGTAACAGCAGACATTCCCCTTGTGGCAAAATATCAGTGAGGCAGTGGCCAGAAAGCTGAATTTTGGGGTTTTCCTGCTCTGGAAGGGGGACAGAATATACCACCACAAAACATGCCTCTCTGGCATAAGGATTATTTTTAGCGGGTTATTTTTAAGAAATAGCAGATAGAGGAAAAGCTCTGAAAACTAAGTAGAAGTTATCCTTTTGTAAGAGACATTTACATTTATAAGGGAAATCCCCATTTGTAAGGGGCATCCCTCCCTGTGCCAGGAAGAGGAGGATGGTCAAATCATGGAAACAGCATTTTGACCTGTGTGCTGTTCACCCACTACACCTCATTCGTAGAGTCTGGTCAAGTGACACCAGCCCTTCGGAAAATCCTCCTGGGCTTTGCTTTTCATGGCCATAGGAGTGTCTAACTGTTATTACCAAAGAGAATTAATTCTACTAGAAAAGCCACAGCAGCCAATATATCTTACAGGGTCAATTTTGCCCAGCCATAGGTTGCAGGCAGGAAGCAAGACTTCAATAGCAGCAGTCTGTGGTTATGAGATAAAAGTCCATCCAACCCACGTGAAAAATAAGCACTCACTGTGGCTTGCAGGGGGAAGAAAACAACATAACTCTTAAGGGTATGCTGCAGAGGAGGATCAAAAACTTAAAGGACATATGTAAAGGAAAAAAAAGGGCAAAAGAGTCAATGTGAAAATTAAAAAAAAACCCCAAATCTCATAAGAGTTTAATGGTGTTTTCACTTTCTTGCTAGGATTATGAGAGAGCCATTGATTCCTGATGACAGCTGGCAAATGGGATGAAAGGTACCCAGATGAGACTTCTTGTTTCTAGGATTTTCTGCTTGGTAAGGTCTTCCAGGCAAAGCTGGTCTAAGCCACTTTCTCCCTCCTACAAATGGCTGAAGGAGCCAGGAGGGAAAGAGTATTTGGTCACTACAGTGTTAGAATTAGTGGATTTTTAAAATATTTTGATACTTAAATGCTATTACTTTCCCTTTTAAACAGCATTTCCCCTCCTACTGCTCACCATACTGCAATTAAATACAGAAAAAGATCCAAAGCTCTTTCTATGAGTTTTTAAAACACTCATCTTTTCATCCATGACCACAATGCTTTCCACTTCATCTTGTCTGTGTAATGCTTACATCTCAGTTTTCTTTTCCTAAGGACGACGTTTACCTCTCTCATGGCTTATAATATAGACTGTAAATACCTTTCTGATAAGAAAATCTCAAAAGCAGGGTTACAGTTCACTTTTAATATTGGCCACTTTCATCAAGTCATACTTGTTTCACTGTTGTCTTGACTGCATTGATTTGTACAAAATAGGCTATTAACCTGCTGACCATTATCTGTGAGGCAAATGACATAGCAAAACTACCGCATCACTGGCAGACTCCTTGGCCATAATCAAGAATGAGTAATAATTGGTTGCTTCAACAATAAAGGTCCCAGAACTAACATTTAAGTCCTAGGTTCCAGGTGATGTTTGAAATAGTTCATACCTGTCATGCCATTTAGTGCTCACAGGTCCTTCTGAGCTGGTGCTGTTTTCATCCCCCTGTCCATAAATGAGGGAACAGCAACAGAAAGAGGTTTGAAAACCTTGTCCAGAGGCACACCCCGGCAGGTGGCGAAACCAGGATCCAGGGTCTGGCAGGCTGACTTGAAAGTTCTGCTCCTAACCTTGACACCATGTTGCCACCAGTGTCAGAGATTCAGCTAAAACTGGTGAGTCAAAATCTGACTGAGCCCTGAGAAAGGATAGGATGTTTTCATTAGGCCAAACAGACAGGTGTTGCATTTTAACCCCTCAGCCTCCCCATCTGTACAATGGGAATGAAGTCCATCCCTCTCATCCCACCTGAGGGAGTTTTGGAGAAGGTATTTGTGAAAACGCTTTAAAATTTACAAAGCACTCAAAGAATTTGAATTGTTCTTCAAACTCCCACAGTACAAGGAAAAATGAAAAGGAATCCATCAATGCTGGTCACAGATTCTGTCCTTCACCTACTCAATGAATAGAACTTTTCAAGGAATCTCAACTTAATGAGAGGTCCCCAGTAAAATCATGTCTGTGAACAGCACTTTGAAGCCTGAATCTTAGTATCTTCCTTTTAGAGCAGATGTGAAAGGTGATTTAGTTAAAACCTTACTTCCTTCTGATGCCTGACACACCTCTATAATAGTCCTGATTGGACAGTTCCCCTTACCTTGAGTCTCTCAGTGATGGCAAGTTCATGGCTATCAAGGGAGGTGCTTCAGATAATTCGAAAACACTTGCTTATGTTGCATTATCTTACTTTTGGTTCTGCTGCCCTCATTTCTTAGCCATTCTGGGTCATTAAAGAACAAAATTCTCTTTGTGTAAGACTATCACACCTCACACAACGAGGCAGGGGGTGGAGGGAGGGTGTGTGCCTTTACCTATTCACTTAACTTAGTCGCTGCCTGGCTCAAGCGATGGGATTATTATATGACAAGAGGCAAAACCCTCCATGCATCATTCACTAAGAACTGACTTCTAGCTTTAGAATGAGCCACTGAAATACTGAATGTATTGTAATAGCTCCTCAAGCACCAACAATAGGACATATACAATCCATTATGGCTGTGTATCTCACAAACGGTCCTCACAGAGCAGCCAAGTCATTTGCAGGGGCAGGTAATCAGAAGCCCAGGGTCTCCTGCTCTCCATCTTAATCTCCCTCATCATGCGTGTTTTATATACATCTGCATTCAAATGCTGAAGGGCATTTTCCTCATTTCCCAAAGAACTTTCCATGAGGACCACAGGGAGAACCATAAATGAACAGACAGATGCATCACGTTAAGAAGGGTGTCAACACTTTCCTTTAATCAGTACACAGTCAATATTCTCCATCATGAATAACTAATGAGTTTCTCAACTCCCTTCTTCAGATGTCATTGCAAAAATCTATCTGAGGAATGTCATCTGCACTTAATGAAGGGACAAGCATTGTAATTAAGTTTTAAGCTATTTCTTCAGCATGAAACTGCCACTAAGTGTGAAATGACTATAGTTCACATCTTTAAGACCCTGCATTTATTAGCATCTATTTTTTATTCAAGGTTAGGGGTATGTGCTTGGATTGTCAAAGGATTTCAAATTCATCTGTGCTTTGTTATTCCAGAGTCAGTGTGCCTGAGCTCAGATGCCAGGCAAGGAAAATTATCATTAATGAGTCAGGCTGTGTTTTTGAAAAAAATCCAAAGGTCTGGAAACTCATCTTCCTTTGTGAATAGGAAGCAATGATGAAATGTAGGACTGGGTGAAAAGGGACTTGATTCCTCTATGAATTATGGTAACCACGGTTGAGAAAATGAATAGGGATTGTAGGCTGGAGGCTTCACGTTAAAGCAAAGTTCTACTGGAGTGTGACTATAGCAGAACCCTTGGGCACAAAAGAAATCTAAAGTTTTGAAACTGCTTGTAAAAGAAAGAAGAATAGATTATTCTCTTTTGTAAATGACTTAGGATGAATAGAAGAAAGAAAGGCATTGGATGAATAAGCATGTGACCAGAGTCAGAGACTCTAGGAGACTTTATTGGCCCTCCTTTACAAACAAAAGTAAAAGAGTCAGTTACTCATTTTGCTGGCTGAGCTCACAATTTTGGAGAGGATGAATTTGTGATGATTCACCTAACCTAAACCCCTTTGTTGGCAAAGGCAACATGGAAGACATCTGAGCCAGAGCATCCAGAAATGAAGATGTGCAGGGGCTATGTGTGTTTGTAAAAGGGAGACCAGTATGAGCCTGGGGCATGCCAAAAAGGATTTCCTTAGGAAGTGAAGTTTAAACTGAGAGTTAAATATGAATAGGATGATTCAGAAAGAGTAGAGAAGAATGTTTCAAGAAAAGGGAATAGCAAGACTCTAAGTGTAGCCTCTAAAGCACTGTAGAGGAAACCAAGGAAAGGAAGAATGGTTGTAGCCTGCAAATTGAGCAGGCTTCTGATTAACTAGTGAACTCGACACATGTCTACCTCTGCTACTGCCCGAAATGCTAACATAACTACAGTAAATGGACCAAAAAGGGCACAAACCCATATAGATAAAGACAAAGAAAAGCAGTGAATGGCAGCAGAATATACCACCCCAAAAAATGCCTATTTGGCATAAGGATTATTTTAGGCTGACTATTTTTAAGAATCAGCGGACAGGGGAGAAGCTCTAAAAACCAAGCAGCTGTTACTCTTTTATAAGAGACATTTACATTTATAAGAAAAATCTCCATTTGGAAGGGCTCTCCCTCTATGTACCAGATAGAGAAGGACTAAATTTCTTGAAACTCTTATCAATGCAGAAGGCAATGACTTAAATCTGCATAATAACTTTACCTTTGTTTACTATGCTTTTCCAGATGACATCCCATAACTTGCCTCTTCCTCTGCATCCCTCCCCCAAATCTTTTGTTTTTAGTTAGAGATGATATTTAAGATGTTGGCTTGGGCCATTTCGGAGAGTTACTCAGTTTTCCTGGGTATCTCCCATGTATACAGGAGGTATACACGTCATTAAACCTTTTTTTCCCCCATATAAATCTATCTTTTATTACAGGGGTGTCTGAGCCAAGAACTTAGAAAGAGAGAGGAAAATTATTTTTCCTTTCCCACAGTTTTGGCAACCCAGATGGGACTTTCTGAGATACCATACTTGTTCTGAAGCCTGCAGATCAGATCCTGGACAACTGGCAGAAGTGGGAGAAAGCTAAGAATTTTTACCAAAGTCAGACCTCCTGGATTTCTCTCTGCAGTACACTGTAGGTTGAGAGAGGAAGGAAAAAAATTTCTCATCCCTTCCTTTTCAAATTTAGATTAGCAGGAGAAAATATTTGTGTGAATAAGTCCCTTGCATACAGCAACTTTGGTAAGGATTTATTATGAGAACTCTTGTTTTCTTCTAGTCCTCTTCTTCCCAGAGGTGGTCATTTTTTTTCTTGTCTCTGTCTTTTGTGACACTTGTCATAGGAGGAGAACCATAGGTATGAGGAGGTTTTCCTTTTGTCTTGTTCTATATCCTGAGAGCCTGGCTTTGTGACCATTGAGAATATGCCCTCTGGTCTCCACCAGCCAGAGGATGCATGTCCAGGCATGCATCTGGAGGACAGCCGAATAGACTGAATCCAAGAAGCAGCATTCTCTTGGTTCAACTTTGCTACTGAAACCAAACAGGAACCTGTGGGCACACCACTCCCCCCAATACCAATGCAGCAATGGGGCAAGGTCCTGGTTCCTCCTGAAGGAATATACCTAATAATAACTTTGAGTTATACTGCAGGAACTAAGCCCTCCCATTCAGGTGGAGCTGAGCACCAGATTCCTGGAGTACTTCCCTGTCACTAACCAATCAGAAGGAAGTCACACACCCTGCAGCCCTCACCCCAAATTTTGCCTATAAAAACTTCTCCCCCCCAAAGCATTGAGGAATTCAGGGTTTTGGGGCATGAGCCACCCATTCTCCTTGCTTACCCCTGCAATAAACCTTTCCCTGCTCCAAACTCTGACATTTCAGTGTGTTTGGTCTCACTGTGCATTGGGCACATGAACTTGTGTTTGATAACACCAGTTCTCAGGGAGTTTGTCATAAGGGGTCCTGCTCCATAATGGGCCTCTGTTGTCTCAACTTTTGTTGCTTTGTTAGTACAGACAAGTCCCATTCCAGTGGTGCCTGCCTGGTGTCATAGATTAGCAGGTCTGTGACTAGAGGCTTCTCACATCCTCATGGGAAACCAGAGACACTCTTTACACTACATGATTCTTATTGCCTGTGGCAATGAAGGTCTTTGCAGAGGGAGAAACAAAAATAACAAAAGGTTGGAAAGAGGGGAAAGGGTAATGGGAGATGAAAGGCTGGGGCCATCTTGCAGGGCCAGGTCAACCACTTTAAGGTGGTGTGTGGTGTTTTTATCTTCAAGTCAGTGGGAGCCTCTGAAGGACAGTAAACAAAGGAGTGACCTTTAGCACAACTTGACACAAAATTCAAGGCCAGGAAGTCAAGCAAATTTATTTAGTTCCTTCTTATATGGTCTTTCTTTCATTTATATCATAGTTGGTTCTTGAACAACATGAGTTTGAACTGTACAGGTCCACTTACACATGGATATTTTTCAATAGTAAATGCTACAGTACTACATGGTCTGAGGTTGGTTGAATCTGGAGATGCAGAGGACCAACTATAAGTTATACACGGATTAACCCCTGTGTTGTTCAGCGGTCAACTATATGTTCTAACAAACCATGGAAAATTCTGGATTAAGAAACATACGACATCTACTGGTGGGCTTTTTTTTTTTTTTAATTTATTTCTAGTTCTCAACTTATTTCAGGTAAAAACTGTTTGTCAGCTTGTTCCTCTAAACTCCCATTACTCTTTGTTTTGGAAAGGTTATAATTGGAATAAAACAAGGCTGGCTTCAAGCCAAGATCATGAAGGGTGTAATTAAACAAGATTTCCTGTCTATCCACCCAGCAGGGCAATCCTATGGGGGGAGGGGGAGAGATTCAAAAGCAATTGTGTGTTTTTCCAGAATAATAGAACAATCTACCCCACACACTTTATATTATAAATGGCAGCTGCTGACATTTTAATCAAGATAGGAACTATAATAAAGTCAGGATGCTCTGTGTTGAGGCAGAAGGGAGCCCCCACTCAGGAATTTTGGCAGATATACACACATTGCCCATTCTGCTCTAAAAGGCTGAAAGGTTAGCACTTATTTCACGATGTCCTGCCTGCCTTGACAACTTGGATAAATGTGCAGTTTTATACACCCCTCCCAGTTATGGTTTTATCTATTGAATGATTTTTTTTCACATTTTAAACCCTTAAGTTAAAAAATTAATCTAAAGGAAATAATTTTAATTATTTTATTTTATTTTATTATTATTATTTTTTAATTTATTATTTTGGGGGGGTACACCAAGTTCAATCATCGGTTTTTACACACATATCCCTGTATAATTTTAATTTTTAAATAAAAGCCACTCATCTTAGATAATGATAACGATGTGTCAAGTTGCCCCTCTCAAATTCAGATGAAAATGTGCCCGCCATTAAGAGACCATCAGGTGCCTCACTGCATGAGGCCGATGGCTCTAGCTTTCGTAGATAGTCCAGTAATGATTTTGAGAGAGAGGCTTGTGAAACATTTTGGTTATTAAGGCATTTCCCCAAATATGTTATTGGTCTCAAAAGACTGAAAAGCCAGGACCGCTTTTGGAGAGTATGTTGAGAGCATCAGATCTGGACTACAATTCCAAAACTTGCAGGTAAATGAACACTAATAGCAGATGATGGATTCTGAAAGCATCTTTTCCTTTTGCTCATACCCAGTGGTCCCTACAAGACAGGGGGGAAGACTCACGGCCTTGGAAGCTTGGCAAAGTCACATAAGATACTTGTGACTGGCATGATACCCTGTACTGCAAGCTGGCCAATGTACAAACCATGCTCATCCATGAAAACAAATGGCACTTCTTTATTCTTACCTGACAATTTTTCTCTCAAACGTATCCTAATAGATTGTTGGGGGAAAAAAAATCAATCTATTCTGGCACCCTCTCTGTAATTGAAAAGTTGACTTTCTCATTACAATAAATAGTCTAAATTTGCCTCTCCCTCTTTGGGATATCATTATGGATATGACAGAAGAGGGCTTATGTGACTGCGTGCTGACAGGAACAGAGCAAACTGAGATTCCAGGAGATGTTGTTTTGATCTACATCAGGCTAAACCCCATGTCCAATTCCTCACTAAGTACACTCTCTCTAGGCTCCTGCAGTACCCACTGAGTTGGGACTGAATGGTGTTGGTGGACCCTGAGATCTGGATATGTCTCCCACTGCACCCCCAAACTGGAATGTCTCCTTTGGAACCCTCAGCCCCACTGCAGGGACGCTCCCTAGGACCAGCCAGCCTGCACCATCAGTTATCCATGTGCATTCCTCAACACAACACTACATATACACTTCTACACTACCCCACCTGGAATTGAATGAGATTCCAGAGTGCTGACCCAGGTCCGCTTTTCCTCTCTTTCTAGGGGGTGTGAGACCATCCTACAAGTTGGCTTCCTCTTAGAATCCCGAATGAAACTGCACAATGACCCTTTGCTTTTCATTTTCTTGAATCTACTTAATTGGTTTCTTCCCTCCATGACCTAGAAAAGAAAGGTCATCAGGACATATATTTTTTACCACCTGTTTTTCCTACATTTCCTGTCTTCTTCTCACAATTCACCAGAGACCAGAATAGATGAGCTTTCTACTTCCTCTTCCTGTCTGAATGGGACTTCCCCTATGTCCTAGCCTCAACTTCCCCTGTAATGTTATCTGCCTTCTATTATTTTCTGATTCTACCTCTAATTGTAGAATCATAATGTACAGATGAGATGAATACAAACTCATGGGTTTAATATATTTAAGATATAATTTCTATCACATGTGCAAAATAAGACCTTTGATCAACAAGGCAAAGGGAAAGGTGGAAATACCTAAAAAGTACCACTTTTCCTTTATGTCTTATGCTTCTCCTTATACATACTAAGAGAGCCATGATGAAAAGGGCACCTGAAGAAAGGGTGGGGATAAGGTAGAAAAGGGAAATACATAGATAAGTTCAGACTATAGTACTGATACTAATATAAAAAGAAAAGAATAATGATGGCATGTTGGAATATGGGAGGAAGAGAAAGAGAGGGAAAAAAGGCACATATATATGTATTCACTGGTGTTGGAAGATGGGCAAGATGTAATAGTTCTGGGATTTCAAACAGGACAATCTTAAAGTCAAGTGGGCCTCATTAAGCCCTACAGCCTGTGGCTCTCAGATCTTCATTTTTTCCTGGGCAGGCACTATGAAATGTGTGAAGAGAACAGTTGTGAGGTAGTCCACTAACATTTTTGGCTAAATGAGAAAATGGAGGCAATACAATGACAATATAGTTAGATGAGACTTTTATTCTACAATTGTCCTTTTGTTATATAAAATGAAGTTAATAGTAGATGAAAACATCCAATAGTTTTTTTATTTTTGTCTTTCATTGAGAAACAATTGATAGTCACCATGATTTGATGGAAACTTTTCAGGAGTTGAAGAAATATTAAACTCTGGGAACTCCTGTCTGAGTTCTGGAGCCCCCATGAGAGAGGGCTGCTTGCCTGTTCTTCCAATAGCTAACATGTGTTGAATTACTATTCACTGAGCTTCTCCTCCATTCTAGGCACTGGGGCTGGGAGAGCTTAAGACACTTGCCCAAGTTCACAAAGCAGACAGGCATGGGGGCCAAATTCAAAGCCAGCGCAGGATACCTTCAAAGCACAGGCTCTTGACCAACATGGACAGTGCTTCACCATTATTCTATTTTGCAAGGCCCTTGAGTGAGTAACTACACTATTATTTGGCCCACTACAGTTTTTTCATTTCTCCTTTGAGTCACTTCAATATTTGTGCTTATGTGATCGAGTAATTCTAAATTTCATACATGCAAAACAAAACTAATAAAACTTAGTCTAAGTATATGGAGTTGAAGGGTAGAAGAGAGGGAAGAGGAAATAAAGAAAATTACAGAACATGTCTGCAAAATGTTTAAAAGAGAGAAAGTTTAAAGATTTCTTTCACAAGGGTATTCTCCTTTTCACTATATAGCTTAGCTAAAAGCTCAATACACAGTTACTTGCCTCTTCTCTCCCCACCCTCACTCCTACCTGTCCTTTGTCTGTATTTGTCTTTGTCTGTGTGTGTGTGTGTCTCTCTCTCTCTTTACCTGTGTGTGTACATTTTTTTTAATCAGACTGTAGATCCATTATGTTTGGTACTGTCAACTTTGAAGAGGACAAAGAAGAGGAGGAGAATTGCTAAGCCTCTAATTAAATGAACCCTGGAGCTCTGACAGACTGATTTTGTCACTGAAATTTATAAACCACTGAGACAATAAAAACGTAGCTGGCTATAGACATTTTAAAATACAATTAAAGAAAAATAAATTCATTTTTTCAGTTTGTGGGAGCCTTGTCTAATCCTTGTTTCCCTATGAGATACACAAACTTTAAATTCACACATTTCAAAGGAGTCAGATTTAGTACCTACCCAGTCAAAAAAAAATCTTACAAAATGTTCAAGTGCATTATTGGGGGTAATATATGTATCTTAGAATTTTTCAGCTTTATCATTAAAACCCTGGTAACATTATGGAGAAAAATAAACAGTAACAAAGTAATGCCTTATTTACTTGGGCTGTAGAATGGGTTTGCTATCAATGAATCTTTCAGTTCTGAATTATATACTAATTTTTGAAGCTTGTAACAATCTTTAGTCTTTTGCGACCATATCTGAAATTGCCTTCACAGAATTTTTTAAAGAACACAACTGTCATAAGGAAATTATGATCCCTCATGTTTATAAATAACACAGTAACATTCTTGGGAGCTAGAGAAATATGTTGGGGTACTTTCCCCTACATTAAATGGCTGTAGAGAAACACACTTTTTGAATTCTGAGGTGTACTTTTGGGTTTCATCTTTTTTCTTCTTGCAACTAAAATGTCACTTCCTTTGGGCAGCTTTATTTAACTCTCTTAGGTAGAGTGTCATTCTGTGTTTCCTCTGATTTGGTTCATACATCTATCCTAGATCTCATTACCTTGTATTTTGAGGTTCCTTTCTTAACTGTATATTATTTGAATATTTATTTATCTCTATATCCCAAGTATTAAGCATACCTTCACTCTTAATAAAGTGTCGAACAAATGCTTGGTATAAATAAAATGCAAAGACAACCCACAGAAAGGGAGAAAATATTTGCAAATGAAGCAACTGACAAGGGATTAATCTCCAAAATATACAAACAGCTCATGCAGCTCAGTATCAAAAAAACCAAACAACCCAATCAAAAAACGGGCAGAAGATCTAAATAGATATTTCTCCAAAGAAGACATATAGATGGCCAGAAAAAGCACATGAAAAGATATTCAACATCACTAATTAGAAAAAGGCAAATCAAAATTACAATGAGGTATCACCTCAAACTTGTCATAATGGCGATTATCAAAAAGTCTAACAGACAATAAATGCTGGAGAGGGTGTGGAGAAAAAGGACCCCTCCTACACTGTTGCTAGGAATGTAAATGGGTACAACCACTATGGAGAACAGTATGGAGATTCCTTAAAAAACTAAAAATAGAGCTAACCATATGATTCAGCAATCCCACTCCTAGGCATATATCTGGAACCATCACTCGAAAAGATACATGCACCCCAATGTTCACAGCCGCACTATTTACAATACCAAGACACAGAAGCAACCTAAATGTCCATCAACAGAGGAATGGATAAAGAAGATTTTGTGTATATATATATATATATATATACACATATATATACATACATACAATGGAACATTACTCAGTCATAAAAAGGAATGACATAATGTCATTTGCAGCAACATGGATGGACCTAGAGATGATCATACTAAGTGAAGTAAGTCAGACAAAGGCAAATATATCACTTATATGTGAAATCTAAAAACAAACAAAAAATAATACAAATGAACTTATTTACAGGAGATAAACAGACTCACAGACTTCAGAAACAAACTTATGGTTCTCAAAAGAGAAAGGTGGTGGGGTGGGGGAGGGATAAATTAGGAGTTTAAGAGTTAACATACACACACTACTATATATAAAATAGATAACGAGGACCTGCTGTATAGCACAGGGAACTCTACTCAATATTCTGTAATAACCTATATGGGAAAAGAATCTGAAAAAAATTACTTTGCAAGCAGCTCCTGATACACAATGAGATGGAAAATCAGGTCACCACCCTTGTTATAATTGCATATAGAGTGAGAGCACATCAGCACTCAGCTGATGAAGAGTTCTTTTTTGAAGATCTTCTGCCTTCTTGCTTTTTTGTGGTTCCTTCCAAGCTTTTAGTGATATTTAGGGAACAGAGTTGGCTCTCTGTGTACTTTGGTTTATCTAACCTTCTTCCTTCCTTTTACAATTGTCATGGTATATGTCTGGGAAATAGGATTTCATAGTCCATTTCCTATTCTGGTTGGATCAGAATCCTACAAGGAAACTTCACAGTTCAAAAGGATCCTTAGAGCAAGGTAGACAGTCAAAGGCAGCCTCTGTTCTTACAGAAAATACCTATGCAAAACAGAATGGCCTATTTCCAGTCTCAGATCAGGCACAGCCTGAGATCAGGGATTTTTCCATTTGTCTTATATAGACTTCAGGAAAAAAAAAATTGTGTGAACAAGTGAACATTTAAAATATTCACATTTTAAGATCATGAATTTATTCAAATTCAGTTTCTATTCAAATTTAGTTTTTCTTATTTCAAGAGACAGGGGTAGTGCTTGGTATATTTTTAAGTATGGTCTTGAATCTAGAGTGACACATCATGATTTCAGAATCGCCCTGCAGGGGCAGAGTGTACAAATACATCTGAGTTGGGTGTTCAATGCAGACCTTACCAACACTCCTTGTTTGTCTGGAGAGAAACAACTCTCTATTATGACTTTCAGCCCAACCCTGGATTATTTAAAAACCTCTTAAGCAAATACTGCAAATATAGTAACTATAGTAACTCTGAAAAGAAAAGCAGTGAACCAAAACTCTAGCAGAGATGAAGCCACCATTCCTTTAGCTAAGAGTTGAGACCTTTCAGGAAGAAATGTCAGAGGCCTAAAATGTGCTTCTCAGTAACAAACAAGCAAACAGAATACAACAATAGAACAAACAACAGCAGCAAAAAACCTCCAGCAGCCAAGAAAGGGATTTGAGGAAACAAAAATTATCCCAACAAAGAAAGTCTATAAAATAGATGCTGTTTTTCTCATGTTTGATTGATTAGGTAGCTGAGGGACATGGATAGATATTTAAGTTTTACTCATTTATCTGAGAAGTCAGTCAAAGTATAAATAAAGCTATGGCTTTTTAACTCTGTTTCCCATCAACAAGACCAAGAAAATCTGGGAATAGATTGTTATTTTTAAAAAATAACAAAAATTCTCATTAAAAACATTCCAGCTGGCCAGACACTATAAAACTCCTAGAGGAAAACATAGGCAGAACACTCTAGGACATACATCAAAGCAAGATCCTTTCTGACCCACCTCCTAGAATCATGGAAATAAAATCAAGAATCAACAAATGGGACCTCATGAAACTTAAAAGCTTTTGCACAGCGAAAGGAACCATAAACAAGACTAAAAGGCAACCCTCAGATTGGGAAAAAATAATTGCCTGTGAAACAACGGACAAAGGATTAACCTCCAAAATATACAAGCAGCTCATGAAACTTAATACCAAAAAAGCAAATAACCCAATCCACAAATGGGCAGAAGACCTAAATAGACATTTCTCCAAAGAAGACATACAGATGGCCAACAAACACATGAAAAGATGCTCAACATCACTCATCATCAGAGAAATGCAAGTCAAAGCCACAATGAGGTATCACCTCATACCGGCCAGAATGGCCATCATCACAAAATCTGGAAACAACAAATGTTGGAGAGGGTGTGGAGAAAAGGGAACTCTCCTGCACTGTTGGTGGGACTGTAAGTTGGTACAGCCACTATGGAAAACAATTTGGAGGTTCCTTAAAAAACTACAAATAGAACTACCATATGATCCAGTCATCCCACTCCTGGGCATATACCCAAAGAAAACCATAATCCCCAAAGAAACATGTACCATAATGTTTATTGCAGCACTATTTACAATAGCCAGGACATGGAAGCAACCTAAATGCCCATCAACAAATGAATGGATAAAGAAGATGTGGCATATATATACAATGGAATATTACTCAGCTATAAAAAGGGAGGAGATGGAGCTGTATGTAATGAGGTGGATAGAACTACAGTCTGTCATAAATAGTCAAGTAAGTCAGAAAGAGAAGGACAAATATTGTATGCTAACTCACATATACGGAATCTAAAAATGGTACTGATGAACTCAGTGACAAGAACAAGGACGCAGATACAGAGAATGGACTGGAGAACTTGAGGTTTGGGAGGGGGCGGGGGGTGAAGGGGAAGCTGAGACCAAGCGAGAGAGTAGCACAGACATATATATACTACCAACTGTAAAACAGATTGTCAGTGGGAAGTTGTTGTATAACAAAGGGAGTCCAACTTGAGGATGGAAGATGCCTTAGAGGACTGGGGCGGGGAGGGTGGGGGGGACTCGAGGAGGGGGGAGTCAAGGAAGGGAGGGAATACGGGGATATGTGTATAAAAACAGTTGATTGAACTTGGTGTACCCCCCCAAAAATAATAAATAAATAAAATTAAAAAAACAAACAAAAAAAAAAACATTCCAGCTGAACTGCAGTGGGAGTTCTAAAGATCTATTAATTCACATCTCCACAAATAACTTTTCTGTTAAAATCCTTCTTATATACTTCTTAATCTGTAAGACATTCAGGTGACTGCATTCTTTTAAATAAATCTTATGTAAAGTAAGATACTATAGGACTACAATGTTAATTCCACAGTTGTGATAAATTTATCATGACTATGTAAGATGTTAAGATTAGAGACTATCAGGTGAACAGTACATGGGAATGATCTGTATGAACTTTGCAATTCTTTAAATGTAAAATTATTTAAAAATTAAAAAATGAAAAATAATGTAAAGGGATTATCCTTTTGGAGCTGGAAGTGACCTGGCTTTTTACAGACAGCAGGGTTCTAGGATTAGCTCAAGGCCTACATAGTGGGCTTGCAGTAGGTATCTAACTCCCAGCTCAGTGCTCTTCCCCCTCTATCGAGCTGCCACTTGCAGTGGACTGCTTCTGCTTCACCTGAACAGTTCACAGTGCTACCTGCTGGTACAATTCCAGGGAACTCCCTTAGATCACTCTACTTTCTTATGATCGGAAAACATACCAGCATGAAATGTGTTGGATCAGTAAAACCGATCCAAGTGTAAGGCCAGAGGCCAGAAGACTTAGTCACCAAGTTTATTACCTATTTACTGAATATCTCAGGTCAATACCAATCAATAGCCCAGAGTAAATGTGGCACCATTAAATGACAGACGTGAAACATTCACAGATGCAGTGGTCTGGGCTAACCTGTCAACAACATTTGGTTATTCTTTCAGTTAGTCAGAGGTTCTACTACAAAGTGCCATTAAAAAAAAAAAAGTTACAGAGGGATAGAGGGACCCAGTGATCACATTCTAGGCTCCTGACTCAGTTCACACTATGACACATCAACACAATCTGAACAGGGACAAACAAAAGACCAGTTTAAGAATTACATATTAATGTCTTTTTCTGCTTCCTACAAGAAAACATTATTTCTAGCCTCTGTGGAATATACCTATAATTTTAGAATAAGTGATGAAAATGCAACCACTTCCTGAAGGCTTTATTTCATTGCACTAGACTTAGGATATTTACTAGCAAATTTTGGAGATTTAATGTTTTTTAAGGCAAGGTTCAAGGCTTCCACAGGTTGTGTACAGAGAATAGTAAGTGCGTCCGCAGCTTTCTACGAGCAGATACTCTGTCCTAGGTTCTTTCGGATGTGGGTCTCTAGTGGGCTGACTCTCAGAGGCTTAGTTGTCTTTCTGTTGTTTGGTATGGATTGTGTTAGTTTTTAACTACAGAAGATTTATTTTTCTGTTTAAAGCAAAGTTAGCCTAAGTCCTTTACTCTTATATTTCCCAAGTCTTCTAGTAATAGAGAGCTTGTTGCACAGAACGTTTGTATTATATTTAGAGTTCAGCTTCTTTTACACAGCACTTACCTTTGGGCTGATCAGCACAAATTATTCACTAGTTCTGTAAAAAATAACAAAGAAAAAAACAACCCCCCTTTCCCCCAAAATAACAACCCTGCTCCTAAAAAGTACTGTGAAAAGAAAGGGAACTGGACCACTCATTAGCTTGCTCGAAAGAGTTCTTACATTACAGCCACAAGGATTTAGTGCATTCTCAGAGAATGTGTTCTCTCAGAGTCCTAAAGCACAGGTTTCCTTTGGTGGATTTGCTTAAAAGATTCCAGCTTTAGCACGTCAATATGAAACACAGGATCTAGTTGACAGAGAGTCAGGCAACTTCTGGCCTCTGGAAGCCCTGATGAAAACAGTTATTCCAGTAAAATGTAAAACCCTGCAGTGTGGTGTGTAATTTTAAAAATACAGCCCACTGTATAAGGGATTTTGCTAAGAAAAGGTTCTCACTCCCCACCAATTATCCTCTTCCTTTGGCCCGATTTATTTCCCTATATTCATAAAGACTTACGGGCTTGGCAAGAATGCTATGGCTTTGTAATGAGGTGATATATTCTCCAGTTACTGAGGACATGTTTCTGTCTAGGGAAACACAAGCTCCAACGTGGCTGCTGCTGTTTTAGCAAAACAGAGATCTTGGGACTGGTTGTGAAAGAGAAGGTATGATTTATGCAATACAGATATGTTTGCCTATAATTGATGTCTTTATGATATAAAAGAGTTATTCGGGGCTATTTATGATGATTTATGATTGGTCTTAATTAAAAGAACTGTGAGAAATGAAGAAAGCCAATATTCACTGAATTCTTCATGGCTGTAAGTCCACAGTGAAAATTAAAGTTATATTTGTATCATCATACCATTTTATATGTGTTTCTTTTGCAGGGCTGGGGGTGGTTCTTTAGTGGCAGGGATGGTTTTTAGGGTGTGTCTCTGTCTATCTATTTGTTGTCTGTATGTCTACTGCTCCTTTTTGTTTTCCATAGTTGGTGGTGGTAAGCACACGGCATCGCAGAGCCCTTTTGTGCTGAAAGCAGCACACTTATAGATATGTGATTAACAGCAGCACAAGGAATACCTACAGAAGGTAGTGCTAGCACCATGACATTCCAGAAAATGAGGAGCTTATTACATAGGGAAAAAAAGGTATCGTATTTACAGTTCAGCTTCTTTTAAACACTGCTTTTCTTTGGGCTGATCAGCACCAATTACTGACTAGTTCTCTAACTGGAGAGGATGTTGGTACCACAAAATACATCAGGAAATAAACACTGCAAATGAATGAACCTTAAATTTCACAGTTCTAAGACTGGCAACCTTCTTTTCCAAACTCTCAACTTTAAGTCCTCAGAGAAAATTTTCTCTTGGTTGTAGCTTATCTTCACATCCTTTCTAACCTCTCCCAGTTTATATACTCATGACACTTGTTACATCGTAGATATTCAAAATAGATCATTAACCAGTTGCACAGAGAGAGCACATAGCCACTTAATCAATGTAAACCATAGTCAGAAGTTTACCTTAGTTCCTTGAAGGGGTCTGCCCTGACATTAGGTGTCTCTATAGATTTAGGGAACACTGTGCCCTCTGCTCCTGTAAACAGAAGAAAAAAGCAAACAGAGGTTGGAGAGCTGGGTGTGTCACCGGGAGGCACAGTCAGCACAATGAATGGAGCTAAATGCAATGAATCCTTTACACAACCCAATACACACGTATTCTGCCACTGGCTCTAGGGCAGGTCTCCGTGCTAGGAAAGCATTCAATCAACTCATGCAAACAGCCTTTGAAAAAACAAGGAACTTCTTTTGAAGATGTTCTTGGGGAGATCAGAGTGAGGCCATGAGGCAAATTCCATGTTGGTTTAAAAAAAAAAAAAAAAAAACCTAGAAATGGCATGGTCTGACTCATGTCTCTCATAAACTATTAATAGTCACCCAACTGGAAGTGTTTTGAAAACCAGCAGCTGAAACTGTTACTGCAACGTAGGGCACAAATCACATAACACACATAACATCTCAGCAATGGGTTAGATGGTAGAGAATATGGTAAGGCTCTAAGGTATTTGCCTAATGACTATTAAGCCGAAGTTTTTCAGTAAATCAAGTTTTACACAATTATCTTAAAAACTTAAACAGAACAGAACACTACAAGAGATCATTTGAAGTTCAGCTCTTTTACAATTTGAGTATTAACACTGATCCCCAACCCAATCTAGACATTCAGCTCCTGACTTTGCTATAAGCTTTTATCTTTACAACTTGTCAACACCAGATGAATCTTTCCAGCCATAAAGGTGGTGATTATGTGATTTGTCCGCTCCCAAAGTGTCTTCAAATCATTTAAGCCTCAGTTTATCACAGACAATTGCACTGGATATCTATTTTCCAATTAAACTTAGCTAGGCAGTATCCTGTACTCTGAAGTAAAGATGTTTGGTTTTATATATTCGGTATAGTTCTTTGATTCTGTAAGAAGGAGTGGAATAATATCTTGCATTCATGTGTGGATTTCCAGAATCTTCTTGCATTGTTATAACGTCTAGAAACCCTCTGCTAACCACTGTTATCCTAAATCTAGATTTATCCTGACATACTAATAAGTCTAGGAAAATGAATTGATTTCCTGGCTTTTGTAGCAAGTATGGAAATACTTAATATTTTTGATATGAGTAACAGACTGTTGCAAGTAAAATCAGAAACCATTTTCTGCCTTCACATTTATATGGCCATTAAAAGAACCTTCTGGTGAATAATAACTATTATTCTCAGCTGACATTTTTGAGTGACTACCACATTGCTGGGTACCATCATATATATATATTTCATTTATTCCCTGCAACAACCCCATAAAATCGACAGTTTCAGTTGGCACAGAGACACTTCATGTGGGGACGTTTAAGATCTTTCTCTGCCCGTAGACACTTTTATTTTCCAACATCCCAAATTACATCACTTCAAATATATCAAAAGGTACCCACAGCCCCATTAAATACAATTTTTGGTGTAAATTTCATAAGAATATTCACTGGTTTATTATGAATGTATTATTTATTTTCCTCTTGTGATTGAAACTTCATTGTGGTCTTGATAACTGTGATAGTTACTTTTATGTGTCAACTTGACAGGATCAAAAGGTGCCCAGGTATTTGGTGAAACATTCTTTCTGGCTGTGTCTGTGGGGGTGTTTCCAGATAATTTTAGCATCTGAATAGGTGGGCTGGGTAAAGCAGTTTGCCCTCTCCAATGTGGGTGGGCATCATCCTTACCATCCTATCAGATGAAGGCCTGAATACACGGAAAAAGTGGAGGATGGAAGTGTTGGGCTCTTCCCACCTCAGCCTGTGAGCTGGGACGTTGATCTTTTTCTGCTGTCAGTGGTCCTGGTTCTCAAGCCTGCAGACCCTAGACTGGAATCGACGCCATTGACTCCCCTAGTTTTCAGGCATTTGGACTCAGACTAAATTACACCACTGGCCTTCCTAAGTCTCCATTTAACAGACAGCTGATTGTGGGACTTCACCGCCTCTATAATTGTGTGAGCCAATTACTTATAATAAATCTCTTTCTCTATATAGACCTTATTGGTTCGGTTTCTCTGGAGAACTCTGACTAAATACAGTCACTGAATAAGAATGGGGTGGATTACAAACTATAAGGCAGCTTTTGTTACACGTGTATTACATTTGGTTTTGCAGAATATCCATTTCCCCTCTCCATCATTTTTGGGATCCTCTGAGGAGCACCTAGGTCAAAGGCACTGTGGAGCCTTCCAAATGGATAAAACAGGCTTGCAGAAGTCACAGGACAGTGAGTGACACATCAGAAGGTGGCTCCAGGCTGTCTGAAACACAAGACCGTGCTCTCAGACACCTCTCAGTGTCATCTCATCTGTCACTGAACAACTCCTATATGCTGCTACTGCAGTTAACAGGGACTTCCCGTTAACATTCTTATAGATGCTTAGTTCTTAGCCATCTGCACGCTGTTTAAAAATTATCTATCTATCTACTTAATTTAAAGGAACAATTATATATCTCAATAAGGAGAGGAGAGTTATTTCTGTTTATTTACATTGTCTATACTCTCTATTTTCAGCTCAAATCTCTTCCTCCTCTACCAAGAATTCCATGAAACCTGCAACAAAAAGAGTATTACCTCTTTCCAAATCAGCCATAATTGTCTGACTCACCCATATGGCAGTGAGTACTGCCCAAGGACAGCTTTCATTATTTGAATTGTTACTAGAATGCTGTGAAGCTTAATATTTCACCTCTTTTTCATGCCCACTCCTGCCAGTCAAAGAAGATCTATTTTGCAACTTTGGTGCCTGTGCCAAGTATGTGCACACAATAGGACATATATTACACTTATTCAGACCAATTATCCAAAAATGAGGAATGACAGGTTCTTATGAAAAATGAACTTCAAAAGCTGGGGCTACTGTCTTTGTCCCACCCAAACTTTGTGCTGAGCCTGTTTATTTGTCAGATACAATGACAAAACTTCATTTGCTACTGTACTTCTTACATCTGCCTGTATTGGTCTCAAGAAGGAACTAGTCTACTGCAGGTGGGGCCCTGAGCTCCGCCACCCTTCGAAAGCAGTGCCACGGGGGAAAAGTCATCCTGCTCATTGCAGATGCTCAGTATCTGTGTCTGTGGAAAGAACATGATCTCCTTTGAATACATGAGCTTGGGTCCTGAGCATTCTGACCTGCAATTGTGTTTGCTGTGCTCCTGGCTAGGAGTGTGTCTTGCTCTCTGTCCTATCCTATCGTCTAGCATGGCACAGGCACTCAACAAATACCTGTAAGATGACTACAGCACTCATTAGGCACTGAGCACACAGTGTAGGATTTACCTCGCAGACGTTCATCTCATCTCTTCAACTAGATTGTAAGATCTGTCTGGGCAGGAGCAAGGTCATATATAGAATACAACCAGATTTGACTTCAGGTTCCCAAGACTTCTCCTGGACTCATTTCAACTAGTACTGCCACTTCTATGGGAGTACAAATTTACTGCTATAAAATTTCTCATGCCTCATTTATTAAATGAATGTCCAAAACCACAACCCAATGCATTTTAACTATATCACTAAAATAAAAGAGTACGTTTATAAAGGAATGCTATTTAGGCTAAATACAAATAGCTCTTTAAAGTAAAGTAAGATCAGAAGGCTTGTGTTCTCTTCCCCAGACCCAGGAGCCTGCTTATCCTATAGATAAGAGAACTGGGGCTAAAGATATGTGGGCCTTATGGGCCTATGGCCAGTGAACGCTGGAGCTGAGATTCATATCTAGGTATCTGGCTAAAGAAGCCACATTTAGCCACGGTGCCCTAGGGCCTTGTTTTCTCAGTGCCAGGCCAATGCGGCACTCACTAAATGGCAAAGCCAGCAAAAGCCAGCAAAAACCAGAGGGTCTGGGCTCAGACAGATGGAGGAGATGGGTGATTGACAGGCTCTGGATGTGGATGAAAGTGAGGGGCAAGACTCTCAGGTTCCTTTAGCTTCCATCGTCCAACCAGATGCCCTTTGATTTTGTTTTTGCTGGACTTTGGCCACAGGGGTCCGCATGTCCCATAGGTACTGGAGGACAGCCTCATGCATGTGACTTCTCAGGGGAAGGTATCAAAATCTCTCACTAGCTGAGTGACCTTGGCATGAATCTCTCTGATGCTCAGTGTCCTTCTCTGAAGACATATTGATAGTACCCTCATCTCCCAGGGATCTTGGGAGACTAGATGAGATCTCTGGTACATAGCAATCATCAGATGACAGTTAATAAAATACTACTACTAGTACTAAAATGTTCATGAGCCCGATTTTTCCCTCCTTTTATCTGGGTCCTCTATGACTCTTAAAAAAATAACATTTTAAAAAGCACTTACTACAAAGTAGAAACTACTGAAACTGCATTTGACCATCAGAATAACCCTGTGAGGGAGGGACTATTAATCTCTGTTATTACGGATGTGGAACATGAGATTCAGAGAAGTCAGGAAATTTTCCTGTGGTCACACAGTGAAGAGGGGGAGCCAGAACTTGAACTCTAGCATTTCAGCTCTGAAACTGATGGTCTTGACCCTACTCTCATTCAGCAGATTAAGTAACTCTCTACTTGCTCCTCTTTTTATGAAATATGAACAAATACCCATGTTTACAGCCTCAAGTAACACCTGCTAAATCACCTATCACTCCTCTTCTAAAAATAATTCCCATGTACAAGGAAATGAGATATTAGCACATTTCAAAAAGACCATTTCTTTCCAAGTGCTATCAGATTTCTGATTTTCACACCATTTTTCACTTTCCCCAAAGCTGCAGAGTGGACAGTCATCCATCAGGATGAATTCCCACCTCCCACCCTCTATTCATTCTTAGATAATAAATTATTCTCAATTTTATTATTTCAAAAAGATTTCTATTAAAGCCATACCTACTGATTCCTCCTTTTGACACAATATAATTTACTGGCAATAAATGTTCATAAACAGTTTAAGTGAAAAATCCATAAAGCCAGTTCAGCTTTATTTTAAGTTCCATTTAATATCCCTCAAAAATGATTTCATCAATGTGTTTCCATTAGCTGGTTCTCTGCCCAATAACTTAATTCCACACAATCAATCAGGAACTTATAAAGCATGTGACAGGATTTTTCTAAAGTGTTTTGAATCATCATAAAGATCAGTTCAATGGCTCTCTTTTCCTACTAGCACAGGTAGGGGTATGTAAACTTGTCAAAAAATCTCTAATGCACTTTGTTGTCATAGTAACAAAAAAGCCAGCTTCTCCTCTCTGGAAAGTATACTCAAGTTCAGAGCTCAGTTTGGTCATGCTTTTCCCACTAAGTGTCCTGGATGTCAGGAGACGTGAAATCCAGTCTTATCTCTGCGATGTTGGGCAAATCACATAACCCTCTCTGGCCCTTTATTTCCTTCACTATAAAATGAGAGATGGGTTGAGAAGTGTCAGAACTAAACTGTTTTCTCCCCAAATTTAAAATTTAATAAGGTAACTATTTGATCTAAACAGAAGACTGTCTTTAGCCACCTCTATTCCCCACCAGGAAAACAGATCAACCCTGGGATATCAAAGGAAAATGCTAAAAGTGTTCTCAGTGTTTAAGAAAGAAGTAAATTAAAGCAGACAGACTGTTTGTGCAATTCAAACTACAATTAATTGGTAGAAAGAATCACCAGAAAATAAACCTCATAAGAGATAAAATGGTGGAGAACAAAATGTATTGTAGATGAGACTAACTAAAAAAACCAAAAAGCTGGTAACTCTTTACTGATCTGGGGAAATTCAATTTTGTAAAAATAATAAATATTAAAGTGCCTAAATCTGTACATGTTGAAAATAGCCATGGACTAAATACTGGAAGAAAAATTTAGGTCTGCGAATTCTGATACAGGAAAATTTGACTTGAGAGAAACATGAGATACAAAAGAAAAAAAATGCAATGATAGAAGTTATAATTAGTAACATTGGAGATCAAGATAATTATGATAAATCAAATCCCTGTTGTCCACGGAAAAGAACTACTCTTAGAGACACTAATTTCAAGAAAAAGCTTTTAAAAGGGCAGACATAGTTTAAGAGTACTGTTTAGAAAATTGATGAAAGAAACTAGCTTAATGGAGTTTGCTCTGGTAAGTTCTTTCTTGATATACATTCATTAACATGGGCATAATTATGATTAATGCTTTTATATTAATGAAAATAGACTAAAAGTCATCTTTGGGTTAAAACCATAGAGCTAAAATGTTCAACGGGTCCCATATGTGAGTTAAAATATCTGATGACCGTTGTTTGAAGTCAAAGCATTCTAAGCTTTCCAATTCCTGTTGCTTGGGTAGATGTATCCTGAATGACAGTCCTTAATCACAACCATATTTTACTTGATAAGATACGGTTCTATTTTCATACCAATATTAGACTATAAAACAGAGAAAGGATGTCAATCTAAAAATGGTGATAAGAAAATGGGAGAAAGAATGATTTGATTTCCTGAAATATCAGAGAACTGGGAAACCAAAGACCTGATTTTTAGCACTGATTTTGCATAAGCTTATAGCTAACTGTAGGCCACTTACCCTCAGGTCTTATTTCCTCATTTGTTATATACACAGTGGTGGGGGGGGGGGGTGGAATTAGATTGTCCAGGAGGCCACCGCCAGTCCTGCTATTTTACAAACCTCCAGATAACTTCATTGGATGAACCCAATGGACAAGGACAGGAGCATGGTAGGTTTGATAAACCCAAAGTTAAATGTATTCAACAAATATGTATTGAGCAGGGGACTGCAGAGGTGAACCAGAGAGATATGGAGCTTATAGACCAATAGAATGGAGTATATTCTCCAGTAGGGTACACTGGCTAGTTTAAAGAATCAGTAATTGAATAATCTCAGAAACAAATACAATAGTGACAAATGGTGACAAAGACTTGAAAGGAAAAATCAAACATGTCTTTGAACGTATGCAACTTGGGGTCATATGTTGGTCTGGCAGGTATGTTTCCCTAAAAAAGTGAAGTTTTGCTGATATTTGTTAAGTGATTAGGAACAACCTAGCTAAGCGGGGAAGGAAAAGTAGAAGAGGTTATGCAAGTGTGGCAGGGTTGGGAAGCTGAAATCAATAAAGAAGACTGGTGTGGCCAGACCATATTTAGCAAGGGCGAGCAGTGTGGGACGAGACTGGAGAGGTGGGTTGACCCACATAATGAGCAAATTGTCATTTTTCAAAGGTTACTGGGGCTGCATATTATGGTCTGCATATTTGTGTCCCCCTAAAAGTCACATGCTCCAACTCTAACCTTCACCAGAACTCAACCATGCTGGTGCCCTGATCTCAGATCTCCCAGCCTCCAGAAGAGTGAGAAACAAATGCGTGTTGTTTAAGCCACCCAGCCAGTGCTATCTGTTACAGCAGCCTGAGCTGCCCGAGACACAGTATCACGGAAAAGACACTTGAGGAGGGCAAAGGTAAATGAGGCGAAGCAAGAGAGACATGGTGGCAGCTTGGACTAAAGAACTGGCAGCTAGCATGGAGAAGTGCAGATGGGTTGGGAAATATATTATAAGGAAAAGCAGTGGGATCTAGTGATGTGCTGCACAAGAGGGAGATGGAGGATGACCACAGGGCCCACAGGAAGAGCTGAAATTGAGGTCGAAGCCAAGTGATTAATACCCAAAGCCAGTTGTGCTCATGGCAACCTTATACTTCTTCAAGAAAATCTAGCTTCTTTGACATTTGATATTTTAATTGCAATTGAAATCGCCTTTACTTAATAAAAGAAGCCACTCTGAATCCAACTATATTGTTCCTATGAAGGTACAGGCAACATGATAAAGAAAATTTTAAGTACCTTACAGTGTTTACAAGCATTTTTTAAAAAAAGCTATGAATAATGTAATAATTATTTGTATAATGAACATTGTCTTCTATGAAAGATAATTTTCTGGTTACTCCAATGTTTTAGCTGAACACAGTTCATATGTCTCCTATGGCTTAAAATCTTTCTAAAATACATGAGATAATGGTTTTTGCCTCTGTAAGTCCAGGTTCTTGATATGGTTTACACTTTGATACTTAAACATTCTATAATGTCTGAGTGAGATCCATTTTCCTGAAAACCAATCTTCTCTACAGCACATTATCCAAGGCAGGTATAAGAGAGTAGACTGTGGGAGAAATGATCACAGGAAATTCCTTAGACTTTTCCACAGAAACAGTGCTTTTGTATTTAGCTCCTAACATGAACTTTTGAATTTCTCTTAATAGTATTATGCAGTGAAAAATTCTTTTCAAGGAGTGAGTTGGGTTATGTTTAATCAACATTTTAAAGTGAACTGAGTAATCAGTGAGGTTGCAGAGTTTCCACAAATTTCAGGATTAACCACTTTGAAAGAGGCGGTCAACTTCTGAAAGCCATTCCACACAAGTGCAACAGACAGATGCAAGACAGTAACTTTCAGTGGAAAAAGTCACTTGAAGTAACTTAATCCCATTGTGTCTCCCTAGCTGCTGGTGGCATTTAATAAACTGCTAATGCAAAACATTTATAGTCATTACAAGTTGTTTCTAGGTTACGTACCAAATATTTTCTTTTTAGGAACTAGGACAGATTCGCCTAACCTAAAAGTACAGATAATTCATTCATTCAACAAATATTTATGGAGGGCCTACTCCATAGATGGGTTAGTGGGGAAAACTGATTCAGAGTTCCCTCCTTACGGGATCAAAAAATATAAAATCTATAGCCATTCCAAGTGTTATAATATTTGCTGTCTATAAATATTTAGCAATTACCTACTATGTTCATGGCACAATGCTAAGGCAATATTCAGTGTGAAGCTCTGATCTCTGCCCTTATGTAGTTTTATTATAGCTAGACAGAAAGATATTCGAGAACAAATTTAAACTGATTTTTAATAAAAAAAATTATTATAAACCATGCATTCTCAATGAGGATAATGTAGCCCCTAAAGGTACAAAAATTGGTCTTGGAGGGCAAAATGAATCTTAATCCATTCATGTATAAAGTGCAAAAATACATAAATAAATAGTATCTATGATAGTAAAATTTTGTTGGAGGGGTGTAATTAGGGGAAAAAAGGACTGAAATGACTCCTTAGAAGAGTGATATTGGAGAAAAGGGTGAGGAACACTGATGTAAATACTCTGAAGTAGGACGGGGAGCTGATGGAGCATTGAGGAGGGGGATTGCTGTAGCATGGAAGGATCTGCGAAGGCTTCCTGAGGAAACAGAAGAAGGAAGAGGAATTAGGCAAAGGGACAGTTTAGATGGAGGGTGGTGGACAGAACACATCAGGAAGGAGAGCGTGTGTGAAGGCCCTGGGACAGAGGGAGGATGCTGCTTTTAAGGAATAATAAGATCAGAGTAGCTCAAATAGGAAGAGCAAGACGGTCATAAGATGAGATTGGTGAGGTCGAGGGGCGAGGTCATGGTGGACATGTAGGCCGCCCTGAATTTGAGAGAACTTTTTAAAGTTTGATATCTGATATTCTATCCAAGATACTATTAGAAGGAATCTGGTCACTTTATGATATTGTTGATCTGCTGTCACACCTCTGGACAGCCTACAACCAGAATTATTATTACTAATAAAAATAAACATCTGATTTGTTTAAGCCACTGTTTGTTGAGTGTCTGTTATTTCCCACCAGAAGTTACAGGACCTGACTACTGGCACACCTTTTTTTATCATGCTTCACTTTACTGAACTTCGCAGATATTACATTTTCCACAAATTGAAGGTTTGTAGCTATCCTCTGCTGAGCAAGTCTATCATTGGTGCCGTTTCACCAATGGAATTTGCTTACTTCGTGTCTCTGTGTCATGCTTTGGTAATTCTCACAATACTCCTCACTTTTTCATTATTACTATATTTGTTACGGTGATCTGTGTTCAGTAATATTTTTAATAAATAAATAAATAAATGTATTTATTTACTCATGGTTGTGTTGGGTCTTCATTGCTGCATGCGGGCTTTCTCTAGTTGTGGTGAGCGGGGGCTACTCTTCATTGTGGTGCGTGCGCTTCTCATTGCGGTGGCTTCTCTTGTTATGGAGCACAGGCTCTAGGCATGCCGGCTTCAGTAGTTGTGGCTCATAGGCTCTAAAGTGCAGCCTCAGTAGCTGTGGTGCACAGGCTTAGTTGCTCCACAGCATGTGGGATCTTCCTGGACTAGGGCTCAAACCATGTTCCCTGTGCTGGCAGGAGGATTCTTCACCACTGTGCCATCAGGGAAGTCCTGTGTTCAGTGATTTTTGATGTTACTATTATCATTGTTTAGGGGCTCCACAAACCATGCCCATATAAGATGGAGAAATAAATTATTAAATGTTATGTGTGTTCTGACTGCTCCACTGACTGGCTTTTCCCTTGTTTCTCTCTCTCTCTTTGGGCCTCCCTAATTCCTGAGATACAACAATATTGAAATCAGGCCAATTAATAGCCCTACAATGGCCTCTAATGGTCTAAGTGAAAGCAAGAGTCACACATCGCTTACTGTAAATCAAAAGCTAGAAATAATTAAGCTTAGTGAGGGAGGCAAGTCAAAAGCCAAGACAGGCTGAAAGTTGGGCCTCCTGTGCCAAACAGTTAGCCAAGTTGTGAATGCAAAGGACAAATTATTGAGGGAAATTAAAAATGTTACTTTCTTATCACATGAGTGATAAGAAAGATAAACAGCTTTATTGCTGAAATGGAGAGAGTTCTACTGGTCTAAAGAGTAGACCAAACCAGTAACTAAATTCCTTTAAACCAAAGCCTAATTCAGAGTAAGGCCCTGATTCTCTTCAATTGTATGAAGGCTGAGAGAGGTGATGAAGCTGGAGAAGAAAAGTTTGAAGCTAGCAGAGGTTGGTTCATGAGGTTTAAGGAAAGAAGCTGTCTCCACAACATAGAAGTACAAGGTGAAGCAGCAAGTGCTGATGTAGAAACTGCACCAAATTATCCAGAAGATCTAGCTAAGATCCTTCACGAAGATGGCTACACTAGATGACAGATTTTCAGTGTAAATGAAACAGCCTTATATTGGAAGATGCAACTAGGACTTTCATAGCTAGAGAAGTCAATGCCTGACTTCAAAGCTTATAGGACAGGCTGACTCCGTTAGGGGTAAATGCAGCTGGTGACTTTAAGTTGAAGCCAATGCTCATTTCTCATTCTGAAAATTTTAGGGCCCTTAAGAATTATACTAAATCTACTCTGCCTATGTCGTATAAATGGAACAACAAAGGATGAATGACAGCATATCTGTTTACGACATGGTGTACTGACTATCTTAAGTCTGCTGGTGAAATCTACTGCTCAGAAAAAAAAATATTCCTTTCAAAATATTACTGCTCATTGACAATGCACCTGGTCACCCAAGAGCTCTGATGAAGATGTACAATGAGATTTATGTTGTGTTCGTGCCTGCTAACACAACATCCATTCTGTGGCCCCTAGAACAAGGAGTAATTTCAACTTTCAAGTCTTATCACTTAAGAAATACATTTCATAAGACCATAGCTGCCACAGAAGGTGATCCCTCTGATGGGTCTGAGCAAAGTAAATTGAAAACCTCTAGAAAGAACTGGCCATTCTAGATGCCATTAAGAACATTCATGATTCATGGGAAGAGGTCAAAATATCAGTATTAACAAGAATTTGGAAGAAGTTGATTCTAACTCTCATGGGTGAAGGGTTTAAGACTCCATTGGAGGAAGTAACTGCAGACGTGGAGGAAATATTAAGAAAACTAGAATTAGAAGTGGAGCTAGAAGATGTAACTGAATTGCTGCAATCTCATGATAAAACTTTAATGGATGAGGAGTTGCTTCTTATGGATGAGCAAAGGAAGTGCTTTCTTGAGGTGGGATCTGCTCCTGGTGAAGATGCTGTGAAGACTGTTGAAAAGGCAACATAGGATTTAGAACATTACATAAACTTAGTTGATAAAGCAGCGGCAGGGTTTTAGAGGATTAACCCCAATTCTGAAAACATTATACTGTGGATAACATGCTATCAAACAGCATTGCATCCTACAGAGAAATCCTCCAATGAAAGGAAGAGTCAATCAGCGTGGCACACTTCACTGTTGTCTTATTTTAAGAAACTGCCACAGCCACCCCAACCTTCAGCAACAACCATCCTGATGAGTCAGCAGCCATCAACACTGACGCAAGACCCTCCACCAGCAAGAAGATTAGACTCAATGAAGGCTTAGATGATGGTTAGCAAGTTTTTAGCAATACAGTATTTTTAAAATTTAGATAAGTACGCTGCTGTTTTTTGGACACAGTAATGCTATTGCACACTTAATAGACTACAGTATACTGTAAACATAACTTTAATATGCAGTGGGAAACAAAAAAATTCTTGTGACTTCCTTTACAGCGAGATTCGCTTTATTGTGGTGGTCTTGAACTGAACCCATAATATCTCCAAGGTATGCCTATATACACTATAGAATGCATTGTAGGAGGTCAAGAGCAAATACACAGAAATCAGTTAGATGACTATTTCAGTATGTCATGTGAGAAATGATGATGGCCTAGACTAAAGAACTTAACAGTGAAAAAAATGGGGAGGGTGAATGTGAAAGTGAGGACGTAGAACTGAAAGAACTTAGTGATATGAGGGGTGAATGAGTAAGAGATGTCCAGGTTTTGGTTGGGGGGTGGGCACAAGTTCTTTTTTGTCTCTGTTGAATTTAAGCTACCTGTTGAGTTCCCAGGTTAAGATGCTTATGGAGGCAACTGGATGTACAGGTATATTGCTCAAGGTAGAGTTCTAAACCACTGGGATATAAACTTAAAATCATTGTGATACAGATGATCATGGAAACCAAAAGAATAGGTGAAATTATCCAAAAAATGGTTCTAGTGATGTCAACAGACAGCCAAGGTCTGGATTTTAAGGGATTCCAACATTTAAAGTGTGGGTATGGGAGGATGAGCCATCAAAGGAAACCGAAAAGAAATGGCTAGAGAGACAGAAAGAAGACCAGAAATGGGGTAACACGGGAAGTCAAGAGTGACAACTATTCCAAGAAGGTGGGAAGAGTTCCCTATGTGCTTAACTGGTACACAGAGTTCAGAAGAGGAATTAAAATGTCCATGGAATTTAGCAACATGGAAGTCATTTACATCTATATAGTAGCCATTCTATTAAGAGCTGGAGGTGGACTCCTGTGGGCAGAGGAGAAGGTGGGATGTGGAGAAATAGTTATAGCAAAAGTTCCCACTTTGTGACAAGAGAAGTATAGAAAGACAGTTGAGTATTAGGTATTGGATATTAGGTATTAAAGGTCCAGCTATGGTTAGTAACCAAAATTGACAGGGGCACCCGTCTACGCTACGGCACAGGCTAGGAAGAGGGGCATGTGCTCAGTTGCTCTGATGCGGCACGCAGAACATGGATATTTGGGTTCACCTAGGTTGGGTTATTTACCTTCTTCTAGCCTCAGTTTCCAGCTTTGTGGAACAAGGATAATACTACTACTTCTCTCATAAAGCTATTGTGAGGATTAGAGAATTTAGATGTGTATATACAGTGCTATGTGTGCCTAGTACATTAAAGTGCTCAATAAATGAGAGGTATTATTATGTAGTAGAATAGATGATGTTGATGACATGGATAGAAGGCCAGAATGACAAAAAAAGAACTTTGAATAATTTGTTAACAACAGAGAAACAAGACGTGTTTCAAGTATTCTAACAGTGTAACTGAACCAACCATACCATCAAGGTGCATACTTTAAATAATTGTGTAGAATGTGAAATCACAGAGCAATTGAAGATTCACGTATAAAAATATTCTGGCAAGATATGAAGAGACAAGTAGTTTAATTAAACAAACTCTGCTCTAGAAACCAACAGACCAGAACTCATGCTTGGTGTATCATTAAGCCAAAATTGGAAAAAATAAAAGGAAGCATCCAAGCAGCAAGTAACCTCATTTCAGTTTCTTATGACTACATTATTTCTGATAGTAAATAAACCACACAATAAACCAAATAACTTCAACTCACTGGTTTCTGTATAACACTGATGGCACACTGGAATAAGACAACCTCTGAGTTAGGAGAGTATCTGAACAACAGAGCATCAGCAACAGGCTGAGAAGCCTTCTTGACGTGAAAAGCAGAGCCATACATGAGAGAGATGCCTTGGCTCTCAGAAATGATGTACTGTGTGTCCCATGAATGGAATGAATGTGGCACTCCACTGATAGTCACCTCTAGGTTTCTGTGGGACAGGTGGCCAGAATCAGGCCACCAGCACAGGGAGAAAGGGAAAGAACGGATATGAACTGTGTGACCAAATTAAGGAAAGCCTGCCCTTCCACTTGGGAGTAAGGGTAGGATGGGAGCCCTGAACACACTGCTTCCTCTGTCCAGATCCCAGTTCTCAAGTGTCTCTCACAGTGTGAGAGCAATCACGACTCAGAGAGTCAATGCATGTCCATGAGACCTAAGAAAACAACATGTACATGATTTTAAGGGTTTTCTGGTCATTGAAAAAGAAGTAGAACACTTTGTTCCTGTGGCCAGGCGGGTTGGGGGTGACGCTTTCCTATGGAGAAGGAAATTGAAACACTGAGGACGATGAAGAAATACTGTCTAAAAAATAATTGGAGAAACTTATAAAGTCATTTTCAGGAGATGAAGAGGATGATGACTTGTAAAGTGAAACTGCCAAGTTGAAATCTTAATGAAAGTGCTGAATGTCTCAAAGCCTTAAAACACTTGAATGATTAAATTTCAGAATACGATTGTATTATGAAAGCAAGCCTCAAAATCGACAGACTTAAATGGTAATTTTGATTGTGTGACTTTTACCTTACCCACTGACTTTATTCTTAGTGTGGCCAGCTTGTTACTTTATCAACACCCATTTTCCCCTGCCAACAAAATTCCAGTATTTCATGGAAGCAAAATGCCAAGCTAAATAATCACTTTCCCAGACTCCCTTGAAGCTAGGGGTGGCCATGACACGATTTTGTCTAACGAGATGTAGCAGAAGTCTACTAGGGTGGGGCATTGGGCAAGCTTTAACTGTTCTTATAGGAAGGTACAGATGTGGCTGGTTCCACTCTTCTTGCTACCTGAATATCAACATAATGTCTGCAGTTGTAAGAGCCATCCTCCTACCATGAGACAGAGACCCATAGGATTTCAGATATGTTGCCCCAGAACACTAAGCCACCAGCAACTGTCTCCCATCAGACTTCTTCTTACGGGAGAAAAACAAGTCCCTACTTATTATCTGTTTGAATCACCTTATGAGAATCCTGTTACTTTGTCGAAGGTTCAATACCATTTTATCCAAGGCCAAGGAGGGAGAAGCAAACTGATCCTTTAAGGGGGTCAGACTCTACACCTAGATTTTTTTTTTTGCTTTAAACCAAAGGATCAAAAGTTGAAAACCACTGTTATTGTACTTTCATACTATACTGAAGTATCTTTCCATGGACTGCTGAGTAGGGTTGTGTTTTCCCACTGCCTTGCCTTTGCTGATGATGGTCTCAGCCAGGAAGTACTTTTCTTTCCTTTTCAGTGCATCACATCCTTTAAGGCCCAGCTCAAATGCCATCTCCATAATGACGCTTTCCCCTGTCCTCTCTCAGTTATCACCAACTGCTCCTTTCTCTGTGCTTCCATAACGCACAACTGATATCTGGGATGAGCACGCATTTCCGTCTATGTTGTGAGATGGTTCATTGAGTGTGTTTTGCCTTCATTATAATGCCAGCTACTTAAAGTCAAGAACCATGTCCTGAGAGTCTTTGGGCTTTTCTATATAAGTTGCTACAAACCAACTTAAATGTTTTGAATTTAATTTCACTTAAGCAGTAAAAACTACACAATGAAAAAGAAGTTTCTGCAAGAAAGAGGTATGAGCTGGTCATTGTCAACTATATTGTACTGTGATAGCCTTAAAGGTTTTTGTCCAGGAAAGGAAATGGTTACATGGTCTCAGTGGGACAGGCTGCTACCAGCTCTTCTTTCTAACAGCTCTTGCTTGTAACCTCTCCAATTTACTGAATTCAATGCAACTTCCCGGAGCCCACCTGTGGCAGGTTTCTTGTCTGGTTTACATGCTTTAATGAGTTCCCATTTCCTACAACAGGAAGCCAAACTTTTTAACATAATGTGATTAAGCTTAAGCGGCCACCTTTAGCTTTGTCTGTGGCTTGATAATTTTTTTAAAGTATTGATTTGTATTTGCGACCCTCATATTTTTGTCCTCCCTTCATTTCAAGCAGATAGCCAGGCCTTTTGCAAAGCTTTGATGTTTGTTTCCACAAAGTAAAATGTACTCTTTGTGGTATACAGATTTATGAGTTTCGACAAACACATAGAGTCCTGTTTCAACCACTATACCCAAATACAGCACAATCTCCTCACTCTGAAAATCCCTCTGGGCTCCCTTTTTGGAGTCAATTTCTCTCTCAAGCCCTAATGCCTGGCTCCCACTGTTCTTGGGCCCTATAGCGTTACCTTTTCTGGATGTCATATAAATGGAATCATACAGTAGAGAGTTTAGGGTTTGGCTTTTACTTAGCAAAATACATTTGAGTTTCCTGATGGAAGGTTTTCAGTGGATCAAAGGCAGAGCTGCCTTGAATCAGCAGCTCTTCCTGCCTTTTGCATAGGCCTCAACTTAGAGTGTGCTGGGTGTCCTACAGGAGAGGGGGAAAGAGAGGAGTGCCTTTGAAGGAAGTCAAGGGGGCAGGCAGATTTTGGCCCTGATTTAGAAGAATTTAGAAGGTCCTTTGAAGATGAGAGTCACCCCGAGGGAGGTGGCAAACTCTCAGAAGGGACAGCGGTGTCATACCCCTTGAAGGCAGGACCCCCAGCACAGGGACCTAGAGCCTTAGCAAAAATTCTTCAGCTTTCTTTATGGCTGGAAAGTTGAGAGTCAGCATACTTTCAATGACCACACAGGCCAGGAAAATGAAAATATCAGAGGTGATCTTCATGGACCAAGAATGAGTAGGCTTGCCCATATTTTCTTGACACCATATATGCTTCTTTGACTCTGAAGCAACCCGGTAATGATGCAGATGGAATTTCCTACCAGAGTCGTGTTTAGAGAATAAAAGTCATATCAAGAGCTGACATCTATTAAGTACTTACTATTTGCCAGGCATTTTCCCAAGTGCTTCACCTGGGTTAACTCATTTAATTCTCACTGTACCCCTATGATGTACACGATATCATCTCCCTATTTTTAGATGACAAAACTGAAGCGCAGAAAGCGTTCGCAGAGGGTGAGTGTGGCAACCAGAGTCTGAACCCAGGCAAATCTGGCTGCAGAGCCCATGTTCTTAACTCCTTGCTGAACCTGTTATTCCTTCCATTGTGAGTTTGGGAATTAAGAGTCATACTCCCTAAATCTCCTCCTGCAGGAACAGACCACCCCAGAGCAGTAATGTTCGGTTATGCACATTCTACTTGCAGCCGCTTCTCTGCTGAAAGGTCATCTCAGTGGTCCTGTTTGAATTGCTACCTGGCCACACCTGTCCACACCTGGCCACATTCTAGCTTGAGAACTGAAACTAAGCAACACAGAGGGCAATGTTGGTGAGTGACAGAAACGAGACAATGACAACTGACACTTACTGAGAATCAAGAAATCATGCTAAGTTCTTTTACAGACATAGTCTTTTTCATGTTCCTGGCAACCCTATGAGCTGAGAAATACAGGCTTAGGCAGGGTCAGCAACAGTTTATGCACTGTCACAAAGCTAGTTAGTAACAGAGCTGGGATAAGAACTCAGACAAACTAGTCCCCCAGCTCATATTTTTAACCACCACACATAGATTTGGAGCTGGCAGCCATGTTGAAAGGTGCACAAGAAGTAGCATCTCAGTGAAAGAATGTGACAGAGCAGAGCAGAGCAAAGAGAGGTCATGTGGCCCCGAGGGGCAGAGGGAACACCTGCATTCTAGAAGCTTCCCTGCTGACCTCATAATACTTGACTGAACGTGGATAAGCAGACTTAAGTGAGCTTAGCATCTTCAAAAATGCCACTGAGTAGGCAGTTCTTCAGTGAATGAAAGTGGAGGTTTTCCGTTTCCTTTCTACATTAAACCCAAGCCATGGCAACTGTAATAGTCTTGAGTTCCCATCTCCCTTTGCCTCCACTGGTTCATAATAGGCATCAAACACTGGCTTGGAATTCAACTTGGATTAGGGATTGTAACTATGGAAAAAAGGGCAGTAAAAAAAATATGAAGTTTCTTCTTCAGCTATGTCCTTCATCATTGCAAATCTTTGAGACTTAGCAAGAAACAAAGTCTGGAAAAAGAACTTCAAAAGTAGACACGACATCTGCCTATGAGCAAGAGAAGAGTTGAACGGTGACAATGTCTTTCCCTGTTTAACATTCCCTCCCTCTCTTTTTGATATTAGAACAATTATTTGCTTTGGGGAAACCAACTAGGGCTGATAATCACATGTCCCTCCCCACCATCTCCAAACATACAGAAGGGAATGCGATCCAGGCTGACCAATCAGAATAGCTGATTCCCCAGAAAGCACATTTGCTCTAAGAGCATGTGACCCAAGCAGGGCCAATCAGTTCTTTTCAAGGATTGCTTATGGCTGCCTAGGCAACAGTGTTCCCATCTCTTTCTGAGATGATGTCCACTAAGGACCTGAAGGAAACCTGTGCAGGGGGAGAGATGTTAAAAGCACCAGAGTTTGTCTTACCTGAAATTTTCAACTCTCTACTGAGTAAGCATATTCCCATCTTTTGTATTTTTTTAAAAAATATATTTTCTTCAAGCCTGATTAATTTTGTTTTCTGTCATTTACAATTGGAAGCACCCTGAATAATGCATTACTTTCCTCGTGGTGTGGGGGAGTCAACGTCAAGACTGTCCTTAACAAGCCACATCACTAAAGCAAAGAGAAGAACTATTCTCTGGAGCCCACAAACAAGTCTGTCTTCGGAGAGAGATCATTATTCCTATACGACTCCACTTCAAACACCTGCTCAATATGAAATGGAAATCCACAGGGCAACAAAGCCGGTCAATTTTCACTACCAGACCAGAGTTGTGAAAGCAAATATGCTCGAAAGTGTCCTTCCGGTGTGATTTGATGTGAGACGCCTTTGAGGGCATTTAGCATCTCTCTCTGTTTAACAAACCAGAGGCCAGGGTATTTTGTGAGATTTTTATATCTTTTTTCTCTACTCCTGTAAACAGTGAAATGTCACACAGTAAGGAAAAAAACAGTATCTATGAGGTCTGAATTAGTTCCAAAGAGTATGTTCTTAGATGTTCAACTGATTTTTTTTTTTAAAGAAGAAAGGGGAAAAAAAAAAAAAAAAAAAAGCAAGTGTCAAATCCAAAGCCGTAGAGCTTTATAGCTCAATTTGGGTATTTGCTAAGTGTACTGTGCACTGCTTTGTCAATCGAAGTGACAGTTAATCAATACTAATCTGATACCAGCTGATTCTTTATTTTCCCTAAACAGGATTAAGGTATACTATCTAGGAATATATTTTATCCCAGGCTGTAAATCCATATCCTTTAAAGTAAATACATTAGTGTATCTTTTTAAAGAGAATGCACTGCATATACAAGGAAATAAAGGTGAATTACCAAGTTGTCCTGAAAATGCCTTTCTGATGTATTATGAAAATGTTTCAGCTTTCAAGGCAATAGTAAATAGATCAGACATTTCCCATCATTTTATATTGTGATCTATATCCCAGTGTCTGGGAGAACCTATTAATACCCAGAATATCTTATGGACAGAGTGCCCTTCCTTTCTGGGCTGGTACAGATGGAGTTTTCTTTTTTTCTCTGTTTATACTTTCATTCTTCCTGCAGTCAATACTTATTTAGTGCCTGCTGTGGACTAGGCAACATCCTAGGTACCAGAAATAATAATGGTGAGCAATAGTAATAATATCTACAGACCCCACAATTTGCCCTGTTTTCCAATTTGTCCACAGCCAACTAGGCCAATACACACCTAGGGAAAAGCTTTCCTATCCTGCACCATCTCAGCTTGTTTATATACACCAGAGTTGGATTGACTTAATCCTTGCACTTTCTGGGGATTGTCATATATACTTTTAAATTCTTATAAGCACCCATATGAAAGGAGCAGGGGAGATGAACCTAAGTGACTTGTTTAAGGTCAAGCATCTTGCAAGCCCAGGACTACACCATACGACAGATACCTGATAGCTATGAAAATATCCACCTCCCTGGCTGTTGTAAAGCGTCAATGAGTTAGCACAGGTATAGCACTCAGAACAGGGACTGGCACACAGTCAGAATGCGATAAATGCCAACTGTGATGATGGTTGATGTTCCTGTCTAGAAACAGACAAAAGCCACTGCCACTGTCAATTTATCTGTCCATTTGTGATTTGGTCCATCCATTGGGTCATCCACCCATCATTTATTGTGTATCAGGCACTGCAAAAATGCTGAGATTCAGTGCTGAACAAGCCAAAGCTTCCACACCTCTCACGGCCCATAGATAGATTTTTCAGTCTCTGGCATTTGTATTTGTTATTAGATTTAACCCACCACAATGGCAAAGCTGCATAGCTGTGACAGAGATCCCATGGTCCACAAACCTAAAATATTTACTATCTGGCCCTTTACAGATAAAAAAAGAGTCCTGGCCTAGATTCTTATATCTTTGCATTCTCATAGCTGTTCTATTTTATAATCCCTTGGAATTTAAGAAATAAAAGGTGATGGTTCGCTTATATGGGCCAATTAGCTTGTTTATATACGACGATAAGCCCTAAATGCAGAAAAGTACTTCTGGCCTAACTGATTTTCCCAGGGGAGTACTTTCTAGCACCCTCTATGGGTGGCAGGATAACCTCGTGGAAATATTCTTCCAAAGCATGAACTCATTCTCCTGTGGTCCTACTGTTCTCTTCCTATTTACGTTCTCCTTATCATGCCCCAAACATTATCAGCTATCCTTGGGTTATGATCTCATGCTTGGCCCAATTTTTTCCCATTATGTGACTCACTGGGCAGAGAATACCATTCTTGTGTTTCTTTGCTAGAATTCTTTTTTATGAGCATTACTTTGGCTTTTAGTGCTGAAGTCTGGGCTGGTTGATATGTTATCGAGCCGTTAGAATTTTTCCTATTTAAATATTATTTTGCACGAGTATTTTCAATATTCACTTCACTGCTGGCTTATAGGAAACATTCAAGGTTCTAACAAGAACAGTGATTGACTCTAACCTGAATCCAGGCACTTTCACTGTATTATGTTATTCAATCATTATAACAACACACAAATTAGGCACTATTATCATCTCCATTTGCAGATGAGGAAACTGAGGTTTTGAGAGAGGCAATTAATTTTTTAAAAGATAAAATACACTTAATTTATTGAAAACTTGGTATATCTGAGGAAATGTGGTTGTAATAGGGGCGAGGCAGGCACAAGACTGTTAGTAAGCAACCCTCAGCGGTCCCACTCAGCCACTGATCGGTGTCCCAAAGCCACCGCCGCCCCTGCATAAAAGGAGCCCAAATTCGGACTGAGGGAAGATGGTTTTTGAGACACTAGTCTGGCATCTTCTCAGTCTCCTAGCTTTTCGACTGAAGTCTTTATCCCTTGCCCCAACAACTGGTCTCTCCATTTATTGGCCTGTTGTGCGGTAAGCAGAGCGGGCTTGGGAACGTGGTAGCTTTCCATGTTTGGTGCTCCTTAATTCCCAATGTGATTATCTAGAAAAGCAGTACTGACCCCTCCCATTAGGCACAAATGGCTCAGTGAGGTTGTTGACTTGCTTAGGATCTCACCACGAGTAAGTGGGGGCACCAGGACTTGATCCTGAAATTTGACTGAGGTCAGGAAGGTGTGTTTCAGGGATTCCCACTTAAAACCTATCCTATGATTCAGTCACAAGGGCATCCATCTCTTCCCTCTACCTCCCCACTGAGTCAAATGTGGTGCCTGTATGCAGCTCCCTCATTGAGTAATGACCTTAAAATGTTCTGGGTATTTCCTTTCTGTGCTTTGGTGATTAGAATGGTAGAAGGAAAAGACAAAAGCTGTCGTGGCAATGCCTTCAAATCAAATGGGTATCAGCTTTAAGCTCTCAAGGATACCTGACTCCGATGATTTCTTATCTCTTATTTTAAAAATGAACTCTAGTCCAAGTTCTGATCACTAATGGAAGATAAACATTGGAACTCCTGTACATTAAGAAATAGGTACTCTAAATGAGAGGTTATCAATGGGCTACTGAAGTAGACTAAAGATATTCCCAAGAGATACCCCCTTACATTTTCAACTTACAAGGAATTTCAAACCCTACATTTTGATAACTGAACCGAGCCACTCTTGGCTCTTGCCACTTCATCCTTGTAGGCGATGGGATATAGTCTTTCCATACTGCAAATTTTGCTTCTATACTGTACTAAGCAGAAATACAACTTTAATTTATAGTAGTGTGGATACTAGAATTTGGATCTTTTAACCCATTGTTTAGATTTCTTTTTTCCTATTACATGTTGTAGCATAGTTCTGGTTAATGTGTTTGAATATTGGTGCTCTCATCTTGAATTTCCCACCAACCTTACTCTTCTGGGCTTAGTTCTGCATCTATAAAGTGAGCATAATCCACTGCCCAGTCTATGGCTCAGGTTATATGATGACTAAATGGGAGGTGAATGAGCGTTTCAACCTGTACACCAAAATATAAGTGCTAGTGACAAATGGTGCTACTCAGGAATTTCCCTGGATCAAATAAAGACTCCCTTTCAATCTTTAGAAGCTATCCCTTGTATAAGTAGGTCCCATTAGAGTCAGATAAGTAAGCTAAATATATTAGACTAAAGGCAAGACTTCCAAGTCTGCTAAACTCACTCTATGCATTTTTAAAGCTCTCAAAAAGTCCCACCCCAAGGTCCAACTTTAGGGACAACAGACACTAACAAATCAATAAGCCCAGTCTCATTTTTCTGAATCTTCTTACTCAGGAAATGCAAAAGCTCTTTCCAGATTTTCATGGCAAATGGAAACAGCTGAAGGAGAAGGCTCACTAAATAGATGACAATGACATCCCCCCAATCTGTTAGAGCAAAGGATTTTCAGAGAACCAGGGACACCACAGAAACCATCTTCCCGCCAGGCAATTGATTATAACTTCAGGATTGGGCCAAATCAGACTTAAATGAAGAAAAGGCAATGCTACCAATTTTGGCACATGTCAATCTTAAAGAAACAGACCCAACTATGAGATCTGTTATGACTGTTACTATAGTAGTCTTCAACGCATGCATCTAATATACAACTTAGCGTTTGCCATTTTAAATACCTGGGATGACAGGTGCAACCTATCCTTTGCCCCAATAAGAGAAGATTTTTGTACTAAGGAAATAACAGTTGTCCTCAATGGAAAGGGGCTTGTGGGGGGGAAGCATTAAAAACAAGTGATATAATAAATGTAAAAGATATAAAGTGGAGCTAAATGCATATGAGGTCCTTAACAAATGTCAGTAAAGTCATGAAGGCTTTTTTAGGTCTATTTCAACCATAAGATTATATAAATAAGAGAATAGATATTTATCCTATATGACAGGCATAATATGCTGTTTTTGAGAAGTAACAGAACTTCCCATTAGGAATGTCTTGCCCGGGCTGCTCCATTCCTTACTCTGTAGACAAAAGTAGGGCATCACACTGCTCCAGATGAGAAGCAGAGATTCAAACCCCTGCTCACGTCACTTCGGTTTTCCCCACTCCAAAGAGCCATTGCCTGCAGAGCTTCCATCTTGAGTTCTTTGTTTCTGCCACTCCTTTAGGGCCAAGCCCCAGGCTAGAGAGACAGCAGGGTCACCCTTACCCGTGACTAATATTCACTGTATACCTGCGGGGTGTATGGCCTGACGTCAGGCACTAAGGAGGGAGAAAGAATGTAATCTACATCCTTGAGTAATCAGAAAGAAGGACACACAACCTTCTGAGGGGATGAAGGGCAGAGAACCAGAGACACTCGAGTTTATTTACAGAGGGACTTCACTCAATGTTCTGTACACCTTCCCTCTGGTCCATGGCTTCTCAAACTTGGTATTATTAATACGTGGGGCCAGATAATTCTTTGCTGTGGGAGCTGTCTTGTGCGTTGGAGGATGGTGAGCAGCGTCCCTGTCCTCTACTCATTCTGTGCCAATAGCAATGCCCCCACCCCCTTCACTTCAAGTTGTGACGACCAAAGATATCTGTATACAACTGTACACATTTCCCCTGGGGCGCAAAATCACCCCTGTTGAGAACCACTGTCTGGTCCCAGTGTGCTGTAAGATCTTCCTCCTAACAGCTCCAAGGTAACCCCATCCTCAGAATTTAACCATAGAGCTAGCTCCATGTGAGAAAGGAGGCCCTTTCATCTGCTCTGTGATATTAAATATGAAATGATATAGACATACCTCAGAGTTTGGAATTATGTCTTATTCTTGTTATATTCCAACTGAATCCCCAGCTTAACAAAGAGACTGCATGTAATAAGTGCTCACTAAACACATCAGAACAGGGGACCTCGCCTGGGGACCACGGACACTCAGGATTCATGGATAGAATTCAACGTGCCCGAGAACTTTGAAGGGGACAGATTTCACCTCGTTGTTTTCCTTGATCTTTAACTGAAATCTAGGATGTCCCTTGATTAGAATGTAGAAAATGATCTGTAGTAATTCTCACTCTGGGGCTCTGTCACCAATAGAAATCACAAAATTGTTGTATAACTCTCAAAATATCATTTATACTCATCAGTACTTTGAAATGATGGTAATTATTAGGCCTATGACAACATCTTTTAAGATGTTTGTAACAAAGCAAGACATCACTACATCACAAAGTTGTTTTTTATATGTTAATGAATGTTAACATTCGATTCGTTTGGTAATCTTGGGCATTTTGTATGATGGGTTAAAAATGCAATTCTGAGAAAAGATCTCCTACAGCCTGACAAAAGGCTCCATGGCAGGAAATGGGAGAAGAACAGCTTGCTTTCAGATGACCGTCCAAGATCAGGCAAGTGTTTAGAGCTCATAGTCCACCTCTTAGGATTTTCTGCATCATCCCCAGGGGTGCTTAGGGCAGGGTCAGACTCACAGCAGGGTCTAACCACTGTTATTGTGAGGTGTGAGTGACGTATATCTCACCGGAATCAAGGTATGACGTCAGGGCAGAAACACACGCTACCTGAGGAACCTGAGGCAATCTGTTTTTACCTCCAAGGGCTTCAGTCTCTAGTCTCTAAGATGGAAAATTGGAAACTTCCTTCCTTTTTTTTTTCCTCCCCATCCTGAGTACCTTTAAGCATGGTTCTGAGAATCAAGTAAGATGACAGCAAATATTCAGATCTAACTCAATGCTACTATGCAGAGGGTAACTATACAGTTAGTTCTTTAGGATTTCATGAGCTCTTGTTCATTAGTCCAAATGTGATTTGTGGCAGCACAGACATTCCCCGAAACTGGCTTTTCACACTTGGCCCCAATGCTCTGGGCACTTTTAGGGTCCATTTCTCTGGTGCATTTCTCACATCTCATATTCCAGCATAAGTTCCCAAAGGTAGGCAGAGACCATGCCTTATAAATCCAACACCCAGGCACTTTCCATTGGTTCACTAGAAATGTTTGATCAGCATTTGCTAAGGAGAGACATATTTTCAGAGTCCCGGGAGGAAGAATTAGGCCAGAGGAACTTGTTCATGCAAGGATGCCCTCATTAAACGTGCAGTGGAAGCATGAGAGCCTGAACACGCCCCAGTAACCAGTCAGCTAGACAGATAGGAAGTCGAGAGGGAACGTCATTTTCCTTGGCAGCGGAGACGCATTTAACAGCCAAAGGAGAAAAGCACGTTGCCTCCCATAGCTCACAGGCACCCTGCATATTGATTTCATATCAGCTCTCTCCTTTGCTTGGTTAAACGCAGTCTCTTCCACAAGCCTATGATACAATACAAGTCCTTTAAATGTGCTCTGACCTCTAATCAGCTCCCATCAAGCAACTTAGCAGGAAGAAATGCGCTGTGTCCAGACCTCACTGGCCATGCTTGCACTCTTTCCAACCAGCATAATTCTGTCCTTTCTCATACGCACAGCTTGTTTCCTTTGGGCTGAGAGTCAAAAAGAGCAGTGGGAGCTGTGAGCACTGTGTCTTGTAGAGCAGGATCGGGACTTTCTTTTTGGAATGTCTTTTTGAATTAAACTGCCAAGCACAGACCTCATGGATACGTATAACATATACACATACATATGACATACATGACAAATACACATACCATACATACATATGAAAATACAGAAACGTGTGTTTGTGGCTACAGATATGTGATATATGTTAAAAGCATAGGCTCTTTATACTAAAATAATGAATTGCACACTTTAAGTAGGTGAATTGTAAGATAATGTGTAAGATTGTAAGATAATAGGTGAATGACAACTTATATCTCAACAAAGGTGTTATAACAAACAAAATATATGCTCTAGAGTCTGATTATGTAGGTTTGTATCTCACTTCTGCCATTTAACTTGCTACGTAACCTTGGGGAACTTACCTCTCTATTTGTCAGTTTGTTCATATGTGAAATGAGAGTAAAACATGTATCAGAGAGTTGTGAGAATTGAGTTGACACGTAAAAAGATTGGAACAGTACTTGGTATAGAGCAAGCATTTAATAAATTGTTAATTATTACATTTATAGCCTGTCTCTTTTCAAGTCTGAGCACTCTGCTCCTTGACCTCTACCCTCTGGCTGTGCTGGACTTCTAAAACTTTTCCCGAAAGGTTGCGCTTCCCCAGGATTTTGTAGATGCCACTTCACTCTCAGCCCTTCCAAGTCCCTTTGCCTTGATTAACTCCTATTTATCCTGCCAGCCTCAACTTAATCATCATTTTCTTCAGGAAGATTTCCCCTATTTGCAAAATTAGGTTGAAATCTCCTAATTTTATGTTTCTATACATCTTGTACTTCTCCTGTGATAAGACATTCTTCTCACGTAAATGTTTAAAACATCTGTCTTTCTTGCTTGGCTGTGCATTCCAGAAAGGCAGGGGCCCTGGGTGTCCCTCCGGTCAGCACAGCAGTTGGCCAGAGTAAGCACTCAACTAATATGGGCTGAATGCGATTGAATTTCTTTCTGTAGTTTTGTAATTTTTGTACTGAGAACTACTTACACTGTGATTTGAATAATGCCAAGAACCTTCCTGCTGAAGTCACTTCCTTTCTTTTTTGACCCGTGAAAGTTCCTGCATCATAAATAACTTCTAAGTCTCCAACTCTACTTGACTTTGCTCTTTGGCTTATAGAATGGAAATCCTCACAAATATTTCCATGAACATTGCAGCCACATCCCGCCCAGGACACTGCCAAAAGGAGAAAATCCCTGGGAGGTTCTCGCAGAACCCTGAGATGTCGTCTTAACTCAGGCTTTTGGAGAAGAAAGCAATTCCTGTTTACTCTATGCTGATAATGATAAGCTCGTTCCCAAAGATTAACCAAATGTGCTTATTTGCTGGGAAAAAAAAAACAATCAATGGCCGCTCATCTCAATTCCTCTGTCCCATAGAGCTATGCTCATGCTTCTGCGGATCCTCCTGTCTGGGAGGCTGGGGCTCACGCCCTCACATCCGCGAAGTCTGCCTCCACCCCCACCCATCACACTTCCCCCCAACTTCTCCTCTGTGAAGTTCTGCGGGTCACCTCCACAAACTTGGTCTCCTACTCCTGTCTCCAGCACAAACTGCACCCAAGGGTTACCTTACATTTTTCATTTAACTTTTTAAAACCATTTTGACTGCTATTTAATACTTCACTAGGGATGTGCTTTGATACCCCTACTAGACTATAACCAACTTGTGATCAAGGAACTTTTATGCTGTGTCCTCCCGTCCCGGCACTGAACTTCAGTTGGTGACAGCTGCATAAATGCTGTTCAGTAGAAATTTATAGGAGGAACAGGCATCAATACATTGGACACGTATGCTGTGCTTAGCACCGTGCCAAGGACTTTGCATATATCAGGTAGGTACTCTTCTCACCCTCATTATATAAATGAGTAATGTGAGGCTTTCAAAGATGTAGGAATTTGCCCAAGGTTGTACTATGAGAGCCAGGAGTGGAGGCCAGGCAGTCTATCTCCAAACCATACTCACATAACCGATCTGCTGTCTGATACTACTGTCCCTTAGAGAAGAAACTTAGGCATCTGCTTCTATCCTGTATCCTGAAGGGTTCTGGATATTTTCTCCTCTATCTCTCCTTATTTCTTTTGTTTAGATTCACCCTTGCCACCTTACCCACTGTTCCTTTGGAAGACACGGTGCCAAAGGAGTTAAGCAAAAGCTTAGAGCAAGGTGGGAGGGAAAGCATTAAAAAGTATTTTTCGTGCTCTTTTTTCCCACTCAAAAAAGCAGAGTTAAACTCAAGTCCCTCTAACACAGGAGAATAGAGTTAATTTCCTTCCCTGTTCTGCACACTGAGAGTTTCTTATTCATATTGTCATCTCATTAAATTCCCCGTGTCACCATGGAATACCAACATTCCCCTTGGCCTCAGCTGGGAAGAAAGAGAAAAAAAAAATCCACCTCCGGTGACTTTTGGTTGCGTGAGAATATTCTACAACAGTGAATATAATTAATGAGAAAGGACACAATATAGCTAGACTCCCTGGCAAGCCTCTTGCCATTGAAGATGGCCTGGCAGAAGTTAATCTCCTCGTCTGAAAATACTCTGTTTTTGGCATTAACTGGCAAGAAGACAACTTTGAGGATAAAAACAAGCCAAAGGATGCCTGAAACCACATTAGCTGTAGCTTGATAGAGAAATTAAAGTTGTCTTAGTTCCACAAACCTAAAAACAAACATAGCTCTCCCCCAGTAAGTGCTGGAATTGGTTCTCTTGCAAGCAGCCAAATAGTGAAGCTCATCAACTGTTTAATCAAACTAGAAAGCTGACAAATGTCCCCAACTGCCTTTTTCCCTCCTCCCCTCACCACCCCCCATCCCCACGTGCAAATGAGGAAGACAATGGCTCAGCAACTGGGGAGGTCCGCTAAGGCAATGCTGCTGGGACAGCTGGGATGTTGACACAGAATGATTAATCCATCACGCTGGTATGAAATCACACCTCCCTCCTGCCCAAGGGAAAAGCATGTGGGGTCTGGCAAACGCGTTTTCCTCCTGCATCACGAATCAACCCTTAAGCGTGGGCGGTGGGGGGGGGGGGGGGGCCTGACCCTAGGCAGCTTAAGATGCCCGTGCACATGGGTGGGTGAATGTGTGAAACCAGGTGGCATAACCACCCAGGCTTTGGGGCTGGCTTTTTTTTTTTTTTAAGTTTTTGAAGAATTATGAGAGTTGTACTGCCCGGAGCCTTTCCAATGAAACCCCATTATTATTTCTTTATTGTAAAATTGTGCTTTTTCTCATTAAGTATCTGGTTTATTAAGGTTGGGAATGTTCATCTGAGACTCTTTTATATGTGGCTTTATTGCTACATTATTTATGGGAAATGTATCTTTATGATCTAATACTGTATTCCTGTATGCCTGTAAATAATAAACCAGCTTTGGAATGGGGTGCCTGAAGAACTCTACAACTAGCAGTTCTCTGTAAATAGCTGAATCCCCAGCAGATGCTATCTGCTAAGGATAACAGAGAGCAGAAGGATGGCCCCCGCAAGTTTCAGGTTCCTCTGATTTGTTCCCCACATGTTACTATTAGGTTGGTAAGCCCTCCTCTCCCAAGGCTCAATGTCTGAACTCTTCAGTTTGTACCACCATAGAAGAGGAAGTGTGTTCCACTTTTCACGATAATCCTGTAGCCTCTTTCATGCTTCCTTCTACTCACTGACGAGATACTTCAGAAAGGAAGAGAAAGAAGAGAAAAAGACGGAGGCAAAGCAAAAGGAAAAGGGGGAAGTTGTTTATTTAGTACCCACATACGTGGCTTACATGATCCGAGTAACATAGCCAACATCAGGTGGCTGGTAGATACGGCAGAATCCAGTTATGTCACATTCTAAAGCCTCTGAATTCCTTCTCATGGAGAAAGGTTAGGAAGGTTAGGAAAAGTGAAAAAACACGGGATGAGGCCCTCAGATTCTAAGGATGCCTCCAGAAAGGCAACCATGGCCCCAGTAAGCCAGTCCTGAGCCTCCATCAGAAAAAGAAATGGCCTGGACCTGGGGGCTACTTCGGTGATGCTCCATTTGGTGAGCTTCTCTAAGTTCTAGCTTCCGGATGTCTTCTTAGGCCATCTCCTCTCTGGAGTCCACCTGTTCAATCCATGTGATTCTCTGACCCTTCAGCTCCGCTGCTCAGCAGGGCATCTCTTGTGGGCTTATTTTGGGCTGGTACTTCCCATGAGACACTTGGCCTCTCCCTTAGAGAGGTGCTCAAGTAGCAAGAGCCAGTGCATCTAAAACTGAACTATTCATCTTCGATCCTAAACCTGCTGTTGCTCCTATACATTTCTGTTAACGATGCCACAACTGTCTGACTGACAAGGTGCACAACACCAGAAACACTCCAGCTTCCCTCCCTCCTGACTTTCCACATCCAGTTAGTTGCCAAGATTCATTAGTTCTCCTTCAAGATGATCTTTTGCATTTGTTCTCTCTCTCTTTGTATCCTAGTTTAAGACTTTACGAATCCTTAACAAAGGTATTATAATAATCTCTTAACTTAGATACAATGTCGCACTCTCTCTGTTTCTCTGTACTATCCAGATTGGTTATTAAATATTCCAAAGTTCAAAAATTTCAGTTCTTTCATGCAACAAATATTACTGAGCACTTACTAGGCACCAGGCAATATTCTAGACTCTAGAAGGCAAAAAGTTCCTGTTGTCATGAAGTTTACATTTTAATGAGGTGGACAGGATGAAAATAAACACATATATACACAACACGCTATGTCACGCTGTGATTATTGCTCTGGAGAGGAATAAAGTAGGTAAAGGTACAGAACAGGAATCAACAAACACTTCCTGTAAAGTGCCAAATAATAAATATTTTAGGCTTTGTGGGCTACATGATCTGTCTCAACTACTCCACTCTGCTGCTGTAGTGTGAAAGCAACCACAGACAATACAAATGAGCCTGGCTGTGTTCCAGTACAACATTAGTTACAAAACCAAGCTGTGGTTGTAGCCTGATCTGGCCCACAGGCCATACTCTGCCAACTCCTGGTATTGGCTTGATAGCAGGAACATGCTATTTTTTTAAGGGGATCGAAGAACATCTCTTTGATGAAGCGCTATTTAAGCCATAGAGAAAGAGATCCTTTATGCATAGACTGGAAAAGAGGATTCCACGAAGAGGGAAGAGTAAGTATAAATGCTGGGGGCAGTGTGTGAAAACGTGCTTGGTGATGAAGCAAGGAAGCCAGGGTATCTGGGGCTGAGCAAGTAAGAGGGAGAGAACTCACTGGGTATCTTCCACTGACATCCTTTACAATGCCCAGGTTTCACTGTTGCATGTACGACAGCCATGCTTTTCCATGATCATACCTTTGATTATGATAATAAAAATATAATGAGTATTTGCTATTTTTCTTTGCCCAGCACCCAGTCCCCCTCCTGGTAATGTCACCTCAATTTTCTTTTTGAGAACTGATCCCTCTCTATCTTACCTCCCGGCATTTCCAAACGTAGCTCCCGCAGTGAGATACGAGCCAGGCCACGCTACCCAGCAGATTCCATCATCTGGGTCACGACGACTCGTTCAAGGACAGACATATGGCCCAGGTCAGTTCAGTCAGAGTAAAAACGAGGACTTTGATGGATTTATATGAGGAAGGTAAGCACTCTTCCTGCTCACCAGAAGAGGTGACGACAAAATACAAGATTGGAAAACAGAGCTAAGAGATGGTAAGAGAAAGAGAGAGACTGAATTTTGGTCACATTTTTTGAGCCACTGAATCTAGCCTGAAGCTGCTACCACTGCACTTTTCTATCATACAAGGCAATAAATCTCCCCACCTCTGCCTTTGAGTTGGATTCATAGAATTCACAACCAAATGAGTCCTGACAGATAAACGTGCGCTATCCCATTTGCCAAGAAAGCACTCTCCCTATGTGTTTTTCCCCCCAATCCACACTCAAGACCTAGTTCAAATACTCCCTTCGTTTAGGAAGCTTTCTCAGTTCTCTCTGGGATACCACACTACTACATCTAGACTCTGTAATTCTAGTCATTTTGCTTCTTTCTAAGAAGCTTGTTTTCTGCTTGGGCTCTCAGATGTTTGCATGTGTGTTTCATTTCCCTGACCAGACAGCTCCCTGAAAGAGCAGGGACAGTAACATTCATCTCTACATCTCCACAACTCCAGTAACAGTAATATGGAGATACTAATGTATAAATGCCCATGTCCACGTATGTGTATATATATATACATATATATATTTAATGATAAACACTACTAAGAACCCCTGCTCTTTTCATCATAATGATCAATGGCCAGGCTGCAGTATAGAGTTTCATCAAAAACTAATTCAAAAGGCTAAATGCATCATTTGATATGGTCCTTAAAAAAAATTGCAAAAAGCATTAGATCACATTTAAATTTCTATAAATCTTATGCTAGTTTAAATGGCTTTAGATTTAATTGAAAATGTTTTTCAATTGATAATAATGTAACTGGGATAATTAGCATCAAGTGGCATCTAGAGGACATATTTAAAAAACTAATCTAGAGTATAAATAGACCTAATTAACAATTAGAATAACACTTCATAATTATGCTTTGTTTATAAGGGCTATAATGTCCAATTCATTGTTCAATGAAATTGGTCATTAATGAAGATCAAAATTATGCTTTCCCTGGTATCTCCATGAAGATGCCTCTTAGATGTGCTGGCTTTTACGTTGCCTACTTTTGCTGCTTTTTAAAGACCATTCCTGACTGGTATTCTATACTTTTGTTCTGTCATTAAAGCTAAACTATATCATGCCTCATTTTGCATGCTAATTTCACATCTTTTTGGTAATTAAATAAATGGGCTTAGCTATAAACTTAAATTCTCTTGTATGAGACCTAAGTAGATAGATACCTTTGTAATATGGAAAATCTAAGGTTGGCAAAGACATTGCCACCCATGTTAAGAAAGACAGGGTCTGGTACCTGAATGAAAGCAAGGCCTTGAAGACGAGGGGGATGTAGGCCCTGTGTGGAGAATCAGAGAAATAGGGCTGGACAGGCGGGAAGTATGATAGGGAGATTGCTAAATTCAGTTGCAAGTGATGAAGTCAAAGTGATGGAAAGACTCGCATGCAGAAAAATCCAGGCTCTTGGAAATCTGGGACTAGAAATGAGACGATAGTTCAAGGCAAACACAGATTTAAGGGTCACCGGAAAAGGGCAATTATTGAAATTGTATGTAAGTATGAGATTTTCCATAGAAGCGTGAAAAGAGAAAACTAAGGACTGACCCAGAGGGAAGTCCACATGTGAGGCCAGGAGTGAATCCATGTCACGGAGTAGGTGAAAGAAGAGTTCCTGAAGGAAGCAGAGGAACAGTCACAGATGTGGGAGAACTGTGGGAGGAGCAGTGTCCCTAGAAGCCAGAAAGTAGGGGAATAAGTGGAGAACTGTGGCCCAGCTCTTCCCGCTCAGTGTGATGCAGCGGGCTATGGAGTTCAGGGAAGTTGAAGATCACTGTGACAGAGGTCATCGGGTGCAGTGGCTAAGACTGCCTGGATTCAGATCCTGCCTCTGCCAGTTTCTTTCTGCGCAACTTTGGGCAAGTTTCACATCACTCTGTGCCGAGCCAGATTCCTCTAATGTGATGTGGATCAAAGGCATTTACTCACGGCAAGTGATTACCATCTCGCACAAAATAAGCCCTCGATGTGTGTTAGCTATATTTATGTTGTAGCTTTTCTGAAGCAAAGTAGAAAAAGCTGAGCCTGAACTCAAATGAGAGGTACCAGCAAACTGGTGACAAAATGATTTAGTTGTGATTGTCTTAGGTCAGTGGTTCTTTAGCCTGCATCAGAGTCACTAAGAGATTACTGGCCATACTTCTGAGTTTCTGATCAATAGGTCTAGGGTGGAGCTTGAGAAGTTGCATGTCGAACAAGTAGACCATAGCTGATGCTCCTAATTTAAGGACTATCCTCTGAGAACCACTGTCTTTGAGAAGAAGGAAAGCCCTTACAATTCTGGGAATTTTCAACCCAGGCCTTCAATCCCTCCCGTAAGTAGTTCCTATCTTGAAAAGGTGTTTTTTCTTCTGACCCTAGCTGTGTCCAAGAAATCTACCAATCTAAACTTAACTGATACCTAAACACTCCTATAAATCCTAAGCCAATTTCTGAGACCTTCTTTTGTGAACATACAAGGGCTATCTGAAATTTTAGGACTCGTTGGATTCCCTGAAGCCCAAGTGGACCAGCAAAACCCAACACCAACACAACAGTCAGCACATAGAGTGCTGACCCTGTACCAAACACTGTACTGATAATCAGTACATATACTGTACCATCTAGTTCTCCCAACTCCCGTGAGAGTCAGGCATTACACCATGTCACAGAGTAGAAGGAAGCCTAGAAAGGTAAAGTGACATATCCCAAGGCACTGGCTGGCAAATGACAGAAGCCAGGATTAAACCTGTTCTCTCAACCACTCTACGACACAGCTCTTGCCTGCTCTCTTTACCCCAGGAAAGGTGTGCATTATGAAAGATCAGCAACTACTGTCTGCCTACATGATTCCTCCATATTTTTTCCAGGATAAGAGTTTCCAGATAGTAAAACTGTTCTTTATGAGATATGGCTACTAATCCTTTTGCCAGACTATTCAAGGTCCTTGGAGTGTGCCCAAGGTAGTCATTGTCCTGAAAACTGAATAGGTGGGTGTGGTTATCCAGAGAAAAATATAAGCAATTGTTCTGAGCCCATGGGTTAAGCTACTGTATCCAAGGGATATTGTCTTCTTAGGGTTACTATCATCTTCTACTGCTTATTCTTACTCAGCTATCAACTAAAATAACTGATGTATTTACATATGTTTCTTACTATATTCATTCATTCTTACTTCCATTATTTACTGTGTTCCCCCTCTTTGTTTTATACATGAAGAAACTAAAGCTTAATATGAAAAATGGACTTGGATAGGGTCACTCACATCCTAAATGTCTGAGCAAAGATTCAAACTCAGCTATGTTAGATTCCACCACGAAACACGCATCCAGATTCCAACCTTCTGAGAGCTTGCACAGTCTGATGACTCAAAAAGACAAACTTCTCATTAAGCTGAAAATGAAATTGCCTAAATTTCTCGTTCCACACCATATGGCTGAATCCCAGATGACAGGAAGCTCATTTCTGCAACACACTAGGCTCATTTCACTGAGTAGGTGGATGTGAGATTTGTGGGGTGGCCATTTCCTCATATTTTCAGCACTGGTAGCAGCAGTAGTATTTATTATGATGCTTCCTTTCTACATTTTTACACACAAAAAAAGCAAATGCTTCTGATGATAGAGATTTTATCCTAAATCATTCTGTAAGTGAAATATCACAAACATAAGAAACAACAGCAGTAAAATTATCCACCTGCCTTCAGCGACCAAACACTACAATCATCTTCCAACCCTTAGTTTATGTCATTGGGCGGGGGGTGGGGGGGGCAGGGCGGAGTTCTTAAATGATACCACCATAGAGTTTCATACACTAGGATGAAACCACAGTGTTTGGACATCTAAAATATCTGTATCTTTGCAAAGTCAGATTTTAAAGCAGTGAGGTGACTCACAAAGCACCAAAGACTAACAGGAAGTGCCAAATACCATTTGTACAAAACGATCTTGGCATGAGATACCATCACTTTTTCCCCTGGGCAATTATTTTAGAGCTGGTACTACTAGCAAACTACTCTTGAATAAGAGGATAACCTAAAGTTTTTTTCTGCCAAAAAATACTTAGAACTCACATACAAAGTGCCATTTCTAAGAATAATAGGGAAAAACATTCACTGTGAGCGTGAGTAAAGGTCTTAGAACTGCATTTATGTGCAGTCATGTGCACTGAGGGTGGAGTCCCTAGGCAAGGATTTGAACATCAGTCCCACCACTTACTGGTACTTGATCTTGGCAAGTTTCTTCACCTTTTCAAGCCTTAGTTTACTCATCTAAAAATGGGACCAATTTGATAAGGCAGCAAAGTATAGTGCTTTCACTATAGTGAAGCAGTCTGCATTCAAATACCTGGCTGGGAATCCTAGCTCTCACTCCTTACCATGGCGCGCCCCTCCCTATCGCTCGTTCCATCATCTGTAAAATGGGGAGGATAAAAACAGTGCCTGCCTCACGAGGTGTTGGTGAGGTCTACGTGTAACAGTGCACATAAAGCATGCCACTTGGATCATGGCAATGGTCAGGAGATTTGACTTTTTTTTTTTTAAGATTACCTACTTAAGGGGTTTTAAAGATAAGTTCTGAGAGGTCTCCCAAGGACAGAGAGGGGGGAAAAATGAAGCTATACAACTTAACCTTTATGCCTTAAAAGCTCTATCCACAAGCCAGAGCAGTGCTGCTCTTTTCTATATTTTATTAATTGGAGTTCGATATGAAACTTTATTTTTGAAAGTTTCTGTTGCTAAATTTTAAAAGATTATTTGAAACTTCTGCTTGAGACAACTCTCACGTTACAGATAGGAAAAAGCAAGGCCCTGAAAGACAAAAGGAATTGTTCCAGGTCATACCCCAGTGAGCACATGACCAGAGATTAGACCGCCCCTGGCTTGTTGCCCCTGCACCCGGCCCTCCCATGCCACGAGCTCTGTCAGGAAGGCCACTGCCATCTTCTGACTCTGCTGAGCCTGATGCTGGTCAGGACGACGCTGAAGTTTTGAAACTGACAGAGGGAAGCATAGAGGCCTGTAAGAGTGACAGGGAAGTCAGGGGTAAATTACAGGTGGGAGAGTAGAGAGAGAGAGAGAGAGAGTGTGTGAGTGTGAGTGTGTGTGTGTGTGTGTGTGTGTATGTGTGTTATCATGCTAAGCACTCAAGATCCACTAAGTGTGAGAGGCTGGTAGAATATCTAGACAAAGAGGAAGACCTAGACCTCAGGGAAGATGCTAGGCCTGGGGATGGAAACTTAGGAGCCATCCAGCAAGAAAGTTACATACAAATGTGTATATATCAGATAGACGGACAGACAAGACAAGCTAATGGACTGAGGGTGGAGGTGATGAGGAGGAGGAAGACAGCACTAATGGAGAAGAAAGAAGATGCAGGGTGCAACTAATAATGTAGGCAACAAATAAGAAGTTCAAGTAAAAATAACATCATAATTTAAGATAATAACAGCCAGTGAACATTTCCTATTTTTCAGCCAATTTACTAACCACTTTGCATAGATTATTTCATTCAATCCTTCCGATCTCAGAAGGGAGATACTTCTGTTACCGCCATTTTATAGATGAGCAAAACATAGGTGCAGAGAGATTACATAACTTGTTTTAGGTCAGCCAGCTAGTAAAGGATAGAGAAAGGATTAAAATTAGAGCGGGTTAATTCCAGAGTCTTTTAACTGGTATGTTTTAGTAACTCATAGGGAGCAGAGAAGGAAAAGCAGGATTAGTATTAATAGAAGCACGAGTATTAGCAGCACCTACAGCTACCACTGAATGAGTACTATTTTGTGCTCGGCACTCTGATAAGTGTGTATAACATGATCTAACACAATCTGATTGAACCCTAGGGAGAACTTGAGGAGGTAGATGTTCTCAGCCCAACTGAGCAGAAAAGGAACTTGGTTCAGTGATGTTGGTAATTTGTCTAAAGTCACACAGCTAGTAGGTGACAGAGCTGCATGAAAAGCCAGGTTAGCTTCAGGACCAGAGCTCTTAAACCACCCTGCTAGACTGTTTCAGTGTACAGCCAAATTCAATAATTCCAACAGTGGAACCAACAGAGAAATGCCTATTTTTACAAGCAAATTCTTGGGTCCTTTCACCAGAACTTCTAATTCAGAAAGTCATGGTTGGATCTATGAACCTAAACTTTTCAGAAGTTCCCTAGGTTATTTTTCATTTACAACCAGGTTTAGTAATCACTATAAAAATGTATACAAGTCTTGACTGCTTCTGGCAGGACTGCCAATCTGTGAGCATTAGTACACTTCTTGGTATAAGCACACATCTCCGCCTGAAGCTTGGTGTTGGCAGACGTGCCACAAAGACTCGTGATTTGAGAAACTTTTAAGGTAGGGGCTGGGAGGTTCATCTTCTTTGCTTTAGGAGAGTAAAATTACCTTTACAGGTAATTGGCCTAAATCACTCTTCTAGACAACCATTTCACTCTTTCTCTAAAATGTACACAGTAACATCAAACCAGTTCAGTGACTGAAGTTTCCTTACCTAAAACTCTTAATCTCTCGGCTCCTACAACCACTTCACTGTTATCTGCAGAGAAGAGCAATTTTCCAGAAACCGTCTTTACCTCGAACTTTTTGCCATAAGCTTCTACAGCTTTTGGACCTAGAAGGGGGAGAAAGAGAATATATTAGTCCCGTTGCGTTCAATTACAAAGAGCTTTTCACAGAACATATACATCTGACAAGATTGTGGTGGACTTTAATGTAAGTGGATTGGTTTTCAGAAGCCATCAGAAGCCAGCCGTGACAATCAGCCTCGTGACTCTAGCCATGCCTTGTCTATTACTTTTAATCATACGTTCTCTGGCTGTGATTTTAAAACCATCATGTCCTTCCTCCAAACTAATGCTTGAATGAGATTTCTCGCAGCTAACCACCAAATTACTGTCAAATACTTGTAGATTTTGGCTTGCATTTATGAAAGCACAGAAAACGCACCACCTCTTGAAGGGCTGGCATATCTTTGGCCAGCCTCAGCTGTTGGAAAGGGTACCTTTAAATTCAGCTGAAATCTATCTCACTTTTTTTACCTTTGACCCACTGGCTGGCTGCATTTGACACCAAACAAGTATATAAGTCATTTGCTGTTAGAAGGGGCTATAATATATTGTAATTAATTGCCTTGAAAGTTATTGACTCTTTCCAGATAGAATTTCACTCAATGAAAAGTAAATTTTAGAGGGTTTATCATATCATAAAAGATGCCATTCTTGCAGCTGGGGCTATAGAAGTGGCAAAAAGAAGATAAAGTCTCTGATCCCTTAGCACTTATCTGCTGATAGAGACAGACAAATAGACATTTAAACATGTACTAATAAATCAATCAGGAACCTGCAGAAAGTTTTAGGTACTATGGAAAAAGTAGAACAGGTTAGTGTGTTAGAATTCTTGAAAAAAAAAAAAAAATGGAGCTACCTAAATACCTGAAGTTCAGAAGGCTCCAAAAAGCTAGACCACAGAAATGCATCAGAATAACCTGCGGGTGTAAACATCCTCAATGATCCTCGCTAAGATCAAAAAGGAATTTACCTTTTGGTCTGGAAAGTCATATAGAAAAAAATTTGAGGGTAGAATCCAGAAACCTTATTATTTTTTCCAAAACTGCCCAGGAGATTCTGATACAACTGTTCCTCAGTATCTGTGAGGGAGTGGGTCCAGGATACCCCTTGGACATCGAAATCTATGGATGCTCAAGTCCCTTGTATAAAAAAGTGTGATAATTGCATGTAACCTATGCAGTCTCCTGTATACTTTAAATTATCTAATTACTTATGACACCTAATACAATATATGCTGTGTAAACAGTTGCAAATACAATATAAATGTGATGTAAACAGTCACCAGCATGGGGCAAATTCAAGTTTTGCTTTTTGGATCTTTCTGGATCTTTCTGGAATTTTTCCCAAGTATTTCTATCTGTAGTTGGTTGAATACAGGAATGTGGAACTCATGGATAAGGAGGGCCAACTGTATAGCATTTTTGTTTCCTTCTAATTATTTTTCAAGATAGTGTCACTTACTAGTAAAAAGTAGTAGTAAAAGGGCCCTGAGTGCCTTCCAGGCAAAGATCACTAGGAACACACTTGGAGCTGAACAAGTTGGGTTTTTAGCTCATTGCCGTGAGAGAGAACACATACTGTGGGGAACCATGGGGCTTCTCCATAAGAAGAAAGAACTTCTTACTGGATCTGGCCTTGTGATAGGTTATCTGGGGGCAGGGTTTAAAGGAGCAAGGTTTTGTTCCGGATTAGATGTTTTCAGGAACTGGGAGTAATTTTACAATTAGCATCTTAGTAAATCTTATCTAGAGTAGGGAAGACCAGAACAATGCTAAAACTGTAATGGGTAAACAAACAGCAGTCATTCATATTATAGGGGGATGGAGGGAAGCCTGATTATTCTTGTGGCTTGGATAAAAATTTCCATTTTTAATCTATGTTCAGACATGATCAGAGTTGTGTTTGCTTTTTGTTTTGTCTCCATTCTTCATGGCCACCAAGTGGCCTTGTCTGGTGTTGATGTTCTGTGAAGTTATGTTCACACAGAACACCAAGGCTTGGCTAATAGAGCCAAGCCAACCCCTGGATGTCTGGGGCCATGTTCCTCTTTGGCAAGACTATCACACTAAGAATCAGAAGACCAAAATTACGTCCCAACTCTCTCATTTTCTGGTAATGTGATTTTGGGCAAATCATTTGATCTTTCTGAACCTCATTTGCTGCATCTCCAAAATTGTGCTACTACCACTGATTCTATCTACCTCATAGAACGCTTATAAGGATTGGATTATACTGTGTTTATGAAAAGAACTTCGTAGGCGGGAAAGAGCTGTGAAATACAGGGGACTGCTCTTGCGACTGTCATCACCACTGGGATCATGACCATTGCCATTTTTCTAATGTGATAGTCACAACACACTGAAGTGAATGGTGACCATCCCTGAGTGAACTTCCTTCATTCGCATCATCAAGTCAATTCAGCAGACCTGATCTCTTGCCAGCATGTCCACGCTGGCCCTCTGAAAAAAAGAAGGACACTGGAAAGGCTCCCTAGTGAGTAGGGGATTGAAACAGCAGACAGAGCACACATTTCCAAATGGTATGGGACCTGGACATTGTCTTCTCTGACTGTCTTCATGCTGTATGTGAGAACAAGTGACAGCAAAGCCAAGGGCACCCTCAAGGTCACCAAGTGAGCCAATGGCAGCTCTGCATCTGGAACTGCACCCTCGGAACTGTTCCACAGCAGAAAAGGGATGTTTATTTGTCTGGAAAGGAAAACGAGGCTGGGGCAATTAGGAGAGGAACCTTTGGAGGATGACAGGAGTTAGGAAGCTGGAGACAAGGATGAGAGAGAGAGATCCTGAAAGAACAGACACGTACAGTGAGGGTTTGGGATTAGGTTGCTTAGGGAGGGCTAAGACGCTGCTGTCTTCTTGGTCACAACAAAACCTTCAATAAAATCTGTATTACTTGGCAATGCTTTGAGGTTATCTTTTCTTTTTAGGGGGAGACTGGAGATCAGGAGGTCTAGTGAATGAATGAATGAGTGAGTGAGTGATCTCAGGATGGGCATGGGGTAAGCACAGTGTGCCCACTCTGGGTCTGCTCAGATGTGGCTGTATGACTTGAGGACACAAATGCTTGGATTTGCTTTCATGGACTTGGGCGGCACCATGAGACATGCCCCTGAGGAGTCAGGAACACTGGCCTGTCTGTAAACTGAATTTACTCTGAACTTATGAATGGTGTGTGAGACGCAAGGGCATGGCACTGAACAAACCGCAGCCGTCAGAGAACACAAGACACAATTAAGTTCTCCTGCATTTCAGGCCTTCTCAGAACACAACATGGACTTGACCAAGGCCAGAACCATTTGGGTATATAAAGCTCCGTAGTTGATCGTTTTAGCCAAAATCCCACAGAGCAACTGCTTGCTCCATGGTGCAGATGGCTTGTCCTCGTGTTGATTTCACCTCGAGTTGCCAAAGCTCCTTGGAGGTGGTGAAATCTTAAAAAAAAAAAAAAAAGATTCTACAGAGAAAAATAAATGGAGCTCTTGGGGAATTCACTGTTCCTCTCAGGGATGGAAAAGAGGGTTATTTGTAACCTGAAACTAATCTTCAGTTAATCCCCTTCTGTGCACCATAGTCTATGTGTGAAGCACCTCCTTGATTAATCTCCTCCATCAGGATGCACCAGCCGTCTCCCAGTCCTGCCCCTGCCATGAATCTGGGAGCGAGGAGGACCCAGGGCCGGGCAGTCTCATTTCTTTCTTCATCTCCCTTGATCCTGGGGCCTTTCCCCACTCTGGCCAGATGCTGTATAAGACTTCTACAATCTTCCGCCTTGCAGGTCAGAGGGTCCCCTGTTTGGATTTACTGCTGAGATTATACTAAATCAGCAGCAGCGTGAGGCAAATATGCCTGTGTCGCCTGGCCTGGGAATTTAGCCATCATTTAAAACATTGTTTCATGTGAAAAGATTATCTGAATTGTTAACAGTGGAATTTCTTCTGGGCTTTTGAGACATTCATTAGGTAATAAGCAGGCGAACTCTTGAATCCGCAGGATTGCCTTTGTAAATCCGGCCGCTTAGGCGGCTGTAAGCATTTGCTGTCAGGTAAGTACAACGTCAAATATAACAGACCTTGGAGATCCTTTCTCCTGGAACTGCTCTGTGCTTTCTACAATGTGCGCCAATGTAAAAGGAGAGCCCTGAAGGGAAACTTTGGGGGTGATCATGCATGAGTCTATGTGCTGGGGATTCTATTTGAACATATGTACCATCCTCTCTAGAAGGCATCTTGAAAGGCTGCTGCCGGCTGGTGTCAGGATGGCTTTCTGCCCATCTTGTTTAATATTAGCTACCCTGTGCCTTATCTTAAGAGTTAGGGATGGTGTCTCAGCCCTGGTCAGGGGAGACAGAAAGAAGACTAGGAAAGAGAGGGGCAAGAGAGAGGAGAGAACAACAGAAGAGGAAAAGGAGAGAGGGAAAGAGGATAGAAGGGAGGAAAGAGGAGGAGGAAGAAAGAAGGGACAGAGAGAAAGAGAGGGAAGAGGCGAGAGATGGGGGAGGCAGAGGGAGACAAAGGGAGATGGAGAGAGGGGGAGGGAGGAGAGGGGTGAAGGGGGAGAAAAGGGGGAGCCAGAACAGAGAAGCAGAAGGAGGAGGTGGGGTTGGAGTGGGGAGGGGAGGAGGGAGAAGGAGGGGGAGAGAGACTGACTCTTTTCCTGAGTAATAGACATTTGCCCAGTTCCAGCTTTATCAAAACAAAATCTCTCAAGTCAACCAAATCTCCCACTGCAAATAAATGGCAAATGATCAACAGGCTAAATAAGTTCCTTTTGAACACGGGAATCTGGGAGCTGGAGGTCAGATTTATTTCCCTCCTGGAGGCAATTTTCACACATGCCGCTTAAATCATTGCTTACTGAAGCTGTTTATTTAATTATTTAGCATCGTGACTGTGGGCCAGATGTTAGAGAACCAAGCCGCCGAGCCTGGGGCGCGCCGGAATAGCATGTTTACGGATTCCGGGCTCTGCCGCAATGCTTCCTCCAGTGGGAGCCGGTCCAAGTCACCCACCAGCTGTGGCTCTCCAGACATCCACACCCTGCGTCGGGAGAGTAAGGCTCGTTCCCCAGCAAGACTCTGGGCACAAAGGCACCTGCCTCCCTATGGCATGTTGATGAGCAGAGCTCCAGATGTTTTAGTCCCAGTAATGTTTCTGGACATTTGGGCAACTGGCTTCTCAAAATGTCCGTCTGTACTCTTCTCTCTCAGCCCTGAAGCCAAACAAATGGCATCTTTTGTCTGGAAGGGTAACAATGCCATCCAGGCATACCCCCTTTCCCCTTCCACTGTGAGGGTGCATAACAGCTCCTGTTTACTGCTGCTCATAACTTACAGACGGGGCATTGGGTATACCACCCAGCATGTTACCATGACCATGAGGCCTGTGTTCATCCTTATGGTCATTATTATGAGTGAATAATCCTTGTTTAAATTTCAGGACTATGCAGCTTAAATCCCACTGGGTGTTTTCCATGGCTGTTAGGAGCAGATCTGCTCTATTAAAAGGAACCACACAAACATATTCAGTGGGGGTACATCTGCATCTGTCAGTTGAGCTAGGTTCAAAGTCAGCACGTACAGCAAATACGGCATGGATTCAAACTATCGTTACAAATCCCTTTTACAACCCATAAAGTATGATGTGCATGGTTTTGTGTATACTGGGCTCTCTCCCAATTAATCCAACACAGCCAGCTTTCCCTCCAGCACTGGAGCAAAGAGCTTCCGTGTGGTTGAGCACCAGCTGAAGCAGCTGGCTGGTGTTTAGCAGCCATGCGACATGAAAAATAGTTCATTCTTCCTCCCCACTCCCTAAACGAGTATCATCAGATTTGCATAAGTTAAATGTGCGTATAGGATGAGACTCTACCCTTGAATAGCATCATGGAACACATGCTTTGTTCTTTTCTCTGACACTGTAAAACGTGTGAGCAGATGTTCCTTTCTTTAGATACATCACATGTTGTTTCATTCAACCTTTCATTCCATGTTTTCTGAGTGCTTACCCTGGACCAGGCACTGCGAAGTTCTTTCTTTTCTTACCTGTTATCAGCTGAGTTAGTACTTTAGTCTGTTCGTTGAGGATGTTCACTGTAACATTTCTGGCAGATTTGAAGTACAGGGCATTACCCTGTAATAAGAAAATAAGAGAAACACATGAAAGTGGCAGCAGATTTCTGTTTGGTTTTTTTCCCCGTTACAGGTTATTACAAGATACTGAATATAGTTCCCTGTGCTGTACAGTGGGTCCTGCTGTTTATCTGTTTTATATATAGTGGCAGCAGATTTCTAAGCCAAAAAACTGTAATTCCACTCTCCAGGGGGCTGAGCTGATCTCAGCCAGGTTCTAACGGATGTATCGTTATTTGAAAATTCTAAATGTTTAATAATCCCCACATACCTGATAATTAATTGGCATTCAACCAGAATAGATTTTCCCCAAAGAGACACACAGATAGACACACTCAAAGGAGATTTTATACACCCCCCCCCCAAATTTGTTGAATCAAAGACAACAAGGGCACAGAGCCCTTCAGATCTTACTGTAGATGTTAGTTAGCTCTGGTACACAGAATGATCAGGAGCGAGTGATGATCTCCTAATTTCATGCTTTCTAGTTCACAATTTCTCCAAAGAACTATGCAGAGTCCTTAGCGGAGAGCAAAATGCTTGTGTAAAGCACCCCGGGTCTACCCCCCTGGCAGATCCGCCAGCTGTGAGAACCCAGGTGCTCCTCAGGACGATTGGAAATCTTTTTGTAGAGATGTTTGCCACACATGGATACAAAACCCGGGAGGTCCAGCATCTCCACGGAGGCCTCTGCCTCCCCTTTCTGTCTTCTCTTTCTCTAGACTTCTCTTCCTCCAGGCATCTTGTGTCTTCAACCCATCTCCTTTTTATCAAAAAGGGCACCTGATCCCTCTTTCACATGGTAGTAGACATTTCTGAGGATGACTCAGAACAGAGGCTGGCACACTTTTTCTATAATGGGCCTGAGAATAAATATTTTAGATTTTGTGGGGCATGTCTCTGTGTTAACGATTCAAAGCTGCTCTTTTAATGCAAACCAGCCATAGACGATACATAGACAAATGGGTATGACTGTATTCCAATAAAACTTTCTTTGTGGACAATGACATTTGAATTTCATATAATTTCAAACTTAATATAACCTTACTTTGTCATAAAATATTATTCTTCCTCCCTCCCCCCCCCCCCCCCCACCCCCAGCAATCATTTAAAAATGTAAGAACTATCTCAGTTTGCTGGCCAGATGAGAACAGGCAGAGGGCTGGGCTGGATGTAGCCCACAGGCTATATATAGTTTGCCAACCTCTGGCTTAGAAGTTCTTCCTTTCTTGGGGTAAACTAAAGCCAGAAACAAAAGGATGAGTCTCTGACGAAACATGTCAGTAACCAGATGGTTATTAGAAAAAAGAATGTGGGTAGTCATCCTTGTCTTTCCAAACCCCTGTTACCAGATGGCATATATCTGCCTGGAAATTCAGTAAAACCACTATGGACTGAGTCCCAAATACAGAAAAACCAGTGTCCCACAAGTCAGGAGGAAAACGAAGATAGGAAAGACCCTCCTCGCCTTCAAAGTCTTACTTTCTAATGGGGACACTGAAATGGCACAAACACCTACAACACCAGGTGGAGGACAGTAAGGGTGATTAGGGAGTGGCAGAGTGTGTGGGAACTTTCCTGAAGGGTGAGACTATTCCTGGCTTAAGGCTGTGGAGTGAGACGCAAAGGGGACGGTCACGCTTGAGCTAAACCTGGAACAGAATGTAGATAGGATTTTCCCCAGATGCAATGAAAAAACGAGAAAGGTTGTGGGCTGATTGTCTCATGTCCTTTTTCTTCTAACACTGGTGATTTGCCAGGAGGGCCCCTGCCCAGAGAAAGCTTGGGGACTGGGAAGTACTGCCGTTTAAAGGATTAATGACAGTTGAGCACGGCCAAGGGAGGATTGCAAGTTTACTGGAGGATATTTTACAATGCAAGTGGTTAAGAAAAATTGTCAGCAGCATTGACAATGAGCACAGAGTACCAAGGAGAGAGCAGAGGAGATGTCACAACAATGCTTTGGGGTAGAGGAAGTCAATGCCAATCTCTTCCCATAGACCCTGGAGTCAGGAGGACAATGAAGGCTGTAACACAGAAAGTGGGTAACTTTCTTTCTTCAACATGAGGAAGAAAGTAGAATGGGTGAAGTTCTAATGATCTATTTGAAGCCCCATTGACTCTCTTAGGTGTATGTTTTGCTTTGGCTAACTAATGGTTAGGGTCAAAGGGATATATTTCAAAACAAAGTGTTTTTGGTTTATCGAGCTAAAAAGTGAACTAAAGATTCCACTCAAGGCTTAAAACAATGAAATGTATTACTTTACGTGGAAATTCTAATAAAAATTACAGCAGGAATTGATCAAGTGATGTAAAAATCATAAAAAATAAACAGGTTACTGGTAAAAAAAAAAAAAACACAAAAAAGTCAAAAAAAAAGCCCTGGCGCTTCGCGGGCGCAGCACAGTGCCTGCATGTGGCAGAGTGGCAGGGCTGTGCTGACAGGCGGCTCAGGCCAAGGTCTGAGGAGGTTTTCACAAGTGGCGGGGGTGGGCGGGGGGTGACGGGGCAGCCGCCACCGGGGCATTTTCCACACACTGACGGTATACAGCCACGGTCCTTCTCACCCAAGGTTAACAGCTGAAATGGGTAACTGAACCACTCAAGCCCTGAGAAACCAGTTAGCCTTGGGTAAGAGCTCCTGTCCTTGTGTTGAGGAGAGAGGACATCTGCCACATCAGGGTCTGATTCACTGTGAGCTGCCCCTCCCCAACCCCACTACCACACTGGCTTGAAATGAAAACATTGCCTCATGAACAAGGGTTTTTTTGTTTTTTAATCGGATCAGGGAAGAAGAAATACATTGAATCTAATATTGACACAGGTTTTGTTTTTTTTTGTTTTTTTCCTGTCCATTAGGAAACAAATATTAACCTAAAATAGTTTCTTTGCCATTGCTTCTGGCAGTGCTTAACTGCGCTACTTCAGGCTTAAGAACAATTCAAGCAATGTGAGAATTCGGAACCTGGAAACTGCATAGGAGGATGTAGGTTTCTAGATGTTAATGTACTAGCTCTACACATATTGAGCAACCAGGCACTGCAGAGAGAGGGATGACCCGGAATCAGAGAACTGGATAAACTCCACGACCTTGAGCAAATCACTTAATTGCTCTGTGGTTCATTCTCTGCAACAGCAATATCAGCAGCAGCTCAGAGCTGACATAACTGAGCCCTCTCTCTACAAGCCACACACCCAGTAGAAGCCTTGGAGTCAAGCTACCTAGTTTCCAGTCTCCACTCTACCAGCTTTGAGTTGGGTGACTTTGGGCAAGTTACTTAAGTGTTCTAAGACTTATTTTCTTGATATGTGATGTTGCATATATTATTATTAAATTATTAAAATACACATCTTATTAAAATTATTAAATTATTTATGTAATTAACCCATTGGTCCAGTGCCAGGCGCACAGTAAGTTCTCCGTAGTTGGCAGGGTTAGGGGAGGGGGTGGACAGGGCAGGTTAGTGACAGAGGCAGGAGGAGGAGGGGGAAGGAGAGGAAATGGGGGGTGGGGGTGGCGGGGAGGGGCGGGGGAGAAGGAAGAAGGGACGGAGGGGAAAAAAATGACCTTTCTTTGTATTACCTAATCCTTACAACCCTGTGGACTAAGCCAGGGGTATCTTCTACATCCAACATTCTGTTTCCAGCTTTCAAAGGATCTCCCTTGAGTGGCCAGTTCACTACCACTATCTTCAAATGCATCTGCCTGCCCCTTAACATTCAAAAAATTCTCTTGAGGAAAAAAAAAAAATCTCCTAACGGCTTTGATCAAGGTTTACAGCAAGAGGTAAAATAAAGCCAGCCATTCCTTTTTATTGCTATGTCAAAATATTATACTTTAGCATTAATTGATCTATTACGCTGACACACTGGGAAATAGTCTTTGCTACATCAGAGTTTAAACAAAGAGCCTCATTCTAGCTGGGACACCTTGCTGTAGTCCTCCTATATACCTGATCACAGAAAGATTACCAGGAAAAAACCACGAACCGCCAGCTAACAAACTCTGAAGTGCCTCCCACAGCAGCTGGGTCAATGCCATTTTATTTGGCTCCCTGACTCGGCTTACTGAGGTTAAACCAGGAAATGGCAGCCAAGCAAAGCATCCCTGGGGTCTCTGTGGTATCAGAACCAGTAGGGGGCACACTTTCTCTCGGGTCTGGGGAGAAGCTACGTTCTGCTGTCTCAGCTACTTCTTTTTCCTGTCTCCCTCCCAATCGCCACTGCAGCCTCTGTGCCTGAGGAGGTTAATTTCTGCCGCAGGACAGCCTGCTGTGGGGCCAGTGACTTTCACTAACCGACCTCAAGGCAAGCATCCGAGGACAAAGGGCTCATGGGGAACCCGAGGGAGGCTCAGCCCTGCCGGACAGGCGGAAAGGGGTCTGGCAGACCTGAGGGTGCTGATAATTATCAGAACTCGGGACCTGGGCAAGTCAGCTCAGATCCTCCTGGACACTGAGTGAGGCTGTGTGGTACGTGAGGAAGGCGGGCATGCACCATCTCTCCCACTTCAGGGGAGCAGGACAGTCTACATCAGGACTCTCCCCAAACAACTAAAGCATGCAGCATTTGGATGGAGAACACCCAACACATCTGTTTCTCTACAGCAGAACATGCAGAACAGAATCACACCTTTTCTTTATGACTCAAGACCACTGCCATGAACATTATTTGTCCCACAATGCTTTCCAGGGGCTACTGTATGCATGTGGCTATTTGAACACTAAATGGTTCCATCATGCTGACATTTTAAAATTAGTGTATCTAATTTTTCAAAATGTATTATTTGTTTTTATATGAAGACAGTCCATATAAACATCAAATACTGCAAAACTATGTTGAAGAGCAGTTGTTCATACCTCTCACCACTGCAAGACCTTTCAACTTGGCAGGATTCTCCTTCAGGTACTTCCCTTCCCATGACCCAAAACATGCTTCGGTGCTCTCTCTTGATCGATCGACTTTAGACACTATCCACTGAATTTCTGCAGTGGTATGGACCCTTCCATACAGTTGTGGTCAAATCAATATTCAGAATCTACGTTATTATGGTTATACACACATTGTCCTCAGCGGAGCAAAGTCGTGTTCTCTAATTACATTTCCTTTTTCTTTCTTACACACTTTTTTTTCTTTTCATGGTCAATAAATGCTTCATTAAAAAACAATGCTTTATTTTCTACTTTTGTTTTTTTCCTCCTAATGTTGAATTCTTTTTCTTTAGGTTCTATTTTCCGGGAAATAACCTCAGCTTTAAGTTCCAATATTTCTGTTGATTTTAAAAAAAATTTTCTACTAGCATACTTATAATTTTCAAGAGCTTTTCCTTATTCTTTGAATCTTCCTTTTATACCATCCTTTCTTTGTTTGACTGACACACTACCCTCTCTTAGATGGGAATTAAAATGCTATTTGGAAGCTCTGTGTTTCTGGAAGGGTGAACCTTGCCATAGGGGATTAGGGAACTGGCTATATCAATGGAAAACCTCCAAATGTCAGTATCTGTGGGCAATCAGTACCTGTGGGCTAGTTTCATCAAAGAGGAATTCTCTAAACGCCTGCCAGGCAGGTGGTTGGTATAACTTTAGAAATCAGTTCTGATGCTGGAGGGAGAGAAGGCTGGGCATTTTGCTGTTCAGCGGACAGACTTTCAATTAAACCTGTTTTCAGTGCATCATTCCAGACTTCATCTGTGTCTAACAACCAGAGCCCAGAGTTATTCTGGTTATTAAACTTTCTTTTTTTTTGTAATTGAAGTACAATGTTGTGTTAGTTTCTGGTGTATGGCAAACTGATTCATTTATATGTATGTGCATACATATGTGTGTGCGTGTGTTTTCTTTTTCACATTCTTTTCCATTATAGTTTATTACAAGATATTGAACATAGTTCCCTGTGCTATACAGTAGGAGCTTGTTGTTTATCTGTTACATATATAGTAGTTTGTATCTGCTGATCTCAGACTCCTCATTTATCCCTCCCCCACCCCCTCTTCCTTTTGGTAACCGTAAGTTTGTTTTCTATGTCCGTGAGTCTGTTTCTGTTTTGTAAACAAGTTCATTTGTGTTATTCTTACATTCCACATGTAAGTGATATCATATGGTATTTGTCTTTTTCTGTCTTGACTTACTTCACTTAGTATGATAACCTCCAGGTCCATCCATGTTGCTGCAAATGGCATTACTTCATTCTTTTTTATGGCTGAGTAGTATTTCATTGTATATATACCACAATGTCTTTATCCATTCCCCTGTCCATGGACATTTAGGTTTCTTCCATGTCTTGGCTATTGTATTTGTTTTTTGAAATTATTTCTTTTTCTTTTTTTTTTTTGGCAGCATTGGGTCTTCATTGCTGCACCTGAGCTTTCTGTAGTTATGGTGAGCAGAGGCTACTCTTCATTGAGGCACGTGGGCGTCTCATTGTGGTGGCTTCTCTTGTTGCAGAGCACGTACTCTAGGTGTTTGGGCTTTCAGTAGCTGCAGCATATGGGCTCAGCAGTTGTGGCACTTGGGCTCTAGAATACAGGCTCAGTAGTTGTGGCGCATAGACTTAGTTGCTCCACAGCATGTGGGAATCTTCCCGACCAGGGATCGAACATGTGTCCCCTGCATTGGCAGGCAGGTTCTTAACCACTGTGCCACCAGGGAATTCCCTTGGCTATTGTAAATAGTGCTGCTATGAACACAGGAGTGTATGCATCTTTTGAATTAGAGTTTTCTCTGGATATCTGCCCAGGAGCAGAATTGCGGGATCATATGGCAACTCTATTTTCAGTTTTTTAAGGAACCTCCATACTGTTTTCCAGAGTGACTGCACCAATTTACATTTCTACCAACAGTGTAGGAGGGTTCCCTTTTCTCCACACCCTCTCCAGCATTTGTTATTTGTAGACTTATTAATGTTAGCCATTCTGACCAGTGTGAGGCGATATTTCATTGTGGTTTTGATTTGCATTTCTCTAATAATTAGCGATGTTGAGCATATTTTCATGTGCCTCTTGGCCATCTGTATATTTTCTTTGGAGACATATCTATTTAGGTTTTCTGCCCATTTCTTGATTGGGTTTTTTTTTGCTACTGAATTGTACAAGCTGTTTGTATACTTTGAAGATCAAGCTTTTGTTGGTTGCATCATTTGCAAACATTTTCTCCCATTCTGTAGATTGTCTTTTCATATTGTTTATGGTTTCCTTTGCTGTTCAAAGGCTTATAAGTTTAATTAGGTCCCTTTTGTTTATTTTTCATTTTATTTTTATTGCCTTGGGAAACTGACCTAAGAAAACATTGCTGCAGTTTACGTCAGAAATTGTTTTGCCTATGTTCTCTTCTAGGAGTTTTATGTCATCATGTCTTATATTTCAGTCTTTAAGCCATTTTGAATTTATTTTTGTATACAGTGTGAGGGAAATTCTAACTTCATTGATTTACATGCAGCTGTCTGTCCCAACACCACTTGCTGAAGAGACTGTCTTTTCTCAATTGCATATTCTTGCCTCCTTTGTTGAACATTAATTCACCATAAATGTGTGGGTTTATTTCTGGGCTCTCTGATCTGTTCCATTGATTCATATGTCTGTTTTTGTGTCAACACCTGCTGTTTTGATTACTGTAGCTCTGTAGTATTGTCCGAAATCTGGGAGAGTTGTGCTTCCTGCTTTGTTCTTTTTCCTTAGGATTGTTTTGGCAATTCTGGGTTTTTTATGGTTCCATATAAATTTTAGGATTATTTGTTCTAGTTCTGTGAAAAATGTCCTGAGTAATTTGACAGGGATCACTTTAAGTCTGTAGATTGCTTTAGGTAGTATGACTATTTTAACAATATTAATTTCTCCAATTCCAGAACATGGGATATATTTTCATTTCTTTGAATCACCTTCAGTTTGCTTTATCAATGTTTTATATTCTCAGTGTATAACTCATTCAATTCCTTGGTCAGGTTTATTCCTTTTTTTTTTTTAATGTCATTTTAAAAGGGATTTTTTTTTTCTTTCTCTTTCTGATATTTCATTGTTAGTGCAAAGATATGCAACAGATTCCTTTATGTTAATCTTGTATCCTGCTACCTTGCTGAACTCAGTTATCAATTTTAGTAGTTGATATGTCCCCTCTATACCCACTTTGGTAAGAGTTTTTATCATAAATGAATATTGAAATTTTTCAAATGCTCTTCCTGCACCTACTGAGTTGATCAGGTGATTTTTGTCTTCTCTTTTGTTGATAAAGTGTGTCACATTGATTGATTTGCATAGGTTGAACTATCCCTGTGACCCTGGGATGAATCCAACTTGATTGTAGTGCATAATCTTTTTTATGTGTTGTTGGATTTGGTTGCTAATATTTTGTTGATAATTTTTGCATCTATATTTATCAAAGATATTTGCCTCTACTTTTCTTTTTTGTAGTGTCTTTGGTTTTGGTTCCAGGATAATGGTGGCTTCATAGAATGACTTTGGGAGTGCTCCCTCCTCTTCAATCTTTTGGAAGAGTTTGAGAAGGATTGATGTAAGTTTTTCCCCAGTGAAGCCATCTGGTCCTGGACTTTTGTTTGCAGGAAATTTTTGTTTTTTCACTTCTAGTCATCAATCTGTTCAAATTACCTATTTCTTTTTTATTTAGTTTTGATGAATTGTATGTTTCTGGAAACGTGCCCATTTCTTCTAGGTTGTCAAACCCATTAGCATAAAATTGATCATAATATTCTCTTACAGTTGTTTTTGTTTGTTTTTTGGGTTTTTTTTTCCTTTTCTTGGTATTTGTTGTTATTAGTTGTTATTTCTCCTCTTTCATTTCTTATTGTATTTATTTGGGTTCTCTCTCTTTTCTTCTTGGGGAGCCTGGCCAGAGGTTTGTTGATTTTGTTTACTCCTTCAAAAAAAACCAGCTCTTGGTTTTACTGAATTTTTTTTTTCTGTTTTTTAAAAAATCTCTATTTCATTTATTTCCTCTCTGATCTTTATCATTTCCTTCCTTCTACTGACTTTAGGTTTTGCTTGTTGTTCTTCTTTTAATTCTTTTAGGAGGTTGGTTAGGTTGTTTGAGATTTTTCTTGCTTTTTGAGGAAGGCCTGTATCATTATGAATTTCCCTCATAGGACTGTTTTTGCTGCATCCCATAGATTTTGTGTGGTTGTGTTTTCATTGTTGTTTGTCTCAAGGTATTTTTTAATTTCCTCTTTGATTTCTTCATTGACCCATTGGGTTTTTAGTAGCATGTTGTTTAGTCTCTAAATAATCTTTTTTTTTTTTCTCACTTCTTTTTCTGTGGTTGATTTCTAGTTTCATGCCATTGTGGTCAGAAAAGATGCTTGAAACAATTTCTATTCTCTTAAATTTTTTGAGGCTTGTTTTTTTGTCCTAGTATGTAATCTATCATAGAGAATGTGCCATGTGCACTTGAAAAGAATATGTATTATGGGTTTTTTTAAAAACTATAATGTCCCAAAAATATAAATTAAGTCTAACTGTTTCATTGTGTCATTTAGGATCTCTGCTGCCTTACTGATTTTCTGTCTAGAAGATTTCTCCATTGATGTGAGTGGGGTGTTAAAGTCTCCTACTGTTATTATATTCCCATCAATTTCTGCTTTTTTGTTTGTTATTATTTGTTTTATGTATATAGGTGCTCCTATATTGGGTACTGTATGTTAATGAGTGTAATATCCTATTCTTGTATTGATTCTTTTATCATTATATAGTGTCCTTCTTTATCTTTCTTTATGGTCTTTATTTTAAAGTTTATTTTGTCTGATATGAGTATTATTACCCCTGCTTTCTTGTCATTTCCATTTGCATGAAATATCTTTTTCCATCCCCTCACTTTCAATCTATGTGTGTTCTTTGCCCTAAAATAGGTCTCCTGCAGACAGCATATTATCATCCAGTCTCCCACTTTATGTCTTTTGATTGGATCATCTAGGCCATTGACATTTAAGGTAATTATTGACAGGTATGTATTTATTGCCATTTTAAACCCTGTTTTCCAGTTGACTTTGTATTTCTTCTTTGTCCCTTTCTTTTTCTTTTTGTTTTTCCTTTTGTGGTTTGATGGTTTTCTTTTGACTTTTCTTGACTTTCCAAGAAAAGTATCATGCTTGACTTCCCTTTTTGTTTTCTGTGAATCTGTTGTACATGTTTGATTTGTGGTTACCCTCCTTTTCAAGTATGTTAACCCATTATTATTGAATATATTTACTTGCTTTAGACCTGTAGTTATATAGGCTCAAACATATTTTTCTAAAAATCTATATTTTCTTACTACCCTCCCCAACATTTTATGATTTACATCTTCATGTTTATCCTTTTGCTGTTCATTGTAGTTTTCATCACTTTCACAAAAAAAAATTTTTTTTAATCTACGTACTGGCTTATTTAGGTGATTGATTTTCCAATTGCGATTTTCTCTCTCCTGTAGATTTTTGCCTCCTTTCTATTTAGAGAAGGCTTTTCAATACTTTTGGATGGTTTTAACTTTCTAGATAACCATCCCCCTATCTTCTGCTTGGCTGGGAAGAGCTACTTCCTAGCTGGGTCAATTGGGGATGGGATCTGGGTACAATGCTGAATTTAATTGGTCTTTATGCAGAGTTTTCAACCAGTCCTTTCTGTCAGCCTCACTCCAGAGTGCATCATGACTATTGTCAGCCCTGGGCACTGCCCCTTAAGTGCTTTGTGGAGAAGTAACCCTGTTCCACTCATTCTGGACAGTGGCCCTCAATTCTTCAGGGACATCTAGTTCCTGAGCCTTTCCAGGGCTCTGTACCATAGATCATCTCCCTCTGTTTATTTATTTATATCACTTCCTTCATTGCACATTTGTAGATTCCAGCTCTGCCAGGTCAGTCCCCTCTCACTGACCCACTTTTCATCAGCCCTTTCCATCATTTTTTCTCTATGACCATGTAAGTTTATTCCTTTTTAGTTTTCTTCTCCATTTACTGTCTTTCTGAGTGCGGTTTCTGAATGAAGCAGAGACTTATCATACCTCACTGCTATCAATCTGTCTATCTCTAGAGCCACCTCTTATTTCTGCCTTCCTAAGTGGAAAAAGCAAGTTACACTTGTGTGTAAGTCAAGAGCAAGCAGTGTCTGGTTCAGGACCCAAGAGCCTCTCTTAAGCATTTTATATATACTGAGTGTCTAGAACATGTTATATACTGTCCTCGGCCCTGAGGAATAGGAAAGATACAACATTTGTGTTGGAGAAGCTCCTTACCCAGCAGGAGACTGAGTCAATGGAAAATAACCATGACAACAATGCAATATTCCTTCCACTGAGATCTATGCTCTCCTGGTATGAAGGGCACAGATTTTAATATTTGATGCCAGCCATATCAACACAGTCTGTTCTGAAGTTACTTATCTTCATAATCCTATTTGGTAGTGCATTTTCTTTGCCCTCTCAGGAGCTAAAAATCTGATCTGGGAATGTAGATAAAGAGAGAAAACCCCAAGACAGCACATAAACAACTTCCACATTCAGGGAAGGCTTTCAACTCTCAGTGGGAATGAAGTTTAGAGAAGGAAGGAATCAGCATGGCTAGAATCCTGAGGCATCTTCCCAGGGGAGAATTTCGCTGGCTTCTGCCTTATCCTCTTAATAAAAAGGGACAGCATTTCACAATAGCATAGTTTCCACCCAGTGTTGACTTATAACACAGGGGAGACTGGCCTGTGGAGTAACAGTTCAAAGTGTGAACTTTGGAGTCAGATTTGGGCTTGAACCATAACTCTACTTTTACTAACTGTGTGGCATTGGGTAAATCATTTATACTCTTTGAGCCTTAATTTCTATATTTACAAAATGAAGTTAAAGCCTACCTAATGGTGTTGACATGAGGATTTAAAAATACAGTATATGTCAAGGGTCTAGCACAGTGGCTACAAAATACTACATAAACTATAACAAGGAAACAGACAAAACCTACAGTAGGAAGGCTTCTTGGAAAACAGCTGATTCTAGGACAGGGGGAAGAAATATGAAAGATGTGCCTGGAACATTTTGCAGTGCCAGAAAGGAAGGAAGTGCTCAAAAACAAATAATAAAACAAATAGAAAAACACCCCACAATTATGGGGAAGCATGTCAAAGGGACACAGGAGACAAACTTACAGAGTTCCCAATGACCAAGCTGGAACACTGTGAACAACAAAATAAATACTGTACCATTGAATTATAACCCAAGGCATAACATAAATATCCATGAATCCATTCTGATATAAATGATTAAATAGATAAATGGGAGAGAAAAAACAAATCTCCTATGTAGAATATTTCTGAAAAATTTTCATAGTTAATTCCCTACTCCTTAAAGATGGATAGCACATAGTGACTTCCTTTCAAAGAATACAGCATGAAATAGGGAATAGGAACTTCACAGTGGAGAAATCTGACAAACACCACTTCAGCCAGGTGGTAAAGGTCAACATTAACAGTGATAAGTCATGTTGATAGTATGCATCTTTGATATATGTGAAGAGAGGGACACTTTACCTCTGTGGTCTTCCTCTTCAAAACCCATTACCCCCATCCAATCATGAGAAAAACATCAGACAAATCTTAACTGAGGGTCATTTTGCAAAACACCTGACCAGTACTCCTCAAAATGGTAAGCGCATCAAAAGCGAGGAAAGTCTGAGAAACCATTATAGACAAGTAGAACCTAAAGAAACATGACAAATAAACATAATGTGGTATCCTGGAGGAGATCCTTGGATATTAAAAGGCCATTACATAAAAAATAAGAAAATCTGAAAAAAGGATATATCTGCATACTAATGTATCAATATTGGTTCATTAACTGTGACAAAAGTACCATACTAATTTTATATACTAGTAACAGGGTATATAAGAATGCGCCACATGATCTTTACAATTTTTCTGTATATATAAAACTACTGGAAAAAAATTTAAGTGTTTATTTGGAAAGCGATATTAGGCTGCCAAATTTCAAGATCTAGAACTTGGAAGAGACCTCAGAAAGGCACTCAACTCTGAGAAGGCAGGAAGCTTAATACATCATGGACATGTGATTTCACTCTTGGGTGGACCATGTTATCAGAAAATTCTCCTCTAAACAAATTTATTTCCATGAGATTTTCTCTTTAGGAATACCAAAATAAACAATAGTGGATGGGCATCTCACAGCCAGTTGTCTACCCAGGGCACTTTATACACTATCATTCTCCCCTGGTCAGCTTATAGAAAACAGGGTAATCAGAAGTTGCCAGCTTCTTTGTGGTAGGAATCACAGTGTATTGGCTGCAGTGATCAATGTTCACTAAACAATATTCTTTTTTTTTAATTGAAGTATAGTTCATTGTGGGAAGACATTCTGGAACCTTTTTGAAGCATTGAAAGTGTTGAAGTATGTGGGCCGAGCGATGGGATTCAGAATGTCCTGCTTGAGCAGTGGAGGAGCTGAGGGTGCGGGGCGTGGAGACTAATATCACCCTGTTTGGTCCTGAGGGATGGCTGGTTAGCCAAAGACGGGTAAGATTCCTCAGAGGAGGAACAACCTAAGACAGGCACAGCCGCAGAGGGGCCAACAGGGGTGGTGCATAGAGCCTTCCTTATATCACCGTGTTTGGCCCTAGAGGATGACTGGTTAGCCAGAGACGGGTAAGATTCCTCAAGGGAGGAACAACCTAAGACAGGCACAGTTGCAGAGGGGCCAACACGGGTGGGGCACAGACCCCTAATATCTGAGAGAGGTCTCCTGCCTCCAGGGCTGTTTTGCTCTCCACCCCCAGCTCAAATCCACACCTGCTCAACTCGGACCCAGAAAGTAAACAAAGATAATTGCCTCAGTCATGTGAGGCCTTTGATTGTTTATGAGTGTAACCTGAGAATGTTAGCCCACGAACTCAATAAAAGCAGCCTGGGATGAGTCAGTGGGGCTCTTGATCCGAGAGGTCTTGAGCCCCCCGGTCCCACTTTTCTCTTCAGTCTGTGTCTGTGTCTTCTTCAAGCTTGCGGCACCCGTCACTCGCCTCGAGTCGCCGAGCTGGTCTCGGCAGTTCATTTACAATGTTGTGTTAATTTCTGCTGTATAGCAAAGTGATTCAGTTATACGCATACATACATTCTTTTTATATTCATCTCCACTATGGTTTACCACAGGATACTGAATACAGTTCTCTATGCTATATAGTAGGACTTTATTGTTTATCCATTCTATATATATCAGTTTGCATGTGCTAACCTTAAACTCCCAATCCTTCCCTCCCCTACCCACTTTGGCAACCACAAGTCTGTTCTCTCTGTGAGTTTGTTTCTAATACTAACTCTTGATATGAGTAGAAAAATCAAACTGATACAAACTTATAGTTGTCATTAAAATCATCCCAAAAGGGAGTTTGTAAGTTTACCCTCAGCAAGCATCAAATGTCTCCATTATCATTATTATTTTAAATAGGATTCTTTAGTTGTCCCTGAATTGATCCTTTCAAAAACGTGACAAGTATGTAAAAACAATACTATTGTATGGTTATTTGTACTTTACTTTGGAATATCTTTTTATAATGGTACTTGGGTGGATTTCTATTGCTTTGAAAAAGTTTTCCAGTCATGAATACACTGCAAAGTACTTAACTCAAACTAAGCTGGGAACTGGTCCAGTTTTTCCATCACCGCATTCCTATTCAGATTCCTATTCTCCACGATGTGCCCAAATTTGGGTCCATTTAGGTCTCTCTAGATATGTAAGTTAGTTGAGCTGCTTTCAATAATTCTTTTGAGGTGTCATGTTAGCATGTCAAAACTGGAAGGGAGGACTTCCCTGGTGGTCCAGTGGTAAAGAGTCCGCCTTTCAGTGCAGGGGATGCGGGTTCAATCCCTGGTCTGAGAACTAAGATCCCACATGCTACGGGCAACTAAGCCCGTAAGCCTCAACTACTGAGCCCGTGCACTCTAGAGCCCATGCGCCATAACTAAGACCTGACACAGCCAAATAATTAAACAAATATTACCAAAAAAAAACCCCAAAAACCTGGAAGGGGATTACTAGCTTTCCTAGTGCCTGGCACATTCCTGGCACCCACTAGGCTTTCAATAAATATCTGCTGAATGACTGAAATCTCAGACCAAATGAAGAGTCAACAGAGAGGGAGAACTGTCAACAAAAGAAGTAATTAAATGAAGGTTGACATCGGCTGTCACAGAGAGTTTTCAAAAGGCAAGCCATTCAGCATGGCTGATGTGATAGTCTAAACACAGGAAACTGAGAGTGGTGGGAGGAGGCACTATAGACCTATAATTAACAAATATTTGTTCACCACCTATGGCAGTGCAAGGTGATACAAATGAGAGATGAGACACTGAGACTCTAGATGACAGGGAGAAGCAGGGGCACACATCGTTATCCCCAGTTCTTACTGATCTAAAGGTTAAATTATGCCTAGAATCTTCCCCGGGCTTGCAGCACCCACCTGGCATGTGGTATGGAACATGCCCTCTTTCAACCGGCATTTGTTCTTTCCATTAACATTTTAAAGGTAACTTCTAGGCATAAAGCACTGTGCTAAGTGCTCAGCAGGTGACCGCTGCTCTCCTGGAGCTTACAACCCCTAGTAGGGAGGATGGACATGAATTTAAGAGTTCTGTAAAAGATCCTACAATTGCAATTGCAACGAGTGCAATGAGCGGGAAGTAGAAGTCGAAATGAGCACACGTGCAAGGGAAACCTATCCTAATCTGAGCAGTCAACGAAGGCCTTCTTAAGAGAGAGGCATTTTGGCTGAGATCACAGGGGTGAATGGGAATTAGTTAGCTAAACCAGAGAATAAAGAACTTTTCAGACAGGTAGAGACACGTGTCTGAGGCTGGAGGGAGCTTGGTATATTTAAGGGACAGAGAAAAAAGGCCAATGTGCATGAAGCTTAAAGATCAAGGGAGAGAGGGAAACATGTCCCACAAGTCTGCCATCAGCTTTGCCAAGTGTGCCCACGCTGTCCTCTGACGAATGGGAATGTTTGACTTTGATGTAAGAAAACTCATTTGTTTCTCCTTAAGCGTGGTTCCTTGGGGTTGCATAAAGAATCCTTTCCTGCCTTAGTTCTTTTTTCATATTGTGTTCTACACACATTTGAGTTTCACTTCTCATACTAAGTCTTCATTGCCCTTGGAATCCACTTTTGTATATAATTTAGATCGGAATTCAAATGGAAGTCATTTTCCTTTACACTATCTACCAAGAGATTGTTATTTTCCCTGACAATATGTGGTGCCACCATTATCCTGTATTGCTTTCCAAATATACATGAGTCTGTGTCAGAGCCTTCTAGTCTGTTCTATCATCTGTGTGCTCTGGCATCAATACTATACTCTTCTATCTGTTTGGTTTATGGTACATCTAAATATCTGATGAATCCGTCTTCTCTCCTTGCTCTTAGATGCCATTTAAATAATACTAGACTTTCTCCAGAAGTGGGAAGTCTTTGAAGGATTTTAAGCAGGGGAGTGATCTGAGTAGATTCTCATCTAAACACGGTCACTCTGGCTACCCTGTGAGGATTGATAAGAAAGAGGCAACACAATGTGAGAAACCAGGTGAGAGACTACTGCTATCAACCAGGTGAGAAAGGATGGCAGCTAGACCTGGATTGGGAGTAGGGAAGATGAGCAGAAAGGTTAAACATGTGTATTTTAGAATTGGTAACTGATTGGGCTTAGGAATGAGGAAGGGGCAGAGTCTAGGATGGCTCTTATGTTTCTTGGCAACTGAAGAGGTAGCAGGCCACTTACTGAGATAGAGAACAGTGGGAGAGAAAGAGAATATTTGAGGGGAGAGTCTGGTAGGTGGGAGGTCAGGGACTTAAGAATTCAGCTTGGGACACGGTAAGTATGAATTGCTCCAGAGTCTGATAAATTGAGGTGAAGAGTTGGCATTTCTTTCGACCCTACATCCTATCTTTTAAGTGCCACTGCACAACCTCAGTGAATACTAAAAGCTCCTTTAGAAAAGTGTTCACAATTAAACTATCTCAGCTGACAAAACTCACACAGAAATCTCTGCATTTTCATGTTGATTCTTTCTGGCAGCTTAAATTTTGCTTTCTACTTTCTCTAGAAATCATCCCTGGGATCCTCTGAGACACAGACATATAATAATGCGACCATTAACTTAAAGGTAACAGCTCAAGTTAAACTTCTCACTGTTTGAAGGTTACAAAGTATTGAACAGAACTTCTCAGGAAGAGAAAAGTCAGTGGTTCTTCTGGTCTCTGTGTGTGGGTATATGCGTGCGTGAGTCCAAAGGCTGGTGGAGGGGAGGGGTTCTAATTACATACACAAAAAACAAGTCAGCAGGAGACAGGAAATGATGAATTAATTTGAATTTGTTAGTCAAGGTTCCTGAAATATAGCTGCCTTCGCAGGAGAAGAAAATGGTGATACATCTTCCTCTTTGGGGGTAAGGTCAGATCTGAGTATTAATTGGGATACTTTGGCTAATAATGACTTCTTCCACATTCCAACCAAAGAGCCCAAAGGGACATATTTTAACCTGGTTTCTATTCTGGGAAAGTGTAGCTATTGCAGAGATTGCTTTGGGGATATGTCAAGAGGCAGATGTTTTACATCTGCTTGGCCGAAGAACCAAGGTCGGAGCTCAACTGGTTACTCTTTTATACGCCCAAATAGTGCTAGGAATTCTAACAGCAGTGTAAGAGGTCATCTAGAGCCTTTGCTGTATTTGGAAAGATAACATTAAGATTCAAGTAAGCCTCCAAAACCAATATGACATCAGAGACTGACTGTGAAGAGTCACCTGACAATGTCCAATGTGCTCTCCTACACATTATCTCAGGTGATAATTTCATCTTAACAGCACATAACATGATGTCAGCTTCAGTAACTGACTGAATCTTCTTTCTGGTACTTCCTAGTGCTCTGCAGAAAACTTTTACATAATAGGTGAGTAGCCATTCTTCAAAATCAAATAAAAACCTACACCAAAAAGAATTTGTAGGGGGAAAAAAGTTCAGGAAATTCAACACTACTTTCTCTACCTTTTAGCTGCATAGTACTTGTTAGTATATTATCAGCTCTAAGAAGTCCTACATCAACATAATTTGTTTAGATTTATGTATCCAGGAGTTCTAAAATCTACTTAATCCTGTAATTTTATTTTTCTGAAGCTACATGTTGACAGAAAACATGGGGGCACCCATGTGGGGAAATGGTATGTTACTGGTTGCTTTAAAAATATATGTTCTGACTTAGATATCTCTGGCTTTATTGCTTTAAAAACTATCAGATGGCTGCTTAGCAGAGAAGTTGACACATGCTAGATTCTCACTAATCCCTTTTGGATTGGTTAATGTTTATAGTCCTTAGTGAGCAGGTATTATGGCCACTTTATAGATGAGAAGACTGAGGCAGGTGTGGGGCACGACTTGCCCAGGCTTGCATGCTGGCAAATGGCAGACAGAGAGAACACAGGACTCTAGACTTGAGCACATTCCCCCTGTTCTATTGCTGTGGGATGTGTAGCCTAAGCAGAAAGTGGAAGAGTTGTAATTAAAGAAAGCCTTTGGTACTGGGTGGCACAGTTAGGGCAATCTTCACAGAGGGGAAGGGAGACATGACCAAGGTTCTGAGAAAGCCCATAAACAGAGAGATCCTGCAGTGCAAGGAGACAGTTCCATCTTTTCCCCATGAGGTCAAGCTGATTCCAGTATTACAGCATTAAAACTCAACAGGCACTAAGATTAACATAAGCTTTCCTCATGGAAGTTTGTTTTTCCTAACACAGAAAGCAACAGGTAAAAACTCTCCTACCTCCTGTTCTTTGCTACAGAAACTTTGGAGGCCAAACTTGCCTGGCTTTTGGCCATATTTGCAAACAGGGCTCTCCCATGAGGGGTGTCCTTGCAGTGGCCCAAGAGCACCCCTAGATCTAGAAGCGTGAGTCTGGGCTTTGTGGCTGCCCCTATACATTCCTCAGCTCTGTTTGTATGTTTCCTCCCTCCAGCAATGGGGCCTTTTGGATCTTGACCTTTCACAGAATGGTGTGTGGCCAGCAAAAAGCATCTCTGAGGAACGATCTGGGTAAAGATGATGTGAGCCTCGCAGAAAGAAACAACTGCAAGCCGGGGTTGGCGTTGCTGACATGGATAGAGAGACAGTTGCTGCTTACGCCCAGTTTATGCCGTGGGAGAGTCGCAATGTGATTTGTTTTGGAAGATGTATGTCCAGCCCAATGCTAATGGACTCGAGGGAGGCTTTCCTTCTTAACAAATCAGTCCCAGTGACATAGATACAATCCAAGCAACCCCAGACTCCTAACCCTGGGTCACTCAAGCCTTTCCTTGTGCTGTGCTACTGTGGTTGTGTCCGGCTTTGGGGCCACACAGCCCTCGGCTGAGACCCAGCTTTGACATTTCTGAGCTAGGAGACCTAGCCCACACAGCCTAGGTTTTGTCACCTGGAAAAATGGGGCTAATTAAGTGCAAAATGGGGATAATCACAGTAGCTCCCTTATAGAGCTGGAAAGATTAACTAAAATAGCACAGGTAAAGAATTTAGCATCATGCTTGTACCTTTAAACATATATATATTTAAAAGGGCAGTAGGTCACTGATGTTGATGGCTGATAAACTCTGTCAGTCCCAACACATTAGCAGAGTTATGAGGACGTGAAACATTTCTGCTTGAACGTGGTGGTTAAGAGCCTAATTTCAGGCAGATGAGCTGGGCATAGAATGTGGCGCTTCTATTTGCTAGTAGTGTGAATACAAGTGGTCAACTTAACCTTTCTGTGTGTGAGTCGCCTCACCTATAAAGTGGAGGGAGAAGAGTACCCACCTCAAATGTTGCTGTGACTAGTAAAATAACATATGCAAGACATATAGGACAGTGCTTAGTAAAGAGAACTCAACATGTAGTAACGGTAAGATATTAAAGGACAAGAAGAGTGTCCTGCATAGCATTTGTGTCTAGTCAGAGTAGGTGACTCTCTGGAGTGATTAAGGAGGCGTGGAAAACATCTAGACCACAAAGATGTCTGAAGGGCCCATGCTTGAGGCTGTTCCTACCATGTGAGCCTGCCTCCCCAGCTGCCACAGAGAACTAGGCTAGTGGAGAATGGAGACAGAGTAGGTAACTGCTGATTCAAATGGAGGACACAAACACTGATTCCATATGGGATCCTTGAACAGGTCTACCAGGATGGGTAATACATGAAGAGTAGGCAGAAAAGGAAAGGGGAGTATTCAAACAAAATATTTCATACTTGTGGCACTGTTTGTACTTTGTATTCATCTAATTATTAGATTTACGGAAGGGTTAAGCAGTAACAATCCCCAGTCATATGGAACCCAATTTAGAATCCAGGCTCATAATCTAAATGCAGTGCTGGGACCTTCATGTCATGCTCCCTGAGTCCTTATAGCTTTTAAGAAGTGGCAGGTAATATGTGATTTTAATTTTCTTGCTGAAAGAAAAACAAAGAAAAAAAAAAAGAAATGGGCATGCATTATGTTCACAACCATATAAAAATCATGAATATACAATATGTTCATAATCAGGAATATCATGAATATGAAATATAAAAGTGTATTAATAAAAGAACATGACATATTATTAAATAAAAATATACTGAAAAATATAGGCAAGGCGTAAGTTTCTTAATTATTTTTGTGTGCTCTTAATTTCCTTCTTGGCAAGTCAAAAATCTCTCATATCTTGGGCAGGTCAAAAGGGAGAGAAGAGGAGTGATTTTGTGGTTCTCACTAATCCTTTGAAAAGAAAGCTCAATTCTTGTAGGAAAAGCACATGTGTTTCCACTCCCCTCACTTAGCTAAGTAAGGACACATACCGTATGATTCTATTTATGTGAAGTCTGTATTGTGTTAGCTTGATTGAAAAGTGGAGATGTCTAACGAGGAAATCAGCTAAAGTTTGATTAAATTGGTGTAAGTCTACAGCAGCTCACAAAGATATCTCATTCCTCATCCTGTAGAAAAGTAACAGTATCATGTTGTCAGGTACTTTGGTTTATGGGTGCTTAACTCAGTTTTCCACTTGAAAAACAAGGCCAGAATTGATATGAGGTTCCAATCGAAATGAAGAGATCAGTTCATGATTTGATGTATGCTTGTGCTCCAAGCCCACAGCAATGTTAAGGTAACATTAACAACAAGAGCAACAACAAATGGAAAATCACTAAGTCACAGCTGGACTCAAAACTCAGACAACTCTTCACATCCACTAGAATGGCAATCGTCATCATCATCAGAAAATAACAAATGTTGGCAAGGATGTGGAGCATCAGAACCTTCAAATATTGTTGGTGGGAATGAAAACTGGTGAAGCCACGATGGAAAACAGTTTGTCAGCCCCTCAATAAGTTAAACATAGAATTACCATATCATCCAGCAATTCTACTCCTTGGTATAGACCCAAAAGAACTGAAAACAAATATAGCACTGTTTACAATAACCAAAGGGTGGAAACAACCCAGATGCCCAGCAATAGATGAATGGATTAAAAAAAAATGTGGTATATTTATATAATGAAATATCTTTAAAACCATGGAAAGGAATGGAATGCTAGTACATGCCACAACATGGATGAACCCTGGAAACATTATACTAAGAAAAAGAAGTCAGACATAAAAGGACACATACCATATGATTCCATTTATATGAAACATCGAGAATAGGCACATCACAAAATAGGGACAGAAAGAGGATTAGTGGTCACCAGGAGGTGGGGGAGAGGGTACCAGGGAGTGACTGCTTAATGGGTACAGGATTTTTGTTTGGGGTAATAAAAAAAGACTGTGACCTAGATGGTGTTGATGGTTGCATAACATTATGAAGGTACTTAATGATAGTGAATTGTACACTTTTGATTCCAAAAGTAAATTTTATGTTATGTGCATTTTCCCACAATTAAAAAAAAAAAAAAAAGGACCACTATGAGCATGGACTAGAAAAAGAAATCACTAAGTGGAATATGGGCAAACAGACAGAGGCCTGCTGCCAGCAAGGTCTAGAAGGGGGCTATAGTGATGGTGTACTCAGCTCAGGCAAAGTAGAGGGAACCTTAAGAATTCTCTTTGAGGTAGAGAACCTCCTGCTGGGAGATTTTTAAATGGAGCAGCACCCTGTGTGGCCCTCATGAGTACAAATCCTTCTTGTATCCCCAATTTCTTGTTTATAGGAAATAGGCTTCATTCAGCCTCCTTGACCTTCCCTGAGTTCCAAAGGGCAGATTCAAACAGTTGCTAACCAGGGTAGGGAGGAGATGCAGAAACAAAGGAGGAACAGTCAAGAAACAATAGTGCAGCTGTGGGGCAGGGCCCTGATTCCTTCTCAAGAAATATACATAACACTACCTTTGAGTCCTTCTGCAGGAACTAAGGCCCCCACCCAGGTGGAGGATGGGAACTTCAGGCTGAACACAAGATTCCTGGAGCACCACCCTCTTATCTCACCACCAACCAATCACAAGAAAGTCTGCACACAGTCGGAGATAAGGAAGACTGACCACCCTCCTCAAATGATTCTACCTTTAAAAGCTTTCATGGTCAGGCAGAATATCTGGAGTTGGTTTTTGGACATGAGTCCACCATCTCCCCAGGTGCTGGCCTCCTGAATAAAGCAACCTTTCCCTTCCTACCAGCACTCGACTCTTGAGTATTAGCTTTTGAACAGCAAGCAGCCAAACCTGAGTTTGGTAACATTTTGTGTGTTGGGACTGGGGAAGGGGGGAGTGGTGGATAAAGTAGACCCATGTCTATATCATATATAAGAGGGAAGATATAATTACTTAGTAAGTATGCATGTTATAAATTAAAGTGGTCATTAAACAAACTGAAATACAATATATGGTCTGAAACCAACAGAGGAGAAAGAGAAGGAATAGAAAAAAAATTCATCCACCAGAAGGAAAGATAAAAAAAACAAAAGAAACAAAAAAAAACCAAACTTTTAAATAAATTAAAAAGCAGCAAAGGAAGAGAATAGTAGAGAAGAAACACAAGTCAACATGGTAGAAGTAAAAAATATCCATAACATATATAAAAAGTCAGAGTAAATGCTGTTTATAAAAGAAACATTTAAGTATAGCTGATTCACTTTGTCATACAGCAGAAACTAACACAACATTGTAAAGCAACTATGCTCCAATAAAAATTAATTTTTTAAAATAAGAAACATTTAAGACAAAACCACATGAAAAGGTTGAAAATAAAGATACAGCAAAAAGATATTCCATGCAAATACTAAGAGAAGACTGCTGTAGCAATGTTAATATCAGACAAAGACTAGTATTTAAGCCAAAAGGTATTAATATCTAAGTAGAAACTACACATAAAATGAAGACCCTAACAAGAAGTTATACAAATCATGACTAGATACTTAACTATCAATTCAGCTTAAAAACATTAATTAGAAGTTGTCAGAAGCATGAGGGAAATTTGGCAAACCCTAGTATGAGATCTGAACAAAACTCTATTAGAAAATTACGGACTCTGCTGACCAAATAACAGCAAGGATGTGAACGATCTGAACTAACGATATTTAACTAGTTTGAAGCAATGGACACGTAGATTCTGCATCCAACAAATTGAGGATCTCCATACTTTTCAGATACACTAAGCATTTACAAACATTGACGGGGTGCTAGTTCGCAAAGGAATTTCAAACAACCAGTGTCAAACAAAACACTTCTTCTGACCACAGTGCAATTAAATTATAAATCACGTAAGACAGATAATTAAAAACCAACCTATCTTGGACATACAAAAATAGCTGTTGTAGTTCATATTGATTTCCCTGCTTCCACTCTTGCCCTCCTAAAGTCTATTATCCCCAAAACACTCAGAGTAATCCTTTTTAAATTCAACACAGATTATGTCACTCCCATGAGGAAAAAGAAAAAAAAAATCCTCCAATGGCTCTCAAACCTTACTACAAGATTCTGTGATTTGGTCTCTTACTATCTCTTCAATCTTTATTCCTTACCAGGCCCCTCTCCCCACTGTTATTTCTACTCTGGGCAGGGACACTGGCCTTCTTTTCTTCAAATGTTCTTTTCTTCTTCCCCTCCTAGGGTATTTGCATTTCCTGTTCCTTGCACCTAGAATGACCTCCCCTAGATATTCACATGGCTAAGCAGTAACCTCTTCATTCTCTGTATCATTTAAAGAAAAAGCAGAAAGGCTTTCTTTTTCTCCATTTACCTTAGCACAACATAAATGTATTATGTATCTATTTGTGTGTGTGTGTGTGTGTGTGTGTTTAATGTCTCCTCCTACTACAACAACACATCACTGAGGGCAGGGACTTTGTTTTGTTCACCACTGTGTCCCCAGTGCCTAAAAATGTCTCGTATAAGGTAGATGTGAAAAACGACTGTCATATGAATGAAAATCAAAGTCAATTTGAGTTCTTAAACTGATTGCCAGAAAAGTCTATTCAATTTAGATGGTAGTACAGAAAACAATGAAGAGTGGGAAGATGGCCCTGCTTTACATCTGGAATACTGTGTTCAGTCTAGACCCTACAAATTAAAGGAGACAGAAAAGGCAAACAACCAAGATAGTAAATATAGCATGGCCATGAAGTCTGTAAACACTGGTGTATATACATAAAAATGGCTCCACAGTATTATATTAAAATGCATGTTATATTAAAATGCATGATGTATTATGTAATACATTCAATGTGTTGTTTCTCATTAGGAATGCATAGTTCAATGAACTGAGAAACTGCAATAAATGTGGTGTATTAACAAATTTTCCTCAACCTTACATAGTATCTATGATGCACTGCCTCAGATGATTCTTGTCTCTTTATTATGGAACAAACCTGCACTTTTAGCATGTCAGAAGGGTTCAGATCTGGCACACAGGCAGAGATGATCAGCCAAGCAGGCCCTCACCACTCTGGTGCGGAATGGTGGAACCACTCTGAGCAAACTTCTAGCCATTCAAGTGTGGGTATTAACTGGTCATGCACGTGTTCCAATATGTCAACTAGTCACTTATGCTTACAGATTTTGTGGTCACCGGGTATATTCTACAATGCTTTTCAATGGTTCAGTAGGGGAAGAATAGGGGCGGGGGCCATGTGATGGTTATCGTAAGACTCTGGAACTAGACTACTTGAGTTTGAATTCTCTCCCTACTTCATGGAAGCTCTATGTAAACCTGGACACATTACTTAATTCCTCTATTGCTCAGGTTCTCTATCCATAAAATATAAATAAAAGTGATCCTATTCTATACGTTATTATGAGGATTAGATAATGTCAGACAAGCAATGAGAACCGTGCCCAGCAGATAGCACACTGCAAATCTGTGTTAGCCACTGTTGTTGACATGGTTAGTCATCATAATCATAATAATGTTATCACATCACTCCCTGACCACAGTCTCTGGGCTGCTTAATTAAAACTTTCAGGACAATATTGAATTTGTCACGCACAGGGGTCTATGCATTCCCATAAGCTTTACATCATGCTTTGGACAACTTACCAATTCTGAGCTTATTTTGTTAATCATGATACAATGTATGATGCTATACCAATGGCAGTGTGATGGTTAGTTTTATGTGTCAACTTGGAGGGTGTTTTTGGATGAGATTTGTGTTTAAATCAGTGGACTTTGAGTAAAGTATATTGCCATGTATAATGTGGGTGTGCTGCATCCTATTAGTTGAGGTCCTGAATAGAACAAAAGGGTGACCTCTCCCAACAAGAGGGAATTCTATAGCAGACGACCTTTGGACTTGAGCTGTACTGTGACCTCTATCCTGCCAGCCTACTTTACATATCCTGGACTTGCCAGCCTCCATAATCTCTGGAGCCAATTCCTTCGAAATCTCTCTCTCTCTACCTACCTACCTACCTACCTACCTATCCAGCCATCCATCCACGCACATACATGCACTCATACACACACACACAAACACACACACACCTGGTTCTGTGCTTCTGGAGAATCCAGACTAATATAAGCACTAAAAATAGTGAAAGAGCAGATGTGGGTAAATACTACTGCAGAATTATGTCACATAATTGGAAAAGATGGGAAGAACAGAGGAACTCCAGTCAAGAGAACGCAAGCTTAGATGTAAGACCTGTCTTCGAATAATCAGAGGGCTATCACGGGGAAGAGAAACTGAATTCAATCCGATGGCTCTGAAAAGTGGGATAATTTGTGGGTGAACCATGGATACAGACAGATGTCAAGTTGATGACAAGGAGAACTTTCTAACCGCCAAGCTGTTCCAAACAATGGAATGAAAGGAAGAGACTTTGTTTCCCAAGGTTTGGCACTTAGTAGTATTCAAGATGATTTTAGGTGTTGTGGAATATGTTACATACAAGAGAGTCACTGCCTGTCAGCATTCTTCTACCTTTCATGATGTTAGAGACACTATCTCATTTTGAGCCTACAATGACATTAATATCTCTGCAACACTTCCACAAGTTCGTTATTACCAAAGGCAGAGTTGGCCTCAAGCTTATTACCCTGCTATTTATAGTTATTTTTCACATCTGTCTTCTATCCAGGGGAAATCACACTGGTTTTTCACTTAGAGTAGTATTAATTTCTCTTTTAAAGCATCAAAGAAACACAGGAGTCCCATAAAAGGAAAATATTAAGTAAAACGAGTAAGAAGGACACATTGTTATGCCAGGGGTATACCAGATGACTAAAGTGTGGGTAATAGGATAGAAGGTGTTTAAGCAAAAGTGAAAGGACCACAGACCAGCCAGGGGATTCAGCTCAGGTTGAGTGTGGGGACTAGAGAAGTTTTAGGATAAGTTTCATCCATCCTGAGATTTGATGAGTCTATAACATGCTGGGCCCTTTAAAGCTGGTATGATCTTATTCCAATAATAAAAACAACAAATCTAAAAGAAGTAAAATAAACCATGTAAGTGACTTTCAAAAGTAAACACCAGAAATACCTTCGTTTTGGTAGATACCTATTAGTTTTTAAAAACTGAGTTTATGCACATTTCATTGAAAAATAAAGACTAAACGAAACACCAAAAAAATAAAAAATTAGGCTTTTACTTCTTTGATCCATACAATTTGGTCAATGAGCACATATAGGAGCGTAATGATGGACAGATCTATGACATGAGTTGAAAGAGAATAATCCAGCGCTGGCAGGTTTTTTCTTTAATTATTGAAATTGAAATGACTTTCACTTATAATTAGTTTTATACACTCTTTGAAGAACTGTCAAATCGCATTTCCCCAAGGTTAATATTTGAACAAATCTATTACTTACTGTGGAAAGTAAAATTTTCACAAAACCCAAATACAACCCAAAAAGCAAACTGTTGTGCAAACAAAATGATTAGCTTAATTTAGGATAAATGAAACATAATAAATGAGATGAAAATGTACAGTGGAAAACACTCCACATTTGATTCTGTGGAAGACATGTCAACAGAAATTTCTGCTCTGTGAACTGTGAGACTGTCCTGCTAATTTAGACAAATCAGTTTCTGAGTCTCTGAGCCTTCAGATCTCCCTTCCTTAGAGTCTAGGAGCCCAGAAGAGACTTTCTACTTTTCAGTCTCTTCTTGATTATGAAATTATGTGATTTCTAAAATTCAAGGAGTTAATGTGCTATAAGATTCTTAAAACGTGTTTCGATTCATCAACAGATGAATGGATAAACAAATGTGGTATATACACACAATGGAATATTATTCAGCCATAAAAAGGAATTAAATTCTAACATCTGCTACAACGTGGATGAACTCTGAGGATATTATATTAAATGAATTAGGTCAGTCACAAAAGGATGAATACTATATGATTTCACTTACAGGAGGTACCTAGAAGAGTCAAATTCATAGAGACAGAAAGTAGAGTGGTAGGTGCCAGGGGCTAGAGGGAGAGGGGAATGGGGAGTTAGCGTTTGGTGGGTACAAAGTTTCAGTTCTGCAAGATGAAAAGAGTTCTGGAAATGGACGTTAGAGATGGTTGCACAAAAATGTTAACTTGCACTGTACACGTAAAACTGGGTTATCTAAAGTGTCTTTTACCACAATTAAAACTTTAAAAAAATGCACTATGACCTTGGGAGAGGAGGAAAAAAAGTGTTTGATATAATTGTTCATTATTTTTTATTTTTCAATTAATCAATTCACCAACCAACCAACAAACCAGAACCTCAAACGACAAAGTTCTACCATTAAGCATCATCTTTAACTTCCTCATTCTTTGATAAAGATTCCAGACAGGGAAGACACTGAGTGTGGCAAATCTCTTTTTGTCTTAGCCTGAAAACCTTGAGGGAGTGAGAAGAGCCTTGAGAGTCTCTAGAGAAACTCTTCTCACTGCACTGACCACATATCCTCAGAGCATAGTTTCCGTGTCAGACAGACCAGGTTTGACTCCCAGCTGTAACACCTTGGAAACGTGAGACCTTGGGTATATTACTCCGTCTCTCTGTGCCTCAGATCACGTGTCAAAAAGTGTTAATAATTATTCCTATCTCACAGGGTTATGGATACTTTTCACAGTGCCTGTTTCAGAGTCAGCGTTAATAATCGTCTATCATCAATATCTTCTTCCTGTTAAAAGCTCTTTAAGTTAATTAGGTAAATATTGTTATTATAATCCAAGAAATTAAAGGTAGCTGGAAAGAAAGATCTTTGTACAATATTCAGAATCTGATCCCTTCTTACCTCCCACAGCTCAGACCATCATCACCTATTCTCTGGAATTCTGAACGGCCTCTATCTGGTCTCTCTGCTTTTATCCTTGTCTCCTTCTCCCCACTCTCTACACCACTGCTGTCCTAAAATAGCAACCAAAGTGGTCCTTTTGAAAATCTAAGTCAGATAATGTGTTTCCTTTGCTCAAAATCTTTCAGTGTCTCCTCCTTTCCCTCAGACTAAAAGCTAAAGCCTTTACAAGGGTCCTGCTTGGGTCTGGTCCCCATAACTCGTCTGACCTCATTCCCTACTGCTGTACCTGTCCTTGGTCACTGCCTCAGCCACGCGGGCCTCCTTGGTGTTCCTCAATGTGAAAAGCATGATCTTACTTCAGGGCTTTTGCACCTCAGCCTGGAAACTTCTCCCAACAAATATCCTCATAGCAAATCCCCTCACCTTCTTCAAATGAAGTCTTTGCTCAAGTGGCAACTTCTCGGGAGGCTACCCTGACAACCCAACTTAATTCCACAACTTCTCCCACTTACCATGGAGCCCTGTACACCATGCTACATTCTTCTTTTTTCCTCACAATAATTATTATCTTCTTACATAGTACATAATTTACTTACTTTACTATGTTTACTGGGTTTTTAATTTTTCTTTAAATTTTTAAAAATTGAGGAATAGTTAATTTACAGTATTATATAAGCTTCAGGTGTAGAACATAGTGATTCACCGTTTTTAAAGGTTATACTTCATTTATAGTTATTATAAAATGTTGGCTGTATTCCCTGTGTTGTACAAAATTTTATGTTTATTATCTGTTCCCCCCATTAGAAATTAAGCTCCAAAGGTACAGGATCTTGGTCTGTTTTGGTCTCTCCTGTGTCCAAGTAGCTAAAACAGTGCCTGGCACATAGCAAGTGTTCAGGAGATATTTGTTAAATGGAAGAATAGACATCATTTATTTATTTATCAAGTGCCTGACATGTACAACACATGTGCTTGGGGCTCTGCATGAGTTATTTAATCTTCCTGACAACCCTTTAATGTGATTAATACTGACCCTATTTTCAAAGAGAAGGTAGCTGAAATTCAATGAAAGAAGTGAAGTAACTTATCTGAGATCATGGACATGGGACCTGGAATTTAGACCCAAGTCTTTGACTCTACATTTAGCATTCTTTTGATAAGACCACATCTTAGTATGTCAAAAAAATAATGTGGCGTGTAACAAAAATTGGCCCATTTGCAGACTGTACCCCTACTGAAAGGACTGACCTGAGGAACCTGCTCAGACACTGGAAAACCACTTAAGTCCATTCAGTACCATTAGGCTGATTCTTTGTACCTTCAGGGAAGCAGATTGACATTAACCCCTACTCTAACAGGAACAGTTCTGATCTATGCTTCTAACCCATCAAAACTAAGTTATCCAAGCCTGGGTAGTCAGAATAAGCTTCCTAAGAGTTTCCCTGCTTTGCTTATTGGGGTAACATAACGCTGGATACATTTCAGACAGTCTCTTGCTACTGTCTTGTCCATTTACTCCTTTCAAATGAAAAACCATATTTTGTTTTTCAGACAAAGATGAATATTTCTATCAATAGCTTAAACATGGCTTGAACCAATCCTGGAAGAATCTTCAGAAAGCCAGACCTGGAGCGTCCTCCGAGATCATCTATTATGACTTCCTTATTTGCAGAGAGGGAAAACTCAGGGCCAGAGCTGAGAAATGACTTCTGAAAATGCCCGTAGTGGAGAAGAATCAACTCTTGTCAAGAGAAGGACATCAGGTTCTATGTGCAGGTGGGAGTTACAAACTGGAACATCTGTCCACATTTTCTTTAATTCAGTCTTATCCTAAATTAAGATTGGTTTTACCTGGGCATTTCTCTCTTCCACGTGGAGTGAACTCTAACTAATATGGCTGTTATGGAAACTTCGTGGCTAATAAATAATTGCACTAGCAGCTATCATTGTTGAGTATATACTTTGTGCTAAAGTTAGAGCTTTACACGCGTCGGACCATTTCAATCCAAAAACAATTCATTAATTATGAACATTATTTCCCATAAAGAACCATAAAGATCAAGGATGTCAACTGACTCATCTAAGTTCACCGAGAGAACCACAAGCAGAAGACGAATTTAAATTGGTCAGAAAATTGTCTAACTCCAAAGCCAACGTTCTTAACTACCTTATTACACTGTATTGTTTCTTATTAAAATTCAGTTAAACTTTGTTTTCTGTTATAAAGTCTTTCAGTTTTATGGATTCCATGAGCCTCCTCCATCATGTCATCAATACAGCCCACAGTTGCATTAATGCCACCACCATATGGAAACTCAAGTCAGCACTTAGCAGGATTTCTCGGTGCAGCCCAAAGTAACCTTGAGAAATGGGAGGATTTCTTTCCAGATTCCCCTCTTCAACTGGCTGATGCAACATTATTTAAATTTAATTACATTCCATTGAGAATATGGGCTTTTCCACTTTCAAAGGGTTTTGTAACTGCTCTACAGCTGAGAATTTGTGGGAGGGAGCAGTTCTGGCAGAGGAAAGAAAAATTACATTACAGCATGTTTGCTTCTATTAAGGGATGTAAGAGGAAACTGTTACATCTGGCTCTATTCCCTTGCCAAATTCTTTAATTGTTTTGTAATTTAAGAAAAAAGAAAAAACAAACGTGATGAAAGAAAACTGATAGAAATAACTAACCATAAATAAAATAAGCTCATAACAGAATCCTAACTCCATCACATGGCAATGCATATTTATATTTCTCAACTCTGACCTCTATTACCACTGGAGGCTTTTGATGAAAATTTCTGATATTGACCTTTTAACTCTCCTGTTGGAGAGAACAATATGAAGATACCCATAATTTTTACCTCCTAGGATTGATATATATCATTAAACAGATGACACTGCTTTAAAATTATGCAGTGTCCTCAGTACCTTTAGAATCTACAGTTTAAAATCCCCCCAAGATGTATTTGGGAAGGAAAATTTCCTTGTACGGTACAGGTTTCTAACAGACTCAAGATTAGAGGGTACACACGTTTCCTATGGAGGTGCAGGAACTCAGCATCTAGCCTAACCACCACCTTTACTGAGGTCTATGCAAAACCTTTCATTTCTCCCAGTGCCCCAGAGACATGTGCATCATTACTCCCACTTCGCAGATGAAGAAATTGAGGAGAGTCAGGTAACTCACTCCAGGTCTCACAGCTACAAACTAGCAAATTTGAAACTTTTTATTCCTGAGCCTGTGTTTTTAATTATTGTTCTATTCTTCCTCTCCTGGAAATCTACCTCTGTAGATTTTTTTAATGCAGAAATAGCCTTAATCTCTATCTAGATAGCACTTGCTATTTTGTTCTTGTTTTCAGTGCTCCAACGGGTACTGAACTGGTACCAATGAGATCCTGCTGCCTGGCCCGCGGATACCTTTCTTGCACTGCACATTGTGAAGAAGCCACCATGCAGAGGCTGAGCCCAGGGAAGGGTCGGTGGCAGATGGGGGAATCCAAGCCTGATGGTTTCATAATGGAAATCCTCCTGGTCTGAGAGATTCAGGGGTGCTTTTGAAAATTGATCAGTGTTCCTGAGGCTGGAGGCTAAAATCCTCCTCTCCCTTCCACTAGAAATAGGCCTACCTTCACATGCTCCTCCTCTGGATGACTAAACAAAATCTAGGTGGGCCTTTGCTTTACTTTGTACGTAACCTCCACTCTCATTGAGAAGCTAATGTTCACTGAGTTGTTATGATACCCCAGGCACTACTAAACTCTTTATGTTATCTCATTTAATCCCACAGCCACTGGATGAAGTTAATACTATGACCATTCACATTACACCAATAAGAAAACTAAAACAGAGAGGGGAAGAGAACCTGCCCGAGATGGCCTAAATAGTAAACAGCAGAGCTGGGATTCATCCCACGTCTGTCGGATTCCAGAACAGGAGCTCTTAGCCCTGCTCTCTGCATAGCAAATGGCCTTGGCACTCCATCCACCAAATGCCTTCTTTTGCCTTCCAGGTACTGTCAGTTCTATTCACCCAACTGAAGGCTAATGAGTACAGAACATTTTCTCAGGCTTTCTCAACAATCTGAGTTTTAGTTTTGTTTTGTGTTTGTTTTAGTTTTGTTTTGTTTTTAACTAGGGCCATCTGCAAGTGCAGACAGAAATGTTGTCTAGAGGCACACTGAGGATCTGGAAGCTTTTCTACCGAAAACTGGACTCCTTGGCTGGTATCTGATATTCCTAAGATATAACATCATTTCATTCATTTAGGGTTTTGTTCTCTCATCACAAACACTTACCAGGAAGGGCAGGGGTCCTCAGTGATGATCAATCTCTGTCCCCCTTTGTGACTGAGCTATATATATCCTTTCCCAAGTGGTAGATTTAGGCTCAGTGTACTAAATTACAAAATACTTAAGGATCATAAAAACATTTGATCTACTTTCTATTCCCAGTGATTAGTGCAGTCAGTCTCACACAGAGTAGGAGACCAAAAAATTGTCTCTTTGTATAAAGGGTATCTTCATGGATACTTGCAAGTAATAACTCAGAGGTGTGACAGAACTAATGGTGACATGATAGGGAGCTGACTTTTGATTGAAAGAAACAATGAGAGTCACAGGTGATGACCATGATATATTTAATACTTAGTATGAGTCAGGTGCTGTGCTAAAACTTCACATGGATGATTCAGTTTTGTCCTCCACAACAACATAGGAGGGATGTTATGTTGCTATTTCCACCTTACAGATGAGGAAGCAGGAGAGAGTAAGTAACTTGTCCAAAGACTCGAAGCACCTAAGTGGTAGAAATGGAGCTTCGCATGAAGAAAATAGAGTCTAGAGACCACACATCTAACCACCATCCCAAACATCCTTTAAAAGAGAGTTAAATAGTATCTTCTTTTAAAAAACTCATTCAATCCATTCATTCAACATTTTTTCCAAGTGCATTCTTTGCCCTAGGTACTGATATTAGGCACTAGGAATACAAATAAAGCAGACTTCTTCCCCAAGAATGATAATATTTCCTTTACTTTATGTCACTCCCTAACATGTCACCTATCTACAACAGGACATAATGTCAGAATTTTCACAGGCTTGCAGGAAATAGCAGGCACAGAAATTAGTTTATATATTAAGTTATTAAAAATAATAAGATATATGCAGTAATTGAGACATGTCTACAGTATTAGATGAAGCCAGGAAAAGACCATTAAACTCAGCTTGATAGGGAGTACAGGGGAAACAACATAGAAAGCTTCCCGGAGGTGGTGATACTCTGTGGTAAGTTAACCTTTTCAAATCTAAAATGGTCACATGCTTGACATGAAAGTCATACAAATCTAGTGACAACAGAAAATCATCTAATAATATTCTAGTACAAGGGCAAGAAAACTGTAAAGGGTCAGAGGGTAAATATTTTAGGCTCTGAAGGCCATGTAACCTCTGTTGTAACTCTTCAATTCTGCTATGTTGTGCAAGCAGTCACAGACAACACATACATGAATGGGTGTGGCTGTGTTCCAATAAAACTTTATTTATAAAAACAGACCACCAGCTGGATTTGGCCCAGACTCTGTACTTTGCTGACTCCTGTTCTAATATGAAAAATTATAACCGACAATAGCAGTGTTAGTTTTAACTCTCCCTGAATTTATGAATACCCACAGGGCCAGAAGTATTTATTGGTGCAGAAATCTGGTAAATCAAATCAGCTTCTGATCCCAGCATGCAACTTGCCTAATTATGACTAACACCTCCCATCTTTATCTGAAAGCAAACATTCTGTGAACAACAGATGGTGCTGCTATGGAGTCTTCAACATCCTCAGCTGCAGATGTAACTATGGGGTTGCAAGCTGAAAATGATCAACCAACTGATGGCTTCCTGGGAAAATATTTAGAAGACAGAAATATTCTGCAGATGGGAATTTCTGTTGCTTTTTTCAAATAAAGAGTACTCACTAGTAAAAAAAGGAAAATCAAAGGGACTCATCCTCCAAGGCCAGAAAATCATTAAAAGTGGAGAAAGCACTGGCAATTAAGAGTAGATGTACCAAGACCACATTATCACTTACAACGTCCTCTTAATTCTGTGACATTATGTCTCTAAACAATAGAAATTGTTATGTAGTAAAACATATGGCTTATATTTGTAAATATGGTCCTTTGGAGTATAACCTGTAACTATCAGTACAGAAAAGTGGCTATTTCCTCTAAGTCTGCAAAAATATTCACATTATGTCCTCATTTATGTAGCTATCAAAAATGAAAATGTTTAAGAAAGGCCCAATATATGTCTCAACCAAGCCAAGAGTAAAATGTACTTCACATTGGTTCTTACCCTACTTTAAACTAGCTTGGGTCTAAAGATTCTTGTCCTGTTCACTTTACAAACATTTATCTAGCACAGACTCCAGCAAAACAGAGGAGCTACAGGGATGCAAGAATTAATTAAATAAAGTTCCAACCTATGAGGAGCTCGCCTTAGTCGGAAGCCATTTCCAGCCATTGCTAACGGTGGATGATTTCTCTGGTTTGTAGATTCTATTGTACACAGAGTGTACACACAGTGAAGGAAGAGAAACTCTGGAATATGGCAGCAGGAGAGTAGCAAGGATGGGCAGACCTGAGCCGGATAATGGGAAAGTGGGAGTCTATAAAATCACAGGAAAGGGTAACTTCCAAAAAAAGGATCCTTCAAGGGAGAGACTATGACAGAAATGACCTGGAAGCTTTTGGGTGACAAATAACCATGAGTAATTTAATCTTCTTAAGATGTTCCCTGCTCTACTAGGGAACACAGCAAGATTGACTGGGCTTAGCTTATTTGGAGGAAGTAAATGAGTTTATGGAGCTTGATTCTGGCCTTCTCCCTGGCATCTGTTTTTTTGTTTGTTTTTTGTTTTTTTTTTTTGTTTGTTTGTTTTTTTAATCATCTGTATCAGAAAGTGTTTTAGGTACCACACATTCAAGTCACTGTTCGGGCAATTAAACACACACGTGAGATGTGATCATCGACCTAAGAAATGGGAATTGATAGGCACAAAAGATAAATCTTCAAAAGGAAAAACACCTGAGGCTTAAGAGATTTTGGAAAACAATTCCATTGATAACAGAATTTTTTAAAACTCTTAGGAATAAATTTAACCAAAGAAATGTAAGACATGTATACTGAAAATTACAAAACATTGTTGAAAGAAATTAAAGATCTAAATAAATGGAAAAACATCTTGTGTTCATGGATTGGAAGACTTGATAATGTTAACAGGGCAATATTCACTTAATTGTTTGACAGATTCAGTGCTATCCCTATTGAAATTTCAACTGACTTTTTAAAATCAGAAACAAACATGCTGATCTTAAAGTTCATGTGGAAAGGCAATGGATTCTAAATAGCCAAAACAATCCTTCAAAAAGAACAAGTTTGGAGGCTTCATACTTGCTACTTTCAAACTTACTATGAATCTACAGTAATCAAGTATGGTACTGATATGAGAACAGATATAGAGACCAATGAAATAGAATCAAGAGTCCAGAAATAAATCCATACATTTACAGCTGATTTTCAACGAGGACACCCAAATCACTGAGTGGGGGGAAAATAGTCTTTTGAACAAATGGTGCCAGGATAATTGGATGTCCATATGCAAAAGAATGAATTTGCCCCCTGCCTAATGCCATATTAAAAAATTAACTAAAAAAGGACTTAAGATCTAAACGTAAGAGCTAAAGCTATTAACTATGACAATAATAACACGTGGGTATAAATATGAATGGCATGGGATTAAGCTTTTTAGATATGATACCAGAAACACAAGCAATCAAAGAAAAAAATAGATATATTGGACTTCATCAAAATATAAAGACTTTTTTTTGGTGCCAAAGGATACCATCAAAAAGGTGAAGACAAGTCACAAAATGAGAGTAAATATTTGCAAGTCACATATCTTAAAAGGGTCTAGTATCCAGATTACATACAGAACTTATATAACTAAAGAATAAAATAACAAATAATCGAATTAAAATGTGGACCACAGATTTGAATGCACATTTCTCCAAAGAAGATATACAAATGGCTAATAAGTACATGAAAAGATACTCAACTTCATTAGTCATCCTGGAAATGCATATAGAGACCACAACGAGATAACACGTCATACTCATTAGAATGGCTGTAATAAAAACAAAAGCCAGAAAACATTAAGTGGTGGTGACCACATGAAGCAATTAGAAACTTTATAATTGCTGTTAGGAATGTAAAATGGTAGAGCTACTGTTGAAAACAGTTTGGCAGGCGGTTCCTCAATAAGTTAAACATAAAACTACCATATGACCCAGCAATCCCACTCCTAGGTATACACCCAAGAAAACTGAAAATATATGATCACATAAAAAGTTGGACATGACTATTCATAACAATATTACTCAGAATAACCAAGATATGGAAACAACTCAAACATCTATGAACTGATGAATGAATAAACAAAATGTGGTACATCAAAACAATGGAATCTTTAATTCAGTCATGGAAAGGAATAAAGTGCTGGTACATGCCACAACATGGATGAATCTTGAGAACATGATGCTAAGTGAAAAAAGTCAGACACAAAAGCCACATATTATATATGATCTCACTTATATAAAGTGTAAATTGGCAAATCTATAGATACAGAAAGCAGATCAGAGGTAGTCAGGGGATGGTGGTAGGGAAGAGAGAATGGACAGTAACTGCTGATGGGTATGGGTTTCTTTTTGGGGTGATGGGAATGTTCTGGAATAGGTAGTGGTAATGGTAACACAATATAGTGAATATACTGAAAAGCATTGAAGCGTACGGAAAATTTTGTTATGTGAATGATATCTCTATAGAAAGAAGGATTATGAAGGTATGGATGGGAATTTACAGGCAGAAAAGACGAATCTTCAAAAAGGAGAAATACCTAAAGCTTAAGAGATTTTGAAAAATAATTCCATTGGTAATAGAATTTTTAAAAACCCCTAGGAATAAATTTAACCAAGGACGTGTAAGATGTACACTGAAAATTACAAAACATTGTTGAAAGAAATTAAAGATCTAAATAAGTGGAAAAACATCTTGTGTTCATGGAAGACCTGATACTGTTAACATGGCAATATTCACCTAACTGGTCAGCAGATGCAGTGCAATCCCTATTGAAATTCCAACTGATCATGGGCTTGTCTTCAAATGGATACAATCAGGGCACCTTTTTCAATTTTGCTAGTAAGTGATTTTAGGGCAATCTGAAAGAAGCTATACATTTGTATGGCTTGGTATCCTTTACAGGGTAATGAACTAAATAAGAAATTAGGTTTGGTAAGAGTTTAGATAAATTAATGGATGAAAGAGGATTCTGAAAAAAAAAGTACAGAAGTATTTTTGGACTGATGACAAACGTAGAGGACGGCTGTGCTCTACTGTAAAGTGGCTTGTATTATTTTTTATCATTATCATTAATAACATTATTGCTATCTCAAATAATAGGTGCAGTTACTCCAGGAGGAAAATCTTAGTTTCTAATGAGCTGACCCTTCTTCTTGTAGGTCAGGTGCTTTTCCCCATTCACAGGGCCTCCAAACACATTTGTACTTGAAAGATACATATGGGGGAAAAAAGAAACACACAACTCTTCTGTTTCCACTTGGTTCTAATAAAAGATGAATGAGTAACAGTAGCATGCTTGCTTTGAGTTTGTTAATCAGAAACAAAAATACAGAATGTGAGATCCTACTAGAGTAGGGATGGCAAACAGGAAACTGTGGTCCCACCAGTTCTCCATCCCTGTGCCTAAGGCAGGCATTGCTAACCAATAACCACCCACTTTCTCTGCTGGGCTCAGATTCAGTTTCCCAGTTTCTCTTAACACTCCAGGCTGACAGGACCAAGCCATCTGAGGTGGAAACCAGGGGGGAAACCTATTTATACATTTGTCCTATAGGCTCTCACCCAGATGTCATCAGGGAAATGAAGAGGGAAGTGTAAGGTTGGAGAGAAACATGTGCTTATCGGTCTGTGGCATAAGTTCTAGTTGACTCTCAATACGGAATGGCAAATCCATAGAGGGGAAGATCTGCTTACAGATGTCCATGCTGCGGACAAAGGCCTGGGCAGTGCATCAGCGATGCCACTCCTTAGAGTGAAACAGGCCAAATCAAATGCCCTGGTGACAGGTCAGGTCAAGTGAAGAAGAAAACAAAGAACTCCATTCGTTCCTGTTAGTCAGGAAAGGCTTTATGGCAAGATGATACTTTCATTGGTCTTTTGAAGAATGGGAAAAAATTGGTAGAAGTTATGAGGAAAAAGTAAAATGTAGGAAAGCATGGAATGGAAAAGCGAGGAAATGGTGAATTCTGGGTCAAGAGTGGTGTGGGGTATAGCAGCAAGTATTGCTGAAGAGGGTGCTAGACTAGGAGAGGTATCTCTTAGAACCAGATGTCACTGTGACTTGGTTAACCTAACAAACGTTGGAAAAGGCAGAATTGTGTATGGTTTCTTTATTTCTTCCTTTCTCTTCCTTCCTTCCTTCCTCTCTCTTTCCTCTTTCTTTCCTTTTTCTCCTTCATTCTTTCCATTTCACACTTCCATTCATTCAGTGGCTAAAAGTCCCTGCCCAATTCCCATAGACAAACAGATTCGAGAGCAAGAGCCAAAAAGGACAGACTTGACTGTGATGTTCTGAAAGCAGTAGTCTGGAAGATCAGAGAAGATCCAGGGTGTGCAGGGTGTGTGTGTGTGTGTGTGTGTGTGTGTAGGTATAGAGTATAGTGAGACAGAAGGAAAGCAAATAATTAATTAACACGTCCAGCAGTGATCAGTGCTAAGAAGAAAACTACAACAAGGTTTACGTGTTGGGAATGGCTAATTTTTCACTGGAATGATACTCTGATGTTGTGAGCATTTGGGTAGCGATCTGGATTAAGGGGAGAGGATGAGACAGATATCTCAGCTATAAACTTCCCAGGCAGCAAGAAGAGTAAGCGCAAAGGCCCTGAGGTGGGGGATGCTTGTGTTACGGGGCAGGGGAAGGGTTTTGGTGACTATGGGGACAAGGTCACAAATGATATGCAGTTGTGATCATATTCAGGTGTGAGGAAAAGGATACTCGCTGAGGATAGAAGGGATACTGGAAGGGCAAAACAGTCATGTCATAAGGAACATATATACAAAGTGAGACGCCACTCTTGAAAACTGCCTCTCTCTAACTCAGAACTGTTTATGTCATTGGAACAAAGGAGATGACCTACCAAGGGAGAAAAAATAAAGTGAAGAGTTCAGTGCCATCTCCATGCAGCATGATAATCCCTAAATCCTTCAACACCACATTAAAAAACACACTGTGCCCAGTTCTTACATTTCTATTTGCTAATAAAGGACTGTCTTTAGTCCACAGAGGAAAAGTTCTCCAGCAGGTCCTGGTTTGACCCTTAACTCAGAGGGAACCATGGGCCAAGAACGGGGGGAGCTCAGGGAGAGGAATTCTAATAACGTTTTATTTCAAACGACTCCTTCACAACTGAAGCCACCTGTCTGCACAAGCGAACCAGTAAAATTGAGTCATAAACCTCCCTCCACTGACTCTGCGAGCAGCAGCGCTTGGTGATGTATCTGTGGACAGAGGAGTCTGAAGATAAATCAATGGATATAAAGTCGGCTCTCCTGGGGCTTCTAGCGTGTCCCAGGCTTGCATTGTACAGGCGTCAATGGTGGCAGTGAGGCTAGGGGTGGGAGGACAGCAAAGCCAGCCAGCCAGCCTATAGCTTATCACCAGATCCACTGGAGTATGAAATAGTTACCTTGCACAGACACCAGCATCTCTTCCCTTTTTGCTCAAAGCTGGAAAGCCCTTATCCTGGAATGCCCATTTCCCTAGCTCTACACAACCAAGTCCTCCCTGTTCCTTAAAGACTGGATCAGATTCCTCCCCTACAGGCCTTCCCCATTTACTCAGGTAAGAAATACAATTTATCTGTACTTACTCTTAGGATCCAGTACTTGTAAACTTGAAGTATGGCTATGAGAGGTAGCAAGATGGTATGAGCTTTAACAAAGGCTTACCGGTTTTAAACCCTGGATTCACCTCTTTCCAACTCTGTGTGTCAGCTTTTACTTACTTTTTCTGTACCTCAGTTTCCCCTATCTGTGGAAGTGATCTCATAATGACAGAAACTTCATGGGGCTTGCTGTGAATGAGTTAATGTATGTGAAATATTTGGAAGGGTGTCTGGTTTCTAGTAAGGGCTCGATATTCTTTTTCTCTTTATGGTGATGATAATGGTTATTTGGGTCAAGTTTTCACTTGACTATGAGACAGGAAATTTTTTGGTGGCTGTGACTGCTTATTGTCCACCTCTGAAGTAGTTATTTGGCAGAATGGGTTTGGGCAACATAGTCAGAATCAGACATAAGAATTTCAGTTTACCCACCTATAAGCTCTGAGATTAGGCAATGGCATAGAAAGCCAAGAGCTTGCGAGATTAGTAATGAACACTTAGTGTTTAAACAAAGTACCTAAAAATCAGGTAACTGAGTAGAAACTGATGCCCCATTAATAGCAGACACAGTGAACATGGTGTAGTGCAACAAGGTGGTTAAGTGGATAACACAAGATAACATACATCCTTCTATTTAGTACATCCTATTCCTTGCTCATTTACTTGAGTAGAACACATGCCTTCTAAGTGCTAAGTCCTTCTAGGTCTCTATCCTCCACCTTACCTAGGAATCTCTGCACAGGCACCAAACCAGGTCCATGCTCTGCATGGAGTAAGTTCTTGAGAAAAGTGTTTTTGATGGAATGGAAGAATATTTGTAGACAAGTATGCTAAACAGTATAATCATATTTTTAAATGGTTTATAAAATCCAGGGCTATAGAATATCACCACGTTTGTATCTAGGCTGACAATATGAGCTTATCTGGCTTTGATGATGGACATACTCCACACTCTGTTTTACTGGAAAAAAAAAAAAAGCAGGGAACAGATGTTTTCCTTTAGTACCAATCTGTGATCAAAGATGATACTGTATTTTGGGCAAGGTAAATACTGAACACTTTTAAAAACATGGAACATATTTCCCAGATTTAAGTTGATATTTTAAAAAATTGTGGATATTGTGACATAGGAAAAGTAGTGGGAAGAAAAAGATGGTCAAAATAACGTCCTGAGTTGGCAACTTTTGTAAATTGGCAGGACCTTACATAGCTCAGGGCTGAGCTGAATTTTAAAGTTCTGTAATGCTTACTCAGATACAGGGTATTTTAGAGTGTTATTTAAAGTTCTTCTAGGATGCTTGGAGCAGTCATCTCCTCCTGCATGATCACAGGCACCTGCCTTGCTCTTCCAGAGGCCTCTCTTTACTCTTCTCCTCCCTCCTTTTACTCCTCCCAGCTCTGGAGCAGTCACCTCACCTACCATCACCAGTGACAGATCATTAATGCTCTCCCACACCCATCCGTTGATGCAGTGCTCTGTGTGCACTGCCTCATTTAACCCTTTCACCAGCCTTTTGAGGATGGTTTTACTCTCCCAATCTTATAAATAAAGAAAACAACACAGAAAGGAAAAGTGATTTGGCCAAGATCACACGTCCAGCAGGTGGCTGAGCCAGCTCTATTTACAAGCAAGACCAAATCTCTCACACCTTTGACTTAATTATCAACATCCAATTTCCTCCAAGATTATAGTCTTTGACCCTCTATGCTCTTTTCTCCCTGTGCACATGCTCAGTATATTCTTCCTTTGGGAGTTTTCATGATCCAGCTTATTTTCAATTGGTATTCTCACTGACCTACACACTAAATCTGTGCGAATGGTGATTGGCTCAAGACGCATGAGGTATTATCCTGAACTCATAGTATGCCATACTTGTCTGATTATCTTTTTTCCTTCCAAAGACTGTATGGAGGCTATTCTGGTTAAGAACACAACATCCACTCTACGAAACAGATCTTATCTGTACCTTCAGAGAGGCTCAAGGTAGGATGCTAAGTTAGCTTGGATCAGGAATACATGAAGAGAGGATTTCTGATGGTTCCTGGGAAAGAAGCACTGTTAATCTTTAGTGCATCTGGCTATTTGTCTATTGTTGGACACAAATAAGAAAGCAGTCAGACACAGTTGCAGCTGATAGCCCTCTTATAACCTGGAGGGGAACCAACCCAATGCTATAAATGACAGGCCAAAGCCCAGAAAAAACTGAGTCCATGATGACCCCGAATGCTACTACATCAGTCAAACCTGGAGTCTGACTTATCTCAAGACCACATGTCCAGTGACCTAATAGGTTTCCTTCTTGTTCAAGTCAGTTCAAGTTTGCATATTTGATCCTTGCACCCCAAAGCATCATAACTGAGAGAGATTTTACCCTTCTTCCATTTACATAGGCTGGAGTCCTTGAAGCCAATTTTCCATCTTTTCACTTGTTTATTGATGTAAAAATCATATCAACATTGCCTCCACATTTAGTACAGTGATTCCTCATTATAAAACGCCTCTGGAACAGTGGTTCTCCACCAGGGTCATTTTGTCCCCTAAGGGGACATCTGGCACTGTTGGGAGTTATTTTGATGACCACAACTGAGGAGGAGGGAGTGTTAGCCTCCAGCGGGTAGAGATTAAGGATGATGCTAACCATCCTACAACACACACGACAGCGCCACAACAATGCCTTATCCATCCCAAATGTCAACACTGCCAAGGCTGAGAAACTTTCTCTGGAAGGATGTGCAAGACACTGGTAATTATAATTGTCTCTGTGGTGGGGAAATGGGGAGCTGAAGCAGAAGGAGACCAAAAACTAAAACAAACACTTCTAAGTAAATCATTAAATTGTAAAATATTTATAAAAGTGGGTACTTTTTTTAAATCAAAGAATTGGGACACAAATGCAATTTTTCTTGTTTGAAATCCCATGTATTTCTTCTTGTATGACAATGCCTTACTACCATATCCAGTCACCTATCCTACGCTTATACAAAAGGCCCTGCTCATCTCACCTCCCAGATGTCTGCGTCGCTCCACTAAAATTCATTTTCCCCTTGCTATTTCTTCGCTCAATAACTAATGATGCTTATTAGGGTCCACTGTAACAAGTCCAGGTACTTTTCCTGCCCTTCAAATCCAGGCTCCATTTCTGACTATTCCATATTATTTCTATCTGACAGCATATGTCACAAATTTTCCAAGTCTAGACAAAATATCATTTATTTCATAAAGCTTTCTCTAATTATTTCAGTCCACGATGATCTCTATTTTTTGCCTTCTAGCACATTTAGTGCCATAGAATTCAACGAAATAAAATAATCTGAAAACCATTCAGCATCTGGACTTCCTTCATAGATAGTAAAGTCCACCATGGAGGTTAAAGGACTCTATTTTATACTCTTTTTCCATTGTGCATGGAATCTACCACAGTAGTAGGCACAATGGTGTTCAAATACTTGCTATTAAAATACACACCCCTGTATACATGCCCATTGGCCTACCAACTAAGAAGCCACAGTTAATTTTATAGAGAAACAGAGATATAAAAAAGAGGAAAAGAGAAACATGATCCCTGACACTTGCAGATATAACATAGTTATAACAGATAAATCATAATCTCTCTTGATAATTTCTCAGAGAACTACAGCACCTAACCTTGAATTTCCCAATTATGTTTCATGGGATGTTACCAAGTATTCCAGAGCAAAGAGCTGCATGGTCAACTTAATTTGGAAAATGAGTTCAATAATATTAAATGTGTTTCTTTACTATAGAGCATCTCAGAATACACCCTTGCTACTATCAAAGAGGGGGATAGAGCATGTTTTGTTTTCCAGATGTCTATCTTTCAGACATTTTGGAAGGATATTCATCCTTGACAGTTAAGAAATGCTTTCATTTTTCAAACGAAGGAACTGACACCTGCATGACACATTTGCTAAGTAGTTACAGAACCAGGGGCTGAAGCCAGATTTCCTGCAGTGAACTTTGTCTTCATTCCATTTATTTTGTGACCTCAACACTCTTTCAGCGTCCCCCAGTGTTGGACTCCCCCACCCACACATGTAAGCTTCTACCTCCAAATCCCGTGTGACAAGCTGGGCATGATTCCCATTTGCTAGATGATACAACTGAGGCCTCAGAGAGGCTTAGTGTCTTGGTCAGAGCCATGGTTGCCATGGCAAAGCTGGGACCAGAACCCTGGGGCTCCTGACTCCACGTTAACCCACTGCTCTCACCGCATTCTTCTTTCTTTTCACTATAGCCAGACACAGGACTTGTTGATAAAGACTGAGTGTGTGGCGGTATAATCTCCTGCCTCAGGCATGCAGTTCAAACACACAGAAGTCTCATTATATTATTATGTATTTCATTTCATGGGATATGTACTTAAAAAATTTACTACCTAGAATAATGGGATATTAAAACAAGGACACATTTGAAGAACTATTTGGTCCAACCTCTTTACTTCAGTCAAAGACCCTGATGTGCTTCAAAGGAGACAAAACTTAGTGGCACATCCAGCTAGAGTTTGAACATGTCACCTGGTCAGAAGGTGGCCTGACTTCTTCCCTTACTAGGTGTGTGACCTCAGGCAAGTCACTTCATCTTGCTAATATGTCTCCTTTCCTAAAAAATGAGACTATTCATATCTAGCTATGAGGGTTAAGATTTAGGGAAACAAAGTAAAAGCTAGTTAACATGGTCAATGATGACTAATTATTACAGCTATTGCTACAATTATCACCTTTATGTGTACACACGTTGAAGCTCATAACTCAGAATGATATTAACAATTATCACCATCACTTCCTGATACAACATCCCAATGCCCCTATTTATGGAGAAAATGTTGTCCTTGTCTAGTGTGGTTCCTCTCTCTTTGCCCTTTGAAAAAGCTGCCTTGTACCTTTTTGGCCAAAAGTAAAACTGTCGTGAGCTTTATTTTTGTTTTGCTAGTTCATCTGCTTCTGCCAACACACCAGCACTGGTTTTATTTCAAACTTGGTGGAAACAAAACTCAAATGTCTTCATGGGCCAAACAATAGTCAGTGGTGATGCCTAGGACTGATGGGACTATACACATTTACCTGAAAACCTTCGAAGTCAACATTTTGAAGACACAGGGATGGCAAACACTGTCTATGAGGGTCTCATGTAGGGACTAAACCCGAGATGTCCCAAAAGGCAGGGTAAGCTGTTTTTACTTTTGACCCTAGATAAATGTCCTTTTCTTTTCTCCTAAACCCTTGCTAGACTCTCCTTTCAGTGTCCAGACAACTGTTATTACTATACTGTCCTGTTCCCAATCTGTAGTGGGTGCTTATAATCCAGAAAATTCTACTTTTAGGGAATGAAAAGACTGCTTCCTGTGGTCATCCACAGCTCACCCCTGATCTGGAACCTTCTGGAGCTCTCACTGTGGATTGTTTAGAAGGCTCATTCCCGATTTGCAGGGAAAGAAAGGACTGGAAACTGTATTTCACAATCTGGCAGTTCTCAAATAATTCTCCTATTTAATTGAGAGGCAAACTGATATCCAGGTAGGTTGAATGACCCACCCAAGTTCCCCCAGGAAATTACTCACAGAAATGAGGATTAGAAAGCCAGCCTTAACTAGCTAGGCTAGCCCTTTACTGCAAGACATTCAAATTTCTTCCCCTGACTAGGGAAAGGAAGCATAAAGATGCTACTTGCCTGTTGCCTCTCTTTGATATTCTTGCTAATATCTCCTAGACTGGTGGGTATCACTTCCACTAAGTAACCAACTCCCTGTAAACTTGAAATTGAAGTTCCCCTCCTTACTTCACACTTACATAGATATGCTGCTTCTCAAAGAAGAAATTTAATTCAGAAAATCCCTCTTCACTGGAATACACCCAGCTGAGCTTTCCAAGCTGCCTCCTGAAGAGATGCTGCTAATCTCTTAAATCCTTTAATGACAAAACTGCAGTGGAAATGAAGCCAGTCCACCCACTGGACTGACTCCACAGGGTCTACCAGAGTTTATGGAAGTTTTCCTAACATCACAGAACAATCACTTCAGTGGCCATGTTTTGGACACTTGTCCCAAAAGTAAAGCCATAGAAATAGGGTCAGCTAGTACTACTTCAGAGTACCAAAGAGTATCTCTGGGTCCCCCTTAGATATGATAGCTATCACCTACCATAAGGACAACGTAAATACTTCCTGTGTGTCTGGCACCTGGCCCAGCCTCTTATTTTTTATCCCATTTAATCCTCACAGCAAACCCCTATGTTAGGTATCATTATCTCTAGTTTGCAGAGAGGGACACTGGTTCAAGGAGAGTTAGTGAATTGCCGGAGGTAAAGATGCCCAAACCCGAAATGGATTAGACCCAGAGCACGTGTCTTCCTCAACAGCGCCACGTTCTCAGAAGTCTCCAGATTAATACTATAATTCAGGAGGCCTCTTTTACTGAAATTTTGATAAGAAAGACCTGAATATGCATGATACTTAAAACTGAGTAGCACTTATCAAGTGTTTGTTGAATGAAGGAACAGATTCTCTTGTATTCTTTCTTCATCTAGATCCGTGGTTGTCAGTGGAGGCATTTGGCAGACGTTTTCTGATTGTCATGACTGGTGTTTATGTTGGTTGCTACTCACATCTACTGGGTAAAGGCCAGTGATCCTACAAGGCACAGAAGAGCCTCTCACAATAAAGAATTTTCCAGCCCAAAGTGCCAACGGTGCTGAGGTTGAGAAACCCTGGTCTAGATAAAGCCAGTCAGGGTCCCTGCTGGTATCATAAAAGCAGTTTCTGCCTGGAGAAGTTTCTTAGAATCAGAATCCCCTTTGGTTTCTAGAGCCATGACCTGGCCTTGCCATCATCTGGACTTTAATCTTTCATCTACCTGGTAGATGATGTCTTTCATCTACCCAGATACCTGCCCCTATTTTCTTGAATTCATATACCTAGGTTACATGGTTTGCAAGTTGTGATCTCAAAAGACTGGGGACTAGCATCCGGCCTTCCTGTTTCAGATTTCTTGTTTTGTAGTTGCCCCTAATTTGCTGTGATACTCTGGACAATTCTTTATTTTGAGCCAGTGCGAGACTGCCAAGCAGAAGTCATGAGGTAGGTTATTACTACTAGGAGACAGCATCGACAAAAGGTGAAGGCTTGCTCTAAATTCAGAGTGCCTAAGTGGGGATGCTAGTTGTGTACCTTATTAGCTTGAAGACAAGTTACTCCATATCTCTGAGGCTCTTTACTGCTTTCTTATCTGTAGTATAGGGATAATAACAGTACTAACTTCACTGGGCTGCTAGGAGCATTACGTGAATTAGTATGTGTAATGCATATTACTTGACAGTATATGAAAGAGTACTTAGTTTTTTCCAAAAAGCTGATTGCACTCATATAAGCTGGTCTCAGAAAGTTAGGTCACACTCATGTAATGCAGATAAATCATTCTGATAAACTCTTGCATTTAGATGTAGAAATCAAAGGTAACCATGTTTAATACACCCATTGTGAACTAAACTACCTTGAAAGGCAAGACAGTTACTATACGTAGGTGAAATGGTTGTATAAAGACAAAAGGAGTGGCAGAGTGTGTGCCAATCTGGGGAATGGTATATTTTGCCCCCAAACAATAAAAAATTATATCCTTTGCTCCCTCCTAAAACACACACATTTACATATGTGTGTGTGCATGCATACACACACACATGCACGGGCGCACACACACACATGCATGCAAGCACACACATGCGCACACACGCGCACACACACACACTCCAAACTGGATCTGTTGTCTTACAATTTGTAAACTCCTCCCAAGAGTTTTAAAAACTTAGTCTATAAAGGTATCCTCTTTTCCATATAAGCTGCATGTAGTCCCTTATCCAAGGTAAAGATGCTCAGACTCTAAGTGGATTAGACTCAGAATAGTATGTGCCAAAGCATGTTATAAACAAACATATACAAAGCTAAATATAACAGAAGTCATCTTTCCAAACACATAATGTAATCCTCTGACCAGCTAAGTATACAGGGAATTCTCTCCCTTCCTCTCAACTCTTCCAACACCAGTGATTTGGAACTTCTGTTAGCATCTTTTAGCATGGCTTGTATTTAAAGTTTCAAATACCTGGGGGAATGGGGAGAATGCATGCTTTATGCCACCGAGTTCATTGTGGAGGGGAAAAAATAAATGTTTTTTAACTTTTCCATTAATATTCTATCTACTGCTTTGATCAACCCATCTTGAAATATATTTTTTAGGTTCACTAGCCTTTGAAACCTTTTGCATTTCAATAAAAGGCAAATGTTTGCACTGATGATTCAAATCTATTACTTAACCAGTATGTAATGAATATTCAACAGATGCCTAGCATAATGCTTGTCACTTTTCAAGGAATAAAATATTGAGCTCTATGGCATTATCTTAGCTCTAGGAAACAGCATGCTACTGTAGAAAGAGATGAGACTTCAGAAAGAGATCTGGTTCAATTTCTGGTTCCCTTAGTCGACAATTCTATAACCTTGGTGAGTTATTCAACATCTCTGAGGCTTCATTTCCTTGTATGTAAAATGTGTATGTCATGATTTGTATTTTATAGGATGGCTATCCAGTAGATTAAATAGCATATGAAAGTTTAGCACAGTCCCTGACATACTTTAGGGGCTCCATACATGTTAGGTCTCATTTCCTTTTCCTTCTTGTGATGCCTTCCTCCAGTGGCCCCCATCCACACTAAGGACTTAATTTATGATCTTGGCAAGACTAACATGTTTTTTAAAGTGTATTCCAATAGAAATTCAAGAATCATCATCGATTTCTCTCTGTCTCTTCCTCTTCCCAAGAGTTGTCGCAGCAGCTCCAGCCAACTGTCCCTCCAAAACACTTTCCATATCTCTTAACTCTCCATCTTCTCTGCCATCATCCCATTCAGAATTGCCATCATCTGTCATTCAAATCCTTGAGGAGGTCCCTCTGTCATCTCCCAGCTCCCACTGCTGTTCCCTCCTATGATCTATTTTGTTTTTTACACATCAGTCACATCATATATATATATATATATGCATATTTATATATATGAATATATATATGAATATATCTCCTTTCCCAGCTTAAATTTTTTTCCTCTGAGTTCCTACCTCATTTGGGATAAAACCCCAGGCTGTCAACATTACCTATTCAGACTCGCTGGTAGCTGTTGTATTCATCACGCTGTACTTGAGTACAAATTGTACTCAGCTTGTACAACTCTCTCCTTTCCTTACTCCTCCAACTGTATTAGCCTTCTTTCTGCTCCTTGAGAATATAAAGCCTTTTGCCTTAGAACCTGTGTATTCACATTCCTTTGGTTTGAAACATCCTTCTGCCTGCTCCTGCCATGCCTAGCTTCTTTAGGTCTTAGAAACAGCTTCCATAACAACAATATCTAAATTAGACGCGACTCTGTTGCCATCTCATCTCACTTGATTTTCCTCGGAACTCTTAAAACAACTGCTACTGACTTGTTGTTTGTTGTTTATCCTCCATCCCCCCACCCCACCCCATAGATTATTGACTCCATAGAAACAGGAAAATATTTCTCTTTTGAAAAATTGTATCCCTGGCTCATAGTATCCTGCCTATCACCCTGGGAGTGCTCAATACACCTCTGTTGAAAAAGTAAATAACTGACTGCCATCCAAATTATGCATGACCACCATGCTGACACCAATGCAACTGAGTAAATACGATACTTGTGCATTACGGCTTCTACCATGGAGAATGTGCCCATCAGGATTTGATCTGCGCTTTGGACTGTGGTGAGACAAAGAAGCAAACTGTGATGCAAAGTAAGGACCAATACATACTTTTAAAATTAATCATAAGTTTCAGGTCTCCACCAAGGCACAGGGGAATTTAAGGTTCAGGATTCTCATGTAAATATTCAGGGAGGACTAGAAGTAAAATTTCTATTTAAATAATGTGGCTTACCTAGGGTTATACATACAAAAGAGAAGAGGTCTTTTGGAAGACACCCAAGTTCTGCCACAGATACAATTATGGAGAAAAGTGAAACAAACCAAAAAACATCTGGCATACCAATTACCTCCCCCAGAGACAAAGTTGTAATTCTTACCCTCCCTTAAATAATTTGCACTAAATACAGAGAGAAATCATAAATAAAATAAATAATGAATAATAATAGCTTCTACCATTAGAGTATGTAGCATGCCCTAGGGACTGTGCTAAGTGCTTTAATACTTTATTTCTACCTTATTTCTACCCATACCAAATTTGGGATAATTAGACAATATGACATTATGGTCAAGCATGTGGACTTTGGAGTCAGGGAGTCTAGGGTTCAACTCCTAACTGCCTGAAAAGCTTTGGACAAATTAAAAACCTCTCAGAACCCATTTGTTTCCTTCCCTAAAGACAGAATTTGCAATCATTCACAGTTTGAAGAGGTGTTATATATGTAAAATAGAAAATCTATTATTCACTTAATGTTGTACATGGGCTTATAAGGTTCCTGACTCCATGAGCTCATACTCACATTTTACAACTGAGGAAAATATCACTTTGACAGGTTCAGCAATATGTCCAAGACCCATGTGGTCCCAAAGACTGTGGTTTTTCCAATATACCTGTTGCCCTTTCAATGAAATCCATTATTTGAACTGTGTCAGCGTTCAACTCATATAAAAAGGGAGAAGCAAGAGTGCCAAGTCCAGCAGGTACACTTTTCCCTACAGCTCTCAGAAGCACCACTCAACACACAGAGGTCAGACACAGATATGCGCAGAGTAAGTGGTGTATTCTTTGCCATGATTTTACGAACACAAGGCACCCTCTGACAGGGTCTTCCCGAAGGTTCTGCCAAAGGGTCAAAAAATTCTATTTTGAGTTCTGAATCCCCTGTTGCCTTTTTCCATAATGCATACATCCATTGAGTTTAATATATGAAACTGTTAGCTGTTATCTATAGCTTGATTGGAATTAAATTCCAATTATGAATTACTCAGAAAAGAATTAAGAATGGAACAGAGAAATTTGAAAAGATGAAGGGACAGTGCAAACCTTGCAAAATTGGGCCAGCTCAAGACATTCTAGGAGATGACAGACCCCTCTGCCCAAACTCCTTCCATCCTTCCCCCTCCTGCATTCCTTCTCTCCCTGTCTCCTTACACATATCCATCCATTAAATAGTAATTTATTGAGCATCTGCTCCATGCCCACAAAATGTACCCAAATGTTTCATACAATGCTACACAAATAGAAGCAGCTCAGAGATTTTTTTTTTTTTTAAGTGTTACCTAATAAGCAGTATGGGGCAAGAAGAAAGGAAGGTGGCTCATTCCACCTTAACGCCACAAACACTCGCTAAGTGCCTGCTTTGTATAAGATACTGGGAGCAGGGTACCCACAGAGCTCCGAGAACAGAGGTGAGCGATTGAAATAGTAGCCAATTTACAGGCGGTATCTCCAGTTGATCACGAGAGGGAAGTCTCTAGGTATAGGACACAAAAGTTATTCTGGGCCCTCATCCTCAAATACTCCAAAATAACAGAGTCAGTATAGTAAGGTATCAAAAGAAAAAAGCAAACACAAAATCAGAATATGTTCAATTCCAAATTCTGACCAGTTTCATTGGAAGCAACATCTTTTCATTGCAGTTTTTCTCATCTGTTCTTCAAATACTTTTCTTCCTTTAAAAAAATAAAGTGAATTGTTCCAAATGACATCACCATAGCCAATCACTTAGCTTACCTTACTCAATGTTTGTTTTTGCTAATGTATTATTCTAAAGACCCTGGGGCTCTGAGAAAGCCAAGAAAGATTTATTAACCAAGACATCTTCTGAAAGCACACCAGAACAAGCCCATAGAAACTCAGCAGCAAGGAAAAATGTATCATCTCTCCTTTAGTTAACTCTTACAGGAAGGAAAGTCAGTGTGCTTCTCCAGGCCCAGAGCAGTGAGATAGCAAGGAAAATCGTAAAAGCAGTCTTTCAGCCAAGTAGCATCCTTGTTTTCCTTTCTACTTACTAGAGTAGCCTGAGTGGGTATAAACATTTTCTTGCTTTCATCATGGGGTTAAGAAGTTTATATACAGGATAGGATAAGACTAGTTAAGGCAACACTCCTAACCATTCTACCCTGAATGTCAGCCAATCACAGAAAGTCTTCAGCAAGATAATAAAAACGAGGTTTTTTCTATCGAGCAGGCACTGAGATGTAACTGATGTAAAATTCCAAAGTAAGATATCACATCAAAATGTGCAGAATTAACAGGGGAAATATCCGAGAACATCCTTACCGGTTTCAAGAAGATGAAAGGGTCAAGGATGGGGAGGTGAGGGGATGTGTGAATATATATTTTTAGTGAGGGGCTGCTATTTTCAAATCTCAAGCCCAGTGAGAAGAGGCATCAATGAATCCATTGTGAGAGCCTGACGTGTTTCTTATCTCCGAAGTCATCACAGACTTCCCACCAGGGAATCGGGAGGTACGGCAGGCAGGAGAGGGCTGCTAATTTAGAAAGAGCATGCATGCTCTCAGAGTTTGCCAGGGAAGGGACAGAGGACTGTTTTACACAAAACAGAGGTGGGCCAAGAGGGAAAGAGAGCAGTCTGGGAGACATCAGAAGTCCTACTGAAGGGGGCTTCCTGGGAGACAAGAAGTTCTCATGTGAAGCAGAAGGAGGGATGAAGCGTCCTGTCCAGGAATGGAATGCTTGCCCACTTTTTCTGTAGGAGTTGTAGGAGGTGTGTCACACCTCCAGGGCCAGGAGTCTCCAAAGACTCCAGAAAATGCTTCATGCGGCAGGAAGTCGGTTTAACTCTTTACCAGTCCCAGAGGGCACAAGGTCACCCAGGCAAGTAACAAATATTCCATCCTCTACCATAACCACTACCCTGGGAGAGTCTTAAACTCTAGCCAGCAGCTAGCAACTCAGGAGGTGAGAGCAGAGACAGCTGAAATGAGTCCTACCCCTACTCCCAAAGGTAGGGAGTCACCAAATAAATGCTGTATCTAGGGAAAAGAAACAAATACTTAACTTCAAGTACGGTATGGCATAATAAAGATCTCACATGAGACATCTAAAATTTCTGAAGTGACCTGTACTTTTTCCTTTAAATACCACCACACTGTTAACTTTTAAGTGAGCCAAAAATGCACCAGGAATTGCCTAAGTCTTTATGTGGGAGAGACAGGGGAAGACCATTCCCAACTCAAATTTCGAATGAATAGTGAAGACAAAAATAAAGTTGCATTTGAATTATGAGCTGTGCTTATTGAACATACACATTACATATTTATTCAACAAGTATTTGTTGAGGGCCAATCACTGTGATAGACAATGAATACAATGGTGAACAAGTCCTACAACAGGACTCCTGCAACAGAACTATGATAGAACTCTGTACAGGCAGAGCAATGGGATAGAATGGGGGCTTTCTTGACATAATCTGTTCTCAAAACAGATTGATACAGACATAGAAAGTGTGTGCTTTGGGGTAGTTCATGTCTGGATTTGAATTCCTACTTCTCCACAGATGAGCTGGAGAAAATTACCTAACTATTTTACACTTCAGTTCTCCTTACCTACAATATGGAGATAATGTAATCTACCTTTTATATGCCAAGGGGATTTAAGGAAAATGTACAGAGAGCACATCGTATACTTCTTGACCTGTAAGATCTCAAAAAGTAGTAGGGGACATTACCAGCAAGATAGTGATGTGAGTAGTAATTCTTTAGAAACAAACAGGAAAACAAATGGATATTGCCATTAAATATCACCACCACAAAAGTTAAAATGAAAGATTCAACAGAACGTATTAATTCTTCTTATTTAACTTGCGTCTCCTTACTCATCTTTCTCATCCTTGATAAAAATTCCCACACAATTGTCTGTAATATTTTTATTTCCTGGGCTTTTATTATATAAATAATCAGCACCACATAATCTCGGATTCAATCGTCTCATTTCCTATGCTTTAATTGTCTTTTTGCACAAAGTCTTAACTCCCAAATTATAGTGTAAGAGCTCTCTGAAGACAGGGTAGGCAATAATATTCTGCTTATTTGCTAGAATGTTTTAGATCTTCAACAAATATATGACAGTTGAATAGCAAGGACTAAAGTTCTTAAGATGTGTCAATGTGTACAAACGCAGGCTATTCTGCACTGCCACTGTAAGCACCAACACAAACACGGCAGTTTTTGTAATCGCTTCGTAAACTGGAAAACACTCTCGGGGTCAAAGCAGAAATCCTCCTTGATACCTGCAAATCACCTCCGAAGAGAAACTTCCGGCCTTGAGGTGGGTTCCACACACTATGCCAAAGACAGGCAGGTACAGAACAAACTTTTTCCAACAATTCTTCAATTTGAATTTTAACACGGAATCTCACTCAGTCTGCCGATGGCATTTTGAAAAGAATTTCATTAAATGTTACTAACATGTCATAAGCTCCCTTAAATGGAAGGGTAATGGCTCATAACATTTGTAAGCTTTTTAATTTCATGGAATATGGGCAGCATAATCAGGACCTATTAAAGTCAATCAACTGTGCCAAGTGGGGCTACCTACCTTTGCTTTTGTTTCTGTTTTCCTTGTGGGCACACCCCATGGACCAAGAGGGAACAGCCCCAGTATCATTCTTTAAGGCTAACGCTGGTGTGTGATGTTCTGAACCTCCTCCAATGAAACTATCACAGCGGCATTTGCTTGCGTGGTATGAAATGACACCTCTTGCGAAATGGTTTTTGGCTTCTGGGAAAAAGAGATTTCTCTTTCCATTTGCTTTGGCTCAGAAGGTGCAATTTTGGTAGGATTCAAAATCAGCCATCTAACCAACGTAACTGGAGTTAATAAATGGAGATGAATGTAAGAAACCTTATTTATATTTTCAGTGACACAGTGTTGCCCAAACTATGAATTCTTCAAGACTGGTCTCTAGGTTTATTCTGCCACGAAGCCCTCAATTACAATAGTGCCCATGGATAGGAGCTAAATGCCAGGCACTGTTCTAGGCACACTGTGTAACCGTACGTTTTCTCATTTAATTTTCAAAACAACTTTATGATGCTATTGGCTACCCCAGATTATATATAGAGGAATTAAAGTTTGAGACATCAAGTAACATGGCCCAAGTCACAAATCTAGTGAGTAGCAGAGCCAGGCTTTAAGCCCAGTTTTAGTCTGATTCTAAATCATGGATACTTTTTTTTTTTTTGGCCATGCCATGTGGGATACGGGATCCTAGTTTCCCGACCAGGGATCAAACCCGTGCCCCCCGCATTGGGAGTGCAGAGTCTTAACCACTGGACCACCAGGAAAGTTCCTGGGTACTTTTCTACTATGCTATGTTGCCTTCATAATCACCCTGATGCAAGTCTTTCCATGGGAATGCAGATATTTAGAGAGAGCTTTTTCATATGGGGACAAGAGAGCACCAGGTAGGATAGCTAAAGGCTAGATGGTCAAACAGGGAGAACTCACCCCACAGTCAAGGGAGAAAGCACACATCAAAGTTGGAAAAGCAGAACCGAGGGTAATGAACTGGCTTAGGACAAGGCCACATGAAGAAGGCTGATTCAGAAGTGAGGAAGGGAGGGAACAGGTTAGAAAATGGAGGAGGGGGTGGGCTGGGGCAAGCAGTGTTACACTAAGACTGAGAACACATGAAAAAGTTAGGGTTCTACTTTTGTGCCCTGCTGGCTGCACAGGCAGGGCACATCTGCTGGCTTGATAGAGTTGGGTAGGACCAGATAAGCTCATCATATAAATCTTTACTGTAAAAAAACCCCAGAATGATGGGCATATAGATGGTGTCCAAATATAGTGTCTGCATTCAATTATAAATTATACAAATGATCAGGAAAACATTCAGCTATTCCCTAGGCTGCCATTAATGACTACTGGACCAAGAAAACACACAAATTAATAGTGTTACACTGAATGACATGCACACCTATCACCATGATATCTGAAGGAGATGAAAGAAAAGTGTTCATCTTAAAAGAGGAAGAAAATTTTATCCAAGAAGACTTAGTGCATTATGGGTGTTACTGTATTTTTAACTATATTGCAAATATGTCAGTCTCAGTTGTTAAGAAATGAAAAAACAATTCAAGGAATAAGAATGGTAGTGGGATCTTGTACATAAGATATTTAAAGAACTTGTAAAAGAAGCTGAATTTAGAATGAAGAAGACAGAATCTTCTCTTCAAAGGGGTTTCCAGAGGTAATTAAGTCCTGATGCCCTAAGGCATACATTATACATAACGAGTTAACTTTTTTATGAATCTAGGATGGTACTGGATATTTGGAGAACTGGAAGAATTAAGAAAATAGTCACTCATATTTTCCATGTTCTGCAGTTGCAGATAAAGAACCAGAGTTAACAAAGGCCAGGTCTTTGGAAATTTGGTGTTTCCATAGGTTTTTATTACTTCATATTAGCTCCACTTTGGTGGGCTGATAATGAGGAAACAGCAGCTTGTAGTCTGAGGTTCTGGACAAAATCCTAGTGCAGAACCTAAGATCTCTGGAATATAGTTTTCTGGATTCAGACTTCCTGAGCACATGGATCTTTGATTATTTTCAAAAAGATACTGTAAGACAATTCTAACAGAAGGCATGACCAGAGAGAAGTAATGGTGTAGTGGGAGATGGTACAGTTTAGGGGCTCTGTGGTTGGAATGGGGAAAAATTGGCCTGTACAGGAAGCTGCGTGAGGTCTATGGAACTACAGAATGGAGGCCATCTGTAGGAGGGAGGGGAAGGGCCAGAGAACCAGCGACTGGCAAAAACAGGAAGTAAGATGCTCTCTTCATGAAACCAGTAAGGGCTCTACATGTTTCTCCGGGTTGCAGGGAAAGCAAGTTAGACAAACAGCACAGGCCAACACATAAGTACTGTCTACTGTCCCGAGAGAATACAGCATTCCGGTTAAGAATGTGTGTGTTAGAGTAAATGTGAGCTGGAATATTACACGCATGTTTCTTTCTAACCCTGCTCTCTGACTGCTCATCTCTAAATGTAAAATCAAAATGATAGGTCCTTTCTAGTGATACTCCAAGGAATGAATGAGATAATTTTACATGAGAACTTTGGCTATTAGTTATTATAACATGAGGGTCTAATCTCCTATTATTTAGAGTCAAATTCAGCAAATATTTCTAAGCAATTCCTTTGGGCAAGGCTCTCTGTTAGGTGATTTAAAACCTATTAGTTCACTTAACCTCCACAACAGCAAATCCTTTAATTTAAAGATACTCAGTATTAGAACTGCCTAACCCTACAGGCACTTAGCAACACTTTGTTTTCTAAGCATTCCCCATTTCCTGGCTGCAATTTGCTAGTTATCTCCAGAACAGAATGATCCAGGCATCTGCAGAGCATCTTTTCTTCCTCTCCCCCGCCGAACCTCACCGGTTCCCCTGACCGTTATATTTACTCTACAAGGTTGCGCATGTAAAGCCACAGACACTAAACTTTGTGGTGATATAAGGACTTTTCAAGGGTAGTTTTAAAAACAAATGCACTTTTGGCCATAAGGGCCAAGTTTCAAAATCAAAACCATGTAAACATTACCATAAATCAATGCTGCTGGGTCCTGCAGGATCCTGAGCCCTGTGTCGAGCTGGGGCAGAAGGAACCCTAATAGAAACAGTCCCTGCTGCCCTTAACCCACCAAGAGCGGGCAACCATCTCCTATACAATCCAAAACTGGGCTGGCATTGGCATCTCTTTATACTAACTTGGTTGTAATGTAGTCACGTTGTGTATTCTTTTCATTAAACTTCTCTCTGTACCTCCCTAACCAGAGTGCTGCTAAGATATGGTCAAAGAAACACTATGTGATTTAGCAAACTCTCTGTGGCAACCACAGACAGCATGGGAGTACATTGCACATCTCAGGAAACACACACTGTAAGACCAGTCCAAAAAAATCGACTGCTATGAAATAAATGAAAAAGCTTGCTTTGGTAACAACTAAAGTCAGAAATAAACATGGGGACTATATATCCGTCCAGTGATACGACTATTCATGCATTAACAACTTAAAGCCAGCTCCATTTCTCATCTATTAATGAGCTACTACCTAAGGATAATTCATCTTCCCATAAAATGCCTCTCATTTGTTAATGTAACCGCCTGAGCCTTAACGGAGGCCGAAAACAAATCTACACAGCTTGATAGTAGACAACTGCAATCATTGTACCGTCTGTACTTGTCTGTTACTGTAGAGAGGTGACACGTTTTATTTCCATGATTCTGATGTTACAAAATGGAAGCTGTGGCTTAGTAGATGGAGAAATTCACCACACTACACTAAGCAAGGAAAGAAACAGGGTAGTGTGCTTGTCTTATTCTTCCAACATGGCGATTTTCATCACCATCTACTTCTCCTTCTTCATCTTCCTCCAAAATGCAACAAATACATCTTCAAAATATTTATCAGTCTTAAAAGCCTCATTTACTTTGTGCACCATTTGGTATTTGCCTGGAGGCAGAATCACTGCTGATAAAAACAGAATCATTCATGGAGATGGAAAGTTCCACACTCATAATTTAGGCAACTGCCATTTAAAACATCACTGGTAATAATTTACAGAGCAATGTGTCAGAAGGCTATGCTCAGATGCTGGTAGAGATCACAAAATCAAAGAATAAGTATTTGCTTATAATTTCACATGGCAAGGAAGTGTTTTTTTTCAGCCTCTGAAATAACATCTCCTGAAAAGCTATTAGTGTTTTTTGACAGTGAACAAGTTTTTTTGTTTGTTTTTGTTTTGTTTTGTTTTTTAAATTAAGACTAGCACACCCACAGCAATTACAAAGTGCTGGGTGCAACAAGAGTTTCCAGTAGATGAGTATGTTTTGATTGAAGCATTAAGAAAATAATTTGTGACTTTTTTTTTTTTTTTTTTGCCAAGCCTTTAGGAGTGAAGAAAAATAAAACATTTAAGAATGCATTAAATAAAGTGCCCTTCTTCCTTAAAGCTATAGATTCTCTCTCCATTACGCTCTCCCAATACTCAACAAGTATTATTGGCTGTGAGATGCCACCTAATCAAAGTAGGACTTATTCCTACCATTTAAGGAACATAAACCAAACCACAACAGACTGTGCTTTCCTGTCTTCAATTCTACTTATGAAATAAGCGAGAAGCAGTCTCACATCACACAGCCATTACACACAGTTGGGATGCTCCAGAAACCAAAAGTGAAAGGATGCTGACGTGCCATAGTGACCAAGAGAAGCTCAGAGATGTCAAGGGCTGGAAAGTGCTAATTTTGTTATATGCATCTTTCCTGTCTGTAACACACAGCTCCACACTTGGGAGCTTCTGTTAGCCTATGGATACCATGAATGAAGGCTTACAGCAGCGCAAAGAGCAAAGGAGGCAATGATGGGCGTTTAGTACCTTTGGTACCACTTTTACCTCTTTCACCTTGTCTGTCCTGTTCCCCCATGGTGTCCCACCACATAGTTGCTCATGCCATCTTCTTCATAACAGGATACTTAGTATGAGGCTGATAAAGAAGCTTAATCAAACTAAAGCTCCTATAAAAAAGAAATTTGTCTTTATCTCCTTGAGAGGCTCTGAGAGAATGTTTGAGTTTGAAGGAGCCTAAGAGAACCGTCAGTTATTCAAAAAACCAAACAAACAATGACAAAAGCGGTTTGGTTTCCTTTTATGTGAGAGGCACTATTTGGAAACCAAGGAAACAGTGGTAAACAAAGCAAATAATCATACTAACAAATTTGAATAATCACAAATTATCGTACTGGAATTTTACATAGTGCTTTATACTCAAAGTAATATTCTACAAACAGAAACATTTACCTAATAAATTTTACATAATTATGTAAAGTAAATGAACTCTTACGATCCTGTTATACGCTTTTGAGGTAGTGCTGCTATTAGGTCCATTTTACAGATGAGGAAAGTGAAGCACAGAAAAGGTCAAGTAATTGTCTCAAGACAACAGGGATAGTAACTGGTGGAGCTGAGATTTAAATCCAGAGAGGTGGTGTTCCAGAGCCTGTTCTTGTACATCACTTAACAACTGCCTTTCTTGGTCCCTGCCATCATGGAGATTATGTAGTAATAATGGGAACCAAACAGGTTAAGTACATAAATATTGTCAAAAATATACACATATGATATATAAGTAGAAATTAATATACCTAAGTAATATGACATGATATGTAGAAAATAAAGCTATTAGATAAGGGATATAGTTTCAATGGGTGGCCAGGGAAGCTGTCCATCCGGAGGTGCCATTGAGCAGAGGCCTGGATGGAGCAAGGCTAGGTTTTCATCCACCCTGGTGCTCTCAGACTGTGGTGCATAGACTACCCTCGCCAGGGCCTGGGCATCCTGTGGCTGAAGGGAGACTTTAGTGAGACTGGGTTGGAAGGGCAACGGGCTGCAATGTCCAAGCTCCTGCCCAACCACAGGAGCTCAGCTTCCATGTGGTCCAGATTTAGGGTGCCAATTAAAATTTGACTTCAGAAAGATTCCATGGCTTTAAAAACAATGTTGTAGAAAACCACCGAGCATATCCAACCTCTTTACATCACAGACACACTGAGAGCCAAGAGGAATGACCTGCTGTAGAGCTTGGTGCTGATCCCAGCAGGACAAGAAGAGCAACCAGATTCCCCAACTTTGAATCTAGTGTACTTTCTGGAATACCAAACTGCCAGCTGTAACTCTCCTCCCATTCAGGACATTGTATTAATCTTTAGGGTATAGACAAAGGTTTTATCCAAGTGACTGTGTCTCTCTGTTTGGAAACGTCATAACTAAACTCCAACCTTATCAAGAGGAACTGCACAGATGCTCTTGCCTGTCTCCTATATTTATTAAAGTGTCCATACCTCTGTCTCCTATTCTAATTTATATTTTTCTTGATCTTAACTTATTCTATCTTTTCTTACTCTGTCCCAGCACATATTTTTTTCCAGTCATTATACCTCAAATCCTTTATGGAAATGTGTAAGTGCATGAGGGGAAGGAGTACTTGCAGTAGGGGTTTCACATGAATACAACTTTCTGAGTCTTCAAATAAATGAGATTGTAATGGTGGACCTTTGGGCACCACAGCAGACAAGAAAATTTTCAGGGCACCCTACTTGCCCAATGTTCCTCAAAAAATACAATTAGACATTCTCAACTGCTTTTGAAGTTTGGACCTATCTCGTCTATGAAAACTCCAGCTGATAGAGTTACAACTAAGATCTAACCAAAGTCTCAGTAACTCTTCTATTTCCAGCATGATCTTCACTCAAGAAAACCACATGCAGTCAATGTCTCCAAAATTAAAGACAGAATAAAAACCCCATCAGCCTATTTTAATTCTAAGGCAACCGAAGCCTCTGAATAACTATCTCTGTTTCCCAGGATAAACAAACAAATGGACCAAAGGATGAAGCACTGATCTATTCAAAGTTTCTGTGTCTGGTTTAAAAAAAAAAAAAGAAAGCAAGCAAGCAGCTGCTTCACCCTATTGTCCACAATAAATGATGGCACGTAAAAAGACAAATACATTTCAGGAATGGCAATCTGCTTCACAGTACAGATGGGCTTATAGATGACCCTTCCAATTTTTAATACTCTCCATAACTTACGTGTGAGCTAAGAAATGCAAAGATGCCTAATGTGCCCCTCTGACTTAGTACAAATCACTTTTATTTACTTGGGCAATACTTCATGGTCCAGTTAACTTCTTAATTAAAGGCAGCAAGATGCTCATGTTCCATGCAAGTGGCATGGAAAACACTGTTTTGTGTGCAGTATGTTCAGCTGGGAGTTGAAGCTGTTTTGCTTACTGAGGAGAGGATACCACAGCTTTCGTTTGCTTTCTAAACTAACCAGGGACTCGGCTCCTCTCATTGTAACTAAATTGTCAATGGAGCCTCTTTGGACAAAGCTTGTTCTTTTCTGCCATCCTAGGTTACTTTATTTTGCCTCATGCCAAATCCAAAATTTCAACTTTCTTCCCCTTGTCTGCCTCTTTCCCAGTCATGGTCCGTCATGGTTAAAGGAAGAAATACAAAAAAGAGGCGTGTTCTAGAAGACTGAGGGTGGAGAATGGCCCTCATGGGCCAGGACCTCAGCCTCCAGAAGCTTTGAGACTGCTATCTCTTGCACTGGGCTTGTATACTGTGTCAAAAGCCACAGGAAACAGATGACTAGGAGAAATTGGGGCAAAAGAGAGAGACCCAGGAAGTGAGGAGCAGTGAGTCATGAGTGACTATGAATCCTAAGAAGTAAACCTAATTTCTGGACTCCTGCGTGATGAGATAGATACATTCTCAATGCTATAAACCAGGGGCTGTGCACCCTCAAGGGACTTCAGGCGCCCATTATATAAAAAAGCTAAGCAGGTGGGGTATGACTGATGGAGGCCTTGGCACAATGGAGAATAAATACACACCTCAAGGAGGCACCTTCTACTTAGCTCCAGTCTTTATGAATATCAAACCACTCTGCCAGATTTTCTGAAGGTATTTTTGGTGAGGATCAAAAAATATAGTTTTTTTAAACGGTCAACTCTTCAGATATTTAAATATTAGAAACAAATTCACATTCAAAGGAAAACACTGTGTGAGACAGATAAACTGTACCTTTAGGCTGGATACAGTTTGCAAGTTCTGTCATTAGCCTTCATATCAATAGTTAACTCCATAGTTTATAAGGTGGGTCATTTAAATTACTTCATTTAACTCTCACAATAACTTGATAAAGTAGAGAATATCATCTCAGTGATTAGATCAGTCATCATTAAGCTTGGTCCTGCTGCATTACCCACTGTTGTTTCCAGTTTCCTTTTCTGAATGCTTTTGAATTCTCCCAGGAACTTAATATGCTTTTGCAGTAAGTTATTCCCTAGGACGGAAATGTCCATGTATAACTCAACCTATCGTACTAAGAGTGTCAGTGTCATGAGAAAATTAATGACCACTTACGCTGTGTGTTAATGTGGAAGAAAATACTGCAATCCTGGATTTCAGTTCTGACTTTTGCTGGGCAAAACTTGTGTAAGTTCAACCTCCCTTCTGGGCCTTAGGGCCCCATACATTAAATGAAGTTACTGATCTAACTGAATTCTTAGGGACTTTCAACTTCCAGCCTAGATATGACTTATCAATTCAGGCTGATAGAATAAGTCTCAATTTGCAACATACTAAAATCAAAATGGAATTTTAAAACTAATTTCATGAAACAAAGAGATGATAAGCATAAATGTAAAAATCCATGGTAAGGATGACCAGCTCAGAGTTTCAACAAGTATGGCCGTTTCTCAACTTTCATAAACATTGACAAAATAGGATACCTTCAAAATCCATTTTATGTGTGGAATTCAGGCTTTCCTAGGAATCAACACCCAGACTAGTGTTTATAAAGCACTGGCATATGTGTGTATTAATCTTTATTTTATTATGGTTAGCTTTTTTTTGGGGGGGAGGGGGGATCATAAAATGAGTGGAAATGTCATTCCTGGATCAAAGGGTATAAACATTTTAAGGCATACACCAGAAACTACTTTTTTTCAGAAAGGCTGCCAGTAATCTATGAGTGCCAGAGCCAGCAAAAAATTTTAAACAGAACAATGAGAAAAAAAAAAGTTGAACATTGGAAGATTGTAACTCAGTGAAAGAAGAACTGAAAACTAAAAGCTACTGAATATGACATGGTTTTCCTAAGAGATTTTCACTGACTTTATGGTTAAGTGTATGAGTTTATGATCAAGAAGACATGCAAGAAGAGGATGAAAAGACCATTTGGTTCAGAGGAAGTTCAAACAGATGAGACTGCACTAGACGATGATGATGTAGATAGTGAGAATGATCGTCCTTGTCATCAAATCACCATCCGCCATCATCAACGTCGTTGTCACCAAGAGGTGGGGGTGAGAGCGGGAATGACCATTTCTGGAACACTCGCTTCATGTCAAGCTCTGTACTGAGCACTTAAACACTATCTTTCTCATTTACAACCACCTGTGATGTAGATATTAATATCCTCTCAGTTGCACAGGTAAGAAAATAAGGATTTGCCAAGTTAAGAAACTGGTCGGGGTTTCCCTGGTGGTGCAGTGGTTAAGAATCCACCTGCCAATGCAGGGGACACGGGTTCGATCCCTGGTCCGGGAATATCCCACATGCCGCGGAGCAACTAAGCCTGTGCGTCACAACTACTGAGCCTGCTCTCTAGAGCCCCTAAGCCACACCTATTGAGCCTGCGTACCACAACTACTGAAACGCGTGCGCCTAGAGCCTGTGCTCTGCAACAAGAGAAGCCACTGCAATGAGAAGCCCGTGCACCACAACAAAGAGTAGCCCTTGCTCACTACAACTAGAGAAAGCCCGTGCGCAACAACGAAGATCCAATGCAGGCAGTAAATAAATAAATAAGCAAATAAATAAATTTATTTAAAAAAAACTATTCAAAGATCACTTATTGGTCAAATATTAGCACTAGTTGCCACCCAAATCCAGTGATATAGCACACGAGCTTGACCCTGGTGTTATACTGTCTTTTGGTATAGAGATAGCATAAGAATTGTCTAAGAACGTTCTAAGAACCCCAATTTCATATGATTTCATTATTCTATACACAGCTTTTGGTAGGTAGAACATTTTAAAATACTGAGTTTTTTATAGTATAAAAAGTTTGAAAGACATATAAATACCCTTAAACCTTATATAATAATTTTCTATTTTATTCTGTTAAACTCATTTTTGTATTCCTCCTACAACTTTTCTTTCTACTCCCTTCTCTCCTAAACTTCTAAACTCCTAGCAATGGGCTAGGACTCCTATACCCACCCCAAGTATAGTTTAAGGGGAGGATAGAGATAAATTCACTGTGCAACTTCCCCATTTCTGTAGGCCTGGCCCTTAGTGCATGCTCCATAAATGCTGGTTTCCCTTCTCTTGTCACTTCACATTAAGTTATGCAAGGCACCATCTAGTTCCAGCATCATGGGAAGCAAGGTAAGATGCCTCTCTGAAGAAGCAGGGATCGACTACTTTTATCCAAAATGATGTTTTGTGATGAAAGTTCTCTTTAGCACTCATGCATTCAATCGATCTACTAGTGGCTTCTGTTAAAAATCTGTAGTTGTATTTTGCAATTATAAAGATGCCTACCACATTGAAATGGGATTTAAATACAGAGTTTTATGGCATTAAATCCCTTAACTTTACAAATTTCTGTGCTAATGCATTCAAGTAGAATTATTAGGGGCAGGGTGGTCTTTGGATGTGATGGTAGAATAGTTAATTTAGTGTGTGTTCTTTTCAGTCTATTTCCTGAGTGGCATGATATTTTACCACTTAGAAGCTATGCATCCATGTAGCTAAAGCTAGAGAATCCCAGGGCTCTCATTCAATTCCCAGATGGGAGTTTTTATAGAGATGAACATTTGCTCATTAATTTATCTTCCTAAGTGATTGCTATCACACTAATCAATGTGTAGTGATGTTACCAAGGTTTCAACCTTCAATAATGAAATCGGATACTGTATCGAATGTGGTGTGGATTGCTTACCCAATCTCAGCTCCTCTGGGATCAATGAAACACAAAACCAAAATGAAGTCAAGTGTTGCTTCATTAGCTGTCCTCACTTAGAAGAGCTGAGTAATCTTGTTCAACAGGATGCTGATCTCTTTTCAATGGGAAAAACAGAAGGAGACACCCCATGAAAGAGAAACAGCTGTGATCTATGGCAAAGTGACAGTGCAGATAATTCTACAGAGAAGAGTCTTCCAGAGGTGGCATGTAAGCAATGGTCAGGTACATCAGAAAATAACGACAAACCAGTAAGCTGAAGATGCCAGAGCAGAGAATGGAAAGTTACTACATGTGAGGTTCTCGTAAGCATCATATGAGACTACGTATCAAGAAGCATGGCCAGTTCTACTGGTTACCTGCTCACAGTCATTCCCTCTACCTTTTCCGCTCCCATAACCTCAATTTTGTTCAGCTGGCAAACAATCCCTCTGTTTGAGGGAAAGAGAGCCCTATAAACTAAATCCCTAGCTTCTAATCTTGTTCTTTTGCCTTGGTGAAAAGTTTGGATTTTATTCTAGGTGTAATGTTAAAGTTAACAGAGAATTCTTTGCAAAGGGGTGGAGAGACTTGATATTTGTAAAGGCTGCTTTGCCTCCAATTTGGATGATGAGGCTAGGCATGAAAGGCAGCAGAGACAGAAGAGGTTATAGCAATGGTGCAGGTGAGAGAGGATGGTGGCTTGAACTGGGGTGGGGGGGGATGACATGATGAAGAAGAGTGGATGGATCTGGGCAAATGTTGCAGGTAGAGGCCACAAGACTTTCTGATGGATTTTTATCATGTATGTATATCTGCATGTCTTCTTTTCTTCATTCAGAACACATTTATTTTGTTACCAGAACACATAAGGCTAAAAGCTTTACTCATTTACTATTAATTTTTTAAGCTCTTTATTGGAATATAATTGCTTTACACCGCTGTGCCAGTTTTTGCTGTACAACAAAGAGAATCAGCTGTATTTATACATATATCCCCATATCCCCTCCCTCCTGCGACTCCTTCCCACCTTCCCTATCCCAGACCTCTAAGTCATCATCCATCCTTGAGTTGATCTCCCTGTGTTATGCAGCAGCTTCCCACTAGCTATCTATTTTACATTTTGTAGTATACATATGTCAATGCTATTCTCTCATTTTGTCCTGGCTTCCCCTTCGCCCCCTAACCCCGCCCTGTGTCCTCAAGTCCGCTCTCTAGGAAAAATACTTTCTGAAGAACGACAGAAAAATAGTGAACTTTAACCTTTTAATTTTCTTTAAACAAGGATTTGAAAGCATTGGATTTAACTCACTGCTTTTTCAATATTAAAGTAAGTTTTTCACAATCATCATTACTTTTTAAGCTTCCAATCAAGTGTATCTTTGACTTGGGATCAGGTGACTATTGATTTTCAGATAGGATGGCTGACATATTTGCTAAGAGTTCAATTCCTGCTTATGGGCCTAAGAGATATACCAGGTACCCTTTTTCATGTCTTCTAAGACACGTCTCAATCTCTTTATACGACTCTAATTCTCCACCAAGGAAATTTATTTCAGGATATTTTACTTAACACATATCAACAATTCTACCCATGATCTTAAAATCTGCTCTCTTGTACCATATGAAATCTAGCCAGAGCATTTACACATTTATGGAAATATCACTAATATAGCTTAGAGAGGTGAGCAAACTACAGCCTGCAGCCTATTTTTCTGTGCCCTTGAGATAAAAATCGTTTTTACATTTTTAAAGAATTTCAAAAAGAAGAAAAGTAAAGCTGAAAATATTTACTCTCTGGCCCTTTACAGAAAAAGGGCCAAGACCATTAGAGAGAAATGACCAGTTTAAATTAGTGAGATAAACTAGTTTAATCCAGATAGGATCATTAACCTATAGTATATCTAGTAACTCAAACTGATGATTTCACTAACTAACTTGCTAGGCTGGGAAAAGTAAATATAAATCAAGAGCAAAGCATATAATAGGTATTTCTTAAATGCTTGAAATCGACCGTCTGTTCAATATAATGCAGAATTGTCACCCAATCCTCCTTGCTACAGTTTCATCCAATTATTCCTTCTAGGATACAGCTTCCACAAAAAATGGGTATGTTTATAATACTCTTGGTACTTTAAGCCAGTATGCTATGGGCTCCCTGTTAAATTTCATAATCACTGATTGGATGGCTAAATTAATTTGCTCTTCTCGCTGATTTTAACATCATGGCTCCCTCTCTTTCACCAGACACAGAAAGAAGTAAACTTATTAGCAATTCAGTAGTTGCACTCAGTTTAATACAATTCATTAGTTTAGAAAGCACTCAGATAAAATTACCCACCGCATCAAGCTGCTGAATTTCATTAATTACATTAATTGATACACACAATGCAAATGATACTTTGGGGGAACTTCCATGTCATTCTTTGCTCACAGGTAGACGCAAACCAGTCCCAGGCAGAGCAAACGCATTAATAATCCTTTTCAACCAGAACACTTTACCACCCCACCAAAAAGCAAAAAATGAAAGCCACAGAACAACCAACTCAAAAATATACTCAAACACAAAAATTAATTTTGATAATACTGGTTAATAAAATCCAGGTATCTACGAATCACTTCCATCATGACTTTGGAAAAAAAAAAAAAAAAGAATGAGAGAAAGAGCTTTGGTAGGAGACTGTGGTTAACAGAAGCTTTAGAACTGGATTTCCTGAGTTGAAATCCTTGCTCTACTGCTTCGTAAGAACATGGCTTTGGACAAACTACTTCTTCAAGCCTCACTTCTTTAATTTGTAAAATGAAGGCAACAATAATCACCACCCCAGTGGACTAATCTGTGAATTACATTAGATAATGATAATTCGTCAAAGCAGCAAAGTGCATGGGACGGAGCACATACTCTAGTGTGATCATTTAAATACCATTTCTGAGCATAGTTGTTAATATATTAAATTGATTCTAATCAACCTTGGCTCCATTGTCCAAATTCTTCATAAAAAATAAAATTCTAGTTCTTTAAGACTATTTCTAAAGATGTCTTTGAAATACTTGACAATTAAAAGCAATAGCCAGACTTTCTCAGATTTGTATAGTAGTTAAGACATTACTGCATTTATTTTTTTGTTTTCTTTGCAGCACAATCTAGGAAGTTTGTTAATAAAGGTTATCACCCTCTATTTGGCAGGGATGAAAAGAGGCTCAGAGAGGTCATCTCATTTGCTTACAGTACCACGGCAGTGATTACACTCAAGATTTCAGATTCTAATGCATCTCACTACCTGCATTACCACCCCTTTCTCAAACCTTCTATAGTCAGCCAACAGCAAGATAATTTTCCCCAGATTTAGACAGAGAAACAACAATTTCTTTTTCTTGCAACAGAAACTTACTGGTCGGGACTGGATTTCTTTGGCGTAGAGAGGTTGCAAGAATTCTGAGTCTCCTTCTAGCTTTAGACCTTTTTCTGTGATTCTCAGGTTTCCCATTCCATCCTGAAATACAGGCACAAAGATAACATGGAAAATTGGATTAGCCCAAATTTCAAGATACTTTAGGTTTTCAAAAATTTGAAACAAAATTATTGCCTTTTGTTTTTTTGGAGAAGGTGGAATGAGAGGGGCGTCCAGATGAAGACATAATATACTAGGAGGCACTGTTCAGTGTGATTGTGCATATTACCCTCTTGACTCACTTATTCTGAGAAAATCTATTCCACGTAATCTTGGAAAATTGAGCAAATTTTCCAAACAAGCAAACTGTAAGGACTGCCCTCTAGTCATTCACTAGCACAGATGAAGGAGGCCCTTCTGACTAGGCAGTGGCAAGAGAATGAAAGCAGATGAGTGGGGAAAAGAGAAAAAGGTGATTTCCCAGGTTAAAGTAAAAGATCCAATTTCTGAAACTATGTAGAAATGACAAGCTGGCAGTCTGTTGATCTAAACCAACCTTTGGACATGGTGTCTACAGCTCACAAAATATTTAAGTCAAGTTATTTACTAACATTTTTCCATATTTTATCATGGAAATATTAAAATACATACAAAAGAATATGAAAATAGAAAGGATAAATAGCAAACACCTATGTAATTGTCATTCCTCTTTAACAGTTATTAATTTATGCCTACTCTTATCTCCTATAGCTACTGCACCCACCTCCTTTGTTTAAATATAACCAGAATCCCATTACCACACCAAAAATAAATAAATAAAATCATTGCTAAATATTATCAAATATGCAGTGTCAATGTTCAAATCTCGATATTTCTCTCTCTTTATATCTGCTTGTTTGAATCAAGTTCCCTAATGCAATTGGTCGATATGTAAAATACTAAGTCATCTACTTAAATCTCCTCAGTCAGTCAACTTCTCTCTCACACATCCACACACATAAACATACTTTATTTGATAAACATCATTTTTCCAATAGCACTTCCCATAGTTTAGATTTTGCTGATCATTCCCATAATTTCATGTCATGTGTTCCTCTGTCCCCTGTATTTTCTGTAAGTAGATAGATTAAGAAGCTTGATGAGATGCAGGCTCAGTTTTCTAGAAAGAATATATCCTAGGATGGAATATGCTAGTTTTCTGCTGCTACCATCACAAATAACCACAAACTCAATGGCTTAAGACAGTGCAAATTTATTATCTGTATGTTAGAAGTCAGCCCCAGGGCTCAAAGGAGGAAAATCTAGGTGCCAGCAGGGCTTCTACACTCCTTTTTGGAGGCTCTAAGGCGGAACCCATTTCTTGACTTTTTCTGGCTCCTAGAGGCTGCCCACATTCCTGGGCTTGTGGCCCTTTCCATCTTCAAGTCAGCAATGGTTGGTTGAATCTTTCTAACATCCAATCACTCTGACAGTGAATCTTCTGCCTTCCCTCTTTCACTCTTAAGCACCCTTAAATTTCACTGGGCACACCAGGATAATCTATTTTAAGATCATCTGATTAGCAACCATAATTCCATCATAACCTTAATTCCCCTTTGCCATGTAATGTAACATATTCATGGGCTCTGAGATTCGGACGTTGATGTTTTTGGAGTGGAGGGCATTTTTCTGCCTACCACAGGCTCTATCAGGAGGCACTGAAAATCTTTTGCTATGATGTCATCAGCCACTGGTGATCTTTGCCAAGAGGATCCACTATTTCACTAGAGATTTAAAACTGGTGAAAAAAATAATTATTTCTTCTTAACTTATTAGCTGGGATATTCTATCAAGAGAAATTGCATGTCATCAACTATGTTTGCCTTAAACTATAGTTTATACAGGAACATGATGGATGTTTGATTTTTTTCTCCTTTATTGATTAATCTTCAAAATATTGAATTGGTTACCTAACATTCTCCAAAGATGATGCATGAGGATTTTATTTTTACAAATATCATTATGAACATTTTGATTTGTTTTATTCCAGTTTTTTATTCCTTTTGAAGTTCTAACCATTCTACTCTTTCCTCAGTGGAGGCCTCTTCAAGTCCTTTTATTATGACCCAGTAGTTTTTTAACAGCCCTCTTGCTTCTGGCATGACAAGATGTTCCAGGGCTATCTTACATATGTCCTGCCCCAGGCCTGGAACCAGTCATTTCTAGTAAGAACTCAAGTTTATTTTAGTGGGAAATGGTACTTAGAGACCACAAGTTGATAGTTTTAGGTGCTCCTTGCTATTGGTCTTGCTCTTGTTTATGTGAACAGAGCTAGAAAATAAGTTGTATACGTTTTAGGTGGAATATACCATGAGTTCACATGAAATTTTAATTCAAAAGGCCTTGAAGGTTTTCATTTAATCTCACAGACCTTACAATGTTATTACCTTTCTTTCGAACCAAAAATCCCTGTTTTCAATAACACCAATATGACTACTCATTTGATTTAACCCACAAGACACAAAGAGCAGTTTCAGAAAAACCAATGCTACTACCATACTAACATTATGATTTAAAAAAAAATTCAAAATTTGGCTTTAAAAAAAATCTTGAGTATACACTATTAGGAAAGTGTAGTCAAATGGCTGAGTTTTAAAGTCACTTGAAAAAATTCTGGTCTGAATGGTTATGCCACCAACCTCATGTCCAGTTAGGTTCAATTGTTTCATTCCTCCCACCCCTCCCCACATTAATTTTTCATGACAGCTTTTTTAAAGTCTTATGCTTTGTTATAAGTTTGTGAACTATTTAGATGGAACCAAAATCAAATCTATAAAACAAGATACATTCAAAGAAGTCTAGCTTCTGTCCTTGTCCCACCATGTTTCTTCTTCTCCAAGTAAGTGTGTGTGTGTGTGTGTGTGTGTGTGTGTATGTGTATATCTGTATCAGTCAGGGTTTCTAGAGAAACAGAACTAATAATACGTTTGTGTATGCATGTACATACACACATTCATTCATTCATTTTAAGAAACTGGCTTGGGAAATTATGGAGGCTGGCAAATCCCCAGATCTGCAGTCAGCAAGCTGGGGACTCAGTTTAATAACATGAATCATATATTATATATTTGATTTAAGATATATATATATATATATAACTATATAAAATATAAACACCTTTAAAATTTTATTCCTACATTTCCCCCAAAACATTTGAAAACTGAAAGATCTGAATCAAAAATCCAGGCTTTCAGCATCTCGTGGAAATTGAACGCCAAGGCAGGTCTGAGCCTGCCTTCTCAGACGGCTGCCATTGGCTGGAGGGAAACAGCAGCCTTAACCACATGCTCTCCACTTCACCACAGCCTTCACCCAGCCTATTTTACTAAGCTGCATTTTCTCAGACTCCTGAAGTTTCTCACTTGAGTCTACCATTTCGTCTTTCCAGAGCTGCTATGTGCTCTGTACCTTAAAACATTCCGTACAGACACCACATGGTGGGGGTTGGGGGGAGCTTTGAATGACCAAGTGGAGAACAGGCATTTTCCTCCTTTTTCCCTTTACAACAGCACTTCCACCTATGGATGAAGACAGATCTTTCTGCTCAATATTGTTCTTTCACAGATGGCAGGCCACCTGTACACTTCTATTTTTGTTACTTGTGAGGACAGCTCTACCAAGAGGGCCCTAGACCGGGCATTTAAACCCAGTATGAGGGGCAGTGGGCTGGAGGGCATGTCCATGTCACACTAGCAGCAGATAGGAACCACAACAAAGGGAAAAAAGAAAAAGCAAATATCCACCCCCTCCCTCCCTCCAAAGGATATATCAATTATCATGTTTGGGGTTATTCTTGATGATTTCCATTAGCTGGAGAAGCAGACCTTGTCATGGAAACGCAGCAGAGAAGAACAAACCTGACTCAATGTTGGATCCATTCCTTTAGCTCTAACCTTGTGCTCTGTTGCCTGTGCTTATCCATGCTGGCTCTGCCCCTCTGTAAAAGAATGCTGCGTATAGCCTGAAATACATGGGATAGCCCATTCTCAAGGCTCTGATCTTTAAAGGTGTAACACTTGTCCATTCATATAAAACGTTGCAGAACAGAAAATAACAATTGTCTTGTTGAGGTTTATAAGAACATTGTGACCAGACCCACTTGGCCAGCTGCAAGAACAAAGGATTCCTGCATCAAAAAGTTTGCAACAACCAGCCACACTCTCTCCACTTTTGGTATAACAGAAGTCTGCATTTTAACTCAGGTAAGATGGTTCTTTTCAACATGAGTTGAAAAGAGTCCATCATCTTCTTGGTCTGCTGGCTTTCCAATAAAGTCCCTATTCCTTCCCCTAACAACTCATCTCTGAATATCTTGGCCTGTTGGGTGGTGGCAGTACAAGCTTGGATTCCGTAACAGAAACATATACTAAACCTGACAGCTATAAGTAGGCTAAACTGGTTTATATTTTTCTGTGATGTGTGTTTATCAAACAAACAACTCCTAAATATTTTAAAATAAAAGATTATATTTGGGGTAATTAGCAAGCTGATTTCAAATAGATCTCCTTCCCCTCTTACAGTACATACATGAATACCCTATTCTTAGTATTTATTGATGGACTTACTATGTGCTGAATACGTACTATACTCTATGTTTTTCATGCTTTAATCTCATTTTCTTTATTGTTACTGAAACTGCCATGCTACTTCTTGAATTTAATCATAAAGAAATAATCATATAAATGTGGAAGTATTTGGCTATAGAGTTGTTCATCATCATGTCATTTTATAAAAGAAAAAAAAGAAAACAGAAACTAAAAGTTTCATGTTAAAAGAGTATAATGGAACATGCTGGAGCTCATGTAGAAGAATAAGAACAAAGGTAAATATTCATAATACATTATTAAGTGAAAAAATCAGTTAACAAATAAATATATGTATATTTCATGCCATTTTTATATAACTATCTATACATATTCATACACATACATATAACCACACATGCACTTAACAGGAAAAATTCTAGAGGAAATTTCCTAGGGGGAATATTCTACAAAATCATACACTGAAATGTTAAGGTTAACTATTTTTGCATGCCTAAAATATGAGTGCTTTTTATTTTCTTCTTTTTGCTTATCTGTACTTTATAATTTTCGGTAAATACCTTTTGAACTTTAAAAAAGTTATAAAACATTTTCACTGATTTATTTTAAAAATCAACCTTTATCAAAAATCTATACGTCATATACTAAATGCTATACTTATATTATCTCATGACAACTCCTCAATGATCCTATGAGATACTCATTATTTTCCTTCTTTTACACATGAGAAAATTTACTGCTGAGTAACTCACAATTACACAGCTAGTTAATGACAGAATCAGGAATTTAAACCCAAATCTTTCTAATTCAGACTATACACTCTTACTTATTATTCTAACCCAACCTAATGTATGCAAAAGTAATATATTTAAGGTATCTGCTGGATTCTTTTTTTTAAGAACTTTTATTGAGATATAAATGGCATACAATAAACTGCATATATTTAAAGTGCACAATTTGATTATTTTTTCTTATTAGTGATGTATATATGGCAATCCCAATCTCCCAATTCATTCCACACCAACCCCCCTGCTTTCCCCACTTGGTGTCCATATGTTTGTTCTCTACATCTGTGTCTCTATTTCGCCTTGCAAACCAGTTTCTTAATGCCACTTTGATTTTCATGTATTTGGTCAGTGTGCTCAGCGATTATAGAGAGGGTCATCTCCAACTCCAAGGCTGACATCATCTATTCTTATGGTCAAACAGCTTTATTCCACCTTTCCAGGGTCTAAAGTCTTTTTATTACAACCCAACTGCCTCCCACGTCCAGGACTATAAGCAGAATGAATCATCTGCTATTTCTGGAAAGCCTACTGTGTATGTGCTATGAGCCATGGGCGGCAGAAAAAGGGACGGCCCCTCTCAAGCCTGTCCTCTGAGCTGTTTATAACACAAATGGCACACAGCCAAAGAATAGGCAAGGCAATACAAGAAGCAACTTGAGAAACACTCATCTAATCCAACAGTCAATTAACTCCTTCACAATAGTAATTCAACCTTTACTTCAATACCTTTTTTGGTAAGAAACTCACTCCCAATTTGCCAAATCCCTATCATTTCTTCCACTTATAGACTCTTCCCACGCTTGTACCTCATCACTTCATTTTACCACTTTCTGTCCCAGCCCCTAGGTCTGTCCAAGGTATGTGATGGGAAAGGTCTTTCAAATAGTGTCAATTATTATGATCGGCCTCTATTTCCAAAATGTAATATATTGCAGACTAGAGTAGCCAACTAAATATGTTCTCGTATTAGAACCTCCTTTATAGCTCTGGAACAATCACACTGGATTGGATTCACATTGAAACAGCTTGAGAACAGCCTTATTTAAAACCACTGCACCTTTTACTGAGTAAGAAGCTATGGGTATTATTAAGATAGGAGTTTGAGGTCAGTTTTGAAGCACAGCTTCCCTCCCAGTAAGATGGAAAAGAGGCATTTAGAAGATTCAGTGTCATTCCCAAAGTAATTAGAAAGAAAGACTATTTTTTTCTCTCTTCAAACGGTGAAACTATTCTTCAAGGCAAGCATGAAAATTCTAGCAGCCAGCTACCTGGGCTTGACTGAACCAGCACTGTCCAGCCAATGGTCCTAAAGTCTACAAAGTACACTTGGGACAGAAGTGGGAAACCAGGAAGCCTCTGCCTCAGGGAGGGCAGGGTCTCTGCTGTCCTGTACAGTGCAGTATTCCCTGTGCCTACCCTCTGCCCAGCACACAGGAGTTTTCACAAACACAAGAGAAAATGCCATTCTTTTCCCAGGTCAAGTTAGAGTGGCCCCCTGTAAGGTCTTCTGGGGGGAGACAGGGCCTGGGTGCAGGGGCAGAGGTGGTAGAATCTAGAGAGACTCTCCCTCTGGGCTAGTCCAAGGATGATGGCATTTGCTCTTTATTCCTGATTTGGGCTAGACTGTCTGGTTGGTTGCTTCAAATGGCCAGTTTTTACAAGATGAGTCTAGAATAAATAAAGAGATTTCCAAGTGGCAGGACAACAGACTGAAATATTAATTTGTTTTTTTCTTCACATCTCTCAGGCTGGACCTCAGCCCCTTTCATCACCATTTCAAATAGGTTCTCGGGCTTTGTAATTATGTGGCTTAGAGATTTTGAGAGCACAGAAGCAGAGGCAGCCTGAAAGCAGTGAGGTTTCTTATCTTTTGTAAAAGGTAACTCTCATTAAATGGACGGTGCCAGGCATGTTGGGCAGGGAGGCAAGAAGAGGAGATATATTTCAACTGGGGATGGACAAGACATCTATGATTCCCATGCGTTCTAGAGACGATTGTCCTGCCAGTGTCCCTAGGAGGGGTTAGGACAACAGAAGGAAGTGGCTGCAGGGCTTCAGCCTCCCCAAAGTTTCTTTTTTCCAGAAATGGCAGAGAGATCCCTTTTCAAGACCTAAAGGGATCACAGTTCTTCCAGCCACTGTCAATGAAAGACAGTGCCTAGTGCCCGCAAGGGCCTTCCCACTAGTGCTGGGCAAAATGACTGAGATGTCCAAAAAAATCCCAAGTGCTGTGGGATGCCCTGCTGGCCCTTGTGGGATGAAGGCTGAGAATGAGTGTTATGCTCATTTAAAGAAAGTGTTATTTCTTCCTCCTCTCATTTTCCTGCTGCATCAGCATCAAACAGGTTTTTAATTCCATCAGCACATTTTCAAGTTTGAAGTAATGCCAGGTCCTATTTTAGTAAGCAGGTCTCAAGATGAGCTCTTGCTGGAGCAGTTTTAATGGTAGGCATTACCTGGTTTTGATCAGAATGAAACAATTGTATCTATACACAGATTGCTTTAGAAAGCAAGCTTTTGAAAAAAAAGAAAAAAGAAAGCAAGCTTTTGGAGGGATGGGATTTTTGTTGGCTATATCCTCAGTTCCTACAACATTGCTTGGCTCATAGTATATGCTCAGCAAATACTTGTGAAGTGTTAGAATGTCTTCATTCCAAATAAAGCTGCATTTTGAAAGGTGTACTGTGGGAATTACAAAGATGTTAAAATCTAGGCCTATCCCTCGAGCAGATTCCAAAATATTACAGCAAGTATTCTCAACCAGGGTGATATAGTCCCCATTGGGTGAAAACTGATGATTGGAGGAGGGTGAAAAAAATTGTACTCTTTTTACATATAAAGCACAAATATGCTTATGTATAGAGTACATACACAGAATATTTGTAGAATTAAAATTTCATGGCAGCGGGGGTGGTGTGCAGAAATTAGGTGGAAAAAGGTCTAAAAATGCTCTCGGGGGAGAGGGCAGCAATAAAGAAAAAACAAGCTGAGAAATACTCCACCAGAATGTTATAGATTTTGAGACTGCTCCAACCTTCCTCCCTTTAATCTATACACGGTCACTTCTGCTATTCACATATTGAACCATCTTCTCTGCAGCTCCTCAGCCTGTACAATGTAATAGCATGGTAGTAGCACAGGGAAAGAGCAACCTCCTCAATGTAATATTTAACACCTTCTGCATCTGGCACCTGCCACCTCTCCAGCCTCATCTCTTGTCAGTTTCCCTTAACTCGGTCACAAAACACGCTAGCAATTTCCCCAAAGTCTTTCCCATTCTGAGTCTTCACAAATGTCCCTCCCTTGGCCAGTAATGCTCTTCCCAACCTTTATGCCCCGTTCTCCAGTCCTTTGGTTCTGGTCAGATGCCTTTTCTGGGTCTGGGGTCCTTCTCTGAGATGCCCTCGCACTTCATGAGCACCTCCATCATAGCATTTATCACACGGCAGTGCAACGATCCACTGACACCTGACTTCCCCTCAACTTCGAATTCCTTGAGATGAGGAATAGTGTGTCACTCATTATTCAATCTTCCAAGCCCAGGACACTATCTATAACTAAGTGTGTGACTGTAAGAGCAAAAAAGAAATAAGCTAGAGATTGTTCAGAAAGTGTACATTAATGTAAATTAAAAACAATAATAATCAAAGCTACCATATTCATAAGCATTAGGCAGAGCACGTGACTGACACGTCCATTAATCCTCAACTCTAGGCCGTAGGCCCTGTGAGCCCCATTCCACAGTTGAGAAAACTGGCGTTCAGACACCCTGATGGTCTAACTGCAAAACTAAAGTCCTTCACTACCATGCTCCATGCTGCACGATTAAGCTCCAACTGTTTGGCCAGCCCTGTGTTAAATGTGAAGTGGCAAAGAATAAAGATAGAATCCCTCCCTTCTAGGAGTTTCTTGTGGAAAGGACAAAACATGATTAACACACATAATGTGGAGGTACAGGAACTCTCATATATCACTACTGGGAACACAAGGTAGTGCAGGCACTTTGAAAAAGGGTTTGACTGTTGAAGAATTAAACACAGAGTTACCATATGACTCAAAATTCCACTCTTAACTATCAGCTCAAGATAAATAAAAACCTATGCTCACAAAAAGACTTGAACATAAATGTCCATTATAGTAAAATTCTTAAGAGTCAAAAAGTAGAAACAAGCCAGATGCCCACCAACTGATAAGTAGATAAAATATTTGATTTCTATGCAATGGAATACTATTTAGCAATAAAAAAGGAACAAAATGATACATGCTACAACACAGATAAACCTCAAAAACATTACACTAAGTGAACGAAGCTGGTCACAAAAAACCACCTATTGTATGAATCCACTTATATATAATGTCCAGTGAGGGAAATTTATAGAGGCAGAAAGTAGATTAGTGGTAGTCTTAGATTAGGAGGGAGGAGTAACTGTAAAAAGGCCTAAGGAATTTTACTGAGATGACAGAACTGCTCTAAAGTTGGAATGTGGTGATAGTGGTCAAAGGAGTAAATCTACCCAAAATCACTGAAATCACACTTACAAGGGTGAATCTTAAAGTGTGTAAATTTAACCTTCACAAGTTTGTTTTTTAAAAAAGAGTAATAGATATGCACTGATGTTCCCAGAAAAGAGAAATCCAGTTCAGGAGACATGACATTATGTGCTTTGGAATTCCCCAAATCAATAAGGAAAACCGGTTCAGAAATGTGTGCTGGAGGAAGAGGTAGCAGGTTCGAGAGGGAAGTGCTGAGAGACAACTGCATTATTTCTCCATATTTGGTGTGAGTGATAAAAGGAGGATGCTGACAAGTGTTCTGTTCCCATCTAGGACCAAGCCCGGGGAAGGAGGAGTACCAAGAAGGAAGACAGAGCTGCATTAGACCCAGGAAGTGTTTTTCGACCAAATCAATTATATTGTGGGATGGTCTAGGAAGGTAGCCACGGATCTGCTTTCCCAGGGAGCATTAAAAATCAGGCCATCATCAAAACTGGATGACAACACAACAGCAAGGACCAGATTACCCCTCAGTGTTAGAAGGATCACAGCTTCTGATCCTTCATTTCAGTTGTTATATAATCTCAACTTTATTCATGTGTTCATCCTTTTACCACTGATGTCAACTTATAGTTTCTCTTTCTTCTCTTTATTACTTCCCAGTTACCACAAAGCTAAAGCTCAAAGATTGTTCAGAACAGTGTGTGTGTGTATTTGTATGTGTGTAAGAAGGGGGGGATATGACACATATATCTGTCAAATTTCTTTGCTGCCTCAGTGGGTCAGAATTGTGATTTCTCACTTATGTTTTATAACATCTCATAAAGTTGCTTTTAATGATTTATAGATCTAAGGCCATGGCATTTGAAGCATTCTATATTTCCTGGATGCCAGTAGTAATATATGGATGGGCACTGCTTGCTCTATAATTTTCCTGGGGATGAGTCAGTTGGCCAAAGAGGGGGAATTCCTCCCCTACACATATACACACAGGGAATAAGCCTAATCCTCTCAATTTCTAAATGATTTTATCCCTCCGCGTCCTTTAGGGCATACCTCTCAGTTTCTTTGAGAAGCCTTCCCTGATATTCCTCAGCCCTTTAGAAACCACCTTTTCTCGGTAACTGAACACACAGATACAGTACACAGCATTATGGTATATTGTCTAAGAATATGAATTCTATCGATAGACGCAGATTGCACAGCTAGAATGTTGGCTTGACCACTTAACTTGCTGGTGCCCTCTCTAAGCCTCACTCTCTTTACATGAACACTTAGAAGATAATTACATCTTCTAAAGAGAGGATTAAATCAGACAATTCCTTTGTATCAGTCAAAAGAGGTTAGGTTGTACCATGGTAACACCAAAATTCCAAGTGGCTTCAAATTATAAAGATTTCTTCCTCACCCAAGCTACATGTCCATGGAGTTTTAATGGTGAAGTCAGTGAAGGATATAGGATGACAGAGTTGCCACCACTTTGAACACTCTGCTGCTCTCTGTCTTCTGGGCACATGTACGACTATATTTCCCAACCTACTTATGATGGGTTTGGTGACGACATATGCCAGAGCTTGCGAAATGTGGGCATAAGTCAATTCAGAGCAGATGCTTTACCAGTCAGCACATGCTCCACCGTGCTCTCCTATTATTTTTTCTCTCTCTAGATTGCAAGCTGCTAGTGGCAGGAATAGTACCTTAGCTGTCTTTTGACCCCAATCACCTGTCATAATTCCTGACACAGAGCAGGTAGATGATAAATTTTGACCAACTGGATGAAAAGTCTTCTGTCAGCTGCCAAGAACTGCAAGTGAGATCCCAAATGAAGTCAATCTGGCTGAAAAGTCAACACACCCTGAGTACCACTCACCCAGGCCAGTACTGTGCTTGCTGGCCATCCAGGAAAATAGCTAGAGCAACATGGGGATTGTTGTGTACCTTGAGACATGGGTTACAGGTTATCCTTAAAGAATGTTTGCAAGGAAATGTAAGCACCTCCTATGGAATCATGAGAAAATCACAGCACTTGGGCATAGCCTCCATCCTTCCACTAGCCTTCAGTGAAGACGGGGACAAGCCTAGCCATTCTGCATCTGTTTCCTCCCACTTCATGATGGGTAGACAGACAGTATGAACATTAAGGTCTTTTTCACTTTAAAAAGTCTTATTCTATGATGCACAGGATGGGGATGCTCTCTGGACAACAACAAATCACAGCTGTCACTAGGAACCGGTGCTCACAACCCAGAGAGGCTGCAATTAGTGCGTCTTGTGTGACTTGCAGTTTTGCCAACGACATTCTTGCTAAAACTCTTACAAATCACTCCAACTGTACATCTAGATTCAGGGAGGATTTAGGCATAGACACAAATGCCAGCACATTGTTCTGAAATAGAAACTTGTAAGCAACCTTTAAAAAGAGATGTTGGTGGAGACTATATCGATTGTTTGACTGGAGGAAAATGAGAGATGGATAATAAAGTGCAAGTCACTACATTCCATGGCCCAGGTGAAAAATGTGAGCTTATGAGTCCTGAGCTATTGTTGATAAAGGAGGGGACTCATTTATCTTAAGCAGACACATAAAAGGAAATAAGTGAAATATGATTAGACCTATGCCAAGTGTTCAGATTAAATTCCTACCGTGGCAATACCTGCTGTTTTGGTGAGCACTCCCCACCAGTAAAACCCAATTAAGACACTGGGCTGAGCGATATTAAAAACGCACGCTGTGAAAATCCCTTCCAAGATAGATCCTTTCACCAGGGTATACACCCCGAGGGAGCTACCTGTCCTGCCTTCCCTCTATTTTCATTAGGACAAGTTGTCAGTTGTACATGACAGTGTCTTTTATGAGACTTCAAGTTACAGCTTCAAAGGGTCCAGTGCCTTTTTTGATACTTGTGAGAAAGGTTTCAAGGGATAAGTTCAGAAATAGGAAGGCTTGTATGTGCCCTCTCGGCACTAGAGCTGTGTTACCTATTAATTAGGCCCTTCTATTCAAGTTTTGATGTCCAAATTGGCCTTCCAAAGGACGGCAGTAGGTGTATTCCCAGTCTTACAGATATCTCGCCAATTTCCACAATTACCCTTTGCCTTAAACTAATGAGGCGCAGCAGTTGTCCAGGGATGATGTCTATGGCTATTTCCCTTGTGTGCACCCCTAAGGCCTAATATTCTCCCCACATTTCATGTATGTGTGCTTCAAACAGTGAAAGAACTGAATACATCACAGGGAATCACTGAACACTCAGAGAATGCTGTCTGCTCAGTCAACAAAGCCATGCACTTTTCTTTTTTCACTCAGATTACACATGCCAGAGCTATGAAGTATTGTGAAAAGGAATGATGTAGCACAAGAGGGTAGAGGGTGAGGATGGAGGGGAATGTAAATTTTCAATAGAAGGTCCAAGAAGTTGTCTCTGGGAAGAAACCAAAGTGAAGTGAGGGAGCAAGTCATGGGAAGATGCATAGATAGAGGGGCTGAGTCTGACACATTAAAAGAACACTAAGAAAGCCACTGTGACTGCAGTGGAGTCACATTTACCTCTACGTAAGATGGAGAGTAGTAGGAGCTGAACCCAGACAGGTTGGAAGGGACCAGATCTTGCAGAAGATGCTACTAAGGAGTCTGGATTTTCATTCTGTATCTGATGGGTGCCAAAGGAATGTGCTAAGGAAGGGAATGTTGGGAACTGATTTACATGTTAGATGAATTCCAACAAGACTTCCATGAAAGGACTAGACACAATGCTGATGAATTCACTACCTCAAATTAATTTCAAAAATTATTTTCTAAGTAAAGAACTTGCTGATAATAGATTCAGTGACTTTGTTCAACTTAAATCCTTTTTTGGGGGAATGTACTCTCTACTTCCTTTGCCTAGCTAAATTCAGAGATCACAGTGATCAAGACCATGAGTTTTGAAATCAGAAAGACCCATTTTTGAGTTCAGGTCCCATCACTTACTAGTCAGCAGACCTTCCCAGAACTTTTTATATGTGTATAATGGGGATCACATTATCCCTCTTTAAAGACTGAGTGTGTGTGTGTGTGTGTGTGTGTGTGTATTTGATCTGCTTAAGCACAGTGCCTGAGACACTGTACATACTCAACAACATGCTATACTGAACCATGCATCATCCGCTCTCCTGGCTCCCACATCCATCTCCTCCTCCTTCCTTTTCCTGACTACCTTCTCTGATCTCCTATGGCAGCCACACTCTTCGACACACACTTTCACTTACTTGATTTGATATGCTCAGAGAGGCTTGGGTAAGAGGAGGAGAAAGAGGGTCAATCATGGAAGTGCCAGTGTCAAGAGGACAGAGGATGAAGGAGAGGAGGGGCAATGGCGAAGAAGCTCATACAATTCCTAGCACAAAGTGAAGGATTAGAGCTCACCCAGTATCTTAAAGCAAGTAATCCAGGAGGAAAGGAAAGGAAAGGAGGAAGGATGTTTTAGGGTTTGCCAAAATTGAGTCTGCCTTCCTCTCTGGTCAAGACAGTACTTTAACAATTTCAACTGTAAAGAATTCAATTATCAAATATTAAGAAGCTGAAGCAGGTTAAAGGGATTGTATTTAACTGTTATTCCCTTTTAATTACCATGACAGTATTATTCATACCCCTATCCATCCCCTAAAAAGGGCATCTTGAATTGTCTGAGCAATTTCAGAGACCCAGCATTGGGGTAATTCTCTGGGCGAGAAGAGCAGACAGCACGGGACTTGCCTGGGGGTCTGGTGGTGGAGCCTCCACGCTCCCAATGCAGGGGGTGGGGGTTCGACCCCTGCTTGGGGAACTAGGATTCCCCATGCTAAGTAAGTAAATAAATAATAAATAAATAAATAAAGCAGTGGCTATGTAAATCAACCATGCTTCAATAAAAAATAAAAATAAAAAAAAAAGCTATTGTTTTAAAAAAATAAATTAAAAAACAAAGAGCAGACAGCAGAGTGGATTAGAAACCCACCGGGGACCCAATCGCAACCCTTTTCTAAGCCTTATGTGGGATAGCAGTTGTAATGACTAATTTTATGTGTCACCTTGACCGGGCCACGGGGTGACGAGATATTTGATCAACCACTCTTCTGGGCGTGCCTGTGAGGGTGTTTCTGGGTGAGATTAACACGTGACTAGGTAGACCTAGGAAAGCAGACTGCCCTCTCCAATGTGGGCAGGCCCCCTCCAATCACTTAAAGGCCTGAACAGCACAAAAGGGCCAACCATTTCTTTAGTAAGTGGGAGCTTTTGCACATTTAAACTGAAACATGGCTCTTGTTCCATCCGGAGCATGCTGCCCTTTGGACCAGAACCACATTATTGGCACCATAATAGTCCTGGGTGTCCAGCTTGCCAGCTGCAGACCTTGAGGCAGGTCAGCCTCATAATCATACGAGCCAGTCCCTCACTGTCAATCTCTTTGTGCATACCTCTGTGCATACATCCTCCTGCTTCTATTTCTCAGGAGAATCCTGGCCAACACGAGAAGAGAGATTCAAATTCAGTGTATAGAAAGAGAAGTCTATCAAAAGAGCAAGTGAGCATGGCTCTGCATTAAAAGAAACTTTCCAAAAGTACTGATCCATGTTACATACCCTCCACAGCCACCACACACCCCTTAAAGATGTGACCACACCACGCTCTTGGAGAGACATAAGACTTTCTTATCCCTTGCTTGGGAACAATAGTCACCGTCGGCATAGCCTGTTAGAACTTCTGCTTCCCATGAGAGGGAAGCCCCCATATGTGACAGTATTAAGAGTTACCAAGTACAAAGTTAGAACTTCACTTTGGTTCTCTCCCAGAATAGGATGCCAGGCTTAAGATTACAGTGTGATCATGAAAGAAAGAGCTATATCACAACTACAAAGAGCTTATGGTAATCTTGACCTTGATGGGAATGGGGGCTATCACAGGTCCTGGGAAATGAACCCCTTAATAGAAGGTAAACTTGCTGGGACTAGCTCAGTAAGAATTTATAACTACTGCAGCCAGCTAGAAGTAGGGTGCTTCTTCGTGTTCTGTCTGTGTTCTACATCCTTATAGAAGGGTCTTGAGAGATTTGCCTTTATTTTATTCTGGCTCTATGACCTTTGGGTATAAGGAAGACATAGCGAGAAAGATTCACTCTTTCCTATATTCCCCACAGCCCAAGTATGTCAGAGAGGTTAACAAGCAAGAGAGCTCCTTCTGTTATACTAAAAACATGGCAGAGAGAAAGAGATGCATAAGATACGAGTAGAAAGAATACAATATCTCTCAGGTCACGCTTAACAGGTATAGCGGAGGAGACATCAACTTAACTAGAAAAAGTTCATCTAAGGAACCCCTATTCTTCAGGAACAACAAATAGATGCATTACAGTAACACTTCTTGCACTTGTAAAACTCTTTATATTAGGAACAAGTTTTTTCCCTAAAAGTTACATGACAGATATTCTTCATTCACTTTCCTCGTACTTTTAATTCTGACTCAAATCCTATTATCCACGAGCTATGAATTGGCCAGTGGGAACATTTCCAGCAACAATATTTCAGAATTAAAATCTAATTTAACCAAGATGACCCTTGGCGATTAGCAAGCTCAGGTAAAAGGCACCCCTTTAACATAAATGGCCATTCCATCCAGAGTATGCTAGGAAAATTCTCCCATCATTTTTTATCATCTAAGCCACCTTTCTTATCATACAATGCCTTATAATAGGCAAGCCTTGGGGAAAAAAGTGTACTATGCCGCCATAAGTAATATATGTGTGAGAATGAGATCCAGTCCAGGAAATACAAAAAAGCCATTTCAGAGTGGTTGAATAAGAGGGGAGTATGAATAGCTTGAAAAAAATGCACAGTTTAACAAGTAATTATACAATGAGGATGTTAGCTTAGGGAATAACTCAATACTTTCTTCCTTAACTTCAGATTTTAAAATGTCTGTTTTTATGCAGCAGGACAGTGACAACTTTAGTATCAAAAAGATTCATTCTCATACGCCAGTTCTACTTTTTATCATCTCTGTGACCTGAGGCAAATTGCTTCATATTTTGCACCTCAGTTTGCTCTTTTATAAAAAATCAACAAGGTGCCACGGTGGATGGTTGTGAGTATTTAAAAAACGTACGTCACCTGGCATAGAAAGTGGCAAGCTGAAGGTGTTTTATCGATGTTGCTTCCTCTCTCTTAGTTGAAAGTAGAAACAGATTTGGCCTTAACATGCTCTGTCTTTTTAGAGAAAAAGATCCTTCTTTATGGGGAGAGATTCTTGAGGGTAGGATTATTTCAGATTTTCCTCTTCTTTCATATAATGTCATGTGCTAGAGAATGAGTTCTATAGTGGATCCAGACTAAAGTTCACGGAGTTATTTCCCTAATGTCCAGTCCTGACCTGTGGGACTACCTGAGTTAGTCTCTGTATATTGGAAAAACTTGGTTTCTGGTATGTCAATTTCAGACTAGTGGACGTATTCATAAAGTTTCTTTCTGTTGCCATAGATTTAGCTTTCAAATCCTACAAACGTAACATCCTGGCAGAGACAGCCATTCTAACTGGCACCAGGTTACTCCCTCTTTCACCTGGATTTAGCTCCAAAGTCTGGGTTATAGTGTGATGAGACTTACTCTAAGCTCCATCTCCAAGTGGGTAAGAATGTTAGTGGAGGTGCCTCAAAGCTGTTCTCATCTCCTGGATGCCGTCAGCTTTGCAAACTTGAAATAGAGGAACACTATAATGAGTAGCAGGGTTTTACTGAAAGTCAACACCTAGAAATGTGCTTGCTGTGTCCATTATTTTTTTTTTTAAAGATCAAAACCAGAGATTTAAAACAAACTGGCTAGCCTGGCAGGTAGAGAAGAGTGCATCTCAGTTTAAATGAACTGGCATTCGACTCTCTTTTGAGGGTCACAACAACATACTTTACTCGCCAGACAGCACATCCAAAGTACCGGGCTTTATGGAAGCTATTGCTCTCAGGAGAGAGCTTAAGAAACACAGAAGGAGAGGAGGAACCTGAAATTCCCTCTGAGGTTGACTCCACATACAAATGAAGCTGCAGGATTCCTTGATGTCCCCTCCTTTCAGCTGTCTGTGGTCAAAGACAAAGAAGAGAGGTAACATGAACCACCTTTGTGAGTATCAGGAGTCGCTAAGCATTGAAGATGGGCATACTGTGTCAACTGTAATTTGTACCAATTCTCTCTCCTCAACCTCAGGGTGACCCCTTTTCCCTCACAGTCAGACATCTAAGATTTGTTGTCTTCTAAAATGTCACCGGGATGATTCCTGTTAAATATCAAGCATGTATATAACAAAAGGAAGAATTCTGTCAAAGGCAAGTCCATGATCTTAGGGGCTTGGAGGCAAAGTCAGAGGAACACAACTTCACTGCAGCACACTGGCCTTCTTGCTTGTCCTCTGAACACATCAAAAAGGTCCCGCCTCAAGGCCTTTGTACTTATGGTTCCCCTTGCCTGAAATGATCTCCCCCAAGCTCCTGACACAGCTGGCTTCTTCACTTAATTCAGGTCTTTCTCAACCATGATATCCTTCATGAGGCCTTTCCTGATCACGCCACGTAACAGAGCACCCCTCACCTCATCTCTGCCAATGCACTGCTCAATATCTGATATTCCACTTCTATTTACCTGTGTATGATCGGTGCGCCAGCTAGATCATAGCTCCATGGAGAGAGGGACAAAGCTCTGTTTATTGCTGGAACGATGCCTGACATATAACAGGAAGTCAATCAGTATTTTTTTAATGAATGTATTATCTCTGACAAATCACTAAAGCCAAGTCATTGTGACGTGCTGATCACAAACCCCGGGACAGCTCTCTCTCGCCTTGCCTTTAAAGATGCTTTGCTGAAACCCATCCCAGGAGTTTGGGCTTTTTGAGCACTAGCTGTCCTGGACTCCTTGTCTGGTGCCTTATAATAAACGCTGCGTTTTCCTTCAGCCGACTGGCTGAATGAGTGAATGAACGGTGTCAGCAGTTTGGCTTTACTGTGCATGGGTGAGCAGACCCAAGTTTTAGTTTGATAACATATCTACATATAAACCTAAAGAATTTTAGAGCAAAATAAACCCTGGAGATCACGTAAGCTAACTCTGCTATTTTAACAGGAAAAGAAATGGGGGCTAAGACTCTGAGGTGATCTGCCCACAGTCACACAAGTAGTGAGTGGCAGGACTACTGCCATCATTTAGTCTCCTGACCCCTCACCCAGTGCTCTTTCCATTTTACTTTTCTGTAGTACTGAATAATACCCAACTCAGCCAGACCTTATGAAAGTTAGCATGGAACAGAACAATACAAAATGTCAATTAAATTAAATTAAATTAAAACAGGGACCTTACCTCACTCCAGAGTTGTGTTTGCAGAATCCTACAAATTTAGGTCATCAGGGATTAAAACAATCTCAACATTCTTCCAATTATATAGAATTTATTTTAGAGCCAGAAGGCCTTAGCAATCATTAAGTACAATTCTCTAATTTTACAGATGATGAAGTACATCTTAGAGAGGTTACATTCCCAGTATCAGACAGCTGGTCAAAATGAAGACCCAATGATTTAATAAAATAATTTTTATACTGTTCTGTACAAGTGGTTCCAACTGTCTGGGAATATGCGTCCCAGGAATGCTTTGAAGAAATTCCTTATAATTCTAATCAAACTAAATGGACCTGCTAGCAGAAAATGGTACAAAAGAAGCCAAGGGCACCTAGCATCCAGAAAAAGCACTCTGGAGATGATGTCATTCACTCTATAACAACTGAAAAACAATTCTATTTTTCATCTGACAAGTGAAATACACCTAGGTCAAATGCAATTCTCTAAACCAGTGTTTAATATGGGGCTCTAGGCACTGGAGGGACTTGCCTATGTCCTGACCTAGAGTAAACTTAATAAATTCTTGTTGGGTGGATAGATGGATAAGTGAATAAACGGAGTCAATAAAAGGCCTATGGTATAAATGTAAAAGAGATAGGGCCAAGTGTATAGGTTTGATTCATGAAGCTTAAAATTAAAACAAGTACTGGACATGACAACAGACCAGCACCCAAAGACCCCAAGCCAGGCACCTTCATAAGTGCCTCCAAACCAGGGGTTCAAGTTGAACCAGTGGTTCAAATAAAGAAATAAGGTTTCTAAATTAATAAAAATTTACATGGTGGGTATGAAGGGGCAGCAGGAAAAGGGAACAAACAAACAGAAACCTTGCTGGGGTAAGTTTGACCACCCTTCTTAGGAAGTGAATAGACTGCAAAAGTCACTATTTGAACCAGGTTTTCTGAAATCTCTTTAACTGGTCTCTGACTATAGAGTTTTGGATAAGTAAGCAATCCTGTCTCCAACTTTGTGCTATCTGAATATATGAACCGTACCTGGTAACCATCAAAGTAACACAGGAAAAAAAAAAAAAAAGCATTGTGGGATAAACTACTGTGGATGGGCCAGAAGGTCAGAGTAGGGCAGCTAGATGGCGATGTCAAGAGTGGATGCTTAGACTGACTGAGACACTCCTATAAGAATTGGCTTCCACCAAACTCTACAGCCCACCCACATCAAACGTGGGTACAGGGACTTCCCTGGTGGTCCAGTGGTTAAGAATCCACTTGCCAATGCAGGGGACACAGGTTCGATCCCTGGGCCAGGAAGATCCCATGTGCTGTGGAGCAACTAAGCCTGCGAGCCACAACTACCGAAGCCCGCATGCCTAGAGCCTATGCTCCACAACAAGAGAAGCCACTGCAATGAGGCCCATGCACCACAATGAAGAGTAGCCCTCACTTGCCACAACTAGAGAAAGTCCGTGTGCGGTAACGAAGACCCAACACGGGACCAAAAAAAAAAGTGGGTACAAATGTTAACAAAACAAAACTCCTGCCTCTTAAACCCATCTAGATGTCACTGAAAGTTTCTAAAACACTACTCAAGATACAACCACCTGTAGCCCAAGTTATTAACAGAAATGCATTTATCCTTTTGCTCAGTGGCATCTGCATGAGGTCAGCTCTTCCCCCCGCCCCATCCTCTTTTCCTGGGAAATGCTCCTCCTATTCACCTGTACACCCCTTCTGCTAGCTCACCAGGCCCAAATGCCAGTACTCTTTCCACTTTCTTGTTCCCACCCTATTTTACTCCTATGAGCGCTGGAGGAACAAGAGCAGGCTTCTACGACAAGGTCTTCCACTTACTGTTGTATAGCCCTCAACCAATGTTTCTCAACCAGAAGTGATTTTGCCCCCCAAGTGGACATTTGGCAATGTCGAGAAACAGGTTTGATTGTCACAATTGGAGAGAAGGGGAGCTAACAGCAACTAAAGGGTAGAGGCAGGGTTGCTGCTAAACATACTGTGATGCACCACACAACCTCCCACAACAAGAATTATTTAGTCTGAAGTGCTGAGGTTGCGAAACTCTGTCCTAGACCATTCAAACATTGTAGATCTCCATTTTCCATCTGACTAAAAGGATAATACTACCTTCTCTGCCTAACTCACTATCTTGTAGGAAAGACAGATGGATAATACGCGTATAAGTGTTTTGAAAAGTACTTTATACATTTACTTTTCTTTTTAGCTCTTCATACCTCTTCAGATTATAAAAAGATGATCGAAGTGCTTATAATCTTACTCACTTGCAATATTATCTTCATATTTGACTTTAGAGAGGATATTTATTCTAAAGAGAACACAGAATTTCTTATTTACCAAAGCCTAGTGAGCGAGCTTTACTGTCCCTGTTTTTGAGATAAAATAATTGGTGGAAGGAACACCTGACACTTTCATTAAGGAAAAAATGAGAGTTATAGTTACTTTATTCACTGATTCAATAATCATTATTTGATGTTAATATGTGTAAAACAATAACAATACAATGAAAAAAATTACCAATCCCTTATAATATGCCAGACAATGAGTTAAATATTCAATATACACTGACTGCTTACAACTACCCCTGAGGCAGGTCCCATTATTATCCACATATGTAGATGATAAAATTCAGTCTCAGAAACAAGTTATTTGCCTAAGGACAAATAACTAGTAAATGATGAAGCTAAAATTTGGAATCAAGCCTGTCGAAGTCTAACAGCTGGACTCTTAAACACGATGTCATACTGTGCTTGCACTGAATGCATGTTTCAGGGGTTGGGAGTAGAAAAACAAAAAGGCAAATCAGACACAGACGCTGCCCTCATTAGCTAGCTGTCTCCTAGCGGAGATGAGACCTGAACATGAAGGGAGACAGTAGTAAGTGTCAAAGATGGACCAATGGCATTCCAGAAAATTCAGAGCATAAGGCATGTGCATTCAAAGTATTGAAATCAGAACTAGGGAGAAAATGAAGCAATAGAAAGGAGGTGCCCAGGCAAAGTGGGTTCCTCAAGTGGAGAACAATGCTTGATTATTTTAAGTACTTATAGAACTGCTCTCAACTCTGATAGGTAAGTCTATCCTGATTACGACACTATGATAAAACCAGAGTGCATAAGTTTCTTTTGCCACAATCCATGGCAACAGATTCAACCAAGGGTGGCAAATGTGGTCACGGTTGATGCCACCCCCTCCTCTGAAATTCAGAGCAAATGCCATAAATAGGCCATGCACCAATTCCTGTGTAATTGGGGAAAGCCTCAGAGTCCTTTTCAACCCTCTGCTCCAGGCCTTAATGGAGATGATGGCATACAAAGTAAAAATTATCTCACCTTTCTAGGTTTTTTCTACCTGTATGTTATACCTCTCCTACAAAATACGTTTGTAGGTGGGATATAAGCAGCATTAGGCAAAGCAAGGAGTCTGAACATCATGGAGGCCCTGAGACATGACAGTTAAAAGGAAGGTCAAAAGAGAGATCCAAATCCTTTTAGCAGAAGGTGTTTTACGTTAAACTTAACAAGAGAGTTTACTATATCTGAGCACTAGATTTACATCCAAGTTTCCTGGCGGTCACGGCAAAAAGAGAAATGCTATTAGGAACTATCATTGCCATTTTCTGAAAAAAAGGAAGGCTAGAATTAGTTATGAGGCATCCCCCCCCTCCTTTTTTTTTCCCTTTGGTGGGGAGCCTTCAATCACACAAGAATGGTGCTGCCTGGTCCTTCATGTAAGGATAATTAAATAATGTAATATACAGGTCATGTGTTTTAGAAAAAAATGATTTGTGTTGATGATAACAGAGATTAATGCAGGGTAGCTGCATTGTGACATGCGCTTGGCCATGAGGAGGCCATCTACGAGAGGGTGCGTATGGCTCACTTCAAACTCATCCCAACATTGGACAAAACAGCTCAAGAGCATGCTTTTCAAAGGTGGGCCTGAAGGGTCAGGAAACATTCTATTTAAAAATATTATCCATAGGGACTTCCCTGGTGGTGCCGCGGTTAAGAATCTGTCGGCCAACGTAGGGTACACAGGTTCGAGCCCTGGGCCAGGAAGATCCACATGCTGTGGAGCAACTAAGCCCATGTGCCACAACTACTGAGCCTGTGCTCTAGAGCCCGCCAGCCACAAATACTGAAGCCCACGTGCCAGCTACTGAAGACTGCACGCCTAGAGCCCGAGCTCCGCAACAAGAGAAGCCACTGCAATGAGAAGACTGTGCCCTGCAACGACGAGTAGTCCCTGCTCACCACAACTAGAGAAAGCCCGTGTGCAGCAATGAAGACCCAACACAGCCAATAAATAGATAATTTTTAAAAATATTATTCGTAGATTTTCTAGCACAGACTCTTGATACCTAGCACAGTGCTTTTTCAAATGGACAAGAGTGAAGTTAATTTCTAAAATCAAGCATAAGGAGAAATTAAGTCCAAAAAGTAAAAATATCCTTGAAAAATCTAAGTTGCCCATAAAATATGGAATACACAGCATTTATATAGGATGCCATACATATCTGCACATACTTTTATGATGCCTGCAATAATGTATATTATAAAGATTACATAAGAAAATATGGAGCACATTACATTTTTAGAACAATCTTTTTATTTAGGTATCATTGAGCACATTATTCTTAATTACAAGAGAGTCTGCATAGTGGAAGTGGCGTGATTTAAAAGAACATTTGAAATAACTTCTCTGTATAGACAGATCTACGCCAATGGCATCCAATAGAAATACAAATACAAGCCATGTATGTAATCTGGAATTTCTGAATAGCAACATTAAAAAGTGAAAAGAAACAGATGATATTAAATTTAATAATATTTTATTCTATTGGCTATATCTGAAATACTATCATTTCATCATGTAACCAACTTTACTTCTTTTTTTTTTTTTTTTTTGGTGCTAAGACTTCAAAATCTGGTGTATATTTTATGTTTACAGCACACCTTGATGTAGATAAGCTCCATTTTAAACCCTCAAAAGCTTTACATGGGCCCATGGTTATCTATTTACTGCATCAGGCAAGTGCGGATTTAAGCCTTTTCTAACCTTTGGCAATTTTCAGAATTTTAATTTCTGAAAACTTCCAACAAGAACCCAAATTACTGTGATCATTCGGGGTGCTGTGACATGCACAATCTCTTTCAATCCACAGTACTGGAATCTGACTCCATCCCTTGGACTGGGTCTTAGCTAAGAGATTGATATTTCAGGCCCCACAGCAGCCATGATTTCCCCAATCTAGCATCTCATTAAAACCTCAATAGTCAGATGGCCAGGCATGGCAGTGGGAAAAGAGGACCAATGACCTGCTCTGTGGGTTGTGCTGGCTCCTGAGTCATCACCCGCAGTGGCCCCAGCAGGGTGCCCAAGGAGATGGTATATGTGGTAAGTCAGGATTAAAGAGTCAAAAGAAAGCAGATGGCCTCTTTATGGACTTGCTAGTTGAGGCCAAGGGGGTTAGAGAAAGCTGATCTTGGATCCCCACCCTGGGTTCTGCACCCAGGTGTGCCCCTTCCCCCAGGTGCTTCTATGAAATACACCTCTTTAGCCATGTTTTTTAATAACTTGCCTTTGGAAGGGATCTGAAATTCACTGTGGAAACATTTCCATTCTTCTTCTTTGCTAAATTCCCGTGAGAGCAGGAACTATTATTATCTCCTTCTTTTCACAGATGTAGATAAGAAAACCCCAGGCTCATGGAGTTCAAGAGACATATAATAGCAGAAGTTTCAAACTAGGTACCAGCAGATGTAGTTATTTTGGATGCAGCTAGTATTTCAAGTAATATATAAAACAAAACAAAAACTAAGCCATTTAGATTGTGGGTTTCTCTTAAAAAAACCTTAAGATTTAGCAAAAAGGCTCAAATTACCAAATGATTACAATTGGCCAAAGCCGAGTAGCCATTTTCCTTTTCACGTGTTCAGAGGCTCCAGGCTCAGAACATCACAGTCCGCTGACTCCTAACAGTCTTTCCCTGTCTCTCTTTATCCATTTGTCACTGGCCAGTGCTTATAGGTTTTTAAGATTAAGGCTTTAGCTTAATGCATCAGACTTTAAGAGTGTGTACTTTCTTTTTTTTTAATGGAGGAAACTTTAGACTATAGGAATAAAGGCCTCGCAGTGGAATTTGAAACACCAATATTCTAAGTGAAAGAAAAATACTTATTTTTGTTACGGATCTTCCCTTTGCTTCAATACTATATCCATTATTCTAATCTTAACCCCAACATTCTGGAATCCATTCTATTACGATGTCTTTGATTTGTCAAATGATAAAACCAAGATTTAGCAATATGGTCAAAACCATGCTCATATAACACTATTAGCAGATGGGATGGAATTAGCTCCCCAAGCTGTCGTTCTATTACTTGACAGAGTTCCTCTCACCCAATTCTCAGGGAATATTGTGACCTTTTACATACATAGTGTTCTGCAGGTATGGGCTTTCAAGGCAATAAAATGAGTGTTAATACCTAATGGGCCTCTTAAAACCTTGAGCAAGTTCCTTAATCTTCTGTGATTTAGCTTTCAGAATTTCCTAAAAAGCACAACTGATTTTTAATAGTGGAAATCACGAGGAGAGTAAAGCACCTACCATTATTCCTGGGAGAGAGTACAGTTTCAGAAAATGTCAATTTCATTCCCTCTTCTCTCCAATCTAGGTAACTAAATAAGCTAGTAGAGAAGTCATGGTAATGATCCACCCACAGTATGTGATAGAAGCCATGCAGTTTGGGTAGAACTGACTCTTCTCTCAGTTCCAAGGGAAGACCCTGATTGATTCAAACCCATCAGGTCATGTGATTCCCCTTGCATAGTGATTGGCTTACACTTGGCTTGAGACATACGTTGGTCAAATCAGAGTGAAGCCCAGGGTTTTTAAGCAAAGTGGGGGAGGGGAGAGAAGTTCTTTTATGCTGTGAATGTGTGGTATGCAAATGTGATGCCTGGAGCAGCTGCTTCCATTTTGCTACCATGAGTGAAACCATCTGAGGAGATGCCAACTAAAGAGACCCACAACACTCAGAAAATCCCAGAAGAATGGAATCACAATTTTAATCAAAGCCTTACTTTCTCTGGATTTTTCTATTACCTATCAGTCAAGTACACTCTAATTCAAGCAGAGTGTTGCATACAAGTTGAAAGTACTCATTTATGATGCTTCCCTACTGACTGCCAAGAGTATTTGTGACAGCAACTTGTCTTTCTGTTGCTTCAGCCATCTCAGTGGGGGTAGAGAAGTATCAGGCAAGATAGCTGGAGGGCTGGCCCTTCCACCCACAGGACGCCTGCTGGCCACTACACTCATCAAAACAGCAGCTGGTGGTGTCTGCTTTGGTTTAAAGTTATGGCAACTTCATATATTTGGGTCAAGGTAGGTTACTACTTTATGGAAAGTACTGGGAAAACTAGGAGGCCAGATTCTGGTGCTTACTCTAGTATTAGTCAGTGGCCTATGAGTGGGTGGATTGCATGAACTGTGCCTTCCACCTTCTCTAGAAGAACACAATTAGACAAAGGAAGAGAAGGAGTGAAGCCATGTCAAGACTTTCAGAAAAGCCAGGGCTGACTGTTTCCTGAGTGCCTTTTCTGTCCTGTCTATTCTTATGCCATTGTGTTGGGGTGTAAAGGGAGCTGTAGGGGTTCTTGGAGTCGTGAGCTCTAGTAAGATACTACAATGGATGTGAGCAAAAGGAGTGCAGCCTCCTCAGGTCTTAGTGCTTTAAAGTCAAAGGCAGGGGTCCCCAAATTGAATGCCCAAAGAGGCTCAGCGGGTTACTTTAATGAATGATATGGACACCCAGGTAGAGACCTGGAGAGAGTTCAGACCCTGACAAGGATGTAGCTACTTAGCTCCATCATGCATTTTTTAAGAAGACTCTTCAAATTTATTTTTTTAATGTAAAATTTTATTTCTCCCTCTCTCTCCACACTGAGAAGATCAAATAAAACACTTGAGTTGGGGGATTTGGCTCTCAGCCTAAAATCATTAAGAAGCTGGTTGGATTACCAGAAAGGATTACTAGGTGGCAACTCTTTTCTCCCAAGAATTGCAAGTGGAGAGCCATTGAGCAGGATGGGGAAGATGGCTGGAGGATTGTGGCTCCTGTGAATGAGTTGAACACAGATACCTCAGGGCACATGTTTCCAATGGGGTGGTTGTATAGATCCCTGTTAGGACTGAAGCTCACCTCAGTAGGCTTGGGAGCTTCCACACAATTTCTGTGGCTGAGAGTAGTAGTGGGCGAGCCGAACTGCTTGCCCAGCTCCCTGATCTCATAAGGACCTTGCTGGAAGGGGTTGACATCACTAGTGACTGTCATCAGGGTCTGTGACCACGGCCACCTCTGGCTTGAGGAAAGGAGCCCACTCAAATTCCTGATGTGTGTTGCTCATCAATCTCAGTGAGGGTCCACTCAGAAATTAAAGAAAGAACAAAAATAAAGAAATTTGACATCCATAGAGTAGTCACAGCTATTACTATAGATATAGTTATTTCCACTTGATGGTTGAGGTGAGGATTAGAATTGCTTTCCAACACTCAAAGTTCACAGAGGTAGTAAAGGACAACATTTACACTTGAACCCTAGACTCCAGTCTCAAGTCCCTGCTGATCCATGATGCCTCTGCCAGTATTCCCTGTAATTCTCCCTTGTTTCCTATCCTTTACTATTTTGAACACACCCTAGATGGTGGTAGCAGTTTGATCCAGAGATTCCAAGAGCATTTGATTAAATACTATTTTTTTCTCTACTATCTGTTAACTGTCTACAGAATGATTATTCTAGAGAACACCCTTTGAGAAATACTGCATTATGCAGCTAATGACATAGAAAATAACTGACTTAAAGGTAAATTTTCACTTCCCATTTTACCTCCATTACTATTAGTTCCATTCATTAAAAGAAAATTTAGGAGAAGAAAGATGGCAGTGAAGTAGAAGGACGTGGAATGCATTCCTCTCCACAGATGCATCAGGAATACAGCAAAAGATGCAATAATTCCCACAGAGAACCAGCTGAACACCAGCAAACAACCTAAGACACCAGAAAGGACTGCAAAGATCCTGACATAACAGGGTAGGACAGAGGAGGAAAAAAATAAAAGGAGAAAGAGGAGGAGAAGAAAGGAAAGGGATGGGTCCCTAGGGCAGGGGAATCTGAAACAGAGGGGAGATTGCTGAATTTGGGGAAACGTCCCTTATCTGACGGGGAAACGTCCCTTATCTGACGGGGAAACCCCTTCTCCAATGGGGAATTTCCCTGCATCAGAAGGGAGGCATTTGGGACTGTTCAAGGAGGGTGAAGCAGCTGAGCTGTGGCAGATGGGAAAGAATGAGAAATATATGGAGGGTCCACACCACAGCTCGGCATGTCTGGACTGAGATGTTGATTCACAGCTGAACAGGGGGTCTGGGAACTGGAATGCGGGAACCAGAGAACTGGTTCAGGGTGAGAGGCAGTGGGGAGATGGACTGAGAGGACAGGAGGGAAGAAATCTGCAGCAGAGAGTGCCTACCATAGAAAGCTGTGCAGCCATAGTGGCAGCTTGATACTGTTGAGTCACAAGTGGGGGGAGGAGCCACAGGTGTAGCCTCTCTCACTTGCTCCTGTGCCCTCTCTCTCTCTCTTTCTCTGAGCCTGTGACAGACAAAGGAAGGACCCCTGTGGGCCTAGCTAATGCACTCAGGGATAACAAGGGCCCCCAGGGCAGGGCTGGCCTAGAGTGCCTGCAGCTGAGAGCCAAAAGCCCACAGAGTGGCCCAGCTCTGGAGACATTCTGTTTACACCTAATCCGCCAGTGTCCCTCTGCAACAGGCACCACCACGGCCGACTGAGCTGTCATGACCCAGGCAGGGTGCACCGGCAGACTCATAGCAGGGGAGAGGAACCACAGTTGGAGTCACTGTCTCGGCCTGAGCCGCTCAGGCGCCATGACCCAGGTAGGGTGCCACTGCTCACTGACTCCCAGGGGAAGGAGCCACTATAGCACCCTCTCTCTCCCAACACACCAGCGCTTACAAACGAACAATAAAGGAAGCTCTGCTGGTTGCAGAAAAATACAAAAAGCCCAAGGCAGGTAGAAGGACATTTACAGCTGAGACCCCAAGGAAACAGAAATATTAGTATTAATTCTATTGATCTTATCCATTCTGGGGTCAGTTCTAGTTTTTGTTGTTGTTGTTGTAGTTTTTTTAAATTACAATCTTAGTCCTAAGGATTCTACATGTTTTACAACATATTTTTTATTCTATTTTTTATCTTATATTTATTTTTAGTCATTTTATATATTTCTATTTCTAGCTAAGTTTGTTGTAGTGCTGACTGTATCTCTCCTACCTTCTTTTTATCTCTTTTATACATTTCCATTTCTTTCTATTTTCATATTTCCAGTCACACTATGCTCTTCTGTTGCCCTGTCTTCTATCCTTTTTTAGTTAATTTTATCTTAATATACTTATAAGCAATATTATCGGTCTGCTCTGTTTCCTTGCTTTATTCTCCAGATGACACACTGCTTTGGTATTTATTATTAAGTTTTGTCTTTATCTTAGTTCTAAGTATAACCGTCTGATTTCATTCTGAGAATCTTCAGTCTGTCTGGTGGTACTCTTTCTCTTTATTATATTTGATCCTAGCTTTCAAAATCTCCCTGGATTTGTGTTTGTATGTGTGTGGTGTTTCTTGTTGTTGTTGTTGTTGTTTTTATTTTTGTTTTGCTCTGTCTTGGTTTTGAATTTCTGTTGGTTTTCTCTCTGTCTGATAGCATACTGGGGTTCTTCTGTCAGGTCTTTCTAGTGCCTTATGTTCTACTGGACTCAGTATTTGTGTGTCTAATACATGTGTGTGTTTCCTTGACTTAGTATTTGTTTGACTCAATACTCTGCCATTAGTCTGGGGCTTGGAGAGTCTTCTTTAAACCTCTTTATTGCCAGGACAAGCAACCTCTGAAGTTTGGACTACTCCATCCGATGTCAAGTAGGAGGCTCTGGGGAGGGAGTACTGAATCCAGGATGCTAGACTACTAGGGAGTCCTCAGACACAGGGAAGATTAACAGCAGAGAACTCTCACAGAGCCCTGTATCAGAGTCTAAGACTCAGCTTTGTTTGACTGTCTGAAACTACCAGTGCTGGACACCTCACACCAAACTACAAACAAGACAGGAACACAAACATACCTATCAGCACACACACTACCTAAAGCCATACTGACCTCACAGATACCCTAAAACACACTTCCTGACATGGCCCTGTTCATCAGAGAGAAAAGACACAGAGCCACACACCAGAAAGCAGACACCAGACCCCCCCACCAGGAAGCCTACTCAAGACACTGGACAAACCCTACCACAGGGGGCAGAGGGGAGAAACAAGAGGAATAACTACTAGGCAGCATAGGGAAAGGAGACAGCAAATCCTATACGTTAGACAAAATGGGAAAACAAAGAAAAACCATGCAGGCAAAAGAGTAGGAAAAAAACCCAGAAGACCAAATAAATGAAGAGGAAATAGGAAAATTGCCTGAAAAAGAATTCAGAGTCATGATAGTAAAGATAATACAAAATCTCAAAAACAAAATACAGAAATATAAGAAACAGTTAATAAGGATGCAGAAGAACTAAAGAGCAAACAAACAGTAATGGACAACAAAATAACTGAAATTAAAAAATACTGTAGATGGTATAAACAGCAGAATAACTGAGGCAGAAGAACAAATAAGTGAGTTGGAATATAGAATGGGGGAAATAACTGCCACAGAGCAGGAAGGAAAAAAAAAGAATAAAAGAATGGAAGACAGTCTCAAAGACCTTGGTGACAACATTAAGCACATCAACATTCGAATCATAGGCATCCCAGAAAAGAAGATAAAAAAAAGGGTCTGAAAAAATATTTGAAGAGGTTATAGTGGAAAACTTCCCCATCGTAGGAAAGGAAATAATTAATCAAGTCCAAGAAGCCCAGAGAGTCCCATACAGAATCAACCCAAGGAGAAACACACCAAAGAACATATTAATCAAACTAACGACAATTAAACACAAAGAAAAAATATGAAAAGCAGCAAGAGAAAAGCAACAAATAACATATAAGGGAAAACCCATAAGGATAACAGCTGATCTTTCTACAGAAACACTGCAGGCCAGAAGGGAATGGAAGGATATACTGAAAGTCCTGAAAGAGAAAAATCTACAGCCAAGAAATCTCTACCCAGCAAGAATCTCATTCAGATTTGAGGGAGAAATCAAAAGCTTTCCAGACAAGCAAAAGTGAAGAGAATTCAGTACCACCAAACCAGCCTTACAACAAGTGCTAAAGGAACTTCTCTAAGTAGGAAACACAAGATAAGGAAAAGACCTACACAAACAAACCCAAAACAATTAAAAAAATGGTAATCAGAATACACATGTCAATAATCACCTTAAATGTAAATAGATTAAATGCTCCAACCAAAAGACACAGACTGGCTGAATGGATACAAAAACAAGACCCTTCTATATGCTACCTACAAGAAATCCACTTCAGACCAAGGGACGCATATAGACTGAAAGTAAAGGGATGGAAAAAGATATTCCAGGCAAATGGAAGTCAAAAGAAAGCTGGAATAGCAATATCATATCACACAAATTAGACTTTAAAGTAAAGACCATTACAAGAGACAAGGAAGGATACTACATAATGATCAAGGGATCCATCCAAGAAGAATATATCACAATTGTAAATATCTATGCACCCAACATAGGAGTACCTCAACATATAAGGCAAATGCTAACAGCCATAAACGGGGGCATCGACAGTAACACAATAATCTTAGGAGACTTGAACACCCCACTTATATCAATGGACAGATCATCCAAACAAAAAATAAATAAGGACACACAAGCTTTCAATGACACATTAGACCACCTCGACTTCATTGGTATTTATAGGACATTCCATCCAAAAGCTACAGGATACTTTATTCTCAAGTGCACACGGAACATTTTCCAGGATAGATCACATCTTGGGTCACAAATCAAGCCTCAGTAAATTCAAGAAAACTGAAATCATATCAAGCATCTTCTCTGTCCACAAAGCCATGAGACTAGATATCAATTACAGGAAAAAAAGTATAAAAAATACAAACACATGGAGGCTAAACAATACACTATTAAACAACCAGAAATCACTAAAGAAATGAAAGAGGAAACCAAAAATTACCTAGAAACAAATGATGATGAAAACACAACGACCCAAAACCTAAGGGACGCAGCAAAGGCAATTCTAAGAGGGAAGTTTATAGCAATACAGTCCTACCTTAAGAAACAAGAAAAATATTGAATAAACAACCTAACCTTACACCTAAATCAATTAGAGAAAGTAGAACAGAGAAACCCCAAAGTAAGCAGAAGGAAAGAAATCATAAAGATCAGATCAGAAATAAATGAAAAAGGAAGCAAGGAAACAATAGCAAAGATCAATGAAACTAAAAGCTGGTTCTTTGAGAAGATAAACAAAATTGATAAACCATTAGCCGGACTCATCAGGAAAAAAAGGGTGAAGATGCAAATCAACAGAATTAGAAATGAAAAAGGAGAAGTAACAGCAGACACCACAGAAATACAAAAGATCAAGAGAGACTACTACAAGGAGCTATATGCCAATAAACTGGATAACCTGGAAGAAATGGATAAATTCTTACAAAAATACAATCTTCCAAGACTGAACCAGGAAGAAATAGAAAATATGAACTGACCAATCACAAGTATGGAAATTGAGACTGTGATTAAAAATCTCCCAACAAACAAAAGCCCAGGACCAGATGGCTTCACAGGTGAATTCTATCAAACATTTAGAGAAGAGGTAACACCTATCCTTCTCAAACTCTTCCAAAATATAACAGAAGGAGGAACACTCCCAAACTCATTCTATGAGGCCACCATTACCCTGATAGCAAAACCAGGCAAAGATGTCACAAGAAAATTACAGGCCAATATCCCTGATGAATATAGATGCAAAAATCCTCAACCAAATACTAGCTAACAGAATCCAACAGCACATTAAAAAAAAAAAGCATACACCATGATCAAATGGGACTTATCCCTGGAATGCAAGGATTCTTCAATATATGCAAATCAATCAACATGATACATCATATCAACAAACTGAAGGATAAAAACCATGCGATAATCTCAATAGATGTGGAAAAAGCTTTTGACAAAATTCAACATCGATTTATGTTAAAAACTCTTCAGAAAATGGGCATAGGAGGAAATTACCTCAGCATAATAATAGCCATATATGACAAACCAAAAGGAAATATCATTTTAAATGGTGAAAAACTGAAAGCATTCCCTCTAAGAACAGGAACAAGATAGGGGTGTCCACTCTCACCATTATTATTCAACATAGTTTTGGAAGTATTAGCTATAGCAATCAAAGAAGAAAAAGAAATAAAAGGAATCCAAACTGGAAAAGAAGAAGTAAAACTGTCACTCTTTGCAGATGACATATCATACATAAAAAACCCTAAAGACTCTACCAGAAAAGTGCTAGCACAAATCAACAAATTTAGTAAAGTAGCAGGAAACAAAATTAATGCACAGGAATCTCTTGCATTTCTATACACTAACAACGAAAGAGCAGAAAGAGAAATTAAGGAAACAATCCCATTTACCACTGCAACAAAAAGAATAAAATATCTAGGAATAAATCTGCCTAAGGAGGCAAAAGACCTGTATGCAGAAAAGTATAAGACACTGATGAAAGAAATCAAAGATGATACAAACAGATGGAGAGACATACCATGTGCTTGGATTGGAAGAATCAACATTGTGAAAATGACTGTACTACCCAAACGATTTACAGATTCAATGCAATCCCTATCAAATTACCAACAGCATTTTTCACAGAACTAGAACAAGAAATCTTACGATTTGTATGGAAACACAAAAGACCTCGAATAGCCAAAACAATCTTGAGGAGGAAAGATGGAGTTGGTGGAATTAGGCTTCCTGATTTCAAACTACACTACAAGGCTACAGTGATCAAGACAGTATGGTACTGGCACAAAAACAGGAAGGCAGATCAATGGAAGAGAATAGAGAACTCAGAGGTAAACAAGCACATATGGGCAGCTTATCTTTGACAAAGGAGGTAGAATATACAATGGATAAAACAGCCTCTTCAATAAGTGGTGCTGGGAAAATTGGACAGCAACATGGAAAAGAATGAAATTAGAACACTTCCTAACACCATACACAAAAATAAACTCCAAATGGATTAAAGACCTAAATATAAGGCCAGACAGTGTAAAACTCCTAGAGGAAAACATAGGCAGAACACTCTATGACATACATCAAGCAAGATCCTTTTTTGACCCACCTCCTAGAATCATGGAAATAAAATCAAGAATAAACAAAGGGGACCTAATGAAACTTAAAAGCTTTGGCACAGTGAAAGAAACCATAAATAAGACAAGACAACCCACAGAATGGGAGAAAATACTTGCCAACGAAGCAATGGACAAAGGATTAATCTGCAAAATATACAAGCAGCTCGTGCAGCTTAATACCAAAAAAGCAAATAACCCAATCCACAAATGGGCAGAAGACCTAAAGAGACATTTCTGCAAAGAAGGCATACAGATGGCCAACAAACTCATGAAAAGATGCTCAACATCACTCATTATCAGAGAAATGCAGGTCAAAGCCACAATGAGGTATCACCTCACACCAGTCAGAATGGCCATCATCAAAACATCTAGAAACAATAAATGCTGGAGAGGGTGCAGAGAAAAGGGAACTCTCCTGCACTGTTGGTGGGAACGTAAGTTGGTACAGTCAGTATGGAAAACAGTTGGAGGTTCCTTAAAAAACTAAAAATAGAACTACCATATGATCCAATAATCCCACTTCTAGGCATATACCCAGAGAAAACCATAATCCAAAAAGAAACATGTACCATAATGTTCATTGCAGCAGTATTTACAATAGCCAGGACATGGAAGCAACCTAAATGCCCATCAACAGATGAATGAATAAAGAAGATGTGACATATATATACAATGGAATATTACTCAGCTATAAAAAGGAATGAAATGGAGTTATATGTAATGAGGTGGATAGACTTGGAGTCTTTCATACAGAGTGAAGTAAGCCAGAAAGAGAAAAACAAATACTGTATGCTATCTCATATATACAGAATCTAAAAAAAAAAGGTACTGATGAACCCAGTGAGAGGACAAGAATAAGGATGCAGATGCAGAGAATGGACTGGAGGACACAGGGTTGGTGGGGCGGGGGACCAAGGGGAAGGTGGGATGAAGTGAGAGAGTAGCATAGACATACATATGCTACCAACTGTAAAAGAGCTAGTGGGAAGTTGTATAACAAAGGGAGATCAATCCGATGATGGGTGATGCCTTGAAGGGCCAGGACAGGGAGGTGGGGGGGAGTCACTGGAAGGAGGGGATATGGGGATGTATGTATAAATACAGCTGATTCACTTTGGTGTACCTCATAAACTGGTACAAGAGTGTAAAGCAATTATATTCCAATAAAGAGCTTAAAAAAAAAGAAAATTTAGATATAAAGTGTCTCTGGCCATACCTTCACATTCTTTTGGTTGCTCTTAAATATTTTTAAACTGCATGCTGTGAGATTCTGAGTCCAGTTATTATGTAATTAGAACCACTTTCCCAAAAAAGGTTTTTCAAATTATGAAATACCATGTGCTTTAAAATCTGTACCCAAATTGCTGCAAAGTTGCTTAATCTTTGGAAGTGACTGAGTGATGACACCAAGAGGCTGATACCATTGAAAGAAGAAATTACTCCTTTTATTTCCTGAGAGAAGGGGGCCCACCACACCATGCAAGCCTGCATGGAGAAGCACCAGGTTTGGTCAGGGAGAAGCAGGAGTGAGGGGCGAGCCTAAGCCAAAGCCTTTATTGGATTTTCCCCAGGAAAGGCAAGGCAAAGCAGAGCAAACAGTTTAGGATTGATTATTTGCATAATTCCAGTGGGCTTTCGGTTATAGGAGCAGCCTCTGTTTGTCTGATACCTGACCCTGGGATGCTTTTGGGCAGGGGAAATACTGAATTGGTGTGTAAGAGTCAAATAAGGAGGTGGTAGGGACTATAGACTTGGGATTGCATGTGAAAGTTGTGCTTCTAGGTAAGTTGCTGTTATCAGTATAAATTACAGTTGATCCTTGAACAACATGGGTTTGAACAGCAACTGCATGGGTCCACTTATACATGGCTGTTTTTCTTCAATAAATACATACTACAGTACTACATGAGTCACCATTGTTGAATATGCAGATGCAAAACTGTGGGTCGGGAGGGCTGACTAGAGTTATATGCAGATGTTCAACTGTTCAGGGGTTGGTGCCCCCAACTGTTGTGTTGTTCAAGGGTCTGTAAATAGCCTTGGGAGGGACAGTCTCTTCCCCAACTGCCAGAGCATCAAGAATAGAGAAAATAAGAAATTATAGTTAATATAATTGGTTGTATGATAAACATGACAAACAGATGCACAAAAATCTAAAAACACACATTTAGAAAATCATGGCCATCAGCCAGGAAGAGGCAGTTGTCAGTATCAAGGCAACAGCTAGTGAGCAATCCCTACAAAGTCCTCCTGAGATGAAGTCACCATAACAGAGGCCAAGTGTAGAGAACATTGGCACCAACAACAATAGCACGTGTAAAGGAAGATTCTTCTCTCCTCTTTCCTCCTCTCCCTGGAATTACTGAAATGAGATTGTTTTCATGACTTGATTTGTCCAGATGACTCATTATCTGAGAGTGACCAGAAAAGCCATGGTGCCTGCCCTACATTCATCCAAAGTCAGGGGAAACACTGGATATATTGAGTGGGTTCTAATGGGTTGTATTGCATTTGGGAGAATAACCTTGCTGTTTGATAGCATCTTATAAGTCTCACTTGCTTTGCTTAATGTACTGGTTCTACCATAGCATAACATATACATATCTAAACAAATGCCATATTCTTTTGGTTCCATTCTACTCAGTGGGGCTCAACAGCACTGAAGGATTCCTTAAAAGTAAAAACAGAATATAGAAAGAATTGCATCCAACATACTCTTTCAAACTACTTTTCAGCTCATTTAGCACCAACAATTGGAAGGGTTTTTTTTTTCTTTTCCCTATTTCTTTTTCTTCTTCTTAAGTTCACTGAATTAACACTCAGTGTCTAAAATTGCTGTTGCTTGCAGTTCAAGGATATTGGAAGTTCCCACAAACCTTCTTGTAGGCTCATAAAATATCTTTCTCTAACAAAGAAATCCCTGCTGAGATCACAGTACTAAGATCTATTTTGGGACAAGCTGTTACTTAGATTGGCAATACCAGCTGGCCTGGTTGTGTATTTTTAAAACAAAAGGATTTAGTTTACCTATCAGACAGTACTTGATTAGGATTCCCAGAGTCATCGTTATATGAGGCTGCCAGGATGGGTTCCTCCCTCGGGTGACAATTTTCCTTTACAACAATCCTGCTGAAGAAGTTGGGGATTTACTGTTCACTGTGTTCCAATTCCCCCATGTACAACATTTAGCCACAGAAGCATTACACTATGCCCTATTTTCTTGAAGGCATTTCTCTTTTTTTCCAGTTTTAGATATGGTTCTTCTAGGCCCCAGTCTCAGAATTAATTCCACTGCCTCCCTTTAAAGGTTTTAAACTTTAAGTCTCCTTACGGCCATGTTTAAGTATAATGATTATACCAGAATTTAGTTCTTCTGGATGTTGGGGGTAAGAAATAATGATTACTGAATGGTTTATCTCTTCTAATCACTCCCTTTCTCAGCTCTTCCATCACCTTCATTCTGCTTCCACTTTGGCTGCGCACACCTAGTTCACATCTGGAATGCTTTCTTTTCACTATCGTATGGATTTTAGGAATTTTTCAAAGATTAACTCAAAATCATTTTTTACTGTATTAAAATGCAAACCACAGAAATGTAACTGGAAGGTCCCAAAAGATAGGCAGACCTGCATGTCCCTGCAAATCCTATGCTGTCTTCCTGTACCCCAAGTTCAAGTACCATCCATGCAGGGGGTTACCTGGAAGTGATCCAGTTCTTGGCATGGTTTGCTGATAAATCACATGGAGACCTGGGCTAGCCAAGCCTGCTCTGGCATTAGTGATGAGGAAGAGGCCACAGCTCACTTCTGCCTTGAGGCAGGGTGAATCACAACAAAGCAGATGGACTGCCTCTCTGATTTCTCGCTCTACGGCCCTGGGGGTCCTCACCTTCAAGCCCCAGTGCATCCTAGTCTAAGAAATGTGCTACCCCTTCTGCACATCTTTTTCTCCTTCTTTCTGCCTTTCTCACGTCTGGCCACTTCCTCCCCCAAGTGCTTCATTGTTCTTCTTTCTGTGCCCCCACCCCAATCCTGTATGATTCGAACAGGCCTTCTCATAACCCTAACATACTGAGTCAGGTGCCTGAAGCTGCCAAAGAAATACACATTCCTGCAGAGCCCTCCAGGAGTTGTCTGCACCTCGGAAATTTTGGAGAATGTGTGCTTTGTTACAGCGGGACTTGCTAAAAGTGTTGGCTTGGGGGAGGGACTGGACGAAAATGGGAGCCATAGAGTATTTTTTCTCCTATCTTTTGGATGGATTGAAGTCCTTTTGGAGAGATGGGCTAGAGGAATAAAGTGATAGAACTAGTCAGAACAGATGTCTAAGTAAGACATGGGCTGTTTTGTGGCCCATAAGAAAAAAAAAGGCACAGAGCAGCAAAGAGATCTTTCTTCCTCTTCCGTGTAGATCCCAGATGTGCTCTGACCTCTTCCAACACCACCAGCCTTGGGACAGCCCATACCTTCAACCACCATCATGAGCTTTGGCATGCTGAAGACATGCCATGACACAGGAGGGGCACCTCTGAATGGGGCTGTTGGCCAGCGAAGTCAGCTCAGGCAAGAAGGAATAGAGTTGGGGGAACAGTGGCTGCAGTTGAAGGCTGATTTGTGGGGGCAAGGGAGGGACCCCTTTGTGGATGGTTTAAATACTCTGAAGAGAGTCTAGCTCACGGTAATTAAGGCAGGGAGAACCTGTGCCCAACATATTATCGGTATAGAAAGGAAGAGGTGGGCTTGCTATACCATCAGAGGCAGGTGGAATCTGGCACATTTTGCAAGTTAATGGTGCAGGAAAATAATAGCTAATAGGTACCAATTATATAGCATTTACTGCACACCAATCACTACACTACAATCTTTCTCTACATGCATTAGCTTGTTTCATCCTTATAACAACTCTATAGTATCGGCACTATCATCATCAGTATTTTGTGGTCAGGGAAACTAAGGCTTGGAGCAGTTTAGTAAATTCCTGAGGTCACATAGTTCAGAAGTAATGAACCCCTGAGACCCAGTGCTTGTATCTCAATGCTACTCTAACAGCACAGCAAAACGAGGCCAAACAGACTCTGGGCACACACTGAGCATCCTCCCTTCCTTATATCCTGAGTTATGAGGTTCCCTTTCTACCTGTTACCCCAATTATCCTTTTAAAAATCCCAAATTAGGGCACATCTCTAAACTGGTTTCTGCTTCAATCAGGACTCAAATTAAATCTTTCTTTTCAAACCCAGCTGGCTGCTCTTTCTGTGACCAGCGGGAGCAGCTCCCGCCTCACCAGAGAGCTGTAGGCAGAGCTGGGGTGGCCCATGTTCAGGACTCCCTGGCCAGCTACTGGCAGATGCTGTGTCAAAGAATAGACACCTACTGCCTTGGCAGCAATGGGCAGTCAGTCCAAGATGCCTAGAGGAGAGGACTGTCTGCAGCCAGGCCTCAGGTTAGAGCCAGGATGAGCACAAAAGCGCACAGGGCAGCCTGCAGAGTGTTTGAGAGACATCCTGACACATGGTGCTCGCACAAAGCTGAATCATTTCCAAGAAGAGTTTTCTGGGACCACTGAATTCTACAGTGACTAGCCCACAGTTTTTGCACCTTGCAGTATGGACATTTGGGGCCTGACAGCTCTTGGTGTCAGGGAATGTGCTGTATCCTTGCCCTGCAGAGTGTCTGGCAGCACGTCTCTACCCACTAAATCGCAGTCACATATCGCTCCCCCATCCCTCCCCTAACTGTGATGACCAAAAATATCTTTGGACATTGCCAAATGTCCCTTGGGGGATACAATCACCCCCATTTGAGAACTAATGCACTTTCTGATCTTGACAAAGCCATGGTGTGATAGGGAGAACTGAATTAGATTGGGAGTCAGGAGATGTGAGTTCCAGCCTCCACGCAGCTCTCATTTGCTAAAAGACCTTGGGAAAGTCACTGTTGCTCTCTGTGCCTCAGTTTCCATATCTGGGAACTGAAGGAGCTGGAAAAAATTTCGGATTGTTCCTAGAATGTGTATGAAGTTTCTAATGCAAAAAACAACAACCAAAAAATCTAGCCACAGTTGAAAACTGGTGTCAGAGGGATTCAAACTCATCCAGTTTGTATATTAATCAGCTTATTTCTTAGCACATAGCACTCAAAGCCTTGTGGATATGACAGAAATGGTTCAAATATGACATAGACCAGTGTTTCTTAAAAGGTAGTGAGCAGACTGTCACTTGGAATGCTACTTAAAAACAGATTCTTCGGCTCAAGGCCAAATCTAATAAATATCTGCAAGATGAGGCCTGAAAATCTGTAATAAACTCCCTGGGTAATTCAAGTGCATATTAAAGTTTGAGAACCACCAGCGTAGATGATGATCCCAAGGAATTTACCATCTATTTGGATAGAAAACAACTGTAAAAACCTAAAAACAAAAACAAAAACAAAAAAAAATCTTTAAGTAAAGGTGGTAAGTGCTGCAAAGTTGCTGAAAACAGGAGGAGATGGCCGAAACAGTCACTCAAATCTTCAGTGAGATCTTAGTTGGGACTTCCTAGTTGCAATTATCCAATGAGATGGGATAATTAGGCACTGGGTAAATGAAGCACCTGGTGTTAGGTGACTTTATTTGAATCCTACCAACCATTTTATTATCATTTATTACAAGAACATTTATATACAGTGAAATGCAGAGATTATAAGTTTGTAATTTAACACATTTTGACAAATATCATGAAGCCACCATCTCAATGAAAACTCTCACTCCCAAAGTCTCCTAATATCCCTTTCAATCAGTTCCTACATCCTGCAGACAAAGATTGCTCTGGTTTCTATCACACAGAATAGTTTTGCATGTACTTGAAATTCTTATAAATGGAATCATCCAGTATGTACTATTTTGTGTCTGGTTTCTTATGCTCAATATAATATTTTTTGGAGTCATCTGCATTGTTATGTGTATCAGAGATTCAGAATTTTTTTAAATTACTGAGAATATATATATATAAAACAATAAATCCATTCTTATGTTGATGAATATTTGATTATTTACACTTTTCAGTTATTACTAAAAACATGCTATAAATATTATTGTAAAAGTAGCTTGTGAACATACATCTTAATTTCTCTTATCTACTTAGAAGTAGAACTTCTGGGTATAGAGTACATATATGTTTAACTTTATAGGAAAATACAAACCAGTTCTGCTATGTGGTAGTGATATTTACATTCTCAGCACCATGTGAGAGTTCCACTTACTCCATATCCTTAACACGTGGTGTAGTCAATCATTTAATTTTAGCCATCTAGTACATGTGGAATACGAACTATCACACTGGTGTTTTAATCCGGATATCCCCAGTGACTAATAATGTTGAGCACGATCTCATGTGTTTACTGTCTATTCATGAACTTTCTTTTGTGGAATATTTATTTACGTCTTTTTTTTTTTAAGAACTTTTATTGAGATACAGTTAACAGACAATAAAGAACACACATTTAGACTGTACAATTTGGTATCCCAATCTCCCAATTCATTCCCCCCCAACCCTCCCCACTTTCCCCACCTGGTGTCCATATGTTTCTTCTCTACATCTGTGTCTCTATTTCTGCCTTGCAAACCAGTTGATTTGTACCGTTTTTCTATCGTCTGCATATATGTGTTAACATACGGTATTTGTTTTTCTCTTTCTGACACACTTCACTCTGTATGACAGTCTCTAGCTCCGTCCATGTCTCTACAAATGTCCCAGTTTCATTGCTTTTTACAGATGAGTAACATTCCATTGTATATATATACTACATCTTTTTTACCCATTCATCTGTTGATGGACATTTAGGTTGCTTCCATGCCCTGGCTATTGGAAATAGCGCTGCAGTGAACATTGGAGTACACGGTGTCTTTTTGAATTATGGTGTTCTCTGGGTGTATGCCCAGTAGTGGGATTGCTGGGTCATATGGTAACTCTATTTTTACTTTTGCAAGGAACCTCCATACTGTTCTTCATAGTGGCTGTATCAATTTACATTCCCACCAGCAGTGCAAGAGCACTCCCTTTTCTCCACACCCTCTCCAGCATTTACTGTTTGTAGATTTTCTGATGATGTCCATTCTAAACAGTGTGAGGTGATACCTCATTGTCGTTTTGATTTCCATTTCTCTAATAATTAGTGATGTTGAGCAGCTTTTCATGTGCCTCTTGGCCAACCGTATGTCTTCTTTAAAGAAATGCCTATTTAGGTCTTCTGCCCATTTTTTTTTTAAGTTTTATTGAGATACAGTTAACAGACAATGAACAGCATATATTTAGAGTGTACAATTTGGTATCCCAATCTCCAAATTCATTCCCCCCCAACCCTCCCCACTTTCCCCACTTGGTGTCCATGTGTTTGTTCTCTATACCTGTGTCTCTATTTCTACGTTTCATTTCCTCTTCCATAGTTGTTAGCATTTGCCTTATGTATTGAGGTGCTCCTATATTGGGTGCACATACATTTATAATTGTTATCTCCTCCATCTTGGATGGATCCCTTGATCTTTATGTAATATCCTTTCTTGTCTCTTGTAACATTTTTTATTTTAAAGTCTATTTTATCTGATATGAGTATTGCTACTCCAGCTTTCTTTTGATTTCCATTTGCATAGAATATCTTTTTCCAACCCCTCACTTTCCGTCTGTGTGTGTGCCTAGGTCTGAAGTGGGTCTCTTGTAGACAGCATATATATGGCTCTTGTTTTTGTATCCATTCAGCCAGTCTGTATCTTTTGGTTGGTGCCGGGAGCCGTCCGGGGATTGCCTAAAGGCTCAGGCAAGGCCGAGCACTCCGGGAATGGCCTGCAAGGCGGGAATTCCGATGTAGGCATCTTCGGTTCGGGAGAGCTGCAAAGCAGGCATCCTGGAAGTACCAGAGTTCTCCGAGATTTAGTTTCACTATGAGTCTCCTTTGTGTACTTCTCTTTCTAGGAATGATGAGCTCTCTGGGTGAAGGGGTGCCTACGCCGCCTTCAAGAATGGTGGCTACCCCCCGCTTTCTTGGTGGTGTGGAAATTCTATGGGCCACAAACAAATCACATTTAGACCCTTAGAGGGCCCGGGTAATGGAGGAATGTTTAAACTTATTATCCCCACCCTTGGGCCATGCTGGCAATTCGGCCGTAATGGGCCATGCATTGTGATCAGGAATGCTGCCTCACCCAATCACAATTATCCCAAACCTCTGCCCCCTCGGCCTCACAAGAGCTGGCAGGATGCACACTCTAATCATCATAGTTTTTAGTATAGGATAAAAGAATAGGAACTTAGGGACTCCGGTGAAGTGAGGGTCAGTCAAACCAAAACTGCATATAAAATGTCCCATACACCCTTTCCTTATAAGAACGGAATAGCTCACTGATTAAGCTTAACCTGCTAACAATGTATCTGTCACTTCAAGCCTGGGTGCCTGAGAGGCCTGCCCTTACAGATTGTTATCCTGTGTTCTCCTCCCCCTTGTAACCACTGGAGGGTTAAAGCAAGAATGGTAATGTTAAGCATGGGGAAAAAATTGTTCGATTGTTTATGGACAAGAACGTGAAGAACTGATGAGAACTGATGATTACATAGAAGACTCGTCACCTGACTAAGGACAGGCCCCCGGTGGAGTCATTGGGACATTTGGCGGAGGGATATGGGGCCCCTAATGGAAAAATCCACAAAGCAAGATGTAAGATATATAAGACCCGAGCAAAAATTAAAGTTACTCTCACACTCTTACTCTCTCTCTCCTCTTCTCTGCAACTCCACTGCCTCCTGTCTCTTTTTTTTTCTCGCCGACTCTACCCCTCCCAAGGGACTCCCTGGATCCTGCCTGGGCTGGACCCCGGCAGGTTGGTACACTTAGTCCATTTCCATTCAAGGTAATAATCGATATGCATGCTCCTATTATCATTTTCTTAATTGTTTTGTTTTTGTTTTTGTAGGTCCTTCTCTTTTATGTTTCCCGCTTAGAGAAGTTCCTTTACATTTGTTGTAGGGCTGGTTTGGTGGTGCTGAATTCTCTTAGCTGGTGCTTGTCTGTAAAGCTTTTGATTTCTCCCTCAAATCTGAATGAGATCCCTGCTGGGTAGAGGATTCTTGGTTGTAGGTTCTTCCCTTTCATCACTTGAAATATATCATGCCACTCCCTCCTGGCTTGCAGAGTTTCTGCTGAGAAATCAGCCGTTAACCTGATGGGAGTTCCCTTGTATGTTATTTGTTGTTTTTCCCTTGTTGCTTTTAATAACATTTTTCTGTCTTTAATTTTTGTCAGTTTGACTACTATATGTCTTGGTGTGTTTCTCCTTGGGTTTATCCTGCCTGGGACTCTCTGCACTTCCTGGACTTGGGTAGCTATTTCCTTTCCCATGTTGGGGAAGTTTTCAACTATAATCTCTTCCAATATTTTCTTGGGTCCTTTCTCTCTCTTGTCTCCTTCTGGGACCCCTATAATGTGAATGTTGGTGTGTTTAACATTGTCCCAGAGGTCTCTTAGGCTGTCTTCAGTTCTTTTCATTCTTTTTTCCTTATTCTTTTCCACATCAGTGATGATCACCATTCTGTCTTCCAGGTCACATATTTGCCCTTCTGCCTCCGTTAATCTGCTGTTGGTTCTTTCTAGTGTATTTCTCATTTCAGTTACTGTGTTGCATATCTCTGTTTGTTTGCTCTTTAATTCTTCTAGGTCTTTGGTAAATTTTTCAATCTTTGCATCCAGTCTTTTTTCAAAGTTCTGGATCATCTTCACTATCATTATTCTGAATTCTTTTTCTGTAAGGGTGCCTCTCTCCTCTTCATTTAGTTGTTTTTCTGGGGCTTTATCCTGTCCCTTCATCTGGTACAGAGTCCTCTGCTTTTTCATTTTCTCTATCTTTCTGTGACTGTGGTTTTCAGTTCTGCTGGTGTAGGATGGTTGCCTGCAGAGTTGGGGGGGTAGCTGTGGCTCACCAAGGAGGCAGGGGCACTGGCAGCAGGGGTTTTTTCTTCTGCCCATTTTTTTATTGGGTTGCTTGCTTTTTTGATATTGAGCTAGATGAACTGTTTATATATTTTGGAGATTAATCCTTTGTCTGTTGATTCGTTTGCAAATATTTTCTCCCATTCTCAGGGTTGTCTTTTCATCTTGCTTATCATTTCCTTTGCTGTGCAGAAGCTTTGAAGTTTCATTAGGTCGCACTTATTTATTTTTGTTTTTATTTCCATTACTCTAGGGGGTGGATCCAAAAAGATCTTGCTGTGATTTCTGTCGAAGAATGTTCTCCCTACGTTTTCCTCTAGGAGTTTTATAGTGTCTGGACTTACATTGAGGTCCTTAATCCATTTGGAGTTTATTTTTGTGTATGGTGCTAAGGAGTGTTCTAATTTCATTCTTTTACATGTAGCTGTCTAGTTTTCCCAGCACCACTTACTGAAGAGGCTGTCTTTTCTCCATTGTATATCCTTGCCTCCTTTGTCATAGATTAGTTGACCATAGTTTATCTCTGGGCTTTCTATCCTGTTCCATTGATCTATATTTCTGTTTTTGTGCCAGTACCATACTGTCTTCATCACTGTGGCCCTGTAGTATAGTCTGAAGTCAGGAAGCCTGATTCCACCAACTCTGTCTTTCCTTCTCAAGATTGCTTTGGCTAGTCAGGGTCTTTTGCATTTCCTTACAAATCGTAAAATTTCTTGTTCTAGTTCTGTGAAAAATGCCATTGGTAATTTAATGGAGATTGCATTGAATCTGTAAATTGCTTTTGGTAGTATAGTCATTTTCACAATGTTGATTCTTCCAATCCAAGAGCATGGTATGTCCCTCTATCTGTTTGTGTCATCTTTGATTTCCTTCATGAGTGTATTATACTTTTCTGCATACACGTCTTTCACCTCCTTGATTAGGTTTATTCCTAGGTATTTTATTCTTTTTGTTGCAATGGTGAATGGGATTGTTTCCTTAATTTCCCTTTCTGATCTTTCATTGTTAGTGTATAGAAATGCAAGAGATTTCTGTGTGTTAATTTTGTATCCTGCAACTTTACCAAATTCATTGATTAGCTCAAGTAGTTTCCTGGTGGCATCGTTAGGATTTTCTATGTATAATATCATGTCATCTGCAAAGAGTGACAGTTTTACTTCTTCTTTTCCAATTTGGATTCCTTTGATTTCTTTTTCTTCTCTGATTGCTGTGGCAAAGTCTTCCAAAACTATGTTGAATAGTAGTGGCGAGAGTGGACATCCTTGTCTTGTTCCTGATCTTAGAGGGAATGCTTGCAGTTTTTCACCATTGAGAATGATGTTTGGTGTGGGTTTGTTGTATATGGCCTTTATTAAGTTGAGGTAGGTTCCCTCTATGCCCACCTTCTGGAGAGTTTTTATCATAAATGGGTGTTGACTTTTGTCAAAAGCTTCTTCTGCATCTATTGATTTGGGATTTGATTTTAACGTGATTGCACCCCTCCTACCATCTCATTGCAGCTTTTCCTTTGTCTCTGGATGTGGGGTGTCTTTTTTGGTGAGTTCCGCTGTCTTTCTGTCAATGATTGTTCAGCAGTTAGTTGTAATTCTGGTGTCTTGTAAGAGGGAGTCTATTTAAGTCTTTTGTCCATTTTTTATTGAGTTGTCTTTTATTGTTGACTGTAGCCATTCTCTATATATTTATGATATGTCATTTATAAAATAAATGTATTGAAAATGTTTTACCTAAGCCTCATGATTGCTCTTTCACTTTCTTAATGGTGTCTTTTGATAGGTAGAAGTTTTTATTTTGATACAGTCCAATGAATCATTTATTCTTTTATATGTATTCTTTTTATTTCCTAAGAAATCTTTACATATCCCAAACTTGAGAAGATAATCTTGAAGTTTAATCATTTTAGCTTTTAATTTTTAATCTATGATCCATTTCAAACTAATTTTGTGTGTGGTATAAGGTAAGGACTGAAGTTCCTTTTAAAAAAAAATTATGTTTATTTATTTTAGCACCATTTGTAAGAAAAACTTTTATTTTCCCCAAATTGTCTTGACACTCTTATCAAAAGTCAATTGACTCTATATGTGTTGACTATACATGCTGAGTCAGTTTTTGGATTTTCTGTTCTGTGCTATCATTCAACGGTTCTTTTGCTAACATCATACTGTCTTGATTCTGTAGCTTTACACTATATTACATAGTATGAGCTCTTCAACTTTTTTCTTTTTCAAGATTGTTTCAGCTATTCTACTCCTTTGCCTTTTCATATAAATTTCAGAAATATGTCAGTTTCTATAAGCAAACACAAGAAAAGCTTCCGTCATTTTGATTGTGATTGCATTAAAACCACAGATCAATTTGAGGAGAAATGGAGAAATGGCATTACAATAATAATGAGCTTTCCAGTCAATAAATATGGTGTATCTCTGTATTTAATTTTAATTACATCTTTTAAAACCTCTCTCTCTTATAGAATAATCTCTCTTCCATCCCATGCAGGTCCTACTATCTTTGTCTATCATATTGACACTCATGCCTCAGCAATGGGTGAGAAGTCACTCACCTAATTAGGGTTTTTGACTGAGCTCCCCAGAGATAATCTAGCTCCTACCTTTATGTAGACTTAAATTGTTAAGCTTTTCTTTTAATTTAGGAAGTTACCCACTATCCTTCCAAACATTTCCTTAAGTAAGGTAAACTGTTGCTTCTTACATTGGAGTAAGAAACTCTAATGCAACATTTAACATTACTACAGATGAGCACAACTTGAATCAAATTAATCATTATGATTGTTTTGAGATACCCTATGTTGGTTCATGTTCAAATGTTTTGATATATAAATTTGTCACTAGGCAAAAATATCTTTTTGAGAAAATTAAGAGCAAAAGAAATGATAGAAAAACATCTGAAAATATCAGTCACTTTATGAGTTGTAATCATTCACAGTTAATTAGAAACATAGCCTGTGGAATAATTTTTCTATTTTAATATTCTTTTCAAATAATATCCCAAAAAAGAGCTGAGAAGTTCATGGTGAACATACAAATATCTTCATATTTTCTCTTTCTTACAAGCTGCTCAAGAAATAAATGAATTTGAATTTGGAGAGAGCACGTTCACATCCAGTAAGAGGCTCTTTCCCAATATATGTCAATTTCTTTTCCCTAGGCTCTCAGCTCCCTAGCCTGGCTTGGAAGTATTGTATGTAATTTATAGGTAACTCCCTGGTAAAAGCTGATTACTTCTGAAAATGTGCCTCTCTTTATGACCAGCATACTTTCTGAATTTATTAAACCAATGTGAATTTGGGAGACTTCAGAACTAGCAGCATTAGAGACCTCCTCTTGACCTGCCGTGTCTGTACTTCTCTGAATATGTTTTTGTACAGCACTGGCCCTCATAGCATCTCTCCTTACAGCAAGCGAGTAAAGTACTCATTACTAGCAATAGCTAATGGAATGATTTCTGCTTTTGTGGCTGCTTTAAGTCCCCAACAAATGGATGTCTGGGTGTCACTTGATACCAACCCATGAAAGGACTGATACCAATTAAGAAAACAGGCATAATTGTGAATTATCCTGGGGTTGTGGGAAGGACTAAATCGTATAATACATATAAGTTACTCTTCAGAAAATTACCTGCAAAATGGTAAATACATATTAGCCACTGCACGTTATTTTTTTTTTATCATGGTGATCCAACCCAGAATCATTAAGGAATAAGTTATTTCACATATATTGATTTTCCCAAGTACTGAAACTCACATCTATAACTTCATCCTTTCACATGAAAATCAATTCTTTAATATCTGGAAATCTCATTAAAATATATTACTATACAGTTTTGGCGACCTCCTTAAATATGGTATACTACTATAAGGGGACAAGTTCTTGATAATTTGGATTATCATCGTAAGCAATTATAATTCTGGCTACAAAAAATGTCCTCAAAGCATATGGACTGTTCATCTAATGACATGGCTTGTAAAGCCACTTGGGTCATGGATCCCTCTGAGAAGTAAATAAAAGCTATGAACATTTACTCCAGAAAAATGCACATGTGGACAAAAAATAAAAACAAAAAACCCAGCTCTGGTATACACAGTTTCAAGAAGATTCATGTGCTCTTGAGAGAGCTTCCTCCACAAGAGGACAGACAGCAGTATCAGCACTATTTCATTTTGTGGAACTGAAAACCACAGTCACAGAAAGATAGAGAAAATGAAAAAGCAGAGGACTCTGTACCAGATGAAGGGACAGGATAAAGCCCCAGAAAAACAACTAAATGAAGAGGAGAGAGGCACCCTTACAGAAAAAGAATTCAGAATAATGATAGTGAAGATGATCCAGAACTTTGAAAAAAGACTGGATGCAAAGATTGAAAAATTTACCAAAGACCTAGAAGAATTAAAGAGCAAACAAACAGAGATATGCAACACAGTAACTGAAATGAGAAATACACTAGAAAGAACCAACAGCAGATTAACGGAGGCAGAAGGGCAAATATGTGACCTGGAAGACAGAATGGTGATCATCACTGATGTGGAAAAGAATAAGGAAAAAAGAATGAAAAGAACTGAAGACAGCCTAAGAGACCTCTGGGACAATGTTAAACACACCAACATTCACATTATAGGGGTCCCAGAAGGAGACAAGAGAGAGAAAGGACCCAAGAAAATATTGGAAGAGATTATAGTTGAAAACTTCCCCAACATGGGAAAGGAAATAGCTACCCAAGTCCAGGAAGTGCAGAGAGTCCCAGGCAGGATAAACCCAAGGAGAAACACACCAAGACATATAGTAGTCAAACTGACAAAAATTAAAGACAGAAAAATGTTATTAAAAGCAACAAGGGAAAAACAACAAATAACATACAAGGGAACTCCCATCAGGTTAACGGCTGATTTCTCAGCAGAAACTCTGCAAGCCAGGAGGGAGTGGCATGATATATTTCAAGTGATGAAAGGGAAGAACCTACAACCAAGAATCCTCTACCCAGCAGGGATCTCATTCAGATTTGAGGGAGAAATCAAAAGCTTTACAGACAAGCACCAGCTAAGAGAATTCAGCACCACCAAACCAGCCCTACAACAAATGTAAAGGAACTTCTCTAAGCGGGAAACATAAAAGAGAAGGACCTACAAAAACAAAAACAAAACAATTAAGAAAATGATAATAGGAGCATACATATCGATTATTACCTTGAATGGAAATGGACTAAATGCACCAACCAAAAGATGCAGACTGGCTGAATGGATACAAAAAGAAGAGCCATATATATGCTGTCTACAAGAGACCCACTTCAGACCTAGGCACACACACAGACAGAAAGTGAGGGGTTGGAAAAAGATATTCCATGCAAATACAAATCAAAAGAAAGCTGGAGTAGCAATACTCATATCAGATAAAATAGACTTTAAAATAAAAAAATGTTACAAGAGGCAAGAAAGGATATTACATAAAGATCAAGGGATCCATCCAAGAAGAGGAGATAACAATTATAAATATATGTGCACCCAATATAGGAGCACCTCAATACATAAGGCAAATGCTAACAGCTATGAAAGAGGAAATGCAAGGCAGAAATAGAGACACAGATGTAAAGAACAAACACATGGACACCAAGTGGGGAAAACGGGGAGGGCTGGGGGGGAATGCATTTGGAGATTGGGATACCAAATTGTACACTCTAAATATATGCTGTTTATTGTCTGTTAACTGTATCTCAATAAAACTTCTTAAAAAAAAAAAAAAGAAGATTCGTGTGCTCTTAAAGGTCACCATATGTCTAAGAGGACCCCCAAAGTGCATGCCTCATACTAACCAGTAATGATGATGAGGAGGAGGAAGGGGATTAACCTTTACAATATGCCAGCACTCTGCCCTATGCTAGGCAGTATGCCAGGCTTCATATGCATATCATATCTAATATTCTCAACAGTCTCATGAGGTATATTCTATTTATGCCCATTTTTCAGATGAGGAGACTCAAGATCAGAAAAATGTGCAATATAATATAGCTAATGAATGAACAGAGGAAAGTTTCAAATTCTAGAGCCTGAAGTTTTAGCACTTATGCTTTCGAGGCCCTCCCTTCTCTGCTGCCATTATTCACAGCAGTGATTATTCCTACTGCTAACAGGAATTAAAATGTAACCATTCACTGAGCACCTATTTCATGTCAAGCAATGATATAAGGTCTTTAAATGTAAAAGCTCAGTTAATCCTCTCAGCTGCCATGCACAGCATACAAATACATATTTATAACCCCACTTTGATCATCACAAAAACTAAGACTTAAATGAAAACAACCTTCCTAACACCATAGAGTAAGTAAGTAGCAGACTCTAGATTTGAGTTCAAATTTACTCCCACTAATAGGGAAGAACAAATCTAATTCCATATTAGATCTATTCCTTTAGCTCTAACCTTCGTGCTCTGTTGCCTGTGCTTAGTCATGCTGGCTCTGCGCCTTTTGTAAAAGAATGTTGCCTATAGCCTGAAATATACAGGATAGTCCATCCTCAGGGCTCTGATCTTTAAGAGTCCACTCATATAGAAATAAAAAGTTTCAGAATAGAGAATGACATTTGTCTTTTGGAGATTTATAGGAACATCATGACCTAACGTCACTATGTGGACAGCTGCAAGAATAAAGGATTCCTACACCAAGAAGTTTGTAACCACCAACCATGCCCCTCCCTCACCTTGCCTTTAAAAGTACTTTGCTGAAAGCCTTTGAGGAATTCAGGGGTGTTTTTTGGGCACAAACCACCCATCTCCTTGCATGGCCCTGCAATGAACCTTTCTCTGCTCCAAACTCTGACGTTTTAGTTTGTTTGGCCCTACTGTGCGTTAGGGACAGGAACTTGCATTCAGTAACACTACAGGCTATGTCTTTCCCTTTCCTCTTATTTCTAGGAGCCACCACTATTTTATATATAGAGCCAAGCAATTTAGCCATTTGTTTCCTAGGCCAAGGTTGATGAGAACTAAAATTCTGGGTTCAGGAGACTGAATAGGGCTTTCGTCTCTAGTCACATACAGACCTATAATGCATGGGGTCGGTCAGGCCCACCTCTTCAGGGGCTCACAGTTCTTTGTACTGAGCTGAGGCTTAGTCTTTGGGAACATCTTTTTGCTCCTACATGATGATTAAACATCCTCTATCTTGATGCAACTGCCTGATCAGCCCCAGGAATCACAGGGAGAGACCTTCTATAGCTTCAAACTATAAGGGAGAGCTGCAGAGCATAACTAGGTGTGTTCTCATGTACAATTTCTGTTTATGGGTCTGTGTAAGTATACATGTTCATACTCAACAGACAATGTGTCCTTTGTGAGTGTTTTAGTTTTCTATACAAGGTGTTCTCTGAGAACATCAAGGTGTGACTACAGCATTTTATTATCTTATGCTTGACTTCTTTCTTTGGGACAGTGCAAAAAAAATGTGATGGCTTTTTCTCTTGAGATGAATCCTGAATAACTGAGACTTTAAGGGATTCTTCTGTTTGGCTATCTGGAATACCCTACAGGCTGTCACTTATCTCTTTTCCCTCTTGTTCACACTAAGAGATGGTTCATAGAAAAGTACATGGATAAAATTAAAATTCATTTTAATAATATCGATAATTTTTAGTTAAGTCATGAGTCAACAAGCTAAGACCTAGCAACCAAATCCCAGCCTGCTGCCTATTGTAAATCAAGTTTTATTGGAGTTCATCCATGCCACTGGGGTATGTGTGTGTATGTGTGTGTATCAGCTATGGGTGTTTTCACACTACAATAGCAGATTCAAGTAGTTAGGAAAAAAAACAGACCACCTTGGTCTGCAAAGCTTAAAACATTTACTATCTGGCCCTATGAAGAAAACATGTGCCAACCCCCAACATGTTTCCCAGTGTCTGTCACTGTGCTAAGTGGTTTATATACATTAGGGCCCATTGTGACTTTGGTGCCCTAGCACTTTTGCCTTTGTGGCCCCTTTCTTTGGTAAAAAGTATTCAAAATTGTACTTGATGACTACATTGTTATGAACATAAACATCTTATATATTAAAATATCTTCTTTGGCTTAAAAGTTCATTTTTTTCTTTTCGTTTTTAAAAAAAATTACAATATTATTGTGGTGCTCCAAAAGTATCATGGGCACAACACCCACAGTGTCTAAGGAAGTCAGCCCTGCCTACATCATAAGATTTATACTCCTCAGCAGCCCCTATTCCAAATATGAGCAAACCAAATCTCAGAGCATCTGCAGTTCTTTGTGTAAGCCCACACAGCTGGTGAGAACCCAGACTCAGGTCCTGCCTGGCCCAGGAAGTTTAACTCTAACCACTTTGCCATATGTTTTCTCTGCCTTGCCTTGTCCTGAAGTGGGAAAAGTTAGGTAAATGACTCCAGAACCACGAGAAATGGAAGAAAAGCTTTTCCATGGAAGCACTTGGGCTGAGTGCCTTGTGGTCCTCATTATTTTTAAAGCTAGTAGGCAGTTTAATTAGTGTTTTGAAAATAAATAGTTGTGGACAAGGGTAAAATATGTTTATTTCTTGGAATGCTTTATCTCCCTAGAGTCTTTAACAAGAGTCAAGATGAAATGACTTCCTTTGTCATTTAGTCCTCTCCTGTAGTTCCGCAGTTAAGGAAACACTGAATTTTTTTAGTTGCATCTGTTCACTAAAATATATGAGTTGGCATTTTTACTCCCAGAAAATATTGAAAAATAAGCTGCCTTCCAGTGTTATCTACAACTTGTGTAGGACATTGCTAGCTGCAGAGAAAGCTCAGGAGGCTGCACAGAAATGAGAGATTGGAAAGATAGTATCCCATAGGGAAAGGAATAAGTATATTACTTTCTTTTTCTTTACAAACACAGACCAACTAAGGGCTTCTGAAACAAAAAGAAAATGTTGCTTAGCATGGAAGCCTGAGCGTCTAGAGGAGCAAGCACAAGGGACTGTCTGCTGGGTAGAAAGAGCAAGTGCTCAGCGAGTCTCATCACTGCAAACAGTAACGAGTATCTGCATGCCATCATCTCAAGGATCCCAGGAGTGTCCTCTGCTCCAAAATCTCTGTCCATCCAACTTCTCTGAATTGTTTGTTTCTGGATCAAGGCTTTGAATGGATTATATGGGTGCTAGCTTGAGGGTAAGGTTGTGAGAGTATGGGGCAGGTCACAGTTAACTTTTGATGTGGGTTACAGAGAGAAAGAAGAAGGATCTGTGATACTTTTGGAGCACCACAAGAATATTTTAATTTCTCCCTCGAGATATGGGCCAAACGGGAAAGGTGAAGAGATGCTCCTGGAGGCCTCTAGGGGAGAATAGCTTGAATGCTTAATGACTCAGGGAATAAGAGTTACAGAGGAAAGATGGCAACATAGCATATGTTTGTATTTTAGGAAATGTCTAAACATAAATTTTCCCAATTTCACAATGTTCCTATGAAAGTTACTACAACTAATTATAGCAAGTTGCCTCCCAAGTTTTTCCTAAGTTGACATGTTGCATCAATTCCTTCCACTAGGGTACAGAAGTATCCTTACTGTCTCCATTCTCAAAATACATTAGGTATCTATTCCTACACATGGGGGGGTGGGGAGGGGAAGCTGGGACGTAGTGACAGGGTAGCATTGACATACATACACTAACAAATGTAGAATAGATAGCTAGTGGGTAGCTACTGCAGAGCACAAGGAGATCAGCTTGATGCTTTGTGAAGACCTATGGGGGTGAGATAGAGAGGTTGGGAGGGAGGCTCAAGAGGGAAGGGATATGGGGATATATGTATACATATAGCTGATTCACTTTGTTGTACAGCAGAAGCTAACACAACATTGTAAAGCAATTATAATCCAATAAAGATGGAAAAAAAAAAAAACCCACTGGATAGACCAGCTGTATCAGCATCACCTGGCTCCACCCCTGACCTACTGAATTAGCATCTGCATTTTCACTGGCTCTCCAGTGATTGATAAACACATTACAGTTTGGGAAGCACTGTCTAAGGACACACTTGAAGTACTAACCTATTAAAAGGTACGTGGGTGATTTCCTAGAGGAGATCCTAGAGGTAGTAACCCTGACCCCCCTCTAGTAAAAACATGGCTCCACGGTCACAGCACTGTCGGTGAGCACCCAAGAACATTCAATTTATTCTCAAGTTGCAGCTAAGACACTGGAGACTCTGCTTTAAGGAGAGCTCAGCAAATGTAAAATATGCAGAATGACCTTATCCCACATAGCGTTTCAGTTCAACTGCAGAAAAATGCTGTAATTAATGTTAGAGCCAGGGAATTGTTGGAGTTTTGACTTTAAAAAAATCAATAGCAATACACAAGTCTTTCAATTATTTGGGGGCCAAAACACCTCTGCTACACTCTGCCTACTCCTAAATGTCATTACATTATTTGGCAAACATAACATGGAACATTCATGAACTATGACGTGCTGTACAAGCCATATTTGCTCAGGGGGAAAAGATAGCTGGAGGAGAAAATTAAAGCTTCATTCCCAGTTTGCTTCTAAAAAGGGATCTGGTAAACCAAGTACTTTTTTTGCCACTGCTTTGATTTCTACAAGAGTATTTAAGAGTGCAACCAAGAAAAAACTCCCTATATTTCTGTATATGTCTATTCCCAAAATGGTTTTGTATATAAAATGGTGTTTGGGCGCACAGATTCAAATCTGGTTCTTCCACTTACCACTGGTATGATCTAGGGGAAAACTATACAACCTTTCTTAGTCTTAGTTTCCTCATCTGTAAAATGAGTATCATAGTAGTAGCTATTTCGTGGATCTGTTGTGAGTTTTAATAAGATAGTACATATACAGTTGTTTAGCACAGTACCTGGCACACAGTAAGGGCAGCTAAAATTTACCTACCATCATCATCATCATCCACTAAGCTGTTTTTTATTACCCTCATTTTGGGTGGAGGAAGTGAAACACAGACAAGTTGAGTGACTCATGTAAGGTCATGTGCTTCTGGGATGCAAAGAACAAATATTTCTTTCTTGTTGCTCCCTCTAGTAAATACTGCACTGACCTCAAAGCAAACCACACCATCTTCATGTATATTCATCCCAAGAAATATACAGTTCAGGTGCAAAACTATACCTCAAAGCCTAATGATCACTGACCCTTATTACACACTGGTCATTTGCTGGAGAACAGAGAACTATATATTGCCTCTTTAGAGAACTTCTTTGGGAAAAGTTACCACCTTTTCTTTGCTGCTATTAATACATGTTTTACTCTGATGTTTGGGAGGGATGATCACATGTTTCCAAAGTGTCGATTGTTCCCAGTGTAGGGAACATTTGAAAGAAGAGAGAATGGGCTTACTTCAAGGCTAATTTTTCTCAAAAATAATAAACTCTTGATGAATCAGGATATAATGAATCAGAGTGCATATTAATCATAACTGTCTATTCTGAACAATTCTGCATAAGCTCATAGCCTAAAAATTACATTATAGCCTTCTTTCCTTTGGGAGTATTACTTTAAAAATAAAGGGAAGGGTCTATAGTCTAATAAGATAAAATATTCCTCACTACCTTCTCTGCTGCTACCCCTATGCCCCACCACTCAAAGTCCCCTTAATCTCCCTTTATGCGAAATTCTAACAAGCATAGTTATCTGATTTCTAAACATAGTGGAAAAGATACTTCGTTAGAATTAAAGGGACCAAAATTTTATCTGCCCTTCTCAAATTCAGTAAACTTAATTCATTTCCTTTCTTTGGGTCTTGATTTTCCTAACAGTAAATATGGATGGTTAAGCTAAACAATCTCTGTGGTTTCTTTCAGTTCTAAAGTTATGTAATCCTATGAATTTCAGCATCGTAAGTAGGGTAGGAAAGTGAGCAGATAAGGGGAAAATTAAAAATGTACACATACACAGTCTAAGTTAACTCTGAAATTTTTTTCTTAATTGTCCCTTAAAGCCAGGAGCTGGCCTCTTAGAAATATAAAAGTTCAGAATTGGCTTGCTTTATTTCTATTTGCATTCTGGCTGTATCCATGGGACTGGAAAGGCCAAGGTCTCATTTGAACAGGGGGAAGAATAGAAACATTCGGTCATTTCCCTCTTCTGAGCCCTGTCCCTACCCTCTCTCTCTCCCTCTGTGTCATATAATTGAACATGGCTATATAACAGTCATGCATGATGCTATTTTATTATACGCAGCTTTTCATATATTTTGTCCTTCACCCATAGTCTACCCATGGTCTACATCTGTAATATCTGCAAAATCTATATAGATGGGAAGCTCAAGGTCTCAAAGTACGATTAGGGTCTAAACTTTCTTGATTTAATATAGAGCTCTAAGGACAATGCAAAATTGATTTATCCAGGAGTGAAGGAGATAAAAAGTGCACTTGGTCAATCACAAAGGATATTTTCAAGAGAAGAAAGTCAAACAAGTAAGTGTAGAATTCCCACTCCATGACTCCCTCCCAAAGGTTTATTGCTCCTTGAGTAATACTGACATAAAGGGCTTGAGATTTAATTTTTTGAAATGAGATTGTGAAAATTAACTTCAGCGTATAGTCCCTGTCTTTCCTGGAACATCAGAGGGTAAAGGGCCAAGAGAAAAAGAGTGAAAACACACAACAAAAATAAATTTCCTAACGCTATCTCACATACGAAAAATAATTTGTAGGATGGAGGCTTTCTTTCCTAAGAAAATTGGATTTCATTATAGCTGTCTTGGTCAAAAATTAAAATTGTTTTATTTTAGCTGGTTGGCTGTCATATTAAAGTTTACTCTCATTTGATAGTAATAGAAAGCTTTTATTTTCTTTCTTCCAGAATTTCTGTTACAGAAATTCCTATGAGAATCGGATGTTTACTTTGTCATTTGTTGGGTTAACTAGACAGGAAAGACCAGATACATCAAATTCCCTAATTATATGTAATTTTTCTTTACTATCAAAAATATGTTTTTGAGAATGCAATGCACATCTTATGCTACATATTCTCACATTTTCATCTGCTTCTTAGAATTGACATTATGAAAGGGAAGAGTTGTCATAAGAAACAAATAATCTGGACACCGGCAAAATCTCACACTGAAAGGTACTATAGATTTAGTAAAAACCTAGTTAAAACAAAAACAAAAATAACCAAAAAAAACCCTGTTTTTGTGAGTACTTCCCAAAGTATGCTCTGGAAACACTTTCTCTATGAGATGCTCTGGAAAAATTAAATCTGTATCTCTATGTATCTCCCCACCTACCTACCTACTTATTATTCACCCTCCTACCTACCTGTATATTTGTGTGTAAATATCTGAACATATTTAATTAATTTCCTTCTTTCTGTGGCCAAATCATCTTAGGAAATGCTATATACTCTATTAACTTCTTAGAGAATGATGAGGTTATGGTAGTTTGTTCATGGTTCCGAGAAGCCTGTAATCAAGAAGTAATCTGTTTAATTTTATTTACCTCAGTGTTTTTGAAAATTTATTTAGCTAGGGAATTCATTTTCATAAGTCATCTTTTAATATTCTATAGAGCACACTGCAGGAAGTGCTATCACGATCTATCTCTTAATTTGAAATCTTGGGTTGTGGTGGCCTTGACTGAGCAATCCTTCAGCTCAATCATTTCCAACTATGGAATAAACAGGCTTATAGATAATAACCCCCAGAATATTCACTCATTCAACAACATTGTCCCCACACATTCTGGTTAAGACTCTCCACACCATAACCTTCTGATCTCTTTGTCTGTGGCATGCATTATTGAGACTGCACCCCTTACCTTTCCTATTCTTCAGAGTCCTGGTCAAATCCCATTTCTTCTGTGAATTTTATTGCAATGCCTATGACTGAATGGATCTTTCCCTTCTTTGAACTCCAAAAGCATTTAGCATCTCCACAATTATAATAATGATTTCTAAATTTTTTAATATGTCTGGGTCTTGATTTGATACCTAAATTTTTTCAGCTCTTAAAAGGCAGGGGCTCTATTTCATATATTTCAGACTCATAGCCCTAATGTAGTCGTGGTCCTATAAATCACTGTTCACTTGACACATTCAGCAACACTGTACTCTCTGGCCTTACAAATTACATCATCCCAAACTGCCCGCAGATGAGAGCAGTTGTCCCCTCCTTGAAATGCAGCAATCAATACTGCATTTCCTAGTCTGTATTTATAAACAGGAAATTAACTGCCTTCCATCATTTGTTCTAATTGACCTTCAGCTTAGGTTTGAAAGGAAAGACCTCAGTCAAACAAGAGGCTTTGATGATGGTATCAATCCATTAGTGGTGCTTTTGGTTTCCCTATAATGGTGCCAGATCCAATAAAGAAACACACTTCGCTGGTCTGGGTGGTGGGGGTCAGTTCAGCGTCTCTAAAAAAGGTTCCCTTGTAAAAGAGCAGGGAAACTTTCAGGCCAATACTTATTTCTTGCTTGAGTTCAAATCTCCAGGGAACATAGAAAAGACATCCAAGCTAACTTGTGAGGGAAACAGAAGTAGCTAAATGTCTGCTGTGCAATTGGATCTAGGCCTTTCCAAATCAGTTTAGTTAATCCTGCAAAACTGCCCCACTAAAAAAGAAATTGTCAAGGTGTTAACTGGCCTTTTCTATTTCTCAATGCACTGATAGAGTATTAAATGCGTTATATCTACTTCTTTAAGTCACTAAGTACTTATCACCTTGTTAATTAATATTAACCAATAGTTCTTGAGAACAGACATTGCTAGGAGAAGACATGGAAAATACAAGACCTTTAGAGAAACACAAAGGGCTCTTAGTGTCTTTTTGTGCAAAATGCGACCACCAAGCTAGAGGTTTCTGAGATCCAGGGAAGCCAAACAATCCCTCCAAGGACACACAGGCAAATGGGAAAGAGTTGCCACTTCTCTTGACTCTCAGTTCAATGTTTCTTAAATTAAGAGACTATATTTTTAAACAAACTGTCCAAGTGACTCTCACGCACACTGAGGTTTGAGAAGCATTATTTTAAGGAATTAGAACGATGGCAATAGTAAAACAGACTATAAGCTCTCCTCTTAGAGAGTAAGCTTTCTTCTAGTAAATAGAACACTTGCATGCAGGAAACTGTATTCTGTCTGTAGCTTCAAGCATTCAGAATAGCGTGAATCATATAATGTGTACAAAATTATACATGTACAAAATATTGGACAGGAGAAAGGGAGAACAGGAAGACAGCAGGGAGAGAGAGAGCAAAAAAAAAAAAAAAAGGGTATTTCATGCAGGGTACTTGGACAGGTCCATTTTTTTTTCTTGGGTGTAGCATCCAAGCCAGGACATGGAAGCAACCTAAATGCCCATCAACAAATGAATGGATACAGAAGATGTGGCATATATATACAATGGAATATTACTCAGCTATAAAAAGGGAGGAGATGGAGCTATATGTAATGAGGTGGATAGAACTACAATCTGTCATACAGAGTGAAGTAAGTCAGAAAGAGAAGGGCAAATATTGTATGCTAACTCACATATACGGAATCTAAAAATGGTACTGATGAACTCAGTGACAAGACAAGAACAAGGATGTAGATACAGAGAATGGACTGGAGAACTCGAGGTATGGGAGGGGGCGGGGGGTGAAGGGAAGACTGGGATGAAGCGAGAGAGTAGCACAGACATATATATACTACCAACTGTAAAATAGTCAGTGGGAAGTTGTTGTATAACAAAGGGAGTCCAACTCAAGGATGGAAGATGCCTTAGAGGACTGGGGCAGGGAGGGTGGGGGGGACTCGAGGTGGGGGGGGTCAAGGAAGGGAGGGAATACGGGGATATGTGTATAAAAACAGATGATTGAACCTGGTGTACCCCCAACAAATAAAAAATAAAAAAACAAACAAAAAAACAGATGATTGAACCTGGTGTACCCCCAAAAATAAAAAAAATAAAAAAAAAGAATTCTCTCTACCCTTATATACTAACTTTTGAATGAAAAAATAAGGTAATCTCAATTTTTTTTAAAGAGTTTTATTGTTCATTATTCAGGTTGAACATCTTAAAAAAAAAAAAAAAAAGCCGTAACTTTAGCATCTAATAATCTCCTGCTAAAAGGGGTATCTCCCTAAATGGTTTCAAGGTTTGAGGTAAAGGAAGAAACTAAAATTTATTGAAAACCTACTATGTTCCCATTTCAGAGCTAAACACTTTACAACGGCTCTCTCATGTTATATTCAAAATGCCCTCGAGGAGAAATCACCACCGTCTCTTATTTCACCAGTGAGAGTGATGGTGGTGGTAATGATGATGAAGCCTGAGCTCTTCAAGGGTAACTGGGCTTATCCTGTATATAAATCATCTCATTTAATTCATAGGACCATTGCATGAAGGTAAATTTTAAATTATATCTTATCAGTAAAAACCTGAGGATTAGAAATAATAATCAAGCTGCCAAAGGTCATCCAGCTATTCTGTAGAAGAGCCTGGACTGGATTCCAGGTCTAACTCCATCACTTGCATGTATCAAATGAGAAAACAAGGTTAGAGGGGTTCCTCCTATCTCTCAAACTTCCAAATGGGGAAGGCAAGGCTCCCAAACAATCATGAGTAGGGTAGGAGGGACATTTACCCTTTCCTATCCTTATCCAAGAGACTCATAGGGAAAGGATTCTGCTTTTGAATCTTCTGAGGTTACTCTGTGTCCCAGGCTCAGATACCACTGGACAGGCAGCTTTAAGGCAAAGGTAGACATGACAGTGGGGTTAAAATAGAAAGAATTTTACTTTGCTTCTGTGTTTTTCTTAGTGTGAGCCAAAAACAGCGGTATAAATTTGGTGCCCTAGTGAATATCCCAACATACCTAAAGCCCCCATTTAGGGATGTGATATTTGATACATTTTTTAATGAATGAGTCAAATATTTACTTTTTGTTCTTTTCACTGAAATGGTTTTTTATGTAGCCTTTAAAAGTTGCAAAAGAAATTAAAATTCCTGTGAATAACTATTGCATATTTAATCAGTAAATGTAAAGTCAGCCTTTCATACATGCCAGAAACTATTTTCAGGGGACCAAAAGTATAGCAATAGGGACTAACTTGAAAAAACAAAGCCATTAAAAAAAAAAAAAAGGCTATTTTCCGAACTATTTGTATGAGTAAAGAAAAATAAGGTGTCCATTTTGAAATCTTTACTATTTAGAATAAACACAGCTTATGAAGAGAGTAAAATAGTTAAACACAAATTTTTCACACATGGGAAAGCAAATAAGAAAGTCAGCAGAACAAATGTGCTTTTAGTCTGTGTTGCAGTCAGATGTTGATAACTGAATGACGCCCAAACCCAGAAACTGAAAATATTTCCTCCGGCAGAGGCTTCAATCAAGACATGTTCACTGAAACCAAATTACTTTTGGATTGATGTAATTTCTTATTACAATATATAAAACACAATTTTGTCTATATTCTAACCAACAAAACAAACATAATTACTAAAAGTGTTTTAATTCAAAATTTGAATTAATGAATGAACTTGCCAAGTATACTCATTTCCCAGGGCTGTATTAAAGTAAGGGAAACTGGGTGCCTAAAAATAACAGAAATGCATTGTCTGGACATTGTTTCGGCTTCCTGTAATGCCAGGAGCTCTCTTTTGCTTAACAGTTCATTCCTCAATGTATTTCCTTTTGCATTTTACATTTAAGCAACAAACAGGGACCATGCTGCACCTTCCACACTTTGCATGGAAATCTCTGCACCTAAATATCCAGGTTCAATCCTTGTACATTCTTCTCTCCTCCCAACAGCAGAACATAACTCAGAAACATTCTCTGCCACTTTTAACAAGAATCATCTTTCCTCCAGGTCCCAGTAACTGGCCCCTCATTTCTGAGACCTTACCAGAAGTACCTTCAATGTTCACATTTCCAGCAACATTCTGCTCTTGATAATGCAGGTTCTCCCTAGGACAAGAGAAACTTTCTCTGCAGCTCTTCTTTCTTCTTTCTGAGGCCTCACCGGAATCACCTTTAACATCCATACGTCTTATGAGCAATCTCTTCAAGGCAATCTAGGCTTTTTCTAGCAAGTCCCTCAAAACTCTTCCAGCCTCTGTTCTTTACCTGGTTTCAAAGCCACTTCTGCACTTTTATATATTTGCTGATCCACTTTCTGGGACCAAATCTGTATTAGTTTCATAGGGCTGTCAGAGCAAAGTGATATGAACTGGGTGGCTCCAAACAACAGAGATTTATTTGCACAGTTCTGGAGACTAGAAGTCTAATATCAAAGTGTCAGCAGGCCCATGCTCCCTCTGAAACTCTCAATAGAATCCTTCCCGGCTTCTGGTGGTGGGCCTGACCCTTGGTGCTCCCTGGCCTAGAGTTGTACCACTCTAATCTCTGCCTCTGTTGTCACGTGACATTCTTCCTGTGTGCCTCTGTCTTGATATAGCATTTTTCTCTTCTTCTAAGGACATCAGTCTTATTGGATTAGGGCCCAACCTAATGACATCATCTGAACTTCATTACATATGCAAAGACCCTATTTCAAATCAGGTCACATTCACAGGTACCAGGGGTTAGGACTTCAACATATCTTTGTGGAGGGCACAATTCAACCCAGAACAGTAAGTGTGCTGTTTCTCAACTTCAGATTCACTGTTTAACACATGCTTTTTTATACTGGCCAGGCTTTTTATAAGCAGCCTTCTTTTATGGCAAAGATAATATTGAGTTTCCCTTGGAGGGTCACAGCAGGGGGAAGTTCTTTTGCTCTTTTTTGCTTGCTGTGTGGTAGATCAGCACCATGAGTATGAAGATTTCCAGTGCAGCCCTGACTCAGCCACATGCCCAGAGTACCTAGTCCCCTGGTCACACTGCAGCCTCTGCCTGGCTTGACAATAATAACCTATCAGCAGCTTTCTTGACAGGGACACCATTAGTTCCAGGACCCTGCCCTCCCGGAACCCTGATTCTTGCTATAGGCCCACACTCAGCTTTCCCACTGTCAGGAAGAGTTCCCACTCACACCACAGAGCCACCACTCCCTCTGCAGGTCCATGCATGGCTTACCCATACCCTAGGACTTCCTCCACCTGCATACTCATACCACCAGCTGCTGATCAGCTGTACCCTCTCTGAACTCCAGAAGGATGTCTGCCACTTGACCAGGGACTGCAGACCAGCTCTGATCCAAACCAATAAGCAAACTTCTATACTATCCAGTGGGCTGCAATATACCTGTTATAGGGAAGAACAAATCTGATTGCATATTAGATCTGTTCCTTTTCCTGTGCTTAGTCATGCTGGCTCTGTTACCTTTTGTAATAGAATGTTGCCTATAACCTGAAATACACAGGATAGCCTATTCTCAGGGCTCTGACCTTTAAAGGTCCATTCATATAGAGATAAAAAATTACAGAACAGAGAATAACATTTGTCTTATTGGAGGTTTTACCTGACCTATGCGGATAGCTGCAAGAACAAAGGATTCCTACACCAAGAAGTTTGCAACAGCTAACAACACCCCTCCCTCACCTTGCCTTTAAAAGTGCTTTGCTGAAATCCTTCGTGGAGTTGGGGGTGGGGTGGCATTTTTGGACATGAGCCATCCATCTCTTTGCATGGCCCTGCAATAAACCTTTCTCTGCTCCAAACTCTGACATTTTGGTTTGTTTGGCCTAACTATACGTCTGAACCTGTGTTTGGTAACATGCCTTCTCCAGTAAAGTCTGACCCCTAATCCTAGGGAGAGGGTCCCTTCCAAGTTTGGCCTTTGTTGGGTGCTCTCCCTCAGCCCTAGGGCGCCATATAGAATTTCCTTATGTCTTATAATTACTCTTTCATCAGAATTTAAACTTCCCCTCTTTAGCTTCCTGTGTGGTCTCTATCTCATAGCTGGATTCAGACTGATACAAAAAGCTTTTATACAGACTTCTTGTATGTCCACTAGGTTGGCAACATAATGGGCCTAAAGAATGAAATAGTAGCATCTTAGAGTTAGGAAACAATGTAGAAGATCTTGAGTGTAATCCTTTCCAATGTAACACATCCTTTTTAAATACATAATTTTACTGAGATATGATCTATACACAGCCAAGTGCATCTCTTTAAAAATATGCATGAATTTTGACAACTATACACACCTGTGATAACACCACCACAAAGGCAAGATACAGAACCTTTCTATCCCCAACAAATTCTCCATTACCCTTACAATCCACTCCCTCCCACTACCCTTAGCCCCATGCAACCATTGATCTGCTTTCTGTCCCTATAAATAAGTTTTTATTTTCTGGAATTTTATACGGATGATATCTTGCAACATGTATCTGTGTGTCTGGCTTCTTTCACACAAGTGTAACAATTTTGACATTCATCTATGTTGTTGGATGTATCAGCAGCTCATTCCTTTTTATTGCTGAGTGATGCTAATGTATGGATGTACCATAGTTTGTTTATCCCAGGCGTTCTCACCCTTCACATTACCACCATTTGAGCCAGATAATTCTTATTATACTGTGTGTCATAGGATGTTTAGCAGAATTGCCAGTCTCAAACCAATGGATGCCAACAGTCATCCCTTTTCCCATTGTGACAAAGGGGGGCTTGTGAAGCCCCACAGTGACTGGAACCCAGAACCTCCTGCAGCACAAGTATCACTGAATGGTTTCAACAGTTCAAATATGTATCCTAATTCGTCATACCCACAGATGCCTCCCATTCACTTTCTTGCTCTGTGCACTGACTGAACCCCATGCTATACTTGTTGCATAAGACATAAGTTTCAGTATGACCACCTGCCTGAGTTTTCACCAAGTAAAATGAGATCACATTAATTAGAACACTCTCTTGTGGATGGATTATATTGATTTCTTAATCAGAGCATGACGATGGAAAGCAGTTAATTTCTTTATTAGTGTGGTCTGTGGTACAGCACTGAACAGTAGCAAGGTCTCCACGGGACACCTTTGGCAAACCTATCCTTTCACAGAATACAGCAGCATGAGCTGGAAACACTTAAAATATCTCACATTGCCTGGAAATTAGTTTTCAGGACATTTCTGCAGATACACAAACTTACAGTCTTGGCAGTTTCCCATTCTAAGGACAGGCAATTGCCCTTGGTGATATATTTTGACAGGAATAACCTCATTCACAGGAATGCTTAAAGTAGGAAAGAAGGTGCCAAGTCCTTACTTTGCTTTTCTGTAAGGTTTTTATAACAGCACTCAAAACATCTGTTTGGTCCCTTTTTAACAATGGAGTCCATACTTCCTAGGAATGTGTCATTCAAAAGATTAGTTCAATAGGAATGAGTAGGTTTTACTCTATTTTAAAAAAGAGTTCTGAGATCAGATAAGTGTATTAGACACAGTGCAGCAGGTTTTGTTACTTCTTCTCAATGTTTATCTTCATCTGTCAGGTTATTTGGATCACGTTTGTTTCACACTAGACTATAAGCTTGGAAGCTTTGTAAGGGGAGAGCTCAGTCTGATTCTCCTTACCAAGGAATCTCCAGTAACACCAGCCATATTCAATATCTGTTGGCAGACTGAATGAATGAATGAATGAATGAGTGAATAGAGGAATGAAGTGAAGGGAGTTAGGTAACTAAGAGTAAGGAGGTGGCCTAAGAATCTTGCAGGAGGCAGGAAATAGGAAAATCAAAAGAATAAAAAAAGAAACTTTACTAACTCCAGAATTTCTCCAAAGCTGGGCTTGCTAAAAACTCTGTGTGTCCAAGGCTGGGATTGTTCAGATTCGTTAAGATGGATGGTTATATTTAGTTTTAGGTTCTGAAAGCCTGAAAGTGTGTGTTCTCCAGATGGGAAGGAGGAGGGGAGCATCTGGGAGCAAACTTATTGTGAGCGCCCTCTCTTCACTGCCCTTCACACCCTGGCAGCCGGTCCAATGAGCCTCATAAACAGTTGCTACTATATTTCAGTATCATTCTGTCTTACCGCTCTCAGAAAGCTTCAGTGGGCTGCAATTTGATTGCCCATTTTTCCTGAAGATTGGATTTTCCACCTTTGCTGGCAGCTCGGCTGCTGTGATTGTCCAAAACAGTCCATTTTTCATGTCCACACCATCAGTGGGAACCCAGGTGCAGCGCAAGGCAATGTGGACAGGTGTTTAAACACTGACTGGGCTCTCGAGCACTGTGCTTTGCATGCGGCAGGGGTTGGGGGTGGTGGTGCTTGAGGAGAATAAAGCTGCTGAAATCAGGACATCTGATTCAGAAAGAGAATTCTTAAACCTGTATTAGTAAGTCATCCAAAAGTCACTCTACATTCTTCCTCTTAATGCAAATATGTCAGATAACAAGGAGAGTATACAGCAAGCTGAAACATTCACAGAAAGATCACTTGGATTAACTGTGAGGCCTCTTTGGAAAGAACTTTTGTGTTACAGATTAAGAGATTAGAAAAAACAGTGTTCTAATTGTTTTCTATTATTATTTGAGGCGATGGGGGAATCTCATTGCTCACAAAGTACTGGCATTCATTTTCAAATCACTTAATTTAAATATCATTTAGAATTTCAATTACTTTTAAGATGAAAACTAAGAGGAGTGTAACTGGAACTTAAATCAATGGTAAAAGTGAAATAATGCTATATAGATAGATAGCATATGTATATGTAATATATATATATGATTTGAATAAAATTTTACCCAGAATCCTATCATTCCTGAAATTAGCCTTTTATTTTCTATTTTTCTGGAGATAGACAGATTGTGTAATATTCTTTTCTCCTTGCTTCCTTTCTTCTTTTGTGTGTGTGTGTGAGATCATACTATTTTCCAATAGACTTTTTTAGCTAAGAATTGATGGGCTTGATTAGTTGATCAGTTTAATGCCTTTGATGTTTTGGGTCTAAGCTTAGTGAGGCATTTGACAAATCCCCGTATTACATACTTGTGGACAAGATGGAGAAATATGATGTGGATGGCAGGACAATTAGGTGAGTTCACAGCTGGCTGAACAATTGTACCCAAAGGGCCTTGATTAATGCATAAATGTCAACCAGCAGGGAGGTCCTGGTGGTGTTTATACACGTATGTTTAGCAGATATTATGTTAACACGCTATGTGAGACTATGCCTTGCTAAGGAGTTTCTCCCTCTGCCTACATTCTCTACTTGTCTTCTACCTATTTCTCAGATTGTGCTACCACAGTGAACAGGCTTTTTAGGTCACTAGCTTTTGAGCAGGAAGAAATAGTCCCCTCTTGGATTGTACATGGAAAAAAAAAAACTCCCTAATTCTGCAGAAACCAAATGTTTTATAATACTTCCCAGATAATCCTGACAGCAACTTCTCCTTTCTGTAACCCAGGGTCTTTAGAAGACATTTAATGAATGTGGGCCAAATGAATGAAAACCAATAGGGCCCTTGGCTCTTCATCTTCAATATTTGTTTAAAGTATAGAAGACTTTGAAGTTACTCTAAATAAATTTCTAGATTCCACAAAGCTAAGATACTGCACAGAATGACTCAATAGGCAGATGAACCTTTCCATGAAATGATTTCATGAAATGAGATTGAAATGATGGTTCACATCAACAAGGTAAAAGGCAACACAGCAATGTGAAATCCTTTATTTGTGCTGTCTCTGAAATAGCTGTGCAAGAATGGGATTAAGGAGACTAACTAGTAGCAATGTATGTGAATAAGATTGGAGACAGAATGACTTAACCACAAGCCAGTATGCGCCGACTACATCTTAAGCTACATTGAGTGCAGTAGTTTTACTTAATGACTATGAACATTCATGTTTTATTTATACTATCTAATAGTATTTGGAGCTTCTGAATCATTTTTCAATATCTCATCCTAAAACTATTATTGCCAAATTGAAGTGTGTCCTGGAGAAGGCAAATAGAATAACATCATTTTAGAAACTGTGGTATATGAAAGAAAGCTGGAAAAATCTAAAACTTTTTACTTTGAAGTGAAAAACAACAAACAGGCAACAAAACAGAAGGGAAATAAGTAACATTTGAAGCACCTTCACAGAGAAGAGAAAACAGGATTTCCCCATAGATTCCTCTAGTATAGAACAAATGGATAGGTTTCCCCCTCATGTAGAGAGTGTGACAGCAACCAGCTGTAGCACCTAGTTATGAACGAGCTAATTTATATTGACGTGAGCACTCTACCATCCATGTGTTTGGTTAGAGACTGGAAAATTGTATATCATAGATGCTGTGAAAGGAAGTGCCTTGTCACAAACCTTGAGGATGCTGTAGAATGGCATTTTACGAGGGTAAAATAGAGTGGGCATCAAAAGTACAGACTTAGACCCAGACAGACCTGGGTTTGAATTTATCTTCTGAGTCTGAAAACTGGTTTGACCTTGAGGAAAACTGCTTAATCTCATGGACCCTCAAATTCCTCTCCTTTAAAATAGATACTAAAGATAGTGTTTAAGAAAACAACCAACCTGATTAAAAAATGGGCCAAGGACCTTAACAGACACTTCACCAAGGAAGACAGAAATAAATAAATAAGTGTATATATGTGTGTGTATATATATATATATAGAGAGAGAGAGAGAGAGAGAGAGGGAGTAAAAATAAGCATACGAAAAGATATTCCATATCATGTCACCAGGGAAATGCAAATTAAAACACCAATAAGATACTGCTACACACCTCTTCGAATGGTCAAAATCTGAAACACTGACAGCTCCAAATGCTGGTAACGATGTGGAGCAACAGTCCCTGCTAGAGGGAAGGCGAAATGGTATAGCCAATTTTTAAGACAGTGCAGTGGTTTCTTATCAAACTAAACATCCTCTTACCACAGGATCAAGCAATGTTGCTTCATGGTGTCTACCCAAGGGAGTTGCAAACTTAGGTCCACATACACCAAATACCGGCACACGGATGTTTTTAGCAGCTTTATTCATACTTGCCAAACTTGGAAGCAACCAGGATGTCCTTCAGTAGATGAACGGATAAATAAACTATGGTACATTCAGACAAAGGAATATCATTTAGCACTAAAAAGAAATGAGCCATCAAACCATGAAAAGACATGGAGGAGGAACCTTACTCGCTTATTACTAAGTGAAAGAAGCTACTGTGAAAAGGCTATATGCCGTATGATTCCAACTATGTGGCACTTTGGAAAAGGCAAAACTATGGAGACAGTGAAAAGATCAGTGGTTGCCAGAGCTTGGAGGTGGGAAGAGGGGAGGGATCAATACAAGGAACACAGGGTTTTTAGGGCAGGGAAAATACTTTGCATGACATGATACCATAAACAATAGATACATGTCATTGTGCATTTGTTCAGACTCATAGACAGGACAGCACCAAGAGTTAACTGTAATGTTAACTATGAACCTTGGGTGATTATGATGTCTGAATGTAGGTTCATGGATTGTAACAAATGTGCCACTCTAATAGGGGATGTTGATAGTTGGGGAGGCTATGCATGTGTGGGGACAGGGAACATAAGGGGAAATCTCTGTACTGTACCTTCCCCTCAATTTCCTTGTGAACCTTAAATGGCTTTAAAAAACAAAGTCTTAAAAAACATTATCTATACCTCACAGAGGTAATGCAAAGTAAATATGATAATGTAGGTAAAATATTTAGCAGTGTCTCACATATGGTGAATATTCAGTAACAAGCAGTGATTATCATTACTCGAACTTTTTAGTAATATTATTACTTTTCTTTTTAACATCCAGGTAGCCCATTAGGGTATTTATATTTTATGAGGCATGCCAAGATTACTGGAGAAAGATGAATTTGATTAAAGCAGGACTGACCATAGCAGGACTAGAAAATTTGGTTAGGGGATTCATGAAGTAGAAATTATTCCTGGTCACACTGCTATGTTCTTAGTCTATCAAATAAGCACTCGTTTGTGCATTATACTGCATGAGAGTGGATATCACAGAAATTTCCATTTCAGTGTGTCCAAAATGGTCAGATACTGGCAATTTTATATGGTTCTATTTATATGGGGACAATATGACCCAAATCATACCTCTCCGTCTTATGTTTTAAGGAAAGATTTGATGGTGGTTAGAAGTAGTGTAAATTAACATCACAAAAAATATTTATCTCTGTAATTCTATAGGACTCCCAACAAAACGCTGTTAAATTCTCTGTGGACTTCTTGAAAGTTACTTTATTCCATCTCTAGAGTTCTCTTTGTATCTGTTCAATACCCTCCTGTGTTCTGAGCACCCTGGGCACAGTACCTATGGTCTCTACCATCTCTAGCAGAGACTAGGGCTAAAGCGCTAGGTCTGCCAGTATTTGATACATGACCTTAAGATATTTGCTTAATTTGCCTAGGCCTCAGTTTCCCTATCTATAAAATAAAGGTGCTGGAGTGGAGGGCTTCTAGAGCTCTTTCAACTCTAAAGTTCTATGATTCTATAGGTGGACTCTAGTGGGAGGGGCCTGGGATTCATGTTGTTTCCCACATCCTCAGAAAATCATTCCATTCCAGGAATCTTATTCAGGGCTAATTTGCACAATTATTCCTACCCAGCCAGCCTTTTCTGAACCCAGCTCTTTGGGCCACTGAAAGCAGACAGAACTCCAGCCATCTGTCCCCTTCTCCTATATACTGTGTCTCTGAGTGGTTGCCTAGAATAAATTTGATTAGGACAGTAAACCTGTTGGGGGAAATTACAAAATACATTGCAAAACCAGAAAATGAAATAAATTTTTAAATATGATTTTTTCCTCTGCAATCCTGAAGCTAGCCAAATGTCTGGGTTTTTCCTTCTTGTTTGCCTTATGATAACAGTACATCTCAGTTGTTCTTGGCCATCAAATCCCTCCCTACACCTTCAGGTCCATCAGAACTTTCACTCCTACAACGAGTTTCTCTTACCCTCCTATCCCACGGCAACTACCTTTGTGACTTTGTCTTATGGCAGCTTTTCCCAAACATCCCTAACTTTTCCCGTGACTATAGAGGACAGTACTTTTGCTGCCCAGCCTCTATTCTGACTTCTTTGGACAAAACTAAGAGCATTTTGCTTTGGGAGCAACATCTTCCATGCCTGTGTTTCCCGAGCCTCTGGGGGTGGAGCTCAGGACTGGGGCTGAACCATTTGTCCACTCAGCAAGTCTCTTTCTTGGCACCAACCACATCCTCAGAGCCAGGCACTGAGGATGCTGGACTAGAATGACAAGACGCCTGCTTTTTTAGAACTTATATTCACTTTGGAACTCCCAGAATTGGAAACTGCATTTTTAGTTTTCCATCCCTAGCAACTAACATACTACATGGCACACAGTACATACATACCCCACAAACTTTGGTTAAGGAATAAATAAATAAAAGTATCTCAAGAGCATGTGATGGTAAAAACATAATACATGTGTGTGCAGGTGTGTGCATGTGTGCTCGCATATGGGCACGTGACATTATCGAGTTATCACTGTGTTAGGATTTCTCCCACATTTTACACGAATAAATCCACTTAATCCTTATAGTAATCCTATGTGATTGATGCTGTGATGACGCCAGTCTGCAGAGAAGAAAAGCAAAGCCCAAAGAGATCGAGGGACTTGTCCAAGCCCACAGAGGCAGCAGACAGTAGAAGAAGGTTCTACACCCAGCAGTCCAGCTCCTTAGACCTCACTTCTAATCATGCTACTGTGTTGCCTCTTTCCCATCATGGACTCCAGATCGAGGGAAGTGTCAGTACAATAAAGGCGGGAAGTTAGAGGTTTTCTTCTCCCTTCCCATGTGAAAGGTGATATTTTTTATTTTCTGTTTTTTTGTCTCATCCTCAAATCAAATGAGCACACTTCAAAATAAATTCCTATTTTGTAATCATTTTGACTTTATGGTTCTCATTTTATCAGGAAGATGGAAGGCCAAGATCTAGAGACTTGCAGTTGGGGCCAAATATAGTCATTTTCATAAAAATATGAAAAGGAAAAACTAACACTGGAGATTAAAATACATCAATGCATTGTACAAACACACTCACACACACAACACAATGAAAACTGAGATATTTGCCACCTCTTTATGGAGCCCCACAAGATCTTTCTAAAATCCTCTAGATCAGAGAAGTCAAAGTTAAGAACTGGAAACCAGCAGAGTTTCTAGGGTAACCTTTTAAGTTAGGGCCTCTTAGTGGCAAAGGAAATTCATCAGTTAGCATTCCATGTTTACAGTCTGCAGGAACATTCACTGGGCTATTATGAGGAACGCTAATGCTCTCAATTACACCTAAATTAAGATAAAGCAGTAACCTAGTTACTGTAAAAGTGGTTTTATTTATAGACAGCAATTTAATCTTTAATATGCAACCACCATCTGTAAAACTACTTAGCCCCATCTATCCCATTTATATCTTTATTATCCACTTGTAAAAACACATGGAACATTCTTGGTTATAGATGCAAAATGACTTCTTTCCATAACACTTTTTTAAGCTTAAAAATGTTGATATAATTACAGTGGATAGATACATTTTCGTGCTGAATGTGCTTCATCCATTATACACTATAATGAAATTAACCACTCTACAGAAAGGAAAAGCGATTTATGATAGTTGAAGAAAAGGACCATTCTCCTCTAATAGAAGCATCTGTTTGGGTGGCAGGAATCTCTGGAGGAGGTGGTTGATGTGGGGGAGGCACAGAAAGATTCCCATGCTCAGGACGGTCAACCTTTTCAACTAAATCATGTCTCACAAGGAAGCGAGCCTCTGAACATCAGGCCAGCTGTGCTCTGTCAACTGGCATTGTTGGAGGCTCTGCTCTGAAAGTGCAAACTGTCTCTTGTGACAGAACACATCTGGTAGCCTAACCAGCTTCTAACCTCAGCATTTCAGCAGAGGCAGCCTGTCTATCCCCAAAGATAGGAAATGTTATTTTCTGAGCAGGGTTCCCAGGCTCTTGAGGGGATATACAAAGCCTGACAGTTATCTTCATTCCTTTAATGATGATTAGTTGACAGCTAGAAGGAAAAGCAAACACACACACAACACAGAAAAAAAGTTTTGAAAACCTGGTGGGACATTCAAAATCAGCAAGAATTTGTTTTTTAAAGCCAACCTTCGGAAGGCAGAAAATCTCAATCAGCTGAGGTTCTTATTGATTAAGGTAGAAGATTTCTGTAGCTAGATAAGGAACTAGAAAGATTATCTAATTCACAGTTGGCAAATGCAAGTCAAGGGAGCCACAACTTCCCCTCTGCCTTACTGATGACAGACAATCATCTGTGGCATCCTTTCTCATTGGGCCCTTATTCAGTGTTCCATAATACACATGGCACATGGGATGAAATCTAGACGCCATGGCTTGCTAAGTCACTCCCTCATTGTTACAGCTTGAGGAACTGAATCCCAGAAAAGTTTTGTGACTCTTGCAATGACACACAGCAAGTTAGTGCCAGAGACTAGTGTGGATCCTGTGTGGGCCAGGGGGCTCCCTGGTCCTGGAATATTTATAAGAGTGTTATTTGCATGCAATCAGCAGTGACTCAGGGTGTAATAACACATGAATCTGCAAATAAAACTGCAAGAGATGGACAACAGTTCAGCCTTTAATCAGCCCAATCCAACCTCTAACACTCACAGTTCCAGACAATGGGGACAGAGACTCAGTCTACTAATTCCTGGCATGGGACCACTGCAGAACAACGTATTGCTGTGGCATACTCATGTTGGCAAAACTGTTTCCAACAAGAATTTAGCCATGCATTCTATCAAGGGTCTGTAAAATTATTATTATCCTTTACAGTATTGATCTCAAATTTGAGCATATATTAAAAGTAAATAAGCCAGGCTTCCTAGGTGGCGCAGTGATTGAGAATCTGCCTGTCAGTGCAGGTGACACGGGTTCAATCCCTGCTCCAGGAAGATCCCACATGCCGCGAAGCAACTAAGCCTGTGTGCCACAACTACTGAGCCTGTGCTTTAGAGCCCGTGAGCCACAACTATAGAGCCCATGTGCCGCAACTACTGAAGCCCACGCACCTAGAGCCCGTGCTCCACAACAAAAGAAGCCACGGCAATGAGGAGCCCACGCACCACAACGAAGAGTAGCCCCTGCTTGGCGCAACTAGAGAAAGCCCACATGCAACAAAGACCCAGCGCAGCCAATAAATAATTAATTAAAAAAAAAGGAAATAGGCCCAAAAAGATGGAAAGAAGGCTACCTACAGGAAAATATAACCCCCTCTAAAGTAGATCCACTTCCTCTTTTGCTCCAACACAAGCTATTTCCTTTAAAAAAAAAAAAAAAAAAAAGCAATGCCAACTACATACTGAAGTTGTTTTATTTGTTCTGTTTACTACCTATCACCACCACTAGGAATATTTTCTGTCTTATATTCTATCATATTCCCAACATGTGGTGGCATGGTACTTGATACAAGGTAAGGACTTAAAATCCGTTTATTAACTAATGAATACAATTCAGAGCATTTATAGTGGAAGGCAAAGGACTTACCCAGATGGATAACTAGAGAATGAGGGCTTATTAAGCAAGATTATAAATGATAGTTACCAAGATACTTGAAAACTTAGGGAATTTCTCATAACATATCATGGAAGGAGAAAGGAGAAGGCTACAAAGCTGCATGTATAATGTGGGCTGAAATATACTCTTGTACCCGTACCTTTGAATTTTATCCTACAGTATATATGCATTGCTGTTGAGAAATGAAATAATTTAACAACCACCTAAAGAATTTTTTCACTCCCATCTTCCCACCGGGAAAAGAGACTTCCAGAGATGCAGAAATATTTGGAAGGTCCAGAGATGGGGAATGGCAGAGGTTTAAAACAGGGTATCCCAATTCCATTTCAGTGCTTTGCATTGATACTCTATTAGCTTGACTCCTAGGGTTAACAGCATCTTCAGAATCCTTACTATTTAACACTGTCACACGTGCAGAACATGCTCAACTGATCCGCATAGATTTCATTAGCTCAGAGAATAAAGAAAAACAATGCACATTTCCTTAGAAGAATTACACTCAATCACCGCTGCCTCTGAAGAAACAATCCTGCTGCCACCTTTTGAGCTAAATCTAGTGTTTTGTCCTACTGAACCCTGTTAAACTGCTCCTGCGACCCCAGAAAGTGCATCATTATTTGGGGTTAAAGTGGACTGCCAGATTTAGAAGCTTCCAACTCTCACACACAACCTGCTAGCTCCCTCCTTGGATAAGGAGTAATTGCACCGTTAGGCAAGTCCTCTTACGACAGAGCACAGAGTCACAAGAGTCCTTCCTTCCAGCCAAATCAGCCATTTCTAACAATGTGCCCATCTGCAGTACTCAGGGAGTGCAGGAAATTAACCCCAAGGCCTGATGACATCCCAGTAATCAGTTGCAGGGAGGTGAGGAAACCACCTTGGCTGGATTCCACAAATGTTTCTAGGGGAACTGTCCCTGCACTTACACAGGTGACCAGTAGGTCTCTCATTATACAACCTATGGGGAAAGCCTGAGCTACATGGCAATGACAAATTTTGATTGCAAATGCCAGTTTATCTCTGCAATCATCTTTCAATTAGTCACATTAAAAGAAGAACTGTTGAGTAGATAATGCAGAACCACTGAATGTGGGAATGATCATTCATTTTGGTTTTGTACCATATATACTGATTAATAAAGAATAAAGTAATAATTATTAATAACATACCCAGAAATAGCATTTATGCACTACGTACCACATGCTGTATTAAGCTATTTACAAACTGTCCTCATGAAAGAGAATATTACCACCTTCCCTTTACAGAATAAGAAAACTAAGAGAAGTTCATTAACTTGCTCAAGGATACACAGCTAGCAAGTAAGTGATGGATTCAAATTCAGGCCTGTTTGCCTCCAAAACTGTGGCTATGACCAGCGGGCTATCCTTGCTAGAGGTTCATTTTCTGTATGCTCAGAGTGGCTTTACTATGTTCAGAGTGGCTGACAATATGTTGACTTGAAAGACATTCCTGCAAGGCCACTCCCATCAAAACTAATCTTGACTCCTCCTACTACAGGGCCTGAAATCCTAGGATTAAAGTTTCAGTCCTTTAGGGTTAAGAGTTTAATAGCTGCAAGAAGCCCATTAAAATGCTTACATATCTCAGATATGATACCAAAAGCATAAGCAAAAAAAAAGAAGAGTCAATGATTTACACTTTACCAAATTTTAAAATTAGTATGCTTCAAAAAACACCATCAAGAAAGCAAAAAGACAGTTCATAAAATGGGAGGAAATATTTGCAAATCATTTACCGGATTAAGGTCTAGTATCTAGAACATATAAAGACTTCTTATAACAATAAAAAGATAACCTGATTTTTAAAACGGGTGGGTGGGGGAAAGGATTTAAAAAGATATTCCTCCAAAGAAGATATATCAAATGGCCACAAAACACATGAAATGCTGTTCAACATCATGAATCTTACACATCATCAGTCTTTAGGGAAATGCAAGCCAAAACTACAAGGAGATACCATTTCGCCCCCAGCAGGATGGCAATAATAAGAGAGGAACAATGAGTGTTGGTGAGGATGTGGGAAAACTGGAACCCTTTTATGTTGCTGGTGGGGATGAAAAACAGTACAGCCACTATGGAAAAGAGTTTGGCAGTTTCTCCAAGTGTTAGAGTTACCATAGGATCCGTCAATTCTACTCAATACCCAAGAAAATTGAAAGCATATGCCCACACAAAAATTTGCAAACAAATTATTCATAGCAGCATCACTCCTAATTGCCATAAGGTGGAAACAAGCAATATGTCCATCAACTAATAAATGGATAAACAAAATGTAGCATTAGTCATAAGAAGGAACATTATCCAGCCATAAAAAGGAATGGAGTACTGATCTGTGCTGTAACATACATGAAGCGCTATGCCAGGTTTAGAAAACCACACGAAAGGCTATATAGTATATGATTCCATTTCTGTGAAGTATGTGAAAGAGTAAATCAGTAGAAACAGATGCAGACTGGTGGGTGCTGGGACTGAGGGAATAGAGAGTGACTGCTTACTGGGTGCAGGGTTTCCTTTTGGGATGAGGATAATATTTTGGAACGAGGATAATGTTTTGGAACCAGATCGGAGTAGGGGGATGGCAGTTGCATAACACTTTGAATATACTAAACACCACTACATTGTTAACTTTAAAATGGTTAATTTTAGGGTATGTGAATTTCACGTCAACAAAAAAGAGCAACTGACATTTTGTAGGATGGGTCTTCTATGAGTTCTGGGCCTCAAAAGATTGAGTGGAAGGCATAGAAGGCAAATCTTGCTCATTTCTATCTCTTCTGAGCAATCTGAAACAACCAGGCAAGGTATTCAATAAGCATGTAAATATAAAGGATTCCTGGCTAATTAAGTGTAACATCCTACACAGTGAGCCCTTAGTTTAATCAAAATTTTACTGTGCATTGCTTTTCAAAAGCTCTTGCCGAACAGCTTAAAATGGGGGCCTAGAAACAGACTTACCCGTGGATTATTAATGAGGACTGAGTGTGTATCACCCCTAAATAAGGATGAAAGTAAGTTCTTGGTAGGTAAAATTTCTTTTCATGCATAAAGCAAAGATATACATATAACATATATACAGATATATACAACAGTATATCTATCATTCTAACACTTCCTGGGTGGGGTTGGGGGCATGATTATGAAAAAAAGACATAAACAAGGATCCGCAAGGGAACAATAATGAAAAAAGGATTGGGAAACACTACCCTGGATCAAGAAAGAAAACCGGGAAGAATCCATTTGTCTTGAGAAAGGGGCAAGCCTCCCCAAGGAGGATTCTCCAAGTAAATAATAGGAATTACCCATCCAGGTAAATATCAAATGTCTTGAAGATAATGTCTTAACAGTGGTTAAGAGAACAGGCTCCCAAGGTGTTCCATTTACTAGCTGCATAACGCTGAGTCATTAACAGCCTCTCTCAACCTAATGGAAAAGGGGATGGTAAAGAGTGCCCATCTCATTGGGTTACTGTATGAAACGGGTTTGACCTTGAAGGTATAAAGTTCAGACATTGTCCGGAACAGCCTGGCATTTCCTTAGTTTCCACCACCTGAGGAAAGAGGGCCCAGGGGTTAGGAGTGGGGGCTGGGCAGACCATTCCCCTGGGCTTGAATGTTTGATCTGACTTCGGGTAACTTACTTAACACTTCTTGTCTTCAGTGAAGGAAATAAAAGTAATCCCCTTAGGGTTGTTGAAAGATTAAGTCAGGAGTCGATTCCTGGAAAGCTTAAACTGTGCCTGCCACCGCAAATGCATTCAATAAACGTAAGTTGTTATGACTGTTATTATTACTGTGATTTCCACGGCTGCTATTATTATGAGCCTATTCAGCTGTCATAATTAAATGAGGTGCTATAAAGGGTACAAAAGACTTTTAAAAAGGTAGAGAATGGGACACCATTTGGTGAGGCTTCCCCGTGAAGAACGGAGAGGACAAATGACATGGTAGAAAATGACTAATTACTAAATATCTCAGTAGAGATGACAGTACTCCAGAATTATATAAAGAGGGGAGGACGGTGTGAGCTGGAGAAGCTAAAGAAAGCCTCCCAGGAGGGGCAGGAGTTGAGGAGAACTTTCTGTCGTTCAGAAATATCAACACCTCTCCAGCTATGGTCATCTTGCTGCTACCCATGAAAACAATCTTTTGAAAAAGATCTTTCCATCTTGTCTTACCTACCCACAGGCTTCCCTCCCTCACTGCAAACTGCCCACCTGAAAGCACACAGAAAACGGAGCCAAAGTCCACCTCACGGAATAATAGGTCCTTAAGCTACAGCGACTGCCAGAAAATGCCAGCTCTCAGAGCAGGAGCATATGGTGAAAACTGCCAGAAAGGAAGTGGTAATTTTTACAGCAGGTTATTACTACAAACCTCCTTTGAGAGGCCACTTCACAGCTTGTCCTCAACACTACATTAACTCATTTATGGTTTTCCAAAAATGCTCGATTTCCTACTGTCCCTAAATCTGACCAATATGCTCTCCTAATTTAAAACCCTCACAGAGATCCTTAAACTCCCAGTCGAGCGTGGTGCCATTTCCAGGTTGCAAAGCCAGGCTTCCCGACGCGATGCATCCTCTAGGTAGCACACTTAGGCATAAGGCTCCAATCCCTCTAAATGTAATTTTCTTTAGGCTGCCAGGATTACTCATAGCGTCTCTGCTTCAAACCTAGAAAATGTGCAGCTAGAAACAATTTGGAGTGCTTATTCAAACATCCCCTTGTAATGAGTCCAAAGAGATGATTCCAAAACTTTAACTAGGTTATCATTTCCAGAAGTTAAAAAAATACACTGTGTGTACACACACACACACTTATTTTTACTCATATATATATTTCTGTATCTATACTTCTATCTCTCTATCTCTATATATATACACACACACCTATGTATACAACCATATATACATATATATGTGTGTATGTGTGGAGAGATGATAGCTAATGTCACTCTTTTGGAAGTGGAATATACATACCTCCTTCATTTCCCTGGGTTGACACCTCCGTCTCTGGTCCAGATTTAGACATCTACCAGTAAAACTGGGATTTCCCTTTGTTGCTAGATAAATATCAATCATTTTCATCTGTTACCAGGACTTTGTTTTCTTGGAAATGCGGTAAAATTTAGATGCTAATGCAACAGTTTGCATTGTTTAATCACAGCAATGGAACAGCCTTTATATGCTATAAAATTTGCCAGACATACAAATAAACCTTAATTTCTACCTTTGCAACCTTTGTGCCATCTGTCTTTTCTTAAGAATAACCAAATAGCTCTGGGCATGATATTCACATACAAGACTGTCAAAGCTGCCTTGCTAGACACAATATTGCAAAGGAATTAAGATGGCTTTAATTTCATGTAAATCTGACCATAAAAATTTCTTCCCAAAGTTTAGGAATACTCCTCTTTGGGGTGTAAGGGGAAGATCAGAAAACCGTACTAAAATAATGAGGATGTTATATCCCAAAGTGTGATGCATGGATGACTGATTATATATAAGATGACATACACAGATGACATTTAAAATAATATTTTAAAATAGATATCAGAAGAAAACAACGCATATATCAAACTTGAGATTCCATAAATACTACCATTCAGGATGAATCAAATTTGTAAAAGTTTCATTCAAAGGAAAACGTTTTGTATTTGAATATAGCAAAAATCGTGATGACAAATAAAATATGGAACACAGTGAAATAAATGGCAGTTCAAACCACGATGTGCTCCCATTCCGTGAAACTCGACTTCCTGATTGTTTGTTACAGCTTGAAAGCATCAGCACCCTGATATTTTGATAAGAACCTCTCCGTGAACTACACTTGGCTGAGTTGCTTAGCTATAAAGGAGGAATCTCTAGGAGGGGTGGATATTAGTTATCTGGGAACTATTAAAACTTTCATGAGTTTCTAATTCTTTATAACATGGGAGAGTATTTGAATCTCTCCTTAAGAGGTATGGGAACAAGAATACTTTGCTCCTTCACTGGGTGAACCACAGCAGTGAGAGCACAGTGTAACAGGAAAGGTGATGAACTTGAATGAAAGTATGGGTTCTGATGCAGCCTCTACCATTAATGTGCTCTGTGACTTTAGGCAAGTCTCTTTCCATCTGGTCATCTCAGACACAGTGGTTGGATTGGAGGATCTTCAAAGAACATTTTAACTTCCAAAATTTTATTACTTCTAACTAAGCTTCTACAACATCAGAGACAAGCAATGGGATCCTATACTAGCAAAGCTAGAAGTCAGAGTCTTTAGGAATGTTCTTGCTACATGACCTTACTACTTACTTCTTATGATCAGGATTCATTATTCATTTATCCATTCATTCATTCCATAAATGCACATTGAGTACCTCATGTGCCTGTCAACTCTTAAAGGAGCTGTAAGAGGACAAGACTGTGTTTTCAGACCTTATAATGTACAGGAATCACCTAAGAAACTTGCTAAAATCCACTTTAAACCTCTTCCCCTCTGACTACGTCTGGGGAACAGCCAATGAATTTGAATTGTTAACAGTCCAGGTGATCTTGATATGAGTGGTGCCAGAATCACATTTTAAGAAACTGTATTCTAGTGAGAGAGGCAGGAAATTGGGCAGATTAAATCTGAGTGACAGCAGCCATGAAAAATATAGGCTTATGGTGCTGGGGTGGCACATGGGAGGGGTCCTTCCTTGGCGTGGGAGCCTGGGATGGCTACTTAGAGGAAATAATCTTGAAATAAGCACTGGACGATGAATAGAATTGTACCTTAGGAGGAGGATCAAAGGCTTTTGGACAGAAAATACCTTAGGCAAATAATGGGAGCCAAGGGTCTCCCTTTCAACCCACAGAGAATCCTCCAAAGGCGTAAATTGAACAATGTTTCCCACCTCAAACATCTTCAGAAGTATCTGTAGGATTAATAAATGGGCGGAGGAATGGGTAAATTAATTTAGCAAGCGGTTAATAACCCATGGATGTTAGCGTAATTGGACTCTCGTGACACATGCCGGTAACAGGATACAGAATTTGCAAAGGAATGCCTATATCATATCACTTGCCAAAGACATATTCAAGATCATACACAGAAAACCATTTTAGTACTTGATGTAGCAAGAGCTGATATCTAAACAGCACTCATTAATTCTAGCACTTTCACATATATCATCCTATGCCAAGAAGTAAAGTCAAATTATATCTGCCGATCATATAGATTTTTCATTTTCTTCACAATTACAAGTACAGCTAGATCATAACCTTTTGAGATAAATGTCTCTCTGTAAAACATGTCGGCAGATGTCCTTAGCCTAGTTACAAAGAGGGGAAATACCTCTTGCAATACTTAATTTAATTTACACATTACACTCCATCAACTACACAGGGAGTGTGGTGTCTAAGGCACAGCTTAACAGGTGCTGAGCTGTGTGACTTTGAGCAAGTGATAGTCACTCTGTGCCTCATTTTTCCTCTTGTAAAGAGAATGGCAAGAATTAGATAATCTCCAAGAACTGTTCGATTCTGACAGTCCGTGAATTAAAGTAAAAGAACATTTCTAGAGGAATTAACTAATCCTCTGGGGATAAAAAGAGATAAGCAATTCCTTTTATTCTATATTGCTCTATGGATGACCTCTCCTTTACAATAATCAGATCTGAAGGAAAAAAGGCCACGTGACACCCTTAAGTGTAACCACGCTGTTTTCTAAAGAGATACAGTAAATTGAGGAATGATTTTTTGAAGCTAAGATGACTTTCTTGGCAGCTATAATTTTACCTCCTCAATGACTGAGCCAATTTTCTCCTCTAGCTCTCTTACACACCTTTAATGAATACATGCTCCTTTGATTAAATTAACATTTTTTGTCTGGCTAATTAGCCTGAAAAACCTATGCTGAACTGATCTGGTAGCAACTTCATTACTGCTCATCGGTGCATGTTTGCAACCCATCACTGTCAGCTCAATCGCCTCATGATTAGGGGGACATTAAGTTTGGCTAATGTGACTTTCTGTGGCCATCATCACGTTCCTGCTGATGAGCCAATTCCCACCCTGAATCGACCCTGCTTGACAATGACAGATGTTTTAATTACAGGGTTTCATTCACCACTGTCCATCAGTGTAGCTGGCCAGGTTTGCAGCAAATACCTTGATTCGAAACCAAAACTAATTAAATACTATCTTCGTAATTACCTTATATAGTTACCCTTCCCTAAATGGGCCAATATGACAAGAGCTGAAAAATAAAGCCTTAAATGAAATTGGAGAAGGAGGGAGTTTCTGCATTGCTAAAATGCATTTCCATCTGCATGTTTCACAAATGGTGTCAGTCTATGGGGAGCTGTCCTTCTGCCCTAAATGCAACGTTCGGAAATGAGCATCACAGATTTGCCTGTTACACCCAGCCAGGTTGTGGGATGCATTGCTTTCTTAGATCTATGATGTTTTAATAAGATTATGTACATAAAGCATTGCAAGGATGCCACTGAATCTTTGTTACCAATGTAATCACCACTTGGAGATCATCCCTTTCATACTGCCTTTCCAAGTGGTTCTGATGGTGTTGGTTCCACCCCTGGCTACAAGGGTAGGATTGTGGCCTTGGCATAGCCAATGAGCATTGGGCATCTCCTAGTATCAGTGATTGGTTTAAGACCCAGCGTGTTACCCAGCTGAGGCCAATCACTGGCAGTAAGACTTAATTCTGGGCATCTCAGTTTGAGCTGTATCAGAAACTGCCCCTGTCTTTCCTGAGGCATTTGACACTCAGAGACAGCAAGGTCAGCGACTGCCATGCCCACCTTGTAACCAAAAGGGGAGATGTTTTTGAGAAAGGGGCTTTCATGAAGGAAAAAGAAGCCTGAAAGCTGGCCAAGGAGAAATGAACTTCTGTCAGCACTGTTTTAGCCCTTTTATGCAGCTTCCCACATTGACAGACCTACTCCTAGAGTTTTTAGTTTTATGCCCTGATAAAAGACCATTGTGGCCAAAGGCACATGCAATTAAAGGAGCCATATGTGATAAGCCCTTTTTAAATAATCAAATTGCTTTTACACTTGCTGTCCTATCTATCTCCACAACAATACTGTACAGTTGGTAGGGCAGGAGTGGTTAGCCTCATTTCAGAAACAAGACAGAGGCATAAATGCTCACTCGCCAAGCCAGGGCCAAGCTGGGGTTTAAGGTGGGTCGACTGCCAACTTGGTCCTTTGTTCTCCTTCTTAGTTCATGGTGATTTGTTTCTCCATCCTGGTTTGCCCTAGATCACCATGAGAATAGCGTCTGGGGATGGCAGTAGAGCACATGGACAAGACGTGGCTTTGGCATCTGCTTGGCTCAAATCCCTGCTCCATCATTTCCTAGGGAAGAGGCATCTGGCAAGTATAACATCTGCACACACTGGTGTGTGTATCTACAATGTTGAATGATGCATGTAGCATGCTTAACACACGGCCAGGAGTTCTTCTTTCTTAACCAGAAAGTCTTCAGAAAAGAGACACCATTTATTTTCTAAATTGACAGCAATATAGAAATTAAATCGACTTTTTCTGTGTTGTTTTAGAAATATTTTAGCTGTTGCTCTCTGTGGTTCAAAGTCATCTAACTAGTCTAAGAAAAGTGGCTCCTGCTCAGGACTGTAGCAATGGCTACACCCTGTACTTATGGCAGTTTAACTATTTAAGGTGATTCCCAGAAACTGCTTCCCAAAAAGAAATAAAACAACAGCTCAAGCTTTTTTCAGCAAAGAAAGAGACTGCCACATCTTGTGTGTCTAATTACTAAGGACAAACCTAAATTAATGGCAGAGATACTGTCAATTTTTGAAAGCATATGAAAAAAGACATGGCTTTCTAGGAAGACTGGGGTACACCTTGGCTCTTTTTCTTTTTAGCTCAGCGACCTGGAGCAAGTTACTTAACTTCTCTAAGCCTCAGTTTCCTCATTTTAAAAAAGGAATATTATCATCTGCTTTCCTGCCATTGTGTACACTGACAGATAATAAAAGTAAGTGTGCAGAAAAGAGTTAACATAGCAGGGCCTGGCTACTATCCTTTAACAAGCCTGCTTGTAAGCATGGCCCTTGGCTGGCGTCTGTGAACTTGAATTTAAGGGGCTTCCCACCATTCCCAGAACTGATAAGAATGGCTCGCTGTTCCTAAACTGTATAAACAGCATGGTTTATGCTGTACATCTGCTTTCCTTCTGGAATTCTGGTGCCTTCCAGGCACAGGCTGCCCACGTGACCAGCCCCAGTAAAAGCCCAGGACCCTGAGTCTCTAAGGAGCTTCTCTGTTTAGTAACATTTCACAAGTGCTGTCACAGCTCATGGCTGGGAGAATGAAGCATGTTTGGTGTGACTCCACTGGGAGAGGACTCTGGATGTCTGTGTCTGGTTTCCCCTGGACTTAGCCTTGTGTGCATTTTTCCTTTGCTGATTGTGCTTGGAATGATTTTCTGAACTAACTTACAGCCATGAGTGTGACTATATGCTGAGTCCTGGGAGTTCTCCTAGAGCATTGCTGAACCTGAGGGTGGTTTGGGGGACCCCCAACACATAAAACATCCAGCATATAAAAAACACACAATAAATAGATGTATTTATCACTGTCATCCTCTTCATATATTGATATGATTGCCCTGAATGAAACTGCAGGCAACAGTGATATTAGTGCGGCAGGACTGAAAATTTGGAGTGCCTTCCTATTCCAGTTTCTGTTGGACAGGAATGGGTGAACCGTGTAGATTCCAAATAAATCCTCTCACGTATCTTAAGGGTTTATGTATGAGGATATTCACGACTGTGCGACTTGTGGTGAATCGGAGGCCATTTGGCTTCTTATCAATGGGAGAATGCAAAAGCAAAATGTATTAGTGTACCTCATCGACCATCATGTAACTGAAAAGGAGTACAGGAATAAGCAGTAACAGGCTGAGTGAAAAGAGTATGAAAAACTCAGATACAGCATAATGTTGTTTGTGTAAATTAATGATATGTGCATATAAAATGGTATGCATTTTGTAAGAACATGTGCAGAAAAAGATACCCAATAACTACATTAGAATGCTTTTCTATGGGGAGGGGAGGGTGGTGGATGTAGGTACAAGGATGAAAGGAAGTAAATACACACAAACTGAAGACTAGAACCTTGTACAGATTCATAATAAAAACGGGTCACGACCAGAACTCAGCTTTCTGCACCTGGGAGCCAAAATAAATCTATCTCGCACTCTAACTATAATGACAATGAGGATGATGGCAGCAATAATCCTATTAGCTAAGGTTAACTGAGCATCATGGAACACGTACACACTTTTCATATATTACTTTATGTAATCCTCACCACAATTCTATGAGGAATGTACTGTTAATATCCCCACTTTATGGATGAGGAGGTCGAGGCACATAACCGTAAAGCAACCTGCCAAGTTTCCACCCTTAGGAGGCTCTTAGAGTCAAGATGCAAACCAAGCTAGGAGTAGAACCGGGGAGTTAATACAAGGATGCTGAGGTTCACCCTGTGTCTATGTGACCATGAGGACTTGGGTCTCCTCTTGAGAGGCCATCCTCCTTCTCTCTTCCCCAACTCTTAACATTACTTTTTAGCTTACATATACTAAGGGTCAGGAGCTATTACAGAACGATAGAGGTGAAGTCTATACAATCCAAATTATGACAGTTAAAAAAGAAATGCTGCGGCCCAGGAGTGGGACTCCTGCATCATATGGTAGTTCTATTTTTAGTTTTTTAGGGAACCTTCATACTGTTCTCCATAGTGGCCGAAGAAGATGTGGTGCATATATCCAATGGAATATTACTCAGCCACAAAAAAGAATGAAATTATGCCATCTGCAGCAACATGGATGGACTTAGAGATTGTCATACTGAGTGAAGTAAGTCAGACAGAGAAAGACAAATATCATATGGTATCACTTATATGTGGAAACTAAAAATAGTGGTACAAATGAACTTATTTACAAAACAGAAATAGAGTCACAGGTGTAGGAAGCAAATTTATGGTTACCAAAGGGGAAAGGGGAGGGCGGATAAATTGGGAGATTGGGATTGACATATACACACTACTATATATAAAATATATAACAAATAAGAACCTACTGTATAGCACAGGGAACTCTACTCAATACTCTGTAATGACCTATATGGAAAAAGAATCTAAAAAAGAGTAGATATATGTATATGTATAACTGATTCACTTTGCTATACAACAGAAACTAACACAACATGGTAAGTCAATATACTCCAATAAAATTAATTAAAAAAAGAAGAAATGGTTAAGGTGCTAGGCACACAGGCACACACAAGGTACCTGGAATGCTAGGAGACCTGTACTCTTTGCCTGTGTCATAGGTCCTGATTCAACTGTTTCTTTGTGAAATGGACTTATATGCTCTTGCTAAGACTAATCCTATGTTATGAGTTTGGTGTTCGAGTGAGTCAATCAGTTTGTGGGTAAATACTGCCAGCTCCCCGGTTTTCACAACTTACAGATTTCTTAGTCTCAATTGGCACACAATTCCCTTTAATCCTCCTAGCAACTTATAGAAGGGCACATGAGCTTCACTTTACATCACTGGTTCTCAGCCGGGATGGGGGGGAGCTGGCCCCACAGGGGACAGGTGGCAATCTCTGAAGATATTTTTGGTATCCTAACTGGGTAGGGGGTGGGGTGTGTGTGTTACAGAAATCTCGTGGAGTAGGGGCTAAGGATGCTGCCTGACATCCTTCACGCACAGGACAACCCTTATACTAAAGAACTGCCTGGCCCAAAATATCAATAATGCTGTTGTTGAGATGCTCTGCTTTATATCAATAAATAAGGAAATCAAAGAAATCATATAGTATGCTATAGTATGGGATTTATGAATTTGGAGATATCAGAACATAATATGTTACCTTGCTTACGAATATCAAGGATCTAGGTGCATGTGCATTTTCAGTGACTCTTTCTATTTTGTGTATAGATTCCTTTAAACAGCTGCTGTGAAGCTGCTGCCATCAATTACATTTCAACAGAAGGTGGGAAAGCAAAAGCGTTCTATAGATGCCTTCTACAGAAGATGCCTTCTATATGCCCTCTATAGATGCCTGTTTGAAAACAGGCTTGACTTTGATGTCTGAGAAAGAAGAACCGAAGACAGAAGAAAAAATAATGACTTTGTTATTGGGTCACATCATTATGACAGAAACGGATGGGTTAGGTTCCATATTTGGGAAGCGAACTGCAATACTGTGTTTCAGACATTGTGTTTCTGCCTTACACAGCTCGATTTTTTTTTTTTTTTTTTTTTCACTTAGGCTCCTACTCACTGCAAACAGTTCCCCCAAGTGAGCAGTTCTAAGTCCTCAAAAAGCAATTGGAATGGGAAAAAGAGGCCCGGTGATAAGATCAAGATATGAACTATCAACCCTGGCTACTGGGTGATACGTTTAACTTTCTGACCTTCCTCGGGAACCACATTAGTGAAGTGCTGATAACACACTCTGAGCTGGTGAGTGGAAGGTGTAAGTTTCCACAAGCACATCATGGACTCCCTGGTCCAGCATAATATGAGGCTGTACTTATCTCTATAATTTCCAGAAGGCACTTGCTGTCATTTCACATTTATCCCAAGTGCTGGGCCTGGTAAAAGCTTGCTCATCGGGCGTTAGGATTTATCCTCAAACCAGCACCTAATCAGAAAACTCTCCAAAGGCAAGAAGGAACAAGCAAAGGAATTCCCGGGTTTTGTAAGTGGCATCTGTGATTTCATAATGAGCCTTTTCCGGCCACAACTGAGAACTTTTCCGGCCACAACTCAAGTGCATACTACTGAAGGCTCTCATTTACTTTAGGGCCATCGAAGCAATTCAAACTTTATGGCTATTGAGAAGTGACCTGTCTGCTCCCGTGGTCACTCGCTCTCTCCCTTCAGACTATATCTCCACTTGGGAGACTGTTGTACAAGTATGAAGATGATGCTAGGGGCGATAAAATCACTTGTGTGGCTGAGTTTCTTTTGTCACCGAGAAAATCCTACTGAACTATGTTTGTAAAGTCCATTGACTGTGGTAAAGAAAGCTGTCAGCGGTTGTGAAATAAAACAAAGGTAACTCAATCGCTTGGGATACCAGACACCAAGGGCAATATAATGGGGATGGGAAGAATGTAAGTTTAACAACAAGTACCAGAATCCTTCCAGACAAGATGGGTATCTATTTGCGATTCAGTGCTCAGGTGACTGCTGTGGGTGGCTGGGTGAGGCTTCAGGCACTTAGACTAATGGAGACAAGGGCTTAGCAGTACAGGGAGTGCTGACTGTGCAGAGATATGGAACCAGTTAGAAATTTCTGGGGAGGGTGGGACGCAGCCAAACGTCTTCTAACAAGAAAATATATTTAAATGTTAAGGCATTTGTGATACAAGGTACTTCTGTCATCCCAAATCACACATAATAGTTTGCTGGACCCATAGCCTCATGTTGGTGGAATTCTGGGGAGATGATTTGAAAAGTGACCAGTTTAGAGACCGGGATGGTTTAACAGTGAGAAGACCCATACACTGCACTAATATAGCAAAGGCAAGAATTTGGAACCAGAAATGGAAAGAATAAAGGTAAATCTCGTTCCTCCATGAATTCATAAAGGTACTAACAGTGCTGCTGAATTACTCAGGGGGTGCGTAATAGGAGATTTATGTCTCATTTAAATAGCAAATGGTAGTTTGCCTCAGCAGACTCCTGGGATACAATAATATTAATTGCAGTTAAGCCTTGTTAGAGTATAAGCTTCATAAGGGAAAGTATATGGCTTGATTTTTTTTTAATCTGCAGTCCCAACAATTCACGCAGTACCAGGCACATAGCAGAGGTGTTACAAGGAAGAGCTAAATCAGACTCCATGTTAGATCTGTTTGTTTTATATTAATCTTTGTATTCTATTGCTTTTGCTACAAGTTTAGAATGTTGCTTTATAGCCTGAAATATACAGGATAGCCCATTCTCGAACCTCTTACCTTTAAAGGTATAACACTTTTCCATTCATTAACTGTGCAGAACAAAGGATAATATTTTGCCTTGTTGGAGGTTTACACGAACACGGTGACCTGACCTATGCAGACAGCTGCAAGAACAAAGGATTTTGGCACCAGGAAGTCTGCAATAATGAACAACACCCCCTTCCCTTTTTAATATAAAAGAAGCCTCAATTCTAACTCAGGCAAGATGGTTTTTCGATAGACACTAGTCTGCCATTTTCTCAGTCTGCCGGCTTTCTGAATAAACTCATATTCCTTGCCTTAACACCTTGTCACTGATTCATTGGCCTGTTGTGCAGCGAGCAGAGGGAGCTTGGACTCAGTAGCAGAGGATCAGTAAATATTTGTGTATGGATAAAAAAATTTCTCAATTTATGGATGAAGAAACCAATACTAATATGAGATTGACAACTCTTCTAAGGTCAAAGAGTTTGTAGATTCAGAGTCAGGATGCAAATTCATGCTGTCAAAGTATTATTCTTATAGACATTTCTCCAAAGAAGACATGCAGATGGCTAATAAACACATGAAAAGATGCTCAACGTCACTAATCATCAGAGAAATGCAAGTCAAAGCCACAATGGTATCACCTCACACCGGTCAGAATGGCCATCATCAAATATCTAAAAACAATAAATGCTGGAAAGGGTGTGGAGAAAAGGGAACCCTCCTGCACTGCTGGTGGGAATGTAAGTTGGTACAGCCACTATGGAAAACACTATGGCGGTTCCTTAAAAAACTAAAAATAGAACTACCATATGACACAGAAATCCCACCACTGGGCATATACCCAGAGAAAACCATAATCCAAACAGAAACATGTACCACAATGTTCATTGCAGCACTATTTACAATAGCCAGGACATGGAAGCAACCTAAATGCCCATGAACAGATGAATGGATAAAGAAGATGTGGCACATATATACAATGGAAAATTACTCAGCCATAAAAAGGAATGAAATTGAGTTACCTGTAGTGAGGTAGATGGACCTAGAGTCTGTCATACAGCGTGAAGTAAGCCAGAAAGAGAAAAACAAATATTGTATGCTAACTCATATATATGGAATCTAAAGTAATGGTACCGATGAACCCAGTGACAAGGCAAGAATAAAGATTCATATGTAGAGAACGGACCTGAGGACACGGGGCGGGGGGTGAAGGGGAAGCTGGGACGAAGTGAGAGTGTCGCATTGACATATATACACTACCAAATGTAAAATAGATAGCTAGTGGGAAGCTGCTGCATAACACAGGGAGATCAACTCGATGATGGGTGATGACTTAGAGGGCTGGGATAGGGAGGGTGGGACGGCGTCACGGGAGGGAGGCGATATGGGGATATATGTACAGATGTAGCTGATTCACTTTGTTGTACAGCAAAAACTGGCACAACAGTGTAAAGCAATTATATTCCAAAAAAGAGCTTAAAAAAAGTGTTACTCTTTCTGCTATACCACCAAAAGTTCTGCAACCTGGTTATTATACTGCTTTAACTGAGCTGACCGAGGAGAGAACCCGTGAATACACCATGTAATCTAGGCTGGGTTATTACCCTCTTTATTAATAACAGCATAGAGGGCTTGAGAGAAATTAGGCCATTTCGATCTTAAATCCCCCTATGCACTTTCATTGTGCCTTTTTACAACAGTTTTCTATAAAGTGTCCCATTGGGACCATTTGGGGTTGTTTGTTTGTTTGTTTTTTTTCCAGGCTCTGCTGAACTAAGTGACTTAGGGGTAATAACAGGTTTGAAAGAAAGACATCAGGAAACTTAAACATAACAGATGCTTATTTGCAGACACCTGATTGAGCTGAACTGAAAGCCCCTGTCTAGATTCTAAAAGCCACAAATGCCAGTTGACTAGACTGAATCATAACCACTTTGAAGCATGGATCACCAACAGATAGCCATTTCAGACTCATAACATCCCGAACGGCTCTCTGTCTTGTCAACACTACTGAAGAGGAGTGTAATTCTTACAGTGGGAAGGAGCTTTCATTTCTTAGAGACACAATTGCCGATTGTCTTGGCAATTACACAGCAAAGAATCTCTTTTAAAAAGCCACCATGGAAATACCACATTGATCTCTTATCTGGGCAGAAACCTGAACATGGCTGCCCTGGTGTGTTGAGAAGAGGCAGAATAAATTTCTTTGTAAGGGAGAAATTGAAATTAGAAATTGGTTTCAGTTGAAATTGTTTTTTTATGTAAGTTGCATAGAAATATCAGGCAAGGAAACTCACAGCCCTGTGAAATTTACATAAAATTAGTTAGTTGGGAACTTATGGAGCATTCTTCCAATATTCTCTAAGCTCCTTAGTATAAATGCCATAAGACCAAATTTCATTTGGTACTTCCCTAACGGTTCACATATATGTTATCAACTTCAGATTCAAAATAACTTCCCTTCCATTTATGATATACTCAACATTTTTATATGTGCAATCACATGGTAGGAATTAATTGGCCATTTTTAATCTGACTCCATTCAAAGCATAGAGATAGGTCCATCAGTTCTCTGCACTCAGACTGAAGTAGGATGTAATACCTAGAGAAGGAAGACTTGGGTTTGGGAAGGAAAAAGAGATGGTCAAGTTGAGGGCATAATCGAGGAAGATATTTTTGCAATGTTACCATGGGAAGAGGTTGAGGAAGCAAAAGCCAGATACATCAGGGTCAATGGACTGTCTTCAAGTGTTTGGGAGGGGAGAGACGGAGGTGGAAGATTCGGATAGAGAACCTCACATTGGTTCTACAATCCTAACAGAACTAAGAGTTCTGCTATCTCCTGATGTGGAGTTACTTTGGGCAAGGATGAAAAAATTGTCCATTGTATTAGTCTACAAATTCATTCTCAGTGTTTAGCCCACATTCACATAAACATACACTCACCTTGGCAACTATCACTTATGGAAATAGAAAAACATTCTGCTCTGTAATTATGGAAAAGAGCTATGTCTTAGCCCAGAAATATGTTTATGTTTCAGTAAAAGACCAAGATCATGGATCAAGACAGTGTTCTGTGTTCTTTTGTCCACTTGGGAAACCAATACATGTTGCAAGTGATAGCCACAAAACACTATCTCCCTTTGCATTTCAAAGACCAGCCAATTGCTTACCCACCACCATCTCACCCTTATCCCTTGTCAGCAACTAGAAGGACAATTTTATCACATTCTTAGAATTGATCCACGAATAGCATCCAGATACCATTCTGAGAGGCAGTATTGCTGTTTCACAATAACTGTAAATCTGATTCTAAAACAGAAAGTGATGGAAGTGCTGGTGTCAGGGACTAAATAAAGATCCATGTGTTTTCTCACCAACAGAATCTCAGTTCCTGAACTTCCTTTTGTGGCTATGCTCCAGGAAACAGAAGGTAGGATACTGAAAATTCTCTGCAGACAGGTAATCTGGGACCATAATATTGCTGGTAACAAACTCTCATTCTTTCAATTAAGACATATACATCTCTTGCTATTTAAGGGGAAAGTAATTCAAATTGTTACTTCTATTTTAGTTGAATACACAAGTGAAAAAGTGAACCTGCGTGGTCAAATACTCAAATGTGTGTATAATCTCTTGGTAGCCAGACACAAATATGTCTGAATTCTGTAGGGGGTTGTAAACCATCCCCAAAAGTGCACTGAGATATGCCTCTTAATTGTAGTATGCTAACAACGTAGGTTAATAAAGTTTAGGTCCATTCTGAAGCACCCAAGTGACAATGTATCTCTAGAAACACAATGGAAACAGAAAGCTGAAATCAACATATATAAAAGAAGAGAGTTCAACACTAGATTTCATTCTGAATGGGAACAGAATGGGAAAATAAATGCTAACGCCAAATGTACAACAGTCTAACAGTAGACCAGAGGGCTCAAGGGAAAGCTGAAATGTGAAACTTTCACTGGAAATGTGCTTACCTTGGCACAAATCATTTTCAACGGTTGAAGCTCTTAGGCTGGAGTTGGTAGCAGATATTAGTTTCTGCTTTTATGTTTTGAATATCCTGTGCCAAACCACCTCTATTTTGGAGTATCCCCCATTTATATGTAAAGACAGGGCCTATGTTCCTTTATGGAAGATGTAGGGGTTGAATCCTCCCTTATCAGTCCCAGACGGGAAAGGCATAAGTGCATGAACTCAAATCGGATCACTGGAAACCTCCTTCCTGGCACTGTGAATCCTATGTGGTCCCTCAAAGACATAGGACTGGTTTGAATTCACTCCAGGTGCTGGTGGTAGATGCCATGCCTCCAGAAGCAGGGATGATATCCTACAAATGAGGCTGGGGATGCTTCCTACTCTGTGGCAATCTGCACTGCCAACAGGACCCTGTCTAGTCACCAAACCAAGTGTGCCCCACTCACTGATTTTGTTAGCCCCTAATAGCCTCTTGATGAGGATCGGTATCAGTTTACGTTTTTTTTGCTACTGCAAATATCTTAACTTATGTTGACTTATCCCCCAAAGCTGGAACTCATTTACATATGACCTTTCATTGGAAAGCACAGTCACATCCATTACCCCGCTGAGCAATGTGATGGGTGTCAGAAGAGCTCCAGGATCATATCGGTAATTGATTATCAGAATGTAAAGCAAGGCTTTTCATCTTTTTGAACCTTAGTTCTTCCATCTGAAAACCTGGATATAAGGTTTAGCATACATGATTTCTGAGATCTCTGAGTCTACAATCTTGTTTGATCCCCGTAACTGTCTTTTATGTTGACAAGTCAATGGGCAGAAGTCACCCAACCCCTGTCTTGCAGTTTTCCATCCACCCCATGCTTCTGAGGGGAGAAGATTAGAAATACTTCTGATGCTCCTGCAACAACAGAGACAAAGGGTGGGGGCAAGAAATCACAGTGGGAAATTGACACCTGAGCTCTAGACCAGCAATAGTTCAATTTCTTAGTATTCACTGCTAGGAACTGAATTGTGTCCCCTCAAATTCATATGCTAGAGCCCTAACACCACCACCCCCATCATCCCTCCTGTATTGGAGATAGGGCATTTAAAAAGGTGATTAAGGTCAAACAAGGTCAAGTGTGGAGCCCTGATCATATAGAACTGGTGCCCTTATTTAAGAAAAAAGAGAAGAAATACCAGAAACTCTTTGCTCCTTCCCCATCAGGTAGGGACACAGCAAAAAGGCTGCCGTTTCCATCCAGGAAGACAGTCTTCACAAGAAAGTTAACCCTGCTGGACCTTGATCTTGGACTCCTGGCCTCCAGAACTATGAGCACATACATTTCTGCTGTTTAAGTCACCCAGACAGTGCTATTTTGTTATGGCAGCCTCAATGGACTATGATAACGCCCAAGACACTCTCTGAAAACTGCTTGTAAATATTAAGCAAATTTCAAATAATTCATTTGCTTCTCCCATTTCCCTGTGAGGTAGTCTTGTCATCATTACCCCAATGTATTTATACAGTGTTGTGCATTTTGAAGTCCCCACGATCATTTATTAATGACTGGAGAGGTATGCTACTGCCTTGCTGCTTGGGATATTACCTACCAAAGTGAAGTAAGGATGGAAATAAACTTGTGGCATTTGGAACAAGGATAAAAACAGAGATTGAGGATTTTCCTTGGGGGATGAGATGAAGGAATTCAACTGAAACATGTGCAGCGTCACTACATTACCGATGTACGATGTATTGTGGAAACAGTTTTCTCAAATAGTTTTGTTTCCAAGAGTGTAATGCAATTATATTCCAGTTAAAAAATAAATAAAATAAAATAGTTTTGTTTCCTAAAATGAGTTTTTTAAAAAAGGATCATTCTCTCCTGCCCTTTCTTTTACTTCCTGACACTACAGAATAATTTCCTTAGCAAAGAAAATCTAAGAACATGATATGGAATTGAAACTGCACTTGACCTAGAGCCAAAAGTGTGTTTTCTTCCAACTCACTGATTGTATAAGAAGAAAAAGAACACAACAACCAGGTGCCATTTTTCACTCATTTAACTGACTAAACTTTTAAAAGAACACAAAGTCCTTGCTGGGAAAGTTCTGGTGTCACTGGTGTGCTCTAAGACTGCAGATAGCACTGCAAATTTGCCTAAAGTTTTGGATCTGCCTAAGGCTGAGAACTTTCTGTAAATGACTTTCTTAGGAGATCAACAGGACAAAGGAGAGCAGAAACATGAAAAAGTTTGCCCAAGATCACACTGCAAGTTAACTGACTCCTATATTCCTAGCATATCTCACAGGACCTGCCATATTGTAGGGCCCTTATTAGATATTTGTGAATAGCCAACAAACAACTTTAGATGTTAAAGCATTTTATTCCCTTCCTAGACATTTCTCCAGGGCAGTTAAAAGGAGGAAAAGCTTTTATGCCCAGTGATATTTATTGGAGAGTTCACTATAAATGTAGAGGCACAATGGAATAAGTATAATTTCTCTAAAATAGACAAATAGCTCAATTAATTTTTCTAACAACTTGATGAACCATCAGGCATATATTTCTTAAATATATACTTGCCAATCCATGATTCTGTATTTAAAAATTCAAAGCCTATTTTAGTGGAAAGTTTTCAGGAGACTTTTCTCTAGTTAGGAATAAATTAGAAACCATGGCTTAGCTTCCTTTAACTGCGTTCTGAAATCCATGGACTACAAACTTCACGGATACAGGAATGTTACAAGGTGGGGGAAATGTTTGGTCTGGTTTCTGGAGTCAAGCAGAGGGCAGGCCATTCAGTACCTAAGAGTTGAGTTTCTGCTTCCATATTCACTAAAATAAGATCTCACTTGGGCTACATGTTACTTTTCTTGTTCCATCAACTGGACCTAGACAATGAAATCTCAAATGTGAATCATGTGCATTCATTTCATCTCAAGACAGTCAAGGATTTGAACCTTAGAAAGTACAGTCTGATCAACAGTTGAATCATGAAATCAGAGAACCTCAGGATCACACGAGACGTACAGAATTAGTCATTCCTGACCACTGATCCAGTGCTCCCATCCCATCGTCACCATTGTCATCAGGCAAAAGAGAGAATGATAAGGAACAGATTTTGGGACAATCTACTTTCTCCTTTCAGTTATGTTTATTAATACCATGCGATAGAAAAAAAGTAAGGGGACACTCTAATCTAGCACAGCATCACACAAAAGAAGTCCAATGCTCTGATAATGCAAAATTCAGGTGGCAGATAAATATCAGACCAGGTAGAGCCCTGAGGCTTTATTATATAGGAAAATCTGCATACCCTAAGGATTTTCATGAAGGTTCTTCTTCTTCTAGAATATGAGATCAGAGTATAACTCAAGTCTGACTTTAGATACTCTTCCAAACTGAAAGCTTGCGCATCATTGAGGGTAATTAAACTCTGCTCTTGTATACATTTAATTAGTTTAATTCGATACTTCTTGGTGCTGCCTCCAAAGACTACAAGACCAGCAATTGCTCTAAAGCCACAGTAAAAATATAATGAAACGTTACTTATTTGGAATGAGCCACCCAGAATTAGTGCACTCTGATTTTTTCCTTTAAATAGGTAAGTATCTTTGCTGTGTTTCGGTTATAAAGGAACTGTTGCTTATTACAAGGGTTGGTAAAATCATTCTATGATTCCATTCCTAAAATACAATCAATGTTAAACACTCTGGTATACATCCTTCCAAATATTTAATTGTTGCTTAATAACAAATTATTTTGCACTCTCCATAGTTTATAACAAAGGTCTGCTAACTACAGCCTGTGAGCCCACTGCCTGGTTTTGGAAATGAGTCGTATTGGAATACTGCCACGCTCATTTGTTTATGTACTGTCTGTGGCTGCTTTCACACTAACACAGCAGAGACCTGGAGTTGTGACAGAAACCATATGGCTTCAAAGCTGAAAATATTCACTATCTGGTTTTTTTTTTTTTTTTTTTTACACAGAAAAAGTATGCCAACCTCTCCTGTATACCCTTTACTTCCTGTCAATGTTATATCAAGAATATCCTTTTATGATAATTTTGTCTTATCTACCTCATTCTTTTGAAAAGATACACATTATTGAATTGCATAGATTTTTTATAAATGAACTGATACCCTATTGATGGGCATTTTAATTATTTTTATGAGTTGGGTTTATAAATGTTAAGAAACAGGGAATCAATGAAACATCTGAAAGTGGTGCTTGGTAGAAATTTACAAGAAACTTGCCTTAGAAAACTGTACTAAAATGTTTGTGGAACCATTTGATAATGAGTTTTCTTCCCTTGAGTGCCTGCGTATAGTTTAATACTGAATATCCCTTTAAGTATTTTAAGTATTCTCCCAGCAATCCTGGCAGTAGGGAAAGGGATAGTCAGGATACCACATTACCACTTTATACTCTTACCAAGGAAATGGGTTGCAATGCAACGTTTGAAATTCAGCCTTTTGAAAGCCCAGGAATTCTGCATTACTTAAATTCAAATGAATGGTTTTCTCTCTCATGCAGCAGCATTTTAAGGAAAGCAGCCCATGTGACTCTCATCTTAGAAGCCTAAGCACTGTGTCCTCCATTTCAAAGTCCCAAGCTTTTTGCTAAGGTATTTGCTTCCGTTAAAAAGGCTTCCTTTCCCCACTCTTCTAGCCTCAGTCCTAGGAAGCTAGGCTGTAAGAAATACATTTTGAATGTTTTGCCAGCAAAGGCAAGGTCTGTTTTACATGCTGAGAAGGCTTAAAAACCAGGTAAATGCTAGTGATGTAACTGAGCAGTTGTTCTAAGAAATTCAAAATTTCAACTGTGAAAAAGGACCCTTCAACTGCTGGGACGTGCTTTGTCTGACTCCCTGGGTTTAAAAGGCAAAACGCCTTCTTAGTCTAAAATAAGGTGTTATGTTTAGTCTTCTTTGCACTCCGTGTGTCTATTTAACAGCTAAGTTGAGGTGTCCCAGATTTGTAAGGCTACTTCCTTCTCATCTTTTTGGTTTTAGCTTAATTGTCACCCCTTCCAAGAAGCCGTTCTTGATTGTCCAATTCAAATAGAGGCCTCCCCTGACCCTTTTTTCTCCATCTCAGCATCTGCTGGTTTTAGTTACAGTATTTAACACAATGTGCAATTATTTATTTCCTTATTCACATGTTTTTCTACCTATCGCATGAACTTTATGAGAGCAAGAACCAGGCCTGTCTGGTTTATTCCAGCTTCTCCTATGATATGCACCACCTGACATATAATAGGTAATTACTAAATATGCTACAGTAAGAAATACCAGGATGTGGAATTTCTCTGTATGGCCATTAAATTCATCAACTCTGGAGAAAGACTCCCCACATTTGAATGCTGGCACCTCTGTTTATAACATGAGATTTCAGTCGAAAGTAACTCCCCATCCCTTTGCCTCCTCATTAGTAAAAGGAAAACTAATAATAGAACTTAATCCATAGGATTCTTTGAAGTCTGAATTAGTTAAGTCATGAGGCACAAAGAATGTCCTCAAAAAATATCTATCCTGTGTTGCTATTTCTATAACCGTGATATTTTCCCATTTATAAACATGTAGAAAAAAGAACTATTATATCGTTTGTATGCATACAGAACTACAGTTTTTGGAAGCTCTTTTATATATGAAGACTAACTGTGTGCTTAACAAATTCTTGTAAATGTGGTCAACCAAGGTTCATGCTAAGCATTTCAAGTGTAAACAATGAAGATGCTAAAGGCCTCCACACTGTCTCACACAGGTGGGATGTGGCCAAGTTGGGTGCTACCCTGACCTCCATCCAGACCAATATTTCAAAATTCCATTTCCCTAAGTCACTTTAAAAGAGCAAACATAAAACACAAAGGTGAAGCAAACAGTCTACCAAGGTCCACTCTCAAATGCACGACTAAAAAGTATTAGCCAAATTCCAAACTGCCTTATTGAATTCTCCTCTTTAGGGAACATAAAAATTGACCAGTTTTTGAAAATTCAAAGTACAGGGAAAAAAGGTAATTTTCAGACTTTTCTTGCTGGCTGTCAGGTCAGAAATAACAAAAACAGCCCTAACTCACAGGTGTATTTTATCAAGTTTTCCTCCTGTGAAGCAAGAATAGCAAAATTATCAACTTTAATAAACAACTTTACCACTGGTCTGAGCATGGATGAGAAGTTGTTTGCAAAGTTTGTGGCATATGTATCAATGATTTCGGCAGTGTTCCCTTGGGGGAGGCATCCAAACACCTCTGAAACTGAAGCATAATAATATTAAATATCTACTCTGTACCAGGAGCTGTGCTAAGGCTTTTCGTACAATCTCTCTCATCTTGCAATAGTTCTGGTAGGTGCATGTTGTTTCCCCTGCTTTGTGGATAGAGGAAGATTCAGAGAGGTTAACTGACTCTCCACAGGTCTCAGAGCACACAACAAGATGAGCTGGGATCTGAGCGCGGGCCTGCCTGGCTCCAAAGCACCTCATTCCTTCCACTGAACAGAACTGTCCCTGCTTCGTTTCTCAACACACTTTGGGATAATAATGTGAACCAGACGTGACAAACTTGAGCTTAGTTTCAAGTGCCCAGTGTTCCATTTGATCCCTACTTCCACTTACCCCAGAAGGGCTGTCAGCCTGTTTTTTGCAATTTACAAAGAGAGTGGGGGAGGAAATGACTCATGAGCTTATTTCTGCAAAGCAGATGGAACCTCTTGGAGGAAAAGGTTCTGTGTGGGGGCCAAGAAATAAATGGGGTGACCTAAGAATCAGATGGTGCATAAGATGCAAATTCCATGAAAATCAATCTAGAAAATCACCAATAAGACTTTATTAAGCTTTTATGTGTAGCTGCTCAACGTCCATCTAATCATTATAGAAGAAACACAGGCAACAAAGAAAAAATCACCAAGAAAATAAACACACGCGCACACACACACACATAAGAATACCATTTTAAAACAACACAAAGACTATAAAATCATTTGCTAATATGATGTGTTTATACACTAAATGTGACAGAGTTCCGATTATAGACAGGCATAGTAAGGTCTAGATTAGTAGCGATCTTAAAATCCCTCGTAAGTTTTCATTTCTTGAAGTTAGACTGTATTTGGTCCTGGGAGAACAAGAGGGTTTGGTCAAGAGTGAGCAAGAGGGTACTGGGATTCCAGAAAGGAGGATTCGGAAAAATTGTAGGACAGAGGCTGGGAAAAAATGAAGTCCCTTCCATGGGTCAAGCAGTTTACATAAGGCCATACTAGAAAGTAAGACAGCAATGGCAGCTGGAAGGACAGGTTAAGGCTGACCTCTGGATGACCTTGACTGTCCATCTAGACTTTCAGAATTTCATTCTCTGGATTAAAGAGAGTAGGGGTAGGGGGATGATATAATATCAACTATTATCGTTTACTGAGCATGAACTCTGCACTAGGTATGAAGTATGGGCTTGATATTTTCATTTCTGCAACAGCCCTGCATGGTATCTATGACTACTGTGATCTTTAAGTTGACTCAATTGAACCTCAGAAAGGTTTGGAAGCCAGACCAAAGTTACCCAGCTAATTAGTCAAGCTAAGCTCTGACAACTCAAAAGCCTACACTCATCCAAAACCTTCACATCTGCATAGTATTCAAATGGATCTAGTATTTGTGCCTGGAGTCTATAGAGTATGAGATGTGGAGAAGCTGGAAGAAGGCATAATAAAATGGAATGACTGCCTCTTATTCCAGTTAAAAAAAAAAAGAAAAAAAGGAAAAGAAAACCTATCTGGGGTCTGGAGTTTGGAGTGGTAGAGTGGTATAGAGCAGTTAATAGCTAACATGTATGGACTACTTAGTACATGAATAAATAGGACTATCTATTATTTTGTTTAATCTTCACAATAACTCTTGGAAGTAGAAATTATTATTATTATTATTATTCCTCTTATAGATGAGGAAAGCAAAGCTTAGACAAGTTAAGTAGTTTGCCAAAGGCCACAAAACTATTAAAAGGCTGGGCATAAAGTCAACACAACTAAACTGTCTTCAGAATGGGAGGGAGCAGGTTGGGAGAGGCAAGAAAAACCCAGCAAAGGAGGGCTTGGCGGTTGGTTGGGAGTGAGCAAATAAAAGCGATGGATGACTCAGAGTTTATGCTATGGTCTGAAGTATGGGAGATCAGAAAAAGTGTGTCACCTTTAATAAAAATAGGGAGGAAGCACTCAATTGGAAAAGATAGAAAAATGTTCAGAGTTGTTTCAAAACAGAATTTGCCCACCGCAGGGTAAAGTACTACGGTGACATTAAGGAGAAGGAAAAATGAACAATGGCTGTATTAGGTCATTGGTTATCCAAAGACAGAGGAAGGAAGAATGGCATTTGTAATGGGTTAAGGGGTGAAGGAATGGGTGATGAGGCAGTGGAGACAGAGCAAAAGGGTTTTCTCTTGCAATGTAGTCAAAGTAAAGTGAGAAAGTAATCATGGCTTTAGGACTCAGTGTGAGAGTCAAAGAAAGTGCATTTCTTCCTACAGGATAAAGGAATATTAAGCATATTTTTAGTTTTTGTTTGTTTGTTTGTTTTTTATTGTGGCACTGTGTAATGTTTGTCTTCCTGCTGCCAAAAGAATACAAGCTCCATTCGCTGGGGAGAAACTCTGCAATGGCAGAGACCAGAGTTATAAGCAACAGAGAGGGATTTATCTATGGGTGTGGATACAGAGATACAGGGATACAGTCCCTGTGCTTAGAGAAGCACAGGGACTCGCGTAAGATCACCTTCTGCAAGTGGTGAACCTGACTCTGGAGCTCTCAATGTGCACCGTACTTCCTCCCTACACAGTGTGGTCTTAGCCTTGGAAAAGAAGGATACAGCTTTCTTTGCCATGGAAGAGAATGACAAAAGACAGAGAGATGCTTTGAGGACATAAAGAGACGGTGATGACAGGAAGAAGGGGAACAAAGAGGAAGCTGGCACAGGACCAGGGGTGCTGAGCAAATGAAAACCAACGTGATTCCCGCTCAGGAAGCCTAGGAGGTAAAACAAAGCTTCCAGGGTTGCTTTGGTTGTAAGTCCTGTATGTACAAGTCCAGAATGTGTAGGAGTGGCTGCATGATTTTGTTTTTACTGGCTGCCCCTTACCTCTTGTAAAATGGTTAAATCATCGAGAAACCTTCATACTTAAAGATGAAAGGATAAAAAGGTTAAGGGGCCAGTGATGAAATTTTATTAGGCCATGGTATGATTTTATAATCTCAAATTACATATTCAGTGCTGATATAAAGTAAATATTACCTTGCATAGCTTCTCTTTCCCTACATTACCATCCCTGAGGTGGACATTTATACTCCCCAAACCAAGTATTAAATGCCACCACCCTCTGATCAAGGGGAAGATCTTTGTTTTCCATGTGTGTGCTATGTGATGCCATAAGGTGGTAAGTTTGTGAAAATGAGCCTTGGGAGTCGAATGTCTCAAAAGTATTCTTCTAAATGCTCCACAGTGGCATAGAGCAGACTTCATCCAATATTTATTAAATGAGTGGAATTAAACATCAATGATACAATAAAACCCCTGTATGACTGAGAAAGAAACAGACTTATTCTCCTCCCTCCTTTATTTCCCCCACTCCGTGGGAAGTCTGTTGGTTTTTTTCCTCCTAATTCTCCTTTCCCTTTCAATGAAACAAAAGCTGAATTCAAGGCCCCTCCTAATGAGGTCACTACTGGCCTTACCATAGAAAATTTAATTCAGAGTAGATTAGAATTTCTCTTAGATATTTCCTTCCTTCGATCCCCGTTTCCTTTTGCTATTATTTTAATTGCTCATCTGTTAAGCTCAGGTGTGTCCAACATTTCACGAGGCACTGAGAATATACATTAAGATAAAGAGAACATGATCGCAGCCTCACAGACCAATGACAGAGACAGATCTGAACAAACAGTGGTGCGCCAGGAAGAAATAACTTTCCCAGAGCTAACACAGAAGATGCTGTGGAGGGCCAGGTAGCAACACAGCACAGAGGTTAAGAGAAGGACCTTGACATTATAAGCACAGGCTTTGGATGCAAACAATCCCAGGCTTAAGCCCGGGCTTAGGAGCTATAAAAACTTGGGCAGGTAACTTAACCTCCTTAAGTCTTGGCTTCATCTTTTGTAAAAATAGGGATAACATCCACCTCATTGGGCTGCTGTGACCATTATGGGAGATAACTCGTTTAAAGTGCTCAGTCCAGGAAAAGCATTCAATAAACGTTTGTGGAAAAGTCTACTGCTCAGGGGAGTCTGCGTGGAGGTGATACTGAACCAGAGTCTTGAAGGATAAACGGAGAAATCATTGGATGAATGGGACTGGGGAAGAAGCAGTAGGAAAGTTCACTCCAGAACAGGCAACCACGGGGCACAGGAGAGCTACCAGCAGGTGGGTTAAAGTGAATCAGAAGCTGCAGGGGGACAGCTTCTGTGGCGGGGATGAGGCTGGAAGGGGCTGAGAGCCTGGTGTGCCTGGAGATGCCGCATGTTTCCCTGAGGTTAACAAGAAGCCGCTGAACGGTGTCCATGCTACCGGCCCAGGAGTTATAACAGGACGCCTCCAGGAAGGACACCACTACTGACAACTCTCTTCCCTGCTGTCTCCAAGGTCTCTGGCTCTCAGGTTATTTCTGGCCTTACGCAGAATTCCGAACAAGCCAACCATGGTCTGAACATATTACATTCATTCAATCTTTAATGCCACGGACCAGCTGCTGCTCAAATTATTTCTCTCTCTGAAAGAGGGATTTATGCCCAGAGGTCCTTTTTTTTTTCTTTAGCAAAACTGGGGAATATAGCAGGTGATATCTAAACACAGGAGTGGGTAAAGAAACAAAAGGCGAGTTGATCGGCTTTATTTAGTAGTACATTTGGTCCCTGACTTGTAAAGTCAATCAATCCAAACTTATGTGGGAGCACCCCCTGTGCATCAGGCACTTGGGGAGGCTCAGTGGGGGACACGTGAGCCAGAGATCATGGTCCTGTCTGCAGGCCTCTAGCTGGAGAGCCAAGACAAAAAGTGGGGAACTTTATAAACTACATAGGATTCAAAACTAACTGAACAAGAAAATAAATGTTATTACTCAGGCACAGATGTTAAGGACTCACTGCTAAGAGGAAGGAGATGTCTCAGGGGAAGGAAATACCTAGAAACCCTTGTGAAGAAGTTGATTGGAAGTAAGTTTTGGAGAAGGGAAACATTTAATGACAAGGGGAGAAAGGACATTTTCAATCTGTGGTTTCTAGACTTGGTGATTTCATTGTTGACTAAAATTGCCAAACACACCATGTAAGGCAGGTGACAGCTGACGTAGATTTGTAAACCTTGTATTTCTCCAAAGTAAGATCATTTCATTAAACATAGAAAAGCCTATTCTCTACTAGCACCACTGCTTCAAAAAAAGCAAGAATATTCTAACACACACAATGAAAGGAAAGCAAGCCCAGAATAAAGGTCACACAGTCACTTTCCAATGCTGTGTAATAGATTATTACCATGAGTTTGTGGGTTAAATCAACACCCATTTATTATCTCATGGTTTGTGGAGGTCAGAAGTCCAGGCGCAGAATTGGATTCACTTCCCAGGATCTCAGGAGGCTTATATCAAAGTTTCAACTGGGCTGTGTCCTTTTCTGGACCTCAAATCATTTTCAAGCTCAGGTGGTTGGGGGCAGAATTCAGCATTTTGCAGCTGTAGAACTGAGGCTTCTGTTCTCTTTCTGGCTGACTGCTGGGGGGCTGCTCTCAGGTCCCAGAAGCTACTCACTTCTTTGCTATGTGGTCCCCACCATCTCCCCTTTTTCACTTCCAATTTCTGACTTCCTCAGTCTTTGATCTCTATACTTGAATTTAAAGGGCTCATGTGATCCAGGTCCATCCAGATAATCTCCCTTTCGATTAACTCAGAGCCAACTGATTAGTAACTTGGATTACATCTGCAAAATCCCTTAGGTCATGTAACATAACGTAACATAACACAATTTTATACCAAGATATGATAAAGGATAGCTTTAAAAATTCTTAAACAGAGGAAGGTTTTATTTTGTTGTATAAAACCTACATTCACATAAATAAGAAAAAATATACAAATCCAAAAAAGAGGGGATATATGTATATGTATAGCTGATTCACTTTGCTGTATCATAGAAACTAACACATTGTAAAACAACTATACGTTCATAAAAATTAATAAAAAAAATAAACAGCTCATGCAACTCAACATCAAAAAAAAAAAAAACAAAAACAAAAACAACCTGGTTAAAAAATGGGCAGAAGAACTCGATAGACATTTTTTCAAATAGGAAATGCAGATAGCCAACAGGCACATGAAAAGATGCTCAACATCACTAATCATCAGGGAAATGCAAATGAAAACCACAATGAGATATCACCTCACACCAGTCAGAATCGCCATCATCAAAAAGAACACAAATAACAAATGTTGGTGAGGATGTGAAAAAAAGGAAGCCCTCCTACACTGTTGGTAGGAATGTAAATTGCTGCAGCCACTGTGGAAAACAGTATGGAGGTCTCTCAAAACCTAAAAAACAGAAGTACCATATGACCTAACAATTCCACTCCTGGGTATATGTCTGAGAAAACCAAAAAATACTAACTTGAAAAGATACGTGCACACCAATGTTCATAGCAGCATTATTTACAATTGCCAAGATATGGAAGCAACCTAAGTGTTCATCAACAGATGAATGGACAAAGAAGATGTGATGGACTTGGATGGCATTATGATAAGTGAAATAAGTCAGACAGAGAAAGACAAATACTGTTTGATATCACATATGTAGAATCTAAAAAATACAGCGAACTAGTAAATATAACAAAAAAGAAGCAGACTCACAGATACAGAGGACAAACTAGTGGTTACCAGTGAGGGTGGGGAAGGGCATATACAGGGGTGGGGGTGTAGGAAACAGAAACTATTGGTTATAAGATAGGTTCAAGGATGTATTGTACAACATAGGGAATATAGCCAATATTTTGTAGTAACTGTACATAGAAAGTAACCTTTAAAAAATAAATAAATTCTGCCAACAATAATGTGGAAAAAAGCCTGGAGCGGATATTTCCCCACTTGAGCCTTCAGATGAGACCCCAGCCCTGGTGGATACATTGTTGTAGTTTTGTGAGACACCATGAAGCAGAGGACCTATGTAAGCCATGCGGATATTTCTAATCTACAATGACTGTTAAATAACAAGTGTGTGTTTTAAGTCAAAGAAATAAAATTTATTTCAAATTAAAAAAAAATATATATATATACACCTACACACACACACACAAAATCTATCACCGCCTTCTGAGAGAGGGTGCAGATGGAAAAGCCCTTTGTGGGGCAAGCTGGGGTGATCATGCTGTTCTATATGATTTGGGGAGTGGGAGAAGGGGAAATCTGAGAGAGGGGAAATGCAGGAGGGGAAAAATTAGAAAAGAGATCCTGGATGCACCAGGGGAGAAAGGCAGAGGAGGGGGGGACAGTCCCCAATGTGATATGACTTAGGAGGGAAGACAAAGTTCATGACAATGTCAAGGTCTTTGCTATAGGAGACATTCTTGCTCTGGCTTCCCCTATGAAATCTTCAGTAGAATCTATATTCCTCTCTAAGACTCTCCAGGTGTCTGGAATTTCCCTGACAAATGCAAAGAAGAGCTAAGTTCTGCATCAAAGATGGTGTGGGTCAAACACAGAGAAGTGCAGATGAAGACAGCAACACTATACACACACACAGGTAAGTTGAAGGGAATGCAAGCAACATTCCTAATACAATTTGTGCTCAATTTTGAATATTTGGAGAAAATGAGAGATGGCAGGAGATCTTAAGCCCTTCTCCTCTAGGTGCTTTTCCACCTTTGCCCCAAGGATCTGGAAAAACAAACCCTTCAAAGAATAGAAGTTTAAGTGCAAGAACTACAGATGAACATGAAGAACTAGATCAGTCCTTATGCAGCAGCAAGGGATTCATCTGAGAGCGATGCCCACGGGGCCTGCAGTTCTAGATGTGGACACAAAACAGAGGAGCAAGAGAGCTTAGGTCTTTTGCAACCAAGTGAATATCCGACAGAGGGCTTTGCAAACATCCCTTAGTCTATCATTATGTATTCCTTACCACTAGCTCCGAAGGGAGGTCATTACAACCATCTCAGTGAGTCGGAAAATACACGGAATTGTGGAGGTTAAATGACCTGCCCGGGGCTGCTGCGCGATATGGAGTCAAGTTGAGATTAGAACTCCCCAGTGCCTATGCCACGGGCCTTTGCAAAACCTGTAACAGAGATCAAGTTCTCAAAAACCAGCAGCTTTCCCTCTGGGGCATGGCCACAGGATTATGGAAAATTGTACCAGGGCTGGAGGAACGGTGAATCGAGGGATGCATTAAAAGCCACCTGACCCCACGCTTGAAACCTCTTGTCTCGGTTTCTTATTCCGATAACTCTGAAATACAGAGCACTGGCTTTTCTTCGCTGGAGACGATGGAAGGAAGAATGAACAGGGGCAAGTGTGGGGCGGGAGCATATTGCTTCAAAGACTTAAATACAGAGTTACGATGTGATCCAGCAATTCCACAAGTAGGGATATACCCAAAAGAATGGAAAGCAGGAACACAGATACTTATACATAAATACTCATAGCAAATTATGTCCAATAGCTAAAAGGTGGAGATGACGCGAGGGTCCATTGATGGATGAATGGATACATGAGCATGGTCTATGCAAACACTGGGATATTACTCAGCCTTAAAAAGGAATGGAAGTCTAACATATGCTACCACATAGATGAACCTTGAAGACATTATGCTAAGTGAAATAAGCTAGTCACAAAAGGGCAAATATTGTATTCTTTCACTTATATGAGGCTCCTAGAGTAGTCAAATTTATAGGGATAGAAAGTTGTTTGGTGGTTGCCAGGGGCTGGGGGGAAGGGGATATAGGGAGTTACTGTTTAATGGGCACAGAATTTCAGTTCAAGATGATGAAAAAGTTTGGGAGATGGATGGTGATGATGGGTGTGTGACAATGTGAATCTACTTAATGCCACTGAATCACACACTGGGAAATGGTTAAGATGGTAAACTTTATGTTGTGTGTATTTCATCACAATTTTTTAAAAGGGGGAAAGAAGACTGTGACTGCTGATATCCTATGTATATCTTCCACTAGACTGTAGAGCCTAAGAAGGCAGAGACCATGTTTTGTTTATCATGTCACCAGGGCCTCGAACAGTGTCACACATAGTAGGTTTTAGATAAATATCTGTCAAGTAAGTAAACCAACCCTGGCCCACTCCTATGAAGTGATACCACCCATGGCTCCTTCTGTCACAGTGCTGTGCTTTCAGACAATCAGGTCATTGTCTCTTAGCCTGATTTAGAGATGCCCTCTCTAGACTAGGCAGCTCACTGCAGTTGTGCTAATAAGGGCCCAGCCAAGCTTCCCCACCTTTCGGCCCTATCAACCCATGAAAGAACGTGATCAGATAGGACAGACTCTAAATTATTGAATGAATACAGAATAGGTCACCTGTACTAAGAACTACTTATCACAATAGTATACAATAGAGCACTTTTAATTATTCAAAAATCTTAAAGGTATCCAATGGATTCCAATCCTTTTTGGTCATCAGCATCAACTAGGGAGCTTGTTAAGAACATATCTTCTCTGGTATCACCCCCCTGATACATGAGTTAGTAGGTCTAGGAGAGGCCCTGGGAATCTGGAGTTTTCAAAGGTGTATTTTATTGAAGTATAGTTATTTTACAATGTTGTGTTAATTTCTGGTGTCCAGCAAAGTGATTCAGTTATATATATAAATATATATATATATATATATATATCCTTTTTTATATTCTTTTTCATTATGGTTTATCACAGGATATTGAATATAGTTCTTTGTGCTGCACAGTAGGACCTGTTTACCCATTCTATATATAACAGTTTGCATCTACTAATCCCAAACTCCCAAATCATCCCACCCACACGGGGAATCTGGATTTTTGTTTGCTCATTTGCTTAAGCTGCTTTACAAATAAGTTGAAAAACCTCTGCTCTAAGTACTTGATGAGTATGTCTTGCCTCCCAAATGATAAGCTCCACGAGGGCAAGAAATACACCGTATATATTGTGCATGCCACCTATAGCATCTAGGAGATTAATAAATGCTAGGTTGACTGATTGATATCCCTGTAAGCATAAAAACAGCACCCAGCGCTGGTTTCCCCTACAGCCCCTTCTGCCATCCCACCATCTCAAAACCCACAGAACCAAACGTAGCTCATCATCGTAATGCGGAAAAATATATAAATATGTATAAATATATTGCCTTTTAGAGCAACATTAGCAAGGGCTGATTATCCCTTTAGGTCCACATCTGTTCTTTCAAATAGTTGGAATTCAGCAGACTTATGAATAACACATTTCAAATCCCAGGAGATTCCGAGAGGCCAAAATTTGCGAGTTGTCCAGGCCAAGTGATGTGTGTTTAAACTAGAACAGCTGCAGAGACAAAGCACCAGAGTTGCTTTAAACAATAATAACGCCAATGATTTGAGCTATAAAACAGTACTTTCCCAGGCCATATAGGTTGGGCTCAAGCCCATTTTATAACTAGGAGCAATAGGTTCTGTTTTTTGATATTCCATCCCCCACATTTTGTTACCCCACCCTTATTATTTTGGAATGATGTCTAAGTTTGACCAGCAGCAACACATTATTTGTGCTTCAAATAGGTCTCTGCCCAGATGTCCTTTTAACAATGTGAGAACATTAATTTATACTTCATTGATACTTGAGTGTGAACTAGGTTAGCATAACTTAAAGTCAGACAGAACTCTGGGTTTAAGATGACCTTTAGTTAAACACTTTTGGGAAACGGTGCAAACAGTATCTTTTCTTCGAGAACCAAAAACACATCTCCACAGTGGTTCTCAAAGTGTAGTCACTGGAACAGTCACATGGGCATCACTTGGGAACTTGTTAAAAATGCAAATTCTCAGGCCCACACCAGAACCACTGAGCAGAAACTCTGGGTGTGGAGTCCAGTAATCTGTGTTGTAACAGTCCTCTAGATGGGGCTGATGCTCGCGAGAGTTTGAGAACCACTGTATTAGAAGGCCTGCAGCAATGAAACATACTTATTTAAACCAGTATTAGCCAGACACATTTGCCCCCAGACTCATTTTCCACGTAACACCTATCAACTCCCATGAAAATCTACAGTTGGGAGGGAGGGAATACGGGGATATGTGTATAAAAACAGATGATTGAACTTGGTGTACCTGCCAAAAAATAATAAATAAAATGAAAAAAAATCTATAGTTGATGAGATACACATTAGAAATAATCTAAATGGAAAGGAATCTGAAAAAGGATAGATATATGTATATATATAACTGAATCACTTTGCTGTATACCTGAAACACATCATTGTAAATCAACTATACTCCAATATAAAAGACAAATTGCCACACCGGATTCTGGAGAATCAAAATATGTTAATTGCACAATCGGCACCATACAACGACAAGAACAACTATTTATTGCATGATACTATGTGCTAGACCCCAAGAATACCATGGTAGATCTGACAGACATAATCCCTTCTTCCTGTCTAGCACAGAAGGCAGGTTAACAATGAACACATGGGGAAAGTTATGGATGATGTCCACACACTGTGTAAGAACATGTGAGGGCAGATGAAGAGGGACAACGGACAGTTCAACATGACTTGGGTCATTAATTTGCTTTGCAAGCTATTCTCATCCTTCTCTTGTCTTCACTGCCTTGGCTAACGGGACTAAAGCTCCTACCTCCAGCAGATATGGTGAGACTGCTTCTCTCAGGTACACTTTTAGGAAGTCCAAAGATATGAGGGCTTTAGAAAGGTCATGATCATCAGTGAAGCTGATGCTACAGTCTGAATGTTTGGGTCTCCAAAATTCGTATGTAGAAATCCTAACCTCTAAATGTGATGTGTTAGTAGGCGCGGCCTTTGAGAAGCATTGGTCATAAGTCTTTTATGAATGAGACTACTGTCTTATAAAAGAGACTCCACAGAGATCCCTTGCCCCCTTGACCGTGGGAGAACACAGCGAGAGAAACTGGCCGCCTGCATCCTGGAAGAGTGTTTTCACCAGATACTAAATCTGCCAGCGCCATGATCCTAGACTTCCCAGCCTCCAGAATTTTGAGAAATAAATTTCTGTGATTTATAAGTTACCTGTGCTGTGGTGTTTTGTTTTAGCAGCCCAAACAGACTAGGACAGCTAGCCAGTGGAGCTGCCATACCATCCTCACAAAGGCTTGTTTCCTCTTAGGTTGCTGTTACTCACTGGGTCTTCTGAACATCCAAAACCAGACCTCTGGCACCATGGGCCTGCTTCTTGGAATATAGCTGAGGTTTGGAGAACCAGTGAAAGAGAATGATATTGATGTCACAGAAACAACAACAGCCTGGATTTGCACCTGAAGAGAAGTAGAGCCAAATCATACCGCCAAGTACAGTGAGCTCCTTTAAAACAGGAAATTTTGTCAGTTGTGTTCACTGACATATTCCCAGAACAGTGCCTGCCTGACACACAGTAGGTGTCAACCAAATCTCTGTCTTTTGTGGTTCAGCAAAACCTCTGTGTCAGTCTTCTTCTGACCTATGCATTAGTAAGAGGAGGCTAATTGTTAAAACAGTGTCAAAATATATAAAAGCGCAAATACAACAGAGGGGAGCTATCCAATAGCACTTTCTGTAGTAATGGAAATGTTCTTTATCCGTGCTGTCCAATATGACAGCCACTAAGTCACATGTAGCTATTGAGCACTTGAAATGTGGCTAGCGCGACAGAGGAACTGGAGTTTTAATTTTAATGAACTTATAATTAATTTTAATTAATTACTATAATTTCAATGAATTCTGGCTAAAGGCTACCATATCAGACAATACATCAAAAGACCCAGACTCACAGGTCCTCAACCACACTCAATACATGGTGTTCAAGGTCACCCTGGACGTTCTCTATCCAGCCGGTTGGAAGAGGAAAAGAACATGGAAGAGTGTGGGTAGGGCAATTTTCTGCACCAGACATGTAGGTAGTAAACAGTATTTGTATTTATAATCCATGAGTGAGACCTAGTCACATGGTCATAACCAGATGCAAGAGTGTCTGGGAAACTTAGTCCCTGGTGTGCAGCTCCCCACCATCAAGAACTCTATATTATAAAAGGGGAGGTACCTATTATGTTAGTAAACAGCCAGCTGACTACCACACGAGTATGAAAGAAGAAGATGGTTTTAGGATCCCCTGTTCCCTATTCCTCTCCAATCAAACCCTAGTCATTGAATATTAGAGTTACATTCAAACCAATAGATCATTTCATTCAACTGTTGATCAGATGTATAGGCTGTTGATGCTAAAACATTCCCTGTGACAGGCCTTCTTGTTCCAAATGGGTTCCCAAACGAACCTACAGGGAGGCCTGATCTCTCACCACATCCTTCACTCCAGTTTTTCAATTTCTCTTTTCCTTCAAATCAAACTTAACTGCATTTTCTCTTACAGCCTGGCGGGGTGATGCTATTAATTTGACTAACACTTGCATGTGAATAAGACACTCACAATCCTATCACTGTCAAGTCTCCCAGATGACAGAGCTGTGTGTCAAACTCAGGACGTTAATGCCTGAGCAGAAGGGATGACCCATAAGGGAACTTCAGGCAGGGTCTTAGGGAAGATAGGAATTTAACCAGAAGCGCCAGCTCTCAGCAGTCCTGGAACACTCGTAAAAAGGGGTTAAAAAGATTTGGATGTTGGTTGAAAGAGTAAGGGCACTGTGTTAATAAACCCTCGCTCTGCCAGCCTCAGGATAGATTCCAAACCAGGAGAGAAGAAGAGTAAAAGACCCCTTTGCCCAGAAACTCATCGAAGGGGCTCCTGCCCTTGGTTAGGAGCTGTCAGAAATCACTTCACCCTGCTTCACTGGGACTCAGAATTTGAAATGTCAGGCACTTTCCTGGTAGTGACTTACACACTCTTTTCAGGAGGATTCCATATTGCTGGTTAACTTACCTTGTGTGTGAGTCTTGTCTCTCCATAGTCTCAGCTGCTAGGGGAGACAGGGACCTTACTGAAGCACGTGAGTGAATCTCTGAAGCACTGAGCACTGTATCTGGGGAGTCACGACACACAAGGAAGAGATACCTGTTCGGTTTGGCCAAAAAGGCCCACACAGCTATTCTGGACAATGTGAATTCTGGTCTAGCTGTGTGGCCCTAAGCAAATCACTTTCCCTCTCTGAACTTTGTATTTATCTTTTAAAAAGAGAGTTTGGCAAACTACAGTTTGTGGGCCAGTTCACGATTGTGGCCTATTTTTGTACAGCTTGTGAGCTAAGAATTTTTTTTTTAATTTTTAAGGGTTTATTAAAAAAAAAGAAAAATATGCAACTGAAACCGTGTAGAGGCCTCTAAGCCTAAAATTCTTACTATTTGGAAAAGTGTGCCAACCACTAATCTAAAATGAAGACAATAGACTAGAACAAATGTTTTTGTCCTTTTAAATTTGTTTGCTCCCCACCCTCCAGAGGAACCATCTCTCTGAAGAATTTACAAACCCAGATAATAAATAGATAACCCAAGTGCCAAGCTACCTAGGATGATGCAAGGGTGAAAGCTTCGTCAGTATCCTTTCCTCTGGAGTTCTTAGCAAACCCCTCAGGCTCCTGTAGTACAATTTGAAAGCCTCAGTCAAAAATGATCAGTGATTTTTTTTTTTTTTTTTTGGCCCAGACACTCTTTTTGTTCTGGGGAGGCAATAGCACTTGGTGGTTAGCGCTTAAGCGTGGGAGTCAGAGTATTTGGGCTGAGTCCTAACTTTCTCTCTTATTATCTATAGGCATTGGTCAATTACTTAACCACTCTAAACTTCAATTACCTCAAAACAGGAACCACAAGAGTATCCTACCTCTAGGGTTGCAGTGAAGGTTACACAGAAAAATGCATGGACAGCATTTAGCAGTAGGTCTGGCAACATACAAAGATATCAATCAATGGAAGCTATCATGACTATTGTGAGAACATATTCTTCCTTTCTCTGTCTCTCACACATGCCTGCCTCTTGCAACAGCTTCAACAATACGGTCCGGAGGTCAACAAGTCCCATATCATGAAGTATCTACCATGCCCCACACCTGGGGACAATCAATACATATTAACCAATCAATACTTTTGGCAAAGGGCTCAGCATCCCACAGTTAAGTTCAACAAGGGCGTGAAATATTTTCCCTGAATTTCTCTCCATCGCCTGCTTCCCTAAGCCCAAAGCCCTCCAGATACCCTCCTCGCCGCAATAATAAAAACACACACAAACCCACATATATAAATAAAATATTTTGCTGCTAATGAGAGGCAAGCCAGCAGTTTTCTCATCACTCCAGTGACACGTTTATATGCTCTACAATTGCAGTCGAAATATTTTTGCTATTTTCATGATTTTCTTGGCTTCTGTCCCAAGGAATTAATCATTTCTACAGCGCTGGGGAGAAGCTGAGAAATCGCAGGCATGACTGAATGACATGATAGTGTATTCTCTTCGCCCACATTGAATCTCTCTCTGTGCATGAAATTAAATCGTTCCAGGGGAAAAGCGTCTTGCTGTGGTCGAGAAACTATGAAGACATAACTCCTCCAGGGCTCTTAGCTTCCTGGGAAGTGGCCAGGTAGGTGGACTTCAATTCTTTTGAGTTTCACAAATTCTAGGTGAAGAAAGATGAGCATCCTAAAGGTCCTGTGGACGCTAAATCAAAGTCATGATGTCATTGAGTTGGCGGGGAATAGTTGCCCTGGCAGACCAACAAAGGTTATGACTGAGAAGAGACACTCCTGTGACCCAGTTTGGAGTCAGCGAATTTGACCTAGAAGAGACTCATCATCTAGTCAGTCTCCTCCTCACTTTGCAAGTGAGGAAGCTGTAAACGCACAGGCTTTGGACACAGACACAAGTGGATTTGAGAATCTGCCTCTTGTTCCCAAATCACCTAACCTCTCCACCATCCAGTTCCTCTCTGCAAATGTTACATTCTTCAAAGGAGTATTAAGAGGATGAAAGATACAGTTTAGCCCAGGGCTGGGTACATGATGAAAGACTGACTATACAAATAGACAGTGGCCAGACCATATATACAAAGACAACTGTGACCCACAATGGAGACAAGCTGCTCAGGAAACCAACCCCTTACTTACAATAACCCACTCCAGAAGCCAGCCCTGCTGTAAGTCACACTTACAAGAAGTCAGACTGCTATCTCTAGTGACAATGCAGGAGGCTAAACAATTACTTCTTTAACAATCAGCCCCACATGGCCAGGACTTAATAACTGACAGCTTCCCTCCTTTTATTCCCACTTTCAACTTCGAACAAACCAAAGAAAGCCAAATAAGCTCTCCTAACCAATCACATAGATACCCAACTTCGAGTTAGTCTGCCTACAACTTCCTCAGGCCGACAGCCTCCAAAGGAGGGATATTGGAAGCTTTCCTACTTCTCTGCCTGCCTTTGAGTCGCTGCTGAAACACAAGTGATGGAGGCCAACTTCCTTGCTGTAGCAAGTTCTGAATAAACAGACTCCGCTTATTTCCATTTGGTTGGTCTTCCTTTACTTCCACAATGTACACACACCTACCCTGCACATTGGCTGCATAATCACACACGTTGTCATACAGTGAATGAAGAAAAGACAGGCATCTTGAAAGACAGTGCTGTGATTTTCAATCTATTGATAAAGCCAATGAACAAAGAAGTCATCAACATGGTGTGATTACTCAGGCTTGTTCTATCCAACCAGAATTTTAAAAAGACTAACTTTGTATCATGTTAATCTTCCAAGAGCTTATCCAACTGTTCCCTAATGTGCTCACCAACTTTTTGAATGGAGCAGAGGTAGAGCTGACCTCTCCACTGGGCACAAAGCCAGGGGCCCACAATACTTTTAAGGGCCCACAAAAATGGTTTCCTTCTTTTTAAAATCAGAAGGAAAAAGATGAGCTTTTAGGTGTAATAAAATAATTTATACATAGTATTAGCATACTGGTTTTTATACCAATACTGTTGCAAAATATAATTTTAATACATTTTGTGAATGAAGGAGCCTACAAAAATTCCTGGAGTCTTCAAAAGTCATAGCATGGCCCTGGTCAGAGGAAATGTTTGTCCCTTTTGTGGATGAGTAAAGCTATGGTCACTATCACTCATCTATTTCAGGCTCCCTGCCCACCTACAATCTCTCTTCTACATCCTAGTGATTCTCAAATTGGTCTTCCAGCTATTGTGTAGCACTTTCAATTAATTCCTTCTGTAGGTATGAAAGTTAATATGTTCAAATAAAGAGATCATTACCCAACTTGAGGAAAAAATCATTTAAAAAGTTTTTTGGTCTCCTACAACTATTAGGATCACAATCTGGTCCTAATTTATAGTTCTGTTTCACCCACTACTGCCACCCCAGAAATTCCCCAACCTTGATTTGGGCATGACCACATCATACCTGCCCAGGTGCTGCTCTGCCTACAGAGCGTCAGTACAGTCTGCTAAGATCCTGCTTCACAAATCATATTCTCAGTAAAATCCTCTCAAGTGTCCAATACGAGATGTTCCCTCATCTTACTCTGAAAGCACCATTAGATCAGAATTGACTGTAATCAGTTAGACATATGTTGATCTTAGAATATGGCCTCTTTGAGGGCAGGAATCAGATCTTATCTGTTTCATTTCTGAGTGCCCAGAACTGACATTTATTAGGTGACATACCCAGAATGCAGAGCTCACCAGCAGCAAAGTTGGTATTAGAAGCTAAGTCACCAGTCTCCCGGTTTTGCCTTCTTTTAGTTCACTGCACAATGTCTTAATGATAGCCAAACAGACCAGGGAGGCAGATGAATGCTCTGCATATCAGGAACTGAAGTAAAACAGTGCAGTACTAATGAATATTTAAAAACAGGCTCTCCAGGAAAATCAAAACAAAACAAAAACAACTCTCTTGATTCTTAGCATTTGCCAATTGCTGTGGTGTAAATATCCCCACCATGGCTAATTTCAAGCTATTACCTATCATGATGACTTCTCTGAACAAAGAGTTGAGAAGAGACACCTCAGGAAGACCATTATGTAGTATTTCCACCATACAGATGCCATAGTCTAAATAACCTCTGGGACATAAATAACCACATAATGTAAGAAAAATAACTAAGAAGTGATGATTTTTAAGTACTTTTTACCTTTATTTTAATTTATTTAACTGTACACTTATAAATTTAATTTTAACAACGGATGTGTTTAATAACTGACAATTGGTGAAATTCCTGAAAATTTAACAATTGGCTCTTGTGAACCAGTACAAGCTGTCTCCAGTACCCCACAGATAGCAAGAAGCAAAGCTGGATGTAGTCTATAGGGATGTTGTGAAAATAAATACCCAGAACACTTGAGAGTTTAGATCAACAGCAGAGTAAAGGCACTGCTTAGATTATATTTCATTACTTAGGCAGGTCTTCCTTGCCCCTGCCCTGTGCTTGGCTGTGATATGTCCCTTTCATCATCTGTGTTCAGTGCCCCCCTCTCCCACCAGGGCGTAGGCTCTAAGAGGCGGAAGACCTTATCTATTCCTCACTGCTGTATTTCTGGTGTCAGATTCTCAATAAACATTTGTTGAATGTGTGGATGGAGTAAATATGTGAGCATCTTGTTGCCTCTCCATCACTTGTATATGGAAAAGAAAGGGGTAACGCTGCAGGACAGATGGCAAGGGAAACAGGCTTTGAAACAGGAACCATAAAAGGGTAAGTCTTCACTCAGTGTGACCTAATGTTGCTTGCATTTGAGAAATCCCTAAGAATACACTCAGCGTTTGTGTGCTAAAAGGACCACGCTTGCAAATAGGGGTCAATTGCCATGCTTTTTCAAATAGTTTATATATTAAGTACTAGAGGTTAACTACGAACTAGGAGAAGCACAAGAAATAATAACTTAATAAGCAAACTAAAGCAATATTGTACAATATTTTATTCTTGTCCACAGTTTAGGAAAAAAGTGTCACTAAAGAACATATTAAACTTGAATTCTTTTTTTGGTCTGGTATAATTTCAAAAAACAAACAAACAAACAAAAAACAGTAACAAGCAGAGATATAGTACTACTATGTGCCAGGCACTGTTAATACATGTAGTCAGATAATAACCCTCCAATGTAGGGATTGCTATTATCATATGGAAACTGAGACACAAAGAACTTAAATAACTTGCTCAAGGTCACATAGTGAGAAGGTAATGGCCGTCTGGCTCCAGAGGATCTGCTCTTAATCATTATGCTATAGTACAGCAGACAAAACAAACAATGTCCAGAATGTCTAGAATGTCCTTGGAGCTTTATCCTTCTGGAGTCAGTCCCAGTTGTCATAAGCAAGAGTTTTAATCTTCTTAGAAGATCTCTGGGGTAGACGTCCAGTCTCTGGATGAGATGAGGAGCAACCCAAGTTTAGGAACATATGAATGTTGTTCTTAATCAGTGGAACAAGCATCGGAGATTCCTGCCAGCTGCCTACTTTGGGCAAATCCTTTAGGACATCATTTCAAATGGAGATATGTCTTGTAGGAGGAAAAATTGCTAAGCCTTTCAGGTTAGGTAGCCAACAGAAGGACCATGGGAAAAAGACACAAGGGAAGCTTATCTCTGAAGAGGCTTGGGGAGAGAGCTTCAGAAATTTGTGCCTCTTCAAATATTTGAATGTTTGTGTGCGTGCATTTGTGGGAGGGTGGTGGGAGGGAATCCACAAGGAAGGCAATGTGACAGGCTCACTCTAGAGAAGGATCGTACCTTCCTTCCTCTCCCATGCCCATCACAAAGTCAAACCAACATTTCAGGCATTCATGTGTGATGCCATTTCAGTAGATGCACAAATAACTGATTTTTATGAGGCTAGCACTGGGACCTTCTGGTTTCAATAGTTTATATTTCAAAACAGTATCTATATTAGGTTTTCACTTTCCGAAATATTTAGGGAGAATTTAAAATACAAAGGGATCTCCATCATTCCTTTTCAGTTGCTAAAAGTTATAATTAATAAAATCATGGAAGGTTACCAAGAGTAGGAGTGAGGAAAATTTAAAAGTTAAACTTATTTTGTTAAGGAAAAACAGGTTTTTTTTTTTTTTTTTGAAGGAGAAGAAGCTGGAGGAACTGGTCTAATTAACTGATCTAAACTCTTAGCTGTATTTTAATGTAGCCCGTGGATGGATTTGGGCACAAAATGCTCTTCAGACTGCCAAATCCCAGATGAATTTGTAGGAGAAACAGCAATCAGTCATTAATTGATTTCTGATCCTATTCAGCTTTAAATTAAAGGACACCTCCAGGCCCTTGAAAATAAAATAATGATCAGTGATTGGGCACATCTGATAGCAATTTGATGGCTGTCCATATCACAGGACTGGGTTTGCCAAAGACTGCCACTGGCTTGGCACCTGGTCCTTGAATGAATCTGCCTACTGTATTTAATCCATTGATTGTCTCTCTGTTAATGAACCAGGGTCCACGGCACAGACAGAGGTGTTCAAGGAAACTATCATCAGGAGGCTTTTTAAAAGAGCAAATGGTTCCTGTACTCACATCTTGAAATCTCAATAGTCATCTCACCTCTCTTTCACACAGTTGCTTCTGACAGTAACTCAGAATCACAGGTTGGTGGTGCTATCAACTAAAAGTGGATTCACTCCAAAATTTAAATATGACTTCTTTATACACTCAGAATGTGAGATCCAACTTACATTGCTCTTACATAGCTAGATAAACCATCAATATCCACTGATCCTGAAAACATGACTTAGCACAACTTCATACCTTTGAGTCTTAGAATCTCTCTCTCCTTTCTCTCCGTTTCTAAGAAGAGTCAGAATGGAAAGGGCAGAGCACAAGAACTGTAGTTAAAGGAATCTTTGCTTTCAGAGATATCAAAATTGATGAAGTCAGTTTTAGATTGCAATATGAATGTGGGCAACGGGAAATTAATGTCCTCTACCATTTTGTATGTTTGCTTCATGCCAAAGTCAACGCTCATTTCTCCTTCACCGTGTGCATTCTCCCAAATAAGGACATTTTTCTTGGAATTGTTTTGGGGCAGCTTTTTTTTTGGTTATAGAACATGTATTTTTTCTTTCCAACATCTCAGAAAATTATTTAGTGACCGTACTCTATGCCAAACAATAATTCTGCTCTTACAAAGCAATGTCAAGCTTCAACATCTATTCTTCACCTGCTAAGACAGAGTTAGCAAAGAATATTTCATCTTCGGCTGGGCCCTGTTAGTCCTGCAACTCAGCTCATAGGTGCAATACATCATGCTTGGAGGCCCTCTGGTATTATATAACCTCCTATGCATAACTTGAATTAGCAAGGAAATGACATATTTATATACCAATTAAAAATATGTTTAGCATTCCCTGAGGTGCCACCCCTCCCAATCATTTAAGCTAAAAACACATTAATCATCTGGCAGGGTGTAGTACAATAGAGACAGCAGTTGTTTCTGTATCCAATGCTTAACACCACACATGGAATCGGAATTGGAATTTCCACAATCTTGACCTGTCACCACGTATTGATTATACTTAAGCAAAGCATGCTCTTTTCTTAAACAACATCATCTGGAGCTGTCACTTACGCAAACATAGAAAGCTTTTGTGTTACCCACTTCACAACAAGATCATTTATTCCTGAGCACGAACAAGCGGAAAGGGGAAAGTGAGCTCATTCCCAAAGGTGTTCTTGATTTGAAAGTCTATGCCTGACGGATAGTCAATGTTGTGAGATCCCGGAATCTGTTAGACATTTTGGAATGTTCATTCCTGACTGCTCATAAATGGCAGTATTGTAAAAGCACACTTTAACTGCTGTGTACTTCCTCAAACATAACAAAAATGAGAAACAACAATGGATAAACATACCTTAACTTGGTTGACCATTCTGAAATACTTTTTTGGGTGTGCTAAAAATACTAGGATGAGCCTGAGTGTTCTGGTTGATCCCAAGGTAACGACAACCAAGCACCGGGCAACCAGCACTGCATTATGGGAGCAGGCCATCCCTCTCTTATCTAGAGCACTCTTAAGTCAGAGATGCTGAAGGAGTCCCGGGCAGCTCATCATCAGCAAAATACCACCCACGTTTGTATGGGGCTCTGTGTTTCAGAAAACATTTCCACATACTTCATTTCACGTAGGCATGTGATAACATGTATCGGGGTGACTGTGAGCCCCTTTTACAGTAGAGAGACTTGCTTTCCTGAATTTTATCAGACTTTTTAAACAAGGCACATTTAAAAACTGGCAGTCAAACTCAGATATACTTAAGCCTATCAAAGGTGATAATGTGGATGACTAACAACTGGTTGTAAGGACTGTATTTTCACTCTGTGCTATGCAACATCTGTATTAAGCTTTTAAATATGTCACTCATTTAATCCTCACCACTCTGTTTTTTGCATGGAAAAATCAAGACTCAAGAGGCCAGGGGACTTGCCCTGAGTCACACAGTCAGAAGCCAAAAGGAAACCCCCACCAGTGTGGCTGCAGAGCCCACTCTCCTTACTGCGGCCACCACATGGTCCCCCAGGTCACACTGCTGCCCAACATGGGCATGGGGCCTTTAGTGCTTCAAGAATGCTCATGAATGCATAAACTAAGTAAAGACAAATAACGCTATATTATTAACACAGGGTAGAAGACTTTGTGACCAATTTTGTACCTAATAGAATAAGAAACATTTTAGCTGCTAGAAGGTCTTCTGGCTTTAAGGATTTGGAGTTCACACACTGACTCTAATTAGTTGTATGCTTGTGGTGGGCAGATCACCTACCCTACTTTTCCTCCATCATACAATGGAGATACAAACAGAAAAGACCTGTAGGGTAGTTTGAGCAACAGTAGGGGATCACCCATGTAAACTTAGCACAATGCCTGGCAACTGTCAAGTGCTCAGCAAATGGCAATGTCTATGCTTTTTAAAAGTTTAACAATGCATCTAAATCCATTACCCTGAGTATATAAAGCTCCGGTTCTTCCCTCAAGGTATTTGCTTCCTCAACCTGGAACACCCAGGCCACCTCTATTCCCATCTTATAAGCATTGGTCAAAGTCCTTTCCTTTCTGCAGACCCAGATATGATCTTACCTCCTTCAGGGACAGTTTCCCAACAGCCCAAGTTGAATCCCTTCTCTCACTCTGATATCCCCACACACTTTTCCTAACCCCTCTCCAGACCTTGGCCCAAATCTATTGTGAAAAGGAAACACCATTAATAACTGTTCAATTTAAAGGAAATTCCCCCCCATTGGTTTTCATTTTGACTTCAAATGTAGCATCTTTTGAGGAACTATTACTTTATAGTCACTCCTTCACCTACCCTCTTCTCCATTTTCTTTATTTCACCCATTCTAGACTCTGAACCACCTACACCTGAGACTGACTTGGGTCATAAGCAGAAAACGGATGTGCAGGGAATCTCTGCTTCAAAGCCTTGATCAACAAGCTACCATGGAATCCCATTAACCGTTGTCTACAGAGGTATCAAGACTTTAAATTTAAGAGGTGCCAGTCCCCTCATTTTACAGGCAAAAAGAGCAAAGAAAGGAGAGGTGACTTGCCAAGGACTGGCAACTAGCCAAGTCGGAGTCAGAACTCATGTCTTCAAATTTCTGAGATTTGTTCTTTCCACTACAGGTCAATATCTGAGTGCAGATCCCTGATTACCCAGACTTTTGAGGGAACTTCTGGTATTTTTAACAGATTACATTTCTGGTGGGATTTCTGAATCCTCTCACCAGATACTGGAAGGCATTCTGCCCAACCAGGGTAACAGTGTGCTGGCTCTCCCTGCAAAGTGGACTTTTCTTACCTGCCACATACCCTGCCTGGATCCCTGCCCTGACTCCTATTCCTACCTCACCTGACTATTCCAGCCTCAGCTCTGGTTCACTGGCTTTTCAACACTCACAAGCCTGTCCACTCCAGTCTGACTTAACAAAGTTTGTACACAAACATGGCTCAATTTGTCTTTATAGTTTTATATTAAACATTAGCCTTGAATCCAGGATTTTTAGACTCTCTGAAAATCTACATTCAAGCACATCTGATGCCACTGACTGTAATAGTTGAGTGGAAAAAAAAAATGGGCATTTTGTTAAGATGTGACCTTTTAAATTTTGTATTTATTAAGGGATCCTTTTAAGTGTTTTTCTCTATAGGTAAGACCCCCAAGATTTTATTGTCTCTTGGATTTTTTTTTTAACCTATTTGTGCATTTATTTAGTTACTAAACACATCAACTGTTCTATCTCCACTGCTCCAAACAGTATCTGGCATACAAGACAAACTCAATAAACAAGACAGATAAGATCCTCATTCTCATGGAATTCCTATTCTAGTGGCAAAGGGCCAAGTCACCAAGCAATTATACTACAGTGTGAGAAAGGCTTTGGTAGGAAACATCTATGATGATATAAAAGCATTCAGGAGGGGCATCTAACTTAGATAGAAGGGGTCAAGGAAGGCTTCCTAGAAGAAAGGACGTCTATACTAAGAGACTGTGGAAGAATAAGAGCTAAGGAAGTAAACAAAGTCAAGCAGAACAGTGTTCCCAGAAGAGAGATCATATACTCAAAGGCTCGGAGGTAAGGAAGAACACAATGCATGTGGGTACTGGAAGCATCCACTCCCCTTGGTCCCTCTTCTTTGTCTCTTTCTGTGTTCTACTGCAGGTACACATATTTAACTTACATAGATTCAATAGCATTTACTTGACCCAAACAACTCAACCTCTGCCACTAAATATGTACACAGAGACAGGCATATGAAGGTACATACATACACACACACACGCACACACATGCACAAACAGCATGACTCTAGAGAGAGCACAGAGGGGGAGATTTGATACTCAAATGATCTCAGTCCCCACATCTTTCTCACACACTGAATGTCTGCCAGATTTGTACTATTCTGGCATTTAATGATATATGTATTTTTTCATATGATTACCAGCAAACAAAAGCCAATTACTATACCCAGCATCTGGTGCTTAATGCAGAAACCTCTGATCTGTTTTAACACTGGTGGAATAAACTGGCTATTTCAGACTCCTGGAGAGGTGACATATAAGTTTCTAATATGAAGCGATTTCCAAGGGGCCATTTTGAGCATATCTGTGTTTTGAATTATGAGCCTTGGATGAATTTCACTTTCAACTCCCATGAAAGATTCCCTTTTAAAGACAAGAGAATCAAGACTGCTAAGAGGAACAGTGGCTTGTCAAAGCCCCACGTAAGACCAAGGCAGAACAGCCCCAGCAATCCTGTTTTTCCAGTAAACACCCCTTTCTCCAAGAGTCATATTTCTCATCATGATGAATTCCAGTGCTAAGCACAGAATTTCTTGGCTCCAAGTTGCATAATGGTATCACAGTTAATCTTTCAGATTCCATGCCTTTTTTTTTTAACTACAATATCAGCGTTCTGAAGCAGGTGACACTCATGAATGTTTATCAACTCTATAACAAATGCTTACAAAAATGGCTAGGGGACTTGTTACCTATAGGAATGAGCTTGCTGGCTGCTAGAAATGCAATCAATTATATTGATACTAAATGTGGCTATGTGCCATGAACATAGCCCCTTAGTCTTAGTTATTGGAATGCCCTCATCAGCAAGAGATTGAAATCTAATAGGAGTTTTTCCTCCTAAGATTATACTATAATCTTTGAAAGTCCATAAAACTTCTTATGTAACTCATCAGTTCCAGCAACCTCAAGTTAGGTCAGAGAAATTTGCTTTGTTTACACGTTTTAGTGAATAAAATTTGGAAAGTTAACTAACTAAACATGAGTGTTAATACATCCTCAACTGGATTTAGAAAATGTTATATTCCCATTATTACAAGTCATACTGAGTATTCCTAATTTTTATTACCTCTTGTTGTTAACTCCCCATCACAGCTCTTGAAAGCCACAATTTTTAGATTTAGGTGTTGAGTAACAACCTGCTGGTATGTGAGGGAAAATGAGAAACATTTAGTAAAATTTAGCCTTGATCTGCAAGAGAATCTCAAGACACAAAAGTGACCTTCCTGTTACTCCATTAGACCTGGCCCTCAGCTTTGTCTTGGTTCTTATGTTTATATATATCTTGATAGGTTTTTCCTTTTGTTTCTGACAAAAAAGCAACACCAGGGAGCTCATGCAAATCTTTGATGGCTGTGAAGCAATTCTGTCATGTTTTCATTGGTTTCTTTCCACAGAGGAAAGTTGAGAATAGAGAAGGGCATGAAAATGTGCAAGATGGGCATCTAAGAAGCATTGAGTAAATACCTAGAGAGTGACCAATGAGCCTAAGAGCATAGGTTTTGGAATGACACACTCCTGGGTTTGATTCCTGCTTCACTATTATTGCTTAGGTAACATGACATTCCTTTTTTTTTTTTTTTTTTTTGGCCGTGCCATGTGGCATATGCGATATTAATTTCCAGATAAGGGATCAAACCTGACCCCCTGTAGTGGAAGTGCGGAGTCTTAACCACTGGACTGCCAGGGAAGTCCCTAACAGGACATTCCTGACCTTTTGGCTTAACAGCTGTAAAGCATGCATAAAAACCATGCATACTGTATCAAGTTGTGAGAGTTGAAAGAGAGAATATAAAAATAATGCTTATGATAATAACATATATCGAGCACAGATTATGTCATTCAGTCTGTAACACAGAAGAACAAACCTGACTCTATATTGGATCTATTCCTTTAGCTCTAACCTTTATGCCCTGTTGCCTGTGCTTCGTAGTCAATGCTGGCTCTGCATCTTTGTAAAAGAGTGTTGCCTATAGCCTGAAATATACACGATAACCCATTCTCTAAGGCTCTGCCTCCCGGGCTTGACCTTTAAAGGTATACCCGTGTAAAGATAAAAAGTTGCACAACAATTTTCTGTTGGAGGTTTACAGGAACACTGTGATCAGACCTACATGTACAGATGCAATAACAAAGAATTCCAGCACCAAGAAATTTGCAACAACCAGCCACACGATCCTCCCCTTTTAGTATAAAAGAAATCTGAATTCTAACTCGGGTAAGATGGCTTTTAGACACTAGCCCACCATCTTCTCCATCTGCTGGCTATCTGAATAAAGTTGTTATTCCTTTTCCCAACACTTTATCTCTCTAGTCTTTCTATTTATTGGTCTGTCATGTGGTAAGCAGTATGAGCTTAGACTAGGTAACAAGTCCTTCTAACAACTATGGGAAGAATATACTACTATTATTCCACTTTATGGATGAGAAAACTGAGGCAGAGAGAGTTTAAGTAACTTAGCCAAAGTCAAAGAGGCTTAAATGGCAGAGCCGGGATCTACTCCCAAGCACACTGCCTCTGGAACCACAATCCTAACTATGAACTGTACTTCCATAGCTGTAAGTACCAAACTCTTCACAGATCCCTCTCAGCTCTAAGATGCTGATTCTATGACTTCTATAACAAAGTGTGCCTTTTAACACAGACGCTGACAACTTAAGTAGTTGTGGCACAGAGCAGTACAAAATGTTAAAAAATACTTCTTGATGATAAATATATAGATGTATGCTTCCTTACATGAAGGCATTTATGTGTCCAAGCAAATCACTACACTCACATTGGGACCTAATGCTTATGGGTGAATTGTAATTAAACTTTTCTGCATTGCCCTTTGCCCAGTCCCCCAAACCACCACGTTCAAGGCAGAGATGGATATTTGCATTCTGTGTGAAAGCTGAAGACCAATTTGATTTTCCTTGCCCAAAGAGTGAAAAATAATTCTCCAACTTGATTACAACTCTCAGAGGACACCTATTCTCTGCACCAGGATCCTTAAGTTTCCTTTTATCCATGTGGTTTTCATCTGTGCAGAGTGTGTGTGTGTGTGCGCGTGTGCGTGTGTGTGTTTTAACCCAGAGCCACTTACATAACGATGAGAGAAGCGTTCAAGCTAGCTTTGCTTTGCAGCACACCATTTTCTCACTTCATAGCCTCATGACTTTTATTTAGGGGACCCTCAGAACTGCTACAAAGTTGAGGTAATTCACAATCCTGATTACCTTGGCCTCTACCCTGGCTTCTTTTGATACCTCCAGCTCAATTCTTCCTGAGATTTTTCTGTCTGTGGTTTCTCAATTGCCATTATTTTTAGCTGATGTCATGGGAGAGAATGACGAGAGACAGTCTATTTGAAGAATTTTATTATTTACTCTCAATTTATTCTGTAACCTACACTACTGAAACCGTATCTCAAATTCCAGTGATACAGCTCATGCAAGAGTGGAAAAGCATACTGCTGCTTCTTATGGGAGGCAAAAGACACTTAACCACAACCCTTGTCTTGGCTTTGCTCTCATGTGTTTTCTCAAAATTTAAGACTGGAACAAAACCCACAACCTGTCTACATACAGTTCCAGACTCTGTACTATATATTTCCTATATAGTAATTCCTTTGCTTCACACAAAAATCTCATGAGATTACTACTACTATTGCCATTTTACGGACAAGGAAACTGAAGTTCAGAGATGTAGTTAGAGATATATTTCACACCACATGCCTAGAAAGTGGTTGAAATGGTATTTAATCCACGTCTTAACTTCTACACAATATACTCTAAATATTTGCTTCTCAGGTGTCAGCACTACAAAACACAAATAGAAAAATAAACCTTATAGTCTTAGAAATCCCAAAGCTTCACAGAATTTATTTGCTAAGATAGTCTTTAAACAAATGAATACGTGCCTGAAGAGCACACTCCTCTAGCTTTTGTAAACTCAGCCTGGCCAACTGTAAGCTGGAAAAAGAAGGTTGTGTTTATATTTTTTTAAATAAGAAAAATAAATATAAAATACAAATCGTGTATTGATCAAGTTAGGGGTCTCTAAGATTTGGTTAAGTAGGATAGCATTTTTTATATCTAGACGTGACTTGGGTAAAGTCAATGTATCAATAATATACGAACTTCTTTCCTACTGCAGCAAGACCCAGAGGGAACACAGATGATCCCACAGGATCCTGGAAAGACAGTCTACAGTAGATATTTGCCATCATGATTTCCTCTGAGAATGTAAAATGAAGGGATTGGGTTCAAGCTCCAACCACCAATAGCTGTAGGGAACAAACAAGCCCACAAACGTGGCGCCTGGAATGGGCTCTAGACCTTGGTTAGCTCAAACTCTGAAACGCTTTGCTTTTCAGTTCAAACACAGGAAAATGACGTAAAACAATACTAGATGCATTAAGCCTAAAATAAGCTCTTAGAATGGACCATTTATCATTTGCACCCAGGTTTTGCTTTCTCTTTGTATCTCAGATAATAGCCTCAGTTCTGAAGGTATCTGCTAAGTAAAGAGACTGGTGTCATCCTGGATTGCTCTCGCCCCACCCCCTCAAAACCAGCATCCTATTCAGCAGCAATTCCTGCCAACTCTAAAAAATAATTCCTCCCTACTTTGCAATCAGCCTGGTCCACATCGTTATCATCTCACACCTGGATTATTGTAATAGCCTCCTACCTTATCCCCATTTCTCCCCTGCCATTCTGCACTGCATTCTCATAACAGCAGCTGCAGCCATGCTGATAAATAAGATACCTGGTCGTTCTTCTTTTCCTGAAGAAGTGGCTTCATCTTTCACTCAGAATAAAAGCTCAGACCTGGTTCTGATTTATAGATACTCCATGATTTGGCCCCTGCTAACTCTCTGATATTGTCCCTAATAGTCTACCATCACACTGCATGAGCCATACAGGACACTCCTTTCTGTTTCTTGAACATGCTAGTCACATACCACCTCAGGGCCTTTGCACATGCTGGTCGCGCTGATGCAATGCTCTTTGCTTGGACATTAGCATACCTAACTCCCCCTCTTCTTGGAGGTCTTTACTCAAAGTCACCTAAATGAGGCTTTTCCTGTACTACCTAAGCTTTTACCTCCATTCCAACAATGACCATTTCTAACCCACATCTCTTTTTCCTCCTTAGCAATTATCTATATCTAAAATACCATGTTTCTTTTTATCTTTCTTAACATCAGATATCACATCAGAATGCAAGCTTTATTTAGGGCAAATTTTTTTGTCTGTTTCTTTTGCATCTTCAAAACCTAGAATTGTGCCTGGCACATGATAGGCACTCTTAATAATTGAACGTTAAAAGAATAACTGAATAAAGTAATTAATGTATAGGTTTGTGGGCAAATAAATAAGCAGATGGAATGGAAGTCGATGTAAACACTTAGCACAAAGTAGGCACTCAGTGACTTAATGGATTAAACAACAGATGAATTATAAAATGGTAGTATCTGGGATGGTGGTATCACAGATGATTTTTATTTTATTCTTTAGGATTATCTATATTTTATCATGTTTACATATGATAAAATATACATTATTTTCACTTGTATAGAACTTCAGCTTATAAGATTTTCCCACACACTACACCTTGTTTTATCCTCGGGGTGGTACACCAAATAGATTATATTTCCTTTTCACATTGGAAGAACTGATGCCAAGAGAAAATAAACTGATTATCAAAGAGCTCACAGCCAGCAAGTGACAAGGATTGAAAAATAAGAAAGGATTGATTCTTTTGTTTAGGTAAAATGACGGGAAAACAACAGGTAAAATCTTTTTTGGAAAAAAAGTAGGCTTATATCAGAATTGCTACACACTAGGGGCTCATTGCTGGTAAAAACATTAGAGAGGTCTAGCCTTGAGGCTAGATTTACATAATGCTGGACATAAAACTGAAAGAACATGTATTATTTTAAATTGTGGTAAAACACACCTAACATAAAATTTACCATCTTATTCTTTTTAAGTATACAGTTCAATAGCATTAAGTACATTCACGCTGTCGGGAAGCCATCACCACTTCCACGTCCAGAGATCTTTTCACCTTGTAAAACTGGAACTCTGTACCCGATGAACGATAATTGTATCCCCCCCACCCCTTTCCTAACTGCTGACAACCACCATTCTACTTTCATTCAGTTATGGATTTGACTATGCTACGTACCTCATGTAAGTAGAACCAGATAGATTGGTCCTTGTGTGACAGGCTTATTTCACTTAGCATAATATCATCAAGGTTCATCCATGTTGCAGTATGTCAGAATCTCCTTCCTTCTTAAGGCTGCATAATATACTACCTATGTATACAGAACATTTTGTTTATCCATTTATCTGTCAATGGGCATCTGGGTTGCTTCCACCTTTTGGCTGTTGTAAATAGTTCTACAATGAACACTGGTGTACAACTATCTGTTTGAGTCCCTGCTTTCACTCCTTTGGGGTATATACCTAGAAGTGAAACTGTAAGATCATATAGTAATTAAAAATTAATTTCTGTAACAAAGAATGAGGGTACCTAATAGACATGATTGCCAAAGAGCAGGTGCCTACACTTCACCAGACTTGAACGCAAGAACATACTGATATACACTATTTCCAACCCAAAGTGCATTCCAGGCTTTATTTTCAGTAAGAACAGACATTCGTGTATCCCACCATCTCCTGAATGCCTGCCATGCACTAGGCTCTGGGAATTCAGCAGTGATCAAGACAGAAAGAGTCCTTGGCTTCATGGAGCTTACCACCATTTAGAGAAGAGAGGCAGATATTATTACATAAATCATAGCAAATCATTACTTTATGACTGTGATATGTGCTGTAATGAGAAGATACAGTGTGTTGTAAGAATCTTGAAAAGGCTAGCCTTTTGTGTGTGGGGGTGGGGTGCACAGAGGCACCTTCTCCAAGAATCAGGGTAAGTTTTACAATGTAAATGGGATTTCAGCACCCATTAAGTATCAAATTTATTTTGCAGTGTAAACAACCAATGTTGAGCATCATTAGATTACTACTTTCAAATTTTAAAACCATACTCCAAAGATTCAGAATAATGTTGGCAATACTCAGATGCTCATCAGATGGATTAATTAAACTAATTAGCTTAAAGTTTAATTAAATAGTAGCTATTAACTTCATTATCTCCATAACACTGATTTATTTTTTAAAGTAGTGGTTTGGGATTTTACATATAATTATTTTCCTCTATAATGATTTATCTTCTGTTGTAGTGGTTTAAAGTTATGTATGTATATCTTATGGGAAACTGTTGGGAAAGTGAGATTTATCTTTTTTTCTTTTTATCATCATTTTTCAATGATTATCAGTTTTGGTTCTCATCTCATACCTGACTGAAGTAAAACCTGGAGATTCAAAGGCCACACAGTTCCTGTAACAAAGAACAAGCCTGACACCATATTGAATCTAATCCTTTGGCGCTACCTTTTGTGCTTTGTTGCCTGTGCTTAGTCCTGCTGGCTCTGCACCTTTGTAAAAGAATGTTGCCTATAGCCTAAAAAATACAGGACAGCCCATTCTCAAGGCGCTGACCTTTTAAGATATAACACTTTTCCATTCATATAGAGATAAAAAGCTACATAATAGAGAGTAACATTTGTCTTGTTGGAGGTTTGTAGGAACATTGAGAGGAGACCTGGGTGGACAGCTGCAAGAACAAAGGATAAAGGATTCCAGCACTGCGAAATATGCAACAAACACAAATTGTACACACACAAATTCAGGTTTGTAGAGACAGCTAGTTTTTCACCAAAAACTTAGGTTCCCCTTTCCTACTTTGGAGCTGCTACCTGGAAACAGCTACCCAGCCAGGGATATCACACCCGGCCTTCTTTCACAGTCACGGTCCTGTGACTGAATTCTCATCAGTGGAGTGTGTGTGTAAATAATATAGGCCAGTTTCAGGTCAATTGCCCCCACAATTCTTTGTACCCTCTTGCTCCCCTTTGCTGGCTGGAGGCAACACCCAGCCAGCAAAAGGGGATTCGGGAAGCCATTGCAATAAAAATGGCAACCCTTCCTTCAGTCTGGGTTCTTAAGTAACTGTAAGGAGCAGAGCACTCACCCCGCTCTGCCACCATATTCCAGGTGAGTGAGAAACAAACCATCTTGTTATTCACTAATATGGGGTTGATCTAGATTTAATATTCTAGATTTAGTCTCTCACAGCAAGGCACTGCTGTGAAGTCACGGATCTTATATCTATTACTGTATATATAGGACAAATCAGGAATATTTTAAATCTAGATCTTACATTTTTTGTTATAAAATATTACCATCATTTTCAGTGTTCCAAAAGAAAGTTGACTAGCCCACAGTTAAAAAATAAAAGAGGAATAAATTTTTAAAGTAAAGTAAATACTTTGAAAATGTAGAACCTGATTTCCCAAATTGAATGATGTAGGTAGTTGAGGACACTGGTCAGATGATCACTATACTAGAGAAATTCTGGGTTAAACAGATAATGAGGTTTCCTTATGGTATAAGTATGTAAGTGCTCAGAGCCTTTTATAAGCCAACACACTCTGTAAATCTCCAAGGAGCAAATGGAATTAGGGTGGGGTGAGTACTGTATAGTATTGTATAAGCTTTTCCCCAACTTTGAACTCAAAATCTTTATTTTCCATAGTATTTCTTGGAACAAGCATTTTATGATGCACACTGGGGAGAATGCTAACACAAACATGCCTTCACTCTCAAGATGGATATTACACAAGTGTGACCATCCTGCGCTCTCTCAAAGTTTCTGAGCTACTATAGGGGAATAGCGGACCACACAAAACATTACTAATACTTTAGAAACTGCTTAAACATGGAAAGCATATTACTGGGACAATGGATAGAGTCTGAATATGGACTGTGGATTGGATAATACAATTGGAGCAATTTTAAGTGGCCTGAAGTTTATTTTACTCTGCTTATGTAAGAGAAAATCTTTTTTGTCTTTTACTTTTTTTAAAAATCTGATGTCTTGTAAGTATCTTTTTAAAAATTAATTAATTAATTAACTTATTGGCTGCATTGGGTCTTCGTTGCTGCACATGGGCTTTCTCTAGCGAGCGAGGGCTACTCTTCCTTGTGGTACACGGGGCTTCTCATTGTGGTAGCTTCTCTTGTTGCAGAGCGTGGGCTCTAGGTTTGTGGGCTTCAGTAGTTGCAGCACACAGGCTCAACAGCTGTGGCTCATGGGCTCCAGAGCACAGGCTCAAGAGTTGTGGCACATGGGCTTAGCTGCTCCATGGCCTGTGGGATCTTCCTGGAGCCGGGATTGAACCTGTGTCCCCTGCATTGGCAGGCAGATTCTTAACCACTGCGCCACCTAGGAAGTCCTCTTTTTTTCTTAAGAAATACACATGGAAATATTTAAGAGGAGAGGGACACGAGTACCTTCATTTTACTCTCAAACTGTTCATTTTAGAAAAGCAGATAGTGGGTAGAGAGAAACTGAAGGGAAGGGAAAGGAAGACAGAGAGAGGAAAAAATGGGAGAATGATAAGAAACTTTGCCTGCAACTGTGCTATAAATCTGGTATTTTACACATACACATAAAGGTTTCCAAAAAAGAGTGTGAAGAGTGATGTGCTATAGCAAGCAGGCTCAATATTCATTTTGGCTGTGCTTCATTTCAGACACATCATGCATGTTTATTTAAAACTGCCCTTCTCAGACCTGAATGCCACCAGTAGGAAAATCTGTGAGTTCTGACTTAAAAATGGCTCTTATACCGGCTGTAGAGGTGGTACGCTGTCAGTGCTTGGTGGGCAAAAACAGTGTTGCTTGCTTCCTGTTATTTATTCATGCAGGAGGCTTCTGCTTTAAGAAACAACACAGACTTTTTTTTTTTTTTAAAGATAGTATTTTGCTTTGTTTTTAGCAAGAATCAGAAAGAGTCTCTCTCTTTTTTTCTATCTATGAAAAATAAAGGGTCACGAACAATTTGCTGGATTTCTGTTGCTCTAGGAGGAGAATGAAAACTCAGCAGCTGCTGATTACGGAAAGTATTCATATTTTGCCGCCAAGTCAAGGTGACTGGCAGTAATTACCCCACAGATTACTTTTGCTTTACACTACAGTTGGTCATTTATCACTTTTTCCACAGCTTTGAAGATCTCCAAGTGCCAATTATTGTTACCAAGCCAGATATGGGTGGGCTTGTTCCAAAGACATCTGTGATACAGTTTCTGGGTAAGGAAGCCACTCAGAGTCAAAAATAGACTTTAGGCTAGGGAGTGAAATGAACAATCCGAACACTGAGGTCACTGATAGGCCCTTTTGCATTATGAACACTTTCTTCCCTCCTCAGGTCTCTGTTCTCTCGTGCTTTCGCATCATTACTCTCCACATGGTACCATTTGTATCATAGTTACTACCTGTCACAAACAAAAATAAAAGATCTGTAGGCACTACATCTCCTCTAGCTTCTATTCAATGTCTCTAATCCCCTTCTCAGCAAAGTATCTTGAAAGAGGTATCTAAGGTCTTGGTTTATACTTTCTCATCAACACAACACAGTCTGAGTGGTCTTTTCATGCCCACCTCTCCATGTTGACCACTGGGGGATATGTGCTCCTTGACAGCCAAAAACGTAACACAAACCCAAACAAAAATATCCACAAAAGGATGACATCTCTTGGCCTGAGTTAACAATAGCTCACCCTCCACTTTCTGTGCTTTATTTTACTGTTTAAATGGCTTTGAGATATCTGAAGTGAAGAGGTGGTCTTCTGATTACAACTGCTATCCACTCATTTTCTTTTGGTACTGAAATTCTGTGAATCTTAAACATTATTATTACAGTCAGAGTCATGGTGATTTCGGGAAATTTAAAGGAGTTTTGCTCACTGTGGCATTATCTAAAATTAAGCCTAATTTCTTCCTGATAATAAATGCTTTCACAGAGATTGGAAGAAAAATCCTGGTGGATTTCCAAAGTAAAAAGTGTAATAGGCTCTTGTTAAATTAATTCTTAAATGGAGTGATTTTTCCAAATATAGACTAGCCTTGGGCGGTCTTAATGCATTACTTACTTTTAAGTGATTAAAGGTAACTCCTACCAAATCAATAGAAGAAGAGATGCTAAAGAGGAAATATTAAAACTAAAATTAGCATTGACTAAGGATAGATATAAAAATAATATGAGATCATGTTTTTCTTTAAAAGTCCAGCATAATTATCGGAGGTTAAAGAAAAAGAAATGGGAAATTGGAAATGTAATTGGATTGGCAAGTGTCCTCCCTTACAGATATCTTTGAGAGGAAATTATACTCTTATGTAAATCATCTAAAAGACATGAATGCTAACACCAACATAAATGAATTCTACTTTAACATCTGGACAACTAAATTATGATTGAATGTTAACTGTGCATTTAAACACCAAATACCTCTAATGATTAAGAATCGCTATTCCATCCCACTGGGATGGTACAAGAAGATGTAAATCACTGCATTTCTCTACATTTTATAAAATGTCATCTTCATTAGGGTTTCTCAGGCTGAAAACACAAGGGCAGAGAATGATACATGACTGAAATCTTTCTAGATTTCCCTAAAGGAAATAGAATAAGCACATACAAAACTCCCATTCAAAGATCTTTAAGCTTGAAAGGGATGCTCCAAAAATTAACAAAATAAACTTCAATACCCAATGAGTAGTAAACTGCACATATTCAGTACCCTGACAAAATGCTGAATGCTGTTTTAAAGCTTCAAAATATTTAATTCATAGGCGACGAAGTCCCACAGTGCTGAGATAACTAGCTAAAATTGCCCTGTGTTCCCCCAAAGTATGCATTTTTGTGGTAAATTGTTATTCCCATGTTCAAGGAATTAAATCATTGCTTGATGTATATACATCATTGGCAAGAAATATATACAAAATACAATCCACAAGAAAATATTAACTGTGATGATCTATACTATTATCAGTCCCGAGGAGCCGAAATTGAGAAGGTGGCAAAATCTAAAAGCAATTGAAGACAGCTTCTTGGAAAAGGTAAATCAAAAAAGCCCTGATCAATACCTTCTTAATGGACTGAAGGAAGTGATGAGATGACAGGTAAGAATAAAAGCAAAAGTTGCCCATTTTTGATGATGATAGGCCATCTTTCCTCATTGCATCATTAAAAGATGTGTCAAAGTTAATTCAAATAATGGATAAACACATCATAAAGACAGTACAAAACATAAATTCTATAATGCCATATCTTTTGAACAGTCTTCAATGATAGATTTCCTTAATTTCACCATGTTCTTTAATTTTGCTCTTTTCCATTATAATTTTACACAATCAGCTAACTTAAGTTCAAAGAGGGTCCAGTAAAGAATACAAGTTCACCACTGTCAACACACTGATCCTGCCCAACTTTGCCTCAAAGGTCTTGAGACCTGGGCTGTCCATCATTAATACTAGCTGTTTTATTTTCTAATTATTGAGAGAATTAAAAAAAAGTGTATTTTTACAATGATGGCACAAAACTGATGGGCACGTGAAACTGTCAGTCACCATAGAATAACTTGAAATCTTAGTCAGTGGTTATACTTACATCAAAATTCAACATATGAAAGACAGGTTAGTGTAGTCAACACATCCTTTATCTTTTGTACTATAAAAGTCAATATGGTTTCCTTGGCTGTGTAAAAGCTTTTAAAAGATTTTAAGTTTAATTGGGTCCCATTTGTTTATTTTTGCTTTTATTTTCTTTAAGAGGTGGATCAATAAAGATGTTGCTGTGATTTTTGTCACAGAATGTTCTGCCTGTGTTGTCCTCTAAGAGTTTTATAGTATCTAGCCTTACATTTATGTCTTTAAAACATTTTGAGTTTACTTTTGTGTATGGTGTTAGGGAGTGTTCTAATTTCATTCTTTTGCATGTAGCTGTCCAGCTTTCCCAGCATCACTTTATTAAAGAGACTGTCTTTTCTCCATTGTATATTCTTGACTCCTTTGTCATAGATTAGGTGACCATAGGTGCGTGGGTTTATCTCTGGACTTTCTATCTTGTTTCATTGAGCTATATTCTGTTTTTGTGCCAGTACCATACTGTTTTGATGACTGTAACTTTGTAGAATGGTCTGAAGTGAGGAAGCCTGACTCCTCCAGTTCTGTTTTTCTTCCTCAAGGTTGTTTTGGCTATTCGGGGTCTTTTGTGTTTCCATACAAATTGTAAAATTTTTTGCTCTAATTCTGTGAAAAATGACATTGGTAACTTGATAGGGATTGGACTGAATCTATAAATTGCCTTGGGTATTATAGTCATTTTGACAATATGGATTCTTCCAATCCAAAAACATGGTATATCTCTCCATCTGTCTGTGTCATCTTTGATATCTTTCATTAGTACCTTACAGTTTTCTGAGTACAGGTCTTCTGCCTCCTTAGGTAGGTTTATTTCTAGGTTGTTGTTTTTGTTTGATGCGATAGTAAATGGGATTGTTTCCTTAATTTCTCTTTTTTATTTTTCATTGTTAGTGTATAGGAATGCAAGAGATTTCTGTGTATTAATTTTGTTTCCTACAACTTTACCAAATTCATTGATGAGCTCTCATAGTTTCCTGGTAGCATCTTTAGGATTTTCTATGTATAACATAGATAGTATCTATAAGTAGCATAGATAGTATGCTATAAGCATCTATAGTATCATGTCATCTGCAAACAGTGATAGTTTTACTTCTTTTCCAGTTTGGATTCCTTTTATTTCTTTTCCTTCTCTGACTGCGGTGGCTAGGACTTCCAATACTATGTTGAATAAAAGTGGCAAAAGTGAACATCCTTGTCTTGTTCCTGATCTTAGAGGAAATGCTTTCAGTTTTTCACCATTGAGAATAATGTTTGTTGTGGGTTTGTCATATATGGCCTTTATTATGTTGAAGTATGATTCCTCTATGCTCACTTTCTGGAGAGCTTTTTATCATAAATGGATATTGCATTTTGTCAAAAGCCTTTCCTGCATCTATTGAGATGATCATATGGCTTTTATTCTTCAGTTTGTTAATGTGGTGTATCACATTGATTGCTTTGCATATATTGAAGAATCCTTGCATCCCTGGGATAAATCCCACTTGATTGTGGTGTAATGATCCTTTTAATGTTTGGAAACCATAAACAAAATGAAAAGATAATCCATAGAATGAGAGAAAATATTTGCAAAAGAAGCAACCAACACAGGATTAATCTCCAAAATATACAAACAGCTCATGCAGCTCAGTTTCCAAAACAATAACAAAAAAACCCAATCAACAAATGAGCAGGAGATCTAGATAGACATTTCTTCACAAAAACATACAGATGGCCAAAAAACAAATGAAAATATGCTAAACATCACTAGTTGTTAGAGAAATGTAAATCAAAACTGCAATGACGTATCACTTTACATTGGTCAGAATGGCCATCATCAAAAAATCTGCAAACAATAAATGCTAGAGAGGGTGTGGGGAAAAGGGAACCCTCCTACACTGCTGGTGGGAATGTAAATTGGTACAGCCACTAGGAAAATCAGTATGGAGGCTCCTCAAACAACTAAAAATAGAGCTACCATATGATCCTTCAATCTCACTCCTGGGGCATATACTCAGAGAAAACCATAATTCACAAAGATACATGCACCCCAGTGTTCACTGCAGCACTATTTACAATAGCCAGGACATGGAAGCAACCTAAGTGTCCAGTGACAGAGAAATGGATAAAGGAGATGTGGTACATATACACAATGCAATATTACTCAGCTATAAAAAAAGAACAAAATAATGCCATTTAGAGCAACATGGATAGACCTAGATATTGCCATACTGAGTGAAGTAAGTCCAGACAAAGACAAATATCATACTATATCACTCATATGTGGAATCTAAAAAGATGATACAAATGAACTTATTTTCAAAACAGAAATATAGTCACAGATGTAGAAAACAAACTTATGGTTACCAGTGGGGGAAAGAGGGGGACAGGTAAATTAGGAGATTGGGACTGACATACACACACTACTATATATAAAATAAATAAATAAAAAGGACCTACTGTATAGCACAGGGAATTCTTCTCAATACTCTTTAATGACCTATATGGGGAAAGAATCTAAAAAAGAGTGGATATATGTATATGTATAACTAATTCACTATGTTATACAGCAGAAACTAACACAACATACTAAATCAACTATACTCCAATAAAAAATTTCTAAAAGAGCACATATAAGTATAAGGAAGCATGCTTCTAGATATTCTTTAAAAGAAATACTAATTCTTAAATTTCTAGAAAATATTTTACATATCACAAAGTAAATAACTATTTAAATAATGCTAATGTAATATACTTGTCCAGGATACACACAATCAATAAAAAATGTTCCCTACATTAAAAAAAAAGAAAAAGCTCTGTAATAGACTAAGCATAGGGCCCAAAGGCATGGAGATCACAGGAGCACAATACATCATCCTAAGGAGACTGAGGAACATTTCTTGGAGAATGTGAAAGGTTAAGTGGACAGGAGGGGCAGGTTGATTAGGGAACCTCCCAAGTTAGGCAGAGGAATTTCATCTTCATACAGTTGGTAATTAGGAACTAATGATGAATTGAGGGGAGGAGTGACACATTGAAGCAGTACTTCCAAAAAATTCTAGAAACAATAAATGCTGGAGAGGGTGTGGAGAAAAGGCAACCCTCCTACACTGTTGGTAGGAATATAAATTGATACAGCCACTATGGAGAACAGCATGGAGGTTCCTCAAAAAACTAAAAATAGAACTACCATATGAGCCAGCAATCACACTACTGGGCATATACCCTGAGGAAGCTATAATTAAAAAAGACACATGTACTACAATGTTCATTGAAGCATTACCTACAACAGCCAGGATACGGAAGCAACCTACATGTCCATCAACAGGTGAATGGATAAAGAAGATGTGGCACATATATACAATGGAATATTACTCAGCTATAAAAAGGAATGAAATTGAGTTATTTGTAGTGAGGTGGATGGACCTAGAGTCTGTCATACAGAGTGAAGTAAGTCAGAAAGAGAAAAACAAATACCGTATGCTAACGCATATATATGGAATCTAAAAAAAAAAAAAAAATGGTACTGATGAACCTAGTGGCAGGGCAAGAATAAAGACACAGATGTAGAAAATGGACTTGAGGACACAGTGGGGGAAGGGGAAGATGGAACATAGTGAGAGAGTAGCATTGACATATATACACTGCCAAATGTAAAATAGATTAGTGGGAAGCTGCTGCATAACACAAGGAGATCAACTCAATGATGGGTGATGACTTACAGGGCTGGGATAGGGAGGGTTGGAAGGAGTCACCGGAGGGAGGGAATATGGGGATATATGTACCGATGTAGCTGATTCACTTTGTTGTACAGTAGAAACTGGCACAACAGTGTAAAGCAATTATACTCCAATAAAGATCTGGAGATAAACAAAAAAGAATGAAGGATTAGTTGGGCAAGGCCAAACCTGCAGAGGCCAATAGGAATTAGTCACGATTAAAGAGGGCCTGAATGCCAGTGCTTAAAGTAAAAATGGAGGAGGAAGGCAAGAAAGGAGGAATATCTACAAGGAGATAAATTTTCCCAGTGCTAGGAGGGACAAAATGCTGACTCAGAGTCAGCACTACAAACCTTGCGTCCTGGAAGTACTCTGTTAGACACCAAGGAGGAGACTGGAGTTCTGATTCCAGGTTCACTTCCCCGCTTTCCTAAAGGAACAATTTCAACAGTAGGAATATGACACACCTGATGCTTCCATCTCTCTTCTCTCTGCTTGTGGCTTTCATCCTGGATATACATGGGCTGCAAGGGGAAACCTTAACTCAGGCCAAACATGTCCTAGGTTTACAGCCCTTCTTTTCCATTCCTTACAAGCAACATGAAAGAAATTAACAGTGTTTCCCTACATCAACCCTAAAACTATTTATTTTAGTATATAATAATCAATTTACACTGTAAAAAATTTCTAAAAATAAACGTCTTCCAGTATAAGTTCAAAAATATATATATATATGGTTTTGAATGGTGCAAACACCAGAGGACCAGCTGTTTGAATTGATCTCAATCCTGCTTAAAATAACCTCTAGGCATGGCAATAAGGTCACTGTTCTCTATATTTAGCAGAAAGGTAAGAAAATAAACATATTTGTAGTTGCAGTTTTCCTAAATAAGGGAAAAACACGCTCAGGGACTAGGGTAGGATAAAAATAGAAATCTATACTGGTAACTGCATGTCATTAAAAAAAATCATTTTTCTCCAGTACATGAATCATCCACTTGCTGTTTGCAAGTAGGGAAAAACATACAATAAATCCTCTATTGGCCTCCCACTGAATCTTAGGAAATAGAGTCCAATTATTTTAAAATGCATACCGATTTGCTGACTACATTAATATTCCACTTTCTCATCACTCTTGTTCAGATGGTTCACAAAATCTACCCCCACCTTTTTTTTTTGTTTGTTTCTATTAATGTCATAAAATGATCTCTCTTTAAGAAGTCCAAACAAACAAAAAAAGCATCATGCATCCACCTGCACTCCCTCTTAGAATGTGTATGTTTCAGCCTTGTGGATTTCATACTAATAATCCCATGCAGGTGACAAAAGAGTTCTCATGTCAATATTTTCTAGAAACTTATTTTCAGACATCAAAACATATAATAAGTGAATAAAATGCATAAATCATTAGGCATCAACGTGTAGAGAATAGTTGTATGCTCTTCATGAAATATTATGCAAACTCTGAAAGCACACTTACACAGGCAGGTTACCTCCCTTCTCTAAGCCTCAGTTTTCTCATCCGTTATCTTGTGATAATAGCGTTTACTTCCTAGGCTTCTTCTGAGGTAGATCTTAACTGTATTTGGCACACAAGAAATGCTGCACATTCTTCATTAGCAACTCACATTCCTCTGTTAGACAGTTATCCTCAATCCCACAGTCCCCACCCCTCCCAGCAATCTGGTTTCTCACCAGGCTCTTTGCTTTTCCTGCCGTTGCCAACCAGGGGTCTCCTGCCACAGAGCAGTGCTTCCTGAGCCCTGTTTCTAATAAATCATTATTCTCCAAGGTCACCAAGCAGAATCTTCAATCTTAATCTTGGAGGCAGATTTCTGGAGAGTGACTGACCTTTAAGGAAGGCGCCCTCTGAGAGCACCTGACTCAAACCGTGAAATGCTAAATCATTAACAATTTAAAGCAGAAAAGAATTTAACCAAGTTAGACAACCTGTAACAGCTCCTGTGCCTGGGGCCATTAGGACCATTTTGGTGTCCTCTGGGCCAAACTAATGACTGTGAAGAGAAGGCACCTGAAAACAAGTAGACGGATTCCGCTTTTCTATTTCCATTTTAAAACCCATTTGGAATTTCTATGCTATGTCATCCTAGGTTGACACTTTTTTTCCACATCAATTCATTCTAATTAGTCAAATAGTTTTTAACCTCCAGAGTCTATTAAAAATACCTTTGCACACTGACTGTTCAGAGTTTGCAGAGCAGAAAAGCTAATGTTAGAAACATAAAATCTGTTTTTTTAGATGACTATCAGGATGTCTATAAGAGCTAACAATGCAAACATAGATGAATGGTGAGGACTGTGGAGAAACACAGGGCACATGCACCTCCTCTAAAGACTTCCCATGTTAACAGCAAGCAACACAACAAACTACAAACACCCTGAAGGCCCAATGACACACTCTGCTAGTCAGTTTGGTCAACCACCAGTCTATAATTCTTGATTTAATGTAAACGTTTCATTTCACAAATGGAACTTTAACCCAGAGGAGCCTAAGCGGACTGTCTTAGGCCACATTAGATACAGATCTAATGGGATCTCTTGACTCCTAATCCAAAGTCCCCAATTTCCTCTGCAATTTACTCCTGTATCCTTAGCGGGGCATAAGAAAATAAAATATCACAAACCCAAGTCTCTATGGAGTATCAACTATGCTCACAACTCAGTTCTAAGCCCTGGGGGGAGGGGGGTCAGGTAAAGGAATCATCAATTTATAGCCTTCGTCATGAAGCAGGTAATATTCTGTTATCTCTTTGGTTAAACCTAAACCCTCTCTCATACCCACAGCCACCCACAAACATTTAAGACCTGAGAGCTAGAAAGGGTCCCAGAGGATCATCTGGTCTACCCCGCTGCCTTAGGTAGATAAAGTGTTACTGCCATTTAAGAAATGACACTCCAGAGGCCCAAAAATAATGAGAAAGTTACTGTGAGCAACGAAGAAGCCTGTTCTCTTGCTTTTTAGGAGAGAAGTTTTCCCTGGAAGAGACATTTCATACTAGAAAATAAAAAATAATAAATATAATTATGTACTAAAGCATACAGTACAGATTATTCATGTAGAAGCCATTGAAGAGAAATCCCAGTTTTTGGTCAGTGAAAGCTGGAATGGGTATTAGTGCTTCCTGAGAAGCTCCTTATTTACAAAAAAAAAACAAAAAACAAACAAACAAAAAAACCAAGAGTATTTAAAGTGCCAAAGAACTAAGAACAATGGTTTTCACATAGGGTACTGATTCCACAGCATTTCTGAAGGTCAAACTTAGCTCAGATAAGCCATGCCATTTATCTCTGACACAATGCTCACACTGCACCAGTAAGCCCTGGGGCACCACCAGAAGCTACTTAGTTTATAACAGCACCACAGTAAGTGGAACACACCAGACACTATCGCTGGGGTGGCTCCATCATGGCTGAGCCTGCCTCTAACTTCCTGCTTGTTTGTGGTTAGGACCAGTCGCCAGGGCTGCTGCACAGCAAATCCGGGGGGGACCATCTATACTGTATGAGGGAGTCGTGCAGAATGTCTAAATGACCCTCCCTCATCAAAGATCTATGACTAAATGGTGTTCTGCATATTTAGATATGCCATGAAGCTACATGATTGTTTCCATGTTAGAATTAGCAATTTAATTAGACTGTCTTTTAAATTAATCTGAATACCCTTCATGCTTGTTTGTTTAGTGCTTTCTGTCTGTGGCTTTTGAATTACAATTTCTTCCTCGCCTGCCCCAGGTTTAGAAGTAATACACTCAAGATTTTTTTTAAACATTCTTAAGTTCACATTTAACATACTGTCAAAGTGAAGACAGAAATGGTAGTTTTCTAAATGGTGCCTATGTAATACACAGAATTTTGCCCAAATTTACAACTTCCTGCCTCCCTCCCTACATCCCCTATCTACTGCTTTTGGGTATTTGTGGATGTACCCTGACATCTTGGGTACAAGTTTTTAGATTATTTAACATATTATATTTTTTGTATCTGCTCATAATTGTATTTTATAATTTTCAGAAAACATTTAGAAATATTTCACCTGTAAATAGCTTTAAGGTTTACCCATCAGTTATTTTACATCACAACTCTCTCATTTGGGGGTTTCTTCATTCGTATTTAGTTTTAAGTTGGCTGGATCAAACAGAGAAGGTAGAAAGTATGTTTTGTGAGATTTGAACTAGTCAGAAAGCATCTCAGTTTTCCTCTTATAAGGTAAATAACTCATCTGGCTATACATTCTTGGGATTCATGTTTCCCTTCCAAAATGTCTAGATATTCCACTGTTTTCTCCTTTACTCTAAAAGAGAATCCTTTGATTAGCAGGATTTTTGTTCTTCTGTAAAATTTTTCTGTTTTTACACTGGAAATATCTATTTTGCCTGGATGTATGTGGGTGTGGTTGTCTTTTATCTGGCTCTCAATGAAACCTTTAAATATGTCTAGCTAAGAAAAATGTTCCTCGATTACGTCTTTGATATGTTAGTCTCATTTCTCGTCTGTTCCTCAGCAATTTCTACAGTTTTTGGAAAAAACTTTTGTAATCCATTCTCTATCCACTATGTAAGCATCTTTACTTTCTTTGACTTTGTCACTTTTCTTCCTTATTCATTCTGGGAAAGCACTTCATTTTTATTCTTCACTTAGGTGATTTATCTCCATATGAATTCTTTGCTGACTCCATAGTGGGTTTTAATTTCATTATTGCCCTTTTAGTTTCCTTACAATGTTTCCTATGTCATTTTCCTTGATTCTATGACCTTTTTTGTCTCTGTCTGACCCGTCCTTACATATTTCCATTCTTCTGCCACAGAGAAATCATAATAACCTTTCCCCCTTTCACCACCACCTGCCCTGCAGTTTTCTAAATCTTTCTTCTGATTTGTACAGTACATCATTTGCAGCAGGGTGCTTTTCTCACGTCTTCAGGATGATGTTCCTGTTCCTTATCATGTACTTTTTTCCATAGGCTCCACATTGCCTCAATTTACACAAAGGGGAAAATCTGTCCAGGTGCGATGCTGCTCCTGGGTATATCCAGTGTCCCCATGGACACTGCCTGAATGCCCTTCTCACATCCATAGCTTAAACTTCCCTTCAAGTATCAAGATGGCCCTCATCTCTCACACTCTGAACAGAGGAAATTCATGAAGGACAACCTTTTCAGTTTGCTTGGCTACTCATGAATTCTTGTGCCTTCTCTTGCTTAAAGAGCCTTCTACATGGGAACTGCATCTCCCAAAACACAAGATGCCTTGGCTCTTTCCTATTTCTGGCGGTTGTTTTGGGGAATTGTAGCCTCTTACTAGCTGGTGTGAAGGTATATGTATATATGTGTACGTATATATATATAGTTGCATGCATATATATGTGTGCGTGTGTGTGTACATATGTATGTGTATTGGTATGTATAAATATGTGTATATGTATGTCTATATATGTGTACTTGGGCACATATGTGTGTATTTGTGTCTTATGTACATATGTATGTTACATATGTGTGTGTGTATTCCCTATGGGGTTAGAGAATTGAAAAGCAGATTGACTCAAAAACAGCAACCGTAAAGAAAAGAAGATGAAATGTTCATCTTCCTGGTTGCTACTGATATTGGATTTTGCATCCAGGGCACAAATATGGGTCCAGTTAAAGCATCTCCTAAGAAACTTCTAATGAGAGGAGGAGTTCTCTATTGCTGATGGCTTAACACACAGTATCTTTAATTGTGTCCTTAAATGTGGTCCCATAAACTTTAAAGGTTCAGGGAAATTCCTCCAAGAGTTTGATGAGAGATTGACTATCATTCTTAGTGTGGTGATAGAATAATTCCTCATTTTTTTGTTTTATCTTAGACATTTTAAGTAGGTAGTTAAGAGAGGCTAAGGAAGATGCAATTTTTAAACCACAGGTCCCTTTTCTACACTTCCACCTTCCAGATATTTACAACTTCAAAGATAAAAGCTACCTGAGATATAACTGGGTTCTGTGTGCCTTTTAGACTCTCCATTTTATCAGCATGTACCAGGATGCCCATAAGGGATGAGTAGTGTACCCAAGGTCCCAGAGCTTGTGACAAAGCCCAGACCATAACTCAAGTGTCCTGACTTTAGTGATGAGACTCCACATGGTTCTGGAAAGAAAATGGTAATGATAGCTATTTACAAAAAGCTACCAAGTACACATGTACTTTTGCTTTACCAATCCTTAGGGAGAAGGAATAGTGACTCTCATTATTCCTGAAGCACTGTCCTGTCACTAACAATAGCCACTTCCCATTTCTTATCCTCTGAAATAAGCAAAACCCCCCCAAAGGTAGGGAGGCTGTCTTCATACACATTGGGGAAAACGACCTTCCTAGAATCGCATATAAGACTAAAAAGGTACTGAATCTCAACAGATCCTTTGAAAGTCACTCACATTCTGGAATTCTCTTTTTTTCAACTGCTTATGGCTAACTGCAGCCTAGAGACAGACCAAAGGTTTTTCAATTCGTGCAACTGCCAGACACTTTTCCTTCCAGCTCTAAGCCATGTACAGCCCCCAAGGCCAATTTTGCAAAGCGTCACATTCTTTCGAAATATTCCATGGATTTCATTATGCATTTTAAAAAATGTAGCCCTGAAGCTAATAATAAGAGAGTCGCTGAAAACATGTTCCTTTTGAATTGGTTCTATAATACTGGTTGTTAATGAACCTTGGAGAAATAAAGCAAGGAAGAGCACTTTTCAGACTCAAAATTCACACACACTGACCATCTTGAAGCAAAAGTCACTCTAAAGTCAAGAGGCTCCCTGGGCTTCTGCTGTTATCATCGCAGAAAAATGCAGTAAATTCAGCTCCGCGAGATACACCTGTGACTGCCTTCTAAGCATTCCCATCACTTCACTTGGGATGACCGTCATTTTCTTCTGCTCTCATACCTCCCTGCACAGGCCTTGAGTACTAGGCATGGGGCTCGTGACTCACATCCAAGCCAATGATCATAATCATGGTCTCTAGCCAGTTACTGGTCCAGAGATGGGCATGAAACACCACTCAGGCCAGTGAGACAGATGGCGAGTTTTGCTGGGTGCTCCTGGCAAAGAAGCTTCTGGGTCTTCTGAAAGAGCTCCAAAAGCAATAACCACTTCCTTACAGAAAATGAACAAGGAAGAGAGAAAGAGGGAGAATTTCACCATCCTCAATGTACATGCAAGACTTTCTAAGGAAATAATGAGGGAACTAATAAGGAAGTTTAATTTCCAGTCAAGTGAGAAGGTATGTTTTTAGACTATAATTCCTTACGATTAAAAATAGCTTTCTAAAGACTTCTGCAAAAGGAATAGCTTCTGCAGCAAGAGAATCAGCCTCAGTGTATGGTAAAGTCATCATTCTTCTCAGGAAGAGAAATCCTGGAAATATCAGAGGATTTAAAAAATAATAGCTACTCTTTTTGACATGTCGCTGATCAATGTAATTTGAACTGTCATTCAAATAGACTAAAAAAGCCTAGGTAACTTTATGAGAACTAGGGGGCTTAGGAGGATGTATCAAAATCTTGTTTCTGATTTTTCTTTTGGGCTCCCATCCAAACAAAAGCAATGCTATTCTAGTACACTTTTTTTCATTGCATTTTCAAAACATGAAACATGGGTTGCTGAGGTAATCACTGACTTCCATGATAAAAGTCATAAATCAAAGGAAAGAGTAATACTTTTAGCATTATGCAAGTTGATTTACCATTACCAGGGAGGGCTAGAAACATAGATAACCTGAAAGCTGATATTTAGAGGTCAGCAGAGAAAAGATTACTGTTTGCATGGAAAAGCTATTTATGCAATTAACTGAAATTAATTATGCTTGTATAAATTTTATAAACACATTACAGATCTGGATTTTTGGCTAATTAAGCTTCAATTTAGTTGAGAAAACTAAACCATATAAGCTTTTATGAGAAACCCCTGGTCATCCACAGAAAGGAAAGAGGTAAAAATCATAGTTTTTAGGAACCATCTGGAGAAATAAACAATTTAGGAAAGCTGCAAAGACTGAAATTATAGTCAATTATCCAAGATATAAAGCCATCGTTTGAGGTCATGCTGCCCTTCACTTTCTCAAGAGTACCTCTTAATTAAATGCAAATAATCAGAAATGGCAATTAATAGATTGCTATAATTCCCTGATTAGGTAGTGGAGCCCATTTACAATACTTTAAGGTTGCTGTGGATGCTGCAATAAACCAAATGGAATGTATATTCATAAACTGCTCTCCAATGTGTCCCTTATTGAAAAGTTTTCTATGATGGTGCCATCTCAGAGGCTAGCCAATGAGGTTAGCAGCCATCACGCCATCACCAATATTTCCAGGGCATCTGGACAATCAATCTTCCTGACAGATAGGGATATTGGCTCTGAATAGACCAACTGCAGGCACAGGGCTTCCAAAAGGACAAGAGTTTTAAACCATCTTAAGTAAGCATCAAATTATAAAAATCAGGAACAAGCCATTAAAGGTCAAATGGCCTCTCATAAATGACAGGGCAGAGCAGGGGCCCAAGTGCAAGTGTGTTGTTCCTTCCTTCACTCTCTCAAGGGTGCGCCTTCCTACAGTGAATACTGAAGAATGACTCCCTCTTCCTACCACTATAGAGGACTGCCTGCTCCACGCCTTCTCCCCATCAGAGCCTTTGTACTTGCCCCTCCCTATGCATGGAATCTCCCTCAGCTCTTCATGGCTGTGGCAATCCATTCTTCAGGCTTTTACTAAACTTCACCTCTCCAGAGATGCATATGTTGATCTGTGTCTTACGCAAGCCATGGCCAGTTACACAGCGTCACATCTCTCTCTTTATTTCCTTCAGAGGATGTATCAGAATACATAATTTTTTGTTTATTTAGTAGTTTGCTTCTTTATAGGCTGTTTCATCCTCTGAAATGGTTATCATTTCCTGTTTCACACAGTTCTGTTTCAAGCTGAATCAGCAATAATGTATACAGAAAAAATAATGGAGTGACTGCAATTCTTGTAGCAATGATTTTTCAGCCACACCCACGTTAAATATGCTTTTAAGACTCCATTAGTCATGTCTTTGAAAGTGAGCTTATGACTCTGTGCTGAATTTTAGCAACCGAATCCTCTTCTCCTCTTTGTAAGGTGATTCTCCAAGTTTTCAAGTTAATAATAGTAAGCATTCACTGGGTGTCTACTACGCTCTACTTTCTGGTTAGCTCCAATCTTTAACACAACTTCTGAATCCCATTACTACCAATAAGTAAAGCGAAGCTCAGAGAAGTTAAGCTCCCTTTCCAATAGCACCTGCCTCACCAGTAGTAGAGCTGAGGTCTGAACCCAGGTCTATCTTCTCTAAAGCCTGTAAAGCACATCTACGCTGTCTCTAATATCCCTTTTAAAAAAAAAAAAAAAAATCAGGATCCTTCCAAAGCATCAGTTGGCAGCACGGCTCCAGAACAACTCTGGACAATGAGAGTGTGATGGAAAACGAGCCAAGAAGCTGGGCAGTCTAGACTGGAAGGATTTGCTCCCGAGTAATTAAATCTATTGATATGAAGCCTCTGAACCTCTATAAGCTCAGTAAGTGATACGCCCAATATGAGAGAAGAGAATCAATATGGTCCATTAGAAAACACAAAGAGAAGACAATTTCTCAATATATTGTATAGGAGACATACCACCAGCTGGGGGTAAGAAGTATTCATCCTAATGTTCGGACACTTAGAAGGTTCTAGAAATCAGAGTAGGGATACTACAGACCATCAGCTTTCTTCACGTGCCCCTGCTGTTGACTCTTTGAACCATCCCAATAATGCCATAAGCATGGGGACTGGAGGCTCTGAGAAACAGACGGTGACCCCTCAGCCTGCAGAGTACCATTGGAGGGTGTATGGCACAGTTGTTAAGAGTTCTGGGTTCAGTTTCCCTTCGTCTCCCAGCTCTGCCATTTACTGAAACCACAGGAAAAGTGACTTGACCACTCTTCTAATCTTCAGTTCACTCGCCTGGGAAAGGGGGATAATTATAGGATCCATCTTCTAGGTTTGTTATAGGGATGAAATAATATACCTCACGTTAGGTGCTCAGTACCATGCCTGGCAGAAAATGCACTCTCAATACAAATTATACTACTAATGACAATAATCTATTTGCAAATCCTGCAGTTAATGTACCTATGAGTGGCCAATTTCTGTTTATGCTAATGAAAAAAGCAGAAGACTTGTTCTAAACAACCTCCCTTTGTCTAGTGCAGAAAGTGTTTATCTAAGTGTGAGAAATTACAGTCTGTATTTATTCTTACAGACGAGGTCCCTAATTCAACTACAATATAGCCAAATGGTCCTTAAAGAAAGCAACAATCATGATACACCCTTACTTCTTTTCAATTTATGATTTTTCTTCTCTTTTCCTTTTAGCTCATTATTTTTATTTTTTTTTGCATCTCACAAATATTATAGAAGTACATTCTCCTTGCAAAATGTCAACAGAAAATGGTAAAGGGAAAGTTGCCTTCCACTGGCCTATCCCATCTGCCTCATCATCCCCCCTCCCCACCCCCAGTCCTCTCCCAGAGGAAACGACTGTCATCGGATGTTCTAGGGATCCACACACAACATTACTCGTTTGCCATCACCTCTTTTTCTGTTGTTCAGTTTCACTTTTACCATTTATAAAATCATCTTGTCTTGGAAGCCCTCTCTTTGATTATGCCAAATCACCCCTCTATACATTCATACAGAATCCATTCAGCACAGTGGCATTTTTATTCGTTTGATCACCTGATCAAGTCTCCCCCACTAGACGTCAAGCTTTCTAAGGAGAGATCACATTTACTTTTGTTCACTGTTGCACCTCCAGTACCTAGTACAGTGGTTGGCCCACAGGAAGAAATCAATAAACATTTATTGAGTAAATGACTGTTACTCATTCAGTAGGCTGTCACAGACAGTAACTAGACTAACAAAAGCTTTGTAGAGTTTAAGATTTCAAATAGAAATCAGTCACTTAACTGGGACCAGAAAATTATTTTTCAAAGAAAACTACAAAAGTCAGAAGCCCAAGGCTCTCCACCAGTGAATGAGCAAGACACAAATTATCTCTGCTCTCATGGAACCCTCCTTGCCAAGAACTGCAGTGCAGGTTTCAATTAAGAGTATATAAAATTGCTTATGTGAACCATAAAACATTCACTTCTAAAATAGCAACTGATCATGTATGGTATGAATCTGGTTTAACCCAGTGAGTGACCAAGTGACCCAAATGTTCATTTCCCTCTATCTTTGGATTTTAAGAACAGAATTTTTTTTCAGCCTTGGAATTAAGAGATTTGTCAGAGAGAGAAAACATGCTTACTTAACATGGCCAGTTACAGTCAGTGTCAAAACTCCTTGCCATTGATCAACCCAAATACGATGGCCAGTTGAGGGATGAAAACGGGCCGAGAATTTTACTACACATCCCATGGACACTGGCTCAGTGACTCGCTTGAGTCTGTAGCTGAGAGGGGAGATAACAGTACCCCCCTCACAGGGTCACTGTGAGAAAAAAAGAGAACTGAGGTAGGCACTCAGTACTGTGCTCAGTATAAGGTGTGGCGTGTGCGTGGTCCATAGCAGTTGGTGGTGGTAGTGCTGTGGCAGATTATACAGGTCTTCCTCAATTTACAATAGGGTCACATTCCAAAAATCCCATCATATGCTGAAAATATCTTAGGATGAAAATGCGTTTAATACACCTAAGCTATCAAACATCAAAGCTTAGCCGAGTCAAATTTAAATGTGCTCAGAACACTTACACTAGCCTATAGTGGGGCACACTCATCTAACACAAAACTTGTTTTATAATCAAGTATGAGGGACTTCCTAGGTGGCGCAGCGGTTAAGAATCCGCCTGCCAATGCAGGGGACATGGGTTTGATCCCTGCTCCAGGAAGATCCCACATGCCACAGGGCAACTAAGCCCATGCACCACAACTACTGAGCCTGTGCTCTAGAGCTCGTGAGCCACAACTACTGAGCCCACCTGCTGCAACTACTGAAGCCCACATGCCTAGAGCCCATGCTCTGTAACAAGAGAAGCCACTGCAATGAGAAGCCCACGCCCCACAACCAAGAGTAGCCCCCACTTGCTGCAACTGGAGAAAGCCCAAACAGCAATGAAACCCCAGTGCAGCCAATTAATTAATTAATTAATTTTTAAAAATAAAGTATGAAATATGTCATGTAATTTATTGGACACTGCACTAAACGTGAAAAACAGAATGGGTGTAAGTGTTTTGGTTGTTTACCCTCATGATGGCATGGTTGACTGGGAGCTGTAAGCTGCAGCCCTATGTTACCAGACAGGACCATAACACCCATCCCTACCCTAGGAAAGGATCAGAATTCAAAACTGGATCTACTGAATTCACATCACTCTTACAACATCATAAAGTTGAAAAATCATAATTCGAACCATCCTAAGTTAGGGACCATCTGTACTTTCCAAAGATGGCCAGAACCCTATCTGTATATTTGTTTCCTGTAGCCACTAAACAAATGATCACAAACGGAGAGGTTAAAAGAAATTCATTCTCTAACATTTCTGGATGCCAGAAGTCTGAAATCAACGTGTCAGCCAGGCTCCACTCCCTCTGGAGGCTCTAGAGGACAATTCCTTCTTTACCTCTTCCATCTTCCAGAGGCTGTGGGCATTCCTTGTGCTGTATCACTTCAACCTCTGCCTCTGTGGTCATACTGCCTGCTCCTCTTCTGTCTGTGATAAATCTCTCTCTGCCTGACTCTAGCACAGACACTTGTCATTAGATTTAGGGTCCAACTAGAGAATCCAGGATGATATCCTCAATTCAATATCCTTAACCTAGAAAAGGCCAAAGAAGGTAACGTTCACAGGTTCCAGGGATTAAGCTGAAGACTTATCTTTTGGGGGCCGCCATTCAACCTACAACAATCTCCCATCCTACAAGCTCCTCTAGAACTTTACAACTCCCCCATGTAGAAGGGATTCAGTGTGTCTTCCCCCTGAATCTAGACAGGATTTTGTGTCTGCCTTCACCAATAGAGTGATGCAGGAGTGCTGCTACCTGATTTCTGAGTCTAGGTCATAACAGCATTAAGCACTTCTACCTCATTTAAGTGGAACATGCATCCTGAAACCCAGCTACCATGAGAACAGGAAGCCCACATAAGCCCACATGGAGGGGCCATGTGTAGGTGTTCCGGCCTGCAGAGGTCATAGTTCACAGCCAGCATCAACTGCCCACACATGTAAGTAAGCATGCCTCTAGATGATTCTAGCCCCAGCTGCTGAGTCAACCCCAGCCTTGGAGTCTCCCCAGCTCAGGTGCCAGACATCACGGAGGCAGAGTGAAGCCATTTCCACTGAGCTCTGCCCTAACTGGAGAGTCCTGAGCTAAATAAATTATTACCGTTATATTCAACTGCTAATTTTTGGGGTGGTTTGTTGCATAGCAATAGATATTGAGACTAATTACTCATTAAATCATTGAATAGGTTAAGACTAAAAAGTTAAAAAAAAAAAAAACACAGCACATGGGATATATTTCCTGGTATTTAGCATCTTGGGTTTTTGTCTAAATATAGTGTAAGCACACATAAACGCACACATTTTTAGAGGAAAAAGTGACTCCGTCTCTCTCATTCTGAGTCAAAGAGTATGGGAGGATCCCTTAATTAGAAACTACATAAGCTCTAGAGACCATTTGTAAAATATCATTTGGTCAAACTCCGTATTTCATAGGTTTGGAGAATAAGGCTCAGAAGCAGTCTCTGACCCTCCCCGCTCAATACAGCTCTTCACCCATCAAAGGTCCACCTCGCTCCTCACTGGGAAGATGAAAATCTATCCCAGTCTCACCACCTACCCAAGTAGAAATACTGAAAGGAGGAGAGAAGGAAGAGAATGGGTGTGAGGAAAAGGAACAAAGCTGGTGCTTGGGGTCATCTTGTTCATCAGATTATGAGAACCTTCCTGTTAAACTGAGGGTTTCTTTGGTTTGCTTTCCTACCTTAAGCCTATGGCTCCAGGTCTTAAAAACTGTCCAGGGCACAGAAAGGAAAGGCACACATTGTTGCATGGAGCGAAATGAAAAACTTCTCTGTCCACGTTCATGCCGCATTCTCTTCAAGACCTATCGAAGAGGTAGACTTGCAGATGTTCTAGACCTGTTTTGTAACAAAGACCTTTCTACAATGGTGAAAGTGTTTTCTATCTGCTCTGACAGTGGCTACGAACCCCATGTATCTATTGACTACGTGCGCCTTGGCTCGTGCAACTCAGGAACCGAATTTTCACATGACAATTTCAGATAATGCAGCTCTAGGCAAAGTACTTACAAAGCCACTCTGAACTTAGAAATTCTAACTAGTGACACAGGCAACTTAACTGAGCTGAAACTACATATTCATGACTGTCTCTCTTTCCACAGTCTGAATAAGGCCCTGTCTGCTGTGGAAGGACTGATCCTTAAGTCCACAGTGGTAATATGCCTCTCGGGATTCAGAACTTCTCTCCTATAACTGCTTCATGCCTCACTAAGAGTGGAAAAATCCCCAAGATGTGGTCACAACTTTCAATTTCTGAGAGTCATTCAGAGTTCACAGCTGCATGACCAAAAAGACCAAAACATTCCCTGTGTGAGCAGCTGTGTATGATGGAAGAAGGCAGAAATACTTTCAGGGAGAATTTTCTGACATTCTTTATTTTTCTCAATTCTAGAATCACACACAGAAAACTGAAGTTTGAGTGTATGAAAAGAATGGTAAGTGGGAAAGGTCATGAATATTATCGAAATAATAGGCTAATGTTGCACAGTGATTTGTTTATAATTGGAGCTCAAGTTTCCCAGTTTGACCTTTCAAGAGTGTCTATAATTTGCATCCTGTTGAACTTGACTAGTGTCAGCAACACCCCCCCCCACCCCCGCCGCCACCCTCCTCCTTCCCCACCCCATCCTTTCCCTCCAGAGGCCTGGTCTCTCAACACTGGAACCACAGTGTCTGAGGCGTCCCAGCCAAGTTTAACACCCCTGCTTAAGGCTACAGTCATGGTGCTTCCTCTGTTTTAAACACCACTCAAAAGGCCTTCTCCATCCTTTAATACTCAACCCAAGGAGTCTTCCAGGGCCTTCTAGCTTTTGCTAATTTCTTCTTTCACACTCCCTAAAAGGATTTGTCATTTGGGGGAACGTATTAAAATGCCACTTTTTTTCTTCCTAGTAAATTATGATCTGTGAAAGTACAGGATTTTCTTTATTATAATCTTTTATGACCAGATAAACCACAGTGTACTGCACAGTGTGCTTAAGAAATACCAATTGAATTGCAGCAAATGTGGCCAATAAATTGTACAAATTTGTAACAAGCCGGGTTTATAGCATTTTGCAGCAATTACAAGGACCAAAATCATCCTTGAGGATTTGCGTTCTTCCAAAAGGTATAAAAAACAGTAAGCTTCAACCCAAATAGGACATGACAGAGCTATGTCCCAGGACTGTTCATGGAACAGAGTGGACTTCTGTCCTTTGATTTTCTGCATTACAATGTTCATGCCGCCTTAAAAAATAACACTGTGGCCATTTTCCAGCTTGATGAATTTGAGCTAATGGATGAAACAGTGACCATCAGAGACCGAGAGATGGAAGTACAGTGTTCTCAATATAAAAAGCCTTTCCAAGTTTCCAAGTGACGCTGGCATCTGAGCTGAAGCAAATGCTACTCACACACACAATAGACTCACTAACAGTGTTAAGTGAAAAGTATAACTAAAGCCAATAACACAATTTTCTCCCATTTGCAGAGCAAATGTGTATATTAACTAGGATGAAACCTCCTGCTTCTCTTCTACTTCACACCCCTCCCACCCCCGACTCATGTAATTAAAATGTAGCAGGTAGTTGATACACAGGAGGGAGTGTCTGTATTAAAACTACCTTTTCATAATCAAATTCAAGCACTCATCTCATTTATGATCTGTCTACCTTAATATATCAACTAATACTTCATTTTAAAAGCCATATAAAAGCTCTATTAACCCATCTTAACACACTTTAACTTAAAGTGACAGACTATTCATAATTTTTTTTCCCATTCATTTATTCAATAAACATTCTAAATATCTACTATATGCTAAGCAAGGTGTTTAAAGCTGCGGATATAAAAATGAATCGCTTAAGGTTACAGTCCCTGTAGGGGAAACAGACAGGAAAATAAAATAATGTAGCACTGCACATCCGCCCACTACAGGACACCAGGTACAGCAAATATAAAAGAGGGAGTCATCGGCTTAAACTGCGAGGACTTCTGAGAAAACATGAGAAATAAAAGAAAGTTTAAAAATGGCAATGTTTATCGAAGATCGAGTATAAGTATGATTTTCAAGTGAATTTCCGACCTAACATGAGGGAATTTCTGGCCTGGCCGCTCAACGAGCAGGACTCTGACTCCACGACTTTTGCCCTCTCAGGACACAGATGATGGGACATCTCACGTGGTCAATGGGCCTATAAACAAGTACCACGTGATATGTGTAATCTGCCGAGCCAGTGCAGTTCCCTCTCTGGGATTTCACCTGGGTAACAACAAGAGACTGGGGCAGGTAGAGGTGGTAACTGAAGGGGAAAGTCATTACAGAGAAAAGGTCAAAGGCACATGCATGTTGAAGATGCAAGGAAGCAGGAAACCTGGATAAACACGTGAGGTAGCTGGTAGCACGACAAGGTAGAGGGATCCTGGTCTGCCAACAGAAGTAAATGTTCCAGGGCAGGACCAAGGCCATGTGGTCCAGGAAAGCCAGAGGGTGGGCATCCCCAGAGCTGCCCATGCACCCAGGAGACCCCCCCACTCCGGTTCCCTCTGCTTGAGTTAGTCTGACTGGGTCACGGTTCCTTGAGCCTTTTCCAAACAGATGACGTGTCAGTGTTCTGAGTTGTGCGGCACACTGCCCATTCTCTCTGGCTTTTACTGGTTTACGTGTCCAATTTACCAGTATTAGAATGCCTTCCTCTGACCCTCAGTGGATCTTTATCTTACTTTAGGGTAAATAAATCATGTTTTAGACATCACACTGAACAAATTCAATTTGTCTTCATGAAAAATAGCACTTGGGAAATGGGTGGCATAGTGTACTGATTAAGAGCGTGGGCTCAAGAGCCAGACTCCCTGCAACCCTATCCCAGCTTCGTCGCTTACTGGCGGCATGACCTTGGGCAAGTTACTGCACTTCTTGGAGCCTCCTCTTCCCCATCTGTAAGATGTGGCTAAGTGTGGCACCTACCTTGTAGGGTTTTTATAGGGATTATGCAGGAAAATTACAAAGTAAGTTCTGTACAAGTTTTTATTAAACAAGTGGATATTCATTTCTTAAACAGTCACAAATACAGTGGTTTAAATTTTGTAATTTTAATGAATGGCAAGAGAAAGAGAAGTTAGAGAAAGAGAAGTTAAACACAGGTATAGCTAGCTAGAATTTATGGAGGATCTAGCATGTGCTAGCACTGACCAGGTACTTGATATCCATCATCTCACATATGTGGTCTGCACAAAACTGTCAAATGTGTTTGACAATTAACAAACACAAATTGAAAGCCAACTACACACTAGGCACTGGGCCATGGCTACAAAGATGAACAGAATGCAATCCCTGCTGCTAAGAAGTTCCCGGCATGGCTGGGGCACTGGAGCTGGGTCAGGCAACCTCACCATCTATTTTGGTTCAATCATCTGTAAAATGAGGATGTGTGAGGAGGTGACTCCTTAGGGTCCTATTTCATCTAATGATGAATAACTTCACACTCACTGGACTAAGAGATCATGCCACCTATTGAAAATTCCCAAGCCTTTTAAGTTTTTCCACTCAGTAACCACTTGTGCTAAATGACAGTGTAGATCATCAATACTGCAGTACTTGGGGAGGTCTCTGAGACCAAGTTATCTGGATTGGGCTGCTGGAATGCACTGGCAGAAGCACCAGCCCTCTAGAGAGTGAGATCGTGCATGGTCAAGGCGAAAGATAAAACTGTAGTGTTCAAACAGGAAGATGCCTTATAGTCCTAAAGGTCACCTGCTTCAAGGCATTCACTTCTGTACTGAACCCCAGAAGGGATAGGTGATGTACTTTATGGCCCACTAGGTGTCCAGTTCCTTGACACTCGGGGCTTTCTGCACTGCCCCATGCTATGTCACACAGACTAATAAACCAGGCTTCAGACTCAGACTGCTTGGATTCAAATCTCTTCTCTGCCACTTTTTAGCTGTGTGATCCCAAATCCAGTTATTGAGCCTCTCTCCTCCCTGTGAAGTTCATATCATAATAATACCTACTCGCATAAGGATTAAGTTATAATACTGAGAAGTTGCACTAGCATAGAGCCTGGTACTAAAATGAGCCTTCAATACAGGACGACGATGACGGCAGCAAACACCAGCATAAGGCACTTACTATGTCCCAAGCTCCATTGCTAAGCACTTTACATGCACTACCTCCTTTACTCTTCATAAAAATCTCACCTATGAACAGGTAGGTAACAGCAGCAAAGAGAGGTTGAGAAATTTGCCAAAGTCAGTAGCAGAACCCAGATGTGTACCGAGAACATCTGTGTCCAGAGCGTGAGCCCCTGGCCACTGCCCTGTGGTATGGGGTCTCCCATGACTTTCTGTTGCTGGCACAGAGTCTTCCTACAGGTCAGCGGCTGCTATACGTACATGCTTAATGTGCATTAACTCCTATAGTCTACACACCAACCGACGACACAGATACTATTATTAAGTTCATGTTAAATGTTTACATAAACATAACAAGGGGCTAAAACAAAAGGTGGAGGCAGTGAAGGGAGAGGGTCATCAGCTGTACTGCAAAGAGAACCGAGTTCAGGACCGAACGTTCAGAGCTACTGCAAACTTTCTCCGGGCAGCAAGTGTCAGTGGATATCTCGGCTGGGAGGGAAATGAACGACCAGAGGACACAGGGTGGGTAACAAAGATAAGGAACCATTTTGGCAGCTTCAGAGTTTTGTTGAAAAGCCAGGTCATTGCAGCAGTTAGCAGGAAGAGGTAAACTGTGGTGGAAAGGGGTGGGCCTTGAGGTCCAGTGCCAGTTCTTGTACTTACTAGCTGTGTCTTCTAGGAAGTCACTCAACTTCTCTGAGCCTTGGGTTTTATGTTACTAAAGTGGAGATTATAATTCCTAATTTGTAGAGCTGTTTGGAAAATTAAAAGAGATTCTTTAAACTGCCAAGCAGAGTGACTAGCACAGAACACAATAAATACTAGTTCCTTGTAAAGCGCAGTGTGTGATAAACTAGGACAGGTTAACCTACAGGTGTTTACAACGTAGGTAAAGCAAACGCTCCTCCAAGTAGGAGAAGATAATAGAGAGGAGTAGGAGAGAATAGTGCTGTCCTGCTTAATTACGAACACCAGAATAATCTGCTAAGAGGCGAGAAAAGAAAATTCATTTTTTTCTGATTTACATCTGGGACAAAGAAAACTTGGCTGGATGTTTTTCCAGATTGTTATCATGGAAGGGTTCTTCCAGCATACACCCTTGGGGATGTCAGAGAATGCAAGTCCGACAATAAAGAAGATTCTGGATGTCCAATCTTCGATAAATTGCTGAGTTCTCAGAAACACTCTCCGATGACATCACTCTCTTTGTTTGTCATTACTCAGAGGGTTTGATTACAGTGTGAGCTTTCCCAAATGCCAAATTATTAAACATTCCAGGTGTACAAAATAATCACTCTGTCTTATTGGCAATCCTTGCAAAAAGTGCTTCACTCTTATCGCATTGATTTCCTGTGCTCCTTCACCCCACACTCACCAATGTAACAGTGGTTAATACCTCATTCTTTCTGAAAATCTTCACTGTCAGTAAATTATTATTTGTGGGATAGAATTATAATTCTAAAAGAATATGTATTATACTGTGATTGATGGAGAATATGCTTTTAACGTAAAGGGAGAGACCAATTTTCTGACACTTTAGCTCTATTTGCTCAAAAGCATTACTGCTATAAAACACCAATTATGGCTAATCATGGCATTATTCTCACCTCAGTAAGTAGTCGGTTTGGTAAAGCTTTAAGAACTCTCAACTTTGGCAATCCATTTAGTTAACTACAGGAAATAGCCTATCTCATATAGATTATTACCTTAATAGCATATTGCTCCCTAAGCTCACATACACTCAGAGTGAATTGTCACTCAATATACATTTATATAGACCTCTCACTATTAAGCCTGCCAGATAAAACACACTCCAGAAACCATGTTTGTATAATATCACAATTATCAAGGTTTGAGTTCACACTCTCCACCACATCCAGCCTCAAATCCTTTCTATAAATAACTTTACCCCTAAAAATAATAAAAAATAGCCCCAAACAAGGGATTCACTAAGTTCCAGTGGGAAGGTAATGAATTCCATCTTGCTTTTTTTTTGGCCCCACCATCCAACCATCTCAACAGCCAGAACCTGGGGGTATTCCAGAATATCTTCCAATCCTTCAACTCTTATATCCAAGTAATAGTTGAGGTGTGTCGCTTCTATCTTTTAAATGTCTTTGGAATCTTTATTCTCCATTCTACTGCCCTAGTTTCAGTCTTCTCCTATCTTATGTTACAATACAGAAGCTTTTCTACTTTAAAGCTTTTGAAATACAAAATGAAAACATCACAGAAAATGCATATCGCCAAATGACAACTATGGTCCCTTGGACTTAAGACCAAACAGACTCAGGACACCTTTCAGAGCCCCAAACTCTGAGAAACTTTCTCCATTATATTGCATCCTCACCTGAGCAAATATCTAGACTACAAATCTGATCACATCTTTCTATCTCTGCTCCTTAAAACACTTCTCTCAATTTTGCTTTTCTATAAAGTCCAAGCTCAAAAAGTGGTTACCGATTCTGATTCAAAAGTAGAAGCTAATGTGGTCCAATACTCTAGAACATATTATCTTAGACCCCTACAATCCCATGGAAATTGACCTGTATCATTTTCCAAACTTAATACTGCAGTATAGAATCTTAGTTTCCTAGTGTTTACTGCAAGTATTAAAAAGTGACCCATTCTACATCATTAAAAAGACTACAAATAACAAATGCTGGAGAGAGTGTGGAGAAAAGGAAACCTTCCTACACTGTTGGTGGGAATGTAAGTTCGTGCAGCCACTATGGAAAACAGTAGAGAGGTTCTGCAAAAAATTGTTGCCATGTGATCTGGAAATCCCACTCCTGGGCATATACCTAGACAAACTATAATTCGAACAGATACATGCACCCCTATGTTCACAGCAGTACTATTTCAAATAGCTAAGACATGGAAACAACCTAAATGTCCATTGACAGATGAATGGATAAAGATGTACATATACACAATAGAATATTACTGAGCCATAAAAATGAATGAAATAATGTCATTTGCAGCAACATGGATAAACCTAGAGGTTATCATACTAAGTGAAGTAAATTAGAAAGACAAATAACATGATATCATTTATATGTGGAATCTAAAATGTGACACAAATGAACGTAACTAGGAAACAGAAACAGACTCACAGACATAGGGAACAAACTTATGGTTGCCAAGGGGAATGGGGTGGGGGAGGGATGGGTTGGGAGTTTGGGGTTAGCAGATGCAAACTAGTATATATAGAATGTATACGAATGGATAAACAAGGTCCTACTGTGTAGCATAGGGAACTATATTCATATCCTGTAATAAACCATAATGGAAAAGCATGTAGAAAAGAACATATATGTATATGACTGAATCACTTTGCTCTACAGCAGAAATTAACACAACATTGTAAATCAACCATACTTCAATAAAAAAAAAAGTGAGCCATTCTGATGCACTGTTTCTAACCTTGGTTTATAGAATCCTCATGAGTCAAGTGCCAATAGCCCCTCCCACGAGTGATGAATGGAGGCTCACAGAAAAGAGATGTAGCCCTTGCTATTCTCAAAGTTCACTCTGCCTGGGAAACACACACAAATAATTATTATCTGGAGTGATCAGTATAAGAATAAATACTTAAATGGAACCACAAAAGCATCAAGGAGGGGTTGTACCAGGCAGGAAAGACAGAGTAAAGCAGGCCAAGAAGAAATGGCCTGAGTAAAGACAAGAAAGTCTGTCTATGCACAGGGTGTTAAGTATAAAAATAAACTTTATAATTCAGGAAAGACATATATCCACTATTCTACTTTGGATTTCCACATGAAAACCTTACACTTAATTGTGTTATGGTCATATTTCCTTATCAAACAGGAGTTCTTTTTATTGCCAACATAATTGGAAAGGAAAGGATTTTCAAGGCAGTAGATTACTGCCCACTATGCCATCACTAATAAGCGAAATTGTACTATTGATAATATTATAATCTCTAAGAAATCTCTAGGGAAAAACCTCAGAATAGCTCCAGAAATCATCTTGCCAGGATTTTCTTTTCATTTGAACTTTAACAAATAAATGTCCAATCTATAGACTGGTCCTAAGTAATAATAGCAAGAAATTCTTCAAAGAAGCATAAACACAAACTCCTTTAAAAAATGTAACAGCTATCGTCCTCTTGTTTCCATTCTATCCAAGCAGTAGGAAAGAGAATTGCCAACCTAAAAATTGAGGATGTGCTCCAGTAACCATAGTAATGAGCTACCAGGTGTAAATAGACAGTGAAAATTCTTAGATCAACTCCAAAGACTAATTTTACTGTGATGTTTCAACCCCTACCTCACAACAGCTTTCTTAGTCACTACTAAAATTTGGGAAAACTTACTACTTTGGACTCTATTCCATCATTCTCCCTGCATTTACTTACTCAATGTACTTGTAAGCTTCAGGTTACAGAAACTCCATTATCAAAGTGGAAGGAAAGCACATGTGATGGATTGTAAAGAAAGGGAAATGCCTCAAAATTGGATTACCAGTCTCTGAAGAACTGAGATCTAAGAGACATCAACCCCCACATGTAATCTGAACAGCATGTTTTTTCACCAAAACACCAGCTTGCAGGTTATTTTGAATCCTACTACCACCGCTTTCCACATTCCTTTTTCTTGCCCCATGCTTTCCCTTCCTCCAAGGAAAGCTAAAGAAAACCGTGTGGTTTTACTTACAATTGTGAAGTTCATGACTTTGAGAATCCAGATGGTCATGGCCAAGTTCACCAGTATTAAAATCATCAGGAGTAGGACAAAGAAATACAGGCATCTTTTCCGCCAGCCATAAATCCCCACTTTGTATACTTGTGGCACTTCGGAGCTGGGCATGGTGCCCCGGTGGTGGGTGTACTGTTCCTGAGGCATCTGAAATAAATGAGGCGAGAAAGAAGCACTCACATTAAACTGCTGAGATACAGAGAGAGAGAGAGAAAAGAATGGGAAAAAAAATCACCTGATGAAGAGCGATGGCTGACTGCTGTCTGTATGTTTCCACCCCCCTGACAACTCTAAAAATCTGTTTCCTCTGAACAAAAGTGGCTCCTCTGGATGCTTGCATGGGCCCTCTCATTTCACACAGACATCTCTTGTGATCCGCCCTGAGACAGCCACATATATATCATGGGAGGAGAAGAACCCATAGGAAGCCATTTTCCAAATGAGTCTTAGAACTCCAACATCTTTGTGAGGGACACACTCAAAGTCCTGAGGGTAAAATTTGGAATTCACCTGAGAAAATAAATTAACCCCCTTAGTTCATCATGGTGGTATACTACTACTACTTAGGAGACTGATTACAGGGTTACATTATCTCAAATGCAATCATTCTGTATTGCCAGAAAATCTGTGGCGAAAGTAACAATTTTTGATCTTCCCTCCATTCCAGAGTTCAAAGGGGTGCTGATGGGCACACAGATTAAGCCTCACTTGACTCAGGGATCTTCAAAAAGTGATAGCCTGTGCTTACATACTTCCCTTGACAGAGATCTCACTACGCTTTCAAGTAGTCCTCATGAGTTAGACAATTCTAATTCTTAACAACACATTTATTTAATGAACATAAAAGAGTCTCAAAGCCAAGTAAGGTGCGAACATGTCTTCCAGGAGCTTGCAGGCTAATGGGGAGAATGAACTAGTTAAACAGTGATTATAGCAGAGTGAGATATATTAGAAAAAAATATATGCCAATATTAAATAATATGCAAATCTCCTTTAAAGTAAGGATGCTTTCCCAAACCCCCGCTGTTGACACAAATTATCTTTATACTAGCACTACTAATTAGGTATCAACACAAATCTAAGTAAACTTATCACTTCTATAAAATTCTCCAACCAAAACAAATTTTAAAATTAAATACAAACAAAGCTACCAATGCGTATCATTCAAAACTGGAAATAACTGACTACTGAGAAGAACGATGACTTGCAAAACTAAACAGCATAATGTGGTACCAAGGGCTTTAGCACAGCATCTTCCAAGCACAGCATCCCTACTCTGCCATGAGCCACGTGACGACATGGCCCCTACTGCTTTTCTCCATTCAAGTGACTGTAGCTTTATTTTGGGATTTTTGCTTTATTTGGCCCTCACGTAGGCATACTGCATTCTCTAGGAATAAGGTCTGTCTCTGCTTATTCTCATCTTAGTCAATAGCAATTATATTAATGATATGTGGTGCAAAGTGACCATGGTGACAAAAAAAATGTAGGCCCTAAAATCATATCCTTGGTATGAGGTCATCTCCCAGATGGTTCAGAATATATTAATTGTATGGTTTTTAGACAATCACTAAAATGTACACATAAAATCTAAAAATCCCCCAGAGAACTCATGGCCTTTAGGCATCAGTGGAATTCCATTTGGAAAACCAAGTGAATTCTTACTTAAGGTCAACTCAAATGCTCAATTAAGACCTGCATATATCTATGTCATTCTGAACACTCTCCTAGCACCAAAATCAGGCTCTAATATGAGTATATGTTTAAACATATGTGTGTGGAATGAATAAGCAAAAAAAGTGAACGCATAAGTGATGAATGAATGAATGATTTCCCATCCACTATGGAATCTGCTGCCATCTGGGGGAGTACAAAAGCCCAAGCCAAACACCAGGGGGAAATTCTTGTTTTTATCCTTGCAGATTTCTACTTCAAGCTCCCAAAGCCCTGGGTTCCCAACCAAGCAGTGACCTTCACACTATCAAAGGATCTCAATGGTATTACTCAGCCCCTTACAATTCTGCCGATCAGGGCTGTGTTATAACAAGGGAACACAGCAATGTCATCTCTCACTGACCTATTCACACACCCGAGATCAATGAGAAGGGAAAAAAATGTCTCATAAGTCTGAAGGAAATTAGGCCTTTCTTTTCCACTGCATCATATTCTGTAAAATAAGTAAATGATCACAAAATCTTAGAATTCTATTTGCAAGTTCCTTTGATTCTAATCAACTAATTTTATGAAGTCAGGGGACTTCAGACTATAGAAGTTGACTCACTTGTGCACGGGTCCAGGGTTTGTGGCAGGGCAAGGACAAGACTAGCAGTCTTTGACTCTTGTAGGTGTGAAGAATAGTAAGTGAGAAATTCTTGACAAATCACTGTACAGAAGCTAGCGATATTGCCACCACACCAGGTGACTTTTCTGACATTTGTCCCAACCAATGGGGACATTATATAACTTAGCTATAAAATGGAAATGACATGTTCAATAAATATTTATGAAGCTGTGGATATGGACATCACACATGTGATTTTTTTCATACATAGATTATTTGAACTTGACAGATACAATGATTATCTCCACTCCGGGTTCACAGAACTGATTCACATCAGAGGCACCTGTGGAGCTTTTAAATCATCTCAGGTTACACTCAAGTTAATTAAATAATAATCACAAGGGTAGGACCCAGGCACCAGAATTTTTAAAAGTTCCTCAGATAATCCTAAAGTGTAGACAAGGTTGCATACCTCTGATCTAGAATAATGTCTCAACCTTAACTATGCAGCAGAACCCAAAACAAACTTTTAACAAAGTCAAACTCTGAGCTCTACAATGAAATTAGAAAGCTCCCCAGGTCTTTCCAGGCACTCGAGACAATTTAAAAAATGGTCTTTGTTGTTGTTGTTGCTGTTATTAAGCTAGATACATCCCTGGCTGCTTCTCCTTCTTTTCTTTTTCTTTTTTTAATTATTTTATTGGAGTATACAATGTTGATTTACAATGTTGTGTTAGTTTCTGTTACACAGCAAAGTGAATCAGTTACACATTTTTTTTTCATAATACAACCATTTCAAGGCCAAGATCTTGAAATAAATTTTAGCATATAAAACAGCAAAATAGCAGAGGTCCTCTGCTTAAAGCAAGAGCGAGGGCTTCGCCACCCTTGAAGCACTTCTGCAGAAACTCTGGACTCCTAGTTACCACTGACTTTGTCCCACATATTAACTTACCAGCTGAGGAGCTCAAAGCCAGCAAGGGAAAGTTGTGACCTTTCAAGCCACAAGGTGAATTAGAAGCTAAGCAGGGATCAGAACCTAGATCCTCTGATACATGGTGTAGAGACCGATTCTGTATGTCATGAGGGTTCTTGTATCTGTACCATACTTCCTGACTACTTTAAGGAGCCACATAAAACAAAACATTCCAGTCTGCAATTGAAGGAAGGAAGGGAGGAGGGAGGCAGGCAGGCAGGCAGGCAGGCAGCCATTTTGTACAAATGATTATAACACAGTGTTAATATCGCTTATATGTGGAATCTAAAAAAAAATGGTGAAAATGAACTTATTTACAAAGCAGAAATAGAGCTGCAGATGTAGAAAACAAACTTATGGTTACTAGGGGGGAAGGGAGGTGGGAATAAATTGGGAGATTGGGATTGTTATATACACACTACTACATATAAAACAGATAACTAATAGGACCTACTGCATAGCACAGGGAGCTCTACTCAATACTCTGTAATGGCCTACATGGGAAAAGAATCTAAAAAAGAGTGGATATAAGTATATGTGTAACTGATTCACTTTGTTATACACCTGAAGCTAACACAACATTGTAAATCAACTATACTCCAATAAAATTATTTTGAAAAAAGAAAAAATGCAAAGTGTTGCCAGCTAAACAATAAGGTAATGGATACATCTGTTGTCAATAATCCTGCTTGGAAAAAGAGAATTTAGATAAGCTGAGTACATTAATTTTTCTAGTAAAAAACAAACATGGTGAAATAAAAACTTAGGAGAAAGACAGACTCCAATCTGTGTTTCTTTTTGGTCCTTCCTGGGAGAAATCTGCTGTATAGGAAATGAAGTTGAAGTTTCAGGTCCTCCCTCATCCAAGTCCCTTCCATGACCATGCAAGCGGCCCTAGTAGTGTATTAACAGCATCATATGTTTTTGTAAAAGCAACTAAAGTAAGAGGAAAAGACCCTGTCTTTTTCAGCTTCCTTTTATGCTGGGTGGCTTTGGAGGATTTACCTGTATTTTGGAGGTCCAAATAAGAGGATGTTGAATTGCACGTTCACATAGTTTGGGTGCAGTGGTATGTATTTACATGGTTTGCAGACACTTCCCTGTAGAGGTATATTATTCTAGCTCCCATTGTGTAAGAATGTCTTCCAGGAATTCTCCTTGCACCCTTGGTGCCAACTCACCAAGCATGGTGTCATGAAGGTATAGGACCAAAGGACACATAGCCATGTAAACATGTCCTATGATGCCCAGAACCAGAAATATATGGGTAGTAGAGGAGCCAGAAGCTAGTTGGAAATTTTTTTCCTAATCAACAGTTAAGTAAAATTTCAAGTGTAGAATTCAATTCTCATTGACACCTAGTCAAAACAGAAATCCTCTCCTGTCAAGAATATGCTCAATGCAGCACAGAAAATAAATATTCCCCAGAGTTTTTCTATGGGAATCATGGAAAAGAGAATTAATCAGAATTCTTGTGTTTTCAGGTTGTGTGAACCGTGTGTCTGTATTCTGTATGGAAAGTTGCATGTTTTATGCTTAACAACCATCAATAATTTAAAAAATGTATTACTGAAATTCGTATAGGAGACAATTATCTTCCTATTGTCTATAGAGAGTGATAGCACCAAAGAGCTGTCATATGAAGAGGCAATCAAAGGATATGCCACCAAAAACTGTAAAAAAAAAAAAAAAAAAAAAAAAAAAAAAGTCAGATACTTTATTAATACTATTTGTCTGGATTTTATGATAGGTCAGCTTTTAAAATTAATAATTTAATTTCCATTCTCATTCTAAGTACACAGTCATAATTCTTAACTTGAGTTTGTATGTCTAATTTTTCTTAGTTTTTTCCTTAAAAGAGCTCCACAAACTGTTTAAGCTTCAGGTTTCACAAAACCTGGATAGTCCTCTCGTCCCTCCCATGAAGAACCCCAAGCATACATCATAACCTCAGGGGATCCTCATAAGACATCACTGCTTAGCCGAACTCAGTGAAAGGTACAATCATCTATGTTCTACTTGGAGGGATTTTCAGACTTTTGAAAGTGTAAGAACCACCCTGGCAAACAATAAATGAAGATTCCCAGGCTTCACGCCAAGGAATAATTCAGTAAGTCTGGGGTGCATCCTAGAAATCTGTATTTTTAACAAGCACCAAAACTGATTCTGGATATAAAAGGCTCAAGGATCATGTTTCAAGAACACAAAATTTACATCTAATACAAAAAAGCATTCCTTGTTCATCTTTGCCTTTACTTGTGTTATTTCTCACCAGATGACCCATCTTCCTCCCATATCCTAAATGTATGTTTTGCCATCTCACATTTTCACTGCATTCCTACCCTGGAGCTTTCACGTCCATCATCTTCTTTCGGCAGTATACTGAATATTATGCTCTTCACAGCCTTTGGGTTTAAATGTGCACAAATCTCTTTGGCATTAAACTGAATATTAGCTTACCTTTATAATCCTCTCCACATATTGCCTAATTTTACTCTCATTGATGCCCAGGGGTTCCCAGGTCCTTGGCAAACACTAGAAAGCTCATATTCTCACATATTCTCATCTATCTACTGAAATGGCCCATTCAAAAAATCACAACTGATGTCCCTGATGAAAATTCAAGGAATTTTTCTTAACGCCCATTTTCCTTGGACCTTCTGAAGCTTTGGTCATTGCCAATTTCTCCCTCTCCCCTGGAAATTTTGTCCGTCTTTGGCATTCATGACACTTCCTGTGCAGGGCTCCTTCCCTCTATCTTTGATTACTGTCTGTTTTTCCAAACTCTCCTCTCTGCCTCTTTCTCCCAAGTTCATATTATGAGTTAGTGTTTTCTTTCTCCCATCTCAGAGACAATGCCCAGTGTCATACTTTCATTTTTTTACTTCTACGAGAATTAAATTCAACTTACCACTTTACCTCCAGTTTCCATCTCAAATTGGACCTATCTAAATGTCTTTCATCCATCTACTCCCCCACCAAGTAATTACTGATCGTCAATCAAATTCCATATACTACAGGAAGAGTCTCAAGATCCCACAAGGAAGAAGAGTTACCTTGCCTGTATGAAGCTCACAGCCTGGATGGTGGGAGACTATGAACAGTAAATGCTCAAAGAGACAAAATGAACCTTGTGAAGTGTCTACACTGAAATATATCTGGTAATGTTAGAGAAAGCATCGCAAGATGAAAAGTATTCTATATAGACTCATCTGGAGAGAACCCTCATTAGGATGTAACACTTATGCTGAGACTTGAAGGACAAGAAAAAGACAGCAAGGTGAGAGTAGGGGCAAAATAAAAACTATCTCAGGCAGAAGAAGGAAAGCAAAGCCATGGGCCCCAATGCAGACAGGGCCTTGTGTGACTGTCTGTAATGAGTGAAGCAGAGATGGGTGTGAGACAAGGCTGAAAAGTTGGCTGGAATCAGATGATGCTGGGCCTTGGAGATTATAGTAAGAAGTTCAGATGTTATTAAAAAGTCAGTGAAAACCCATGGCAGAATCTGAAACGAGAGTGACAATCTGATTTATAAAAGTATAGCAATGCCTAGACCACAATATGTGCAGAATAAATATTTGTTGTTTGATGTGATTAACAATTTTATTTTTTCCCTCCCTCTATACCAATTATGCATCAAAACTGAATAACTTAGTAAAAGTGAACCTTGACCAGTATAATATACTCCCTAAGAGGCTTACTTGTATCTGTAGGGGTGCACCAGGCATGTAAATTTGAGAAAAGAATCTTTCTATGCAAATCTACTCTCTTTTTGAGACTCACAAGACAACAGTACTTTCCATCAGTCTTTGGCAACTTCTTACAGTGTCACACAACGTATTTTACAGTGATATGTTACCTCTCTGAATATATCCCAAACTCTTCCCAGTATTTAACATTTCTTTGAACTCATGAAGCACCTAAACAATGTGTGTGTGTGTGTGTGTGTAGGCATCTATGTAAGTATATATAATTATACATATGTATGAATCATTTTATATATATATATATATACACAGTCACATATATTTGTTCAATGAATGAATAAAAATCAAGCCAATTCTGGGTCCCAAAAGGATCAGATGGCGGAGCAGGAGGACAGGAGCTCACTCCCTCTTGCAACAACATTGGAATTACAACTAACTGCTGAACAATCATCGACAGAAAGACACTGGAACTCACCAAAAAAGACACCCCACATCCAGAGACAAAGGAGAAGCCACAATGAGATGGTAAGAGGGGCGTAATCGCATTAAAATCAAATCCCATAAACGCTGGGTGGGTGACTCACAACCTGGAGAACAGTTATACTGCAGAAGTCCACCCACTAAAGTGAGGATACTGAGCCCCACGTCAGGCTTCCCAACCTGGGAGTCCAGCAATGGGAGGAGGAATCCCCAGAGAATCAGACTTTGAAGGCCAGCGGGATTTGATTGCAGGACCTCCACAGGACTGGGGGAAACAGAGACTCCACTCTTGGAGGGAACACAAAAAAGTGTGCTCACCAGGACCCAGTGGGAAGGAGCAGTGACCCCATAGGAGACTGAATCAGACCTACCTGCTGGTGTTGGAGGGTTGCCTGCAGAGGCGGGGGGCAGCTGTGGCTCACTGAGGAGATGGGGGCACTGGTGGCAGGGGTTCTGGGAAGTTCTCATTGGCGTGAGCCCTCCCAGAGTCCCCCATTAGCCCCACCAAAGATCCTGTAAGCTCCAGGGCTAGGTAGCCTCAGGACAAACAACCAACAAGGTGGGAACACAGCCCCACACATTGGCAGACAAGCAGATTAAAGTTTTACTGATCTCCGCCCACCAAATCAGATTAAAGTCTTGCTGAGCTCCACCCACCCAGCCCTACCCACCATCAGTCCCTCCCATCAGGAAGTACCCATGAACCTCCTAGATAGCTTCCTCCACAAGAGAGCAGACAGCAGTATCAAGAAGTATTAGCACTATTTCATTTTGTGGAACTGAAAACCACAGTCACAGAAAGATAGAGAAAATGAAAAAGCAGAGGACTTTGTACCACATGAAGGGACAGGATAAAGCCCCAGAAAAACAACTAAATGAAGAGGAGATAGGCACCCTTCCAGGAAAAGAATTCAGAATAATGATGGTGAAGATGATCCAGGACTTTGAAAAAAGACTGGATGCAAAGATCAAAAAGTTTACCAAAGACCTAGAAGAATTAAAGAGCAAACAAACAGAGATATGCAACACAATAACTGAAATGAAAAATACACTAGAAGGAACCAAGAGCAGATTCACTGAGGCAGAAGGGCAAATAAGTGAGCTGGAAGACAGAATGGTGATAATCACTGACGCGGAAAAGAATAAAGAAAAAATATTGAAAAGAACTGAAGACAGCCTAAGAGACCTCTAGGACAATGTTAAATGCACCAACATTTGCATTATGGGGGTCCCAGAAGGAGAAGAGAGAGAGAAAGGACCCAAGAAAATACTGGAAGAGATTATAGTTGAAAAGTTCCCTAACATGGGAAAGGAAACAGCTACGCAAGTCCAGGAAGTGCAGAGAGTCCCAGGCAGGATAAACCCAAGGAGAAACATGCCAAGACATATAGTAGTCAAACTGACAAAAATTAAAGACAGAGAAAAGTTATTAAAAGCAACAAGGGAAAAATGGCAAATCACATACAAGGGAACTCCCATAAGGGTAACAGCTGATTTCTCAGCAGAAATTCTGCAAGCCAGAAGGGAGTGGCATGATATATTTAAAATGATGAAAGAGAAGAACCTACAGTCAAGAATACTCTACCCAGCAAGGACCTCATTCAGATTCGATGGAGAAATCAAAAGCTTACAGACAAGCAACAGCTAAGAAAGTTCAGCACCACCACACCAGCCCTACAACAAATGCTAAAGGAACTTCTCTAAGCAGGAAACATAAGAGAAGAAAAGAACCTACAAAAACAAAAACAAAGCAATTAAGAAAATGGTAGTAGGAACATACATATCAATAACTACCTTGAATGTAAATGGACTAAATGCCCCAACCAAAAGACACAGACTGGCTGAATGGATACAAAAACAAGACCCATATATATGCTGTCTACAAGAGACCCACTTCAGACCTAGGGACACATTCAGATGGAAAGTGAGGGGATGGAAAAAGATATTCCATGCAAGTGGAAATCAAAAGAAAGCTGGAGTAGCAATACTCATATCAGATCAAATAGACTTTAAAATAAAAAATGTTACAAGAGACAAGGAAGGACATTACATAAAGATCAAGGGATCCATCCAAGAAGAGGAGATAACAATTATAAATATATATGCACCTAATATAGGAGCACCTCAATACATAAGGCAAATGCTAACAACTATGAAAGAGGAAATGCAAGGCAGAAATAGAGACACAGATATAGAGAACAAACATATGGACACCAAGTGGGGAAAGCGGAGAAGGCTGGGAGGGAATGAATTGGGAGACTGAGATACCAAATTGTACACTCTAAATATAGGCTGTTTATTGTCTGTTAACTGTCTCTCAATAAAAGTTCTTAAAAAAAAAAGCCAATGCTAAATAGCAAAGCATATCCTCCAGTAATAAGTAAACAGCTATAAGATCAGAAGCAAATGCATGAAAACTTGAACAACTTGCCTCCCTTTCCTAAGGCACAGGCAACTATAATACATTGATGTTAAGTAAACTTAACTCCAAAGCATTACTCTGCTCCTTCACCAGGCTATTATCACTGTTCACCTGTTCATAAACAATCCAGTTGACATAAAGATAATCTTTTTTTTGCACACAAAATGCAATAGGATTACATTTCCCAAAGAACGAATGTAGTGAAACTTTCTATTGCTTTGCCATTAATAGGGAGGAAGCACCAATCATCAGGGCAATGTCACAATACAATAACCACCCATAATCACGGCTAATTAAATAGTCACCAAGCATAAGAGACATGGAATTTCCAAAGAAGGTCATTCTGGATGGGCATCTTAGAAGCACGACTTTGAGCTGTAACCCCATGTTCTCACACATTCAAATGTTCATACTTCAAATCACGTTGCACTATAGAACCAAGGCCTTGACACTAATTTAATGTGACAATCTTAAGGAAAGGATCCATTTTTATAACCTGGACTTGTGAAGAACTTCCTCTTAGGCTGTGTGGCCCGGTTTCATTTCTGTCACTGCACACACCACCAAGACCTCTCAGTGACTCTGCTACCCTGAAGGTTTTTCCAATGGCCTCACAAATGCCCAACATCACTCACAGGAGCGATACGATTTGTACAAAGCCCATGCTGACTATAAAGTCTTCACAAAGATCCGTGAGCCAAGCCCTGCCTAAGTGGTACCTGGACCCTGTAACTGTTGCTCCTCTAATCTAGGAAGTCACGCTACACGCCCATCTTAAGGCTCTCCTACACTGAGCTTCAAAGGGTTAAATCCCACTACTTTGACAAGGCTGTGACATCTTAACACAGAAACCAGCCTCATGGTACTCAAGGGGTCATCCCCATGTTCATTTCCCTTCCAAAATCTAGTAAGTAGCAAATAGTTACTAGAAAATCTTATGTTGCCCTTCTTCCTACATTTTATCAGTTGACATAAGGATGATGGAAGGTCTTGGGGCAGAAACATACACAGCTTGGCATACTTCATGAGGCCGAACACCTATTCAAGAATAATACTGTTAGAAATCATCGCTCTCTGTCTGCATTCAGTGTTTTTGTTTCAGCTGGGTTCTTCAGGAGAAAAACAAATGTTTTCTTTATTTCCTCCTCAAATAAAGGAGATAGCTAGAAAACAGTTACAGTATCTGCACTATCAGTCTGCTGTGCAAGAAAAAATTATGTTTTGAGGGATGATTAGAAAACAATCAGTTAACTTTCTAAAGACACATCAATGCTATCAGACTTCCTAAGGATTTTTCTTTGGAGCCTGTAAAATTTTATGGGCCATGATCCACTCTACTAATAGGGTAGAGTTGAGGACAAAGAGCCTTTGGCAGGCATTTTATTAAGGCTTGCTAGACTCTTCTACCCACGAGGCTTCATAATGTCTTGTTCCATAAGGGGATTTATGGGAGTGCTAATGAGTGCAATTCGCTGTACGGTTACATACCGTGAGGGAGAGAAACACAGCAAAGCACAGACCTGGCTATGGAGGAAACCCCAATCCCCATCTATTTTTTAAACAGAAAAAAAACAAAAAACAAAAAACCTTTGACTATGTGCCAGGCACTACAGCAGATCCTGGATATATCTAGGTCTTCAGAAGGAAGAGTAAGATATTTCTCTTTTCATCAAGCTTCCATCTTAATGAGAGAAACGGACAGTGAACAAGTAAATGGATGAAACCATCAGAACTAAAGTTGGGTGGGGGGGAATGAAACAAAGAGGGTCCCATTATAGAGACGGAGGGTGACCCACACTGGTCACGGAAGGCCATTCTGACCAAATGACAACTAAAGTGAGACCTAGAAGTAGAGCATGTTTTCCAGCAGAGGACACAGCAGGCATTTAGGCCTTAACAGCCTCAAGTTAAGCAGGATGGCCAGCAGGGTTGGCACTGAATGAGCTCAGAGGAAAGGGTAAGGGAGGGGTTTGCAGAGAGAGAGGCTGTGAACTCATTATACTCCGCCTTATAGGTTATGCTAAGAGTACAGAATTAACATGGCTAGACTAATAACTACATTCACTGACTTAGAAATAAGACAAGTGATATAAATCAAGTGAGCTAGAGTTTGTTAATGCTACTGCGGCATGTTAGAATTTCCTGAACATTTAAAAGTAAACATGAATTACATCACTGTTTACAACTGTAACTAGTTTATATAAATAGCAGACATAAGTTCTCTCCCAGGTGCATTACAGTTTCTAGAGTTTGTTGTAAATCTGAGTCATTTTGGATTATCTTGGCACATAAATAGTTTTCCATTAGCCATGTTAATATTGAGGTCTCGGATTTAAAACTATCTGCTTTCAAGGGTTGTTTTCATTCAGCCATCCATATAAGACTTTAGTCTTGGATTGCTAATGTTTGGCACGATTTCAACAATTGTAACAAACTCCTGACTTTTAGCTTTGATATAACAATCAACATTTTTTCCCTGTAAAATTCATCCAGAAAAGCAAATGCCTGTTTGTAGGAAATGGTCCAGGAATGGCATATTCTACTTAAACAAATATTTGGGCTAATTTAAAAGTTAGGTATTTCATCTTTTAGTTTTTTAAGAATTGGAATATGTAAGTGTTGAACAGCTTTTACTGAAAAAAATTGGACAAGTGCATGTATATAAAAAGGCTTAAAGGGACAGTTAAGAAAATCTCTTTTTCATTTACACTTTCAGCCTTTCTCCATAGAGGCAACTATTATCAGCATTTTTCTTATCCCTATAGAAATGTTCAATACATATACAGGCTTTATCCAACATATACACTCAAAGCATACATACACATATTTAAATTTTTCTTGTTTTACACAAAGAAGGGCATCTTTTCCCTCTTTATTGTTCCAAATCTAATTTGGTCCACTTATGTAGCTCAGTGATAGTCCCACAAAAAAACACAGAAATCTGTTTTTTTTTTTAAGTTAGTTTTAAATTGTATGGATACATGATATTTAACTTAAACTCTTTAGTGGTGAGCACTGAGGTTGTTTCCACTAATTTGCTGATACCAACGCTTGTTTAAACAAATAAATACTTACTGAGTATCACCATGTGCAGGCACTAGTCATTCCTCACTAGTTTAGTAGAGGAAATGATAAACATTTAAACAAACAAACAAACATCTAGCTTGTCATACTTATTCTTCAGATAAGTCTCATGAATAAACAAGTAAAGCCAAAGAAGGGGACAGGCAATAACCTGGAAGACTCCTGTCTGTAGGATGGTCAGGGAAAGGCTCTCTGTGGTGGAGATATTTGAGAAAAAAAAAAAAAAATGAGCAAGCAAGAGAGTAAAGCATGAGGATATCTGGGAGTAGCACTCCAGTCAGAGGAAACCATCCCAGCAAGTGCAAAGGTCCTGAGGTAGGAGCTCACTTGGCATGTTCAAAGAACAATATGGCTAGATCAGAGCGTACAAGGGGGAGAGTGTTTGAAAATAAGCTTGGAAGTGCAGGCAGAAGGGATGCACATTGAGTCTTATATGCCACAGTAAAACCATAGGTATGGCACTGACGGTGACAGTAACTATAAGAGAACCAAGGTGCAGGAGCAATCAGATTTTCACTTTGGAACCACTCTCACTGTTCTCTAAGGAATAGACTGCCGGGGAAAGGAATGCCAGTAGAGAAACCAGGGGCCTGTGATTCCTGAAGTCACCCAAAGAGAAGTGACAGTAGCCCGGATTTGGGTAGAGGTTGAGTGAGAAGATGGCCAGTTGCTGTATCTGCAATCTATTTGGAAAGCAGAGCTAACAGAATTCACTGCTTCCAGAAACCTAGGGTGTGTGCAAGTAAAGGACAGGACTCAAGGACAATGCCAGGGTTCTGGCGTGAATAGCTGGGTGAATGGGGTGCTGTTGATCATGATGGGGAACACTGGGAGAATAGTCGCTCATGGGGCAGGAGGTGAATGGAGTGTGAGCAGAGGGGAGAGAACGCTCTGTTAAGTCACGTTGATTTTGAAATGCGTAGAAGAATCCATGGGGGTGGTGTCACAAAGGCACTTAGAAATGAATCTGGAATTCAGGGGGAAGACTGGGCTTAGAAATGAATTGTTTATGTCTTCTGCATGTAAGTATTATTTAAAGCCACAGGAATGGGACATACAAGTTTCACCTATGTTCAAATAGACCTCTCAGAGAAGCCCTGAGACACTGAATAGCTAGGTTAAGGTATGTGTGAGCGTGTGTGTGAGTGTGTGTGTGTGTTTTATAGATATTATTATCAAAGTTCTCCTCCAAAGTACAATACACCTCATATGTAAATTCAAAATATTTATCTCTGATGAATTAGAAGATATTTCAGTATAATTATGAACATTAATTCTCACTGTCCTAGAGATTTAGATGAGTGAGGTGTCAGCTGAGGTCGTTTCAGACAGAAATATCTTTGTGAAACACACATATGTATTTGGACTAGGCATTATCAGATACATTAGCTCATGCATTCCTGACAACACTCTGGGAGATCAATCTTACTAAAACTATTTCACAAATCAAGATACTGAGGTCCTAAGGAATGAAGGATGTTCTCAAGGGCTCCTAACTAGTCAGTTGGTTAGGGTGGACTCAACTTCAGGCCCAATTTTCCTTCCATTAGACACAGAATGAGGCAAAGACTTAGCTTTCGCTGAATAAGATGCAAGGTATTTAGAATTACCATTTAAGTATATTTAGTGTGGGATGTATTTTAAAAGGGCATATATACTGTCACCACCTGACAAATCTGTGTTTTCCTCCAGGTGCTCACATGACACTATTCTAGGCATTTAGGACACATCAACAAGCAAAGCCACAGATCCCTAATCTCACGGCAGCGGTAGGAGGCAGTGATGGGAGACGCAGAATAATCAACATGAAAACTATGCTTGAAATTTATGTTACAAGAGAATGGGGGCTATGCGTAAAAGACCAGAAAAAAAAAAAAAACAACCCAACAGGAAAAGACAGATCAGCAATGGTAGGGGGTGGAGAGGTAGACAGATTCAACTTCTAAAAGCATGAGAAAAGTTGACCTCATGGAGAAAGGGGACCACACTGTGTAATAAAATAATAATGAACATGATTCAAACACTTAAGATCAGAGAATGAGACAAAGTTTGAAGGGAACATGGACGATATGCACTTCAAGTCATGATTTAACAGATGAGAAAACTGGGTTCATGGCGGTGAAGTGACTTCCTCAAGGTGACAAAGTAAGTTAATCACAAGACCAAAGTCTGCTAAAACTGAAAACAGGTATGTTTCCCACAAATTCCAGGCTCCAGTCTTTTCAACTGAAACTCCTGTTTGACATTACCTTCATCAACCACCATACATATATACGCCTTTTGAACAATACTCAAAGGCAAATCACAACAAAACCATGTATCCTAACACAAAGAATACAAAATTAATGGTAGATACCAGCATAATGGCTACTATGTGTCAGATTCTGTTCAAAATGCTACACTGAACTTATTTAATCCCCACAGACATATAATTGTGAGTCAGGTGCTATTAGTATCCTTATTTTACAGTTGAGGCAACTGAGAAACAGAGAGGTTAAGCAACCTACCTGAAGTCATTCAACCTGTTAAAGACATAGCAAGAATTTGAACCCAGAGTGCCTGGGTGAAAACTCTGTTCCAATTCTTGTGTTAAATGCTTCCAGATATATGTATATACTTGGTCAGAATAGTGTGCTTACTAATTAAGAACACGTTTTGGTAACAATTTTAGCTAGAATTTGTCAACATGGATACTAATTTTAAGACAATTCTTCATATACTTATTGACTGACTACTGTATTTCAGCCAGGGTGCACGTTACTCTAAGTATAGGCATTTTCCCCCCACATCATAAACCATTTTTGATGTCTCTGAAACTCATAAAGTTTTACAGCATCATGAAAAACAGCTACAAGAAATTAGGCACATCCTTCTATAGTGATTCAATAGTTCCATAAGATTAGCATTGATCCAGTAGATTCTCCCTTGACAACTGTGTTTGGCAAGGATCTTTAGCTATTACCTGTGCTCGCGAATGCTTGCAGTGAAATCTGTGGTCTGAAAGCAAAAGCTCTTCATCTCACTTTTAGTCATGTCATTTATTTTTTTTTAAATTGAAGTGTCCAGAAAGAAGCAGGATAACAATAGCAACTAAAAGCTATTCTGCACTTTGCATGCCTTCACATATGTCTATATGTATCCATGCACATATGTATAAATGCCTAGTGAGGTGCAACTTACTCCTAGTGACATACACAGATATTCACTATACAGTTGGAGTTTTACAAATCTGTACATCTGTGTAAAAAGAGTCAGTTAAGATAAGGAGTCTTTCCATGACCCTAGAAAGTGCCCTCATACCCCTTCCCCATCAATCCTCATCGCCAGAGGCAGTGACTGTTCTGCTTTTGATCACATTTGAAATTTTTAATCCTGAGTACAATTTCATGAGGAACGTCTAACTTTGAGACCTATGCTCTTGGCCTTCAAGCTTTTCTACTGTATTTCTTCCCAATGGACACTTAGCACATCTCAATGGTGTCCTCTGAGAGAATTAATTCACGATGTCCTAACTTCTCCCTTATGCATGTGGAATGGTACTGTACATACCACCCTCGAAAGAAATGAAAAAAATGGTTACTTGATTCATTTTCTATATTCTGTGGTTCAGATGAGAAATGCTAGTGAGAGCTTATTGATGTCAGATGAGGCAGGCAGGGTCAATGAATGAAGTCAACACATGCCCTCTTAAAGCAACGGGCCCTGCCCGGACCCTCCCAGCTGCTACACTATGAGAAATGAGACCAGGGATGCCCTTCTTCAGCTTTTCCAGATAATCTAGCTATCTAAATTTGTACATAATATCTCAGTACACGCAAGTGCTTTGTAACTAAGTCGATTTTTAAAAAACACTTCATGAGTCAAAATGTGTCCACAGGCCAGCCCTGGATTGCCAGTCTGTGACCTGGTTTTGCATCCTGGCCTGGGAAACACCAAGATTTGCTTCATCAGCAACAGAATACAGACCACAAACCTCTGAAGGTCACAGCCAGCCTAAGAGGTAATGTTTGCCATGACATGGTACAATTTCTGCTGTCCACACTCTGGTCTATTGCCAACCCTCCTGCCCACTGAGGGAAGCAGATGATTTTGTTAAACATCTTGAACAAATATAAGAGAAAAAAAAAACTGGCAATGGGAAGAGGGAACGAACAAAAACATAGAAGGAAAGAGCTAGAAAGAGTGTACAACATGGAAGAGGGGAGGAGACAACTACAGGTAAGAAAAGGAAGCATCTCTAGGCTTGAAGCATCTTGATTCATTGACGATGCTAGCCCAGGACCACAACCCCAGCTGGAGTTGGGACAACGGGGTGGTGTGGGATGATTTGCTTGGAGAAAGGAGCTCACTCTGATATTTATTTACTCTGAGCTTTTTGAGAGCAGTTTCAGTGCTTAAGTATTTTGACCCTGGGAAATAATGGCAGCGTTGCCAGGAACGCCAAAATATATTTTTGGAAGTCAAGGAAATCACTAGAGAGTCCGATCCTGTCACCCTGCAAGGGACCGTGGTCTGAACAAGGAGGGAATTTCTAATCCCAGTAATACGGTGTTTAATCAGGAAACTGTGCTCACTGTAATAGGTGCCACTGCATTATTGGTTAAAAAGAAGAATAAAGCCATCGCTTCCATACCCACCTACACACCCAGAGCTCCATGAGGACAACCAGCAGCAAAGACTCTGAGCAAACCAATCTCACAGGATTTATACACTTAGTGAACCATGGTGACACGTCCTTCCCTGAGTCCTGCAGGCCTGTTCGACAGGCCACAGCTTACACGGCTTCCTTTATAGAAGGCAGTTCACAATTGACAAAAGGTATCTGAAACCATAAGAAAGATGATCACCTTTCTGTGTAGCAGCAAAAGTGAAAGATAAAGGACAGTGGAATCTTCAGAGAAATTAAGGCAACAAAGAAAAAGTAACCTGGATCATTCAGCATAAAACTCTCCTCTGCTGATGGTCTCAATGCTTCATTTCATCATTTGATCTGCCTATTTCATTCTTTGTCAGCCTGCCTCATGCTGAGCTAATGTTAATTATATACAGCTAACGTACTTAAGTCCTTATTGTGTGCAAGGCACCGTGCTAACTGCATTCTAAGCACAAGCTCACAACACACTACGAGGTAGATGCCATCATGCTCTTGTTAAAGATGATAAAATTGTGGCTCGTGGAGAGGATGTAACGTGTCCAGGTCACACAGCCAGGGTCACAGTCCAGGTTTGTGTGCCCTGGAGCCTGGGCTCACTTCACAATGTAATCACTCTCCTGCTATAAGATCATCCCACCTTCCACGCTTCCTTCTTACAGGGCTGCTTCTTGCTTACAATAACCCTCTGCCCCTTTGGTTCACAGATGTAGAGTGTCCTGTTCACGGAACATGCCCTTGTCAGATGACAGGAATTGAGTTCAGGGAACAGGATTTTTGTCAGGAGGAGGCTACCTGGAATGTGTTCAGAGAAGGGTAAAGAGAAGAGTGCAGGAAAAGATAAGGGAGAGATGAAATAGTTCAAGACATTCATAAATAAATGGGAGAGCTTGAGAATGACAAAAATCATAGAAAGTAAGAAAGAGAAAACACTTTACAGATATCTGATCCCAGTTTACAGATGGGAAAACTGAAATCCAGCTCTCAGGGGATTCAGAACCTATCCCAAGATTTCTGACCCCCACACCTTTACTCCCTCTCTCTTCACCTCACTTCTGTACCAAGTCCCCCTACCACCCTCAAACGTGCCTTAAGAAAATATGACAATGGCCATGGGTTACAAAGTACAGAGATGCAATTTTGGCCACATCAGAGGAGGCTGGAGATGAGATACAATGCCCCAAGCTGCCTAGTAGTATAGTGAGGTTCTCCATCACTGAACGAATTGCTATCACATCTGGCTGACATCTGTCAGTGATGCTATAAATGGCACTCTTGTAGTAAATAATGATTTAGCCCCAAAAAGTGCTAAACAAACTCAGTTCTGTGGACCAGTGTCTGGTTGGCTTCCACAGAATCACTTAGGGAGTTTTTAAAAGTAGAGGGATTCTCCAACTCTCATCTCAGATATTCTGATTCAGGAGGTTTTGAGACACCACGGAATCAGGTGATTTCTGAGGGATCTTCTAATACTAAGATTCTCTTATGTTAATTTCTCTAGCATGGCTTCCAAAGTGTCACTCAGCTGTCACTATAAAGTCAACACACATAACAAGAAGTCCACGCCACAGTCAGAGTCAGGGAACAAGAAGCACTCCCATTGTCTCTGAACGCCTGTGTTTTCTAAGCAGGTAACATATCTTTTCTAGTTTCAAGGTTCACTTCTTTAAAATAGAAACAATGGACTGTTAGAACAGTGCTAGAACTCGCGATTCGGATCTGTGGGCTCCTATTACACATCCAGAGGGCTTCCACCCATCATGGTAATGTAACTGCATGGGGCCAGCAGGCATATGACCCAGGTCTGGGTGTGCATTCTGAGATGAGAGGGGAAATCTACATGGGAGGGGATCCTTTACTGATTAAAGGGGCGATTGCTCATGAGGAGAAGTATTTTTCCCTTCATGTCCTGCCACCTTTGTCCTGACCTGAACATGACACATGGAGATGAACAAATGAATGGTGGAACAGGAAGGAAGCTGTGGTCCTTGGGGACATTGCTCAGCTGTCAAAATAGTCATGGACGGTCCAGGTGTAGTCTGCATCTATGCGCACAAAAACTAATAAGGCCTTATATGTTCTGACTCTATGAGCAGGGTTTCTGTTACCTGCAGCCAAATGCAACCTTCACTGATACAGCATTAACACTCTCTTTTCAAAGGAAATCTCTTCAAAATCCAGATATATGAAACAAATAAAAGTGCCTGAGCTATTTAGAAAAATGGGGTGTTTCCAGAGCCATTCCTTCCTTGATTCCTGCAGGGGTTCTTCTACAGAACCAGACCTGGCCAAAATCAGGATTCCCAGATTTTCTCAGGACTCAAAGAGTTCTCTGCCAAGTTTGTTCTTGTGTTTTTCCTTCTCATTTCTTTGGATGTACTTATTTTATTGACCCAAATTTTGTCCTAGGAAATGCAGATCCAATTCATGACCAATGGCTATTACCATGCAGTTTTGTGTCTGCATTTGTATTCACTGTACAATCATGTTAGCAACAAGTGATTTGATTCTAATCGTCATGAAGAGAGAAAGGGTCAGTGTAATATAACACAAAACGGCACATTCCTTCAAGGTGCAGATCAAAGGACATCATGACACGCACACAGAAGTACCTTTGAAGAGAAAAAAAAAAAATCACGGAAGAATCAAATGTGTGTGCAAGAATCAAGTGAGTGTCTGGAATCAAAATAATTTCCAGATAACTGTCAGTCCCATGTTCATGGTGTAAGCCTTATTAAATTCCAGTAAAGCATCCTCTACATAAGACCAATGTTGATAATCTGAATATTATTACTTTTCTCTGTATTTAATTCATAAATATATTTCAGTGTTATAGATGCTTAAGAATAATTAAAATAGAGAGGCAATTATCTAGGTGGGTATTTTTGGTTTGTACATATTTAAATAACAGTATAATAAAAATAGTAAAAATCAACAATGGGGACATAGATCTTTCTCTACCACCCTGTTTTAAGGGGTCGTTACATTACCCAAACTCAAGAAATTCTGGACTACAGGATAGCCCTAATCCCTTTCAGGTGGTCAAATCCATAATTCCATGAACCTTCCTTCTCACCTTACGAAACTAATATTAAATACTTTCACCAACAATGTGGTATGAGCCCTTGGAGATGTTTTTAAAATTAAAAAAACAGAAATAAAATTAAATAAATTCATGCATTAAAATAAAGCATATGCATCCTTTATATTCCTTTTCAAAAGTTTGTGTTAATGATGAAGTGTCCCCGGTCAGGGTCTGGAACAAGCTATGCTCACTGCCATCCCTCCCCCATCTCCACCTGGTCCCTTCATTCATCACTCCCAGCAGAAATATCTCTGGATGGAACAAATACGGGTTAAAAATAAGGTCTTAAGAGCCTATTCCCTCCTTGCCTAGGAAATCTGAACCCTTGGGCAATGCCATTCTTACAAAATGTGCTCTCTGATTATTTCCAGAAGGCACAGCAGGACAGAACGACCATGGGGTTTTCTAACGTGAAGAGGGTAAAACAGTTCTCCTCACTGAGGCCACGGTTTAGCCACACACTTCAGGTTGAAGAAACCAGTGCTCGCTGGGCTTTGCTATTCTACTCTGTGTGTTTCACTCCTGTGCACAGATCTCCTTCCGTCTCCGCTGCCCAGTTTGTGGTGTGGCCACTCCCTCCCTGGAGCTGGCACCTCTGCCCTGGATTTCTTTTCCTCTACCCTCACACACCCCCTTGTTTTTCCTTTTCAAATGTCCAAGGAACTTGATTTTCCCCTCCTATACGTCTAAAAGAGGGAAACTATAGAGTTTCTTCCAAGTTTCAGGCAATGCTCTTTGTAACCCTGCAACCTGAAGTTGCTATTTCACGCCTGCTCTGCTCAATGCTGGATGCGCACTAAATTTAGCATATGACATTAGAGCTCACAGAGTCTCCTTTTTCACTGGCAGTGCGTTTGGCTGTGGTTCACATTGGTTCCTAATCTGCCTCTGCATCTTGCTTACTCCACAGGCAACTCAAGGTGTAATCACTGTCTATCCTATCTTGTCCCACATCCAACAGTTCTCAAACCCTTCTCATCCCAACCCAACCCAAAGATGACGTTCGTGAAGAAAATATTTGCGTGCCATCTCTCAGAATAAGAATTTCTGCTGCCCGTCATTTACTTCCTAATCCCCTCCTCTAAGTGTAAAACTGTGCAGAAAATAAAATTGCTGGCTGAGAGGGCTGACCCGCCACAAAGAAAACATATCGCCTGCGCACTTATCCTAAGTCTTACACAAAGACAGAAAAAAGTCCAGCCCCCGACTCTTTATTCACCCATTAATCTAACTCTTTACTAGCAGACACTTGTTGAGAGATTGTAGAACCGAAGTAAACACACACCTGTTTTTACTGAGGTCCACCCTAAGAGGTCTAGCCACTCTTCTGCTATTCAAGAAGTAGCCAAGAACCCATTCATTCATCTGTTTCCCCAACCAGACTCCTGGCCAAGCCCCCTTTGGAAAACATCATTGCTGTCATTGATGGCCCTGCCAGTAATTACAAGGCTATAACGAGATTTAGTCCAGCTCTTTCAGAACTGAACCACTTTCTTAAATGCAATTCTATTATGCTGTGCATTTTCTAAATATTGAGTGTAGAATAGATACAGCTTTCTTGGGCGGGTGGGTAAACATCTGTATTGCATTGTAGTTGATATGTATGAAAAAGAATGATCTAAAATTTGAAGCTTTTTTTTAAAAAAATCACTTTTCAGTAAGGTGTAAAATAAAATCAATCGATCAATGAAATAAAATTCACACTATTATATGTCTATATTTTAACAATGATTTTGAGTAAATTACTGTTTTCTGTGACTCTAGTTGTCTATAGTTCATAAATACAGAAGTTTTTTTTTGAGAAAACTACATTACTTCAGCAACTCAAAAAATTGAAAATTATTATAGAAACATTACTACAAATGTTGATCCAGCATATTTCTAGGCAAACATATCACTAATGACAGTCAAAAATCCCACATAATAATAAAAGATGCCAGGAACTCACACACACGTATCTGTTACTACACTCTGAAAGTGTAATCTAAAATAGAAACTTCAAACTTCCATTCCCTCTAAAATGAGAGCCATTTTCTGCTAAAAATGCCCCTCTCCAAACTCTCATGAGGCAAAGAACACAGTTTCATCTAAAATTATCTTTCCTGCCAATGAACCGTCCTTCCCCGTAGAAACGTTACAGAAGGTTGGAGCAGAGTGACAATACAAGAGTTCACCTACTTTTCTTTTTCACAATCGTGTTGCCAGTTCAATCCTAACTTTGCAAAGCTCCCTGCTGAAAATCCCATCTTGGAGGGGGTGGGGGGAAGAAAAGATTCCAACCCCACGCCGGACGCTGAAGTGATGCAGCTCGAACTTGTTCACACACAGACACACAATCGCCCTCCACAGAAACACAGAGTACTTGCACACAAACAGCGGGCTGAAAAAGTGAAGAGAAAGCGCGGAAATGCAAGAACTGAACAGTCCCCTACCTCTCCTCTGCTTCACAAAGCGGCTGATGAGAATCTCCCACAGTCCAGGCGTGTGTGCAGAGGCTGGAAGGAGGCGGCTGCTCGGGCTGCCGAGGGTGAGCAGGCCCAGCCTGTGTTCAGAAGCTGCCCCAGTCAGATTTTCCAACTGCAGAATTGCAGCCAAGTCCCTGCCCATGCCTGAAGAATTTCCTGAACAGCATTCCCGTTCTTTTTCTGACTGCTTTGAAACCGTACTCTGCCTGTACTTCAATATGGCTTTGTCAGGCCAACTCCCAGCTACTGGGCTGCTTCCAGCTCTCAATGGGAAACACATGTGTCAAGCACAGGCTCGCGCCCCTGCCCCATGGCGTCTGCTGGGCTCACAGTCCCAGCCACAAAGGCAACAGCCTCTAGAACCGATACTGATTTCTCAGGCATTCCCCACGCGGCCGCTGCTCGGTGGTGCTAGGTGCTGGAGCTGAGTCTCCTCTTCCTCCCGCGCAGCACCACCCCTTTTGAACTTTCTCCTTCTGCTCACAGTCCCCAGCTGAGCCCGTTAGCCCCACCAGCTCTAGCCAGTTCTGATAACAAGCCTATTACAGCTGAGAGATGGGAATTCTAATTTGATCTCCCTACCTGCCATTGCCTCTGTCTTTGCTTAACACTTCAACAGCTGGAGGGGGAACAATATTTTTAGCATTTCCAGCCTGGTTCAGTACTTCGGAGTTGTCCCCTCATCCTGATGGGTGCATCTCCTACTGCTGCCAGGAAAAATAATGCAATTATGTTTCAGTCACTTTCCGGGCTCTCTGCTCTATAAGGTGCTGGTCCCAAAATGTAACATTTTGCAGGCTTTTGCAATGTGTGTTGTGGTTATAGGAAATAGAAGGGAGAAAAGAATGTACCTTTCATCAGAATGTGTCCTAATTCTCAGCACCTGTGATTATTTCTGGATAACACTCCATCAAGATGTCCTGTGTACCTTCTGCTGGATCGTGTGGTCTACCTTTGAGATTTCCTCTTTCCTAAAACACGGAGGAAATTTCTAAAGATACGAAGAGGACACCCCTCTTCTCCCACAATGAAAACCCCCTCTCTAAAGAGCCAAAGCTAAGTTGTCAAGGTAACATTGTAGAAAAAGATGATTTAAAGAGAAAGCCTCATTTATTTTGAGTTTCATTCTTTTCTTTTTGGGGGGGTATTCATATTTTACTTCCAAAATCATATCCCATTAGCAACTTACTTTAAAGAACTGGCTTGCCAGATTTTAAAAGTGCTGTGTGTTCCTGAGAGGCTGTTGTAAATAACAGATTTAGTGGGATCTGGAGTTTAGCATGAAACTGCAATGGGTACTTTCAGGAGGATTTGATTTTTGCTTTGGGAAGCAGTGTGTCTGTGTGTGTGAGGAAGGGAGCATGTGTACCTCTAAGGTCAGGATGCAATTATAGAATCAAAGACCTTTAGAGGAGGGGGGAACCCCAGAGACCATCCAATCCAAATTGTTTCAACTCTTCATTTTACACAGGGAAATGGAGGTCCACACAGATGAGATGACTTGTCCAGAGGTGCAAAGACTCTTAACAGTAGAACTGATGCTAGAAAGCAGGATTTGGGTGAATTTCCCATTTTGGTGCTTTCTCTCACCCAGCATCATTTGGGAAAGGCAGTATCATCTAACCTTCACAAGAGAAGGCTTATAATCAGCCTGAGTCTAATCTTTGCTGTGTCTCTTACTGGCTGTGAATCCTGGTTAATTTGCTTGACCTCTCTGGACCTCAGTTTCCTTATCTGTAAAATGGGGATCATCACAGAATATACATCACAGAGCTTTTAGGATCTGGTGAGATGATCCATGCAAAGTGCTTATTATAGTGCCTATAAATAAATTTTGGTTAAGTTTTCCTTTTTGTTAATTGAGCAAAAACCAGACCCTTTCTCTCACCTAAAAGCAAAACTGTACTCTCACATCTATTTTGAAATCCTAGAATCAACTATTGATTGGCTAATTAAGTTTTCTGCCAACGTACCTATATGTAATAGGGGCCTACCACCATTACCATAGACAAGTGTCCTAATGTTTTATTAGAATATTAGCCAACCATACAGCTACTTTTCATTTATTCTCTACACATAACACTGAAGTCCTCCCTCAAGATTAATTCACAGGCAAGGTCAACAGTGAGACCAAATCAGTTATACGAGGCTGAACAAAGTGCCATTTGCAAAGAACTGGACCTTCTCTCCAAACCTTAAGAGCTCAAGATTACCATTCTAAAAATAGAAGACCATTAACAACTGCAATTCCCACGTTTGACAACTGCAATGTCCTAAATTAATAGCAACAACTACAAAATAAAACCTGGTAAATTGAGGAAGAAGTCTTATGCACGAAACAGCTGCTACAAATTCTAAAGAATCAGATTTCTATCTGGGGTTCCAGAGCCTTTGTTTCAGAGGCAATCATAGCAAGTGGTTACTAAAACACACACTGCTCATTAATCATGTCTGGATGCCCAGCATCTTTTGGGAAAACAAAAGAGGAGGGGTATTCTTAACTCTGAGTGGTTTATAAATGTTTTGGTAAACAAACAAAAAAACCAACAGCAAAAAACAACAACAACAACAAAAACCATAAAACAACTTGAAAGACCAAGATCAGATTTTATACAAAGGCAGGAAAATGGTTATATAATCCAAAGGACACTTCTCTGATGTCTCTCCAAAGACTTGCTGCATGTCTCATATCAGTGTGCATATTTGAAGAGGGATACCGCAGTATGAGACTAAATTCACTACTACCAGCTGGAAAATCCTAAAAAGTTATTTACTTCTTCTAATGTTAAGAAAAATTATCCAAAACTTGAAAATCAGACCAAAAGGCAGTAACGGTCTGTCAGAGTCACATGTGGCAATTGTTTAACATGCCCTCTCAAGAATTATTTAAGGAAAATGTGCTTTGTTCGATTCACTGCTGGCAACTGAAAAAAGATCCCAAATATATTAAAGTTACATGTTAACTTGGAGACTTTTGTCTGTTAAAGATATGTGGTATATCTCTTTAGGAATGACATATACACACTACTATATTTAAAACAGATAACCAGCAAAGGTCTACCATATAGCACAGGGAACTCTGCTCAATATTCTGTAATGACCTAAATGTGAAAAGAATTTGCAAAAGAATATATATTCTGTACACCTGAAACACAACATTGTAAATCAACTACAGTCCAATATAAAATAAAAATTTTCAAAAAAGAAGAAAAAAGTCATTGATAAAACGCTGGAAAAAAATATAATCCCAAATGTGATGGTTTATTGCCCTATAGGACATTCAGCATCTTTGTATCTGGTCTAGCAATCTTGTGCTAACATTCTTTATTAATGTACCTATGAAAAAGGAGCTCCTCAAATGGTCTAAGAATCAGTCTTACCATCATACTGATTTCCTCAAAGTTAATGAATCAAATAAAATCTTTGAAATATTTTTGTTTTATATTTGTAGCAGTCATGTATTTAACTTAAAAAAACTACAGCTTGACACTTTCACTTTTTTCATTTGTATAATGAGTGTTATAAGTCTTATGTGACACAACATACACTAAACCATTTAGCAAAGTGTTTGCCACACAGTAAGTGCTCAAATTATGTTAGCAATGATGTTATTTAATACAACAGTATTTGGTTTTCAGTTTTGTAAAGGACTCTAGAGATAACTACACTAGATTACTGGACTAGTCTCCCTGCTCCTATATCTTTTAATCCTTGCCATTAAAGTCTGTATCTTCTTTACAATGGCCACTCCTAGAATTCCTTTATAGATGCTGATCTTTTTGCTTTTCAGAGATTTCTACTTCTAATGTTCTAAAATTAACAACTGAAATATATCTCCCTTTAGCACATTCAGATTCTATAGTTACTAATCCTGAAGCCCAGTTAGAAATTCTGATCATAAGGATCACATGAATGAGAAAACTTCATTCTAAACTAGAACATAAGCTCCATGAAGACATGTGGTTTTGTCTGCATCATCTCCTGCCATTTTGCCAATGTCCACGATGGGTAAGTACTTGGGCCCCATATTTAACCTTTGAATAAATAAAAGTTTTTAACTTTGAAAACAGGGACTCTAAATCATCCTATTTAAAGAGTTATTTAACTACAATTTAAACACATCCATTACTGTAGGAGACGGACCCAAAAAAATATCGCTTCAATTTATGTCAAAGACTGTTCTGCCTATGTTTTCCTCTAGGAATTTTATAGTGTCCCATCTTAGATTTAGGTCTTTAATCCATTTTGAGTTTATTTTTGTGTATAGTGCTAGGGAGTGTTCTAATTTCATTCTTTCACATGTAGCTGTCCAGTTTTCCCAGCACCACTTACTGAAGAGACTGTCTTTTCTCCATTGTATATTCTTGCATCCTTTGTCACAGAGTAATTGACCATAAGTGTGTGGGTTTATTTCAGGGCTTTCTATCCTGTTCCACTGATCTATAATGTCTATTTTTATGCCAGTACCATGCTGTTTTGATTACTGCAGCTTTGTAATATAGCCTGAAGTTAGGGAGCCTGATTCCTTCAGCTCTGTTCTTCTATCTCAAGATTGTTTCGGCTATTTGGGGTCTTTTGTGTTTCTATATAACTTTTAAAATTATTTGTTCTATTTCTGTGAAAAATGACATTGTTATTTTGACAGCCATTGCATTGAACTCGTACAGTGCCTTGGGTAGTATGGTCATTTTAACAATATTGATTCTTGCAATCCATGAACATGGTATACCTTTCCATCTGTTTGTGTCATCTTCAGTTTCTTTCATTAGTGTCTTACAGTTTTTGGAGTACAGCTCTTTTGCCTCCTTGGGTAGGTTTATTCCTAGGTATTTTATTTTATTTTATTATTTTATTTTATTATATTTTTTGATGTGATGGTAAATGGGATTGCTTCCTTAATTTTTCATTTTTACAGTTCACTGTTAGTGTATACAAATGCAACACAAATATTCCTGTATATTAATTTTGTATCATTCAACTTTACCAAAAAGCTTTTGCAGAGCAAAGGAAACCATCAACACAATGAAAAGACAACCTACTGAATGGGAGCCATTAACAACTGCAATTCCCAAACCACCCAATTTTTAAAAGGCCAGAAGAACTCAATAGGCATTTTTCCAAAGAATACATACAGAGGGTCAACAGGCACATGAAAAGATGCTCACCACCACTAATCAGAGAAATGCAAATCAAAACCACAATGAGGAGAAAAAAGATGGCGGCAAACTAGAAGGACATAGAGGGCATCTCTCTCCAAAGATACATCAGGAATACACCAAAAGATGCAATAATTCCCACAGAAAACCAGCTGAACACTAGCAGAAGACCTTGGATACCAGAAAGGACTGCAAAGATCCCAATATAATTGAGTAGGACAGAGGGGGGAAAAAAAGGAGAAAGAGGAGGAGAAGAAAGGAAAGGGACAGGTCCTACACCCTGGGGTGGGGGGAGCTGAAACAGAGGAGAGTTTGCCGAATTCAGGGAAACCCCCCCTTATCTGACAGGAAAACTCTCTCTCCAATGGGGAATTTGGGTCAGAAGGGAAGCATTTGGAACTATCCAAAGAGAGTGAAGTGGCCAATCTGTGGCAGGCGGGAAAAAGTGAGAAACACACAGAGAGTCCGTACCATGGCTCTGTGTGTACTGGACTGAGATGTAGGTTAACATCTGTACAGGGGGTCTGGGAGCTGGAATTTGGGAACTGGAGAACTAGTTCAGGGTGAGAAACATTGTTGGCTGTAGGGAGACGGACTGAGGGGACAGGAGGGAAGAAATCCGTGGCAGAGAATGCCTACCATGGAAAGCTGGGATGCCATGGCGGTGGCGTGTTACTGCTGACTCACAAGCAGGGGGAGGAGCCACTGTTGTAGCCTCTCTTTTGGCAGCTGTGAAGAACAAAAGGAGGCCCCCTCTGGCCTGGCTGTCGCAGTAGACAAGGGGTAGAAAAAGCTGCCCTGGGTGGCGGGGGTGGGGGCTGGCCTGGTGTGCCTAATGCCGAGAGCCAGAAGAAGGCCACAGAGATGGACATCTCTGGATACATTCCTATTACACCCTAGCCCACCAGCTTCCCTCTGCAATTGGCACCACCGCTGCCAGCAGGGCTCCCGCTACCCAGGCAGGACACTACTGCTGACTCACACAGAGGAGAAGGAGCCGCTATTTTACCCTCTCTCTCCCTACACAATGGAGCCTACAGATGAACAATAAAGGAAGCTCTCCTGATCACAGAGTAATACAGAAAGCCCCCAAACGCTGCCCATTAGGCACCTTGTGCCACGCACCAGTAAAGAACCACACTAAGGTCAGATTTCCTATACTCGTGGCCTTCAGCATCCCTTCACATTCAGCATCATCCCCAGGGCTCCCACTATGCAAGTAGGGCACTACTGTTGAGTCACACGCAGGGAGAGGAGCCACTACCAAAGCCTCTCTCTTCCCACATACCTGCATCTGCAGATGAACAATAAAGGAAACCCTCACTGAAGCAGACCCAGAGAGCTCCAAGGCAGCCTCAGGACCAGACTCTGGCGGTTAGACCATACACAGAAGCAAGGACAAAACCAAAGCTGAACACCAGGGACAGAGAGACTAAGGAAGAGGTTCTAAAATCTTTCCATCAGATATACACTCTGTAGACTAAATCCCCATGATCAGCTAGGTAGATCCTATGTCTTTGGAATATCAGAGTAGACAGTGAATGTTCCCACAAAGGAAAAGGTCTAGCTCTGGCAGCTTTGGACTGAGGGAACAAGCACACATAGGAATTGGGCCATATCAGAGCCTAAGTGGACTCCATAGGACCTACAACAGGTCCAAAGTCCAAACCAGAGGCAGAAGAGGGGCTCTTAGGGAGGTGAAGGTGGTCAGAGGCTCAAGATGTGTGCAAGGACACGTACAGCTGAGACCCCAAGGAAACAGAAATATTATTAATTCTATTGATCTGATCCAATCTGTGGTCAGTTCTAGTTTTTGCTTTTTTCTTAAACCTTCTTAGTCCTAAGGGATCTTCACATTTTATAACATATTTTTATTCTATTTTTTACTTTTATTTTTATTTTTAGCCTTTTTATATATTTCTATTTCTAGCTAGCTTTTTTGTAGTGCTGAGTTTATCTCCCCTATCTTCTTTTCTTCTTTATCTTTACTGGTTCTCTTTTATTTTTTTTCTTTTTCTTTATATATTTCCAGTCATACTACACTCTTCTGTTGCTCTGTGTTCTATTCCTTTTTACTCTATTTTATCTTATTATATGTTTAATCAGTATTATTGACCTGCTCTCTTTCCTTCCTTTATTCTTCAAATGATACACTGCTTTGGTTTTTGTTGTGAGGTTTTGTCTTTTCTTAGTTCTAATTAAAATTGTTTGATTTCATTTTGGGGATCGTCAGTCTATCTGGTTGTTCTCTTGCTCTTTGTTATACTTGCTCCCTGTTTCTATTTGGTCCCTGCTATATTTGGTCCTCATTTTCACAATTTCCCTGGTTTTTTGTTTGTTTTTGTTTTGAATTTTTGTTGGTTTTCTCTTTAATTGTCTGATTGCATTCTGGAGTTCTTCTGTCAGGTTGTTCTAGTACTTTAGGTTCTATTGGGTTCTGTTTTTATGTTTCTTGTGCATGTACGTATTTCCTTCATTCAGAATTAGTTTATTTGACTTAACCTTTTACCATTAGTCTGGGGCTTGGATAATCTTTTTAATCCCCTTTATTGCCAGGATGAGTGACCTCTGAACTCTGGATTCCTCGACCAGAAGTCAATTCAGAGGCTCTGGGGAAGGAGCACCAAGTCCACGGCACTAGATCGCTAGAGAGTCCTCAGCCACGGGGAAGATTAACCACAGAAAATTCTCACAGAGGCCTATATCAGAGTCTAAGACTGGGCTTCACCTGACTGCCTGCAACTGCCAGTGTTAGATAACTCACACCAAACTACAAACAAGACAGGAACGCAAACCCACCCATCAACACAGACTACCAAAAGCCATATTCAGCTCACAGATACCCTAAAATACAGCACCTGACATGGCCCTGCTCATCAGAGGGGAAAGAGTCAGATCCACCCACCAGAAAGCAGACCCTTTCACCAGGAAGCCTACTCAAGACACTGGACAAACCCCATCACAGGTGGCATAGAACAGAAACAAGAGGAATTACAACTAAGCAGCATAGGGAAAGGAGAGAGCAAATAATATAAATTAGACAAAATGAGAAAACAAAGAAACATCTTGCAGGCAAAGGAGCAAGATAAAACTCACAAGACCAAATAAATGAAGAGCAAATAGGAAAATTGCCTGGAAAAGAATTCAGGTTAATAATAGTAAAGATGATCCAAAATAAGGGAAAAAAAAAAAAACATTTAATAAGGACCTAGAAGAACTAAAGAGCAAACAAACAGTAATAAACAACACAAAAACTGCAATTACAAATACTCTAGATGGTGTAAACAGCAGAATAACTGAGCCAGAAGAACAAATAAGTTAGTTGTAAGATAGAATGGTAGAAACAACTGCCACAGAGCAGCAAAAAGGAAAAAGAATAAAAACAATGGAAGTAATCAAGATGGCGGAGTAGGAGGACCTGCACTCATTCCCTCTTGCAAGAACACCGGAATTACAACTAACTGCTGAACAACCATCAACAGAAAGACACTGGAACTCACCAAAAAAGATACCCCACATTCAGAGACAAAGGAGAAGCTGCAATGTGATGGCAGGAGGGGCGCAACTGTGTTAAAATTAAATCCCATAAATGCTGGTTGGGTGACTCACAAACTGCAGAACAGTTATACCACAGAAGTCTACCCACTAAAGTGAGGGTTCTGAGCCCCACATCAGGCTTCCCAACCTGGGAGTCCAGCAACAGGAAGAGGAATCCCCAGAAAATAAAACTTTGAAAGCCAGTGGGATTTGATTGCAGGACCTCCACAGAACTGTGGGAAACAGAGACTCCCCTCTTGGAGGGTATGCAAAGAGGTGTGCTCACCAAGACCCAGGGGGAAGAAGCAGTGACCCCATAAGAGACTGAATCAGACCTACCTGCTGGTGTTGGGCTGTTGCCTGTGGAGGTGGGGGGCGGCTGTGGCTCACGGAGGAGACAGGGGCACTGGTGGCAGGGGTTCTGGGAAGTGCTCTTTGGTGTGAGCATTTCCAGAGTCTGCCATTAACCCCACCAAAGAGCCTGTAAGCTCTAGGGCTAGGTGGCCTCAGGCCAAACAACCAACAGGGTGTGAACACAGCCCCACCCATTGACAGACAAGCAGATCAAAGTTTTACTGAGCTCCGCCCACCAAATTGGATTAAAGTCTTACTGAGCTCTGCCTACCCAGCCCTACCCACCATTAGTCCCTCCTATCAGGAAGCATGCACAAGCCTCCTAGATAGCTTCCTCCACAAGAGGGCAGACAGCAGTATCAAGCACTATCAGAAGTATTTTGTCTTATGGAACTGGAAACCACAGCCACAGAAAGATAGAGAAAATGAAAAAGCAGAGGACTTTGTACTAGATGAAGGGAAAGGATAAAACCCCAGAAAAACAATTAAAGGAAGAGGAGACAGGCATCCTTCCAGAAAAAGAATTCAGAATAATGATGATGAAGATGATCCAGGATGCAAAGATCAAAAAGTTTACCAAAACCTAGAAGAATTAAAGAAAAATCAAAGAGAGATATGCAACACAATAACTGAAATGAAAAATACACTAGAAGGAACCAAGAGCAGATTCACTGAGGCAGAAGGGCAAATAAGTGAGCTGGACGACAGAATGGTGATAATCACTGATGTGGGAAAGAATAAAGAAAAAAGAATGAAAAGAACTGAAGAAAGCCTAAGAGACCTCTGGGATAATGTTAAATGTACCAATGTTCGCATTATAGGGGTCCCAAAAGGAGAAGAGAGAGAGAAAGGACCCAAGAAAATACTGGAAGAGATTATAGTTGAAAAGTTCCCTAACATGGGAAAGGAAACAGCTACCCAAGTCCAGGAAGTGCAGAGAGTCCCAGGCAGGATAAACCCAAGGAGAAACACACCAAGACATATAGTAGTCAAACTGACAAAAAAAAGACAGAGAAAAGTTATTAAAAGCAACAAGGGAAAAACGACAAATAACATACCAGGGAACTCCCATAAGGGTAACAGCTGATTTCTCAGCAGAAACTCTGCAAGCCAGAAGGGAGCGGCACGATGTATTTAAATTGATGACAGGGAAGAACCTACAACCAAGAATACTCTACCCAGCAAGGATCTCATTCAGATTTGACAGAGAAATCAAAACCTTCACAGACAAGCAACAGCTAAGAAAGTTCAGCACCACCAAATCAGCCCTACAACAAATGCTAAAGGAACTTCTCTAAGTGGCAAGCATAAGAGAAGAAAAGAGCTTACAAAAACAAAAACAAAATATTTAAGAAAATGGTAACGGGAACATACATATCGATAACTACCTTGAATGTAAATGGAGTAAATTCACCAACCAAAAGACACAGACTGGCAGAATGCATACAAACACAAGACCCATATATTTGCTGTCTGCAAGAGACCCACTTCAGACCTAGGGAAACATTCAGACGGAAAGTGAGGGGATGGAAAAAGATATTCCACGCAAGTGGAAATCAAAAGAAAGCTGGAATAGCAATACTCATATCAGATCAAATAGACTTTAAAATAAAAAATGTTACAAGAGACAAGAAAGGGAATTACATAAAGATCAAGGGATCAATCCAAGAAGAGGAGATAACAATTATAAATATATATGTACCCAATATAGGAGCACCTCAATACATAAGGCAAATGGTAACAACCATGAAAGAGGAAATGTAAGGCAGAAATATAGACACAGATATAGAGAACAAACACATGGACACCAAGTGGGGAAAGTGGGGAGGGCTGGGGGGGGTGATGAATTGGGAGATTGGGATACCAAATTGTACACTTTAAATATATGCTGTCTATTGTGTGCTAACTGTATCTCAATAAAAGTTTTTTTTTTATTTTTTTATTTTTTTATTTTTATTTTTTAATTTTTTATTATTTTTGGGGGGTACACCAAGTTCAATCATCTGTTTTTATACACATATCCCCATATTCCCTCCCTTCCTTGACTCCCCCCCCCTCGAGTCCCCCCCACCCTCCCCGCCCCAGTCCTCTAAGGCATCTTCCATCCTTGAGTTGAACTCCCTTTGTTATACAACAACTTCCCACTATCTATTTTACAGTTGGTAGTATATATATGTCTGTGCTACTCTCTCACTTCGTCTCAGTTTCCCCTTCACCCCCCGCCCCCTCCCATACCTCGAGTTCTCCAGTCCATTCTCTGTATCTGCATCCTTGTTCTTGTCACTGAGTTCATCAGTACCATTTTTAGATTCCGTATATGTGAGTTAGCATACAATATTTGTCCTTCTCTTTCTGACTTACTTCACTCTGTATGACCGATTGTAGTTCTATCCACCTCATTACATATAGCTCCATCTCATCCCTTTTGATAGCTGAGTAATATTCCATTGTGTATATATGCCACATCTTCTTTATCCATTCATCTGTTGATGGGCATTTAGGTTGCTTCCATGTCCTGGCTATTGTAAATAGTGCTGCAATAAACATTATGGTACAAGTTTCTTTTGGGATTATGGTTTTCTTTGGGTATATGCCCAGGAGTGGGATTACTGGATCATATGGTAGTTCTACTTGTAGATTTTTAAGGAACCTCCAAATTGTTTTCCATAGTGGCTGTACCAACTTACAGTCCCACCAACAGTGCAGGAGAGTTCCCTTTTCTCCACACCCTCCCCAACATTTGTGGTTTCCAGATTTTGTGATGATGGCCATTCTGATTGGTGTGAGGTGATACCTCATTGTGGCTTTGACTTGCATTTCTCTGATGATGAGTGATGTTGAGCATCTTTTCATGTGCCTCTTGGCCATCTGTATGTCTTCTTTGGAGAAATGTCTATTTAGGTCTTCCGCCCATTTGTGGATTGGGTTATTTGCTTTCTTGGTATTAAGCTTCATGAGCTGCTTGTATATTTTGGAGGTTAATCCTTTGTCCGTTGTTTCATAGGCAATTATTTTTTCCCATTCTGAGGGTTGCCTTTTAGTCTTGTTTATGGTTTCTTTCGCTGTGCAAAAGCTTTTAAGTTTCATGAGGTCCCATTTGTTGATTCTTGATTTTATTTCCATGATTCTAGGAGGTGGGTCCAAAAGGATCTTGCTTGGATGGATGTCCTAGAGTGTTCTGCCTATGTTTTCCTCTAGGAGTTTGATAGTGTCTGGCCTTCCATGTAGGTCTTTAATCCATTTGGAGTTTATTTTTGTATATGGTGTTAGGAAGTGTTCTAATTTCATTCTTTTAGAAGTAGCTGTCCAATTTTCCCAGCACCACTTATTGAAGAGGCTGTCTTTTTTCCATTGTATACTCGTGCCTCCTTTGTCAAAGATAAGGTGCCCATATGTGTTTGGGCTTACTTCTGAGTTCTCTATTCTATTCCATTGATCTTCCTTTCTATTTTTGTGCCAGTACCATAGTGTCTTGATCACTATGGCCTTGTAGTATAGTTTGAAGTCAGGAAGCCTGATTCCTCCAACTCCATTTTTCCTTCTCAAGATTGCTTTGCCTATTCGGGGTCTTTTGTGTTTCCATACAAATCGTAAGATTTCTTGCTCTAGTTCTGTGAAAAATGCCATTGGTAATTTGATCGGGATTGCATTGAATCTGTAAATTGCTTTGGGTAGTACAGTCATTTTCACGATGTTGATTCTTCCAATCCAGGAACATGGTATGTCCCTCCATCTGTTTGTGTCGTCTTTGATTTCTTTCATCAATGTCTTAAAGTTTTCTGCATACAGATCTTTTGCCTCCTTAGGCAGGTTTATTCCTAGGTCTTTTATTCTTTTGGTTGCAATGGTGAATGGGAGAGTTTCCTTAATTTCTCTTTCTGCTCTTCCGTTGTTAGTGTATAGGAATGCAAGAGATTTCTGTGCATTCATTTTGTATCCTGCTACTTTACTAAACTCATCTATTACTGCTAGCAGTTTTCTGGTAGAGTCTTTAGGGTTTCTATATATAATATCATGTCATCTGCAAAGAGTGACAATTTGACTTCTTCTTTTCCAATTTGGATTCCTTTGATTTCTTTTTCTTCTCTGATTGCTGTGGCTAAAACTTCCAAAACTATGTTGAATAATAGTGGTGAGAGTGGACACCCTTTTCTTGTTCCTGTTCTTAGAGGGAATTCTTCCAGTTTTTCCCCATTGAGAACGATGTTGGCTTTTGGTTTCTCATATATGGCTTGTATTATGTTGCGGTAATTTCCTTCTATGCCCATTTTCTGGGGAGCTTTTATCATAAATGGATGTTGAACTTTGTCAAAAGCTTTTTCTGCATCTATTGAAATGATCATATGGTTTTTATCCTTCAAGTTGTTGATATGATGTATCACGTTGATTGATTTGCGTACATTGAAGAATCCTTGCTTCCCGGGATTAAACCCCACTTGACCATGGTGTATGATTTTTTTAATGTGATTTGGGATACCAAATTGTACACTCTAAATATATGCTGTTTATTGTGTGCTAACTGTATCTCAATAAAAGGTCATAAAATAAGAAAAAAAAATTAAAAAAAATTAAAAAAAATGGAAGACATTCTCAGAGACCTTGATGACAACATTAAGCGCACTGATATTCGAATCATAGGCATCCCAGAAGTTGAAAAAAAGAAAGCGTCTGAGAAAATATTTGAGGAGCTTATAGTGGAAAATTTCCCCAACATGGGAAAAGAAATAGTTAATGAAGTCCAAGGAACGCAAAGAGTCCCATACAGAAAAAACCCAAGGAGAAACACACCAAACAACATATTAATCAAACTAACAAGAATTAAGCACAAAGAAAATATATTAAAAGCAGCAAGAGAAAAGGAACAAACAACATATAAGGGAAAACCCATAAGGATAACAGCTGATCTTTCTGCAGAACTCTGCAGGGCAGGAGGGAGTGGCAGGATATCATTAAAGTCTTGAAAGAGAAAAACCTAAACACAGGAATATTTTACCCAGCAAAATCTCTTTCAGATTCAATGGAGAAATCAAAAGCTTTACAGACAAGCAAAAGTTAAGAGAATTCAGCACCATCAAACCAGCCTTACAACAAGTGCTAAAGGAACTTCTCTAAGTAGGAAACACAAGAGAAGGAAAAGACCTAGAAAAAGAAACCCAAAACAATTAAGAAAATGGTAATAGGAACATACATATCAATAATTACCTTAAATGTAAATGGATTAAATGCTCCAACCAAAAGACACAACTGGCTGAATGGATACAAAAACAAGATCCTTCTACAAGCTGTCTACAAGAAACCCACTTCAGACCTAGGGACACAGACAGACTAAAAGTAAGGGGATGGAAAAAGATGTTGCATGCAAATGGAAGTCAAAAGAAAGCCAGAGTAGCAATATTCATATCAGACAAATTAGACTTTAAAGTAAAGACTATTACAAAAGACAAGGAAGGACACTACATAATGATCAAGGGATCAATCCAAGAAGAAGCTTTAACAATTGTAAATATCTATGCACCCAACATAGGAGCATCTCAATACATAAGGCAAATGCTAAGAGCCATAAAAGGGGAAATCGACAGAAACACAGTAATAGTAGGAGACCTGAACACCCCACTTACACCAATGGACAGATCATCCAAACAGAAAATAAGGACACCCAAGCTTTAAATGACACATTAGACCATCTTGACTTCATTGATATTTATAGGACATTCTATCCAAAAACTACAGAATACACTTTCTTCTCAAGTGCACATGGAACATCCACCAGGACAGAGCACATCTTGGGTCACAAATCAAGCCTTGGGAAATTCAAGAAAACTGAAATCATATCAAGCACCTTCTCTGACCACAATGCCATGAGACTAGATATAAGTTAAAGGCAAAAAACTGTAAAAAATACGAACACATGGAGGCTAAACAATACATTATTAAACAACCAAGAAATCACTGAAGAAATCAAAGAGGAAAGCATAGGCAGAACACTCTATGACATAAATCAAAGCAAGATCTTTTTGAACCACCTCCTTGAATAACAGAAATAAAATCAAGAATCAACAAATGGGACCTCATGAAACTTAAAAGCTTTTGCACAGCAAAAGAAATCATAAATAAGACAAGACAGCAACTCTCAGAATGGGAGAAAATACTTGCCAATGAAGCAACTGACAAAGGATTAACCTCCAAAATATACAAGCAGCTTTTGCAGCTTAATACCAAGAAAGCAAATTACCCAATCCACAAATGGGCAGAAGAGCTAAAGTGACATTTCTCCAAAGAAGACATACAGATGGCCAACAAACACATGAAAAGATGCTCAACATCACTAATCATCAGAGAAATGCAAGTCAAAGCCACAGTGGGGTATCACCTCACACTGGTCAGAATGGCCATCATCAAAAAATCTAAAAACAAATGCTGGAGAGGGTGTGGAGAAAAGGGAACCCTCCTGCACTGTTGGTGGGCATGTAAATTGGTACAGCCACTATGGAAAACAGTATGGGGGTTCCTTAAAAAACTAAAAAGAGAACTACCATATGACCCAGCAATCCTACTACTAGGCATATACCCTGAGAAAACCATAATCCAAAAAGAAACGTACCACAATGTTCATTGCAGCACTATTTACAATAGCCAGGACATGACAGCAACCTAAATGTCCATCAACAGATGAATGGATAAAGAAGCTGTGGCACATATATACAATGGAATATTAATCAGCCATAATAAGGAATGAAACTGAGTTATTTGTAGTGAGATGGATAGACCTAGAGCCTGTCATATAAAGCGAAATAAGCCAGAAAGAGAAAAACAAATACCATAGGCTAACTCATATATTCGGAATCTAAAAAAATGGTACAGATGAACCCAGCAACAGGACAAGAATAAAGATGCAGATGTAGGGAATGGACCTGAGGACACAGGGCGGGGGTGGAGGCTGGTGAATTGGAAGCTAAGACGAAGCGAGAGAGTAGCATTGACATATATACACTACCAAATGTAAAATAGATAGCTAGTGGGAAGCTGCTGCATAACACAGGGAGATCAACTCGATGATGGGTGATGACTTAGAGGGCTGGAATAGGGAAGTTGAGAAGGAGTCGTGGGAGGGAGGGGATATACGTATAAATATAGCTGATTCACTTTGTTGTACAGCAAAAACTGGCACAACAGTGTAAATAAACTATATTCCAATAAAGAGCATTAAAAAAACCCCACGAGATATCACTTTACACCTTCAGAATGGTTATCATCAAAAAGAAAACAAATAATAAATGTTGGCAAAGATGTGGAGAAAAATGAACCCTCGTACACTGTTGGTAGGAATGTAAATTTGTGCAGCCACTGTGGAAAACAGTATGGAGGTTTCTCAAAAAACTAAAAATAGAACTACCATATGAATCCGCAATTCCACTCACGAGTATATATCCAAAAAAAAAACAAAAAAAAAACAAACCCCAAATCACTAATTTAATACATGGATGCCAGTGTTCATAGCAGTATTATTTACAATTGCCAAGATATGGAAGCAACGTAAATGTCCATCAACAGATGAATGGGTAAAGAAGATGTGGGATATATATATATAAAATTGAACACTTCTCAGCCATAAGAAAGAAAGAAATGTTGCCATTTGCAGCAAACTGGGTGGACTTGGGGAGCATTATGCTAAGGAAGATAAGTCAGAGCAATACAAATATTGTATGATATCATTTATATGTGGAGTCTAAAAAATACAGCAAACAATGAATATAAAAAAGAGAAACAGACTCACAGATATAAAGAACTGGTGGTTACTAGTGGGGGAGGGTCAGTAAAGAGGTGGGGGCGTGAGAGGCACAAAATATTGGGTGTACTATAGGCTCAACAGGGGGAATATAGCCAATATTTTGCAATAAGTGTAAATGGAAAGTAACCTTGAAAAATTTTGCAAAAATGTTTAAAAATTAGTATTTTTTCCCAAAAAATCTTAAAAGAAAAACCCAAACAAACACATCTAGTACCAGTGGATCATGTCCTCTCATTATGGTTTAGATTCCTTTTAACATCTGGTTTGGTTTCTTCTAGGAATGATTCAGTGTGGCTAATTTCTTCTCAAAATTTGTTGCTGAGAGGTGAACAAACTTTGCAGCTGTGCTGGATCTAATTTGGGGGCAGAGGAACAACTCCCTCTCACATTTAGGGAGAACACTTCTATTAATTCAATTCATGGTGATATTAGGATTGGGGGCAGTCACCTTGAGTCACACTGAGAAGCCAGCTTCAAACACCTCTGTATCACAGGCATTCTTATTAAGCTACATCTCCTACATGGTTTATTTACATATGTGATTCTCAAGTCTACATTTATGTAAGAATCATCTAAAGGAAGCTTTTAAAATAACAAGAGCTAGGAGCCCACCCTAGAGATTTTGATTCGTTGGAATGGGATAGGAACCAGGTAATGGGATTTTGTTTTGAGCTCTACCCCCCAACCAAAATGATTCCAATATGAGCCAGACTTAAGAATCACTAAGTTAGAGTGATAGCTTAACTTTTAAAACATAAACCTAATTGTGTCACACTGTGCACTCAAATCCTTAGATGGTTTACCACTGCTTGAAAGGGAAAGACAGCCACCATCACTAAGACTCGAAAGGCCTTGCTTGATCTGGTCCCTTGCCTACCTGTTCAGTAACATCTGCTGCCAGTCTCACTTCTTCCAGTGCTTCAAAGAAATTATGTATCTTTTCACTTAAGAGTCTTCAAAAAAGCTACTCTTTCCTTCTGAAAATATATTTCTTTTTCCTGGATGTTACCTCCATTCTTACTTTTTCTTCTTCTTAACTCCTGTTCAACCTTCAAATTCATACTCTGTTATCACATTTTCTAGGATTCAGGTATCTGAACCCCAGAACCATCAATCCCCTGTTATATACACCACAATCACTAGATGTGATTATAGATTTATTTGTATTTTTATTTGACTCATATCAATCTTTCCTGATAGAAAATGAATATTTTCCATGAGGGCTGAAACTAGGTTTGCTTGCTCACTACTGTATTCCAGTTCTGTGCACCATGCCTAACTTGTAGAAAGTATACAATAGACATTTTTAAGTAAGTGAATGCAGGTTTTTTAATACAAGTGCAGGAACATGCATATAACTCCATTTTCTTTAAAATCTTGAATTTTCAAACTTAATTTAATCCTTCTGATGTGTTAAAATATTGTACTCTACTCAGAATACCGAGTTCTCCTACAAGATGTAAATATTTTCAGAAACTAATAAACCATTCATATGCTTATTTAAAAGACTGTGAGAAATTACGAAGTCAGGTACCTGGCAAAGCCAATAAGGCCTGAGGTACACGGTGGTGTTACTGAGTCTAAGCTCGTACCGCTAACCACAAGATGGGCCAGTAAATTGAGAGATGAGGTACTGGTGCAAGGCAACAACTGACTTTATTCAGAAATCCGGCAGACCAAGAAGATGGTAGACTAGTGTCCCAAAGAACCATCTTACCCAAGGTAGAATTCAAGCTTCTTTTGTACCAAAAGGGAAGGGGGTGTGACTGGTTGTCGCAAACTTTTTTGGTGCCAGAATCCTTTGTTCTTGCTACTATCCTCTTAGGTCTGGTCACAATATTCCTCTAAACCTCCAACAAGACAAAGGTTATTCTCTGTTCTGCAACTTTCTGTTTCTACAGTAATGGGAAAATATTATACCTTTAAAAGTCAGAGCCTTGAGAATGGGCTACCATGTATATTCCAGGCTATAGGCAACATTCTTCTACAAAGGGGCAGAGCCAACATGACTAAGCACAGGCAACAGAGCACAAGGGTTAGAGCTAAATGAATAGATACAATATGGAGTCAGGTTTGTTCTTCTCTGTTACAGGAGGATGCTTATGATTATTGAGTAGAGGATTTGCTGTGCTGGTCACTTGAGAGGACAGGCTGAGTGGAGATGGAGTCACATGGAGGAACAAAGTAGTTATGGAACAAACCTGAAAAGACACTCGTCAGGACTCTTGGTTACTGCAGTCAGAACTCATTCAAATCAGCCTAATGCAAAATAAGTGGAAGCTCTTAAATCATATTATTCTAACCCCAAGTGGATCTTAATATGGGATGGAATGTAGCAGTTAAAATATAATTAAGGCTCAAATCAACTATACTTCAATAAAAAATTTTTTAAGTCCTCCACCCCCCCCCCCCCAAAAAAATATACATAACCAAGGCTCTATCTCCTTGTCTAGGCTTCATTCTCAGTTTTGCTCTCTCCATTGGGTAGAAAGCTGTCCACAGGTGGTCCCAAGCTCACTTTCACAGGGAAAATAAAATATAGTTTCCAAAAAGGATGCCACATGTTCCAGCCTGAACCACATGCTTTTCCCTGAACAAATCACTATGACCAGGGTTATGAGACCCTCATGTGATTGTATTTGGCTCATATGACAATGCTGGCAACTAAAGGGAAGGAATCAACTCCATTTCCACCACATGAACTGAGTAGGCTAATCAGGGAATTGAGAAAAAGTGGTAGGCAAACAAAAGTCCGGTGTAAACTATGTATGACAGGGCACTCAAGACATAGTCATAATCTTGCCAAAAGAAGGTTCTTTAAGAAATATTAAGAGGCAATATTTCACCAAAGGATAGAAAAAGCATTTGCCATATACAAGCCCAAACCAGCTGAATTAGAGTTAAACTAATAGCAGACAATTAGAACTGTAACATTATGCCAGCCTTTCATTTAAGGGTGCATTTCACAAATAGTACCTGATGGGAAATGACACTCACCCTACTTTCGCTCTTCAAAACGGACAGAGCAAATGCAATCCTGCTCTTCAATGGCCAAGGGCAAAATTATCTGGTTGACTTTGAAGAGAATTTTTTTTTTTTTCTTTGAGGGACTCTGGACCAGGAAGTTTGGCTCAGGGACAAATCAATGACCCACAGTTTTCAGAATATCTCCATTAGCCAGACACAATGTCTAAGCAGAAGTCATTTTTCTGTTTCAGAAATTCAAATATATGCATAGTACCCAATGAAGGATTCTGAAGCTAAGTCATTACTTTGAGGAGGAATTGACACATTTGATAATTTAATGTGACTAGTAATGAAACACACTGCAAATTTATCTTTTCTAAAGAAATTAAACAGTGCAAAGCAAATACTGGTATAGATGGTTCCATGCATTCTTTCCTTTTTATTTAGTACAAAACATTGATCTATTCTTTCAAAATTTCATTCTGGTCCACAACTTCTCATTGTATTACAGCTTACTGAAAGTCAAACTCTTGAAATATCACATTTTTATTTGGAAATAAAATTTACTGACCAATAAAAAATGGGCCAGATTCCATGATAGGCACTCCAAGATAGGCAGAAATAAATAAAACCTGTACTTGAAAAAAATGGTAGCATCACTCATCTTTATTTTTACAATCACATCAGTGCTCAATGATACAAAATACAACAGTTGGATTCAGGAATCCCAAGCTAATTATAAGCCCTCTGAACAAGTGGTGCTGCTTGAAACCAAAGGCCAAGCCTCAAAATTCAACACCAAAACCCAGCAAATGTACACCAAAAAAATCAAAAGTCACCAAGGAAAGAAAATATATTTCAAATTATTTGTTTTTTAAAAGGAGTTCATTTTTTTATGTGTTAGAGACACACTTGAGCAAATCTACAACTGTCATGGTATATGGCATATAATATTTGCTTAACAAATGTTTAACATAATCAACATTGCTAGTAATAAGAAATATTTCATCACTGCCAGACAAACAGAAGCTGAGGAAGTTTACTACCACTAGACCTGCCTTATAAGCAATAATAAATGGAGTTTTTCAAGTTGAAATGAAAGGATTCTAAGTAACACTATGAAAAATTAAAGTATAAAATTCACTGGTAAAGATAATATATAGTCAAATTCAGAATAACACTGTAATGGTAGTACATAAATTCCTTTTAACTCTAGTTTCTAAGTTAAAAGACAAATGTATTAAAAATAACTGCAACTACTACAATTTGCTAGTGTATAAACAATATTGAAAAATGTAAAATGTGATATCAAAAGAATGAAATGGGGGAGGGAGAAGTAAAAGTGTAGAGTGATTTTGTATGCAATTAAAGTTAAGTAGTATCAGTTTAAAATAGACTGTTATAATTGTAAAATATTTTATGTAAGCTTCACGGTAACCACAAAATGAAAAACCCTAAAGACACATAGGCTGAAAGTGAAGGGATGGAGGAAATAGTCCATGCAAATGGTAACCAAAAGACAGCTGAAGCAGCTATAATCACATCAGACAAAGTGGACTTTCAGTCACAATCCATCACAGGAGACAAAAAGGTCATCATAAATGATAAAGAGGTAAATTTATCAACAGGATATAACAATTGCAAATATACAGGCACTCAATAGTGGAGTACCTACATACTTAAAGCTAGTATTAACAGAACTAAAGGGAGAAATAGGCAGCAATACAATAATAGTAAGGGGCTTCAATACCCCACTTTCAACAATGGATATATCATCCAGACAAAAAGATCAATAAGGAAACAGTAGTTTTGAAAAATATTATAGACCAAATGACCCTAACACACATATAAAGAACATTCTATACAACAGCAGCAGAATACACATTCTTCTCAGGTGTACACAGAACAATCCCCAGGATAGGTCATATGTTAGGCCATAAAACATGTCTTAGCAAATTTAAGACTCCTCAAATCATAGCAAGTATCTCTTCTGAGCAGTTATGCAACTAAAAATCAGTAACAAGAGAAAAGCTGAAAAATTCAAATATGTGGAAACTAAACAACACACTTTTGAACAACAAATGGGTCAAAAAAGAAAAAAAAGGGGAACCAAAAAGCATCTTGAGACAAACAACAATGAAACACAACACACTAAAACTTATGGAATGCAGCAAAGCAGTTCTCAGAGGGAAGTTTATACTGATAAATGTCTATATCAGGGGAAAAACTCTCAAGTAAGCAATCTAACTTTATACTCAAGTTACTAGAAAAAGAACAAACTAAGCCCAAAACAGAAGAAGGGAAATAATAAAGATCAGAAAATAAAGGAAATAGGAGAAAAACAATAGAAAAAACAACAAAACTAACAGTTGTTTTTTTGAAAAGATAAACAAAACTGACAAACCTTTTGCTAGAGTAACAAAGAAAAAAATAGAGGTGACACAAATAAATAAAATCATAAATCAAAGAGGAGACATTACAACTGATACCACAGATATACAAAGGATCATAAGAGACTACTATGAACAATTATATGCCAACAAACTGGGTAACCTAGAACAGATAAATAATTCCTAGAAACATACTATCTACCAAGACTGAATCATGAAGAAAGAGAAACTCTGAAGAAAGTAATTACTAGTAAGGAGATTGAAGCAGTAATCAAAAACCTTGAACAAAGAAAAGTCCAGGAGCTGATGGCTTCAGGAGTGAATTCTACCAAACAATCAGAGAAGAATGAGTGCCAATCCTTTCCAAACTCTTCCAAACAACTGAAGAGCAGAAAACAATTCCAAACACATTTTACAAGGCTAGCATTACCCTCATACCAAAGGCAAATAAGGACACTACAAGAAAAGAAAATTGTAGCCTGATATCCCTGATAAACACAGATGCAAAAATCCTCAACAAAATACTAACAAACTGAATGTAAGAGCAGATTAAAAGGATCATACACCAGGATCAAGTAGGATTCAACACTGAGATGCAAGAATAGTTTGATGTATGCAAATAAATGAAAGTTATGCACCATATTAACAGAAAGAAGGGTAAAAAACATATAATCATCTCAACAGATACAAGAAAATGCATCTGATGAAAATTCAACATGCTTTCCTGATCAAAACTGTCAACAGATTAAGTATAGAAGGAATGTAAGGAATGCACCTCCACATATATGACAAATCCACAGCTAACATCACACTCAATAGTGAAAAGCTGAAAGTCAGGAACAAGTCAAGGATGCCCACTCCAGTTCAACAAATCACTGAGAGTCCTAGCCAGAGCAATTAGGCAAGAAAAATAAATAAAAAGCGTCCAAATTGGAAAGGAAAAGTTAGTCTCTGTATGCAGGTAATGTGATTTTTATACAGAAAAAAGATTTCACCAAAATATTCAGTTAAATTGCAGAGTACAGAAATCAACATACAAACATCAAGTGCATTTATATACACTAACAAACTATCAGAAAAGGAATTTTAAAAATAAAATACTCAGAAATAAATTTTACCAAGGAGGAATAAAAGATCTGTACACTGAAAAATATAAATATTGCTGAAAGAAACTGAAGAATACACAACTAAATGGAAAAATCCCAACCCCACGTTCATGGATATGAAGAATACTGTTAAAATGTCCATCCTAAACAAAGCAACCTACAGATTCAATGCAGGCCATATCAAAATTCTAGAGCCATATCTAAATTCTAAAGCCATTTTCCCAGAAATTAAAAAAAAAAAAATCTAACATTCATAGGGAATCACAAAAGGCTCCAAGTAAGCAGAGCAATCGTGAGAAAGAAGAACAGAGCTGGAGGCATCACCCTTCTGGATTTCAAACTACACTACAGAACTACAGTAATCAGAACAGTGTAGTGCTAGGATAAAAACAGATATATAGAACAATGGAACAGAATAGAGAGTCTAGAAATAAGCACACGGTTACATAGTCAATTAATCTTTGACAAGAGTGCCAAGAATACATTATGGGGAAAGGACAGTCTCTTTAATAAATGGTGCTGGGAAAATTGAATATCCACATGCAGAAAAATGAGATTGGACCCTTCTCTTTGACTATACACAAAAATTAACTCAAAATGGTTAAAGAATTAAAATTTAAGACCTGAAACTATAAAATTCCTAGAAGAAAACATAAGGAAAAATACTCTTTGACAATGGTCTTTGATTTCACACATCCATATGACAATACGGATAAACCTGAAGGACATTATGCTAAGAGAAATAAGCCAGACACAGAAGAACAAATGCTATCTGATCTCTTTTATATGTACAATCTACAAAAGTCAAACTCTCAGAAACAGAGAGTGGAATGGTAGTTGCCAGGGCTTGGGGATGGAGATAAACAGGGAGATAATAGTCAAAGTACACAAACTTTGAGTCACAGGTGAATAAGGCCTGAGGATCTGATAGACAGCATGGTGACTACAGTTAACAATATTGTATCATATACTTGAAATTTGCTAAAAGAACAGATCTTAAGTGTTCTCTCTCTCTACACACACACAAACACACAGATGCACACACACACATTGTGAAATGATTATATTATCATGTTGTATACTTTAAAATATACACATTTTTTTTTTTGGCTGTACCACACAGCATGCAAGGTCTTAGTTCCCCAACCAGAGAGTGTACCCCAGCTGCCTGCAGTGGAAGTGCAGAGTCTTAACCAATGGACTGCCAGAGAAGTCCCAAATATATACTATTTTTATTGTCAAATATACTTCAATAAATCTATAAAGCACAAGCCACATCAACATGGTAAAAAATATTCTAGTATCATTTTTGCAGTAGATTGCAAATGAGAGAATTTTACGTAATTATTAAAGTTCAATTATTAAAGCGGTGTGCTATAGCATATTCTGATGTAAAATGAGACGGAGGTCATCAAGGTAAGCTTTTCACTATTTCCATGAAAAAGTGAGACCTGAAGTGACATGACCAGAATCCCAGAGAGGTAGTGTAGGTGTTGGGCCACAGATTCATATTTTCTGATATCTATGTTGCCTCCTGGGGCCAGTGACTGTGATCGCAGGATATGATTCATTGTATCACTTCTTCACTCACTTGGGTGACTTCTGCCAGAATTACTTCCTGAAATACAATTATTGTTCCAAGATACATTGTCTGGTTATCTACTTTTCTCCTTACCTTCTCTTAAGCAATTAGGATTTTTTTTTTTTTTTTTTAGTATTTCTGTGTGTGTGTTAGTAAAAACTAAACAGAGATAGATAAGACTATTTAAAAAATTAAAGTACAGGTCCAAAGAAAAGTGTTACTATTATAAGTTAAATACAGGAAAAACTGTCATATATATATTTAACCCTGCCCTTAACAGAGCAAGTACTCATTAAGTATCTGCTGGAATGGATGGAAGTAAAACATTTTTATAACTTCAGTGGATTACACTGCACGATTCAATGGTAAGGCGATTTCCCCCAATGCTTTCATCTTGATCAACTGCAATGGTCTTTTAATATCCTGAGCCTCATCTCTTATAATTAGCAGAAACTAATAAAAGTAACAGACTGGGCCCAATCTGGCTGAAAGGCATTATTATCCTATCTTAGAGCATAGCATGGAGTGCTGATGTAATAGATTCCTAGAAATAGACTTCATGTAAAAGTGGCTGTAGTGACATGCTTCGCTGCTCACTCCCAAAATCAGGAAGCAAGAGGAAGCATAAACTAAATGGATGAGAAGAAAAATGCAAAAGTCAGCATAAAAAGACAGATTAGTTACCTGACCAACATATTCAACTCTAACTATACTGTGTTGGCACATCTAATGGAGAGAATGTAGCATCCAAAGGTCATTCACAGATGCAAAGAAAAAAAGAGAGCCACAAAAGGGAAATGGTAGGCAGAGTTCAATTAAACACTGAAAGAAGGAGTCTTAGCCTTGGACTTCACTCTTGGCTGTTTCAAGCAAGGCATTAGAGAAACAGTAGATATAACAGATGGAGTTCATTACTCTTAAGGCATTTATGGTCTTCGCTGGGAAGACTTTGAGAATCTTTGGTATCATTGACAAGACTGTCTCTGTTGGACTGACAGCCTGATGACGTTAAGAAATTCTTTTTATCAAACTCTTTTTGTTTTGATTTCAAGTACATTAATTATTTTTGTCATTAAGTTCCCTCTTCCTGTGTAGATCTTCCTAAAGGGAGAGTAGATGTAACTACCTCTATCCACGCAACATTTATTTATCACTGTAAATTTAAAAACTGATGTTTCTAATTTAGACAACAATCTCATGAGGTTAGTTAGTATGAGTCTGCCATTAAGAGATAAAGCCTGTCTTGCTGAGCTGATAGAATTTTCTTAGACTGACATTATGAAAGACTCTATAGAAAGAGACTTGCCCATGAATAATCACTATAACACCTATAAACTTCCAGACCTAGGGTGTAGAATAATAAATTGGCAAGGGTTCATAGTTAGACGAATGGGTCAATCCTTTAACTACTCCATTTAACATATATATGAGAGATCATGTGAGCTAAGCCACTTCATTTAATCCTCTCACTAAGTAATTATTTCACATCAATATTTTATTTTAAAGAAACACTTAAAGATTCTATTATTAGATGAGCCACAGCAGCACTGAAGCTCATGTAAAGGGTGAAGTCAAATCGGAGTTTGTAGTAACATAATTAGTATCAATAGCATCTCTACTTTTGAGAAATCTAAGTCAAAATATAAAACATTTCCACATCAAATAAATGTACTGGGGTTCTGAAGATATTTTTGGAGTTCACTGCATTTCAAGACTTCTCGTGAATACTTTACTTGATTCTGAAACTGTAGCCTTTTAGTTTTAGTGCATGAACTTGAAGGTATTCTTTATATGCAAGTATGGAAAACTGAATGATGGGAAAATTTTGTAAATGCTTGCCATCATGTTTGTGATTGGCAGGGTTACAATTTCTTTGCTCTGTGAAGGAACTTTTATTTAAATTACTATCCTGGTACTGTTACCTCGCAACCAGCAAGACATACTTAAACTCTCTTACCCTTCAGTCCTCACGTGTAAAATGGGAGAAACAGCAGCCATCTCACAAGACTGCACAGGGTTTAGCAAAATAATCTCAGTAAAAGTAGTTCTAACATACAGAGTAATAGCTAACATTCACTGATTTGCTTACTGAGCTCTTACATACTAAGTGCTCAAATATTACCAGATATTGCTAAATTCTGCACCAGGATTATTATTTTTTGAGTCATCCCATTAGTTTGTATTTAAATACATTTAGAACATAGATATTCTTTGGTAGCAAGAGTCTACTTTCAAAGTGAACCAGTCTACCATTATTTTTGCCAATTTCCCAGTGACTTAATTATTACAATTTCATTTCACCATGATTTAGTGAATACATTTATAGACCTAGGCTCATTTACATTAAGTAGGAAGGTAATATTAATACCAATTCTTCAATAGATCCTTCCTTAATACCTGTTAAATCCAAGATTGCAATATCACTCATCTGGGTTTTGGCCATCACTTTCTGTCTCTCTGCCTCCACTTAGCCCCTCGACAATACCATCTTTAACCTTTAGATAGTTTTGGCCTCAGTGCTCAGATAAATTGTTTAAAGCTTCCATGTCTCCTACAGATTCCTAACATGGATTAAAAGACATTGGATGATCTCGATCCTATACCTTCTACATGACATTCAGGAAACAGTTTTCAGGTCCCTTCCTGCAGGAAACCTTCTCTTTCTTCTTCTCCCTCTGGACCCAGCTCTATCTTAAGCCCTCTGTATGTGCTCCACAAAATTCTTGGAATTTTTCCTGTCACACTACTTGCCATTCTTTATCATTACTGCTTAGTCGTCATCTGAATGTTCATCTAGATTGTCAGCCCTTGAGGACATGCACTGTGTCTGTCTATTCATCAGTTAGAGCCAGAGCCACCACACCACCTGGGGCAGAGTAGACACTACAGTCATTGCTGGATGAAGGAGGGAGGAAGGTAAGAAAGGCAGCACTGAAAATCATGCCCAGAAATAGTAATGGTAGAGATAGCACTGGTGGATTGAAGAGCTTAGTACAAAGCAATATTTATAATGCAGTTAATAAGTTTGATTCATAAAGTTTAATATTAAAAATGTTACTTTGTGCTCTGCCTAACTACCTGAAGTGCTTACTGATCAATGAAATTTCCATCTAAACTTTACTCTCAGGCTTAGTCTTTGTAGACTGTTTCAGAAGACAGAAAATTTTAAAGTGCTATGTTAATTAATACCTTGAATACCACATTCTGGAAGTTCAATCAAAATAAACTCCTCACCAATAAGCAATCTTCCTCTAGATTTAGCCTTTCATTTATGTTTATATTTTTGACTTAACTGGCTTTTTCCCTAAAAACTCTCTGTTGTACCTAATTATGGGAAACGAGATATCTCATCACTAACTCAGTGATTATTGAACTGTAATTTTTGGAGAGTTTCATAGATAATTAACCAAGATTTGCAGGATGTATAAAAAGACAATGTTAGAATAGATGCCTAAATATTTAAAAGAAAAAAATCAGGATATTATGGCCTGTGCTGGATTTCTTGTGCACATTTTCACAGATGCCAAAATGAACTGCATTCGCAAATTCAAGAAAGTTGTATTATCAGAGAAAACATACATTTTAATGTGGGGTCCACATTTAGGAACGGAAAAAAAAACTATTCTTGGACTTCTTCAATGGAGATAGCTACTATCCCAACAGCTTATGTTCCCAGTACCCCAAAATGTTATTAACCAACTGTACACATCATTTAAATAACAATATTCCACAGCTCTGAAGACAGGTAGCTTCGCTACCTCAAAACCTGATTGCTCACAGCCATTCTGAGGTACTCTGATGGACTTCTGGACTTCAGGAAACCCGACCTTATAAGACACTGTTTTGTAACGAGAATTGGAGAAGATACACAGATTCTTCTCATTAACATAATATGTACATATGATCCTAGCAGCCAACATTTATTGTGTCCACTGTTTGCCAGGAGCTTGAATTACAGTATCTCTCTTCATCCCACAAAAATTCTGCGTGGTTACTATCATTTCATGGATTGGCACAAATTTTTTGGTGACCAGCCAGATAGTGACTATATTAGGCTTTGTAGGCTGCACAGTCTGCTGCAATTTCTCAGCTCTACAGTTACAGCTGAGAGCAGCCATAGACAAAACTTTTCATAAACACCGACGTGAATCATATACATTTTTTTGTTTCATGAAATACTATTTTTCCTTTGTTTTGTTTTTCTGTTTGTTTTCAATTATTTAAAAACATAAAAATCATTCTTAGCTCGTGAGCCTTATCCAAATAGGTGGCAGGACAAATATGGCCCAGGGGCCACTGCCAACCTCTACACTATCAAAATATTTCAGGGCAGGTAATTGAAGCCCGGGGAGACACAGCTCCTAGGAAGTACAGAACCAGTTCTGACTCTGAGGCCCTTTCTCCTTTTGATTCCTGTGTCTCTGTGTCATGGTTTATATTCAGCGCAAAGGATAAAATCTTCCTGTAGCCGAGGTTTTAAAATAACTGACAAATAAATGGATTATGCCTGAGTTGACATGTTTATTCTTCAAGTAACACTAAATTCAGCTACAGACTATTACCTTCCTTGGAGCTTTCTATCTCATTTGGAACGGAAGCAGTTCTGGCAAATCAAAACTAATAAATTATGCCTGCAATTACTCATTGGTCCTTAAAATGAAAACAAGTTGCTTTTCCCATTACTATATTTATTTATATATTCTAGAATTGGCAAATGACTTTTTTGTTGTTGTTAAAAACTCTAGAGACTGCTGAAGCCAACTTCTGGAGAAAAGGTGAGAAATAAAGTCAGGAAGAGAAGGTGTAGGAAATCAAGTATAAATTATGCTCCACGTAAAAATTCTCTTTTAAATTTGAGTCTTTTAAAACTTAGGGAAAAGTCCTTGCAGCTTCCAAGATAAAAGCTATGAGTTTTTCCAACCAGAAACTTCAAGCACCATGAATCAAATCTAACCATTATTTACAAGATGGGTGTGAGATCATTCAACAAGTGTTCCAGAAAGAGAAGTGGAGGGGAGGGAAGAGGGAGGAGGAAAAGGAGAAGGAAAGGAAAGTTCAGCCACAAGGGGCAAGTTTAGATACACATGGATATGGGACAATGCTTAGAAGAGATAAGAGGGGAAAGAAAGTCAGAAACATGGAAACAAATCTAGTTGGAAGAGAGGAGACGTGAAGAGCTTCATAAGTAAATTAAGCTTGAAATGAGTGAAAGAATAAAACAGTAGTTACCTAGACAGTGTCTATGGGGAAAAGGATCTTATAAAATCCTCTTCTAGGGCTAGTTAAGTTACTATAGATAAATAAGGAAATGGTAATAATTCCAATTATTTTTTTTTTAAAGTTAACTCCTCACCAGCTACTGTGTTAAGTGTTTTCTATGTATAATTTAATCTTTATGACATCCTTATGAGTCAGGTGCTGGAATTGTGTGTGTCATAAATGAGGAAACTGAGGTACAGAGAAGCTAAGTGACTGCCCCAAATCACACAGTGGATAAGAGATAAAGATAGGATTAACTCAGGCCTGCTTAATGATGAAGTCTGTGTCCTTAAATGCTATGCTAAACTGCTTCGCATTCCTATTAATGAATATGAAATTGAAGTAGAGTGGTGTCATGATTTAATATTTTATATGAGTAATGGACTAATGCAATTTTAATAGAACTTTGTAATTCATAAAATGCATTCGCACCTACAACATTTCACTTGCATTTCACAATATCCCTATGTGGTAGCTTAGGATTATCTCCTTACAAGTATATCAGTGAGGAAACTTATGTTCAAGGAAGTGACGTGTTCAAGGTCAGAGGGCTGGAAGTGTCAGAGTGGTGGAAGGGAGAGAGCTACCTCTAGCTATTTTCTGGGAACTCTGGCCTTGCCACTTACTAAATGAATGTATTGGGAGAAACAAACCCTTTCCGACTCCAGTTATCCACATCTGAAAGATGGGGATAGAATTTTAACTTTTCAGAGTTTTTCTCAGCATATAACTAAGCCGCATGAATGCCTTTGGTACAGGTGGGCGTGCAGCAGAGGCACATATCCTTCACCTGCCTGTGACACTGGGTACCTCAGAAAAGTCCTGAGTATATGCATATCAAATTTAACATATACAACATTTATTTGTCAATTATACCTCAATTAAGCCGGGGGAGAAAACCAACTGGGAACAGTCCTGAATTAGAGTTGTAAGATCTGGGATCTTTTCTCAATCATGCCCTTAGCCATCTGTGACGTGGTACTGGAACTTCACCTCCATCTGTAACTACAGGTTGATAAACTGGCTGGCGGGGAGGGGGCGGAGCTATGTGATGTCCATGTGGAGTTGGGAAGACAGATGCTCAACCAGTTTTTACCAATTAGTAAGAGCTGGCTCCAGCATACTACTGAGTAAAACTATGAGATAAGATCAGTGTTTTTCAAAAATTTTCTGAAAGGAGAAAAGTGTTTTGTTTTTTGTTTTCTGTTTTTTGCCTGACTTTGAAAAGCTTGAAGTGAGTTAAAGAATAAAAGACTAGGAGAGTAGTGTTTCTCAAAGAGTTCTCATTGCAAAAATGAATGAAGCAGCAGAAAGGGGATCCTGAGGATGGTTTGGGAAGCTAACTAAATTTATGGTGTGAAATAAGATCCTTGATGCTGCATTTTTCAGAGATTTGTATCCAATACGTATTGTGAACCTCCAAGAAGGGTCTAACGCACATAGCATTTCCTAAGCCTACATTACTGCTGACTCTTTTTTAATGGAGCATTTTATAGGACTGATGTTCGACAGAACACATTTTAGGAAATTCTACTGCAGAAGAAATAAGGTGAACTAACAAGAGCTCTAATTCCTTGTTGTAAACAGTGCAATCTCATCAAGTAATTATGTAACACCAATAATGTGCCCAATCGGGTGCTAGAAGGCCATGGGGACAGGAGGAAAAAAATGAATTGTCTACAGGGCATTTTTTGCAGGACAAAAAATGGACAAGTCATGTAAAGGAGTAATCGTATTAGATCAGAAAGTGGGATCCCAGGGGCCAGTTTCTAGGTCCGACCGAGTTAATCAGGGAGTAACATCATCAGAAGCGAAGCAGGAAACACATTTCTCGGAGCAGAGGCTGGAAAACTGAAAAATGCTTGAGAAAAAAAGTGGGCTGAAGACATGTTTATTTCAGAATCCAAGTTAATCTTCCACTCACCTGTGTGAAAGAACTAAGGGTGTTTCTTTTGATCTTCAGTTTCACGAAATCACTATCACAGTGACACTGCCGGTTCATGGTTTTTACTATGTTGGAGATACAGTGAACATCAGGAATGAAAAAGCCTCCTTTGTTCTTTTCCGGACAAACACTGCTCTTCAGGGTATGCCACATAATGCTTATTGTAAAAAATAAACACTCAGAATAGGCAACAAAAATCAGAGAGGCTGACAAAGGAAGTTAATTTCAGGTGGGCAAAGAATTGTTTCTTCCATTCTGGGATACAGGAGGGAACAGAAAGCCCTAATGATACACATGGAATCATGTAAAAACTCTTAGTTGCACTATGTTAAATGCTTTATGTGCCAAGTGATGGCCTCAAAACTCTTGATTTCCTTAAGTCTTTGACAGCTACTCAGAAAACACAGGGGAAGAGAATTCAGTAGCAGAAAAGCTCCCAGGAGTTCTTCTACCAAAGTGGCTATTTCCCAAAATGTTTCCTGTCATGACAACTTTCCTAGCACATGCCTGTGTTTAAAAGATGTACTGGGGGGAGAAAAGATGGCAGCGAAGTAGAGGGACGTGGAGTGCAACCCTCTCCACAGATGCATTGGGAATGCACAGAAGGACGCAGTCATTCCCACAGAGAACCAGCTGAACATCAGCAGACGGCCGTGGACACCAGAAAGGACCGCGGGGAGCCCGACATAGCTGGTAGGGAGTCATCTACGAAGGCTCAAAGAGGGTGAAGCGGCGGAGCTGTGGCAGACGGGAGGGAGGGAGAAACATACGGAGGGTCCGCAGCGCAGCTCAGCGTTCCTGGACCGAGACGTCGATCCACGGCTGAACGGAGGGTCTGGGAGCGGGAGCGTGGGAACCGGAGAGCTGGTTCAGGGTGAGAAACATTGTTGCCGGTAGGGTGACGAACCGAGAGGACAGGAGGGAGGAGGTCCGCGGAGAGGAGTGCCCGTCCCAGAGAGCTGCCCGGCCATGAGAAAGAAGAACAAAGAAATCCCAAAGTGAGCAGAAGGAAAGAAATCATAAAGATCAGAGCAGAAATAAGTGAAAAAGAAAGGAAGGAAACCATAGCAAAAATAAATAAAAGTAAAAGCTGGTTCTTTGAGAAGATTAACAAAATTGATAAACCATTAGCCAGACTCATCAAGAAAAAAAGGGAGAAGATGCAAATCAACAGAATTAGAAATGAAAAAGGAGAAGTCACAACGGACACCTCAGAAATACAAAACATCATGAGAGACTACTACAAGCAACTATATGCCAATCAATTGGATAACCTGGAAGAAATGGATACATTCTTAGAAAAATACAATCTTCCAAGACTGAACCAGGAAGAAATAGAAACCACGAACAGACCAATCACAAGTATGGAAATTGAGGCAGTGATTAAAAATCTCCCAACTCACAAAAGCCCAGAACCACATGGGTTCACGGGCGAATTCTATCAAACATTTCGAGAAGAGCTAACACCTATCCTTCTCAAACTCCTCCAAAATATTGCAGAAGGCGGACCACTCCCAAACTCATTCTACGAGGCTACCATCACCCTGATACCAAAACCAGGCAAAGATGTCACAAAAAAAGAAAACTACAGACCAATATCACTGATGAATATAGATGCAAAAATCCTCAACAAAATACTAGCTAACAGACTCCAACAGCACATTAAAAAAATCATACACCATGATCAAGTGGGGTTTATCCCTGGGATGCAAGGATTCTTCAATATACGCAAATCAATCAACATGATACATCATATCAACAACTTGAAGGATAAAAACCATATGATCATTTCAATAGATGCAGAAAAAGCTTTTGACAAAGTTCAACATCCATTTATGATAAAAGCTCTCCAGAAAATGGGCATAGAAGGAAATTACCGCAACATAATACAAGCCATATATGAGAAACCAAAAGCCAACGTCGTTCTCAATGGGGAAAAACTGGAAGAATTCCCTCTAAGAACAGGAACAAGACAAGGGTGTCCACTCTCACCACTATTATTCAACATAGTTTTGGAAGTTTTAGCCACAGCAATCAGAGAAGAAAAAGAAATCAAAGGAATCCAAATTGGAAAAGAAGTCAAATTGTCACTCTTTGCAGATGACATGATATTATATATAGAAAACCCTAAAGACTCTACCAGAAAACTGCTAGCAGTAATAGATGAGTTTAGTAAAGTAGCAGGATACAAAATGAATGCACAGAAATCTCTTGCATTCCTATACACTAACAACGGAAGAGCAGAAAGAGAAATTAAGGAAACTCTCCCGTTCACCATTGCAACCAAAAGAATAAAATACCTAGGAATAAACCTGCCTAAGGAGGCAAAAGATCTGTATGCAGAAAACTTTAAGACATTGATGAAAGAAATCAAAGACGACACAAACAGATGGAGGGACATACCATGTTCCTGGATTGGAAGAATCAACATCGTGAAAATGACTGTACTACCCAAAGCAATTTACAGATTCAATGCAATCCCGATCAAACTACCAATGGCATTTTTCACAGAACTAGAGCAAGAAATCTTACGATTTGTATGGAAACACAAAAGACCCCGAATAGCCAAAGCAATCTTGAGAAGGAAAAATGGAGTTGGTGGAATCAGGCTTCCTGACTTCAAACTATACTACAAGGCCATAGTGATCAAGACAGTATGGTACTGGCACAAAAATAGAAAGGAAGATCAATGGAATAGAATAGAGAACTCAGAAGTAAGCCCAAACACATATGGGCACCTTATCTTTGACAAAGGAGGCACGAGTATACAATGGAAAAAAGACAGCCTCGTCAATAAGTGGTGCTGGGAAAATTGGACAGCTACTTCTAAAAGAATGAAATTAGAACACTTCCTAACACCATACACAAAAATAAACTCCAAATGGATTAAAGACCTACATGGAAGGCCAGACACGATAAAACTCCTAGAGGAAAACATAGGCAGAACACTCTAGGACATCCATCCAAGCAAGATCCTTTTGGACCCACCTCCTAGAATCATGGAAATAAAATCAAGAATAAACAAATGGGACCTCATGAAACTTAAAAGCTTTTGCACAGCGAAAGAAACCATAAATAAGGTTAAAAGGCAACCCTCAGAATGGGAAAAAATAATTGCCTATGAAACAACGGACAAAGGATTAACCTCCAAAATATACAAGCAGCTCATGCAGCTTAATACCAAAAAAGCAAATAACCCAATCCACAAATGGGTGGAAGACCTAAATAGACATTTCTCCAAAAAAGACATACAGATGGCCAACAAACACATGAAAAGATGCTCAACATCACTGATCATCAGAGAAATGCAAGTCAAAGCCACAATGAGGTATCACCTCACACCAGTCAGAATGGCCATCATCACAAAATCTGGAAACCACAAATGTTGGAGAGGGTGTGGAGAAAAGGGAACTCTCCTGCACTGTTGGTGGGACTGTAAGTTGGTACAGCCACTATGGAAAACAATTTGGAGGTTCCTTAAAAAACTACAAATAGAACTTCCATATGATCCAGTAATCCCACTCCTGGGCATATACCCAAAGAAAACCATAATCCCAAAAGAAACTTGTACCATAATGTTTATTGCAGTACTATTTACAATAGCCAGGACATGGAAGCAACCGAAATGCCCATCAACAGATGAATGGATAAAGAAGATGTGCCATATATATACAATGGAATATTACTCAGCTATAAAAAGGGATGAGATGGAGCTATATGTAATGAGGTGGATAGAACTACAATCGGTCATACAGAGTGAAATAAGTCAGAAAGAGAAGGACAAATATTGTATGCTAACTCACATATACGGAATCTAAAAATGGTACTGATGAACTCAGTGACAAGAACAAGGATGCAGATACAGAGAATGGACTGGAGAACTCGAGGTATGGGAGGGGGCGGGGGGTGAAGGGGAAACTGAGACGAAGCGAGAGAGTAGCACAGACATATATATACTACCAACTGTAAAATAGATAGTCAGTGGGAAGTTGTTGTATAACGAAGGGAGTCCAACTCGAGGATGGAAGATGCCTTAGAGGACTGGGGCGGGGAGGGTGGGGGGGACTCGAGGAGGGGGGAGTCAAGGAAGGGAGGGAATACGGGGATATGTGTATAAAAACAGATGATTGAACTTGGTGTACCCCCCCAAAAAAAAATTGTCAAATACTTTAACTGATGGGTTTGCAGTTATATAGAGCTAAACAAGCAATATGATAGCATGTTTTTGTATATTTTTATAATAATCAGCAATAAAATTTTTCTCAACATGAAAAAAAAAATGTACTGAAGCACACAACTGAGTGTCAAAATCCACCCTGTATATAACTTTATGCTTTAGTTTCTCTTAGTCCTCACCTCATGTTTTAATGATTTAATTTAACTCGTCTTCATATGCCTGCAAAACAAGAACACCACTGAGGCAGGAGATAGAGGGCCCCAGGTTGAACAGTTTCTCCTCTGCGGACAGGAACTCCATAATAACAGAAACACCACACAAGCAGGATGACGGAGGAGGCTGGGCCCTGCCCAGATAAGAGATAAAACACCACATATTCCTCATTCTTGGAGTTAAGGAGACCTTCCCGGACTACACATGTGCAGAAAGTTTCCTTGGAAGTCAAAAAGAGAGGGGGCACCTCCGCATAGTAAGTGATGTCAACTACCCATAGGCCTCTTCACTAGAATCCATCTTGGCTAAGAGATGTGCGTGCACACATGGGGGACCCTCAGGTATAGCAAATACGGACTCAGAACCAGGCAAAGCCAGATGACTGGCCAGAGGAAACCTGGAAGAAATGCCCCATAAAAGTGATTCAAACTCGCACAAGGGCACGACTCTCTCTCTCTCGAGCCTGCGGGTATGTCTATCCACACGTACTATACTCTTTTTCCTCCTAATAAACACTTTACTTGCTTCACTACTTTCTGTTTTATGTGGAAATTCACTTCTACACAGCTGACCTGTTACTGGCCACTGGTCCCTGGTGGTCTAGTGGCTAGGATTCAGTGCTCTCACTGCCACTGCCTGACTTCAATCTCTGGCTGGGAACCGAAACCCTGCTTCAAGCCACTGCCGGCCGAGGCTACCCAAGATCACCACCACCAGCATACATGGTGCAAACACAGTGCCTGGACTTTGGCATATAATATCTCTAACCTTTAAAACAATACCAACAAAGAGGGTGTGTATGTGCCTGCATGCACGCACACACAAAGACATAAGCTCACTGACCTCTGTTGTTGGGGGGTATGTGTGTGTATGTGTACAAAACTAAGGTTCCAAGAAGGTAAGTAACACGCTCAAAGCCATCCAGCTTGTAAGAAAGAGCCAGAATCCAGAATCACACTGGGGTCCTCCAGACCTCACCACCTACAGTCTTTCCCCTCAACCACACTGCCTCAGTTTTTCACTACCTCTCTCCCATAGAGATTCTACTCTTCACTTATTTTCTCTTTGTTATCCATTCAGACCTTTTCCACACTCCTTTCTAACTATCTCTTAGCTGTATTTCTAAACCTTCTTACTATCCTCTAGTTCACAGTTTCTTAGTGAGATCCTAACATAAAATATTAATGTATATTGAAGGAAAAGAAAAATAAGAAAGCTACAGAAAAATATCTCAAATAATTGAGCATGGTCATCCTTGGGGAATGGTATGAAGGACTTCCACTTTCTATGTTATTTATTAAATATGTTACCATTTGTAAGTTCTTAGAACAGAGATTAAATATATTCTTTTAAAAAAGTCCATTTGCATGAGAGCCACCTTTTGCTCAATAGGGAAACTCCCAGGCTCCAGCCCAGGCCTGCTGAATACCATTACCTGGAGGTAGAGCACAGAAATCTACATTTTAATCAAGCTTTGCAAGAGATTGTTTTGCACCATAAAGTTTGAAAACCTTTATTACAGTTGTTGTAAAAACCCAACCACGAGGATTCCCCTGTGGCGCAGTGGTTTAAGAATCCGCCTTTCAAACAGGGGACACGAGTTCAATCCCTGGACCGGGAAGATCCCATATGCTGAAGCAACTAAGCCCTTATGCCACAACTACTGAAGCCTGCACACCTAGAGCCCATAAGCCACAACTATTGAGCCCACGTGCCACAACTACTGAAGCCTGCATACCTAGAGCCCGAGCTCTGCAACAAGAGAAGCCACTTCAATGAGAAGCCCACACTCCGCAATGAAGAGTAGCCCCCGCTTGCAGCACCTAGAGGAAGGCCGCACACAGCAGTGAAGACCTAACGAAGCCAATAAAGACGTAAATAAATAAATAAATATTAAAAAAAAAAAAAGCCCAACTACAATGTGTAAATTAAAACTGCTTCTCTTCATACACTATGGCCAAGGCCCCTCTACTTTATTTTTCTTCATTTCACTTTTTACCTGAGAATGTGCTATGTGTTTACCCTCAGCTGTATTTTTCTTCTAGAATGTAAAATCCATGAAGTGCAGGGTTTTTTTTTTTTTCCTCTTTTTTTTCACCGCTCTTGCTCTCTCCACTAGTACCTATGAAGTGATCAATAAATGTTTCTTGGGTAAATAAATGAAAGAGAAGGGACCATTCTATGTTTAACCTCCCACCCCAACAGATATCCACTGATGGGTCCTGTGAGCACTGTAAACACTCCATTTTTATCACCCTTCTTCTATATAACACTATCAGCTTAAAAGCATTTCACACCCATTCTTGACTTTCATCCTTACAAAATCCCCTAAGAAGCTGCACATGCCTACATATGAACTAACAATTTAGGAAACCGAAGCTTATAATGGTTAAATTAGCAATCCATTCCCTCAATGAAAGAAACAACCTTGGTGGAATTCAACACTTTTCATTCCACAAGTCACGCTTTCCTCAAAGTACTGAACAGATTTTCACCATAACCAACTACTTCTTTGCAGTTGAGCTGTGATGCTGATGGAAGGGGTCCTCTTCCATCAGCATCACTTGAGAATTTGTCAGAAGGTCAAAAACTCAGACACAACTCCAGATCTACTGGGTCAGAAACTTGGGGGAAGGACCCAACTATTTGTTTTAACATACCCTCCAGGTGATTTTGGTGTAGGCTCAAGTTTGAAAAGCACTGAGTTGGGACCATAAACTGTTGTTAAAATGGAAAAACTATTTCTAAGGAAGAGCACACTGAGCAGCGGTCACTAATAATCAACAGAGGGAAAGAAATTCATGAGATGAGCAGGTATCACAATGGCGGGAAACCGTGGAGTAACATGCTTGGTACAGTCTCTGTCCCATGGTGAATGGTTAAAAAAAAAAAAAAAAGAAAGAAAGAAAGAAAAGCTAGGAAGAATGGATGCCAAAACAAGTAAGTTTCAACAAATATTAAAGAAGGGGCAGGAGACTGATCTGTTCATCATGTTGAACCAGAGTAGAGCTCAATTTGGGGCCAAGAAATACAACTCAGTTTTTCAGTTTCCAAATACCACTTATGAACGAAATGCTCACGTGGCTCTTTCCTCAGGACCAATGCTGATCATCTTTACTTTAACGGATGACATGGTGATGGAGAAATACTAACCACCCTCCCCTATGACAACCATGTGTGAATTTGCTTCTAGTTATTTAAATGTCCCTGTTATATACAAAGTTTTCTGGGGAATAATTTAAGGAATATAGGTCTGTAGAGTCTGTTATTGGGCAAAGTGCTCCATTTCTTCTTTCTAGAAACAGTAATTTAATTCACCCAGAAGAATTTTTGAAGTACAGTAAATGGGCTAAGAATTTCCGATGATACCATGTACATTCATTTTCAAAAAGAATATGTTTTCTTTACTTAAGATATTTACCAGTTGGATTATCCACTTTTATTAATTAAGCATTTTAAATTTTAAATATTTAACGGAATGTCTCAGGATGTATAGACAGATACAAAGCATACTAATTTCCCTCTTTAAAAGAAGGAAATTTACTTTTCCTTTCTAAAAAAAGATAGTTTTAAGAATGCATATAAACCGGACTTAGAGAATCAGAGTAATGGATAAAAACACCCCTGGGTCCAAACCAGTAATTACTCAATTAGGTATCTAATAGTACCCAACCATATTAAAACTAATTGAGTCACTCCACCTTGGTCATTCTATAAGGCAGCTAAATACACACAGCTGCTTTATAATTTTCTCTGCTACCAATGGTAGAAAATATTATTTAACCAGAGCAGCCACGATCATGTATCTAAAGCCATTCATTTATTTATTTGCTCATTCAGCAAAAGTTTGAGTGCCTCCCACAACTCGGGGACTAGCAAACTATGGAGAATATCGTGTTGCATAAAGTAAAAAGCCTTCTCCTTACAGAGATACTACAAACATTCTAGCTCTATTTTGTGTTGCTTCAGAAAACAAAGTCACAATAAGCAAATCAAGGTGTATTAGATTATGCCTTCCAAACATTCATTCTGCCTTCCTCATTTTGCTTGGGAAGCCAGCCCTTCCCTCTTTCCAGTTTGCTGGGCCTGACTGTACCCCTTGTTGCCAGAAATGGTCGCATGACCAAGGCCTGGTCTATCAGCATATTCTCTTCACTGATGATTGTTTCACCTCCAGGATATGACCTGAACCACGCTGATGAGACTCACTTGTGGAATTTATGTTAGAACCATTGGGAAACAGAAGCTTTATCTGCTAAAACTCCTAGATCTTTAGATGATGTAAGCCTGGAATTCTTAGAGTTACTATAGTGAGAGAGCCTACCATAGAGCAAAGAAATCAAGTATGAGAAAAACAAAAAGTGTGGATGATATCATTTGACCCATTTCCTGGATCTAGCCATGCCTGAAGCTGGAACTTACCTCTAGATTTAAATTAGGAGGCACACATACATACTCCATATCATTCTTCCTGCCTTATTATTTTTTTTTAATCTGACATTCTATATATTTTACATATTTTCTGTTAGGATCCTTCCCCTTCCCACTACCCCTTCCAACAGAATATAATGTTCATCAAGACCTTTTTTTCCTGGGGTGGGGGGGGGGAGGTCTATTTTGTTCACCACTGCATCTCTGCATCTAGAACAGGACCTAGCACACAGCAGCCACTCTATTTTTCAAAAAATAAAGAGGAATCATTTTGTTCCTAATCTTCCTTTTCTATTATTATCACTACTCCCTTTCCCACATATGCACACAGGATACCCACTCACTGATCTAACTACTCACTGGCCCCAAATCCTCTTAGGATCATCATTCCTTGCATTCAATTTATAAATTTTTTTCACATTTTTTCCTTGATCTTAATTATCACAAAGAGACATTAGAAATAAGTAGCCAGATTCTTATTTTGCATGAATCATGAAAACCAGCCTTATAAGAGCTGAATTAATAACCCATTCCCTAAATGAATATGCTGGAATTAGAGGTTGACAGTTATATTCCTAAATGTAACACTCTCCAAAACACCAACATGTAAGTGCCTCTCCTTCTCCCCTGCATCTAGTTTTCTATCAACGTCACCTAGATAGTCTCTAGAATTCTGTACGTACTCAATAAACGTCTGCTGCATGCTGCATGCTGAATAGATGTAAGTTAATTGTTAAAATTTCACTTTGTAACACTATATTGAGTTTCCACTAACGCCTATGTCTCTAATTCTGGGAACTGCCTCCTAATTAAATCGCCTCGCTCTATGGGTTGCTCTAATAATGACTTTTGATTCCAATTAATACAATGCATTGGGAAAACTAATTCACTGTAAAAACTCCTCTGCATTAAAGGCAAAAAGGGTGGAGCAGATTGGGTCCAAAATGCTACAGGCAGGAATTGTATTCTTAGTTCTTTTTTCCCCAGCGCTGAAATGTGCCCCCTCTGTGGATTGCCTGTGCTTGTACTAACTATGTAAATGTATCTATGATTGATTTTTAAAACAGCACACCAGGGTATATTCAGCCCCCGAACAAGAAAAATACCATCCAACTGTAAATATCCAGTGGAGCAGTAAAACTGTTTCTTCTCTGCCCTGCGTAATTGCAGAACCCAAGGAGGGAAGGAATGTTTCCCCAAATCTGGCTTCCCATTAGATTGAATAAATGTCAACTTGAAAACCAGGAAACAAAAATGCCACTATGAGGTCTTCTGAAATATAAAATATTCAAAAGGCTCTCCCTCTCAGGAAGAATTCCTGAAACTGCTTGGCACTTTCCAGCTTCAATCTGCAGGTGAATGTTTTAAAAGTTTCCATTCACATTGTAATGTGTGTGCTCTTATTCCCAAATCAGCCACACTCGATGGGTTTCCAGTGATAATGGCTTTGGATGCCTATTAATATAGTGCTGTGGAAAAACCAATCTGTTGGATGAGAAGTTCTCAGCATCAGAAGAGGCAAACTGGGGGCACAACGCTGTTGCCAGTTGTTGGCTGATGTGAGTTCTTTTTTCATTCTCATTAAAACACAAGCAAAAATGTGCACTGCTGAAGTTGGTATGCAGTGGTCAATGTGATACCTTATGTGGGAGGAAGGAAAGACTGAACAATATATTAGAGACTATGCCAGCAGTAAAATAATTTTTTTAACAAAGGAAGAGAAATCCTTATTATGTATACTATGCAATAGTACTCACTGGTATAGAACTCAGGCTCCAGCCATTTCACAGAGTAGCAGATTCCTGTGTGGGTTATTTGGGGGCTAGCCATCGTGAATGGGTCCACCTAGGGCCATCATTTCTGCCTGAACGTGCAGCTACACGCTCCTCTTTGTAACTTTTTGGAGATTCCCATCTGGGAGAAATAATACAGGAGGTACACCCTCTTTACTCTCATCACTTTCTATCGCCATTTTCCCCAATAATAAGATACCTTAGAAAATTCCATGGAAGAGTCCTTCCTCATGAAAAACACTCCAGGATACTTGCACTTTTCCAACACTTTCCATAAACACTTTCTCAAAGGAGAATGGAGTCTGGTGGATATGAGAAGCAAATACCAATTACAGCATCCTTTCCTACTCCCTGTTTTTGTTTTTTTTAATAAAAATGTAGTTGAATTTGATACACAAAACTATTTGATTTTGCATCATTTATATTTTAAAGCCCCTGAACACATTTTTCTTATTTGTTGGTCTTCTGAATCTCTTCATTTGTGAACAGTCTATTCATATACCTTGCCCATTTCATCATTGGATTATTGGGGGGAAGCATTTCTTATGATGTCATGTTAACATGTAGAGAAAGAGTAAAGATCTAATTTGGGAGAAATCTGAAGAAATATCTATTGGGTATATGTTCTAAGTGTTAGATTTGCTAACAACATGATCTAAATTTGAAACAGAAGCGACTAACTGAATATTTAAATTTTCATTAATAGAGTCTACAGCTCTACATTTGATTCCCCACATGGAATTTTTAAATTTCTATTGTAAAGTCTAGGGAATTGAACACACTGGTCACTGTTGCAGGTTTCTGGATATTTAAAAGAACTTAGGACCTTCTGTGTGTCCTACCCTGCCCATAAGAGACCATCATCACTGATACAGGCTAAGCTCTCTCTAGCTACACACAGAAGCCTAAACCAGTCAACATCTTTTTAGCTCAGGTTTTCTCAGCCTTGGCACTATGGACAATTTGGACTGGATAATTCTTTGTTTTGGGGGGTATCCTGTGTGTATGAACAATGTTTAGCAGCATATCTGGCCTCTTCCCACTAAATACCTTAGCACAGCCTCAGTTGTGACAATTCACTCCAGATATTGCTAAATGCCCCCAAGGACAAAAGTGGCTTCATTTGAAAACCACTGGTCTAATTTATGCAGAGAAATCTTTAACAGTCTCTAAACAAAACTACCTCCAGCTGAAAAAGATTAATCTGATTTATACACAGAAATTTTTGATAGTCTTCAAGGTGGAAACTCAGTCTCTGCCACGGCAAGCCATTTTCCCCAATGCAAAAAGCAAAACAAAACAAAAATCAAAAAAAAAAAAAAAAATCAAAGGCAAGCAACTTGACCATGGAAAGGAACCCTAGAGTAGAATGTTGAGTCTATGTCACTGATAACTTCGGGAAAGTTAACTATATTATTCAGTGTGTTCTGTGGTTATACTTCTATGAAAAAAGTAAGTAAAAAAAGCAACCTACAATTTCCAAGAAGATAGATTTGAAAGGTACGTGTGAAACGGCCACAAAATGACTGCACCAAGAACTACTTCACTGGAACAACAGTGATTCGAATTCCATATCCCACAAGGCCTCCCTGTACTCACTCCTGACTTCCAATCCATCACCAAGGCTTCCTGGGTTTTGCCTGAAAAAAATATTTTGAGTTGATCCTCGTTGTTTCCATGCCCTTCACCATCTACCAGACGGAGCCCTCACCATTTCTTCTGTGGTAAAAGCTTCCTAAGCAGTTTCCTTGAGTCCACCCTTGTCCCATTCGAATCTGTACAAGCAAGCACAGCCAGAGGAACCTTGTAAAACACGTCACTCCACTTATGTCCGTCTTTTGTCGTAAACTCTTCACTCATGTCTCATTGCTTGAGAAAGAGCCCAGCATTCATATCACAGTTCAAAGGCCCTATGGAAGAAGGGCTCAGCCTATACCCAGCAATGCTATTTTCTGCCACCTTTCCCCTTGCTCACTACGCATCAGTCACACTGACCTTCTTTCTGTTCCCCTCCCACCTCAGTGTCTTCATACACACTCCTCCCTCTGCCAGAACGTTCTTATTTCTATTCTCACGACCAGCTCCTTCTCACGTTTAAGCTCCAGCTCCAGCACCACCACCCTCCCTGATATTCTAACCTGATGCTTTCCCCTCTTTTTTCCCTCTCTTATACCAACCTATTCTCTTCCTTCATAACACACATCCCAGTTCAATGCTTCATTGACTATAGACACAATTGCATGCTTAACATCCATCTCACAGATCAAATTAAAATTCTATGAAATCAGGGACCACATGTGTCTTGTTTGTGTCCGGTGACAGCACAGTGCCTCACGCACAGCACAACTGAGATACAGATAATTGCAGATGTGAGTGATCAATTGCCCCTCAATCACCTTCACATCTCATAAGCACAAGAGAAAAAGCTAGCTTCCCTACGGAGGTAAACATCCTCCACAAGGCTAAAACCACCTCATTACCCCAAAGGAAAGCAGAGATCCAGACTGCTATTTCTTAAGGTAGAGGCAGGAGGATAAATGAGAGCTTGATGGCAAAACCACTCAGGGTCTTCCCCACCTCTTCAAAGGGCAAAACTGACCTATCATTTGTCACCCAGGTACTCTCTCCTGTCCTCCGTTTACTCCCTGAAGTTTTATTACGCTGTGGTCAATACTCAGCGGCAAACGATGCAAAGGTGAACAGGCTGGCTCAGAGAGCCCACATCCCTCTTTGCATTTTTATGTCCTTCATTACAACAAGTAGGCTATTTTTATACCTGTTAGCTGCTAACAATTGGCAAAACCTCAGGCTTGGAATAAAATACGACAAGGGCCAAGAGAGGTAACAACAACAGTGTTGTACTGCAGCCAGCGCACCATTAATAAGAGCAGGAAGAGGGAGCGAGGAAGGGCCACGGACGGGGGTTAGGAGGGAAAGGAGGCTCCCTGGAACCCAGCAAAAACGCTGCCCCGGGGTAGATGGTCAGGTAAGGCGACCTGGCCAGCCCAGCACTGCGACCCATCTCACTCTCCATCCCCTAACCCTCTGGCCTGAGATACTCCAAGATATTGAATCTTAGACTTAACACATTCTCATAGCCTGGCAGGGCCTCACACTTCCTAAGGCCAAACAACCCTTAGTTGTATATTTCTTACACATAACAAAACCCACCATTTTGAAACTGTACAAAGGTCTTTCACAACATATTTGCACATGAGAGAAAAGAGGCATCCACAAAAATACTCATTGTCTTGTGGATTAGTAACAAAAATCTGCAAAGAATCTACATTTTTCTCATAGAGGAATGCCGTGTAAATTTTGGCACATTCATGCCTTGGGATGTTACTACATGACTATCATTAATTTTATACATCAGTGATTGCTAGCTGATGTTGCATATATTTTACCATTATTGACATATATCTATGATACATTGTAAGTGGATTTAAGAACAAGGACGCAGATACAGAGAATGGACTGGAGAACTCGAGGTATGGGAGGGGGCGGGGGGTGAAGGGGAAACTGAGACGAAGCGAGAGAGTAGCACAGACATATATATACTACCAACTGTAAAATAGTCAGTGGGAAGTTGTTGTATAACAAAGGGAGTCCAACTCAAGGATGGAAGATGCCTTAGAGGACTGGGGCGGGGAGGGTGGGGGGGACTCGAGGGGGGGAGTCAAGGAAGGGAGGGAATACGGGGATATGTGTATAAAAACAGATGATTGAACCTGGTGTACCCCCCCAAAAAAAAAAAATAAAAAAAATAAAAAGTAATTACAAAGGGGGAGGGAGGGTGGGAGAGGGAAGGATTGGGAGTTTGGGATTAGAAGATGCAAACAATTATATACAGGATGGGTTAACAATAAGGTCCTACTGTATAGCACAGGGAACTATATTCAATAGCCTGTGATAAATCATAATGGAAAGAATAAGAAAAAGAATATGTACATATATACATATATATATACATATAAGTGAATCACTTTGCTGTACAGAAAAAATTAACACAATATTGTAAATCAACTATACCTCAATAAAATTTTAGAAAGTAAAAAAAAAAAAAAAAAAAAAAGATCCACTTCCATTACCGAAATGTAACCCCATGGAGGCAGAGACCCTATGCCCAAAACAGTTCTGGGCACATAATAGGCACACAATAAATGTTTGTTGAAAGTATGAAGAATAAATTAACACTGTGTCACCACTAAAAGAGGGCAGGAAATTCACACAAAACTGACACAGAGAATTTTAAAACTGCTCTTATTTGTTTAAAAAAATACAGGGGGTGTGTGGTACACGCCACCTCTGCAGCACTGTAGGACATACTAGAAAGAGGGGAGATTGATACTGAGTGGCCAACTACTACATCCTTCACCAGGTGAACTTATTTACTCTGATGAAAATCCAAAGCCTTTTATAAAATGAAAGAAATACTGACAGTCTTCTTGCATAATTATGACCTGCCTTTGAGTGAGCTGTTTGCTACCTAATGATAACACCAAGGTTTCCTTTAGAATAAAATGGACATATCCAGTAGCTGTTGAGTCTCTCTGTAACCAGAGAGATTCTGTAGTCTCTCTCTCTCTCTCACACACACACACCCACCCACACACCCCCACAGGGGTTGGGGGAAGGGGGAGAGAGAGGGAGGGAGAAAGAGGGAGGGAGGGAGAAAGAGAGGGAGAGAACGAGGAAACCTGGCACTCTGAGTTGATTGGGACACAGAAGACTATAGAATAAAATGGTTCTGAGCATAGGTTCAACATTCTGGTCATACTGGATTGAAACCACTTGATGAATTGGGAGACTGGGATTGCCATATGTACATGACTAATAAGAAAAAAATATCAAATTGTACATTTTAAATATATGCAGTTTATTGTATCTCAATTGTATCTCAAGAAAAGTTCTTAAAGAAAAAAAAAAGAAACCACTTGATGTAGCTGCAGGACCTTGGGCAAGTCATTTATTCCCTCTGAGGGTCAGTGTCACCATCTTAAAGAACAAGCATAATATCTCAAACTAACACAGTACCATTTTAAGAACTGAATGTTTACATAAGGGATTTAGGACAGCACCTGGCACAGGGCAAGTGTTGAATATATGATAGTATGTGGTTTTATTTGAGGTTCTGACTCGGAGTTTCACATTCTGAGGGGACATTTAGCATCGCTACATTTTCAAGCCATCCTCTGAGACAATACGGCACCTCAATAATGACACACATTTCACAAAGAAGGGGCCAACGTGGGCAGGAGCAAGGACAGCTCTTTCAAACTTATGTTCAGTCCTGAAAAACAATGAAAAGAATGCCAGCTCGAAGAGAATGTTCTGTCCCTCCCAACCCTCACCACCTTTCCATCCTGGAACCTGGCAATACTGAAGAATGAAATGGGGCTTTGGTAATGCTACCCAATGAAGGAAAGGAAACACACGCTCTTTAAAGTATCATATTGCACAAGACGCAGGTGAGCAGCAGCCCACACGAAGCACTATGAAGATCTGACTTCATTCACTTTACACTCTAGGCTTGTTTTACATGTACCATGCTAATAAAGTGTTTGAAGCATATCTCTCTACTATAGAAATATTTATAAATTTTATACATGTACTCTGCATTGACAGAGTGAGTGTGTGTGTATGTATATATGTATACTATAAACTTTAAAAATAGACATTTTAAAGGGATAAGAAAAAGAAGCAAATAGAAATCCTGGCACTTTATTCTGTACCGCTGGGTGGCTTGTGCATATCCTGGAATGCGAAGGTCCCACAGTGAAGAACACTGTTGTAGATAATCCCCTCTGAGACTTTTGCACCCTCAGGATGGGGAGATTCCCACATTTCCATCCTTGTCTATGCAGAGGCGACTGAGCTGGGGGTGCAAAGGGCTAAAACAAGATGTCAAGTCTGCCCTCACATACATTTTATTTGGCAAGCTGTTTTTGTCTTAGTTGTCAACATTTTATAATCAGGACATTTCTTTGACCTAAAGAATTAGCAAGTCCAGAACAGTGGGTCCCTGTGTCCACTAGTATTTGGTGGCACCTGAGTATCAGTCACGCACTATCCTTTAATACAGTCTTTGTCAAACTTGCTTCTCTCACTTGCCAAACCTGCTGTAACTCTATCTGAATTTGCAACAGCTCATAAACTCTGGGAGCCTTGCGCCATAGGAAAAGAGGAGGAACGTGTCTAAAACGGAAGAAACTTCTTGACTCGCCAAGACTCCACATCTATTGGAGAAGCAGGAGCATGGTGGAGATGAATCATGTAGAAGCCACCCTGGGTTTTCAGCCACTGCAATCTCTACTCATTGTACTCTGCCACTCAAACCAGATTAAAGGGCTATCTGAATATTCTTCTTGATCTAGTGTTTGTGCTTGCCCAACTAAGAGCAGGACCCGTTCGTCGCAACAGCATCATACAGCACACTGGAGCCACACGGGAGCCTGAGGCTAAGGACAAGGGTGCCCTCCTAGGAACACTTATCAGCAGAATCTCCTATGTTCCAAACCAAGTACAAAAAGTTAACAACAGCTCTACACTCACACACACACGCAATGACTGTGTATAAAGCCCCGTGCTGCCTAATGATTAACAATTTGGGTGGATGGGGGGGTGATGACAGCCACCCAGGCTGAGGACCACTGATAAACTGTTCCCATTGCTTCATAATGCAGTCATAAGGCAAACAACCAACCTGTTGTTATTTAAAATTTTGCTATTTTGTTAATCACGAATTTCTGCATTACTTTTGATTTAAAAAAAATCTGGCATTGAAACAGAATTTATCTGAATGGCATCCCCTGAAGGTTTTTGGCATCCCCTCAAGTTTTGCACCTGGAGTGAATGCCTCATTCCCTCCGCATGGCTCTAACCTGACCCTGGTACCAGGCCTCCCTCTCAAGCAAAAGGGCCCAGCACTGAGGTTAGGCTTTTTACCTTATTCAAGGGAGGCCCCGAGCACTATCCGCACACTCAGGCTACGGCAGCCCCCTGTGGATGCCGAGCCGGCTCTGCAAGACATGCTTGATCCACATTGTACGTGGCCTTGGAATGATGTTCAGTCCCTGGGGAGGACAGAACTCGGTGTCCTCATTTACCTACACTCCAAACAAGAACATGACAACCTTACAAACGCAGCAGTAGCTCTCACACTGCTAATTTAACCATAGGGACTTATTTTTTTAAAAATTTTATAAATTTTTCTCAGTCTTCCAAGATCCTGTGATAACCCCCAAGTGACTCATCTTCATTTGCCAGCAGTGAGCACTTTCCCACTTTTAAAAATTCCAAAGCCAAATGTTCAAAGTGTCCTGCTTAGCAAATATCCAAGACTTCTCTTCTCCCATGGCAGAAGGGGTGCTAAACATTCTTTTCTTCTAGATGATGAGACCCTTTGAAAGGTCAGAGGAGAGATAAATTTAGCACAGGCAGTAAAATGCAAAGATCCCATCATAGAGTTACACTGGAGCCCGATGAGAAAGTTATGCTGATGCTGAGACTGGTCTATAGATTCCAAGTGAGAGAAGTCACAGCCAGCTGAGCACTGACAATGTGCTGGGAGCAAAATTCCCATGTTGTCATCATCTCTCCCTCTCTTGCTAACTTCCTATTGATGTGCAAGAAAAATGAGTTCGAATCAGCCTGTTGGTGTTTTTCTTCTTTCTCCTATATCTAAGGAAAGACAGACTATAAATACAGTAAGTCCCCTACATACGAATGAGTCCTGTTCCAAGAGCACAATCATAAGTCCAATAAAGTTAGCCTAGGTATCCAACTAACACAATCGGCTACATTGTACTGTACTGTAGTAGGTTTATAATACTTTTCACACAAGTAATACATAAAAAAAAAACACAAAAAATAAAGAAAAACATTTTTAATCTTACAGTACAGTACCTTGAAAAGTACACTAGTACAGTACAACAGCTGGCATACAGGGGCTGACACTGAGTGAACAGCCAAAAAGTTACTGACTGGAGGAGGGAGAGGAGGTGGGAGAGGCTGGAGTACTATACTGTACTGTACAGTAAAGCACACAAAAGCACAATCACTTGCAGAGAATGCATGTACATGACAATGTACACCAGACACGTAAACTAACGAGACTGTACACGCAAATGCACGTTCACATCTTTGAAAGTTCACAACCTGAAGGTTTGTATGTAGGGGACTTACTGTAAACACAATAAGCAGAGCAATTATTTTTCATTTGCTCAAGTTACGGGAATGCTAAGAAAAGAAGGGGATCCCAGACTGGTCATTGTGGAGGCTGGCACGTGGATAAAAAGAAGGAAATGATCCTCAATGCATCCTGCAGTGTTCCCTCACCTGCCTACTACCCCCTTCACTGACCTCACTTCTATTTCTCTCTTCCATGCAGAGAAACTCATCCTAGAGAAGGCATAAGGAAAGAAAATGTCCAATTTCCCCAGGGCAACCTTTCACCTTCTAAAGTAAAGGTCCACAAACTTTTTTTCCTGTAAAGCACTGGATTAAATATTTTGGGTTTTGCAGGTCATAGCATCTCTTTCAACTACCAAAGTTTGCCATTTTAGCACTCAAAATGAGCAGGTAGAGACAATACGTAAACAAATGAGCATGTCTGTGTTTATAACAAAAATACAACTTTACTTATAAAAATAGGCTGTGGGCCACCGTTTGCCTTCCCCTGATCTAAAAGGCAACTGCCATTAAATCCCCCTTGGATAATGAACATTAAAAACAAAGAAGCAAGCAAGCAAGCAATAATTCTACTGCCAAGATACAGAAGTATACAGTCTTGAGCAGAAAGCAAGAAGATTTAGTTCTTTGCAAGAACAAAAGGCATTCTTCAGCTTTGCAACTAAGTGCCTGTGCTTTTCCTATGGATGTTGTTATAATGGGGATCTTAGACCACAAAGCTACAGTAATCAAGACAGTATGGCACTGGCACAAAAACAGAAATATAGATCAATGGAACAGGATAGAAAGCTCAGAGATAAACCCAGGCACCTATGGTCACCTAACCTATGACAAAGGAGGCAAGAACATACAATGAAGAAAAGACAGCCTCTTCTATAAGTGGTGCTGGAAAAACTGGATAGCTACGTGTAAAAGAATGAAATTAGGACACTCCATAACACCATACACAAAAATAAACTCGAAATGAATTAAAGACCTCAATGTAAGGCCAGACCCTATAAAACTCTTAAAGGAAGACATAAGCAGAACAGTCTGACATAAATCGCAGCAAGATCTTTTTTTGACCCACCTCCTAGAGTAATGAAAATAAAAACAAAAATAAACAACTGGGACCTAATTAAACTTAAAAGCTTTTGCACAGAGACCCCAGCCTAGGAGAGGGACAGGGCAGCTAGGAGGGAGTAGGAGGAACTGGAGGTCGGGTCGAAGGTCAGGGCCTTTTCCTGGCCGCTGTGGCAGGGGTCCCTCCCTGAACATTGCAAATGAATTTTACCCTGGGATTCAGAAGTGTCTATGGGACTGAGACTGGACCTGCTAAAGAGAAGGGCAGAGGTGAAGAGTTCTGGACCTGGCCCTCGCTCTATCACAGGAGTTACGCAAGCTAGAGTGGAGTCAAGGGCTGGAGGTGACACACTCTGGTGCTGCCCATGGAGCAGCAGAATGATAAAATCGTCACATTTTGGGGGCACTGAGACCATTGCCAGTCACTGCAGCTTCCTAAATATTCTGGAAGAAATAGAATTTATGGCACTACCTTGAAAAATAAGCTCTGCCAATAGGATATTTATAGCTTTCAAAAAGAAAAGTTTAAGAAAGAAGCTTTTTATTGATCCCTCCAATTAAAGAGCAAACATCAGAGAAGAAAGATGGTGGTGAAGTAGAAGGACGTGGAATGCATCCCTCTCCACAGATGCATCAGGAATACACCAAAAGATGCAATAATTTGCACAGAGAACCAGCTAAACACCAGCAAATGACCTCGGACACCAGAAAGGACTGCAAAGATCCTGACATAACTGGGACAAGGAACCTCTGAAGTCTGGACTACTTCATCAGAAGTCAAGCAGTAGGCTCTGGGGAGGGAGCACTGAATCCAGGATGCTAGACTACTAGAGGGTCCTCAGACACAGGGAAAATTAACTGCAGAGAACTCTCACAGAGCCCTGTATCAGAGTCTAAGACTAGGCTTTATCCGACTGTCTGCAACTGCCAGTGCTGGACACTTCACACCAAACTACAAACAAGAGAGGAACACAAAACCACCCATCAGCACACAGACTACCTAAAGCCATATTAACCTCACAGATACCCTAAAACACACCACCTGATATGGCCCTGCTCACCAGAGAGAAAAGACACAGAGCCACACACCAGAAAGCAGACACCAGACCCCCCCCAACAGGAAGCCTACTCAAGACGCTGCACAAAGCCCACCACAGGGGGAAGAGGGCAGAAACAAGAGGAATTACTACTAGGCAGCATAGGGAAAGGAGAAAGCAAATCCTATAAATTAGACAAAATGGGAAAACAAAGAAAAACCACACAGGCAAAAGAGTGGGAAAAAAACCTACAAGACCAAATAAATGAAGAGGAAACAGGAAAATTGCCTGAAAAAGAATTCAGAGTCATGATACTAAAGATGATCCAAACACTCGAAAACAAAATAGAGAAAATACAAGAAACAGTTAATAAGGACTCAGAAGAACTAAAGAGCAAACAAACAGTAATGGACAACAAAAGAACCAAAATTAAAAATACTGTAGATGGTATAAACAGCAGAATAACTGAGGTAGAAGAACGAATAAGTGAGTTGGAATATAGAATGGGGGAAATATCTGTCACAGAGCAGGAAGGAGAAAAAAGAATAAAAAGAATGTAAGACAGTCTCAGAGACCTTGGTGACACCATTAAGTGCACCAACATTCGAATCACAGGCATCTCAGAAGAAAAAAAGAAAGGGTCTGAGAAAATATTTAAAGAGGTTATAGTGGAAAACTTCCCCAACATGGGAAAGGAAACAATTAATCAAGTCCAAGAAGTACAGAGAGTCCCACACAGAATAAACCCAAGGAGAAATACACTGAGACATATATTAATCAAACTAATGAAAATTAAACACAAAGAAAAAACATTAAAAGCAGCAAGAGAAAAGCAACACATAACATATAAGGGAAAAGCCATAAGGATAACAGCTGATCTTTCTGAAGAAACTCTGCAGGTCAGAAGGGAGTAGCAGGGTATACTGAAAATCCTGAAAGAGAAAAACCTACAGCCAAGAATGCTCTACCCAGCAAGAACCTCATTCAGATTTGAGGGAGAAATCAAAAGCTTTCCAGACAAGCAAAAGTTAAGAGAAATCAGCATCACCAAACCACCCTAACAACAACTGCTAAAGGAACTTCGGTAGTCAGGAAACACAAGAGAAGGAAAAGTTCTACAAAAACAAACCCAAAACAATTAAGAAGATGGTAACCAGAACACACATGTCAATAATCACCTCAAATGTAAATGGATTCAATGCTCCAACCAAAAGACACAGACTGGTTAAATGGATACAAAAACTAGACCCTTCTAGGGCCTTCTGGGTGGCACAGTGGTTAAGAATCCGCCTGCCAATGCAGGGAGCATGGGTTTGATCCCTGCCACAGGAAGATCCCACATGCTGCGGAGCAACTAAGCCCGTGCGCCACAACTATTGAGCCTGCACACCACAACTATTGAGCCTGCACTTTAGAGCCAGTGAATCACAACTATTGAGCCCATGTGCTGCAACTACTGAAGCCCATGAGCCTAGAGCCTGTGCTCCGCAACAAGAGAAGGCACAACAATGAGGAGCCCGCGCATCACAATGAAGAGTAGCCCCCACTCAGTGCAACTAAAGAAAGCCTGCACATAGCAGAAAAGACCCAACACATCTAATTAAATAAAAACAAAAACAAAAAAAACCTCCTATACACTGCCTACAAGAAATCCACTCAGACCAAGGGACACATATAGACTGAAAGTAAGAGGATGGAAAAAGATATTCCATGCAAATGGAAGTCAGAAGAAAGCTGGAGTAGCAATATTCATATCACACAAATTAGACTTTAAAGACTATTACAAGAGACAAGGAAGGACACTACATAATGATCAAGGGATCAATTCAAGAAGAAGCTTTAACAATTGTAAAAATCTATACACCCAACATAGGAGCACCTCAATACATAAGGCAAATGCTAACAGCTATAAAAGGGGACATCGACAGTAACACAATAGTAGTAGGAGACTTTAACACCCCACTTACATCAATGGACAGATCATCCACACAGAAAATAAATAAGGACACACAAGCTTTCAATGACACATTAGACCATCTCGAATTAATTGGTATTTATAAGACATTCCACCCAAAAAAGACAGACTACACTTTCTTCTCAAGTGTACATGGAACATTTTCCAGGATAGATCACATCTTGGGTCACAAATCAAGCATCAGTAAATTCAACAAAATTGAAATCATATCAAGCATCTTCTCTGACCACAATGCCATGAGACTAGATATCATTTACAGGAAAAAAAACTGCAAAAAATATAAACACATGGAGGCTAAACAATACACTATTAAACAACCAAGAAATCACTAAAGAAATCAAAGGGGAAATAAAAAAAAAATCTAGAAACAAATGACAATGAAAACACAACAACCCAAAACCTAAGGGGTGCAGCAAAAGCAGTCTTACAAGGGAAGTTTATAGCAATACAGTCCTACCTCAAGAAACAAGAAAAATATTGAATAAACAACCTAACCTTACACCTAAAACAATTAGAGAAAGAAGAAGAAAAAAAACCACAAGGTGAGCAGAAGGAAAGAAATCATAAAGATCAGATCAGAAATAAATGAAAAAGAAATGAAGGAAATAAGAGCAAAGACCAATAAAACTAAAAACTGGTTCCTTGAGAAGATAAACAAACTTGATAAGCCATTAGCAACACTTATCAGGAAAAAAAGGGAGAAGAGGCAAATCAACAGAATTAGAAATGGAAAAGGAGAAAAAAAACGGACACCTCAGAAATATAAAAGATCATGAGAGACTACTACAAGCAACTATATGCCAAAAAAATAGGATAACCTGGAAGAAATGGATAAATTCTTAGAAAAGCACAATCTCCCAAGACTGAACCAGGGAGAAATAGAACATATGAACAGACCAATCACAAGTATGGAAATTGAGACTGTGATTAAAAAATCTTCCAACAACAAAAGCCCAGGGCCAGATGGCTTCACAGGCAAATTCCATCAAACATTTAGAGAAGAGCTAACACCTAGCCTTCTCAAACTCTTCCAAAATATAGCAGAAGGAGGAGCATTCCCACACTCATTCTATGAGGCCACCATCACCCTGATACCAAAACCAGGCAAAGATGTCACAAAAAAAGAACGTTACAGGCCAATATCACTGATGAATATAGACGCAAAAATCCTCAACAAAATACTAGCTAACAGAATCCAACAGCACATTAAAAATCATACACCATGATCAAGTGGGGTTTATCCCTGGAATGCAAGGATTCTTCAATATATGCAAATCAATCGATGTGATACATCATATCAACAAAGTGAAGGATAAAAACCATGTGATAATCTCAATAGATGTGGAAAAAGCTTTTGACAAAATTCAGCATCCATTTATGAAAAAAACACTCCAGAAAATGGGCATAGAAGGAAATTATCTCAACATAATAAAAGCCATATATGAGAAACCAAAAGCCAAAATCATTCTAAATGGTGAAAAACTGAAAAAGTTCTAAGAACAGGAACAAGACAAGGGTGCCGACACTCACCATTATTATTCAACATAGTTTTGCAAGTTTTAGCCACAGCAATCAGAGAAGAAAATGAAATAAAAGGAATCCGAATTGGAAAAGAAGTAAAACTGTCACTCTTTGCAGATGACATGATATTATACATATAAAACCTTAAAGACTCTACCAGAAAACTTCTAGCACTAATCGATGAATTTAGTGAAGTAGCAGGATACAAAATGAATGTGCAGAAATCTCCTGCAGTCCTATATACTAACAATGAAAAAGCAGAAAGAGAAATTAAGGAAACTCTCCCATTTACCACTGCAACAAAAAAGAATAAAATACCTAGGAATAAACCTGCCTAAGGAGGCAAAAGACCTGTATGCAGAAAACTATAAGACACTGATGAAAGAAATCAAAGATGACACGAACAGATGGAGAGACATACCATGTTCTTGCATTGGAAGAATCAGCATTGTGAAAATGACTGTACTACCCAAAACAATTTACAGATTCAATGCAATCCCGATCAAATTACCAATGGCATTTTTCACAGAAATAGAACAAGAAATCTTATGATTTGTATGGAAACACAAAAGACCCTGAATAAACAAAGCAATCTTGAGAAGGAAAGATGGAGTTGGTAAAATTAGGCTTCCTGACTTCAAACTATACTACAAGGCTACAGTGATCAAGACAGTATAGTACTGGCACAAAAATAGAAAGGAAGATCAATGGAATAGAATAGAGAACTCAGAGGTAAACCTACGCACCTATGGGCACCTTATCTTTGACAAAGGAGGCACGAGTATACAATGGAAAAAAGACAGCCTCGTCAATAAGTGGTGCTGGGAAAATTGGACAGCAACATGGAAAAGAAAGAAATTAGAACACTTCCTAACACCATACACAAAAATAAACTCAAAATGGATTAAAAACTTAAATATAAGGCCAGACACTATAAAACTCTTAGAGGAAAACATAGGCAGAACACTCTTATGACATACATCAAAGCAAGATCCTTTTTGACCCACCTCCTAGAATCATGGAAATAAAATCAAGAATCAACAAATGGGACCTAATGAAACTTAAAAGCTTTTGCACAGAGAAAGAAACTATAAACAAGACAAGACGACAACCCTCAGAACGGGAGAAAATATTTGCCAGTGAATCAACGGACAAAGAATTAATCTCCAAAATATACAAGCAGCTCATGCAGCTTAATACCAAAAAAGCAAATAACCCAATCCACAAATGGGCAGAAGACCTAAATAGACACTTCTCCAAAGAAAACATACAGATGGCCAAACAAATACATGAAAAGATGCTCAACATCACTAATCATTAGAGAAATGCAAGTCAAAGCCACAATGAGGTATCACCTCACGCTGGTCAGAATGGCCATCATCAAAAAAATCTAGAAACAATAAATGTTGGAGAGGGTGTGGAGAAAAGGGAACTCTCCTGCACTGTTGGTGGGAATGTAAGTTGGTACAGCCACTATGGAAAACAGTTTGGAGGTTCCTTCAAAAACTAAAATTAGAACTACCATATGATCCAGTAATCGTCCTACTGGGCAGGCACATACCCAGAGAAAACCATAATCCCAAAAGAAACATGTACCATACTGTTCATTGCAGCACTATTTACAATAGCCAGGACATGGAAGCAACCTAAGTGCGCATCAACAGATGAATGGATATAGAAGATGTGGCATATATATACAATGGAATATTACTCAGCCATAAAAAGGAATGAAATGGAGCTATATGTAATGAGGTGTATAGACCTGAAGTCTGTCATACAGAGTCAAGTAAGCCAGAAAGAGAAAAACAAATACTGTATGCTATCTCATATATACGGAATCTTAAAAAAAAAAAAAATGGTACTGATGAACCTAGTGACAGGGCAAGAATAAGGATGCAGATGCAGAGAATGGACTGGAGGATATGGGGTTGGGGGGCAGGGGGCAAAGGGGAAGGTGGGACGAAGTGAGAGAGTAGCATAGACACATATACACTACTGACTGTAAAATAGATAGCTAGTGGGAAGTTGCTGTATAACAAAGGGAGATCAACTTGATGATGGGTGATGCCTTAGAGGGCCAGGAAGGGAAGAGCGGGAGGGAGTAGCAGGAGGGAGAGGATATGGGGATATATGTATAAATACAGCTGATTCACTTTGGTTACCTCAAAAACTGGTACAAGACTGTAAAACAATTATATTCCAATAAAGAGCTTAAAAAAAAAAAAGCTTTTGCACAACAAAGGAAACTATAAATAAGACGAAAAGACAACCCCCATAATGGGAGAATATATTTGCAAATGAATCAACTGACAAGGAATTAATTTCCAAATTACACAAATTGTTCACACAGCTCAATATCAAAAAAACAGACAACCCAATCAAAAAAATGGGCGGAAGAACTAAACAGACAATTCTCCAAAGAAGACATACAGATGGCCAACCAACACATGAAAAGATGCTCAACACCACTAATTATTAGAGAAATGCAAATCAAAACCACAATGAGGTATCATCTTACACTGCTCAGAATGGCCATCATCAAAAAATCTGCAAACAATAAATGCTGGAGAGGGTGTGGAGAAAAGGGAACACTCTTACACTGTTGGTTGGAATGTAAATTGATATAACAACTTTGGAAAACAGTATGGAGGTTCCTATACAAACTACAAATAGAACTACCATATGACCCAGAAATCCCACTATTGGGCATATACCTGGAGAAAACCATAATTCAAAAAGATACATACACCCCAATATTCACTGCAGCACTATTTACAATAGCCAGGACATGGAAGTAACCTAAAAGTCCATCAGAGGCATGGATAAAGAAAATGTGGCACATATATACAATGGACTATTACTCAGCCATAAAAAGGAATGAAATTGGGTCATCTGTAGAGATGTGGATGGACCTAGAGACTGTCATACGGAGTGAAGTAAGTAAGAAAGAGAGAAAAAAATCATATAATATCAGTTTTATATGGAATCTAGAAAGATGATACAGATGAAGTAATTTGCCAAGCAGAAACAGAGACACAGACCTAGAGAACAAATGCATGCACAGCAAGAGGGGAAGGGGGAATGGAATGGATTGAGAGATTGAGACTGACATATATATGCTATTATGTATAAAATAGGTCACTAATGAGGACCTCCTGTATAGCACAGGGAACTCTACTCAGTGCTCTGTAGTGACCTAAATGGGAAGGAAATCCAAAAAAGAGGGGATATATGTATACATATACCTGATTCACTTTGCTGTACAGCAGAAATTAATACAATATTATAAAGCAACTATACTTCAATAAAAATTTATTTTAAAAAATAGGGACCTTATCTTTGGATCTCCATGGGACTGTCACTTGAATGTAAAATTCCAGGACAAGTGGAATTTTGCTTCTGCTAAGAAAGGAAAGTTAAAGTTTCACATGGATTTCATCCTTTCTCTTTTAGGGATAAGCTTTAAGTTGAAAGTTGCCAAAGTCATATTCTGTTACCAGAGGGATGGTATGCTGCCTGGGCACAAGCCATCTGGAAAATATGCCAACTCATGGGCTTATCCACTGCACCTGTTGCTAAACTTGCCTGGCCACTGCTGCATTTAGCCAGCTAACTTTATACTGTGAGCACGGGGACAGCAGAACCCCATCATGTGCTCTGGAACATGCCCTTGGATCATGGTCATTTCACAGAAATAGCTTCCAAGGACTGCTTTCCTTGGCAAATAAAAAGTCTCACACTCATCTCTTATATTCTTAGGCTAAAAGATACCCCAAAGCAGTTGTTTTTAATGTTTTCAAATCAGGGATGACTTCAAGTATTTAATAAAAGCTATATACTATGCTAGGGAAACAACAAATACACACACATTTATTTACCATTTTAAAAGGCTTTGAACACCTGCCCCCTGTACTCAAAGGCCTATCCACAGATTCCGGCATAAGAAATTCCTATCTCAGAGAAATATGACTTTTCTTAGCATCAGGTAAGACCAGAGCAAAGGTGGAAGCCAATCCACTTTTCCCCACAAGTTCCAGGATCCTTCCAGACAGGATGGCAGCGTGCCAACTGTCTTCCCACTTGGAAAGGCCATGGAAGCTCAGCCCTAAGTGCCAGAGCTTTCTTGGGAAGGTCATTCACTAATTCACATCCCTACCCTTGATGTTCTCCAGGAACATCCTAACACTGGAAATATCTTTCCCCAAAGCACTTATGCATGGACTCTTCACAGGGATGACAATAAGAGTGGTTTATTTTTGTGGAGTCACTTGAGAAGAGTTGAGATGATTTTACTTCCTTGCAAAAAGCTACCTCTATTAGAAATCCCTCACCATAGCTTAACCCATCTTGTCAATGCCAGTGGTAAAGGCAATTTTTTTAACTTTAGTTTTTGAATGTTGTCTGACTTTGCTTGATGTTAAAAAGAAAGCAATTCAGTGTTTATTTCTTAGAAAAGGCAGTATGAAGAAAAAACTTCTGGGCATGGTCTCTCCCACCATCTATATGCCTGTGGGCCAACACTAACATCTAACATTTCTTGAGTGTGAGGCACTTTATAAAGTGCTCTTCCTGTGTGAGGTAACTTACTCCTTTTCACAGTCCTATCCAATAGGAGGGGAAGATTAAGGCTTAGAGAAGGGACTTTTTTTGTATTAGTAAGCAGAGTACTGGAAATTCAGCTCAGGTCCTCAGACAACAGCCTCTGAAGTCTTATCTGTACCAAGCACACTACATGCTACAGAAGTCTTAACCCGGCCTCCACAAATAACTAAGGGACCATGGAGAGGTTACTCAATTTTGGGGGATTCAGCTCTAAATTTTTTTTTAAGAACTTTTACTGACATACAGTTAATAAACAATACATTGCATATATTTAGTGTGCAATTTGATTTTTTTTCTTATTAGTAATGTATATATGGCAATCGCAATCTCCCAGTTCATTCCCTCCCAACCTTCCCCACTTTCCCCACTTGGTGTCCATATATTTGTTCTCTACATCTGTGTCTCTACTTCTGCCTTGCAAACCAGTTGATCTGTACCATTTTTCTATATTCCACACATATGTGTTAATAAGTGATACTTGTTTTTCTCTTTCTGACGCACTTCACTCTGTATAACAGTCTCTAAGTCCATCCATGTCTCTACAAATGTCCCAGTTTCATTCTTTTTTACAGCTGAGTAATGTTCCATTGGATATATGTACCACATCTTCTTTTTCCATTCATCTGTTGATGGACATTTAGGTTGCTTCCACGTCTTGGCTATTGTAAATAGTGCTGCGATGAACATTGGGGTGCATGTGCATTTTTGAATTATGGTGTTCTCTGGGTATATGCCCAGTAGTGGGACTGCTGGGTCATATGGTAATTCTATTTTCAGTTTTGCAAGGAACCTCCATACTGCTCTCCATAGTGGCTGTGTCAATTTACATTTCCACCAACAGTGCAAGTGTTCCCTTTTCTCCACACCCTCTCCAGCATTTACTGCTTGCAGATTTTCTGATGATGCCCATTCTGACTGGTGTGAGGTGATACCTCATTGTAGTTTTGATTTGCATTTCTCTAATAATTAGTGATGTTGAGCAGCTTTTCATGTGCCTCTTGGCCATCCGTATGTCTTCTTTGGAGAAATGCCTATTTAGGTCTTCTGCCCATTTTTTGATTGGGTTGTTTGTTGTTTTGATATTGAGCTGGATGAACTCTTTATATATTTTGGAGATTAATCCTTTGTCTGTTGATTTGTTTGCAAATATTTTCTCCCACTCTGAGAGTGGTCTTTTCGTCTTGCTTATAGTTTCCTTTGCTGTGCAGAAGCTTTGAAGTTTCATTAGGTCCCACTTATTTATTTTTGCTTTTATTTCCATTACTCTAGGGGGTAGATCCAAAAGGGTCTCACTGTGATTTATGCTGAAGAGTGTTCTTCCTATGTTTTCATCTAGGAGTCTTATAGTGTCTGGCCTTACATTGAGGTCTTTAATCCATTTTGAGTTTATTTTTGTGTATGGTGTTCAGGAGTGTTCTAATCTCATTCTTTTCCATGTAGCTGTCTAGTTTTCCCAGCACCACTTACTGAAGAGGCTGCCTTTTCTCCATTGTATATCCTTATCTCCTTTGTCATAGATTCATTGACCATAGTTTATCTCTGGGCTTTCTATCCTGTTCCATTGATCTATATTTCTGTTTTTGTGCCAGTACCATACTGTCTTCATCACTGTAGCCTTGTAGTATAGTTTGAAGTCAGGAAGCCTGATTGCACCAACTCCATCTTTCCTTCTCAAGATTACTTTGGCTATTCAGGGTCTTTTGCATTTCCATACAAATCATAAAATTTCTTGTTCTAGTTCTGTGAAAAATGCCATTGGTAATTTGATAGGGATTGCATTGAATCTGTACATTGCTTTGGGTAGTATAGTCATTTTCACAATGTTGATTCTTCCAATCCAAGAACATGGTACGTCCCCCCATCTGTTTGTGTTATCTTTGATTTCTTTCATTAGTGTCTTACAGCTTTCTGAGTACAGGTCTTTTACCTCCTTGGTTAGGTTTATTCCTAGGTATTTTATTCTTTTTGTTGCAATGGTGAATGCGATTGTTTCCTTAATTTCTCTTTCTGATCTTTCATTGTTAGTGTATAGAAATGCAAGAGATTTCTGTGTGTTAATTTTGTATCCTGCAACTTTACCGAATTCATTGATTAGCTCAAGTAGTTTTCTGGTGGCATCTTTAGGATGTTCTATGTATAATATCATGTCATCTGTGAACAGTGACAGTTTTACTTCCTCTTTTCCAATTTGAATTCCTTTTATTTCTTTTTCTTCTCTGACTGCCATGGCAACGACTTCCAAAACTATGTTGAATAGTAGTGGCGAGAGTGGACATTCTTGACTTGTTCCTGATCTTAGAGGGAATGCTTTCAGTTTTTCACCATTGAAAATGATGTTTGCTGTGGGTTTGTTGTATATGCCTTTATTATGTTGATGTAGGTTCCCTCTATGCCCACAGCTCTAAAAGGTAACACTGAAAGTAGATAACCTCCAAGATACCTACCTATCAGCTAACTTATTTCCTAAAGTATGCTTTTTTTAATCACTATTACTAGTACTATTGCCTTGGTTTACTTTTTATATTATTGTGAATTTCAATATTTACAAGTAAAAACAAAACAAAACAAAAGGCAGTTTAAAAGGTTGAACTCTAATATGAATTTCTAAATTGGGATCTGTCAAATTTTGCAGATCTAATTTGTATCAAATGCCATTAGGTTTTGTTAATTTACTTGATGGAGGCTCTATCAGTAGACCTAAACCACTAACAACATGCGGTTATATTCTTGCTGAGGTTTATATCAGGTACTGTCTCTAAAGCTTCCTTCACTAGGACTAGCAAGGGCAGAGGGAAAGAGGCATCACTGTGTAGGGGCACCCTTCTTTGTTCCCAGGGAGGGGAAGTAGAGCTTTGTCTCAGGCTGGCCTCTGACAACCTGCTGCAAAACCTGGAGAGAAGGTGGGGTCAGAAATAGTCAGCACAGAGGCCCATCCATTTGCCAGTGAGTTTTATGTCTTGGTTTGCCCTGTAACTGGTGATAACTTTATACTATTCTTCAAATAGTTAGGATAGGGATGAAGGCTTCAGAGCAGAGACTCAACTTTGAAACGTGACATGGCCGGGAAGAAAACGAAGCAATGATGGGTTTTAAGAAAAGCCTTAGAATTTGGGAAGAATGGTGCGAATTCCACTCCTCAACAACGTGTAGACTTACAATGGTATGGAACAGAGTTACCTTGATTAAGGAAACGATCATTTATTAAGTGATTAATCAGGTGCCAAATTACCTGTTACTAAATTAGCTCTGCCCAGTGAATCAGGGAAATGTGATAGCCCCATCTTACTTATGAAGAAATCAAGCTTGAGAGAGTTCATGACTGCCTGAAGTTTGCACAGAGCTGGGCGTAGAACAGGATGAATATTTGCAGGAAAATATCAAAGAGACATGGTATGCAGTGTTTCATGACAATGTTTTGTAGCTTATATTTCATACCTAAATGGCCTGCACAAGTCCAGAACACTTTTGACCGCCCTGTTTGGACCCTGCCATTTGACCCTAAGGATGTTTTGACTCAAATTTGTGAATACACTATTAGCATTATACCAACATAGATGACTTTTTTAATTGAGAAAATATTTTGGTGTGAACTACACCAAGCCAATTTAATTTGTTGACCAATATTCTATCCAACATTATAAAGTAGTTATTTTTTCTGATTTCTTTTTTATTTTGTTAAAATTATTTTCATCAAGATCAATCCTTTCTGAGTAAACTCCATGGAGGGTTTTATTAAATGTTTTGAGCACAGTAAACATTAACTCTGAGTTTTCTTTTGATCCAAATATTTCTATCAAGCACAATTTTCCAAGGTCAAAATTTTCCAAGATCTAAATGTTATCATATGCCCCACAGTCTTGGTCAATTTTACTTCCTGATATCTATCTGTCAATAATATTCATTATAAGGTAAATGCTCCAAAGTTTGCTTTTTCACACCAGCTGATTCATGAGAAAACTACAAGCTATTACCCTCAGACTTTCCAGGATTTCTCTTTTGTCAGGAATTAATATATCAGATCACTTATGCAGCAGTTCTGTCTACTTCTGATCCCATTATGCTTGTGCAGTCTGTGATTTGTGATTCAAAGAAATACGTTGGGGTAAAAATGGGAAGGTCACTACAGTCTCTTTGAGAAATGCATAATATACTAGTATAATTAGTAATAAATTTTCTTAATTTCAATGAAGGGGAGAAAGAAAAGCTATTTAATAGTCTGGTGATTTTTTCACTAGTGAGAAATATAAGTTTCTCTGGCTCAAATACCAGTTTATTTGGCTCAAATAGTCAATTAGGAAGATAAAGTTTCAATGAGACATCTCAAATCTCAGACCTCTGTAACCATTTTCATGTTTCTGTAAGAAAATAAATGATGGACAGGATTAATTATGTTTAATGTAGTCAGCTTCTCAGAAAACCAGTAAATCCACTCTCCCTAATTTAGCAACTGGGAATCAGATTTTCTTAGACTTTTCCATACCCCTCAGCAACACTGTATGTTGGTTTTATTTTAAAACTTTTTTGTCTCTCCTTCAAAGACTAAGAGTAAAACACAGCTATTTGGAGCAGGAGATTTAGAATCAGACTGACACATCTTTTTAAAAGAAGTAAAGAAATCCCAATTATAACAAGGGAAAGGAATGAGCCTGGAATTCAGAAACTGTTTCAGAGCTACTACACTTATTTGCCTTCTGTGGTAAAGTGTAAATTATTATCAGCCAAGATCAAAAAGACTTGGGTTCTAGTCCTTTCCTGCTGCTCTGTCACTGTAGTTATCGAGCTGCTCACTTCTCCCCATTTGTCTAATGTGTTGAATGATGGTGGTGATGAAACCAAGTCCCCCTAAAACTGAGTTCCTCTGCTGAGTTTATGATTAACCTCTCTATGCAAAACTTTACTCCTTTTCTTTTCCTGAGTATGTTCCCCTCAAGATTGAGGACTATAAAAATAAAGGGGGTATTGAAACCACATACAGGCCCCTGTGTCCCTGTCCTTTGAAGTAAACGACTTTTGCTTTAGTCTCCCAGGCCTCCCCTGAGTCTCTAAAGGCTGGATCAAGAGTTAATAATTACGAAATGTGAAGACCTAGAAAAAAGAACAGCTGTTGGGCCAGGAAACTGGTAACAATTTAGACTATAAACCAGCCACAGAACAGAATCACCAAATTCCCAGTTCCCTGAAAGAGATAAAGGCCTGACACACATTCCTAAGTTGTTTTTACAGGAAGCAGACCCCTACCAGATGAAAACTGTTGACCACAAAACATAGACCCTAGACTAGTTGAAACCAGAAGGTGGATGATGTGTGAAACTTCACCTTGATGTCAACCAATCCAAGAGTTGTGCACAAGCTGATCAGGTACCCTGAAGTCCTCTCCCTCATCTTGCCTTTAAAACCCATTCCCACTCTTTGAAGGAGTTTTGCTATAAAAGGAAGAGGAGAAATGGGGCATAAGTTAGAGGAGAAGTAGGGTCAATGGAGATATTTTTCAAGATGGGAGAATAATAGCATTTTTTATGCTAATGAGAGTGATCCAATGGGGACCAAAAAGTATCCAGGAAATAGAGGCAGAATTGCTGTGGCAATATCCTTGAGGAGTTGAGAGAAGGTAGGGGGTGCACAGGTCACAGTGTTAGCCCTAGCTAAGAGCTTAGACAGGAGATCCGGTAGAGTGGATTGGTACAGAAACAGGTAGGTAGGTATATTTGGTGGTGAAGCTGTGTAAAAAATAAAATTAATAAAATAAAATAAAATAAAATAAAACCCATTCCCCAGAAGCCATCAGAGAGTTCAAGTCTATAGAGCATCAGTTGCCTGTTCTCCTTGCTTGGTGCCTGCAATAAATGCTGTACTTGCCTTCACCACAACCTGGTGTCAGTAGATTGCCTTTACTGCACACAGATGAGAGGACCCAAGTTTGGTTTGGTAAAGGTGACTGTGCACATTGGAAACTAATCTTCAGTTTTGGTATTGTCTGTTTTTTTTCATTACAGCTTCAATTTCACATGAAGAATTTGTTTATTCATTCACTTACCAGACATTTGCCCAATGTCTACTATATCCCAGGCACTGTTCTTGGTGTGGGGGAACCATAAGAAACAAAATTGAAAAAGTTCCCTGCTTTGTGGAGCTAAAATTCTATAAGGCTGGGCAGCTCTTTGCACTTGGTTAAAATACCCAGTCTTTTGGGGTTTCCAAACCTTATTCACTGCATCTGTGGTAACAATTTAATGCTTCCCAGACGACACTTGCTGTGCTAAGTACTTTTTATGCATTAGCTAGTAAATTTCACAGCAACTCTGAGATGGGCAACTTTGGTTTGCTCATTTTTCCAAAGAGGAAAGAAATGCTTAAATTGGTGAGTAATTTATTCAACGTCTCAGGATCTAGGAAGTGATAACACTGGAATTTGAACCTGGAGGCATCTTATTCCAGAGATGGATAATAATGATAACTATACTCCAAGACCCTTATGAAAACTTAGTAGCTACTCCCTCCCAGCAGATGAAATGTCTGTATTTCCAGAGAAATTGCTGATACTGATAGACAATTTAATTCCCCTATAGGTAATTTGTATTTTTTCTCTGGTAGTTTTCAATATGATCTCCTCTTTCCCTGATGCTCTGAAGTGTCGCTACAAATTGCTGAAAAGGATTTATTTTTAGTCTCACCTCTTTAGGATTTTAAGTTCACTTTTAATCCTAGGATGTTTGATTTTAATTTTGGAAGATTCTTTGTTATTATCTCGCCAATGTTATTTTTCTAACTTTACCTCAATTTTCTTCTTCTCTAACTCATACATATATTGCAGTCTCCAAACTCCTCTACACTTCTTACCTATTCTTTCTCTTTTTTTTCATTAAAAAAAATCTAAGTAGAATTCTAGAATACACTAGGAATTTCACTAGGTTTGCTTGATCAGAAACCCTATAATAGAACTGATTATTACTCATTGAAGTTCATTTTTCATAGAAGCTGCTGGTTTTGATGATGATCCACTTATTTTCCATATCATGGCTAATAAAATACCTGGCTGGATGGATGAAACATAAGGTCCACCATCAGCCTGAAGAGTACTTTGCAAAGGTCTTCAATTTGGAAAGGAATTCCAGAAGAGAAGTAGTTGTGATAAGATTATTCATCAAAATATACTCGGGTCTGATTCCAGATCCTACCATGCTATGCAACTCATAACTGCTGACTCCTTTCTTCAAGATCAATCCAGGAGAGATTATAGAAAGAAAGCACAGAAAATTGTGAAAATCCATAGAATGAAAGGAGGCTACTTTGATATGGTGTGTATGGGATGAGGGTTTAACCTGAGGCAAGAGAATGCAGTTTGGATGTAGAAGGATAAGAGTAAAGAAACTGTTGGAGCTCAGTTCTTGAGCTTTCCCTACCATTGCTTTAGAACAAAGAGTATCTACCCTTACACTTATCATGACTCAGATCTCTAGTCTAGATGTGCCCACAGACAAAATCAGGAAAGTGGGACAAACTGAAATAAATTATTAGAGATAGTTCAAAACATGTCAATATTTTCAATAAACAGAAGTAGACTAAATTCTTCCATTAAAAGAAAAATATTAACGATAAAAAAAAGAAATACAAAATTTAGGTATATGCTATCAGAAGTTTCACATTTGTAAAGTGCTGAGAGCTGAGGATGTGTTGAAACTAACTAGGGCAGTTATTTCCTCACTCCTTTCCCTCTAAGACCCTATGGCTGGTTAATTTCAATCTAAGCATCCCCTCTTAACTGTGCTTGATCTCAGACTGAGGTGCTGAGAGAAGAGATTTTTCATAGACTGAAAAGTAACTGTAAGTTTTCTGGTTCCTGGACATCTCCACTTTGGGGAATATCCACCTCTAATCCTCAAAGGTTGATAAGGTAAGACATAGCCTGTGGCATGAAAAACATAACCACTGAATTAAGATCAGGGTACACAGAATAAATAGAGAGAAAAGGCTAGGAAATGAGTTAGAAAACTGGAAGAATAGGAATAGAAATTCTTCAGAAGAAGAGAAAATTATTATAAAATATAAACCATAAAAGCAAAGTTAATTGATATGGAGGATAGAAGTAGAAATACTAACATATGGATAATTATGGTCCCCTAAAGAAAAATAATGGGAGAAAGAAAGGCATTGGGGAGGGAGGATAAAATAAAGTTCCCCAAACTAAAAAGACTAGAAAACAAATTAAAACACGATAAAAGCAAGCTCAGAGATGGCCCAAGATATTGGAATTATCAAACAAGAACTTAAATATTACTTTGTTAAAACTGACAAAATGTCTAGCAAAACATATGAACAACATCTGAAGAGTAGAGAAATATAAATACAGAAATGTCAACTGTAAAAGAGAACAGACCAGAAATTTTAGAAATTAAAAAAAATCAGAAATGAGAAATTTATTAGATTTGGAATAATGGCAGACTGGCCACAGCAGGTGAAAAGATCAGTGAGTCAGATGACAGGTGAACAGAAATTATCTGAATTTAAACACACAAAAAATAGAGTAAAAAATTTTTTTTCTAAGAATATAATTACCAAAACCTGTGAGGCAATATTGAAAATTGAAATCTATACGTATTTATATTTTCAGAAGAGGAGAAAGAAAATGGGCAAAAGAAATATTTATGGAAAAGAGGACCAAGGATTTTTCAAAATTTTTGAAACATGTCAACCCACATATCCACAAATCTCAGTGAACCGCAGGCAGGTTAAAGACGTAGAAAATCACACCTAAGCCTATAAGCAGTCAAAATGCTAAATAACAAACATAAGGAAAAAAATTCAAAAAGAAGCCAAAGAAAAGACACACATTTGGGAGCACTACAATAAAATGAAAACAAGAAGACATGCAATGGTATCTGTAAATAAAATGTTGAGAGTGGGGGAAAAGAAGGTGGGGGGATTGTCAACCTACAACTCCATATGCTGTAAAATTAACTTTAAACAGTAAAGAAAAATAAAGACATGCTCAGACAAAAAGTGAAAGACGATCTCCAGCACAGTCTCACTACAAAAAGTGCAGAAAGACTTTTTTTCAGGTTGAGAATAATTATTACCAGAAGGAACCACAGACCTTTGGAAAGAAATGAAGAGTACCAGAAAATATGAATACATAGGTTAAATGTAAAATATGTAATTCTTAGTTACCTTTACATATTTATATATTTTATTGAATTTATTTAAAATGCTACTGATTGTTTAAAGCAAAACCATTGGGATGGCCAAAAAGTTCATTCGGGTTTTTCATACCGTCTTACGGAAAAACCCCAATGAATTTTTTGGCTGAACCAATACCATTTATTTATTTATTTATTTATTGGCATATTTAGTGATAAAACACAAGGTAATAAGAGCACAAAAGGCAAGAGAACACAAGTGGAATTATGCTATGTTATAAAATTTTAACACTGGTTTTGAAGTCACAGACTTAAGAGTTGATTGTGATAACTTAAAGATGAATATTATAAGCTTTGGGAAACTACTAAAACAAATGTTAAAAATCAATACAGTGCTTGCTTCAGCAGCACATATACTAAAATTGGAATGATACAGAGAAGATTAGCATGGCCCCTCAGAAAAGATGACATGCAAATTCATGAAGTGTTCCACATTTTTAATATTTACATTATTACTTTCACTATTTACAATAGCCAGGAAATGGAAGCAACCTAAATATCCATCAACAGAGGAATGGATGAAAAAGATGTGGTACATATATACAATGGAATATTTCTAAGCCATAAAATAGAATAAAATTGCATCATTTGCCGAGACATGGATGAACCTAGAGACTGTTATACAGAGTGAAGTCAGAAAGAGAAAACCAAACATCATATACTAATGCATATATGTGGACTCTAGAAAAATGGTATAGATGATCTTATTTTCAAAGCAGAAAAAGAGACAGATGTAGAGAACAAATGTATGGATACCAAGGGGGAGGGGGGAGGGGGATGAATTGGGAGACTGGGATTAACATATATACACTATTGATACTATGTATGACATAGATAACTAATGAGAACCTGTATAGCTGAGGGAACTCTACTCAATGCTCTAAAAGGGAAAGAAATTCAAAAAAGAGGGGATATATGTATATGTATAGCTGAATCACTTTGTTGTACAGCAGAAACTAACAACATTGTAAATCAACTATACTCCAATAAAAATTAATAAAAAATCAATACAGAAGATAAAATAAAACTCTCTCTATATAGTATAGCTATATATATGTATATATATGTATATGTCACTCAAAAAGTCATAAAAAAGAATGGAAGGATAAAAACAAGAAAGAAAAATATTTTTAAAGGAATAATATTAAAAGATATAATTTATAAATCCAACTAATGAATGATTAGACTAAATGAAGATAATTCAAACACTCCATGGCCATCATCAAGAAGTCAACAAACAATAAATGCTGGAGAGGGTGTGGAGAAAAGGGAACCTTCCTACACTGTTGGTGGGAATGTAAATTGGTACAACCACTACGGAGAACAGTATGGCAGTTCCTTAAAAAACTAAAATCGGAACTACCACAGGACCCAGCAATCCCACTCCTGGGCATATATCCAGATAAAATTATAATTTGAAAAGATACATGCACCCCACTGTTTGTTGCAGCACTATTTACAACAGCCAAGACATGGAAGTGACCTAAATGTCCATCACCAGACGAATGGATAAAGAAGATACTGTACATGTATATGATGGAATATTGCTCAGTCATAAAAAGGAATGAAATGCCATTTGCAGCAACATGCATGGTCCTGGAGATTATCATACTAAGTGAAGTAAGTTAGACAAAGACAAATGTCATATGATATCACTCATATGTGGAATCTAATTTAAAACATGATACAAATAAACTTATTTACAAAACAGAAACAAACTTACAGATATCAAAAACAAATTTATGGTTACCGGGGGAAACTTGAGGTGGGGGATAAATCACGAGCTTGGGATTAACAGACACACATGACTGTTTATAAGATAGATAACCAACAAGGATGTACTGTATAGACAAGGAACTCCACTCAATATTCTGTGATACTCTATATGGGAAAAGAAGCTGAAAAAGAATGAATATATGTACATGTATAACTGAATCACTTTGCTGTACAACTGAAACTAACACAACACTGTAATTCAACTATATTCCAATAAAAGAAAAAAAAACCCACCTAAAAGGCATAGATTGCTAAACTGGATAAAAATGTAAAATCCAAATATTATATCTTTTCAGGAAGCACCCTTTTAGTATAATGGCACAGATTCAAATTTTATGAAGAAATGTAAAAAATTTTACTTCCAGAGTAGATTGAAAACAGAGTATTAATAGAAATAATGATAGAAGAATAAATTAACCAAAGAAAAATAATAATCTGTATGTATCTAAAACCAGAGGTCCCAAACTTATAAAGCAAAATATTATTGGGGTTAAAAAAAAAAGTCAAATCCATAGCCCTGAGACTACAGAAACTCAGAAAATGAAGAAAAGTTCCAGTTCATTTTATGAGGTGAATATAGCCTTGTTAATAAAACAAACCAATAAAAATATCTTTTAAGAAATGAAAACCTCCATTGTGACTATAGACACAAAATCCTCATGAGATATTTGGCAATATAATCCAGTAGCATATAAATTAAATAATACACCATGACCAAACTGATAAATGTTAGGAATGCAGGGTTGATATGACACTAGAAACTCAACAAAATACACAGCAGAATTCAAGAGAGAGCGTAATCACTTCAACAGATGCAGAAAAGGCCTTTTACAAAATTTAACACCCTTCATGATTAAAAACTCTCAGTAAAATAAAAATTGAAACTTCCTCTTGATAAAAGACATTTAAGTTAAATATATATCTAAAATCATATTTAATGGTGAAAGACTTAGTACTTCCTAGGATCAGGAAGAAAAGGAAAGGATGCTTATTCGTAATATCCCTATTCAAAATTTTACTGGTGGTCCTAGACAGTGTAATAAAGCAGGAAAAAGATTAAAGATAAAATGTAATAAAGTAATAAAAATTTTGGTTATTGTGTGACTCTATATCTACCCAAAGGAATTTACAATGTATTTGAATAAGCAAATTTAGCAAAGTCACAGGTTACAATATCAATATATACTAACAATGGGCATTGAGAAAATCAACTTAAGATATTTATAACAGTATAAAAATAATCAAATATCTTGGAATAATTAAAAAGTATGTACAAAGTTTATACTAAAAATTATAAAATATAGCTGAGTGAATTTAAAAATGACCTAAACATGGATATCTAAATAATGTTCACAGTTTGAAAGACTTGATATTTTTTAAGACATCATACTTAAATTGACATATAGATTCAGTAAAATCCTTATCAAAATTCCTGTAGGCTACTTGAAGAACTAAATAAGACTATTTGAAAATTAATTTGGAAATGCAAAGAATACTGAATAACCAAACAATCTTTTAAAAAGGAACATATGTAAAGGACTTACGCTATTTGATTTCAAGACTTGCTATAAGGCTACAATAATCATGACCACATGGCATTCATATAAAATAGATGCATATAAAAGTAAAGAATGGGGTAATCAATAGAAACTGCCACCCATTCAGTGAGGAAAGTTTTCTTGTTAATCTATTGTTAGAACGATTGGATAGCTTTAAGAAAAAATAACCCTTGATCCTTCTCTTACTCCACACACCAAAATTAATTTGATATGGATCACAAATCTAAAGATAAAACGCAGAACAATAAAGCTTTTGGAAAAAATAAAGAATACAGTTTCAAAGTCTGAGTAGACAGAAACCATTAAGAAAAAAATGTATAAATTAGGCTTCATCAAATTTAAATCTTTTGCTCATCAAAAGATACCATGAAGGAAATGAGTAGATAAGTTACAGAGTAGGAAAAAGGCATTTGTAGGATATATCTAATGGAAAAGGTGTATCCAAAATAGATAAAGAGCTCTACAAAACAATAAAATGATGAATAATCCATTAAAACAACAGGTCCAAACCCAAGCACACTAATCACAAAAGACACAAAAATGGCCACTAAGAATTAAAAGATGCTACAAAGAAAATCAAACTGAAACTACAGTAAGCTATGACTTCACACCAATAGAATGGTTAATTTTTTTTTTAATTAAAAAGAGCAAATGTTGGAGAAGATGAAATGCTTATACAATGCTGGTAAGAATATAAAGTGATACAATCACATTGAAGACTCATTTGGCAGTTTTTTATAAAACAGTGGTTCTCAAACTTTTTAGTCAGGACCCCTTTACTCTCTTAATTCTTAAGAAGCCCAAGGAGATTTTGTTACCTGGTATTATCTATCAGTATTTACCATGCTAGAAATTAAAATTGAGAAAAAATTAAAATATTTCCTTATTAATTCATTTAAAATAACAATACCACATTTTAATGAGAAATATAATTTGTCAAAACAGAAAGAATTAGTCAAAACAAAAAGAATGAGTCAAAATAAAAAGAATTCATAAGAGTGGCACCGTTTCACATTATTGTAAATCTCTAAAATCTGGCTTAACAGAAGACAGCTGGATTTGTATCTCCTCTGCATTCACTCTCTTAATACAGTTTAGGATGAAGTATATGAAAAAAATCTTGTCTAACAGAGAAAGGCACTGGGATAGAAAGGACTATTTTAATAGCCTTCTTCAGATAATTATGGATATTTTTGCAGATACTAAATTAGCACTTAGTAGCAGTGGTATTCTTGAAAGTGAGTTGCAGTGTGGAATCAAATTATATCAATTAAATTTTTTGTACTCAATTACACTGAAATCTATTGGTCCATCTTATACTATCAATTGAACTTTACCCCATGCATGAATTTTAACACTAGGCAATGAATGACCATTTGGAAAACACTGGTTCTCTGAGTTATGTGGGTCTTCTAAATGTTGACTGATTTTATTACACAAATTTTTGATATCATATTTGGTAATATCACCACCAAGGTCATCAGAAATATCAGCATTTCTTCTGTATTGGAGGTATTTTCATTACCTCATGAATTTATGTTTCTACAAAAAAAAATACTTACTAGAATATAAATCTTAATTATTGAACTAAGTGTTCAACTTATAAATTTACAAAAAATAACAATATAGAATAAGGACATTAGAAAGAGGTAATAAATATTAGATGTTAACAAAATAGAATATTTACAATATAGATCAATAAGGCCAAAAGTTGATTCTTTGAAAAAACAAAATAAACAAACCTCTGTCAAGATTGATCAAGAAAAAAAGAGAAAATATAAATAAAAACTATTATGAGTGAAAACAGGACATAACAGAAACAGTAGAGCTGTGAAAGCAGCAAAAATAATATTATCAATTACTATGTGCCAACAATTTTGAAAACCTAAATGAAATACCTATAAAAATAAGTTATCAAAACTGACCTAAGAATCCACCCCTCCAGTGGAAACCAGACAGTGATTTCACAGATGAGTGCTACGAAAATTTCAAGGAACAGATCCAAATTTCACACACCTTTTCCATATAACAGAAAAGGAGACACAGGTCAGTGCTAGCCTGACACCAAATTAGTTTTAGCCCGACACCAAAACATCACACAAAAGAAAAATCAGAGGTCCATTACACTAATTAAGTTTTTAAATTGCTTTAAAAACTTACCAAAGTGAACACAACAGTATAATATATTATAATAACCATGATAAAAGTGGGTTTATCTCAATTATGTGAGAATGGTTTATTATTAGAAAATTCATAATTGTTTTTCATAATAACATCAGATATAAAGAAAAATATTAATACAATTTTGCCAGTTAACACCAAAAAAGTGTTAGAATTTAGCACCTATTTAGGAAAAAACCCGTACAATTTCTTATTTCATTAGGAACAGAAGGTTGCTTAACCTGATAAACAGTGCCTATTAAAAACAATAACCACAGCAATCACTGTTGTAAATGGTTAAATCTTTGAAGCACTCTCTTTAAAATCGGGAATGAGTCATGCATTCCAACCATCACTGTTTTATTTAACAATTATAAAGACTCCTGGCCATTACAATAGAACTAGAGATGAAAGAAATGGAACGAAGGAAATAAAACTGACACTATTTGCAGATTATGTAATAGTTTACATAGACTTCTTCCTCAAATATATAGTAAATTCATTAAAAATGATAGAAGAGAAGGTGGCTTTTATTATTTACTCACTGACTGTGACTTCACTGATTTTGCTACATTCAGCTTAACCATGAAAAGAAAGTTTAAATTCTCTTGGAGTTAGGGAAAACATCATTTTTGCCCTTGAATAAGCTGTCCGAGTACAAGTGATAACTATTTGCAGAACTGCATTCAGAACACCAAACTGAACCTGACTTTCAGCTGGAGGGCAGTTAAATTACACCATTTTCCCTTGTTTAACTGAGGTTAACTGATTTTAACTTTAGTTTCTGTTACTTGAGGGACCTGAACATGGGCCAGACATGTTTTTGATGAATTAATTTACTAGGTGTTATACATTATAGGTGCTCAGAATAAGTATTTCAGATAATGGAAAGTTATACAGCAATGGGAAGGCCCCTCTGGACAGCTGAAAGGCAATGGGGCCAATTACAAGAGAATGGACATTTGTTCATATTACATTTCTCATTTCTGAATTTTTTTCTTCGTCTTGAATTCTTATCTCAACACAAGGATACCTGTGTTTGGGAACTAATTTTGGCACAGTCTCTTTCTTGAGAATATAAAATTGGAATTAAAACTACTAGTTCATTTCTCCTGTCATCTGAATAGATGATCCATTACTGCAGGAGTCATGGGGAGGCCCCACATACTGGGCCATGGTCTGCAAAGAAATGGAGAAGCATGGATCATAGGCTCAGAGGGAAGCCGAGAGAAGAAAGGAGTCAGCCCAGAGAGGCACAGAACCCAAGTCACCTGCAGAGCTCTGTCCCCTTTCCTGATCCCAACTTCAGCCCAACTCTACTTTCTGACATCAGTTTTGTAGACACCCTTGTCTCTATTTAATCAGCACACCCACCCCAACACACACATTGTTAACAATTAAAGTTAGTCCTGTGGCATATGATGTCACTTGTATGCAGAATCTAAAAAAAATGGTACAAATGAACCTATTATATTTACAAAACAGAAATAGAGTCACAGATGTAGAGGACAAACTTATGGTTACCAAGGGGGAAAGGAGCGTAGAGCTATATTGGGAGATTGGAATTGACATATACACCCTTCTATACATAAAACAGATAACTAATAAGGACCTACTGTATAGCACAGGGAACTCTACCCAGTACTCTGTAATGACCTACATGGGAATAGCATCTAAAAGAAGAGTAAATATATGTATATGTATAACATTCACTTTGCTGTATAGTGGAAAGTAACACAACATTATAAATCAACTATACTCCAACAAAAGCTAATTTAAAAAAAGCATAGTGTTTTCATCCCTTAAAAAAAATAAAGTTAGTTCTGTGAGTTTTTGCAACTTTTAAGCATAGAGCCTTGACAAAGACATATGTGGAAAAATAAGGTCTTAGTGCATTACACGGATAGTCTATTTTAGCAGAGTAGATGCTAACAATTTTGCCAGATACTTCCAAATAGGAGCACCTTATAAAACAGCATTTTGTGTCTTTTTCTAACTAGGAACCATGGACTCCAAGGGCATCCAACAGGACACTAGCGGGCATCCAACAGGACACTAGCGGGCATTCAAAGACACAGGATAAACATGCTGCAACTTCCTGCAGTGTCAAATTTACTAGATATTATGTAATTTAAAGTACCTCTTTTTAAAATTACACTGAGACTTTGCATGAATAGTTAAGATAAAATATCAGACTTCAAAGAAATTTCCTGCTTGTTGGCAGACTGCTTGAGGCTAAATGTGAGCCTCAAAGGGTCCCCACTGCCTTCCTGTGCCATTAGGGGTTCTTCAGAAGAAAAGTCTGAACAACACTCATGCATTATAATACCAATAATTAGAACAATTCAAAACGTAATTCCATTGGCCAGCATGTATAACTTCGTCTCAGAACCTCTTCACAATGAAACTTCTCATTTAATCATTATTATTTTTTTAAAAGGACAAATTCTGTGGAGGCCCACAACAGCTCCTGCAACATTCTGCATGTAGTTACTCTCTTTCTACATATTCACATGACTGGATTCAAAATACCAATATAAAAAATGAATTAAAATTAATGGATGTAAATGTATTCAAATTAGAATTATGAGTTCAGGGACATCCTAGGTGACACAGTGGTTAAGAATCTGCCTGCCAATGCAGGGGAACTGGGTTCAATCCCTGCTCCAGGAAGATCCCACATACCATAGAGCAACTAAGCCCGTGCGCCCCAACTACTGACCTTGTGCTCTAGGGCCCCTGAGCCACAACTATTGAAACAATGTGCCGCAAACACTGAAGCTGTGCACCTGGAGCCCATGCTCCACAACAAGAGAAGCCACCAAAATGAGGAGCCTGTGCACCACAATGAAGAGTAGCCCCTGCTCACTGCAACTAGAGAAAGCCCGTGTGCAGTAATGAAGACCCAATGCAGCCAATAAATAAATAAAGTTTTTTAAAAAAAAGAATTATGAGTTAAAACAACATCATTAACTTTACATCTAAACTTATGGGTATTTTCAAATGAAGATTTTACTTAGAGGAGAAGTCATATAAAAACTATGGTTTCAGGGTAATGGGGAGTAAATACAGAGTAAATAGAATAGGGTAAATTTTAGTGGTATAAGTCCAATACACAGCACTGAGTTTAAAAAAAGAGAAAACAAGTTACAGTGTAAGGCATGTAAAATCAATTTTAAACAAAAATATAAAACATTCAATTATTCCCTGTATTTTCCATGAGTATTTATTTATGAGTGTAAAATCCATAGCAAAAGGTCTGGAAACATCTACTCCAAATGGCTAACATTAGTTACCTTTGAGAGAACAGGTCTAGGTCTAGAGGAAAAATCAGAGGGCCTATTAACATCTCATTCACATTCCTGTGCATGCAATCATGGTCTTCTGCTCTAAAAGCAATTATTTTGCAACCACAATATTTCCAAATCTGCTTTGGGCACTAAGAGAGGGAAAAAAAAAAAAAACCTGTTAATGTTGCCTACAATGCACAAGTGAAAACTGTATCCAAAAAAAAAGGAAAGAAAGAAGAGAAAAAAAAGAATGTGATATTTGGTTGCTTTTCTTAAAACATGATCCTTTAATGATTTGCTTGTCTAATTTCTAGTAGAAGATTTCTACATTTATGAAAATGTGTTTATATTTTAATAACATCTTAACCTAAGTTTCCTAAGATAAGCGTAATTTGGTAAACCATAAAATTGAGCTAAATTCAATAAACTAAAGCAAAAGAAATCATTAAACTCTCTCCAGAGCAATGCCTGTTTTCTAGCTCTAGGTTAAGTGTCTATAAAAAGAGCAAAAAGCTACTTAGTTGTCTCTTTATTACCATTACTTACCCATTGACTTACTTGGTAATTTCGGATATGCTTTATTTTCAGTCTAGATTCATTTTCTACTGCCATTAACTCCAAACAAAAGTTTTAATTTTCCCTGATCACTAATTCCCAGCTTCCAGTTCTGTGCCAAACAATTAATAATGTGTAAACAAACACTAAAATACACTAGCTGAGTCTTTCTTAAAGGTATTTCTGGATTTTGTTACAGAATCCTAGAGTTGGTGTATTTTATAGACAAAATGAATTGTGGTTCACTCTTTTTTATTAATCTTATTTATGTTTTCATTCTCAGAGCCAATGGAAATGGTGCAGGAGAGACTTATTAAGGGACTCACAGCTTATCATAGGTAGGATAGGATCTGAACACGAATTCCCAGTCCAGGATATTCTTTCTATGCTCCCCTGCCTATGTGTAAAGCAAATTATGTGGAGTTTAGACGCTGCATTTTGACATCTTTAAATTGAAGCCTCATTAAGTTTCTTAGTGGTCCTTGTGGGTTTCACACCTTTTCCATATAGATTGTAAGAAGAATAACTATTACTTCTCCATTGTATAAACATCAGATTTCATTTTATAAAGGCGCCTCACTATCTGGGAAATATCAGTGGTGACAAAGGTAGTCTTCAGTGTTTCTTTATAAATTATGCCTGGCTTCAAAGTAAATGCCAAAAAAGAGGAAATCAAAATTGACACTGCTGGTTTTCATGGGCATAGGAGAATATCCAAGCAGGATGATGAATCAAAGTTTCAATGTTCATTATAGTTATCAAATTCGATGTGAGCCCAGAGACAGTCACATCACACAATTCTTTATTTTGTCATTTTTTAATGTGTAAAATCTACGGGCATGTAATTTAAAACCTATCCAAGCACTAGGCCAGGGGATTTTTCTTACCAATTGGACAGCCAGATTTTTTCAAAGATTTTTTTTTTTATACATCCCCTTCTTAAAAATAAAGTTTATGATTCCGGTTTTCTCTGATTAAAAGAGTAATAACAGCTATTTTAGAGAATTTGGAAAAATGCAGAAAATATATGTATATCTTCTTTTGATTGCATTCTATGTATGTGCCAGACAATGAGATAAGGCACATACTGTTATCTATTTTGCTCTTTACAATAAATTTATGAACTAATTTTTATTTTTATTCCAATTCCTGCAGAATTGCATAACTGAGGGAGCAGGGGAGAGAGAGAGAAAATGCTTGTGTAAGGTCACACAGCTTGATAAGCAGAGATACCAGGACTTGAATTAAAGTCTTCTAATATCAGATCTTAAGCTTCTTGCCTTACATCATCTGTTTGTCTTGGAACTTGTAAGTCTCAGGACATAGAATAAGCCAAAGGTTCTCGGCATTTGCTCAGTACAAACTACAGAAGCAAGATTGTTACTGTACTCCAGCCTGGCATCCATTCCCATCACAGCTGCCATTTACTTGTTGCTATCTAACATTTGATACTGCTACCCATCTCCGCACTGAAACACTCTCATCTCCCTGTTTCCATGACATCTTACTCTGCTGGTCACTTCCTATTCCTCTGCCCAACCGTCTTCCTTGCCATAACAAGTTTCCCTTCCTCCATCCAGCCATGAATGCAAAGCTCAAGGCTCAGTCCCAGTATCGCCCTCCTGTCACCCCATACATAACCATTCGTACTCATAGTTTTTATTTCTACTCATCCACATAAGCCCACCCAGGAGCTCTTATCTGTCCTACAAACATATATACTCAAAGGTACCTTTAAATCTTCAATCCAGTATCTCAAAGTTACCTCAGAATTCAGTAAGTCTCAAAAAACTGATGCCTCTTTCTCCAAACCCAGTGTCCTTTCAGGGCCAGATAACTTGGTGATCAGCAACTTTCTTCCATTCTGTTAGACAGGAGGCCTGGAATCACCTTGAACACCAGCTTGCCAAACCCCCAGCCCTAATATTCCACCCATACCAAGACCTGTCACGAGCGGCTTCTCTCCTTCTCGATTGCTGACATCCTTCTCTAACCCATCCTCATCTCTTGCTCAGAGACTTCCAGTGCCTCCTAACTGATCTCCCACAACATCCCAAGTCATTCTCCACAGTGGCCAGAATCATCTTTATCCACTTCAGTGGCTTTACCTTAGGATAAAGTCCTAAATCCTCATAATTGTCCTGCAAAGCCCAGCAAGAGCTAGCTTCTCCTTGCCTTTCAAGTTTCTTCTTCTGGTTCTCTCCTGTTGCTCTCTGTACTGCACTGAACTTTGTTTTAATTTCTAGAAGCTAGGCTTCCTTTTAGCAGAAGGGCCTTGGCAAATTCTGTTCCCTCTACCGGGAGTATCCCATTCCTCCCTGTCACACTCACTCACATTTTCTCTTTCCTGTGCCTCTCACACACAGGTACACCCTTTATTCTATTTCTCTCTGACCCTCTAGAACTGAGCTCGACATGTCTTCTTCAGGGAAGCCTTTTCCAGCGTGTCCACCTCCTGACTCTGGAAGATTCAACAGGTATAGGGAGGGGGTGTGTGTGTGTGTGTGTGTGTGTGTGTGTGTATTCACCCCCACCCCACCCCCACCCCCGCAGCCAGAACCATGTTCTATTTCTTCAGGACACTTATTTCAGTTTATAATTGCATTATAATTATGTAATGTAAAGCCACATTACATTAATGTGGCTATTTATTTAATGTCCATTTCCTCCATGAAGCAGGAACTGGATCCCCAGGGCCCACTGAACACAAGGCACTGTAGGTACTCAATAAATGTGAATGAATCCATTTCTGCTTTAAAAAAGAATCTAAAGTGAGAACTAGGAATAATGAATAACACTAAAAATGAAAAGGACAATTGCTTCCAAAATTATTAGTTTAAGTAACTAACCTCCCATTGGGTACTTTGCACCGATAGTACTGTAATCTAAGTTGTCTATGTTAGAAGGCTAAACATCACTTTCATTCCTTCCTTTCTTTATATCAGCTGCGACTGCTGCATTTATCTCCAATACACATCCAGGATCCCTTCATTTCTCTTCTCTCCAGCATCACTGAAATCTCCTGGTCTGAGGCACTGCATCTCTTGATGGGATTGCAATTACCTCTTAACTAGTCTCCCACCTTTTCCCCCATTCTCCTGAAATTATTCCTCTACTCAGAAACTAGAACGATTTTTGAAAGTAAGTAAATTAGATCACTTCAATTCCCTGCTTAAAAACCTTTAATATTTTTTAAAAAATCTCTTCCAACACCATTATTCTCTAACATGTCACCATTTTCTTTTTCGTATCATCACCTTAAATTGTTTATTTTCTGTCCAGTCTGACAAGGATGTAAACTCCATGAAGGTAAGCAACTGTTATCTGTACCTACCATGCCAAGCACATAGTAGGTGCTAAAAACTACTGTTAAGTTATTGAACACATGGTAACTGTAATCTATTTTGCCAAATTCTTTTTTTGGAAACTTTGGAAGAGCTTGCTTACTGAATAAAGCCAGGGAATCCTTTTACACTGAGTCTTACCGCGAGCTTCAAAAACCAGAGGAAGCACAAACGAGAGGACTAAGAAATGACTTCTAGTGATTAGGACTCCACAGAATGCTTATTATATCTTGAATAAAATGTACTTAACAATTCACGACTTTCAAAATTCATATGAAAGAGGGCTAATATGATCCTCTAATTTCCTATTCTTTCCAGTCCTAATGCTAAGTGTGGCTAACAGGGCAACAGGGTAATCATCTTCATTATCTCTTCCTCTTTTCAAAATTACTCATGAAGTGCTTCAAATGAAAAGGGGCCCACTGGTGCCCCAGGATGGAGAGTGTAAGTGGTGCTTTTTTTGTTTATGCTAATTAAGTAGTCTGCAGACTGGTTACTTAGCAATATCCTTCATTGAGATGCTCAGTGCTGGGAACCTAATTATATGTTTGAGGCCTTAAGTGGTCATTATTAAGATGTGAGCAGGCAATAAGCATGGATTGTAGGCTATTTCTGGGGTCTGGCATGATGAAACTCATGGAACGTGCAAAGCCATTTATGGAAAGATGTGCTGAATTACACTGTGGTATTTTATTACCCAGTGGGTCAAGGTGAGCACAAAAAAAGGACATGATTTTCTTAAGCAAAATTATTGAAATATATTTGCATGTATTTAAATGTATTGTAATATAGCGATACCACATTCTTTGCTCGTGGGTTTGAAGAACTTCTCTTAGCTTCAGCATATTCCTTGTTCCCATGAAGCAGTTTCTACACTTGCCTTCAAATGGTGTGAATATCAACTTCCTCAATCAATCAGCTCAGCATATGTGAAAGAACAATTCCACTGAAAATCAAATTTCTCGTGGGCTTTAATGGAATCCATCAATATTGTGTGTTGCGGGGGAAATCTATAACATTATCTTTTTTCCAAACAAAAACAATTGATTTTTTTTTCAACAGAATTTTACTGTTTTAAGTGTTTTTTTCCCTCTCCAACATCAGTCTCCTGCCACTATCTGTGAGGCAGAGATGAATAAGTGCTGATTTTATGCAAGTATAGCTGACTAGAGATCGCTCCACAAAAGCAAAGCAAACAAATGTAAACAACATAAAATATTTAGTTCACAGAAACATTAAGAGCGATTTTGGTGACAGGAATGAATTATGTTGAGTGGACGGATCATCTACATAACAGCAAGGAGCTGATAATCCTCCAGTGTTCCTATAGACAATAGAGACAAACCATAGTTGGGAATAAAAAGCTAGAAATTGGGCATGTTGCAAAGGCAGTCACCACTTAAATGTATCAGATACAAACATATTATGATCTGAATCCTGTTGCTGTGGTTGCATATGTAGTTTGCATTTTTCCCAAGGTTAATCAATATCCATTTTGTCTCACATTAACAAAGCCTCTAAACATTTAAAGAACATTTAGAGAACACACGTTAACAGTTGTTTTCTTGAAAGCCAATGGAAGACACACATTTGGTTCACCACTGTATCCCCAATGAAGGTGAGAACCAGCTGCTAACATCAGGGGTGGAGGGGTGGGAAGGAAAGGCTATCCTGGGAGACGAGCTAGTGAGATATTAAGTACATAAGTGAAGACATTCAGCATCCTTTCATAGTCTTCTCTCAGGCATTTACTTCACACTGATTGCTCATCAGTTTAAACAATTTTCCTATTATCATACTATCTTTACGATTTTTGATGATGATTATAAACACTTACTCCTTCTAGTTTGAATGGTATCACAGGGTAATCGAATAGTTGTTCAGGGAAAGTTATTCTTTAGAGAAAAATCCCAACTAATAAATGTGTGAGAAATGAGAGAATTTGATTACCATTATTTTGCATTCTCTACTGAAACGATGGAGACATGCAATAATAATCAATGGCTTATAAACCCAAAAGCGGAAAGTCCCACGGGGAGTTTTATAATGGATGGACTGCACAGATAACGCAAAAACCTGATGATTAATCATAATAGAAAGACAGACAACCTGACACTATGTATCTTCTAAAGCAGAGCAATAAATACATGAACCACCTTCAAAATCAGCCCCAAATTTGAACCTGAATCTGATAAAGCCTCTAGTCCCACAAGCACTTTACAGGAAACACGGGGTAAAGGGACACATTAAATAATTCTGAGGATGTAACCCACAAAAATCCACATGGTGAGAAATTTTAGAACACAACAAATAATTTTCAAAAAATAGAGAAAGAAAAAGAAAACTATTACAGATTAATGAGATCTAAGTAATATATTAATCAAATGCAATGTATAGACATTGATTATTTTGAACAAGGCAACTCTTAACAATCGTTTATGAGACGAAGAAAATTTAACACTGAATGTTTATTTGAAGAGACTGAGAAATCTCCCTTGCATTTAAGGTGTGATAGAAGTATTGTGGTTAAGTCTGAAAAATACACAAGAGATGTTATTATACAGAGATGTACACTAGAGTATCTACTGAGGGTATGATCTTTGAATTTGTTTTTAAATAACCCTTTTAGGGGAAAAGAAGAGATTTAGATGAAACGAGTGAAATTGTTGATAATTGTTGAAGCTAAATTATGGATGCATGGAGGTTCATTCTACTACTACCTATACTTATAATTTAAATTCTCCCTAACAGTTTAAAATGAGTGATTACGTTGCAGGTTTACAATTACAAAGCACAGAAAATTTGTTTCATGCTAATATCTACAATTCTCAATTCCTAAGAACTGAGCTGTTAAAATCTTAAGTGACTGTGGTTTTTTGAATTTTTGGTTTTTTATTTATTGTTATTTAAAATTGGAATAATCTCAAACTTACAGAAATATTGCCAATACAGAAGAAATAACTTTAAAAATCCACTAAACCATTTGGAAGTAAAGTTGCCAATCCAACATCCCATTACTACGGAGTACTTTAGTGTGTACTTCCTACACCCTATTCTATTACCTAAGGATAGTCTATAATATAGCACAGATCCATCTAAGGTAGGAAATTAACTTTGATACATTACTACCATTTAATCCTGAGACTCATTCTAATTTCATCAATTGTTCCGAAATATCTTTTATAGCAAAAGAACCCTGTTATTATGTGTCTTTAGCATCCTTCAATCTGATATAGTTCCCCACCCCCCTTTTTTTTTCTTGACTTCCAGGATCATTCCAAGACTACATTCTTCAATGTGGGTTTGTTTGCTAGCATCTCTTGTTAGATTGAGGTCTGCACCTTTGGCAGTCACATCACAGAAATAATGCTGTTCTTATTACTGCATCCCATCAGATGACACACGATTTTGATTTGTTCCATTGTTTGGTCACTTGACTGACTTAATTAGGGTAGTTTCTGCCAGGCTTCCCCTTTTAAAGTGAGTCTTTAAAAATCAGTAAGTAGTTTTGAGGGAGATGCTGTGAAGCAATGTAAATATTCTGTTCCTCATTAATCTTCAAATTGATAATTTACTCATTTATATCAGTAAGGGCTCCTGTATGTTTTTCTTTTAATTCAATGGGTTTTAACCCATTACTGTCACTTATTTTGTTGCTATTATTGTGCCAGATTTATTCAATGCAAGCTCTTTGAGTTGGCCTCTGTGTCTTTTTGGCATTTCTATATCATTATTTGAGCACTTGCTTGCTTTATTTCAAAATTAGATGTTTCAGGTTCATCTTACATGTTCCTTGGTCTAGGCTTACAATTAGCCATGTCTTCAGAGAGCCCTAGTTCTTTTAGCAAAGAAAGGTCTGCAGAAGCCAAGACCTAGGTGATATATGTGTCTAGTGTTACCAGCGTGTCACTGCTTCAAGGTCATCTCAGTAGACAGAGATAGGAAATACATGAATACTTATGAGTTCTTTTGTATGTTTATATATACAAGGAAATAGCATAAATTATACCTTTACTTCTAATTCTAATTTAACATCAATGGGTTCATTTTAGTTTATTCTTTCCATATTTTGGACTCCTGTCTCCAATAGTATAAAAAAAAAAAACTAGCTCTTATTATTCTTAACACATTCACTTCTTCGATAATTTCCCTGAATGAACCAATTTCCCATCACTTTCACAACTCTCTCCTGCATGTGGATGACCTCCTCACCCCACACCTGGGTAGTACTTTCCTGTGCACGTGCCACAGCACCACGTGGAAGCCCTCCATGCCTCACATGAGCCATGACACTCTGGGCATGGATACCCTTCTCAGCCTTCCTAAGCCCTGACTCCCCATTCCAAGCCACGTTCCCACACAGACTCACCCTGCATCTTGCTTGGGCCTCCATATCCCCATGCCAGGCTGCCCTTTTGTGTAGACACAGCCCTAACCCTGCTTAAGTTCTGACATCTCCTCATGTTACCCTCTTCATCCTCCCCACATGTGAGGTAACCTGCATGAAACCCTCCATACCTTGCTCACCACACCAGGATGTCTCTTAGTGGGGAAAACTTTCTTACCCTGCTTCCACTCCGACCTTGATATCCTGGCTACCCCATGTGCATATCTTCTTTCTGCCTCTTAGGATCTGACATCATCCCTCAGCATACCCAAGAGAGACATTCTCTCATCCTCTCAGGCTCCAACAGCACGTGCTGGGTACCCTTTCTGTTCAAACCCTCGACAGCCTGCTTGATTCTGACACCCTGCACTGGGCAGCCCCCCTACATTAATGCCTCTGCTTGGCTTGTCCTTTAATTTTTTTATTCTATGGCTCTTATCAAGAAGACAAGAGACAACATATGTTGGCAAGGATATAGAGCAAAGGGAACCCTAGTGCATTGTTAGTGGGAATGTAGAATGGTGTAGCCACTATGGAAAACAGTGTGGAAGTTCCTCAAAAAATTAAAAATGGAACTACCATATGATCCAGCAATTCCAACTGTGGTAACATATCCAAAAGAAATGACATAATTATCTTTAAGAGGTATCTTCACCCCATGTTCAATACAGCATTATTTACAAGAGAGAAGACACAAAATAACCTAAGAGCCCATTGACAGATGAATGGATAAAGAAAATGTAGTAAATGCTTAAGTAAAATGGAAAAGTATTCAGCCACATGAAAAGAAGGAAATCCTGTCATTTGCAACAACATGAGTGGACCTGAGAACATTATGCTAAGTGAAGTCAGAGAAAGACAAATACTGTATATTCTCACTTACATGTGGAATCTAAAAAAGCTGAACTCACAGAAATAGAGAGTAAAACAGCGGTTTCCAGGCTCTGGGAGGTGGAGGAAAATAGAGAGATGTTTATCAAAGGATACAAACATATATCTATAAGATGAACAAGTTCTAGAGATCTAATGTATAGCGTGGTGGCTATAATTAACAACACTGTATTATATACTTGCAAGTTGTTAAGAGAGTAATAACTCTTAAATAATTTCACCACACAAAAAACCATTTCACACACACAAAAATGATAATTATGTGAGTGGATAGAGATGTGAACTAACCTTACTGTGGTAATCATTTCACTATATATGTGTATCAAATCACTGCATTGTACACCTTAAACTTACATATGTTACATGTTAGTAATGTCTCAATAAAGTCACAAAAATGTCTTATTTTAAGGTAGTTGCAGATTTACACACACAGGTTTAAGAAATAATACAGATATTACATATACTAGTTACTGTATTTGCCCTAAAAGTATCATCTTACAAAAATCTAATATCACAAAACAGCAGATTGATGTTAATATAATCCACCAATATTATTCAGATTTCCCAAATTTTACATGCACGTGTGTGTATGTATTTAGCTAAATGCACTTTATCACATGTATAGATTTATGTAAACATGACCAGTCAATATACAGAACAGTCCTATCAGTACACAAATCCCTCATGTTGTTCCTTAATAAGCACATGCATTGCCTCCTACCAACTACACAACTTCCAATCCTTGGCAACCACCAATGTGACCTCCATTTCTATAATTTTGTTATGTAAAGTATGTTATATAAACGGTATCATCAAGTGTGCGGCCTTATGGGATTAGCATTTTTTACTCAGCCTAATTTCCTGGAGATCCATCCAAGTTGATGCATTTACCAATAGTTCCTTCCTTTCTTTTTTTTTTTTTAATTTTTTTTTACTGCTGAGTAGTATTTCAAAGTATAGACGTAGCACAGTTTGTACGCTTTTTGTGTGAACACCCTACTCGGCATCTGACATCCTACAGTGGCCTGCAATCCTACACAAAACGCTCACAGTGGATTTGAGTGCCAACACTCACTCTGGGCCACCATGCTCTCCACAGCCCACTTCTCCCAACTCCAAGTACTAATATCTTCTTTGCTATACTCTACTTACTGGATTTTAGGACAGAACAGTATAAAAGGAAAATATGAAGTGGCTTAAGTGATTAGAAACATTGTGCAAAGGCTACTTCAGAGAATGTATTTCTAGCACTTATGCTATAGTGGCTGCACCAAGTAGGCAATTCACTGAATGTTGGTGAATGAGGGAAGGCACATTTGAGAATCTGTATCCTCAACAGGTAAACCAGGTACTTCTTAATTTAGTAATTGATGAGTGTTAAGTCCTTAGATTAGGAATAAGGACAAATGATGCCATAAAAGAGAGGAATGGAAGAAAATGTTAGGAAAATTCTTAAAGAAGAAAGAGTTGGAATGGGCAGCAGGGTGGAACTAAGCCACAGTTCTATTGTTAATTCCTCCCACTATACATGCATAATCCTTTGCACGCATGTTCCCTGTAAGTCCACAATGAGCTATTCCCCCTCCATGTTAACATGGCAAGGACAGAAATTTGTAATCTACCTCACCTTCTCAACAAAGCTTCTTTAATTCTAGAATTAAGCTGAATCGCTGAAAATCAACTTGCTGAATCATTAATTTTCCAATCTATCCATTAGCTAAATAATTAAGGATTCCCTCCCCCACCGAAAAAGTTTTGATTTCGTTATGAATTCTCAATGGCCAGTTACCTGTGGACTTATCAGGGACCCTGAGTTGAATTTCCATTCTCACATGTTTCAATTTCTGACTTTCAGCCGATCTCAATTTCTCAATGATTTACAAGCAATTGGTTAAGTTCTCCCTTAAGTACGGTTGACTGTCTTCCACACATTTGTCAGGTCATATCCTGCCTCTCACAGTGAAATAGCTTTGCTGAACTGTCACAAACCCATTTCAAGGTGATTTTCCTGATAGCTTTTAAAGAATCATTTAATAAATTAATCTAGAGTCAACAACTCTCATCTAATAGCAAATTATTTGTTCTCTGACTTTTCAAAAGATGTTATCTACCAGTGCTTCTCAACTTATTGGGGTGAAGAATCAGTGATTTGTTGTTGTTTGTTTGCTTTTTGCTCTTTTAGTCAAACTGCCACACTTTTGTAAGATACAGTAAATATGAAGTATAAGGAAATGAAAATTTGAAAATAAGACAAAACAAAGAGCCAAAAAATATAAGCCTCAATTTTTAAAAGTACATTAAACAAAAAAACACTGTCAAATTGGTCTGCAAGTTTCTACATACTTACTCTCAATGTCAGTTCTTATCTCATCAAGGATGAGTAACAGTGCACTATGGCGCCAGGCTGCAGCCTGCACTTGGAGGGGCACTGGCTATACTGACCCAGCTCACACCTAATTATAGCCTGGCTTCTTCTCCTTCTCTGCGACTTCATACATTTGCCTATCTCCCTAGGGACCCTCCATGCACTCTGAGGTCAGAGATAACTTTTTCTATTTTGTTAGCATCCTCCAAAGCATTCAGCCTGATAGAGCAGAATAAATTGTTAATGATCAACAGAAAATAGCTTATTCTATTCCTCTGATTCAGCTCTTCTCCCAGACTGCATTCTATGTTTGAATACAACACATTTTAAATCCTTTTTGCAAGTTGCAAACTAGTGGCCTACAGGCTAGCTATGGACAATAAATACACATTGTCCCACAGACTTTATAATAAGTCAGCCGTTAACTTATTTAAAATACAACCCTGGGCCCACATTCACATGTAGCAGCAGCATGGGTGCTTGTGAATGGGGTGAGCCCCTCAACCCCGCACAAGGGGCCTCTCTTGGTTAATCCTAACTTATTTTAGTTACCCGCTTGGAAACGCTAGCCTTTTGAAATTGCAACCGCTGATAGAAATGAATAAAGTCGAGGTCAGTGAACTCCACAAACAAAAATAAAGCACAAAAAAGAGCCCCAACAAACTATTACAGGAGCTATGTTTCCATACATTTTATAGGTCCAAAACATTTAGTTATCCCATTAAAATCTCACAAACCATGAGAGGGGCTGAATAGAAAGTTCTCATTTACAGGCAAGAAAAGTGAAGTTCAGAAAATAAGTAACTTTTTTTAGACTCCACCTCAAGTAAGTAAAAAGTCCTGGCCTCAGAGCTAATATCCCTATGAAGCAGTGTAGGGTCCATACTCTATAGCATGTACTGCACACCCACAAACTAGATGCAATGGTTTCACTTCCTAAGCATTTTCTATACCTACTACAATCAAAGACAAGATACTCGTCTCCTCTAATGTACAAAGTCTATTTTCATATTTATTTGTTCAAACTTCACAGTGGATTGGGATAAGAGCAATACTTTTTAGCTTGAAACTAAAGAAGAATACTACTTTGTACTTTGCTCCATGTACAAAGTACATAGTACTCATCAAACCAACCAAACCTGACCCTTTATTTCCAAATCAAAGATGCTCTAGTGGGCCCCAAACCAAACTGCAATGGTTCCAGGAACAGATAAGGTCATCAAAGGAGGCCTCACATTTTCATTTTTTTGTTGAAAAATGTTACATGTTACTGTTTGGAATGCCTTTGGTCCAAAGATAGAAACAATAGCTTCCATACAGTAACTCACTCAGAAGTTCCAGGAGAACACTGATTAGTAGTTCTTCCATAAGCCTAATATCATAGCAAAAGAAGTAAGGCCAAACTTCCATTAATAACCCTCTGGAAGAGACTGTAGGACACCAATGTTTTGGGACCATAACACACTGACAATCAATGCCACAGCTGGGTATCAGCTTAGATAATGGCTCTTGGCTTTCTATGATCCTGGGGGTTGTTTTAGACAGTGGAGAAGCCTGGCTCCGCATATTTTACCATGGAAGTGTGTTTTCAATACAGTAGCCACCAGCCACACATGGCTATTTAAATTTAAATTGATTAAAATTCAGTAAGATTAAAAATTCAGTTTCTAGACACATTGTAAACTTTTAACGGCCATAAGGGCCAACAGAACATCAAATCTATCTTGCACCCGATCCACAGGAAGAGGGCCTGAGCCACAGCAACCAGTCTTCTTCATCCTTAGGGGTAGTGAGATGCAATTCCAAGAGACTAAGACAGTGGTCCAGAGACTGGGGCAGCTGTGAGCCATGAGCTGCTGACACTGCCGAGAGATACACACCCCATCCAGTGAAGAGGATCTAGGCTCCAATACCATCTACAGCTAAAGGCAGGGAGTTGTAATACTTCACTGAATAAAGCCCAACAAAAACACAAAATCACAAATACAAAATTGAAGGGTTAAAATCATTTGTTTTACTCTTCACTAGCATTTCCTCCTACCCTTGGGAGCTTTATTGAGTCTTAACTTCCCCGTCTGACTACACTCTCCTTGGGGTAGGCGCTATGACACTTTGAATATTGTATCTCTAGTATCTGGCACATCTTCAGTGTTCTTAAGTATTTACTGAATGACTGCTGACTTTAAGAATTATCTTTAGGGGGAAGAAGGATGGCAGCGAAATAGAAGGACATGGAATGCATCCCTCTCCACAGATGCATCAGGAATACACCAAAAGATGCAATAATTTCCACAGAGAATCAGCTGAACACCAGCTAAGGACCTGGGACACCAGAAAGGACAGCAAAGATCCCAACATAACTGGGTAGGACAGAGGGAAAAAAAAAAAAAGGAAAAGAGGAGGAGAAGAAAGGAAAGGGACAGGTCCCACACCATAGGGCGGAGGGATCTGAAACAGAGGGGAGATTGCCGAATTTGGGGAAACATCCCTTATCTGACGGGGAAACCCCTTCGCCAATGCTGAATTTCCCTGGGTCAGAAGGGAGGCATTTGGGACTGTTCAAAGAGAGTGAAGCAGCTGAGCTGTGGCAGACAGGAAAGAGTGAGAAACACATGGAGGGTCCATAACATGGCTCAGCGTGTCCGGACTGAAACAGCGATTCACAGCTGAACAGGGGGTCTGGGAGCTGGAATGTGGGAACCAGACAACTGGTTCAGGGTAAGAAACATTGTTGGCAGTGCGGAGACAGACTGAGAGGACAGGAGGGAAGAAATCCACAGTGGAGAGTGCCTACTGCAGAAAGCTGCGTGGCCACAGTGGCGGCTTGATACTGCTGATTCACAAGCAGTGGGGAGGAGACGCAGGTGTAGCCTCTCTCTTGGTGCCTGCAACAGACAAAGGAAGGATCCCAGGGGGCCTAGCTAACGCACTCAGGGATAACAAAGGCCCCAGGGCGGGGCTGGCCTAGAGTGCTTGCAGCTGAGAGCCAAAAGTCCACAGAGTGGCCCAGCTCTGGAGACATTCTGTTTACACCTGAGCTGCCGGCGTCCCTCTGCAACAGGCACTGCCACGGCCAGCTGAGCCGCCATGACAAAAGCAGGGCACACTGGCGGAGTCACAGCAGCGGAGAGGAGCTGTGGTAGGAGTCGCTCTCTCAGCCTGAGCCGCCCAAGCTGCCGTGACCCAGGCAGGGCTCCATTGCTCACTCATTCCGAGGGGAAGGAGTCACTATTATACCCTCTCTCTCCCCACACACCAGCGCTAACAGATGAACAACAAAGGAAGCTCTGCTGGTCACAGAATAATACAAAAAGCCCAAGGCAGGTAGAAGGACACTTACAGCTGGGACCCCAAGGAAACAGAAATATTAGTATTAATTCTATTGATCTGGTCCATTCTGCGGTCAATTCTAGGTTTTTCTTTTTGTTTTTAAATAATTATCTTAGTCCTAAGGGATCTACATATTTTATAACATATTTTTTAATTCTATTTTTTATTCTATTTTTAGCCTTCTAATCTATTTCTATTCCTAGCTAAGTATTCTGTAGTGCTGACTATATCGCTACTACCTTCTTTTCATCTCTATGTTTTATACATTATTATTTCTTTCTTTTTATTTTCATATTTCCAGTCACACTATGCTCTTCTGTTGCCCTGTCTTCTATTCTTCTTTAGTTTATTTTATCTTAATATACTTACAAGCCATATTATTGGTCAGCTCTGTTTCCTTGCTTTATTCTCCACATGACACACTGCTTTGGTTTTTATTATTAGGTTTTGTCTTTATCTTACTTCTAAGTATAATTGTCTGATTTCATTCTGAGAATCTTCAGTCTGTCTGGTGGTACTCTTGCTCTTTATTATATTTGATCCTAGCTTTCAAATTCTCCCTGGATTTGTGTTTGTGTGTGTGTGGTGTTTTTTTGTTTGTTTGTTTTGTTTTGTTTTTGTTTTTGTTTTGTTTTGTTTTGGTTTTGAATTTCTCTTGGTTTCCTCTTTGATTGCCTGATAGCATACTGGGGTTCTTCCGTCAGGTCTTTCTAGTGCCTTATTTTCTACTGGATTTAGCATTTGTGTGTCTAATACATTTGTGTGTTTCCTTGACTTAGTATTTGTTTGACTCAACACTCTGCCATTAGTTTGGGGCTTGGACAGTCTTCTTTAAACCCCTTTATTGTCAGGACAAGCAACCTTTGAAGTTTGGACTACTCCATCAGAAGTCAAGTAGGAGACTCTGGGGAGGGAGCACTGAATCCAGGATGCTAGACTACTAGGGAGTCCTCAGACACAGGGAAAATTAACTGCAGAGAACTCTCACAGAGCCCTGTATCAGAGTCTAAGACTAGGCTTCGTCTGACTTTCTGAAACTGCCAGCGCTAGACACATCACACCAAACTACAAACAAGACAGGAACACAAACCCACCCATCAGCATACAGACTACCTAAAGCCATATTAACCTCACAGATACCCTAAAACACACCACCTGACATGGCCCTGCTCATCAGAGAGAAAAGACACAGAGCCACACACTGGAAAGCAGACACCAGACCCCACCCACCAAGAAGCCTACTCAAGACACTGGACAAACCCCACCACAGGGGGCAGAGGGCAGAAACAAGAGGAATTACCACTAGGTCACATAGGGAAAGGAGACAACAAATATATAAATAAGACAAAATGAGAAAACAAAGAAACACCATGCAGGCAAAGCAGCAGGAAAAAAACCCACAAGACCAAATAAATGAAGAGGAAACAGGAAAATTGCCTGAAAAAGAATTCAAAGTCATGATAGTAAAGATGACCCAAAATCTCAATGATAAAAGAAAATACAAGAAACATTTAATAAGGACTCAGAAGAACTAAAGAGCAAACAAACAGTAATGGACAACAAAATGACTGAAATTAAAAATACTCTAGATGGTATAAAGAGCAGAATAACTGAAGCAGAAGAATGAATAAGTGAGTTGGAAGATAGAATGGGAGAAATAACTGCCACAGGGCAAGAAAGAGAAAAAAGAATGGAAGACAGTCTCAGAGACCTTGGTGACAACATTAAGCACACCAACATTCGAATCATAGGCATCCCAGAAGAAGAAGAAAAAAAGAAAGGATCTGAGAAAATATTTGAAGAGGTTATAGTAGAAAACTTCCCCAACATGGGAAAGGAAACAATTAATCAAGTCCAAGAAGCACAGAGCGTCCCATACAGAATAAACCCAAGGAGAAATACACTGAGGAACATATGAATCAAAATAACGAAAATTAAACACAAAGAAAAAATATTAAAAGCAGCAAGAGAAAAGCAACAAACAACATATAAGGGAAATTCCATAAGGATAACAGCTGATCTCTCTGTAGAAACTCTGCAGGCCAGAAGGGAATGGCAGGATATACTGAAAGTCCTGAGAGAGAAAAACCTACAGCCAAGAATACTCTACCCAGCAAGAATCTCATTCAGATTCAAAGGAAAAATCAAAAGCTTTACAGAGAAGCAAAAGTTAGAATTCAGCACCACTAAACGAGCCTTACAACCACTGGTAAAGGAACTTCTCTAAGTAGGAAACACAAGAGAAGAAAAAGACCTACAAAAACAAACACAAAACAATTAAGAAAATCGTAATCAGAACACACATGTCATTAATCACCTTAAATGTAAATGGATTCAATGCTCCAACCAAAAGACACAGACTGGCTGAATGGATACATAAACAAGATCCTTCTATATGCTACCTACAAGAAACTCACTTCAGACCAAAGGATACATATAGACTGAAAGCAAAGGGGTGGAAAAAGATATTCCATGCAAATGGAAGTAAAAGGAAAGCTGGAGTAGCAACATTCATATCAGACAAATTAGACTTGAAAGTAAAGACTATTAAAAGAGACAAGGAAGGACACTACATAATGATCAAGGGATCCATCCAAGAAGAACATATCACAATTGGAAATACCTATGCACCCAACAAAGGAGCACCTCAATACATAAGGGAAATGCTAACAGCCATAAAAAGGGACATCAACAGGAACACAACAATAGTAGGAGACTTGAACATCCCACCTATATCAATTGTCAGATCATCCAAACAGAAAATAAATAAGGACACACAAGCTTTCAATGACACATTAGACCATATTGACTTAATTGATATTTTTAGGACATTCCATTCAAAAACAACAGAATACACTTTCTTCTCAAGTGCACGTGGAACATTTTCCAGGATAGATCACATCTTGGGTCACAAATCAAGCCTCGGTAAATTCAAGAAAACTGAAATCATATCAAGCATCTTCTCTGACCACAATGCCATGAGACTAAGTATAAAATTATGGGAAAAACTATAAAAAATACAAACACATGCAGGCTAAACAATATGCTATTAAACAACCAAGGAATCACTAAAGAAATCAAAGAGGCAATCAAAAAATACCTAGAAACAAATGACAATGAAAACACAACCCAAGACCTATGGGTTGCAGGAAAAGCAGTTCTAAGAGGGAAGTTTATAGCAATACAGTCCTACCTCAAGAAACAAGAAAAATATCGAATAAACAACCTAAGCTTACACCTAAAACAATTAGAGAAAGTAGAACAAAGAAACTCCAAAGTGAGCAGAAGGAAAGAAATCATAAAGCTCAGATCACAAATAAATGAAAAAGAAAGGAAGGAAATAATAGCAAAGATCAATGAAACTAAAAGCTGGTTCTTTGAGAAGATAAACAAAATTGATAAACCATAAGTCAGACTCATCAGGATAAAAAGGGACAAGATGCAAATCAACAGAATTAGAAATGGAAAAGGAGAAGTAACAACAGACACCACAGAAATACAAAAGATCATGAGAGACTACTACAAGCAACTATATGCCAATAAATTGGATAACCTGGAAGAAATGGATAAATTCTTAGAAAAGTACAATTTTCCAAGACTGAGCCAGGAAGAAAAAGAATTGGGAGATCGGGATACCAAATTGTACACCCTAAATATATGCAGTTTTTTGTAAAAAACAATAAAAAAAATTTAATAAAAACAAAACAAAACAAAAACAAACAAAAAGTCGTCACTAAAAGTTACAATCATCCTCATTAGATAAAAAAAAAAAAAAAGCCCAGGGCCAGATGGCTTCACAGGTGAATTCTATCAAACATTTAGAGAAGAGCTAACACCTATCCTTCTCAAACTCGTCCAAAATATAGAAGGAGGAGGAACACTCCCAAACTCATTTTATGAGGCCACCATCACCCTGATACCAAAACCAGGCAAAGATGTCACAAAAAAAGAAAATTACAGGCCAACATCACTGATGAATACAGATGCAAACATCCTCAACAACATACTAGCTAACAGAATCCAACAGCACATTAAAAAGATCATACACCATGGTCAAGTGGGGTTTATCCCTGGAATGCAAGGATTCTTCAGTATATGCAAATCAATCACTGTGATACATCATATCAACTAATTGAAGGATAAAACCATATGATCATCTCAATAGATGCAGAAAAAACTTTTGACAAAATTGAACATCCATTTATGATCAAAACTCTCTAGAAAGTGGGCACAGAAGGAAATTACCTCAACATAATAAAAGCCATATATGAGAAACCAAAAGCCAACATCGTTCTCAATGGGGAAAAACTGAAAGCATTCCCTCTAAGAACAATAACAAGACAAGGGTGTCCACTCTCACCATTATTATTCAACATAGTTTTGGAAGTTTTAGCCACAGCAATCAGAGAAGAAAATGAAATAAAAGGAATCCAAATTGGAAAAGAAGAATTAAAATTGTCCATCTTTGCAGATGACATGATATTATACATAGAAAACCTTAAAGACTCTATCAGAAAACTGCTATCACTAATCAATGAATTTAGTAAAGTAGCAGGATACAAAATGAATGCACAGAAATCTCTTGCATTCCTATACACTAACAATGAAAAAGCAGGAAGAGAAATTAAGGAAACTCTCCCATTTACCATTGCAACCAAAAGAATAAAAAACCTAGGAGTAAACTTGCCTAAGGAGGCAAAAGATCTGTATGCAGAAAATAAGACACTGATGAAAGAAATCAAAGATGACACGAACAGATGGAGAGACATACCATGTTCTTGCATTGGAAGAATCAACATTGTGAAAATGACTGTACTACCCAAAGCAATTACAGATTCAGCGCAATCGCTATCAAATTACCAATGGCATTTTTCACAGAAATAGAACAAGAAATCTTATGGTTTGTATGGAAATGCAAAAGACCCCCAAGAGCCAAAGGAATCTTGAGAAGGAAAGATGGAGTTGGTAGAATTAGCCTTCCTGACTTCAAACTATACTACAAGGCTACAGTGATGAAGACAGTATGGTACTGGCACAAAAACAGAAAGGAAGATCAATGGAACAGAGTAGAGAACTCAGAGGTAAACCCAAGCACATATGGGTACCTTATCGTTGACAAAGGAGGCAAGAATATACAATGGAAAAAAGCCTCTTCAGTAAGTGGTGGTGGGAAAATTGGACAGCAACATGTCGAAGAATGAAATTAGAACACTTCCTAACACCATACACAAAAATAAACTCAAAATGGATTAAAGACCTAAATGGAAGGCCAGACACTATAAAACTCCTAGAGGTAAACATAGGCAGAACACTCTATGACATCCATCAAAGCAAGATCCTTTTTGACCCACCTCCTTGAATCACGAAAATAAAATCAAGATAAACAAATGGGACCTAATGAAACTTAAAAGCTTTTGCACAGAGAAAGAAACCATAAACAAGACAAGAAGACAACCCTCAGAATGGGAGAAAATATTTGCCAACAAAGCAACGGACAAAGGATTAATCTCCAAAATATACAAGCAGCACATGCAGCTTAATATCAAAAAAGCAAATAAGCCAATCCACAAATGGGCGGAAGACCTAAATAGACATTTCTCCAAAGAAGACATAAAGATGGCCAACAAACACATGAAAAGATGCTCAACATCACTAATCTTTAGGGAAATGCAAGTCAAAGCCACAATGAGATATCACCTCACACCAGTCAGAATGGCCATCATCAAAAAAATCTAGAAACAATAAATGTTGGAGAGGGTGTGGAGAAAAGGGAACTCTCCTGCACTGTTGGTGGGAATGTAAGTTGATACAGCCACTAAGGAAACAGTTTGGAGGTTCCTTAAAAAAACTAAAAATAGAACTACCATATGATCCAGTAATCCCACTATTGGGCATATACCCAGAGAAAATCATAATCCAAAAAGAAACATGTACCGTAATGTTCACTGCAGCACTATTTACTATAGCCAGGACATGGAAGTAACCTAAATGCCCATCAACAGATGAATGGATAAAGAAGATGTGGCATATATATACAATGTAATATTACTTAGCCATAAAAAGGAATGAAATGGAGTTATAGAGTGTATAGCAATTATATTCCAATAAAGAGCTTAAAAAATATCTTTAAAAGCATTATAATTAGGGTAAACACAGATCCTGTTTTGCCATGTCTATTTCAGTTTATACCTGTTACTCTAGTGTATTTATTAACAGAATTCTCTTTTTTCTCTCAAAAGTGCCCCAGTTTGTTTTATAAATTATATGGTCACTTCAGCTTAAAGGACATCTAGCCACGGTGCCAGGAGAACAGTAAGAACACAGTGAGTGACTACAGCAGAAACTTCAGTTAACTCCTTCAGCGCATCTGCGTGTCTGGCATTTAACAGTGCAGGTGATCCCTCTAGAGACAAAACATTCAAATTTAACTGCAAAATTTTTTTGTTTGAAATTCTGGCTCAGGTGTGCATTACCCTACTGGTTATAACCTGGTTTCTTTGGTGTTAGCAGGGGAGGGGGCATTCAAATAAATATACAGAGAGTTAGCAACATACACTGGTAACTAAATTGTATGTGTAAAATAATCAGTTGATATTCTAAACTTCAGATGGTAGCAAAGTTAACTCCTACACACTGAGGACTCACTAGAGCTGAAATTAATGTCTTTTGGCTAAACCCAAAGGGATAATACAACAAACTAAAGGAGGTTTATCTTGAGTGTATAATAAGGCACACACTGTGATCTTGTCTCATTCCTAAGTACAGAACATTTTGAGGAAAAAAAACATTTTGATCAATTCATGATCTGTTAATCTCTATGTGTGCTAGGGGAGAGAATTTATTTCTAAAGACAGTATCAATCAGACTTTTCTCCTTTAATCATTTTCTAAACAAATTTTGCTATAAAGGTTGTTGGGTACATTACAATAGCAACAAATATACACATATTTTTTCCATAAGACAGAAAAAATCTCACCATATATCTCTGTCCTACCCACTAAACTATGCTTATTTACATCAAGAATCATTTGATGAGTAAGTGAGGTAGAATAAATACACTGATTTCATGAAAAATCTCTCCTTCTCTCTAGATTTCCTGATTTCCATAATAAGAGAGAGGATAGACCTTTGAATGCTCAGATTTATAAAGCATTTTGAAAAATTAATTCCTCAAACAAAATAAAACAGTATCCAATTATAACTTTGTTATTTGAAGTACATCCAGCTTTCCAATGAACTTTTACATAATAGATTCAGATTAATCAAAATCCTTAAGACTCTGAATAATTTAATTACAGTGGTTTCAATTGGAGGACAAACCATGTTGTATTTTAACCTAAATTATCAGTAATGGATAGAAGACAAGATCTGCCTATTTCATTAAGAAATGAAGTTAATTCATATTCAATAGAACAACTCTATTTATCTCTGACAAAGCTCCAACCTACATTTTTGCTCACCAAACCCATGTTTACACTTGGCTGTTAGAAACCTATCAAGGTCAGCATATTTCTCTAGTTCCATTTTCTTCCTGCCCTATAGGCAAGGAGCTTGTGGAGGTAAGGGGTTATACCAAAGGGATGAAATACAGTTTTAAGATATGAATGACCATGTTCCCTTGCTTATTCACTTCCTTTTTTAAAAAACTGATATAAATTATCAAAGAGTCGCATGCTGCAATAGGATTGATCTTTTGCCTCAGAACAAAGCTGTACACCAAATGGAATTATGAAGTCCAGGTCAACCAGGCCACATGAACAATTACCCAAATGTGATTTGCAATAATGGGCTTATGTTATGTATTCAAACTGCATGCTTTATTCAATGCTGTTGAGAATTCCTCCTATTCTTTGAAGTAGTTTTCTCTTCTCTGTGTAAATCTCACCAGACAGGGTTAGGATGGGGAAAGACCATACATTATCAGGTTACAGATTTTGATTTATAATCAAGTCTCACTTGGATTACAGGAAATGCTCTTCAGCTCTGTAAACCTTCTCTACCAGAGATGAATCATACATTGGTAGAATATTCGCATTTACCCTTCTTTCAAGACCCTTTTGGCTGCAAGTGACACAAAGCCAATGTACAGGTGTTGACCCAAAGGATCAGATGATGATAACCCTATGTGATTCCTCCATCTCTTGGATTTGTTCTTCTTCAAGCAATAGCATTATGTTCAGATTCTATGTGGATTCCAGAAGAACTATAATAACATTTGCCCAGGTCTAAATCCAACAGATGTATCAGTGCTTACCAGTTCTCTAGACTCTAACTATGGACTCTAGATCTATGAGCCAATCACTGAAGCAGTAAACCTAAAAGTTGTGATTGTGACTGACAGACGTGAGTGTCACGCTCATAATAGCCTCATTGACCAAGAACAGAGATAGGAGGTTCCTGCAAAGCAAAATCAAGCACTGGTACAAAAACTGAGAACTGACATTGGAGACATTTTATAAGTGCACCACTTTCCAGATGTGAGAAATTTTCCTCTTCTCTAAATCAGCAGGCCCGCCTCAGAGGCGTCTTCCTTGATAATGCAAAATACCAGAAATTATTGCTTGAAAAATCCCCTGTTAAATAAGACACTGCTATTTTCTGGATTAAATAAAGAAGCTCTTTTGGTAGGGACACATTAACTATGATTCTTTTCTTGAATCCATTTATTAGGTCACTGAGATCCTTCAAAAGAAATTGAGGATATGAGAATAGAGGGGAAAGACTCTCAAATAACTTTTCCTACACCACAAAGTCCTGCCCTCTCATTCACATAGCAATCTAGAATCATAGAACTACTCATTTGGAAGACACTTTCAAACTCTTTTTCAACTTGGAACTCCTCAACAAGATTTCTACCAAATGGACTCCCAACTTTGGACATTTCCACAACTAAGAATTATTTAGTACTAGGGTTGCCAGATAAAACAGGCTGCCCCATTAAACTGGAATTTAAAATAAATCATGAAAAATGTTTTAATATAACTATATTCCAAATATTACATGGGACATATTTATCCAAAAAGTTACTTGTTGTGTATTTGAAATCTCAATGTAATTGGGTGGCCTGTATTTTATTTGCTAAATCTGGCTACCCTATCTACTACCCATAACCACCATTCCCTCCTTAAACTATTCTGACAGTTGAAAAGTTCTTCCTTATCCCAAGCCTTAAACTTCCAGAGAGCAATTAGGGGTACCAAACTGAATTCCCTTCAAATATTTAGCTGATCAAGTGCTTATAGCAGTATTGTTTTTTTTCAAACTGTGTGGTGCAGCCCAGTGTCCTAATGGCCTCTCTGTAAAGAAGATGGGGAGCGATACTACTCAACTGGGCTCATGCCTTCCATCCATGCTTCTGCTTTATTCTAGGGTGTTAATCTAAGCTTCAGGGTTAGACTCTACATTTTAAAGCAGTTAAAAAAATATTAGGCTAAGAAAATGGAGTGACAAGCCACGGTGTAGGAGAAAATATTTGCAAAACGCCTATTTTATATAAGACTGAAATTCAGTATAAACAAAGACCTCTTAAAACTCAATAATAAGAAAGCCAATAAACCAATTATTACTATTATAATACTGTATTGCATATTTGAAAGTTGCTAAGAGAGTAGTTCTTTAAAGTTCTCATCACAAGAAAAATAATTGCAATTATCAATGATGACATGTTAACTACATTTATCATGGTGGTCATTTTGCAATATATACAAATATCAAATCATTACATTGTATACCTGAAACTAATATAATGTTATATGTCAGCTATAAAAAAGAGAAAAGAAAATAGACAAGCCAATTAAAAACTGGGCAAAAGATGTGAACAGACATCTCATCAAAGAAGATGTGCAGATAGCAAATAGTCATATGAAAAGATGCTCAATGTCATGTGACATTAAAGAATTACAGACTGAAGTAGTAATGAGATATCACTGCAGATATATCAGAAAGACTAAAATCCAAAATACTGACAACATCAAACACTAGCAAGGATGTGGAACAATAGGAACTCTCATTCTAGAGTCACTTTGGAAGACAGTTTCTCAATTTCTTAAAACATTTTTGGAGGCAACAAACTCGTCTTTTGAAAACTTGAGTATTTACTTCTAAACTCCTTTGAAACAGGGCAACTGTTCTTATTTGACCTAATCAAGCCATGGCCACACATTCCCTCCTGTGTGCACAGAAAAGTGCTGACGTTCTAAGATTCCAACGCTAATTTCTCTCAATTCCTTGCATCTGTCAATGCTCTAACTAGCTTTAAGTGAATGTTCAGAGGTACCCTTAAACACCCTCTCAGCCTTTTATTTCTCTTCACTAATATTAAACGCCCTAGAGGCCGGTGAGGCGCCGTCGGCCACGCGGCGGAGGGCGCGGGCCGAGGGAGCCGGTCGTGGGGGCGCGCGCGCGCTCGCATGGAGCAGGAGCCGGCGGCCGCCTGAGGGCAGCCGGGCGAGCGGAGCAGCCGCCTCGCGCATCCGTCGAGCCGCCTCGAGCCCGCGGCCCCCGGCGGCTGCGGGCCGCGGAGCAGGCGCGGTCATGGCGACGGGCGCTCAGCAGAAGAACACGTTGCTCCACCTCTTCGCCGGCGGGTGTGGGGGCACAGTTGGTGCTATTTTCACTTGCCCACTAGAAGTCATTAAGACGAGGTTGCAGTCTTCAAGATTAGCTCTTCGGACAGTCTATTATCCTCAGGTCCATCTGGGGACCATCAGTGGAGCTGGGATGGTGAGACCAACGTCAGTGACGCCTGGACTCTTACAGGTTCTGAAGTCGATCTTGGAGAAGGAGGGACCAAAGTCGCTTTTTAGAGGCTTGGGTCCAAATTTGGTTGGAGTTGCGCCATCGCGGGCTGTGTACTTTGCATGCTACTCCAAAGCCAAAGAGCAGTTCAATGGCATTTTCGTGCCTAACAGCAATATTGTGCACGTTTTCTCAGCTGGCTCTGCAGCTTTTGTCACAAATTCCTTAACGAACCCTATATGGATGGTTAAAACCCGGATGCAGCTAGAACGGAAAGTGAGGGGCTCCAAGCAGATGAAAACGCTGCAGTGCGCGCGCTATGTTTACCAGACGGAAGGCATTCGCGGCTTCTACAGGGGATTGACTGCCTCTTACGCTGGAATTTCAGAAACCATCATCTGTTTTGCTATTTATGAAAGTTTAAAGAAGTATCTGAAAGAAGCTCCCTTAGCCCCTGCTACAAATGGGACTGAGAAAAATTCCACAAATTTTTTTGGACTTATGGCAGCTGCCGCGCTTTCTAAGGGGTGTGCCTCCTGTGTCGCTTACCCCCACGAAGTCATAAGGACACAGCTCCGGGAGGAGGGCACCGAGTACAAGTCTTTTGTCCAGACTGCTCGGCTGGTCTTCCGGGAAGAAGGCTACCTGGCTTTTTATAGAGGACTCTTTGCCCAGCTCATCCGGCAGATATCAAATACTGCCATTGTGTTGCCTACCTATGAGTTAATTGTGTACCTGTTAGAAGACCATGTTCAGTAACAGGCCAGAAAATTGCGGTCTGGAAGAATAAAACTGAGAAACTCTAGAGAATTTTTTTTTCCCATTGATGTGTAGAATGTTTGAGACAACAGGAAAGGCCATAGAATACCTGGCTCATATCACCTGTTGGACATTTCCTTTTGGATTCATGCTTTCTGGGAGGTTTAAATCCGTTAACGTTAACAGTTAATTATAACTTTTGGTTGTGTTTGTTTTTTGTTTTTTTAACTTAAGAGAGTTCAGGATTAAGCAGCCAGTAAATTAAATCATGGTATTTAATTTAAGTAAAAAAAAACAAACAAAAAATATTAAACGCCCTAGCTTTTTCACTCTTGCCTCTTGAACACACCCTTGTTCACTAACAGATTTAGCGGAAGTAAGTGGAAATCCACATGCGGAATAACTGACAGACAAGCTGTGCTTAGAGCATTCTTGTTATGGTGTTTAATTACTGGAAGTTATAGAAGCTTTCAAACATAGCATTTATTACACCATTGTATTATACTTTACTGCAAACACATTGTACAAATAATTGTCTTTCTCTGGATAAAATATGAAGCAAACCTTAGCATTTTACATAGACAATGGATATAGCCTATATTCATTTGTCTTATGCAGTAGTTTTCAATTTGGATACAAATTTTATCATGGTTCTATTAGGATAGGCAAAATAAATTGTAATGTAGCTATCTTTTTCTGGTTTCCTGTTGTCAAGAAAAAATATATATTACCCTTCAAGGAGGGAAAACTATGCCTCAAAAAATCCTCTTAGTCAATCCCATACCAGCTCTCCATCTCCAGCTACTATACATCAGAGATTAGTTAAAAGGCATTTGTTTTTTGTGTATATAAAGAGAATTCCTATATTTTAGTCTCCATTCTTTTCTGATGGGATACATGGTCCTTCTAATGGAAGGGAAAATACTGGGGAGCTAGGAGAATGTACAGGAAAAACTCCAGACAATATTACTCAAGAAATATACACGGAGTGATTGTGAATAATGGCAATGCAAAGTCCCAAAGCTGCCTAAAAGAGAATGTGATGTGTTTATTACAGGAGATACTAATAGGCATGCTAATATACTCAGAAGGGGCTGCAATTCCATTAAGATTTCACAGTCTGCAAGATCATTCCAAGTTTGGAATGAGTAGAGTCCTAATGACACATACTGTATATGTCAATCATAACGCAGCTTTTATAAGCTGAAGAAACACTGTTTGCTGCCATTAGTTTCTCAGAGAAGAGGAGTTAATGGCATTAAATCATCAGATGGAACACGAAAGGCTAACCAATATAAGATGGGCCATTAGACTGTTTGTGGCCCCAGGACAGGCAGAACAAGAATCCATGGGTATGTACATAGAGATGGATTTTTGCCTCAATATTAGGCAGTTGTCCAATAGTTGTAATTGAGGATTAAATAGCTCTTAGAAGCAAATACTGGAAGTGTCCAAGCAGAGATATTTAAGCAGGGGTGCTAAAGGGTTTCACTCACTGGATAGGTCATTTATCTAAGGGAGTTCTAACTCATGTCATTACTGATTAAAAAAAAAAATGAACACTTAAGCTAATTGCAGCAAAACATGAGGATGTTAAATGGAGACTTATGGAAATTTTAAAGGAAATTTTTGGGTGCATTCAACTACTTTAGACTAGACAGTGTTGGGTCTAGTCTTGGTTTTAATTTTCCTTGACAGAATTTCTTGAGTTTCTCAGCCTGTTCTTATCAGCCAAGATTAGAAAACTTTTTTCTGTCGCCCCATCTACTGCTCTAACGTCTACTGATGTTGCCTCTGAAGAAAATTCCTAATGCTACTGACAGTGTCTCTGAAGCTATGCCTTAAGCTGTCATAGTTAATCAATCTATGTCAAGAAAAGATTAGGATATCTCAGAGACCCAAGGGCAAGAAGTCCAGGGTATGTGTGTGACTCAAGAGAACTGGAACTGAGAATAGGAAAAATGTCAAGTTCTAAAGCAATCTTCCCATCCTCCTGATTGGCAAGTCTATATGGTACATGAGTCCTGCTTCCACCAAACAAAAGTAATCCTGTAGTTTGTGTTACCATGATACCAATTTTCTTCCCAACTCCATATTAACCTATAGCTCTAGTACCCTATACTATGGTTCTAGTTACTAATTCTTAGTCCACATTATCAAGATAATTTGAGTGACTTATCCTGAATCAGTAAATCCTCTAGTTCAATAAACTTTTCTAGTGTTACCTTGTATTCAACTCTACTAATAAGTTCCCAGGACCCTTTCAACAAGGTATGTAAGGGCATTTCCACGGAAAGGACCTAACTTCCAACAATTATTGCTAATTCTAACCATCAGCAACAACCTACTAGATTGTTCTCCTCGTATATCAGGATAGCATCTCATACTCATCAGCCCCCACCAAAGTTCATCATCCTTCCTTTCCTTAATTTTTCTTATGTCATCCCTTTTTAAATATTTTAAATTTAAATTTTATTTTTTATATCAAAGTATAAGTTGATTTACAATATTGTGTGTTTCTGGTATACTGCAAAATGATTCAGTTTATATATATATATATATATAAAATATATATATATATTTCATATTCTTTTCCATTATAGATTATTATAAGATATTGAATATAGTTCCCTGTGCTAAACAGTAGGACCTTGTTTATCTATTCTATATATAGTAGTTTGTATCTGCCAATCCCAAACTCCTAATTTATCCCTTCCCCTACCCTGTCCCCTTTGGTAACCATAAGTTTGTTTTCTATGTCTGTAAGTCTGTTTTTGTTTTGTAAATAAGTTCATTTGTATCATATTTTCAATTCCACATATAAGTGATACCATATGATATTTGTCTTTCTCTGACTGACTTCACTGAATAACAGAAAACAACCCAACCAAAAAATGGGCAGAAGACCTAAACAGGCATTTCTCCATAGAGGACTTACAGATGGCCTATATACACATGAAAAGATGTTCAACATCGCTAATTATCAGAGAAATGCAAATCAAAACTACAATGAGATACCACCTCACATCAGACAGAATGGCCATCAATAAATAATCTAAAATAATAAATGCTGGAGAGTGTGTGGAGAAAAGGGAACCCTCCTACACTGTTGTGTGAATATAAATTGGTGCAGTCACTATGGAAAAAGGTATGGAGGTTCCTTAAAATCTAAAAACAGAGTTATCATATATCCCAGCAATCCCTCTCCTGGTCATATATCCAGAGAAAGCTCTAATCCAAAAAGAAACATGCACCCCAATGTTCACAGCAGCACTGTTTACAACAATCAAGATATAGAAGCAACTTAAATGTCCATTCACAGATAAATGTATAAAGAAGATGTGTACACACACACACACACACACACACACACACACACACACAATGTAATACTTAGCCAAAAAAAGAATGAAATACAGAAAGTCCCCTACATATAAATGAGTTCCGTTCTGGGATCACATTCGTAAGCTCAATTTGTTCACTGGTCCAACAAAGCTAGCCTAGGTACCCAACTAACACAATCGGCTACATAGTGCTGTAGTGTAATAGGCTTTTAATACTTATCACACAAATAACACATACAAAAACAAAAAATAAAGACAACATTTTTTATCTTCAGTACAGTACCTTGAAAAGTACAGTAGTACAGTACAATAGCTGGCGTACAGGGGCTGGCATCTGGTGAACAGGCAAGAATAATTACTGACTGGAGGAGGGAGAGGAGGTGGGAGATGGTAGAGCTGAAGTATCTTCAGCAATAGGAGACGGAGGACAAGCTGCCATTTCATTCACGCCTAACACTGATGGCACGGGTTCTGGTTCCTTGCTGCATTCAATTCTATCTACCTTCTTGAAAAAACCATCCAGGGATGTCGAGGTTGGCTCTTTTTTTCTCCTCATAGATGACACGATAGCACTGGATTGCATTCTGAATGACTCCTACAACCTTCGTGTACTGTTCTATCTTCAGGTCCTGTGCCTCAAAAACTAATAGTGCCTCCTCAAATAAAGAAACCCCCCTTGGCTTTTCCTGTGTCATGAATCTCTTCGGTTCTTCAGTTACTTCATCTTCTTCTTGTCTTTCTTCTTCCTTTCTCAGGGCCTCCAATTCCATCTTTTCACCTCACTCTACTCTCTCAATTATTTTCACTTTCCATCGTTATCTCTTGGCACTTCTTATCAGTACCAGCTATATTACGACTGCTTTTACGCATGCTTCCGGACATCCTGGGCTTGAAAAGATACTATCCTACTGTACTCTATACAGTAGTATAAAGTACACAAAAGCACAACCACTTGTAGAGGATGAACACATGTGACAATGTATGCCAGCCAAGTGAACTAACTTAGGTGATTGAACATGTGAATGCACGTTCACATCTTTGAAAGTTTACAACTTAAAGTTTCCTATGCAGGTGACTTCCCATAATGTCATTTGCAGCAACATGGATGGACCTAGCAACTATGCCATCCCTTTTGAAACAGCCCTCCTTCTGGTCTCTGTTTCATCATCTATCCTCAATCATTCCTCTCAAAAGTTCAAATTCAGCTTACTTTCCATTTTTATCAACCCATTTCAGTGAGGAAAATTGTAGAGTTGATTATTTTTGTGTGATGGATACTGGGGAGCTAATACTTATAATTTAGGAAATGTCTGCATACCCAAATCTCCTGTATGATTATTAGGAACACTGATGATATAAGTGATGGTCAGTAACGGTTGTGGGCTTACAGAACTCATTTATTGGATCACTAAGCATTTACTAAATACATACTACATGTTCAGCACTATGCAAGGCACTGGAGATAAAACAAGGGATTGTTACTGCTTATATACTGATTCCATCACTTGCATACAAAATGATTTCAGATAAATGTCCTCTATGCCCAACAGCTTTTCATTTCTTTCACTTATAAAAGTAGAAATCATGCAACTTTGTAAATCATCATGTGATATAAATATTGTTGTTCTTCTGCAAAACTGAAGTAAACTCTTGAGTCAAAAGATGAGGGAGTCTCTCCTAGATTTTCGGTTTTCGTTTATCATCTGTGCTTTTCTATTTTTGCATCTAAATCAAAAATCTCTTCTGTCAGTTCCAATAGCTACTTCAGTAAACACTGATTTTCAATCCCTTTTTTCAGTAGAGATTCTAAAGATACTGTTGAAAGAGTCAAAAATCAAATTGGAGTTTTGCAACTACAGGTAAATTTGGCATTCATTCTCTTAAATTATTTATTTCTGAGCCAGCAGCAGCAGCAAGCACTTAGGATGCTGAGTAACTGGTCCTTAAGACAAAATTGAAGGTGGCAAAAAAAGGCATCCCCTGGTACTGCATATTCTACCAGTTTAGTTTCTCAAATGGCTATGTGCATTCTTTAACATCGTATTGGGATAAGTGATTATAATTCTAAGAATAATAAAAATAATAATCGGTCTTTTAAACAGATTGTGCTCATAAGAGGTTTTCTGTAAGTAGCTTCATGTATTTGGCAAACTCTATTAATTGTCACAGTGTGCCAATAGAAATTAATATTTCAAGGTAGCTTGATAGCTAGATTTCTTATCACCAAGGGATATTTTCAGTCAAGAAGTAGGTTTTATATTGGATACTAACACTGAACTCTGAAACACCAAGGGAAAAAGGAAAATCTGCAAACCAAGGACTCCTTTGACACCTGGGGTTGTGCTGTATTGGTTTCCAGTGGCTTTAAAAGACTTCCATCGGAGGTTCACAACAAGGCGGTCTGTAAGGAAGATATAATCCTTCCTACTTCAGAGATGATGAAATAGGTGCAAAGAGGTTAAGTGACTTGCCCACATTAAAATCAAGGAACCTAACATAAAATATACCTTTAACCTTATTTTCCTTATTTTCTGGTTTGAATTATAACTTATTAAGAGATAACAAAGCCACACAATTTCTACAAAGAGCGGAAGTCATGGGTTTGGTTTGGTTTGGTTTTTTATTTCAGAACAACTCTTTCCCCATAGCTCTTTCTTTAGTTCCTTTGAGATGAACTCATGACATCGAGACCTACTGATTCTCATAAAATGGCCAGTTTACAAAATGAAAATGCGCCCACTGGGGCTAAAACACAATTTGGAAATCAATCTCTTCGGAGCGTGGTTGTTGTTAATGATGATGAGAAGCATTGGCTGGGTCACTAAAAACCTATTTGTGCTTTTGCTTGTTTGTATGCTTCCTTTTTGTCCCAAATATCTTCCCCCTTTGGTCAGGGCCACTCCCTTTCATGCTTTGTCCACTTCAAATGCTAATTGAGGAATAATGGTTTTGTCTCCAGGGTAGGTCATGATCTGAAGGTTAATTATGGATTAGGCTGCCAAATTCTTAAGAGAATGGGTCTGGGTCTGAGAGATGAAGGTTAAATCCTGGCTCCACCACCTACTGGCTATATAACCTTGGGCAAGGGTCTCTACCTTTCTAAACCTCAGTGTTGCCGTCTATACACAGGGGGTGAAAACTGGCCATGTACAGAGTAAATACACAGATGCACATAAAATACTTAGCACAATGCATGTTATACAGTAAGCCAGCAATGGATAAATGAGAACTGCTGTTATGTTTACACAAATCCATAACTTCTCTATGTTGACATTTGTTATAAAAAGTCAAGCAAAAGTCAAAGAAGATATAGATCATAATTGGATTCATTAATTTATGGACCATTTTTAATTGTACCTTCACTAGATGCATACATACCTTGTCACATATGTTGATTTATTTAGAAGCACATGGCCTGGTGTGATTACTGTTCCATCTGTGGTTGTCCTTGGACAGAAAGCAATTGTCACACAATCTATATCCTGCTGTTTTGTTGTCACATTAGCCACAAGCTAGTCATGTCATTTAGGTCCCCCCCCTCTGCATTCAATCTGTCACCATATCTTGCTGTTTACTCTTCCATGGCATCATTAACGTCAGCCCTATGCTCTCCATTCTTGTAAATATAGCATTCCAGCCCCTGTCATCACAAATTCAAGCTAAGTCCAACCTATTCCCCCTGAAATCTGCATGAAGTGTTTCCTTAAGAAATCAATGGGACCAAAGTCTTGCCCAATTTCTGAAATCCTGCCCAACTAACTTCCAAATCAAACCACGAGCAACAGAATACATGTGCTCGCTTCCCCTAATAGTCTCATTTTGGAATTCTATACATTCTCCCTTGTCACACCAAACCAAAGTAACTCAGTTTGCTTATATCATAGCAGGCTTCTTTATTGGAAGAGGGGACTTTCCACATTATACTCGTATGATCAATCTCTCATAGCATCTAATTTCTAGACAGGCCTCAGTGACCACTCACCTAACTGTCTCCACTAATCACTTAAGAGAGTTTCTTCAGAGTCCATCTATCCAAGTGGCCCTGAGTTTTCATCATCCTGTATCATGAATGCTATTATTTTCAATTCAAAGACTCAAAATTCCTTGTTTCTTATGAACTTTATCAACTCTTTCTCCCTCATCTGATAAACCAATATATTCAAGCTAGGAAGAAACTGCCCATTGCCAACCACTTACTCCCCTTTACATTCCTCTAAATACAAGGCCTACTTTCATATATATTATATTTATTTTGTTATTTATATCAAGAGCAGTGAATCTCAACAGTAGTATATGGGGGACAAGAGAATGGAGGGGGTGACCAGGGAGACATATAAGAATTGTCAAGGTGGAGGAAATCCATTTAAAAACAAGTTAAGTAGAACGTGATTCACAAGAAAGGTGAACTGAGTGGTGCTTTACCTTTCACATTATGTAGGGAAAAAATGTTTTCAGCAAGCAGATAGGCCCAACAATTTCCAATGAAATAAAATGATCTAAAATTATTTTATATTATGTCTCTTTAAAAGTCAAAGAACTGTATCTCCTTCTTGCTCTTGGTATGTATTTTAAAATGTATTATTTACTTTGAAATTCCAAATAACATTAAAGGAGAACATTCCATTCTTATGCACCCCTAGAGGATGTGGAATTTGTAAGTCCTGAATGAATTCAATCTCAAAACCTAGCCACTTTACTTCATTCAAGGGCTCTTTAAAGTAATAACATCTATCTGAAACATTCTATTACCAAAAATGGCAAACTGACCTAATTAACCACATTATAATCTCCAGTAAGAACTAATGAAGGATGCTGAGTATAAGAATTTGTCAAAGCTTGCCCCTCCTTTGCCCTCCAAAATAAATTATTGACAAATTCAATAGAGTAATTAGCATAAAGTGAAATCTCAGTATATAGTAATTTCAGAAAGTAGCAATTATTGATGTCTTCTACTTTGCCTCCACCAATTAACACTTGCAAATAGTTAAAACCTGAAGTGTGGAATCTTAGCAGTGGACAGAACTTTAGAAATTATCTAGCCCGGGTTTTCTCCATCCTCCATGAGAAACTCTTCTACTTGACTTTTGTCTGAAGTGTGAGATCAATCATTTCCAATGATAGGGTGTTCATTCCTTTTAGAAGATTCTATTCTATTTTTTTTAATAAAATGAACAGAATGGAAGTTTTCATGCTTGCAACATCTACACATTGGTCCTAGTTATGCCATATGTAACCACACAGAATATGCTTAACCATTTCAAAACGATAGATCCTCAAATATTTCCATTTCACACAAACTTCAAAGTCTTCCATTATCTAGGCCACCAGTGGTTCCAAGCACACTTTTTAGAAAATTTAGAAGAATTAAAACCACGAGCTTGAGAGTCAGACTGCTCTAGCTTTCAGTACTAGTTTTGTCCTGCATTAGTTGCAGGTCCTTGGGCAAGTGATTTACCCTCTGAAACCTAGGATTTTATCTGTGAATAACAGCACTTAGTTCACAATTTTATGATAATTGGTAGATACTGTATGTAACTTGCTTAAAGTACACGTAAAAACTACCAAAAAAGCTTTGCTATTATCATCATGATGGTTTTATTTTACCTTTTTCTCCAGGGATGTCATTTCCAATAATTTGACAAATCTCTAAAAATAAGAATGAAAATAATAAACATAAGGGAATGACTATATCATTGTGATGATTACAGTTACTATGTCATTGCATCTATATAACTGGTACATCCAATCCACCATTCACACCATTGCTTACTAATGCTTTCTTTTAAGATACAATTCTGTTTTCTGATTATTTTCAAGATATTTCTTGCTTATATCTGAAGCTTTTGATTTATATTGATAAAGTCAGAAAAAGCTGTTCTACTTAATAGACTCTTTTGGATACTTGAGTGAATTTCTCACAGTATCAGGACATGTTAAGATTTAAGTGTTTGCACACACATACAGTATCAAAATGGAACAAACACCCATATCTTGCTAGTACTCTGAAGTGTGAATTGAAAACCCAAGGCACAGCAGTTCTACAGAGATAAAACTCCAGACATACGTACTCATAAAGGCTGAGCTTTGCAAAGTAAATAACAAATAAAACTGGAAACATTCCTTCCCCAAACCCTGAATCACCATGACAGCTCCAGTATGTGTGAATTCTCAAATACTTATCAAAATGATACCAGGCTTTTAACTGAAAGCAGCAACATGTGGATATTTCTTTTGCCCTATACGCTGCCTCCAACATTCATCAAAATCTATAGAGGAGGTTGAACTAGCCTAAGACCTCAGTCATGGTAATCCTATTCCGGGAATTTAAATACAAAGATCATATTCTAAATTGGCACTGTTTCTGCCATTGCAAAATGTGCCTTAGTTGCCTTGGTATTTTTGTGAATTGTACCTCTGCATGTTTTGATATAAAATACTTCTCTTACCCAGGGCTAAAACTTTGAAAGCTACAGAAACAGACAAAGATTATCAACTATTTCCACCATAACTATATTTTATGGCTGGCCTCAGCTGTCATTGAATCAACTAAGGTCTAGATGGCAGAAAAGCTATGGGTAGCTGTGTCACTAAGAGATAGCAATATACATAAGGCTTTGGCTTCTATTTTTAGTCTGACCTCAATAAAGCATTACAGAATGACAGCCACTTCTCAATGAAGCTTGAGCTACTCAAATTGCAAGGTCTCATTTTAGCAGAGTAGGTGATCCTGAAGTAGGTGAAAATATTTTTTCTCAATGCAGGAATTATGTAAAAAAAAAAAAAATCAAATTCAGATGCTTTCACAACACAAGTCAGTATAACTTATGGTTTGACTACCAGAACAGAAATTCTGTCTCAAAGATATATATTACACACTCACACACACACACACGTAAGAAAAGAACACACACATACATGTGCACACATATGTATATGTGTATGTATATATATATTTGTGTATAATGTACATATATATGATCAATGTGTTTATTCTTCCAATTTTACCTAATTAAACATTTAAAAAAATCTACTTTCTCACAACATTTTCAGAACTCTTGCCTAACTATATTCATACACTACCCTTCTTATAGGGAAAGCTGAATAGACGTCCTTTTAAAGATGAAAAAAATTAAAGTAGATAAGGTTCTAATGAATTTCACAAGGTCACAAAGGGAGAATCTAGGTCTCTTGAGCTACAGCTTTGGAAATCTCAACTAAATAGTGTTACAAAAAATAGAGTAAGAAACTACCTAGAAACACTTCTATGCTTAAAGTACTTTTTTTTTTTTTGCTTATAAATGTCATCTTTTTTGATGAAACATCTATTATTAAGTTAATTACAGGACACGACAGTCGGTTAATATATGGGTAAGTGGATGGGTAAGTTTGCTACAAGAATGCACTGTGCTAGGTCCTATGGAACAGGGATGAGAATGAGAGAGGGTTAATTATAAAGAGAACATAGCATTTGTGACAACAAAGATAGACCTTGAGAGTACTGGGCTAAGTGAAGTAAGTCAGAAAAAGACAAATACTACCTCATAACACATAGTATAGAATCTTAAAAAACTGTTTCTCACAGAAACAGAGAGTAGAATGGTGACTGCCAGGGTCTGAGGGTTTGGAGAAATAGTGACGTTGGTCAAAGAATACAAACTTCCGGTTATAAGATAAAAAAGATCTGGGGACCTAATGTGCAGCTTGGTGATTATAGTTACTAATACTGCGTTATATATTTGAAAGTTGCTAAGAGAATAGATCTTAAAATTTCTCTCTACAAACAAAAATAGTAACTATGTGATGTGATCCATATGTTAGCTAATGCTATGGCGGTAATCTTTTCTTGCAATATATGGGTATCAAATCAACACTGTTGTATGCCTTAAATTTATACAATGCTAAATGTCAATCAGATGTCAATGAAGCTGAAAAATAACAGGGCATGGCTCTTTATTTTTTTTTCCAGGAAATTTACCCCCTAACAGAGATAAGCATAAAAACTATAAAATATGCTAATAACATTCACTGTTTATATTGGCCTGATGAATGCATACACAATATACACAGAGAACAGGGACTAAGCATTCTTTCACCCATTGCTAGGCAGAGTTTTAAAGACTGTAAAGAAATAGCTGTGGGTAGTTGTATTAACAGTGACCAAAAAAAACAGAGTAAGAATTGGATCTATCTCATGACTCTGGCCTTTCACACAAGATTCAGGTCAACCTCACAAAGACCCCAGCAAAGGGTTCTTGAAACAACTTTCATTTCAGCAAAAATCCCAATTTAGGAAATTGAAATTGGTGAAATTAAGTTTTGCCAAATACAAACTGTTGGCCCTAACACTGTTCTATCCCAGGCTCAAAATCTGATGTGGGTAAATTCTATCAAACTGTTGCCATTTTATAAAATATACGCTAGCAAATCTCTGGCTTTTTTTTTTTTGGCCGGCCTTAAAGTAAATGTGAGTCATTTTTTCTCTTTTCTTCTTTTTTTAAAAATTTATTTATTTATGTATTTATTTATTTGTTGGCTGTATTGGGTCTTCGTTGCTGCACACAGGCTTTCTCTAGTTGCAGTGAGCGAGGGCTACTCTTCATTGTGGTGCACGGGCTCCTCATTGTGGTGGCTTCTCTTGTTGTGGAGCATGGGCTCCAGGTGTGTGGGCTTCAGTAGTTGCGGCACACAGGCTCAACAGTTGTGGCTCATGGGCTCCAGAGCTCAGGCTTAATAGTTGTGGCTCACAGGCTTAGTTGCTCCGTGGTATGTGGTTCTTCCTGGGGCAGGGACTGAACCCATGTCCCCTGCATTGGCACGCAGATTATTAATGACTGCACCACCTAGAAGTCCTCTTCTTTTTCTCCCCGACCCCCCACAGTGGGTGACTTATGTAATGTCTTTCATGTTACTTTAATGATGATATCAAAACACCATTTTAATAACTATAACACTGTTACTGATGTTAAAATTTGAAAAACAGATCATTTCCTTGATTAAGCTAATCATTACACAATTTTGGCCATAATTTTAAGACAAAAATATAAAATTTATTTTAAAAGTAAAGAAATTTAAAAATTCTCTCATACAGAGACACTTATTCTTACATTCTTAACGTAGCTATTGCTCTATTACTCTCTCTGTGGCTCAATATGAATGGGTCAAAAGATTAACATCTGTTCTTTTAAATTTATTTATGTCCTGCCTCATTAAAAAATAAAATGGAAGCAGTTAAAAAATTTAACAGTTCAAAATGTCAATCATCTCTAGGTTAAGGCATTCTTAGCTGTTACCTAAGAAAAAAGAGATGAAGTAGAAAAGATTTTTGTGTAAAAATAATACAATTTAAAATAAAAGTTAAGGGGACTTAAAATCTGTTGTGAGGTTACCCTACATCAATTCCTTATACCAGAAATTCAAGAGAAAAAGGAAAGCCAAGAGAAAAATAACTTAATAATTATATGGTTAGCTTAGAAAGGCAATGGCTAATATTGTTCCTTGCTGATCTGTGATGATAAGATTATACTTTTTAAAAAGATTAGATGTGGTTTTTAGGTAATCTTTAAAAACAAACTAGGTTTCACTATTAAAAACAAATTAATTTCTTTCACGATTGTATAAATTATGCCTGTATTCAAGACACTTAACATAAAGATATTTATAATAGCATGCCAGTTTCAGATACGCCATTGTTTAAAGAGCCACGCATTCTGTTTTCAATCAAGCTTACACTTTTTGGGCCATAGAACCCTTAATATTAACATATTACATTCATTTGCTTAATCTTCATTTTTTTCAGAACACACATCATTAAGGTAGTCTTTTTCCTGGAATTCTTCAAAATGTTTTCACTTCATCCCCACAACAAAATGTTTTTAAAGGCCTGAAGATTAGTATGACAGGCTACAAACCACAAAACTATATCAAATGCATGTCTCCATTCTCTTCTGAAAAAGTTCATATTTAATTTCACAGATGCTAAGTATGCTGCAGGAGACTCATAGGTATTGGCATAAGGGGGAGTTTAGAATAAAATAAGTATTGTCCTGTCATTATAAAGATGTTTACATAAAGAAACTCAGCTAGTATTACAAATTTAGGAGTTTATCTTTACAGAAGCAAAAGCTCCAGAACAGAAGAATATATGTACAAAGATGCCTAATGAAGAAATAATTGTAAGGGAAAAAACAATGAGTACACTGTTTATCAATAGAGACGTTAAATATTTTAAGGAACATCTGTGGTTGTTGGGTGTAGAGAGTGAAAAGAGACTATCCTTCAAGAAGCCCAGTCAATATTTTCAGTGGAATCCGAGAGCCCCAGATCCTCTGAATGGCTGATAGGCATGTAACCCACAGCCACTGGTGGCTCTCCAAGGTCCTGAAATGTAAGTGCTTCTAATCATTGTTGGGAACTAGTCAGCAGGATGGCTATGTCAGCCAACTCCAAAAGGCTAAACATGAAGAGAACTCACAGGAGCTTCTTCACAGTCACTGAGCACAGGTGACCTTATTTTGAGTATTTTACCAACATATAATAACTAAAATCTAGAATAGGCCTGAAGTTTACTGTGTTTGCTTTCTACTGGGTCACATAGAGCCAAGCTCTTGAGGAGAGGAAAAATGGAGCTTTAGTCTGTAGTGAGAAACAGACGGATTCATTTCAGATCTTGCACTGAACTTATTCTCATGCAAGAAGTCTTTCTGCATTAATTCCACCTATAATAATTTGTAGTTTTAAGATTTATGCTTGCAATTCTTCTCATGTATTTATGTTTTATCTCTCAAAGTTAAATTGCATATTTATTGACAAGGCTGAGTTTTATATCTATTTTTTAAATATCTAAAAACATGGTTTTATACAAAGGATTCTCAAAAATGATTCTTTAATGAATAAAAGAATTTAAGTAAACACAGACCATTTCTGCTTCTCACCTCACTTGTTTATTTTTCTGAATGAAAAAAGAAACCCATCAAGGTGACCAGTTGCTGTAGTGATAAGCACAATAACAAATGCAGATAAATTAATCAACAAGCTTTTTTTCCTTCCTGCCTCTCACTTCTACCTATAATTTTAGGTAAATGGTGGCCTCTGTATCTCAAAAATTTCAAACTTCCATGGTACACAACAATCAATATACTATAGGCATGCGGCATTCAAATAACTTTAGGAAAAAATTGGAAACCTCAAGAATAAACTATTTTTGATACAGACTTGATACTCCCTATGGAAGTGCCATGGGTTAAATGTAGACAGCAAAGATTGATAGTATAATTAGAATCAAGAATACATTTTCAAACTATAAAGGACACTGAAGATCAACTAGTCCAAACTGCTCACATAGCAGAGATGGGAACCGAAATCCAGAAGTATAAAATGACTTGTTCTAGGTTATAAAGGACAGTGCTAGGACCAAAAGCCATGCACCTTCCCTGCTATGTTACTAAATTTTTGTCCTGTTACAATTTGTTACTTTTTTAAAAATTATATTGACTGAGTTACAAGCATCTCAAAGCTATGAGAATGTAAGTGCAATGATCTCTGATAAAGAGTAGAAGAGGTCACACTCACCCAATTCAGTTAATGTTTGCCTTTCCCAAAATGGTGGAAACTAAAATTTTCAAAGGATATCTTTAGAAAAGTGCTTCTCTGATCTAAATAATTATTTCTAAATACACTTCAAATAGAACACAGCTAGCAAAATCCAAGGTATATGTTCACCAATAAAAGTATTTTTATTAAAATCTTTTGATACAATAAACATATCATTTTAGGTCTTGGTCAATCATCATGATAATGGAACCTGTAAACATGTGGCTGAGTGTATAGGAAAAAACTATGAATCTTTTCATGAGCCTTTGAATAATATGATGCATTTTCATGTAAAAAAAGACTTGATCCTTTCGGAGATAAATCTATATGCCATATTCTACACAAATACTCTAAGAAAAAGTGACAACACAAAGAAAAAGCCTTTCTTCAAACGAACAAAATGATCCATTTTCAAAGCTTTTTTACACAATATCTAACTCATATACACTTCTGGTTAAGTGCAAAGATGTCCTGTACTTGGTTTAGCAAAATTTTAATTCTAAAATGCTGCAAAACACCATTTAAGCACACTCATCTTGTATTAATTAAAATATATTTTATAGTTTTTTACCTATCAGCCTGGACACATTTAAAATCCTAACCACAAATTATGTTGCTGAGGCTATAGAGAAACCGATAATCTCACACATTGTTAGTTGTAGTTGCAGGATTCAAACCCCATAGAGAAGAATTTTGCGGTTACTAACAAAACTCTACATGCATTCACTCTCTGATCAAGCAATCTAAGGGTTTACCCATACAAATTAAACAACATATGCACAAAACCTTGTGGCATATTTGTGGTGGCATTAAGTGTGATAGCAAAAAATTGGGAGAAACTGAAATGCCTAGGCATAGGAGATTGTTTGAATACACTATAATACCACATAGTAGAGTATTATATAGACACATAAGGAAAAAAAGAAGATCTTTATGAACAAATATGGAGTGATTTCCAAGATATACTGTCAGGTAAAAATATCAAGATGTGAAAGAATATCTATCATGTCTACCTTTTGAGTAAAAATTAAGGGTAAATATGAGTAAAAATACATATGAATGTACATATATGCATAGATTCACGTGTATGTATGCACAGAATTATACGGATATATGTGTGTGTGTACAGGTAGCATTTGTTTGAATATATACACTACTGATAAATCAGAAAATGACAAAATGGTTACAAATGGGAGTGTAGGAACAAGGTAGAAAAATAAACATGGAATTGAGACTTTTCTGAGGACACTTTTTCATGTAGTTTAAATTCTAAACATGTAAATATTTTATATTTTCAAAAATTAAATTAAAATGGATAAAAAGCTAAACCTAACGTAAAAGACAAAGAGCAAATAAACTTAACACTATAGCATATTGACTACATAAGCACATACAAAAAGTAGCTAAACTTCCTTGGTCAAAAATATTCTAAAGACAAAAAGAACTGCAAAGAAATCTAAAACTTCACTTAGTGTGTATCATAAACAACAAGATCATAATACCCATCTCATAGTTCTGTTCTTAAAATTACATGAAAATATATGTACAAAATAAGGGAAACTACATGGGGGATATATGGTAATCTTCTGTAATATCTTCACAATTTTTCTATAAATCTAAAATTATTCTAAAATAATAAGTTTATTTAAGGAAAAAATAAATGTAAAACTCTAAGTATAACCCCTTACATCGAAAACATAATTGATTTGAAAAAAAAAAAATTGACAAGTATCTCAAAGACAGTGAGCATTCACTGAACATTAGATGCTGGTATAGTTATTATTTTGTTGTATTCTGGTAGAAATTTTTATTGGAACTAAAATTTGAATAACATAGCACATTCAACAATTTCTCAACCACAAAATCAGGTGTCCTAAGATAATTCGGCCATTCTGAGAAATCAAAATTACCTTATAATTATATTCTCTATATGGTATTATATATTTATACACATGCACACACACATCTATACAGAGAAAAGTAACTCGATGGTTTTTAAGTGAGTTTCACAAATTATCTTATATAAGCCTCACAGTGACTCATCAAGATAGAGCAAGACAGCTCACCTCCCTTGAACAAATGAGGAAACAGAGGTCTACAGATGTTTAAAGACTTGTCCTTGTTCACACAGCTCATCTGTAATTGATCTAGGACTAGAATCCCTTTGACTCCTAGTCCATTGTTTCTCTTTACACAAGATACATCCTCATCCACACATAGAAGGATTAGGACCTATTGAAGTTAACAAGGTACTGGCATTTCAAAAACATTAAAATTTGATGTATTTCATTTAGGGTAGATGTGACTATCCTGTCTCTTTATAGAAAAGTATATTCAAGTTACCGTCTCAGAAGATATAATTTATTCTACAGAATCTAGGACATCCTGTATGTTGGTTAGGAAACCCACAAACACTAAGGGAAAAAAGTAAAAATTATAGACCTTTATTCTCTCAATAGGTTTCTGACATTACAGTACACTACTGTTTTATACAATGGAGCCCATATGGTTATCTTCCAAAGTCTTCGGCAATCTAGCTCCATCCAACCTTTTAAATGTTGCCTTCCACTATTCTTCAGCATAAACTCTATCCTTTATTAGCCCAATGTACTCATGGTAACTTTTCATTTCTTTGCCTTTGAGCTGTTCCCTCTTCACTTCAAATGTAGCCTGTATTAGTTTCTGTTGCTTCCAACTGAAGAATCTTAACTCTTGCCAGCCTGAGGGAATATAATAATGTCATAAAGCAGCTCTCGGAAACCAAGGCTTTTGAAAGAAAATAACTGGGGTGTCAGGGGGAGTCTGGTGTCTGGAAGTTCTGAAAGTCTTTTCCGAGATTATGCCATGAGCTTTTGCTTTGCCTCCTGCTATGATGGGGGAAGGTCAGTTGACCACAGTAAAAATCTATGTGCAATTACTGGAAGAGAGGAAATGGATGTTGCTTAGCTGAAACTAACGTGTGTAGCCAAATATCTTATGATATAGCATTCCCATACATTCTGGGAATTTTTCTCTGGTCTTTTGAGAACATGGTGCTAGAAATACTTATTTCTATTTCTATATCATTCATTGCTAAATAAAACATCTGACACAAGTTTGCAATCTAGTTATAAATCTTTTCCACTGATTTTTAAGTGGTTACTTACACCATATCTTGCCATTTCATTGATACCCTGTCTCTGTAAATTCCTTTGGAGATAAAGGAAAAGACAAATTGGAGTTTAACACCAATTACCTAAAGCGTCATGTATGAGCATCTGTATAACTGCATTTATTCCTCTCAACAACTCCATGAGGTAGCTACTGTTATCATTCCCTTTTCTCAGATGAAGAAACTGAGGCTCAGGGGCGTGATATAAGTTGCTAAGATCATATATGCTGACACGCAGATAGGAGGTTTTAATAATACAAGAAATTAACTTCAATTTAATGGCGACACCATCCACTTGGCACAAAATCATGGTTTATCAATCCAAGAAACAGTCTAGTTCATACTGTATTGTTAATTTAACCTCCTTGGTTAAATTTTACCCTATATACATAATACATTATTTACATAATTATGTCACCCACCCTGCTTAGCATGTTGCTATCACACCACACGCCCTTAAGAAGTGATTCTAATACATTTCTAATATTAGAAGTGATCCGAACAGTCGCATGACTTTATGGCTCATGAGAGTCATATATTATGAGAATCCATATACAGTAAAACCTTGGTTTGTGAGCATAATTCGTTCTGAAAACATGCTTGTAATCCAAAGCACTTGTATATCGAAGTGAATTTTCCCATAAGAAATAATGGAAACTCAGATCATTCGTTCCACAACCCAAAAATATTCATATAAAAATGATTACAATACAGTAATATAATACAAAATAATAAAGAAAATACAAAATATAAAGAAAAATAAACAAATTAACCTGTACTTACCTTTTAAAACCTTCGTGGCTGGTGTGAGGGAGACAAGAGAGAGGAGGGTTATTGTGTAGGACGACTTTCACTATCACTAACAGAATCACTGCTATCTATTGGCTCAGTGGAATCTTTTTCTTTTCATGCAACTTTAACAAGGAACCAATCCAATGACACTTGCTTTTGCCTCCTTTTGAGGATTTCACAGAAATGTGACATTGCATTGTCGTCAGATTCATCACTCGCACTGCTACAATCTTATTTGGGTGGTGCTTGTCTACGAAATTTTGCACTGTTTCCCACATTTTACACATCTCCCTCATCTCATTTGAAGTGAGCGATTCCTCTGCCTTTTTCTCCTTCTCCTCTGCAGATGAGATCTCCTTCATAACCTCTTGTTGTTGCTCGTGATGCAGATGCATCAGTTCGTCGGTGGTCAGCTCCACTGGCTCAGTTGTGATCGTGTGACATCCGGCATCACGTACTCCTCGTATTGCAAGACATCGCTCGTTTATCAACTCAAAATTTATTACCAATATTTGCTCATCTTGTGGAACACTCGCAGAACAAGTTACTTACAATTCAAGGTTTTATTGTACTTGGAATAGTATTTTTACTCTGACTACACAACAGAAAGTTCTCTACTGGCCACCCCTGTTAAAAGATAGGTTAAACCCCTCATACTTAAGTGGGTTTATCTCCTGCAGATGTAGGATATAAACCTAATCACAATTGTTTGGAGATGATAATCCACCTCACTGCCCATGACCTAATAGATAAAGTAAGGTCAGAAGCAAAAGATATAATGCAATGACAACCGCCACAAACCACACTTACTGCTTTTATGGGTATCTCTAGTTAGCCATCAATGTAGTCATGAGATTAAATAAATTCTATAGTTTTAAGCAATATGGATGCCTCTAGAGTGTGAGGGCAATAGGGACTTAGTCTTCAAAACACTAAACAGTATTTAGCACATGATAGGCATGCAATAAATATTCAGTGAGTTAATAAAATCACATATTGGGATCTTTGTCAATATTTTTCCAACTTGGAGAAACTTCTGTTTCTAGTCATACAAACTCATTAATTTTAAAAATTACCTCTCATGTTTATAATATTAGAGCACTAGAAGGAACATTGAGCTCCATTCAAATATTTGGGTTCCATTTTCTTCAGTGACTCTAGTTAACCGCGATATTGTGCAAGTTATTTCATTACTTGGCCTTTTGGTATTCTAATGGATAAAACTGACATTTGCACAAAAAATTGGAAAGCTCACTTCCAGCTGGAAGTCTTCCTAAACTCTCTATATATTCTTTTAGGGATTTCAAGTATCAGATGGGATCAGAGATTATGTTTTATTCATTTCCATTTCCCTAGTATAAAGCATAATGTCTGGAACATAAAACACATTCAATAAATGTAGGATGATCAAATAAACTAATAAATGGTTGGGATATATAACATTAAGACCTTTACAATTTTAGGAATTTATAGCTGTATAGTCTTACAAATAATCAAGTAAGTGTCTCAAAAATCTCTCCTTTTGATGCCACACTTTATCAATGTTAAATATCAAACTACACAGGAACTACTACTTTGTACTTCCTTATTTGTGTGGTCAATAAAAGAAGATGGCTACATTGTGGTCTTAATTATCTTAGTGATCTAAAATAATTTAAATTCTAAGTATCAACAATCCAGGCTTGATCTCCAAGTAGAAATTTCTTAAAAGAGAGGATAGACATAATGTAACTGATAGACATAATTTCTTAAAAGAGAGGATAGACATAATTTCTTAAAAGAGAGGATAGACAAAATGGTAAAGAGAATGCCACAGAAGATATACAAACTAATAAAAAGTATACAGTATGTGAATTTACATTCAAAGTGAGAGTATGGTTTCCCCAAGTAGCTTCTATAAGACACTAATATTGGAAAATTCCTATTAAAAAGAAGTTTTTATGATCAAAATCTTTGGGCTATGATACTCTTTGACACCTTACTAGAGCTTCTAAAGCACATAAGTATATCAAAGCTTCGAGGTATCTTAATTTGTTAAATCCCTCATTTTTGAAACTTGCTTGACCATAGAATCCACTTTTTATGGAAGACATCAATTAAGACACTTATCACCTGTGTTTAATAACATAAACTGTGGAAACACTGTTACTAAGCATGGGACATAGAAAAAGCTAGCAGAGCACATCCTTGTCCATGCCCAGTGGCATTAAAGTCAATCACTTTCAAACTACAGTCTTTTCAAATTAGAAACAAACTAAGGAAAAGAACCTCTGTTATTCCACTGTATTTTCCATGAACACTGTTAGTAATCCCCATTGTATCTTGATCCTTACACCCCTGGGAGACCCTACATGAAGCAGAGAGTTGATCTGCATCTTCAAAACCTGGGAGCTGTAACCTTATTATTTGGAACCACAAGCATCTTCTCTAAACAGAATGCTTTAGAAGAGACTTTGAAGGGCTCTTCCAACATTAATGTTTCTCTGTGGCCTAAGTTTGATCAATGAGGGTCAAGGAATTTCATTGCTAAAAAAAAAAAAAAAAAAAAGGACAACTGCAACAGTTTATCATTAGTCTTGTACCTCTTTTAATTGACTTCAGGGCCATAATAAAGCTCAGACTCATTTAAAAGTCAAAGGTCACATTAGCACAAGCAGAATCATGCTGTGAACTCACAACTGTAAGCCAGTTTGGTTTCCATTCATTCACTAAGCAAGAATTTATTTTAAGCCTACTATGTGCTGGGATTGGACTGAGAGGAGTACTGAGCTCTGGGGAGTCAAACAACACTAATCCAGTATGAGGAAACTTATCTAAGAGGAATTCAATATTGAGTGGGGTCCCACCCCATCAAGAGACCATTTTAACATGAAGAGTCTAGAAAGAAACCCCTGTGTGATGCCTTCCCTCAAACAAGGAGGCAGCCAGGGGATGAGCAATGTTTTCAAGGTTATAAATGAATGGTGATTAGAATGAATTAATTTAAACCTGGATACCTGTCTGCAACCACCATCAACAATGACAACAACGACATGAATCTCTTTCACTGAGCAGACCCAGCGAGCTGTTTTCGAAGTCAGGGCCACTCCAGGAGCTGCTCAGATGGCTGCTCTCCTGTGGCCTCATTAGCTAACTCTCACAAGGTACACACTGGAATTGTGTCCTAGATTCCCACACACCAACTCTGACATTTATAAAGCACTTTCAGTGCTGACAAGATCAAAAACTCAGCGTTCTTTCAAATCTCATAATAACTTCCAAACATCCCTGGCTCAGGCTGAGAAAACTGAAAGTGATAAAGCACTTATTAGATTAAAAAAAAAAAATTCTTGGGAACTATAGGCTTGTCCTCTTCCCTCCTGCGGCATGAAGCACTTATTTGATTTTAACAACACATTTTCCCATTAGAAAACACTCACTGCATTACCTCCCAAACTGGACTCATTTGCAATTGCCATGGTCCTAAGGATGCTGGCAAATCCATCAACAGACTGTGATTTCCCTGTTAAACTGTGGGCTTCCAACCAAAACCTCCTATGGTGATCCTTTAATGTCACACTGAGCCATCTTGGCACCAAGTGTTGATTCCAGCCTTGCTCATTGCTACAGTGGGAGTGAGGAAGGCATGTCAACGTGTTTACTGAAACTATGTTCTGGGCTACAGCTTGAACAAAGTTGGTACTTTGGGTTCTTCAGTTTTTCAAAAAATAAAACATATTATTTTAAAAAATAACCATAAAAGTTGAAACATGTTGTGCACTTATGTGTCATGCTCTGTCATATCATTTTTTTCATTGCAGTAAAAAAACAAGATTTTATTTACCATCTTAGAAAATTTTAAAGTATACAATTTAGTAGTGTAGTATACTCATATTCCTGAGCAGAAGATCTCCAGAACTTTTTCATCTTGCAACACTCGAACTCTACTAAGCATTAATTCCCACTTGTGCCTCCTCCCAGTCCTTGGCAACTTTTCTGTTTGCTCTATGATTTTCACAACTTTAGATATGTCATATGAATGGAATAATACAGTAATTGGCCTTTTGTGACTACCTTGTTTTACTTAGCACAATGTCCTTAGGTTCATCTATGTTGTAGCATGCGACAGGATTTCCTTCTTTTTAAAGGCTGCATAATAATCCTTTGTATATACATATCACGTTTTCTTTATCCATTCATCTGCCAATGGACATCTGGGTTGCTTCCACCTTGATACTATTGTGAACTATGCTGAAATGAACACGTGTGCAAATATCTCTTCAAGATATTATTTGAATTCTTCTGCTATATACCCAGAAGTGAGATTGCTAGATTATACGGTAATCCTATTTTCAGTTTCTTTGGGAAACTTCATACTGTTTTCCATCATTGTTGCACCATTTATATTCCCACCAACAGTGCACAACAGTTCTTACATCTATTTGTTTTCACTAACACGTTATTTTCTACTCTCTTGATAGCAGCCATCTTAATGGATGTGAAATTGTATCTCACTAGGGTTTTGATTTTAATTTCTTTTATGATTAGTCATGTTGAGCAACTTTTAACATGCTTTTGGGCCATGTTGAGCAGCTTTTAACATGCTTTTGGGCCATTTTCGTTAGAGAAATATCCATTCATGTCCTTTGTCCGTTTGTTTAATGAGAATTTTGTTGTTGTTGAGTTACTCATATATGCTATATATTAACTTTTATGAGATATGTGACTTGCAAATATTTTCTCTAACTCCATAGATTGCCTTTTCACTCTCTTGATATTTCCTTTGATGCAAAGAAATACTGTTTTGTGTAGCCCCATTTGTCTATTTTTGCTTTTGTTGCCTGCGCTTTTGGCGCCATGTCTGAGAAATCACTGCCAAATCCAATACACAGAATATTTCCTCTATGTTTTCTTCTAGAAGGTTTATAGTTGTAGGTTTTATATTAAGGTTTTTAATATATTTTGAGTTAATATTGGTATATGGTATAAGGTAAGGATCCAATTTCATTTTTCTGCACATAGATACCTAATTTTCCCAGTAGCATTTGTTAAAGAGATTGTCCTTCCCCATTGGTATTTTTGTTGAAAATCATTTATGTGAGAGTTTATTTTTGTTCTCTAGTCTTTTCCACTGGACTATATATCTGTCTTGATGTCAGTATCACACACTCCTGATTACTGCTTCTGTGTGGTGTGTTTTGAAATCAGGAAGTATGAGGCCTTCAAATTTGTTCTTCTTTTTCAAGACTATTTTAACTCTTTGGTGTCTCTTGAGATTACATATGAATTTCAGGATGTTTTTCTTTATTTCTGCAAAAATTATTATTGGGATTTTGACAGAGATTGCATTGAATTTGTAGATCACGTTGCATAGTATGGACACTTTAACAATGTTAAGTCTTCCAATCAATGAGCACAGGTTGCCCTTCCACTTATTTATACTTTCTTTGATTTCTTTTACATCTGCCATTTTAATAGGGTATTTATTAGATTCTTAGAACATTAAAGGTAAACAAAGTTTTGTAGGCAATGTTTCATTAACCTGAGACTCAGTCATCTGAAGTCCATGAAGTTTTAAAAATGGACAGAACTTTTTGAGTTTATGTCTTCTGTGGAGTGGGATGGAAGGATTAGTGATATTCATTAATTAATGAATCCTTTATTCACTCAGCACTAAAGCATCTACTATGAGTCTAGCACTGGGGATACTGTAGCTCAATTGAGAGAGAGCCCTGCCTTAATGAAGTTTACAGACTTTTGGTGTGTGAATGATGTATAAAAGCTCAAAATTATTACTAATTCAATGTCATTATTTTAAAAAGGAAGGAATCCAGGCATGGAGAGCTAAAGTAATTTGCCAAAGGCGAGCAAGCCAAAAGATGGTAGTCAAACTTGGAACTGTGGAGCCCCCAGGCTCCCAGTTCAGTGTTCTTTCTTTCTTCTACTGCACCTCCACTAATACCATTACTAAAGATGGTGTTGAGGTGCGTAAGGCAGCAAGTTGCCTCACAGTCACCATTTCCTAAAAGCCACGTAACTGTGGGCCACTTACAATGTGCTTATTACCCCATTTAATTTCTTTCTTCCAACATCTCTGAAGCAGAGATTTTCTTCTTGACTTAACAATTGACAGAAGGCTGGTTCTGAGCTGAGAGCTACTGAAGTAACGAAGTCAAAAATCTCTTTGAGCCTCAACTTGCTCTTTTTCTATGAAAGTGATTGTACTAGACACAGGAAAGCAAGTCAGTGTTATCTTAAGCCATTGATCCACTCAAATAGCAATGTACTCTAAAGCTACATATTGAAAAGCCTTCAAAGGCTTGTCTGGTCCCACAGGCAGAAGGTCCAGGGTTTTTTTTTTTTTTTTTTTTTTCCACTAAGGCAAGAAGAGCTGTGTGTGTGTGTGTGTGTGTGTGTGTGTGTGTCTGTGTGTGTCTGTGTGTGTGTGTGTGTACCTGTGTTGAGGGTGGGGGGTTATTGCATACATGCCACCTTTTCTTCATGCCAAGTAGATAATTATTAATACACCCATTCACTAAAAAAGTCCTGATTCTAAACACATTTGCCCTATTCAATGTATCTCAAATCTGTAACTTTCTGAAAATTGAAGCACAAAAGGTGACTCTGTCACACCTCAAATTTAAAAAAGGATATTGAGAGAGATTTCCTACTGATGTCCATTAAAATCCCAGTAAGAATTCTTTGTACCATTTGAGTCCTCAATAAACCACCAAGAGGAAATCATTAGTTTTTTCACATTTAGAGGGCCATGGTCCAGAGAGAGCCATTTTTTGAAGGCAGTAAAGGGTGAGAGTAGGGACATTAGAGCCAGAATCCCAGTCCAACCATCCACTCACTAAGTTACCAACCACCACAAGCCTCAGATTCATTATCAACACAGTGGAAAACATAATAGTGCCTATTCCATAAGATTGCTGGGAAAAATCAATGAATTAATAAGTGCAAGGTGCCTAATATAGTGTCCCACAATCCAAGCACTCAGTAAATTATTATTATTGAATGAAGGAGAAAACATTAAGTTTATTTCTAAGGGAATACAAAAAAACAGTCATCTATACACAATTACCACAAGGCTAAGTTTCTACTTGGACTTGCTCCAAGAACTCCTAGACTACTTAACTACTGTTTGTACCTGTCCTTATCAGTAAAGGTCATCTTTTATGCTTCCTTTGTTTCTTCCACACAAACACAGTGTCTAAAAAATGAACAAAAGGATGAACACAGGTTCTGAAGCAGAAAAGAACAGATGTTGGTGTTCTCAACATAGAAAATACCTCCCTGAATTTTAATATTTATTATATATACAAAGGGATGGTAAGAGGGAATGAAGTTGGGGGCTGGATAGAGAGATGAGGAGGGAAGAAGAGCCAACATGTTTGGATTCAGAAAAGAGAATAGGCTTTTCCTCCCTTTCTTCTTCCTTCTCTGCCTTCTATGGTCTAACCCCCTGAATTCATTTGTTGAAATCTGAACCCTCAAGGATGATAGTATTAGGAGGTAGAGCCTTTTAAAGATGCTTAAGTCATGAGGGTGGAACCCCAATGAATGGGATTACTGTTTCAAAAAAGATCCTGTACAGAACTCCCTAGCCTCATCCACCACCTGAGGATATAGCAATAAAGTACCAGCTATGAACCAGGAAGAGGGATCTCAGCAGAAAACGCAACCATGCTGGTCCCCTGATCTTGCACTTTCAGCCTCCAGAACTGTACTATATAAATGTATGTTGTTTACAAGCTACCCAGTCTGTGCAATTTTGCTGGAGCAGCCCCTCCCCTTCCTCCTCTCCTCCCTTTTTGGCTGGGGCTTGAGGGTAATCTAAGGTGATTATTTAAGAATAAACCAAAGAGAAAGAGACGCTGGGAGAGATAAGAACAAACATGCCCAAATAGGCAAAAAATCATATAATTAAGATTTGCAAGAAAGAGAAAAATATAAAACAATTTCTAATAGGCTTTGGCTTAAAATTCATAGAACAATATGGTGCTTCATCCTTTGACCTGGCCTTTATTTTGTACCCTCCCCTTCTTATTAACCACTTTTACTCCTTTGGCTCTCTTTCCACCCCAGGACAGCTATAAAAGCCAAGCAATTTACTGAAAAAAAAGAAAGAAATGAAATTGATTCAATTCTAAAAAATTAATAGAGATTTTTATATGTGGGAACAAACAGTAATTCAACAGATTATTTAAAAAATATTAACCAAGACAGTGCTATGAATTAGGTGAGAAAAATATTTTAAACTTTTTTGTGTTGTTTCAAATTAATTAGTGAGGGTTGGGAAATGCATGTCCTCATTCATTACTAGTGGAAATGTCATGGAGACACCATTTCTGGAGGGTAATTTGGCAGTGCATATCAAAAGGCTACAAAAAGGTCTATATACTTTGACCTCTCAGTTGTACTTTTAGGGCAAATTTTCTAACGAAATCATTAAGAATTTATGCAAATATTTATCTACAAGACAATTTAAAAGGCTTTACCTTTATACTGGAAAATTATAAGCAATACAAATATCTGATAATGAGGGATTATTTAAATAAATGTTTATCAAGAATCGTTTATTGGGAGAGTGATTAATGACATATGAAGATGTTCATTATAGATTAAGTAAAAAGGAAGATTATGAAGCATTGCATAGTCCATATGTCAGTTTAATAAAAATAACATTTGTGTAAAGTTCCTTGTTTGATAAATATAGAATAGTGTATGAGAAACTATTTTGCCACAGTTAGGTGTTATATGGCTGGTTTTGGTCCCACAGAACTAAGACAGTCTTTCAGACATCATCTCTTATAATATATTTCTAACATTTGGGATACATTACTAACTTTTGTTCTTTTCCCTCATAATACAACACATGTTGACTGGCTTAAGGCCAAGTATGCTCTAGTGGTGAACAATACCCCTCCTTCAATTTTCCTGAGCTCCAAATTTTCCCCAAATTATATTAAATTCACAACCAACAATGTATATTATATGTTCGGTATCAACACATTTTTTCCTTTTCCTTCATTGGTATAAAATGAAGACTAAATGCCTATAATATTAAACAGCTGTACAAATCATGATGTACAAAGATTGTGATACTGAAAAGACTGACCAGTTGGCTGGTAGGCAGCATTGTGATACTACAGTCGTTACAGTATCACAATCTGTACTTGCAGATGCATAACATCTGCATTTTGTTTGTGAAAGGCAGATTGGAGTCTTATGAGTAATGTTCAAGAAAAGGATGAAAACTGGATGAAAAAGCTGAGAATCAACTCTATACTAAGCACACCAGTCAGAGTCCATCCATTCTTTTAAAAAATACAATTTAATATATGGCAATAGTTCAAGAGAGATATGAGCACTAGAAAGGCAAAGCGAAACATCTAGGCATCACAATGGTAGTAACTACACTAAGCAGAAACAGCCCCTAGAGCTGGGGTAACAAAGAAATTAAATTGCAATGATCAGAGGTGAGAAGCTCCAAGGGATCTAGGACCTAGAATTATGAGGAAGGACCCTCCTGGCCTATTGCTGGTACCTTCAGAGTTCAGGGGAATGCTCCAAAAAGCTGAAACCCATGGCCCTCAGGAAAGGGTGCGCAAGTTTCATTCTGGGAGTATGGGAATAATATGGAATTTAACACCAACTGATACAGAAATCAACTGCTGCCTGGTTAGCAGAGCTCTTGATAAAACACAGTTGATGGAATAATGGAAAGAGAAAGCAATTCTTTTTGCCAGTCTGCCATCTTCCAATTTTTCTCTTACTCTCCCTGTTGGCAGGACCTGCCAGGAAACCGACAGCAAAGAAGCATTATGGTTTACCGAGTCCCAATATCACAAAGCAAGGTGCAGAAGAGCAGGTTTGGAGTTGAGTGACGAGACCTTAATAAAAAACACATGTATATATACTCAAAAAAAAACAACAGCATATATATCGACATGTTAACAATGGTTATTACTGGATGATGAGAGAAGATAATGAATGATTTAATTCTCTTGGCACTTTCATTTTCCAATTCTTCTACAAAAAAGTCATAACAATTTTCTAACATTATACAAAAAGCTGACTTCTGCTTAAAAGAATGTTAAATGATATCATAACATTTGGATGTAAAAGCCTCTGGTATATTTGAGGGCTTTTAAGAATAAAATTTCTCATTTACATTAATTTCCCTAATGATATCAAGAATAAAATGCAAACTCCTGTTTACCCAGCTAAACAATGATTAATGCTAAGCATATGGAAGCATGCTGCAAGACTAATGAGTAGTTTTCTCTGTTTGAACATGGGAATGGTTTTGTGCAATTGCTAGCACGGGGTTTAAATGAGGTTACTAGATCAAAACCAAATATTAATCATCTGGTTAATAATTTTGGCCACACCATTTACAATGAAAATAGGGCAAATAATTATTAGAGAAATACACATTCCCTAAAGAACATTAAAATTTAGCAATAATGGACATTATCTTAATCTGTTTGTGCAGCTTGTTTCAGTTTTCCCTAACTTGGTGACTACAGTCATCATCACCAAAACCACTTCCACCACCACCACAGTTATTACTCATTGAGCACTTACAATATTATCAATATGTGTTGTACAACTATCTGATTTTACTCCTCACAGTAGGCCTATTGGGATTTGAGCTATCATTTCCACTTTGGGGTTCAAGAAATTGAGCTACAAATGGTTTAACTACCTGGCCCCAAGAGCATACAAACAGTAAACAGAGAACCAGGACTTCAAAGGAGCTTAACTTCTTTGAGGGATTATATTATTATTAATTAACTGAAGTATTATATTCTTAATAAATTTAAATTCTATTATAAAATACTAATCACATCAAGATGTTACACTAATCAATTCAAATTCCAGTTATTTATTTTGTCATTGTGTAACTTCATCTGTAGTTCATATATGTAAAATATTTTAAATTCCTAAAATAAAATGTAATCTCTTTCACTGCTCCCCTCCACCAATGTATATTACTTATATTACAATATGATTAGTGATTTCCCAACAATAACAAAAACAGGAGAGTTTCATGTGTTAAACCTATCTTTTTCAGAGAGTATTAAATGTCCAAATAATATACTTCAAATAACTGTCTACCTAAAATTTTAAATATTAACATGTTCAGGGAAAGTTCTGTCCTTATTATGTATGCCCCTATCTACAATTGAAAGCAGCTTTATTTTTTCTTATCCTATTTTTTGATACCACACAGATATTTGTGGAAATAGGCGAGGACTGAAAAGTCTACAACATGAATGCTATCAGTCTTCCATCCTGTAGCCATCAAAACCAATCACTGATCTCATTTCCAAAGAACTCATTTGTGACTTTAAAATCTGTCAACATGTGGTGCTTCTGAGTTGGTGAACAAATACAGGTTCCAGGAAGAAAGAATGTGCCCAAAACCCCATACATCATCCCATGGTCCTCTTCCATTTGGGTATTCCTGGATTGTATCCTTTATAATAAACTGGTAAACATACTGGTGGAAATAAAAGCCTGTTTAAAGAAGACCTTGACTCAAGGCAAGCATGGCAACATAAAACATCCTGAATTTCCCTCTTCCCAAGGACACACTGAAAGCACAGGTATAGACAGAAAAATCCCCTCTAAGAACAAAGACACTGGCTTGAATTACAAAGGTTTGAGAGGCAACCAGGAGCTTGGATCAGGATGATTGATGAGGTTCATCTTCTACACAAGAAACTAGCCTGCCAAAAGTGTAAGAGGTGGCTAGTTTATCTACTGTGGGGAAAAAAAGAGGTAAAGAAAATGGAGAAACAAGGGAATATGTTGCAAACAAAAGAACTAGCTAAGACTCTAGAAACTAATCTTAATGAAATGGAAATGAAATACGTGATTTACCTGATAATGAGTTCAAAATAATAGTCATAAAGATGCTCACTGATGTTATGAGCACAAAGCATGAACAAAGTGAGAATTTTAAAAAAAGAGAAAATATAAGAAAGTATCAGACAGAAATCAAAAAGTTGAGAAATACAGTAACTAAAACATTCAATAGAAGAGTTCAACATCAGACTAGGTCAAGTGAAAGAAAGGATCAGCAAACCCAAATACAGGAAAGTGAAATTCATTCAGTGGAGAAAAAAGAAAAAAAAATGGAAAAAGAGTGAAGAGGGCTCAAGAAATTTATGGAATACAATCAAGCAGACTAATATTGGGTTGGCCAAAACGTTTGTCCGGGTTTTTTAGTAAGAGCAGGGGACTCCAATACATCACTTTCAACAATGGATAGATCATCTTGTCAGAAAAATAAACATGAGAACATTGGACTGAAACTATACATTAGACCAAATGGACAAAACAGATATATATAGAACATTCCATCCAACAGCAGCAGAATACACATTCTTCTTAAATACATATCAATTATTATCAGGATAGATCATATACTGGTCAAACATCTTTTCTCATCACAATGGTATGAAACTAGAAATCAACTATAGGAAGAAAATTGAAAAATCTACAAATATGTGGAGATTAAGCAACATGTGCCTGAACTATCAATGAGCCAAAGAAGAAATCAAATGAGAAATCAAAAAGATATCCTCAGACAAATGAAAATGAAAATACAATATACCAAAATTTGTGAGATGCAGCAAAAGTAATTCGAAGAGGGAATTTCAGAGGGATAAATGCCTAATGAAAAAGATCTCAACCTAACTTTGCACCTCATAGACTAGAAAAAAGTGAACAAACTAAGCCCAAAGTCAGTAGAAGAAAGGAAATAAAGACCAGAGTGGGATTAAATATAGACTAAAAGAACAACAGAAAATCAATGACATAAAGAGATGAGTTTTTGCAAGTATGAACAAAACAGACAAACCTTTAGCCAGAATCTCACCCACACACACACATACACAGAAAAGAGAGGACTCAAACAGGATCATAATTGAAAGAGGAGACATTACAATTAATACTACATAAATACAAATGATCAAGGACTACTATGTACAATTACATGCCAACAAATTGGACAACCTGTAAGAAACGGATAAATTTCTAGAAACATACAACCCAGAAAAACTGAATATGAAAAGAAAATCTGAAAAGACCAATTACTAGTAAGAACATTGAATAAGTACTCAAAACCTTCCCCCCTAAAAAAAGTTCAGAACCAGATGGTTTCACTGGTGAATTCTACCAAGCACTGAAGAATTAATTCCAAAAATAGAATAGGAAGAAACACTTTCAAACAATTTCCATGAGGTCAGCATTACCCTGATATGAAAACCTGACAAGGACACCACCAAAGAATGTAAAAGAAAATTACTGGTTAATATCCCTGATGAACACAGATGCAAAAGTCCTCAACAAAATTAGCAAATGGAATGCAACAAAATATTAAAAAGATCATATACCATGATCAAGTTGGATTTATTCTGGGGATGCAAGGATGGTTCAACATCTGCAAATCAATCAATACAACACATTAACAAAATGAAGGGTAAAAATCATATGATCATCTCAATAGATGCAGAAAAAGCATTTGAGAAAATTAAACATTCATTTATGATAAAAACACTCAACAAAGTACATATAGAGTGAACATACCTCAACATAACAAAGGTCACGTATGATTAGTACACAGTTAATATCACACTTAACAGTGAAAAGATAAAAGCTTTACCTCTATAATCAGGAACAAGAAAGGAATGCCTACTCTTATGACTTTTATTCAACATGGTACTGGAATTCCTAGCCAGAGAAATTAAGCGAGAAAAAGAAATAAAAGGCATCCAAATCAGGATGGCAGAAATAAAACCATCACTATTGGTGGATGACATGATATTATACAGAGAAAACCCTAAAGACTCCACCAAAACACTGTTAGAACTACTAAATGATTTCAGTAAAGTTTAATATCAATACACAAAAACCATCTGCATTTCTATACACTAATAATGATCTATTAGAGAAAACAAGAAACAATCCCATTTATAATTGCATGATAATAATAAAATACCTAGAAATAAATTTAACAACAAGGAGGTGATGGACTTCCACACTAAAAACTGTAAAGCATTAATGAAAACAAAGAAGACATATATAAATGGAAAGATAGTCTGTTATCAAGGATTGGAAGAATTAACAGTATTAATATGTACATACATACTACCCAAAGAAATCTGCAGATTCAACGCAATCTCTAACACAATTTCAATGGTATTTACCACAGAAACAAAACAAACAATTCTAGAGTTCCTGTGGAACCAAAAGACCCAAAATAGCCAAAGCAATCTTGAGAAAGAATAACAAAGTTGGAGGCACATATTTCCTGATTTCAAATTATATTATGAAGCTATATTAACCAAAACTGTTATATTGGCATAAAAATAGGCACATAGATCAATGGAAGAGAGAACCCCCAAATAAACCAATGCATATGGTCAATGAATTTAATATAAATAACCCAAGAATATTCAATGGATAGAGAATCGTCTCCTCAATCAACTGTGTTGGGAAAACTGGACAGCCACATGCAAAAGAATGAAACCCAACCACTACCATATACCATACATGAAAATCAACTCAACATACATGAAAGATTTGAATCTAAGACCTAAAAACATAAAACTCCCAGAAATAAAAACACAGCAGGTTAGCTACTTGACATCGGTCTTTATGATGATTTTTTGATCTGACAATAACAATAAAAATGACAAAAGCAAAAAATAAACAAGTGGGGCTATGTCAAACTAAGAAGCATCTCCACAGTAAAGGAAACCATCAACAAAATTAAAAGCCAACTTACTGAATGGGAGAAAATATTTGCAAACCACATATCTCATAAGTGTTAATATCTAAAATATGTAAGAATTCATACAACTCAATAGCACAAAAACAAATAACTCAATTAAAAATAGGCATAAGCTCTGAATAGATGTTTTTGAAAAGGTGACATAGAAATGACCAAGAGGTATAGAAAAGGTATTTAATATCACTAATCATGAGAGAAATGCATATCAAAACCAAAATAATATATCACCTCATACCTGTTAAGATATCTTGTATCAAGAATTCAAGAGATAAAAAATTCTTGTTAGGATGTGGATGAAAAGCAAACACTTGTATATTTTTGGTGGGAATGTAAATTGGTGCAGGACTGTGGAAAATGGTACGGAGGTTCCTCAATCTGAATTAAAATTACCATATGATCCAGCAGTCCCACTTCCAGTTATATAACCTAAAGAAACAAAATCACTATCTCAAAGACATATCTATTCTCCTACATTAATTTCAATATTATTCAAAATAGCCAAGTAATTGAAATAAATTTAGTACCTCTTGACAGATGAATGGAAAGCATACATACATATGTGTGTGAGTATATGTATGTATATGTATATCATTATATATACACACAATGGAGTATTATTTAATCTTACAAAAGAAGAAAACCCTGCTATTTGGCATTTAGAACCACATGGATAGACCTGGAAGGCATTGTGCTAAGTGAAATAAGCCAGAGAAAGACAAACACAGCATACCATTGATATGTGGAATGTAAAAAAAAAATTAAAAGTAAGAAAGTTGAACTCACAGAAACAGAGTAGAATGATGGTTGCCTAAGGGTAGTGGGTGGAGGAAACAGGGAGAGGCTAGTAAAGGATGCAAACTCTCAGTTATAAGTGAATAAGCCCTAAGCATCTAATGTAAAACGTGGTGACTACAATTGATAACACTATAATGTATAAATGAAATTTTCTAACAATGTAGAACTTAAATGTTGTTACCAAAAAATGGTGTGTGTGTGTATGGTGATAAATGTGTTAATTAATTTGATATTGGGAATCCTTTCACAATGTATACATGTATCAAATCATCACATGTACCCTCTATATATTATAATTTCATTTCTCAATTATAAATCAATAAAGCTGAAAAAACAATAAAATCAATAAGTAACACACTGTTCCAGAAAAGCATTCTTGATTAATCTGGGTAAGCACAAAAGATGAAACTTCTTAGATGTTCAGAGCAAAGAATGAGGCCCTTTCTCTGTGGGCAAATAATTGGGTCTCCTCTAATGACAGTGGACATTCTGGCATGTCTTTGGTAAAAAGAGGGTTCTGTGACAAGGCATGGAAATTCAGCCTTGTACTTGATGGTGGTCAAAGGGAGACACCCTCTTCTCTGAGTGCCCTCTATTATGTCTGACCTCTAAGGTGGCTAGACATCCTGGGACACGTTGGGTGGGCAGGAGGACTGTATTTTTTGCCATACAGAGCAAGGAGGGAGTTATGCATTCTATGGAGGTCACTAAACTAAAGACATATACACTAGCTGGTGAGCCAGACTATCCATGTTTACAAAATAACCAAAATAAATTGGAGAAGAGAATGAAGTCCAGCTTAATTGTTCAAATGCGGACTAAGCTATGTCACAGGGCATGCATACTGAAGCCACGTGCTGCTGAATGACTAGAGTAATGAGATGGTGGTGACAATGGTGACGTGAGAAAGCCCTCAGAAAGATAATCTTGAAGCATAAAACTCCAACTGCCCTTCTTCATGAACATGCTTGATGAATCAGGCTTTGATTATATTCAGAAAACAAGTTTGTTGTGTTGATTAGACTGCATGAGACAGGGATCAGCAAACTACCACCAGAGAGCTAAGACGAGATCTTACATTTTTAAATGGTTGAAACATCCAAATGATGTAGAATATTTCATGACATGGAGATTATATGAAAATAAAAATTCAGTGTCCATTAATCACATTTTATTGAAATAGAGCCACTGTCATTAGTTTACGTGTAGTCTTGTCATTTTTACAATGACAGTGTAGCTGTGATAGAGACCACATGGCCACAAAGCCTAAAATATATACTACTGGTCCTATTACAGAAGTTTGTCAACCTGTTAACGTAGATAACCAATAGAACTCCTTAAGGGTGTGTGCCCATTATTAGAATTTTCTGATTGACTGTGCTAAAAGTTCACCAATATATCACCTCTAGGACACATGTTAAGTATCCAAATGCATCACCATCAGGTTATAAGATCATTCCTTTTTGAGAAACTGCCCTAAAGTGGTCAAATATGCACCCTCACCATCTCCCTTCCATTCACCTTTTCTTATACAACAGGAATCCACTTTTGAAAAGGAGAAAAAGTGGAGATGGTCATTGTTTTTTCTTCCTTGGATCATAAAAGTCATTTTCTACAATTTATGTAATCTGACAATTTCCTCAGTCATAAAGCATATCATTTATTTATTTTCACAGTTTTCTGAAGGAGAAACAAATGGAACTTAACCAGGGAATCCCAAACCCCTCAGTTGGGTGCTGATTGCTAGTCAGACTCTCCTGCAGCTGAGCTGTGAAAGTGACTGGCTGGTTCCCACTGAGCCCCAAGACCCATTGGTTGCTTCCTACTGAGCTGTGATCCAGATTGACAGCTTCACTGTCTCTCTCCTTGAGCTTTGCCTGTGATTTCTTGCCTTTAGCAGTGTACTTGTACAGCTACTAAGAGTGGAAATAAAAGAGCCATGAGCTATAACTCAAAGTTTTGTTTCTTTTGTGTTCTCTCAGGAAAAAGGTGGAAGAAAGGAAGGAACACTAGCAATAAAGAAGAGAACTAGATATGTAAAACATATTATTGGGCATATAAAATTGATGTCTTCCAAACCATGGGTTTTATGCCCAACCCAGTAACACACCTAACATATTCTGAACTGTAACTTAGAGTTTCAGGAAGAGGATGTCCTGGATTCTCTCTATATATAGAAATTGCAAATATGCATTTATAAGATGAATTGATAAAACCACTCCTATTAATTCACTTCTTGTGACTTTGATCTAGATATATGCATCTCCCAGTGCTCAATCACTGGATTGAGTATAAAAACCTAGAATCTAGTCTCAGAAAACTGGGATTGTACCTGGATGTCTTCAAGATCCCAGCTTTGGGATCTTCATTTTAATACCGTGATGAGCTTCCCTTTTGTCATCTCTATAAGGCAGAACTTTAGTTATTGGACTAGGAATCAGGTAATGCTAAGTTATTATCCTGAACCTCATCTACTCTATAAAAGCAAGATACTACCACTTAGCTCCCATCTATTAAATAAAAAGGAATTCACCTTACTTAACCAAAAAGGTAAAAGACTTGTACAGTGAAAACTACAAAACACTGCAGAAAGAAATTAAAGAGAACTTAAATAAATGGAAACAAACTCATGTTCACAGATTTGATGACTTAATAGTGTCAAGATATCAATACTACGGAAGGGAATCTATAGATCTAATGCATTCCCTACCAAAATCCAATTGACATTTTTTACAGAATCAGAAAAAACTATCTCAAAATTCATATGGAATCTCAAAGGACCCCAGACAGCCAAAACAACATTGAAAACTAGCAAAGCAGAGAACCCACATTTCCTGATTTCAAAACTTACTACACAGTTACAGTAATTAAAACAGCTTGGTTCTACGATAAAAATAAACATTTAGACCAATGGAATACAACAGAGAGACCAGAAATAAAGCCTCGCATTTAAAGTCAAATGATTTTTGACAAGGGTGCCATGAACATTCAACGGAGAAAGGGCAGTCTGCTCAACAAAGGGTGCTGGAAAAATAACGTAGGGTGAGTCAAAATTTATCCTCACTCCGGTTATATCAAAATTTCTGTTGGCCACACTGTCTTATCAGCACTTTCCATTCAAGGCTACAGTCTCCCCAGTCACTGCTGTGCAGGTGTGAAAGTATTCTATCAGTTCACTTGAAACTGCGGTGCGAGCAAAAACGGATGTCCCACTTGTGATCTGCACGAAAGAAGAGCAGTGTGCAGTGATTCGTTTTTTGTGGTCTGAGGATGTACCTGGTGCCGTTACTTACCGAAGACTTTGTGCGCAGTATGGAGAAAGTGTTTTGTTGTGAAGAAGTGTGTATGAATGGATAGAGAAGTTCAAGTAAGGTCACCCTAGTGTTAGCAGCCCTACAAGGACTAAGATTCACTTCTGATGCAGAAGTGAAGACATAGGTGCATTCATGGCTTGCAGCTCAGCCTAAAACATTTTTTAATGAGGGAATACGAAAGGTGGTTGACAGATGGATAAAGTGTATTGAAAAGCAAGGAGATTATGTTGAAAAATGATATATTTGTCTTTTCTAAAAGTTAATTAAAATAAATTCTACAGCTAGAGTGCGGATAATTTTTGACACACCCCTGTAGATTAGATATCCACACACAAAAGAATGAAGTTGGATTCAAAATTGACACCATATACAATAATTAACTCAAAATGGATCAAAGAGCTAAATGTAAGATCATAAATTGTAAAACTCTTAGAGAAAAAAGAACAGAAGGGTAAGGCTTCACAACATTAGACTTGGCAATGATTTCTTAGATATGACATCAAAAGCACAGATAAGAACAGAAGAAAATAGAGAAACTGGGTATCATGAAAATTAAACATCTTGTGCAGAGACACTATCAGAATAAAAAAGTCAACCATGGAATGGAATAAAATATTTGCAAATAATATATCTGATAAGGGATTAAGATCTAGAAAAAACAGAGGATTCCTAAAGCTCAGCAACATAGAAACAAACGCCCAGTTCAAACATGGGCAAAGGACTTCAACAGACATTTCTCCAAAGAAAATATACAAATGGCCAATATGCACACGAAAAGATGCTTAACATCACTATTCATTAGGGAAATACAAATCAAAACTACAGTGAGATATGACATCACACTATTGGGATAGCTACTATCCAAAAGGGGAAAAAAACCCAAAATAAACATGTGGAAGATGATATGGAGAAACTGAAATATTTGTGCATTGTTGGTGGGAATGTAAAACGGTATGCACACTATGGAAAATAGTAGGACATGTTCCTCAAATAATAAAAACAGAATTACCATATGATCCAGGAAGTGCACTTCAGGTATACACCCAAAATTATTGAAAGCAGGGTCTCAAAGAAATCTTTGTACAACCCAAGCCCACAGCAGCATTACTCACAATAATGAAAAATGGAGGAAACCCAAGTGTCCACTCATAGATGAATGGATAACAAATGTGATATATATGTATGATGGAGGATTATTCAGCCTTAAAAAGGAAGGAAATTATAAGATATATTACAATATGGATGAAACTGCAGACATTATATCAAGTGAAATAAGCCAATAATGAACAAATATCCTGTGATTCTGCTTATCTAAGGTACTCAAAATAGTCAAAATGATAGAGACAGAAAGTAGAATGGTGATTGCCAGGGGCTGGGGGGAGGGGAGAATGGGAAGTTATTATTTAACTAGTACAGGTTTCAGTTTTACAAGGTGAAAAGAGTTCTGGAGGATGGATGGTGCTGATGGGTTCACATCACTGTGAATGTATTTAATACCACTGAACGGCACACCTGGAAATAATTAAGATGGCAAATTTTATCTTATGTATATTTTACCATGAGTTAAAAAAATCAGAAAAATTGAATTCACCTTTTGACATGCCCATCTAATTCATAGGAATATTATAAAAACAACAATCCTTTATTTTATGCATCTGAAAAGTATAAAAATCAAACACTCAAAGTGTTGTCACAAATTTAAAGAAACACTTTTCAGAAACTACTTCTATTAGGTTTCAAAATTTAAAGATGGCCACAACTAACTGCTGAACAATCATCGACAGAAAGACACTGGAGCTCGCCAAAAAAGACACCCCACATACAGAGACAAACGAGAAGCCCCAATGAGATGATAGGAGGGGTGCAATTGCGTTATAATCAAATCCCATAAATGCTGGGTGGGTGACTCACAAACTGGAGAACAGTTATACTGCAGAAATCCACCCACTAAAGTGAGGGTTCTGAGCCCCACATCAGGCTTCCCAACCTGGGAGTCCAGCAACAGGAGGAGGCATCCCCAGAGAATCAGACCCTGAAAGCCAGCGGGATTTGATTGCAGGACCTCCACAGGACTGGTGGAAGCAGAGACTCCACTCTTGGAGCGCACACAAAAAAATGTGCTCACCAGGACCCAGTGGGAAGGAGCAGTGACCCCATAGAAGACTGAACCAGACCTACCTGCTGGTGTTGGAGGGTTGCCTGCAGAGGTGGGGGGCAGCTGTGGCTCACCGAGGAGGCAGGGGCACTGGCAGCAGGGGTTTTGGGAAGCGCTTATTGGTGTGAGCCCTCCCAGAGTCCGCCATTAGCCCCACCAAAGAGCCTGTGGGCTCCAGTGCTAGGTGGCCTCAGGCCAAATAACCAACAAGGTGTGAACACAGCCCTACCCATTAGCAGACAAGCAGATTAAAGTTTTACTGAGCTCCGCCCACCAAATCAGATTAAAGCTTTACTGAGCTCTGCCCACCCAGCCCTACCCACCATCAGTCCCTCCCATCAGGAAGCACGCACAAGCCTCATAGATAGCTTCCTCCACAAGAGGGCAGACAGCAGTATCAAGCAGTATCAGCAATATTTCGTCTTGCAGACCTGAAAACCACAGCCACAGAAAGATAGAGAAAATGAAAAAGCAGAGGACTTTGTACCACATGAAGGGACAGGATAAAGCCCCAGAAAAACAAGTAAATGAAGAGGAGATAGGCACCCTTACAGAAAAAGAATTCAGAATAATGATAGTGAAGATGATCCAGGACTTTGAAAAAAGACTGGATGCAACGATCAAAAAGTTTACCAAAGACCTAGAAGAATTAAAGAGCAAACAAACAGAGATATGCAACACAATAACAGAAATGAAAAATACCCTAGAAGGAACCAATAGCAGATTAACTGAGGCAGAGGGTGAATAAGTGAGCTGGAAGACAGAATGGTGATAATCACTGATGCAGAAAAGAATAAAGAAAAAAGAATGAAAAGAACTGAAGACAGCCTAAGAGACCTCTGGGACAATGTTAAATGCACCAACATTCACATTATAGGGGTCCCAGAAGGAGAAGAGAGAGAGAAAGGACCTGAGAAAACATTGGAAGAGATTATAGTTGAAAACTTCCCTAACATGGGAAAGGAAATAGCTACACAAGTCCAGGAAGCACAGAGAGTCCCAGGCAGGATAAATCCAAGGAGAAACACACCAAGACATATAGCAGTAAAGCTGACAAAAATGAAAGACAGAGAAATGTTATTAAAAGCAACAAGGGAAAAATGACAAATCACATACAAGGGAACTCCCATAAGGTTCACAGCTGATTTCTCAGCAGAAACTCTGCAAGCCAGAAGGGAGTGGCATGGTATATTTCAAGTGATGAAAGGGAAGAGCCTACAACCAAGAATACTCTACCCAGCAAGGATCTCATTCACATTCAACAGAGAAATCAAAAGCTTTACAGACAAGCACCAGCTAAGAGAATTCAGCACCACCAAACCAGCCCTACAACAAATGCTAAGGGAACTTCTCTAGGCGGGAAACATAAGAGAAGAAAAGGACCTACAGAAACAAAAACAAAACAATTGAGAAAATGGTAATAGGAACATACATACTGATAATTACCTTGAATGTGGATGGACTAGGTGCACCAACCAGAAGACACAGACTGGCTGAATGGATGCAAAAACAAGACCCATGCATATGCTGTCTAAAGGAGACCCACTTCAGACCTAAACACACATACGGACTGAAAGTGAGGGGATGGAAAAAGATATTCCATGGAAATGAAAATCAAAGGAAAGCTGGAGTAGCAATACTCTATCAGATCAGATAGACTTTAAAGTGAAAAATGTTACAAGAGACAAGAAAGGACATTACATAAAGATCAAGGTATCCATCCAAGAAGAGGAGATAACAATTATAAATATATATGCACCCAGTATAGGAGTGCCTCAGTGCATGAGGCAAATGCTAACAACTGTGAAGGAGGAAATGCAGGGCAGAAAGAGAGACACAGATGTAGAGAACAAACACATGGACACCAAGTGGGGAAAGTGGGGAGGGTTGGGGGGAATGAATTGGGAGACTGGGATACCAAATTGTACACTCTAAATATATGCTGTTTATTGTCTGTTAACTGTATCTCAATAAAAGTTCTTAAAAAAAAATTTAAAGAAGGCTAGAGCAGGTAACCATGCCTGACGGCTTGGAGTTGGTACAACAGACAAATTCTTAGAGCTGGCCTGGTTCCTCCTGTAAATCAGGGCATCTTGAAGTGTGAACTACTACCTTTACCCTTTTCACCTTTTTTTTTTCACCTTCTAACATATGATTTACTTAATAATTATGTTCATTATATTTTGTTCTTCAGTCAAGCTCCACAAGAGTAGTTATCTTTGTCTGTCATGTTCACTGATACATGCCATGCACTTAGAATAATGCAGGCATATAGTAAGTATAATACCAGATATTATTGATTTGGACAATTTTTATCTACCCTAAGATATAACTTATTTCTATAAGTTATAGAGGGTAAAACATAAAAGTTTCCCTTCATTCAAGATCCCAGAATTCTATTTCCTTCCAGAGGAGTTATTTCCAGGCGGATCTTTTTCTTTCTTTTTTTGGATCTCTGAAATATATGGTAGAGTCATGGTCTCCAACCTTTTTGGCACCAGGGACTGGTTTCAAGGAAGACAACCTTTCCACGGACCAGGGCGGGGGGGGGGGGGGGGGGGGCGGAGGGAGAATGTTGAGGGCTGGTTCAGGTGGTAATGTGAGCGATGGGGAGCAATGGGGAGCCACAGATGAAGCTTTGCTTGACTGCCCACCACTCACCTCCTGCTGTGCAGCCTGGTTCCTAACAGGCCTTAGACTGGTACTGGTCCATGGCCCAGGGGTTGGGGATGCCTGTGGTAGATAAGTCACCAGTTCTTAAATTATTTAACAAATATTTATTAAGCACCTACTATGTGCTAAGCCCTCTTCTGGATGATTTCCTTGATGGCATTTTCTCTGGCTGAGCCTGAGTATGGACTCTTAGGTTGCTGCAACTAACAGAGTCAATTTACATCTCCAGGCCCCTGTGACCATCTGGATAAGATCACCGAACTAGCCAGGCCACATAGTGCTGCCTCAGCCCAATTCCACTCGAGGTGACAGGATATAGCAAAAATTTCAAATGCAGGTTTTTCATAAACACTAGGGAGGAAACCAACCATTCCTAGGCTTATCTAGTATCAATATCTTTCAAAAAAACACCTAGTTGCTTCTTAATGAATAACCATTGAATGAATGAGAAAAGTCTATTCTCTATGCTTTTCCCCAATACTCCCCACCATGAAATCAGTGGCCTTTAATTATAACTCCCTTACTAATGTGGTATTCAAAGAAACTGCTGTCACTAAGAGCTTTAACATACCCTGTTCTCAGTAACATGCTCTTCTGCTTGTATGTTGGCAATGGCATAAAACAGAATCTAACAAACTTCCAAACTACAGTGCTTTATGTCTCCTTTCTATTTATTTTCTGGGCCTCATTTATTTTCCTGATTTATTCTTGCCCTTTCCTGCCCTTAGTCTCCTCCACATTCTATCTTCTAATGTCTAATTGCCATGTGTCCTGATGGATAAGCCCTCGGCCGTGGTTCCCCGTTTTCAGTAATCGAGGCTCTCTCCCTTTATCACTCTTTTTACAAAGGAGATTTTCTTAATTAAATGATCTTTGCACTCATCATTTCTAACTCTCATTTCATTTCTGCTTTGCTAGATGGTCGGCAAGGTCCCCTTTCAGTTCTAAAAAATTCTACGACATTTGTGCGTGACAAATACTAAGGAGATCATAGAATTCATCACCTCTCTCTAAATATTTTAGCATTACAGCCTGCTTTTTCACTTCAGTGATATTTTACAGTCAATTTGCCTTTAGATTTTCCTCACAGAATCATTTCCAGTGACTGGAGGTTTTTGAGCTTCAAAAGAAACAGAACATCTGTGTCATTGGCAAGTACACGCCATCACTCCATAACCACCTTAACGGTAGGTGTCGAAAGAGCTAACACTCTTGGTGCATCATATCTTAGAGGAGGCAAATTGAGGGAAATGATAGCCCCCTTCTTCCTGGCCAAACCCATGGCAGACGGTGCCAGAGGCTCCTGGAACACCCTTCCTGCGGAGGGAGTTTCAGAATACTTTTACAATCTGGAAGGCTTTAGAAAACCACTCCTGATGGATCTGAGTAGGCTCTGGGAATTGAACCTTAGAACTGGCCTCAGTCTTCCTGTAAAAGACAGCATTTCCATGTATAAGTTACCACCTTTATCCTGCTCTACTTATATTTTTTCCATAGGACATACCACATTCTAACATAATATCCAATTTACTTAGTTCATTACTAGGTTTATCATTTTCGCCTCTCCTGCTAAAATATAAGCTCCACAAGAGCAGGGATCTCCGTCTACTGTGTTCACTCATGTGTGCCAAGCATTTGGAATAACGCCAGGTACATAGCAGATACTCAGGAAACATGTCTAATTATGGAATGAATGATTTCTTCCTCCACCAGTATCAGAATCTCAGGGCCCAGGCCAGAGTACAGTGAATGAGGCCTCTGGGGTAAACATTTAAGGAGGCACTCACTCTCAGGGCCAACATCGCACTAGCACAGCCATAAGGAGGTGAGAGGACTCCTTAAATTTTGCACCCCAGGTATCTTACTTGCCTCATTCCAAGTGCAGAATCAGCATTGTTCAAAACACAGAAGTCTCACCACACCCAGTCTCTATTGAATCATGATCCCTGGGGGGGAGGTGGTGGCCTGGGAACTTCATATCTAAAGAGCTACTTACTCATTCTTACACACAGTTTTACTTGACAATCATTGCTTTAAATTAAGCAGTGTTACCAAGATGGATTATTCACTAAACCATCCCTGGTCAGTTTCTTCATCTCATTCGAGGCCCTTCACAATCTTTCTGCAGCGTAGTTTTCCCTGACAAAATTCTAATAGTAGCTAACACACAGTGTTGTCTAACCCCCAGACACTGTTCTAAGAATATTAATGTATATGATTCACCTAATCGTCGTACAACACCATGTGATAGGTACTATCATTATTTTCATTTACCTATGAGGAATGAAACAGCACAGAAAAGTTAAGTAACTCACCAGTAGTCACACAACTATAAGGGCAGATTCAGGATTCCTATCCACATAGTCTTGCTCCAGAAACTATGTTATAGACAGAATGCTTTCAACATCCTGCGTCAAAGGAAACTGCTGTCATACAAGTCCTAGATCTCAGATTTCTTCCCTTTATTCAGTGATTCTCTTTACTAAGAAAGCCTTTTCCAGTAGCTCCACGACGAAAATCCTTCCTGTTGAAGTCACACCCTTCTCCATTATCCAAGGAAAATTCCATTTCCTCCATGAAGCCATCTTCAAACACCCATGTATGAAGCATCCACTGTGCTCATTTGTCTTGATTTCTCTACTGCTTCATATACAACAAGTTTGAATGTAGAACTAACCAGATATGACTAAATATTTTGAACTACTAATCCTTACTAAGCCATGTCTCCTTTTACCCATTACCCCCTTCCCTCATTAAAGCACTGGCCACATCATTCTATACTCATGGCTGCTGGAGAAGGATAAAATGTCATGAAGAGAAATAAAAAGAAATAAATTCTTGGCTTTTGAGTTTCAAAAGTCCAGCATATTCTTTTAGGAGAAGAGAGAACTTACTCATGAGCAAAGGCCATCGGTTTGGGAAAACTTTTGATAAGAAAAGGCCAGGGTTATCTGGCTGAGTCTCCATTCCACACACCAATTCAGATACGAATTCCCAACTGGAGTGAGGAGGAGATGGACGGCAAGGAGTGAACAGAGAGTTTCCGCTCATGAAAAAAAGGAGAATTCTCCAAGTGCAGATGGACAAACTTATATTAGTTTTGGGAGACAGGAGAGCAGAGAGCACCTGTACATCAACTGCAGGGTGGAGCCCAAGAAAGTAAAACTCCAGAGAAAAACTGGTTTCTGTCTATGTAGGCAGAGAGGACATAATGCAGCCACTCAGCCACTCAGAGCATGACTCAGGAGCAACACAATGACCGAACTGCCTGCAGTAGCATAAAACCTGATACAGTCTTAGCACCACAGAGGCTTTCTTAGCCTAAGGTGGCATTGAAGCAGCAGGATGCTCTCACATGCCCCAAAGCAGTTTGGGAAGATCTGAGAGAAAGCCGTACTTGAACTGTGGGCATGAAGGGTGATTCAACAGTATCATGAATGGACAGCAGACCTCATGGCAACAAGAGTAGCAAGCATATATCATCACAGACAGATACTGACCAGTCTGTTTCCTCCATCAACCATGAGCCTAATACCTCAGGATTCTGACAGTCACCCCCTATTTATATTTTACCTTCACTTTGCACCAGAATGTTTCTCTTCATTATCATCAACTCAGTTCAAACTCTGGCTTAATCCATACTTGTATATGAATGAAAGAAGTCAAGTAAATCTCACAAATTTGGAAATGGATATTTGCCAGGGAAACCCTCCAATGGTGCCAGTAGTCATGAGTGGTCAATTAGAAGAATTTAGAAGTGGATGCTTCTATCCTAGCTCGTTATTCCTTGTCTAATTACAGATGTTCGGAACAGATTAAAAACACGCCCAAGTCCTGAGTGAGTTCTGAACACAGCAGTCATGAACACAGGAGAGAAAGCACGTGGGAGATATGGCTATCTTATCTCAGTTCATAAAAATCACAGTCCACTGAGTTCTTAAAAGACTCACAAAAGAGGTGACATTTGTTGAGGTCCCACCAGAGAAGGCCTTTGTGAAATTTGTTAAAAATGAATCACACTGTTTCCTGCAAATTTTCCTTGGGGGAAAGTTGGATGCTGGATTATCCTTAACTTCAAGTTAATTTGTACGCATCAGACAACTGTAGGCCTTCAGTTTTGATCAAGGGCAAAAAAGGATATCAATGCATACATTTTTTTTAATGGGAATACATTGCTAAAGAAGAAAGAAAAAATAATGAAGGAAAGGAAATAATAAAGCAAGTCATTTTCCTGTCTGACCACTATGGGAGCATCCAGAGAAACTGATTTAAAAGGAAAGGTATGTGAAAAGTGAGTATCCATGGGGAATAATTATTCCTTGAATGGGTGTTTGAAGGCTTATAATAGGATATAAGAATATTGAATATTACAGTTTTCATCTCCATTCCAGTCAACTTTGTGAATTTATTGTTTTTATGATCAACCCTTCCAAAGAAACATGATGCAGGACCCAATTTCACCTTTGGGGCAATAGCAGACAGCACTGGATCACTAAGATGGTTTTTGACACAATTGGTTTCACTATGGGCTGGTGAAACCATCACTCCTCACGTCACCTGTGTCCTTATCTTGGTGGTCTTGTCTTCAGCTTACAGACATAATAAATGAATTATTGGCTGCAACAAACTAGCAGGGGTGGGGGGACTCAATTGATAGGAACAGCGTGATCTTCAGAACCAGCCATGTGCTCTGGCTTATGCTTTTCTCACTTGTATTGAATTGAGTAAAGCCTCATGGGTAAGACACTCTACATTTTTGGTGTTTCAGGAAATCTCATGAATTTTAGACACGGAAAGAAAAGGGAAATCAATAATAATGGGACAGTACATTATAACATGAGGGGTTAAAGGGAGAGTAGACTAGGATAGCTTCTAATTCAAACTTTTTAAAAATTTTTATTGAAGTACTATTAGTACATCACATAAAAATCAGCTAATAAGATGACTTAAAATGAAACACATCTGTCCCCTCAACTTCCTTTCCCAGCCTCCCATATCCCAGAGACAACACTTTCAACCCTTTTAGCTGCTCCTTCTAGTATTAGCTTTCATGTTTCCAATTAATATAATTATACATTACAAAGCTATTGATTTGCCTTATTTAGCTACTACCCACTGATTAGCTACTAAAAGAGATGATTTGACTCATATTAACAGCCACCCCACCTCCTCCACCCCCACTGGCTTCCCCTACTTCTTCTACTTAATATTAGTTTCATCACAGTTTTAATTAAATCCACATGTGGTTTTAAAAATCATTATTAGACTATGTAAACATTGTTCATTACTGAGCTAAGCAAGTACTATGTCAATTTCATTTCATTTCAACTTTTCATTTTTTCCTGGAGTTAATTGCCTCTTTCATTCTTTAAATATTTGCCTTTTTTTTTTTTTTTTTTGAAATCTGGCTCTTTCTAGACACTCCAGTGTTCCATCTCTTGGATGATAACCTCAGCTGGGACAACTATAGTAACATGGCTCTGCTCCACATGGCTCTGTCCAGTATGCTAGCCTGGAAGAGTCCTCATCATGATGGCCAAGAGAAAAAGGCAGAAGCAGAAATGTGCAAGTGTTTTTTCTAGCTTCTGCATGTGTTACGTTTGCTAACATCTCATTGGGTCTGTTGCAGTCATTAATCAGGTGACCATATATGACTGGTTCTGTTTCTAGATTCTCTAGCTTGTTCTCTCTACTTATTTGTTCTTCTCATGTGCCAGTATTCTACTGTCTTAGTTACTATGGCTTTATAATAGGTCTTAATATCTTGTAATGTTAAGTCTTCCAGATTTATTGTTGCTCATGAATGTCTTGTCTATTTTTGGTTCTTTGCATTTCCATATAAAGTTTAGAATCTGTTTGTCAATTTCCACAAAAAAGACCTCTCAGGATTTTGATTGTGATTGCACAGAACTGACAATATTGAACTTTACCTGAGCCCTAGACTCCTAGAAAACAAAAAAAGGTCAAGAAATCTCTCCCTACCTTTTGTGTTCCAGGAGAGAACTTCCTGAAAAGAACTACCCTTTCTTACATGACTTAGAGAAGATTCACAGATGCCCACCCTGTTTAACTAGGACAAATCCAAAGATCTTCCAAATTCCCATTCTTTGCCTCAGAAATGATTAGCTGATCTCTTTATACTCACTGACTAGTCTAGACAAAATGCCTGCCTGCTGACTTGAATGGACTAAACTTCAGTCAAGCTTCTCTCCTCCCCCCAGACCCCCGGACTTTGACTTGCCCCTAGGTTAAGCAAACGTGAATGCAGAGCCCTTCTCCCAAGAATCAACTGTTTGCAGAGAAGAACATGCCCTGGACGGCTGTCTGACCATGCTACTTTGCTCATCATATCTGCCTGCCCCACCCCCCACACCTGGTCCTTTCTAGTCTTGTTTACTCCTCACTATAAAAGAATAACATTTTTTCTGCCTGACTTTTGAGATGCAGGCAGATACTATGGTCAAGATGATGCCTCTATTGCAATAGTACCCCTTTCCCTACTGCAATTGTTTTCTTCTCCTTATTTTAATGATCCCTTTGAAGAAAGTCTCTCCTTATCCAAATCTAGATTTGTTTTTATTTGACAAAACTATGGGTCAATTTGAGGAGAATTAATATCTTCACAACATCAAGTTTTCCAGTCTACGAACATAGTATAGTCTTCTAATTATTTAGATCTTCCTTAATCTTTCCCAGTGATATTTTGTACTTTTTAGCAGTGAGATCATTTATCTCTTTCCTTAGCAGTATTCCCAATTAGTAGATTTTTTCTGATATTATCATAGTGGTATGTTTTTATATTAATTCTCTAAATGTTTATTGCTGGAGTATACATTGATCACACGCCTAGTAACCTTACTAAAATCACTTATTAATTATAAGAGTTTGTCTATGGATTCTTTTTTGATTTTTCATATCCATAGTCATGCTGTGAATAATGACAATTTCATTTTTTTTTCCATTCTAGTCCTTATGTTTTCTATTTTGTAGTATTGTTTTATTGCTCTGGCTAAGACCAACAGCACAATGTTTAAACGTAACAGTGATAGCTAGGCATGCTCATCTCATGCTCTATCTTAAGCTAAAAACCTTCAATAGTTCACTATTAAGTGTTGTATTTGCTGTAGTTTGTAGTTTTTGTATATATTTTTTTAACAAGATTAAGGAAATTCTCTTTGTAGTTTAACAGTTTTTAATCCATCACTAGCAAATACTTTTTTGGGGAGGAGCTAGAATATGTTCTTAGAGGTGAAAACTGAAGAACATTATCTTTAATTGACTCTTTAAGGATCATATGGCAAAGAAGTTGCTTCACTTCCAACCCAAATATCCTGGATATCTCCTTTATCATTTCTCTCAAAAAGAATATACCCTCTTGTGTTTTTTTGTATGCTTGCATATGGCATCTAAAGCACCAAGTGAGAAAGTCGGGAAATCAGTAACTTACTAATACACATCCACTGGGGTGGAGAGGACAGAATAAACTGCACAATCTTTATGGAGAACAATTCATGAATATTCAATAAAAGCCTTACCATATGCACATCATTTGACCCCAAGATATTTTCTTAGAAGTGATAGTTTTAGGTACCAGATCCAATAAGCATGCAAATATGTATGTACAATAAGATTTATTGAAGCACTGTTTTTAACAGTTAAAAAAAAAAAAAAGGAAAGAAAGAAAGTAATCCAAATATCTAGCAATAGAGGAATGGATAAATACAACTATATTAATTGCCAAATATGGTATCAGTGAATTAGGTTAAAAAAAACTGCACAAATGGAGAAAAATCCTTTTTGTTCAAAAATCTGTATGTACATACATCCATATTTATAGAGTAAAAGAGCATTTTAAAACATTAGTAGTTAATATTTTATAAACCATACAAAATGTCTATAGTACATATGCTTCCACATGTGTTAAAAATAGCACCAAAAGGAAGTGAAGATGACAGCAGGAAATGATATTGTCATTCACATGTTAACAGACAATTTTCCATTTTGATTCTGAAAGATTGTTACTTATTAGCCTAAGACTGAGCTTTGGTCTTGATTAAAGTATTCATTTCTAAAGACACTGACTGAGCATTAGACCCTTTGGGGAAATATTAGTAGCATGAATTTTAGACACTACTAGAAGCTCAAACAGCATATGGATATTGACAGTTGCTAATAAGTTCAATTATTAGATCAGGCTCTGATCTCTGCTAACACCACCAAACTGTCATAATAACGATTACTGTTTGTTAAACACGTATGTGGCTTGCCATTTGCTAAATATTTGGCATATATTAGCTGTCCTCAGCATCCCGTAGAAGAGGAAAACTAAGCCTCTGATGAGTAACATTTATCATTTACCTATTTAAATAAAATTACGTTAAGAAATTCACTTACAACATATGTAGTATGTATATGGCAAGTTAAAGAAAATTAACCTGCGATGTATATGTACAGAGACTTAACTCTCTAATTTATAAAGGGAGTTTTCTGTGACTGATTTCATATTCATCTATTCCTGTTTTGAAAGTATACTCAAAGAACTAAGCTTTTGACATGGCAGTGATTAACTGACATTATAATACAACGGGTCAAGCTTTTTCCTTATAAATCTCCTCTATCCGATTTGATGCCCTTGAAGCATTATCAAAACAGCATTCTCTTTAGTTACTATTTAGATAAAGGGTATATAATTCACACTAAGCCCTCCCCACTCTTAATGCCATTCCTTTTCTCTGTGTCTTGTCAAATTAGTCAATGTCCTGCATTGAACAAATACTAGGTACTTGAAAGACTACCCCAATAAACTAATCTACAACGAGGAAAAGTAGATCACTGGGTGCCTGCAATTGGGAGAGAGTTTAGGGGGAGGGGAGTGGACTACAAAAGGGCTTGAGGAATTTTTTTTTGAGGGGGGAGGTTATTGAAATGTTCTGTATCTTAATGGTGATAGTGGTAATTTCATATACATCTGTCAAAACTGAATTGTATGCTTAAAATGGAAGCAGTGAATTGTACACAAATTATACCTTGATAAAGTTGATTCATCAAACTCCCTGGATAACTGATGTACCAATTCCCTTGGGAGAACTTAATGATCAAATAGCAACTTCCTTTCTCTTTCCACGTTTTCTGAAGCTTACATTTGCAATTTCTCTACCTCAATAAGATAGACCCCAAAGTCACCTTACAAATAATCAAGGTATACATCATTTTAAATATTTCCACAATTTTAAAAAGATTTTCTAGAATTCATTCATTTTTGTTTGTTTTAGAGATGACATTCAAACATCTGTTTGTAGCCTATATCATTGTTTAGAGGAAGAAATTAGAGTTCCCAGTATCTTTTTTTAAGCCTCATCCTTGACAATATGTCACCTTGTAATTACCTCAAGCTGAAGGCAAATAAAGAAAAAAGGGAACTGAAGGAGAACTAATATTTTTTGAAGAGAGACATATTTAGACTGAAAAAAACCACAATTCTTAGTTTCCACATATGATTGTAAAATATATTGCTAGAATCCTTCGCAGCCTACAATACAGGATAAAGAAAGCCCTCAGATTTCTAAAGGTTTGTGAAATCAGTGACAATAATCATGACTTTTATTCCAGGTAAGGTATTCCTGAGACTTGCAGGATAAACATATGGAGCTATGCACCGCCACCACCCCCCACCAAAGTTAACAAAAACAACACACATCATTTCTCTAAAAACAAAATCACAAACAACTAAAACACTAGAACTAGATTGAAATTAGGATTTCAAAAATGGAACACAACTTGCTATGGAATAGAAAGAAATTGCTTTTTTATTTCCCAAAGATCCTTTATCTCTGGGCACATAGAAAAAAAAAATGGCATAAGATTTTCCTTGGAGATGATCCTAACCTATTTTTCTTCCCATTCTTCCCATCTATAGTATATTGTTATTTGAACAAAGCCTATAAGTAAATAACTCTATGTCCTTGTCTGCAGAACCAATGCCAGCATATTAAAATATAAAAACTAGACAGTTTTTGCCTGGCTGGCGTTGATAAAATAGGAGAATACACAATGACATCCCAAGTCCATGAATTCAGTAGATTCAGCCATGCTGCCACCAAGTGCTGAGCTCACTGCCACCACCCAATGAAAGGTTATTAAGTGAAATCCCTACTCCACCACACTAAGCTAAAACAAAGAGAAATTGAAAAGACTGGGACTAGCTTTCTGAAAACAGTAACTCTACTTATACTATGCCAGTGAGTAACTTCTTTTACTTATTTAAAATAGTAAGACAAATGATCCACTGAAAAATAGCCACCATGAGTGCTTACTTAGGTGAGGATGTGTCCATCGGATATGAACACAAATCTTCCCTCTTCAAAGTGAGAGCACAGCCATTTTGTATCCTTAACATATAGTCTAATTTACTTTCCTCATTATTGATTAGCACCATCAAAATTATATCAATCGACCTTTGTAGGAAGTCTAAATAACAGCCTATCTTTCTGAGCCCATGACTTCCAAGTGAATTTATTTGGAGCTTATTTTCATTTTTCTTTTATGCACAAGTAGTTATTTATTTTTTCAAAAGATAAATTAAAACGAAAAACTCCTTGATGCTTTTTACTTTCCACTGAGTCACAGTCTCTTAAAGTAATACATTTTCCTATGTTAATTATTACATCTTTGGATAATATTCTTTGCAGGGGGACAGTGATATGATTGATGAAAACTGGCTTTGTGTGAAGAACAGAAATTAGACTATATTGGTAGCAAAAAACTAGTGTAGTTGGTGATATTAATATACATAAAATATTTTTTCTAAATAGAATGCCCTCAAAAAATAAGAGCCAGAATAGGGAACTTGCAATAACCTATAACGGAAATGGATCTGAAAAAGAATACACACACACACACACACACACGTGTCTATATATTTTATATATATATACACACATTTGAATCACTTTGCTGTATACCTCAAACTAACACAATATTGTAAATCAATTACTACACTTCAATAAAAAAAATAAGAGCCAGATGCATTTGTAAATTTTTTCTCTATTTCTTCAGTTGATTTTTTTACTACTTAATTTACTACTGTTTTTCTGTACATGCAGAACTGGCATGCACAGTAAACCCTTAAAAGACTGCCTATATATTAGGAAAATTTAGAATGATATACTTAATAAATATTTAGTAATTAAACCTAAGTACAATTCACCTTAAATATTCTTGGTTCCTTTATAATTTCTCCCTACTCAGTCATCAAATCTACTCTAGACTACCAATTATGTTGATATCACTGAAATATATTAGTCTCTCTTCAACCACTTTTATGTTGTTGTTTCACTTCATGCATCTTCTCATTACTAAATCTTACTCTTTCCCTGGACTCACTTCCCTCTCCTAGGGAGTGAGGAAGTGAAGTTTACTGTTCTTGCTCACCTAATCACTTTTTGATCTTTTCAACTCTTACTCTCAAATCCCTAACAATAGGCATTTCCTAAGAGTCAACTATCAGCTATAACTTACTCTGTCTACATTCCTTCCCCATGAAAGTTATTCTGTTCTTACAACCTCAACCATTATCAATGTCCTTCTGGAACTTCAGATGAGAAGCCATGAAGTTTTTGACATCTTCCTGCCAATCACATATGCAATTGTCAAGTTCCTGTGGTGAGTCCTTCAAAACACCGTTGAGATCTTGCTTTTCCCACTTCCCCCTTCCTTAGGTACCAAAACCCTATATTGTGTAGCCCTCTAAATCTAACAACAGTCTCCAAATTCCAAAATTTCACACTTTGAATTAAATCTTTCACTTTGTCTCAGGCCTGAATTTCACTAGCCTCTTGCCTGATAAAACCAATAGTGAAATATATGGGTGTATCAAAAAAGCACGTCCAATCACAGGAAGAAAGCCTTTAATTTGATGAGGTAGGTAGTAGGAAGCCATTGTAATATTATTTTTTGGTAAGCCATCAATATTTTCAGAATGTTGTCATTGGAAGATCCATTTCTCTGGGATTATAGACTGGATTGAATATTTAGTGACAAGTATAAAAGCCATATTACTAGAGGAGTCTAGGCAGAATATGATGACGTCCTGAGTGATAACGTTTGATAACCATGTTTTCATCATTGCTTCATATCATCTCTTTGCTCTGCCCAGACTGATCTCTGATGCTGCCACCCCAGAATCACTCTAATTCCTCTGTCATGCCCACCCTTGTCACCTACATTTATCATCCTTCCATTCACATGAAATGCCCTTCCGCTCCACCTGACTTTTTTTTTTTTTAACAACAAGCTCAATTTTACATCTTCTCATGGTCTGTGTCAAACCTTAATCTCCTCCAAGATACTTCTGCAGAAGCAATACAGCAAAGAGGTTATAAGGTAGGATTCTGGAGCCAAAATACCTGCATTCCAATGTTGGCTGACATCATGCCCTACAGTGGGCTGGTAGGCAAATTACTGAACTTGTCTGAGCTTTGACTCTTCATTTATGATAGGGGAATAAGAAAAGTACCCAAGCCATGGGGTTACTGTAAGTATTCAATGAGATAACCTGTGTGAAAGGCTGAGCACTAAGCCTAGCACAGGATATGAGCTCAATACTTCTCAGAGAGCATCAGCAGCACTGTTGCTTTTCTCCCCATCCCTAGGTGTTTTCTTTTTTCTTTCTATGGATTCCTATAATGCATGAAAATTTAAAAATATATTGGTACTCATTAATCCAAAATTAGGTAGGATGCCAGTTAACTTTTGTACACAGATAAGGGCAGAAACCATGTCCTCAATTCTTTGTACCACTTCTTAATAATTACATTAGTGTTATTAGCAATGAGTCACCCCCACCATTTATTTAGTGACTAATATGTTCACATCAGGCATGGTGCTTACCATCTTTAATACATTTTATGCAGGCAATCATTATACAGCTACCAGATAGGCACCACCATCTGCCTTTTAGAGGTAAGGAAACAAAAGCATAGTGGGTTATAGAACAGAGACCAACACACAGAAAAGGTGCTTGCATGCTTTTAAAATTGAGTTCTTTAACCTTGCAAGAGCCAAACAGCATGGTCTCAAATGCATCCTATCAGCAAACATTTTTGAATAGCCTGTTTTGTGATAGCACTGTGCCAAGTACGATAGTGGCAAAGTAAGTAGGACGCGGCCCCTGACCTTGAGAGACTATGGTTTTAGTTGGCAAAATAAGAACTTAACCAAATAACAAGAATATTTTGATTGTTATCACATTAGATCTCAGATGCTATGGAAACACAGAAGAACAGAGTTTTTTGAGGAGAATGGATATTCACAAATCATTGTAAGTACAAGAAATAACATATGTGGGGGAGGGTGGGATGGGCATAGTATGCAACTTAGGGAAGAGCATAAAGATCCCACATGGGATGTCTAGGGGTCTGTGGCGATGAGTCTAAAGGTGAATGAAGAAAAAGGGAACTGCCTTGTGCCCCATGCAAAGACATTTGGACCTTCATTAGTAACAAGAAAACATAGAAGGGTTTTAAGCAGCTGGGGGTATGGTGGGCATGGATGAAAAAACAAGGCAATGGCATGATAAAATCTGATTCTAGAACCAAGCACTTTAAAATCCATTTGGAACACAGATGGCGAGGGGCATCTCCGGAGGCTGTTTTATTAGCCCAGGAGAGAAATGATGATGGCTTGGGCCAAAACATTGGCAGTGGGAAGAAAGACAGTGGGATAGATTGAACAGATATTTTGGGAGGTAGAAATAACAACTGAGATCACCAATTAACAATGAGTCATGAGGGAAGAATCAAGAAAAGGCCACATGTTTGTCTTTGAATATTTTGCTTTCATCTACAGATTCTACCTCTAACTTTGTGGCCACTGTGTAAGAAAGTGCTAAGAGAAAATAATTCTTGAACAAACCAAGAGAGCCAATGGCCTCAGATGAATAATCTCTCTTTACTTTGCTCTTGGGAACTTTTATGGGATAACTTCAATTCTTTTTTTTTTTTAATATAGAAGTGTATACATGTCAATCCCAAACTCCCTATCTCTCCCCCATCCTCTCCCCCAGTAACCATAAGTTCGTTCTCTAAATCTGTGCTTTCTGTTCATTTGTACCATTTTTTTAAAGATTCCCCAAAAGGTGAAATCATATGATATTTCTTTCTCTATCTGACTTCACTCAGTAAGATAATCCCTAAGTCTATCCATGTTTCTGCAAATGGCATTATTTCATTCTTTTTAATGGAGACTAATATTCCATTGTATATATGTACCACATCTTCTTTATCCATTTATCTGTCATTGGACATTTAGGTTGCTTCCATGTCTTGGCTATTGTAAATAGTGCTGCAGTGAACACTGGAGTACATGTGTACTTTTGGACCATGTTTTTGTCCGTATATATGCCCAGGAGTGGGATTCCAGGATTATGTGGTAGCTCTATTTTTAGTGTTTTAAGGAATCTCCATACTGTTCCCCACAGTAGTTGTATCAATTTACATTCCTACCAACAGTGCAGGAGGGTTCCCTTCTCTCCAGACCTTCTCCAGCAATTATTGTTTGTGGATTTTTTGATGAACAAAAAATTTTACAATTTGTATGGAAACACAAAAAAACTGAAATAGCCAAAGCAATCTTGAGAAAGCAAAACAGAGCTGGAGGAATCAGGCTCCCTGACTTCAGACTATACTATGAAGCTACAGTAATCAAGACAGTAGGGTACTGGCACAAAAAAAGAAATATAGACCAATGGCACAGGATGGAAAGCCCAGAGATAAATCCACACACATATGGTCACCTAATTTATGACAAAGAAGGCAAGAATATATAATGGAGAAAAGACAGCTTTTTCAATAAGTGATGCTGGGAAAACTAGATAGCTACATGTAAAAGAATGAAATCAGAACACTCCTAACACCATACACAAAAATAAACTCAAAATGAATTAAAGACCTAAATTTAAGACCGGACACTATAAAACTCTTAGAGGAAAACACAAGAAAAACACACTCTGACATAAACTGTAGCAAGATCTTTTTTTGACCACTTCCTAGAGTAATGAAAATAAAAACAAAAACAAATGAAGCAACAAAGGATTAAATCTCCAAAACATACAAACAGCTCATGGAGCTCAATATCAAAAAAAAACAAACAACCCAATCAAAAATTGGGCAAAAGACCTAAATAGACACCTCTCCAAGCAGGACATACAGATAGCCAAGGGGCACATGAAAGAATGCTCAACATCACTAATTATTAGAGAAATGAAAATCAAAGAGTCTTTCTGCAAACATTTATCCAAAGGAGGCCTCTCCCCTCTGCCAACCCATTACCTTAGTTCCTATCTCTACTTGAAAGTATCTTACTTGATTTTTCATTGGTTGTCTTTTCCAATTAAAATTTCAACCCCTTGAATATAGAATTTTTTTCTGCCTTGCTCACTGAGCTCAGTGCCTAGCATATAGTAAGCACTCAAAAAATACTGAATGACTGAACTATTTTAACAGCCCAGAATATAGCTCTGTATACTTTACAATGAGCATTCGAATCTCTCAAGCTCCTGATGTAAACCCAGCAAGAATAAGTAGGCCCCTTGTGTGCATAAGAAAACTGGGACTCAACAAGGTTTCCTGACTTTGTCAAGTCATAAAACTAGTAATTGCTGCTGCAACACAAAGAACTTAATTTTCCATATGATTGATCATTAAAAAGGTAGAGACATAGTGTTTTCATAAAATTTACTATCAAAGGGATAATGATTAAAGGTCAACTTAACTATAAAAGAAGTTATTCATTATATTAAAGTAAAGGAAATAAATTTAGATATTTAATATGGTTTGGGAAATTTTAGGATTTCACTAAGATTTTTCTGCATCAATAGTAGTTAAAAGGGCATTAGAATGGGAGTAATCAAAAATGATTCTATGCATGAAAGCAAAAACGTATAAAGACATCAGTTTAATCTTGTGTATTGAAACAAATGCAAATGCTATATAGTTACTGAGTTTATCCACCTTCTTCTTCCTGAATATAACAGCATTTAGCAAAATGACGATTATTTTCCCTTTCAACTTTATTCCTTTCAGTTGAATAACTACCTATTTGCTTCTTTCGTTTATTTTTGTCAAGAATAGAAATGACATTAATTTGGGTATTTGGGTATTTGTGCATGTACCAATGCATTGAAGCACTATAGCTATCATAAACATCTTGCAAAGAAGATTAGTAAAAACAATTTGAAAATGATTTTACACTGCATACCAGGAAATGACCTTTTAGCAAGTGCACATGATTCTTTTTTGTCCTTTTATTTTGGGTATATATAATAAATTGAGTTATAATCAAGCAGTATTGAATTTTTAAAAAACTATTCACATTGGCTAAATTCCTTCCAACATTCAGAAATTTCAATTTCTATTACTAGTTTATTCTATTTTGCTTAATATTGATTTGCCTATGTCAGAGATTTTAAAAACAGCTAATGGGTTATTAAAGTGATATTTAAAATCAAATAAACAGTATCAAATTCATATTAATCCATGAATTAGAGAATCTTTTTTTGATTAATCATACAATATTTGCTAATAGTGATTTTACTCTTACAAACCAACCTATGATATGAAACAAATTTCAGAATAGCTTATCCCCATAAATCTCTCTTCATTCCTATACTGCCAAATTATGTATTAAGATAAAAATAAACATACACAAATCCATGTTAAAAAAACACTATTATTTATGAAAAAATTTCTCTTACAAGTATTCATACTTCCTGAGATTGGAAAATGTTTAGCCAGGAATAAGAAGGATTATTCAGAGAAAGGAATGTGGATGAGAACTCACATGTCACATAAGCCTCCTTCAGACCAAAAGGTAATTATCTGTAAGTCTTGAAAGGATTCCACTGAATAGAAAATTTGAATGGTAAGATTTCAATTAAAACAAACTATGTGTAGGTCACCAAGTCAGGGGATTTTGGAGTTGAAAGAAGCCTTATGGGTCATCAAACCCAATCTCCTTGTTTTATGAATGAGGAATCAGAGACCCAGAGGACTTTAGGAATTTGCCAGGATCACAGTTAGCAAATGGCAAGGCCACAACTGAAAAGAATGCCTCCCACTCCTTGGTTTAAGAGCAGGTGTGTTTATCAAGGAACAGAGGATACAGTTCTGAGTCCACTATCACCAGCTTATTTTCCAACTCCTAAAGCCTTACGTTCCTCACCCATACAGTGCAGGTCACATTGTACCCACCACGTGGGATTACTGACTGCTTACAGCCTGGGTTTAACAGCTTCATCATCATCACTATTGTCCCACAGTTGCTTCTCATTGCATTGTATGTGCACTAGGATGCTGCCTCTAGGACTGGGTTTGCAAAGCACAACAATGATCCCCAAACCATCTCTCACTATATTATACTCATTTTTAATTTAACTTCCTATTTTTAAATAATTTTAGATTTACAATAGCATTGCAGAGATATTACAGTGGGCTACTGTGTGTCCGTCACCCAGCCTGCCCTAATGTTCACATCTTATATAACCTAAGAAACAAACATTGGTACAATACTTTTTAATTAAAGTATTTCCATTAACTATACAACTTATTTGAATTTCCCTAATTTGTCTATTATTGTCCACCTTCAGTTCCAGGATACCATACTACATTTAGTATAACCTGAGCCTTAAATTAGACTTTATCTGAATCATATTAAGAAAGTTCCTGTTGCAATCCCTATCAAATTAGCAATAGCAGTTTTCACAGAATTAGAACAAAAAATTTTACAATTTGTATGAAAACCCTAAGACCCCAAATAGCCAAAGCAATCTTGAGAAAAAAAAAATGGAGCTGGAGGAATCAGACTCCCTGACTTCAGATTATACTACAAAGTTACACTAATCAAAACCATATGGTACTGGCACACAAACAGAAATATAGATCAATGGAACAGGATAGAAAGCTCAGAGATGAACCCACACACCTATGGTCACCTAATCTATGACAAAGGAGGGAAGAATACACAATGGCGAAAAGAAAGTCCCTTCAATAAGTGGTGCTGGGAAAATTGGACAGCTACATGTAAAAGATGAAATTAGAAGAATCCCTAACATCATACACAAAAATAAATTCAAAATGGATTAAAGACCTAAATGTAAGCCTGGATACTACAAAATTCTTAGAGGAAAACATAGGACACTCTCTGACATAAATCGCAGCAAGATCTTTTTTGATCCACCTCCTAAAGTAATGAAAATAAAAACAAAAATAAACAAATGGGACCTAATTAAACTTAAAAGCTTTTGAATAGCAAAGGAAACCATAAACAAAATGAAAGACAACCCACAGAATGGGAGAAAATATTTGCAAATGAAGCGACTAACAAGGGATTAATCTAAAATATACAAACAGTTCAAGCAGCTCTATATCAAAAAAGAACAAACAATCAAAAAACGGGCAGAATGTCTATAGACATACCTCCAAACAAAGATATACAGGTGGCCAAGAGGCACATGAAAAAGATACTCAACATCACTGATTATTAGAGAGACAGAAATCAAAACTACAATGAGATATCACCTCACAACAGTCAGAATGGCCATCAGCAAAAAATCTACAAACAGTACATGCTGGAGAGGGTGTGAAGAAAAGAAAACCCTCCTACACTGTTGGTGAGAATGTAAATTGGTACAATCATTATGGAGAACAGTATGGAGGTTCCTTAAAAAACTAAAACTAGAGCTAACATAGGATCCAGCAATCCCACTCCTGGGCATATATCCAGAGAAAACCATGATTAGAAAAGACACACGCACCCCAGTGTTCACTGCAGCACTATTTACAGTAGCCAGGACATGGAAGCAACCTAAATGTCTATCAACAGAGGAATGGATAAAGAAGATGTGGTACATATATACAGTGGACTATTACTCAGCCATAAAAAAAGAATGAAATAATGCCATTTGCAGCAACATGCATGGACCTAGAGACTGTCATACTGAGTGAAGTAAGTCAGACAGAGAAAGACAAGCATCACATGATATCGCTTATATGTGGAATCTTAAAAAAAATGGTACAAGTAAACTTATTTACAATACAGAAACAGAGTCACAGATGTAGAAAATAAACATGTTTACTGGGGGGGGAAAGGTTGGGGGATAAACTAGAAGACTGGAATTGACACATACATACTACTATGTATGAAATATATAACTAACAAGGACTACTGTATAGCATAGGGAACTCTACCCATTACTCTGTAATGACCTATATGGGAAAAAAATCTAAAACAAGTGGATACATGTGTGTATGTGTGTGTATATATAACCGATTCACTTTACTGTACAGCTGAAACTAACACAACAATGTAAATTAGCTATACTCCAATAAAAATTTACAAAAAAAGTAAAAAATAAAAAAAAAGTACCTGTTTAGATCTACTGATCAAAATCAAGGGGCTTACAGGTAAGCAGAGAACTTTCTGTGTGGATTCACTTCATCTGTTACAGTAAGTGCCAGAGGCTTGCATTAACCAACCCACCAGCGACTGAAACTGAAATGCCATTAGATCTTTGGGGACCCACCTAGCACAGTAAAGATGCTCTGTCTTTTGTTTGTAAATTAAGTTCTTGAAATACCAAGAGAAAAACAGCAGATATGGGCACCTTTGATTAACATGCTTTTTAGTATCCTATTTTCCTCCATCGGGAATTACATATTTCTGTTTCTAATGTCTAAGCCACAGACATAACCTTTAAATTAAGAAAAAAATCCTACTCACAGAAATCAGACAGATCCTAAGACAGGCCACTCATTCACCAAGAAAGTAGAAGGTTATTCCCCAGCTTGGAAATGAACTAACAGTGTACCTAATGGAAGATGCCTGGCAACATTTTATAAATGCCCATATTCTTCCTAGTGCTAATTCCAAGCACTGCAAAGAGAAAGCACTTGTGGAGAACTATGGAAAAGCAGCATTTTCTCTTGCAAAAGCCACATGGGGATTTATGGGGAACGTGATCATAGCCTGGAGCAGAGCCAGGGCAGGAGGGTAATGGGTTGAGAGTCTCTGCCCATGTTAACAAATGACTTTTCTGATGTGCCTGATATTTCACTGCTCCTCCTCCTAATTTGTTTTACCTGGCACCACAATGTAGCTACAGAGGAGCAAGAAGGACTATAAACAGCCCCTTCTGGTACCACCTGATTGGCAGAAGTTGGAGACAGAGGACACTGAGAAAACCTAATTCAGGAAGTTCTGATGTCACAAAAGTACTGGCTCCCTGGGAAGTGCTGCTGAGTGGTGTCATGCCCCCGCCATTTCATTCTTGCATTACTGCTGCAGAAACCAAAGTAAGAACACTTACTGATCACTTACTATGCACACTCTGCCAAATAAATCAGGGTCAAAATTTACCCACTACAACTCAGGTGGGCAAAAGAAAATTCTACTCTGTATTTTCTATAATTGATGTCATCCCATTTCCTGTCCCTCTCTCCAAGAAAGGTATAAAATCTCAGTGTTGTGAAAGAAAAAAAAAAAAACAGATACCTTATTTTTGACTAATTATCAACAACCCTTTGGGGTTGATTTCAAGATTGCCATCATTTCCATTGTACCGGTGACAAAATGAAATTCAGTGAGTTAAAGTGATATGCAGAAGCAAATAATGAAAAGGATTGTGTTTCTACCCCAAGGAAGAACCAAAATATACAAAATGTGCAGTTATGTAAAGGAGCAAACGTGAAAAGAAGACTGCTGGGAACTTACTCAGGATCCCAGAGCACCGGGGCCCAAGAGGAGGCCTGACCAAGTACAGTAAGTAGGCCAGTGACTACTCAGCTATAATTTCACCCTTTCCTGTAAACAAACCTCCTTTGGGAGGCCTGTTCATTTTTCAAGTGGTCAAAGGAGCAGCTGGACTGCAGATAATCGAGGAGCCTGGGGGCAATTAGTTTTAATGTTTTGACAGTGAGAAAGTGGGAAAGCCTCAGTGTTTTAGGAACCATTGTCATGCTTGGCAAGTTCTTCATTAGGCGTTGAGATCAGCCATTTCTCATGTCAGCTGTTTTGATTCCCACTTACAAGGGCTGATGCTCTTAGCCTCACTTCCTCCATAAGCACACTCATCGCCTCCAGGACATGTGGAGGGTGGGTGCGAAGTCCCTTGGTCAGTAGCCCACTGACTGCTGATTACATGCATCTATTTCTTCCTGCTGAACCTCCACTCCTTGAGAGCCCAGCCCAAGGCTGACTCCTCTTTCTATCTCCCTGAGCACCTGGCAGAGAACAGCAGTTCAATAAATCTCTGTTATCTCAAATTGGCAGTTCACTTAATCAGGGCAATCCTGGTTTTCTAATCTGCCAAATGGGGAGAGTGAAGCTCTCTGTAAGGATTATTAGGATCAACAAATGAAATCAAATGGATTTTTTTTTTTAATACAACATACAAGATGACTGGTTTTCTTTAAAAGGTAAAGCGAGTATGTTGTGAGCCTTTTAGGGGGCATGGCCAGATGGCATTTGTCAGGGAACACAGTTTTGGAGAGGGGAAAGTTCAGGTTTTTGTTAGAGCCACTCATTCATTCAGAGAGCTTACACTTAAGAAAGGAAGAAAATTAAATTTACATCCACCCAAGGAGTTAGTAATATATTAGAATATATATAATATATTCTAATATGTTCCATCTGATCACAAAAAAAGCCATATTGCAAATTAAATTAATAATATTGCCTTACATCAGTCTAATACTTAAGAGCAGTTACTTGTTCTAACCAGATAGTCCCCCCAAAATGTTTTGTTTTTTATCTTAGTTACCATCAGGTAATTTAATACATGCTAGGCACTTTGTTAAATGCTTTACCTGGATGATCTCATTTGTTCCTCAAAATCATTCTACCATGTATGTTTTTTCTTTTTCTATTTCCAAGCTTAACCCACTTGCTCAAGATCACACAGCTAAGAGATGAAGCTGGCAATTAAACCCATGGACTTGAGACATACACGTCACCATACTTCCTCCCAGAAATCAACCAAGACGAACCATCTGTGCATGCATCCATCCATGCATCCAACAATAACCTACAAGCTCCAACCATGTAGAAAGCCCTGTAGTTGCTGCTAGGAAATACAACAAGGGGATAACAGACACGGTTCTGACCTCACAGAGTTTGAAATCTAGTGTAGGATAATAATGTTAAACAAGTAATCAAACAAATAAACACATAATAACAAATTGCCATCAGTGCTGAGAAAGAAAATTATGGGGCATTGTAAAAATACAGAGCGCTGCAAGAAAGAGTAGCTGGGGAGCAAATGTGGATGGTCAGTTGAAGAAGAGCAGTCAGGGAAGCACCCTGTGCAATGAATCTGGCCTGAGAGCTGAGACGGAATGAGACAGCAAGGGTCAGGGGAGAATTGAGGTGACGAGCCTGTGTTCTGTTAGTGCCACGTATCTATGGAGACGCTGAGTTGAGGAAAGAGTGGGGCCTGAGAACGAGGGAAGCAAAAACCAGAAATCAGAGGAGGCCGGGGAAGGGAGTAAAAAAAAGTCAGGATGGAGAATGAGAGAGAAAGAGAGAAGCTACTAGAGAAAAACTCTAAAATTGCCAGATCACAGTGGAGTGTAATGGCCTTTACCATGCAGCTTTGAGAACTGTTGACCAGGTTGGGAGGTGGAGACAATGGCAATGAAGAGCACTCTTTTGAGGGTGTGACTAAGTTCACTTTTCAGTGCAAAGGATTTGAATAATGTGTGGATAGCACTAAGTGCAGAGAAAGCCCAAAGTTGTCTGAAAATTCTTCCCGAAAACTTCACACAGGCTTTATTTCCTAACTCAGTAGTTGTTTTAGGCATAGGTCTCTGTTCATCCTGAAAGATGGTATGCCAGCTTTGCCCCACGGTGGTGGTGGACAAAATGAGCTTTATCAATACACCCAGAAGCTGTAGGCACTGCAGTCTCTCCTAAAGGGTTTACTTTATGGCCCTGTGAAGTAACAATTAGTATTACTTTTTAAATGATACTTTTAAGTGATGCACTTTGCTGACATCTTAATGGAAATGAGGTACAAGTAATAAGAAAACACCAATTAAATTCCAGATCCCTATAAGAATCCCAAAAAGGCAATACAAATAACAGACCCAGTAAGCAATGAGAACCTACAATCTAAGAAATTAGGAAACTGTCAAGGGCAGATGACTAGAGGGACATTTTTCACAGCAAGCTAAGTCAAGGAGGAACAAAAATACTGCCTTGTCATACTTCAAGCATTTCTCTGAAAAATGTTCCTGTTATTTCCTAAAATCTCTAAGAAAATCTTTGCAAGATGTACTAGTCTAAAATTCTTCAGACACAACTAAGATTTTTCTCCTTCTTTTGAAAAATATCTATTACTAAATTTTCACAATCAGGAGATACTTAAGACAAAAAAACAGTAAGTAAACCTGCAAAGATGACGTCACTTCATCCTAAAATAGCCTGTCTGAAACTTTCAAACAAGTTGAAGCATTTATCCTTAGAGACCAATACTTGAAAGATATCTAAAACCTGTATGCAAAACCTGAAGGCAACTGTCAATATCATCCAGGTTCAGGGCCCTCTCACAAGCTCATCCACCTGTAGGCTTGGCTATTCAACCAGAAAAATCAACAGATTTCCAGGTAGTCTGTTTAGATGGGAGCATCTGGGCTCCATCACCTTGCATTTTTGGCAACACAAAAATAAAGTCCTAAAGTCAAGTAAAAGTGTGTTATAATGGGATTCAACTACCTTTCTTAGAGCATATAGGTTGAACAATTCCTTTGCTAAGCTGGGTATTTCTAAAAGAGATTTGATCTTATTTTTTTTTCTTAAGAGTTTTTATTTCACACAATGTTGAGTACCAAGATTAAAGAGCAGATGAAACAAAGAAATTCTGTACTATCACTTAGAATGTCCACTGGAGAGTCTTTTCTTCTGCCCCTCCATATTGAAAACCATTCTTAGTGGCCCGACTAAATCCCTATTACCTCCAGGAAACTTGCACCAGTGCAGTCTCAAAGACTCCTCCCTTCCTTCACTCCTGATGTCCTGGTTATCATCAAATTTGACTCAAGTGTATACAGTTTGGTGAGGTCTCTTGAATCAAAAACATGTGTCTACGACATAGAAAACAAACTTATGGTTACCAAAGGGGAAAGGGGGGAGGCATAAACCAGGTGTTGAAATTAACAGATTCAAACTACTGTATATAAGATAGACAAACAACAAGGTCATACTGTATAGCACAGGAACTATATTCAAAGCCCTGTAATGGAAAAGAAACTAAAAAAAGAATACACACACACACATAAACACACACACACACACACACACACACACATGAATCACTTTGCTGTACACCAGAAACTAACACAACATTGTAAATCAACTATGCTTCAATTAAAAACATGTTTAACATGTACGCACACTTACACATGTTACAATTATACAAATTATAAACATCATTTTACAATTTTGCAAATATATTATACATATGTGTGTATATGTATGTACACACATATGCACATATATTCACACATACAAAATGTACTGAGCAATTACTTCATTTTAGGCCCTGATCAAATATCTTAATTCATTTCATTGACACAATAATTCTAAGAAATAGACACCATTATCATGTTATTTTTCCAAAGAAGAAAACCGAGGAAAGTAATTTCTTCCTTACTGATGATCACCTTTGAGTTATTTATGAACTCACAAAGACAGCTGTCTCTCCTGTTCAAATAAGTCTGAGACCTTAGAGGGCTGTGATCTGTGCGATTTCATGCCACTCTGAAAGCCTAGCACATGGTTTTGTGCACATGTGCTTGCACGTGCCAATGTGTTTGGATTTGATACTGCAAAGACTAGAAACATAAAGCTTACTTAAAACGTCCCCTCTAAAATGACTGACATTTGAGTTCAATATTGACTTGGAAATAAAATTCAACACCCACTCACATTTAGTACTAGAAGCAAATACCAAATGAATATAAATGGAAGGTATTTCCATGTCTGCCATTCTTTTTGGTATTTCTAGCATGGGCGGGAGTAGGGTGGAAAGAGTCAGAAATGTGGGCTCCTATACTGTACAACAATGATGCTGACACCAGGGTTCAGTGCCATTTTATGCAGGGAGCTGCAAAAGCAGGATGGGGAACAAAGCTGAAAATGCTGAGGGAAAAGAAAGGGGGGAAGAAAACCCCAGACATTCACATCCTATGGATTAAAAATCCAACGAAAGGAGAATAAGAAGCTAGTCCAACAATTGACAGAATTTTCAATGCAGTCAACCTAAGCTTCAATATTTATTCCAACAGGAAAATTGAACCACAAGTCCAAAAACGACTCTCAGCTCCCATTCTCTTCCCATATACACATACATTTACATTTATGGGTGACTATGTGGCTATATTTAAATTCTCAGCTCTAAAAGCTGCAAGACTGTAAATAGACTCATTTTAGCCATTTTATCAAATTGTATTAGCTTTCCTTCCCTGCTATTCTTCAAGGCAGGCAAAGTTCATACGTGCAGAAAATGTAAATGATTTCCTTTGATAACAGCACTGGTAGGTTCCAAACCCAGAAATCAGCTCATGCTTATTTCTGAGAGCTTGTTGAGTGATGCCTGGTCATGACTTTGTGCTAAGAGAAAAAATTTCAGCTTAAGGATCCAAAGGAGTTTAGTACCTCAAGGCAGAAATGGAAAAAAAAAAAAAAAAAGCCATTATTCTAACACTGTACAGTGCCTCAGACCCAACAGGCCTTGCATGGTGGATGGAAAAAAACAGTAAGCAGGGATCAGGACTGAACACATCTCTGTATGCAGGAAGATGTGTGTGGTTAATGATAGTGTCTGTTATAAACTTTGAGACAGAGGAAGTCAAGGTCACTGCCAAGTGGGTAGATTCCTCCAGGAACACTGATTGGTTACAAAGGCATCAGCCCTGACCTGGTTCCTCAAGACTTGATTATCAAGTTCTGTAATCTACCAACTTTTATTTGCTTATTTCCTTACTTGTCTCACTTGTCTTTTGTCCCCTCACTTGCACCATCCTGGAACTATACACTAGGCTAATCATTAACTTGTTTTGTTCACACACTCCATTTCCTAGAGAATCTGGGCTAAGGCAGCCTGGTACTTAAAACTAACTCCAGGATGGAATGGAAGAGGAGAAAGAATCCTTTATTTGACCTGAAATTTATAACAAATAGCTAAATTTGACTGCATTCAGCAGATAGGACAAGATTGGGAGGCTGATAATAAGTGTTTTAAAATGTTACATCTTTATACCTCCAAAATTGTGGCTTGTGAATTAAATAGTTGCTATATTCAGAAACTTTAAAAAATTAAAACTTCATGAAAACCGTTTGCCTATGCCTTGAAACACAGAGTTGTGATTCAAAATTAAGGGCCAAAATTAAGGAAAAAGAAAAGGGAAATAGAGGAAAATATTCATGTCTATACTGATACAAACACATAGTAGGTTCCCCACCTTTTCTGTATGACTACTTCTTGGTTTTACAGTATAAAGGGGAAGCACAAGCAGTGGCTAAAATGTTAACACAGATGAGCGTGGGTTTTGGTGTCAAAGACAGCCAGTCTTAGTATTATTTCTGTAATTCCCCAACGTTGTGCCCTTGGGTAATTGATTGAAGCTCTCATCTCCCCAGCCATAAAATAGACCCAAGAGCACATACCTCTGGGATCTGCTATGAGGGCAAATACACAGTTCCTAGTACTGGGCCTGGAAAAGAGTATGCACTTAATCAATGAGTGCTACGATTATTATTACTGTGGTGTTGTTTCAAAGCAATTTGAAAAATTCTTCAATTAACTAAGAGAATGCACCTCAGTGACAAAAAGATGGATATTGACTTTAGAATTAGAAACAGAAATAAAGTATTTATCATTCTCCATCATTCTTATGAGCTTTTTCATTCTTCCTTGTGGTACAATAGACAACAAGCTATCTTCAAGGTAAAATGGAAACTCCAATATTTGATATGTTTGGGCATTGATTCCCTTAGTTTAAAAAATATTCATAGTGGAGAAGAATCAAGATGGTGGAGTAGGAGGACATGCACTCACTCCCTCTTGCAAGAGCACTGGAATTACAACTAACTGCTAAACAATCATCGACAGAAAGACACTGGAACTCACCAAAAAAAACCACCCCACAAACAGAGACAAAGGAGAAGCCACAATGAGATGGTAGGAGGGGTGCAATCGTGTTACAATCAAATCCCATAAATGCTGGGTGGGTGACTCACAAGCTGGAGAACAGTTATACTGCAGAAGTCCTGAGGGTTCTGAGCCCCACGTCAGGCTTCCTAAACTGGCGGTACAGCAACGGGAAGAGGAATCCCCGGAGAATCAGACCCTGAAAGCCAGCGGGATTTGATTGCAGGACCTCCACAGGACTGGGGGAAACGGAGACTCCACTCTTGGAGGGCACACAAAAAAGTGTGCTCACCAGGACTTGGCAGGAAGGAGCAGGGACCCCATAGGAGACTGAACCAGACCTACCTGCTGGTGCTGGAGGGTTGCCTGCAGAGGTGGGGGGCAGCTGTGGCTCACCGAGGAGACAGGGGCACTGGCAACAGGGGTTCTGAGAAGTGCTCATTGGCGTGAGCCCTTCCAGAGTCCACCATTAGCTCCACCAAAGAGACTGTAAGCTCCAGTGCTGGGTCGCCTAAGGCCAAAGGACCACCAGGGTGGGAACACAGCCCCATCCATTGGCAGAAAAGCAGATTAAAGTGTCACTGAGCTCCACCCACCAAATCAGATTAAAGTTTTACTGAGCTCCACCCACCCAGCCCAACCCACAATCAGTCCCTCCCATCAGGAAGCATGCACAAGCCTCCTAGATAGCTTCCTCCACAAGAGGGCAGACAGCAGAATCCAGCAGTATCAGCACTATTTCATCTTGTGGAACTGAAAATCACAGCCACAGAAAGACAGAGAAAATGAAAAGGCAAAAGACTTTGTACCAGATGAAGGGACAAGATAAAACACCAGAAAAACAACTAAATGAAGAGGAGATAGGCACTCTTCCAGAAAAAGAATTCAGAATAATGATGGTGAAGATGATCTAGGACTTTGAAAAAAGATTGGATGCAAAGATCAAAAAGCTGCAAGAAAAGTTTAATAAAGACCTAGAAGAATTAAAGAACAAGCAAACAGAGATATGCAACATAATAAGTGAAATGAAAAATACACTAAAAGGAACCAATAGCAGATTAACTGAGGCAGAAGGACGAATAAGTGACCTGGAAGACAAAATGGTGATAATCACTGATGCAGAAAAGAATAAAGAAAAAAGAATGAAAAGAACTGAAGACAGCCTAAGAGACCTCTGGGACAATGTTAAATGCACCAACATTCGCATTATAGGGGTCCCAGAAGGAGAAGAGAGAGAGAAAGGACCCAAGAAAATATTGGAAGAGATTATAGTTGAAAACTTCCCTAACATGGGAAAGGAAATAGCTACCCAAGTCCAGGAAGCACAGAGTGTCCCAGGCAGGATAAACCCAAGGAGAAACATGCCAAGACATACAGTAGTCAAACTGACAAAAATTAAAGAGAGAAATGTTATTAAAAGCAACAAGGGAAAAATGACAAATAACATACAAGGGAACTCCTATCAGGATAACAGCTGATTTCTCAGCAGAAACTCTACAAGCCAGAAGGGAGTGGCATGATATATTCAAAGTGATGACAGAGAAGAACCTACAACCAAGAATACTCTACCTAGCAAGGATCTCATTCAGATTCGACAGAGAAATCAAAAGCTTTACAGACAAGCAACACCTAAGAGAATTCAGCACCACCAAACCAGCCCTACAACAAATGCTAAAGGAACTTCTCTAAGTGGGAAACATAAGAGAAGAAAAGGACCTACAAAAACAAACACAAAACAATTAAGAAAATGGTAATAGGAACATGCATATCGATAATCACCTTGAATGGAAATGGACTAAATGCCCCAACCAAAAGACACAGACTGGCTGAATGGATACAAAAACAAGACCCATATATATGCTATCTACAAGAGACCCACTTCAGACTTAGGGACTCATACAGACTGAAAGTGAGGGGATGGAAAAAGATATTCCATGCAAATGGAAATCAAAGAAAGCTGGAGTAGCGATACTCATATCAGATAAAATAGACTTTAAAATAAAAAATGTTACAAGAGACAAGAAAGGACACTACATAAAGACTGAGGGATCCATCCAAGAAAGAGAGATAACAATTATATATGCACCCAATATAGGAGCACCTCAATACATAAGGCAAATGCTAACAACTATGAAAGAGGAAATGCAAGGCAGAAATAGAGACACAGGTGTAGAGAACAAACACATGGACACCAAGTGGGGAAAGAGGGGAGGGTTGGGGGGGAATGAATTTGGAGATTGGGACACCAAATTGTACACTATAAATATATGCTGTTTATTGTCTGTTAACTGTATCTCAATAAAAGTTCTTTTAAAAAGATCAATTACAGGAAAAAAACTGTAAAAAACACAAACACATGGAGGCTAAACAATACGCTACTAAATAACCAGGAGATCACTGAAGGACTCAAAGAGGAAATTAAAAAATACCTAGAGACAAATGACAATGAAAACACAATGATCCAAAACCTATGGGATGCAGCAAAGGCAGTTCTAAGAGGGAAGTTTATAGTAATACAATCCTACCTCAAGAAACAAGAAACATCCCAAATAAACAATCTAACCTTACACCTAAGGAAACTAGAGAAAGAAGAGCAAACAAAACCCAAAGTGAATAGATGGAGAGAAATCATAAAGATCAGAGCAGAAATAAATGAAATAGAGACAAAGAAACCAATAGCAAAAAACAATAAAACTAAAAGCTGGTTCTTTGAGAAGATAAATAAAATTGATAAACCTCTAGCAAGACTCATCAAGAAAAAGAGGGAAAGGACTCAAATCAATAAAATTAGAAACAGGAGAAGTTACAACGGACACCACAGAAATAAAAAGCACCATAAGAGATTACTACAAGCAACTATATGCCAATAAAATGGACAACCTGGAGGAAATGGACAGATTCTTAGAAAAGTATAACCTTCCAACACTGAAGCAGGAAGAAATAGAAAATATGAACAGACCAATCACAAGTAATGAAATTGAAGCTGTGATTAAAAATCTCCCAACAAACAAAAGTCCAGGACCAGATGGATTCACAGGTGAATTTTATCAAACATTTAGAGAAGAGCTAACCCCCATCCTTCTCAAGCTCTTCCAAAACATTGCAGAGGAAGGAACACTCCCAAACTCATTTTATGAGGCCACCATCACCCTGCTACCAAAACCAGACAAAGATACTGCTAAAAAAGAAGATTACAGACCAATATCACTGATGAATATAGATGCAAAAATCCTCAACAAAATACTAGCCAACAGAATCCAACAACACATTAAAAGGATCATCCACCATGATCAAGTGGGGTTGATCCCTGGAATGCAAGGATTCTTCAATATATGCAAATCAATCAATGTGATACACCATATTAACAAACTGAAGGATAAAAACCACAGGATCATCTCAATAGATGCAGAAAAAGCTTTTGACAAAATTCAACACCCATTTATGATAAAAACTCTCCAGAAGGTGGGCATAGAGGGAACCTACCTCAACATAATAAAGGCCATATATGACAAACCCACACCAAACAACATTCTCAATGGTGAAAAACTGCAAGCATTCCCTCTAAGATCAGGAACAAGACAAGGATGTCCACTCTTGCCACTACTATTCAACATAGTTTTGGAAGTCCTTGCCACAGCAATCAGAGAAGAAAAAGAAATAAAAGGAGTCCAAATTGGAAAAGAAGAAGTAAAACTGTCACTGTTTGCAGATGATGTGATACTATACACAGAAAATCCTAAAGATGCCACCAGAAAACTACTTGAGCTAATCAATGAATTTAGTAAAGCTGCAGGATACAAAATTAACACACAGAAATCTCTTGCATTTCTATACACTAACAATGAAAGATCAGAAAGAGAAATTAAGGAAACAATCGCAATCACCATTGCAACAAAAAGAATAAAATACCTAGGAATAAACCTAACCAAGGAGGTAAAAGACCTGTACTCACAAAACTATAAGACACTAATGAAAGAAATCAAAGATGACACAAACAGATGGAGGGACATACCATGTTCTTGGATTGGAAGAATCAACATTGTGAAAATGACTATATTACTGAAAGCAATTTACAGATTCAGTGCAATCCCTATCAAATTACCAATGGCATTTTTCACAGAAATAGAGCAAGCAATTTTACAACTTGTATGGAAACGCAAAAGACCCCGAATGGCCAAAGCAATCTTGAGAAATAAAGACAGAGTTGGTGGAATCAGCCTTCCTGACTTCAGGCTATACTACAAGGCTACAGTGATGAAGACAGTATGGTACTGGCACAAAAACAGAAATATAGATCAATGGAACAGGATAGAAAGCCCAGAGATAAACTACGGTCAACTAATCTATGACAAAGGAGGCAAGGATATACAATGAAGAAATGGCAGCCTCTTCAATAAGTGGTGCTGGGAAAACTGGACAGCTACATGTAAAAGAATGAAATTAGAACACTTCCTAACACCATACACAAAAATAAACTCAAAATGGATTAAAGAGCTACATGGAAGGTCAGACACTATAAGACTCCTAGAGAAAAACACAGGAAGAACACTCTTTGACGTAAATAACAGCAAGATCTTTTTTGATCCACCCCCTAGAATAATGGAAATAAAAACAAAAATAAATAAGTGGGACCTAATGAAACTTCAAAGCTTCTGCACAGCAAAGGAAACTATAAGCAAGACGGAAAGACAACCCTCAGAGTGGGAGAAAATATTTGCAAATGAATCAACAGACAAAGGATTAATCTCCAAAATATATAAACAGTTCATCCAGCTCAATATCAAAAAAACAACCCAATCAAAAAATGGGCAGAAGACCTAAATAGGCATTTCTCCAAAGAAGACATACGGATGGCCAAGAGGCACATGAAAAGCTGCTCAACATCACTAATGATTAGAGAAATGCAAATCAAAACGACAATGAGGTATTACCTCACACCGGTTAGAATGGGCATCATCAGAAAATCAACAAACAGTAAATGTTGGAGAGGATGTGGAGAAAAAGGAACGCTCTTGCATTGCTGGTGGGAATGTAAATTGATACAGCCACTATGGAAAACAGTACAGACGTTCCTTGAAAAACTAAAAATAGAACTACCATATGACCCAGCAATCCCACTTCTGGGCATATACCCAGAGAACACCGTAATTCAAAAAGACACATGCACTCCAATGTTCATTGCAGCACTATTTACAATAGCCAGGACATGGAAGCAACCTAAATGTCCATCAACAGATGAATGGAAAAAGAAGATGTGGTACATATATAAAATGGAATATTACTCAGATGTAAAAAGCAATGAAACTGGGACATTTTTAGAAACATTTTTAGAGACTGCCATACAGAGCGAAGTGAGTCAGAATGAGAAAAACAAATATTGTATATTAACACATATATGTGGACCATAGAAAAATGGTACAAATCAATGGGTGTGCAAGGCAGAAATAGAGACACAGATGTAGAGAACAAACACATGGACACCAAGTGGGGAAAGCGGGGAGGGTTGGTGGGGGAACGAATTGGGAGACTGGGATACCAAATTTTACACTCTAAATATTGTAAAAAATAAAAAAATGGAAAAAATATTCATAGTACACATCCAGAAAAAAGATATAAATATTCATAAATAAAAAAGCACAAAGTACTGTTTTATACCAACATCTAAGACAAGGCCCCAAAGTAAATGCAGTGTGCTGTCTTTGCCAATAAAGTTTTATTGGAACACAGCCAGCCTAATTCAATCAGCTCTTATCTATGGCTGTTCCCTCATATAAACAGAAAGCTTATGCTCCACAAAGATTAACATATTTACTATGTAACTCTAGAGAAAAAAGTCTGCTGACCTCTGAGAAGAAATTGAGGGAAGAGGCAAGAACAGGAGAGACAAGCTGGAAGGAAAGAGTTAGAAAATATTAAATGAGGTAGAATAAATGATAAGATAATATTTGTTAGGTGAGAATGGGTGCAAATAGAGAACAGACACAGAAATAATAAACTGTAATCAAGGCAGACATTAGCAAAAGTCTAAGGGTGTAAATGCTCCTTAAAGCTAAACATTGAAACAAAGAATGTTCATGTATTTCTCCTCCAACGTCTTAAAGTGAACGTGCTTGATCTTAGGAAATATAGTTAAAGAAAAGCATGTAGAGATGAGACAGTCTCTTGTATGAACTGATTGTAACAATAAGTGGATTTAATTTTTTATGGTTGTTGATTTATATGATTACTACAGAAACATCTTTGTGAATATAAAGAATATTTTCAAATAAATGTAATTCTGTGACATTTTTACTTTATTACTTCAATAAATGAATTGAAGGAATAAAATATAGGAAGTGGAGCCTTTTTTAATAGAAAAACTAAAGAGATCAATTATTTAAGAATCTCAAATTAGTATATATAAGATTGATATTGGACCGAATCTTTATCTGCACATTAATACATGCCTCTTAAAAAAACAGACTTCCTTCTAGATTCATATTATAATCTTTAAAAAATTTAGCTTATTTAAGATGATGATATATTTCCTCTTCTGAGATAGTTTTGTTCATTATGTAATTATTGTATCTTATTGTGAAGCACTTGACTTCACAATGAGATACAATAAAGACTCTGTAAAGACAAAAATGTCTCAGCTGATTTAAAACAGTGAATCATACTGACGCAAATATTTACTGAAAACTAATTTGCTGAATAACTCATTTCTTTGTTAAAAAGCTACAATTTCCTATTGTCTCCATAATTTCAATCTTCCATAAGTAGTTCATAAATGAAAAAATTCACCTTTTCAGGACTTCCTTGGTGGACCAGTGGGTAAGACTCCATGCTCCCAATGCAGGGAGCCTGGGTTCAATCCCTGGTCAGGGAACTAGATCCCGCATGCATGTCACAACTGAAAGTCTGTATGCCCCAACTAAAAGATCCCACATGCCACAACAAAGACCCAGTACAGCCAAAATAAATAAATATATTTTTTTATAAAGTCACTTTTTCTGGAAAATCAAAAACAGCTTCCAATACTTGATGTATTATATTCACCAATATGAGATTGGTTAAAGAAATTAAGGTATTCTCATAAAGCCATTAAAATAATCTTAAAATAGTTAATGACATGGGACATGTTAAAAATATATTAAATGAAAATGTTAAAACAATGGAGTCCCATTTTATAAGAAAAAACATCTGTGTATATACTTAAAAACACACAGTGCTGCTTTCTACAGTTGGAAGATTACTAGTGACTTTTATTCTCCCTTAGATACTTCCCTGCATTTTATGAATTTTACTTTTTCAATATTTATGCCATCTGTGGTTAACAGAAGTAATAAATTCTATTAAACATTTCATAGATAGTATTAATATACCAGAAAAAAACTGCTATTACAACTTGAATAAATATAATCCTTCCTGAAGCAAAAGGTATGATAGTTTTTATTTTTAATGGGTAGTTGGAAGAGAAAGCATATGATATATATATACATAGTGGTTGGGATTCTAATTTTTTGTGGCTAGATTTTTTTCATTTGTCTGAAAGCTAATCTCAAAGAACTGATCATTAAAAATTGATCATCTCTTTAAAACAAAGTTTTAATTATAATTAACTACTCAATAGATATTCAAAGCATCAAAAAAGAAGTAAAACTCATTTTTATTCTTCAACAGATTCACAGCTTTTATTTATGATTGTATTCTTATGATTAATAACCATAAATTTTTGTATAGATAGCACATGACATTTTATAAGGCTCTGTTTACTTTCTCTGATCTTCCAAATAATCTTGTGAAATAGACAGACAGTACCATTTCTATAATGCTGGAAATGAGGCTCAGAGTGCCTGTCACACATAAGTTAATAAAATTTGTAGAACTGGGATGGAAACTCCAAACAAATCCCATTCTGTTCCAAAGATGGCGTGCTTCTTCTTGAAACCATGATGAGAACTGTTCCACAATGAAGAATGGTTAAAGGAAAGACTGCATTGCTCACATCCATGTATTTAATACAGACGATGTGAAATTCAATGACAGCTGTTGCAGAAGAGACTGACACTTGCAGTCGGAGCTAGGAGATCTCAGTTCTAGTCCTTTCCATCACTCTAGTACACTGATTTTCGGAAGGTCCCAAGTCTAGGTTTGAGATCTCTTCTAGCTTCTTGAGTCTGTCTGCTAAATAGATTTAAAAGAGCAAATAGTGATGATGTCCTTCCATTTGCCCTTTTGGAAGGACTCTTGCCTTCTGTATGGTGCCCAGTGCCCTAAGGGCAGATCTGAATGGACTTCATCAGTGGGCTCCTTGGTCTTTGACATTTCTGGTTGGGTGTGGTCAATATGAAGCATTAGCAGGAGATTGGGGAGTAGATGCAGAATGGGGTTAGGTTACTTATACCTCTGGCTCCTGCAGGGGAGCAAAATTTGCCACCCCAAAACGTCTCTTTGGCAAGCAAACTACTGTGAGTTAAAAACAATCAAGCCCCAAAAGACAAAGGAGGAAACGCTGACCTTTCCCCTAACTGCTTAAAAGAATTTAGAGGACCTGTGCCCAGGATAAAGCTATCACTAGATATATCTACAAAGAATATGGGGTAGGTGTGCTGGTGGAAATCCTACAGAGCCTAGAGATCAGAGTCCACTCTGTGTCCCATTATCTCTCTGTGATTTTACCAAACCTTTGCTTTTCACCTGCATGTAAATTGCCTTCCTGTCCTTCAAAGTCCCAAACCAACACCCTGCAACATTGTCTGCTGCCTTAAGCTGAAGGTGGTAGTTAAGGTGAAGGCTCTGACCATGTTGCAAAATTACTCAGTTTTCCTGGGTTTCTACCATGTACACATGTTACTAAACCCTGGTTTGATTTTCTCCTGCTAACCTGTCTCATGTCTATTTAATTCTTTGAACAGCCAGAAGAACCTAGAAGTGTAGAGGACAATTTCTTCCTCCTGACACTCCCTCCCCTTGTTCCTTCAGGACTAGCAGTGGCTGTAGCTCAGCGCAGAGTACAGTGCTATTCAGAGTTTCTCTAAACTTTCCTACGTTCTCAGTTTAAGAATGCCATCTGTGCCCTAAATCATAAGATGGAAAAATATAGGAAATTTCTTTCTCTGGCCAATTTAACTCCATGGAAAAAAGCCACTTTCCCAAACGGTGGATGCCAAACAGTGTCTAAGATTGGTGGAGACTCACAACAGGTTAGAGAAAGGAGGATTCTCAGAGACTACCAATGAAATTCAACACCTTTGTTCTATAGATGCAGAAATGGTGACTTAGCAAAGATCACCAGCTTTAGTATCTGAACCACTAGCACCCAACACATAATCTTTTCTATCAATAGGAACCTAAGGTTAAAAGGAGAGGAAACTTAGAAGTTCTGTAAACAATGAAGTGCCCAAAGAGAAATGTCTACTGCAGCATTCATGAAAATCAAGCTCAACTAACTGAAAGTTAACCTTTACAATAATGGCAAGGTTTTTTTGTTTGTTTTGGTTTACTAGTTAAACTGGTATCCTGATGTAGAAATAGCAAGCATATAGGTTCCTCTTCCTTTGGATCACTGATTTTTTTTTAATAAATTAATTTTTATTGGTTGCATTGCATCTTCATTGTGAGCTTTTTCTAGTTGCAGAGAGCGGGGAATACTCTTTGTTGCAGTGCTCGGGCTTCGCATTGCACTGGCTTCTCTTGTGGAACGTGGGCTCTAGGTGCACGGGCTTCAGTAGTTGTGGCAGTCAGGTTCAGTAGTTGTGGCTCACGGGCTTAGCTGCTCTGGGCATGTGGGATCTTCCTGGACCAGGGATCGAATCCGTGTCCCCTGCATTGGCAGGCGGATTCTTAACTGCTGCGCCACCAGGGAAGTCCTGGGTCACTGATTTTGAATTTACACACGTCTTGAACACTATTATTTTAGATGATTCACATTATTTCAAAATCTCCAAATTTGACTGCTCAAATGCTGCGATTATACCATATTTCCTATGAAACAATAAATGATATAAGCAAAGGACCCAGTCAAAGCAAGTACCTATTATACTAATTATAGTACTTTAACTTATCCTTAATAAAAATTTCCACTTTCAAAATCCATTGTGTTGCAGCACAAATGATCAAAGTTGTAAATATGTTGGTGAAACAAAGCTATGGAACAATGCTTTGCTCACACAGTAAAGAGAAGTCACACCGAATGAAGAAATCTCTTGTTTATGTACTATGGGATGCAGTTTGTATTTCTGATTTTAGACCTAGTGGAACAATGTTCTTCCCCTGACTAAACACTACCTTCTAGTTTTTGTAAAGTCCATGGCCAGCTGGAGGTGAGAGAATACTGATGGATGGAGGTTCTGAGCAGGTGAGACTAAAGATCTTTTTAAAGGATGTTGAGTCTCAGAAAGTCATCCACAAGACTGATGTAAAAAGCTGAGAGGTCGACCCTGGAGCTCAATGCCTGGCTTTGCTTCTTCTTAACTGCATTTCCCAGGGCAAATTTTATAATCCAAGTCTTGGTTTTCTCATTTGTAAAATGCTGAGAAGAACACTCATACCTCATAGTTCATTTAAATGAGACAATATATGAAAAGAGCAGTTCTAGCACATAGAAGGGATGCAGTAAATCTTATTTACAGTTTAATTACTATTACTATGTTGACAGCTATTCATTCCCAGCCAGAGAAGACACTAAAGATCTCAGTGGCTCAAGTTCAACATCTTATCAAAAACCTGCTTTTCAATAAGTTTGGTATATTTCATTATTCCTGCCTTAGAGAGGGAACCTGGGGATGATGCTCACATATTGACTTAGAATCTCAAACCCAATAAACCTCTGAGCATGCTGTAACTAAAATCTGGCAAGCATCAGGAATCCACAGCAATGACCCATTTCTACACAATGTATAACAGTTTCTACTTTCTTGAATTTGTCTTCGAAGGCAAAAGTAAACCATCCTGCCTTACCATCAAATATTACTGAGAATTGTGAATATCCAGAGGTCTACTAAGAACGCCTACACTAGAATTCAGTTGTGACTTATGTCGACTGAAAAAAAAAAAGCATAACCTAGAAGTTGCGAGTTAGGTTTTATTCAGTGGACAAAACTGAGGACTTCAGCCCAGGACACAGCATCTCAGATCAGTCTGAGGGACTGCTCAGAAGAAGCGAGCCAGGATACATAGTTTTTGCAACAAAAACCAGGTAGTCAGAACATTAAGAGATAACTTTTCATTAAAGAAAGCCAGACATCTCAAGTTAAGGCATTTAGAGCTTTTTTATGTATGGGAAGATGCAAGAGTCTGGGCTCACTGAAATCATTCCTTTGATATGCACCTCAGCTACCTGGGGCCAGTATCCTGTGCTTTCTCATCTTGAGTCTCCTCAGGGCACACCCATTGGGGGTGACTGCAGTGGCTAATGATTTGATGGTGGGCATTATGTTTCCACCCTGAGTTCCCTCAGGGCTTACCACTGGGGGTGGCTGTAGTGGGTAATGGCTGCAACATCCTTTTTTTACTGATTTGGCAGGCAGCATTTTTAGTTCACACCCACCTGGGTGTGAAGTCACAGACAGAAGTCAATGATCCCCAACCACATCCCTGAGGAGGCATTGTCTTGGAGTAATCCAGGGACCTGAAAAAATGCACATGCCTAGTCCTCACCTGGAATGCTAATTGAGTAGGCCTGGGCTGAGCTGCACAGCTGGGTTTTAACGCTCTCTGTGGTGTTCTCCTGCACCCCCAAACTTAGGAATCCCTGGAAAATGAACTATGAGTCAGGGATTCTTGGTTCTACTCTGGCTAACCTTACAGAGTGAGTTTTGCAACTTCTCTCTCCTCTCCCTGCCCCACTTCACACATTTTCAATACAAAGCAGTTGCATTCCTAGTATCTTTAAAATCTCTTCTGGAATCTGCCATTTTACTTGGGATGCTAAAAGTAGATGGAAATAGCTAGGAAAAGGAAACACCCTGGTAAATGTGAAAAGGTCAAGGTACATTTGGTAGAATTTTGGCAGGTCAACTGAATTTTCGATAGCTCCTTGGAAGGCTTTCCAGCTCATGAAGCAAAAAAAGCATCATCCACAACCTTCTGTTTCCTCTCATCTTGGAGGTGGGCGGCCTCTGCAGCCAGGCTGCCAGTTTCCTGCATACTGAAGTGTTCATCGAGTTAAAGTTAATGAGAAATTGAGCCTTGGCAGGAAGCCCGCTGCCACCTCAACTCTCCTGGTCACTGGCAAAAAAGTACGAGTCATTCTACACAGAGGGAGGGCAGCCACTTAGCTCCATCAGCTGCCTGTTGACTCCAACACAGGGCAGCCAGGAAGCTGATGGAGCAGAAGTCACAGAAATTACACAGGAGCAAAACCCCTGTGCTTTGGATCTACGTCTAGCTCACGACATTTTCCAGTTTGTCCCATTTTCCACTACTCAGATTTTGTTTGCTTCTTCCCCATTGAAAATAAAAGTTGTGACCTGGAGCCCCAAAGCCAGAACTGAGGCAGGAGCTAGATGGGCTCCAGGCTAGGCATTTACAATGGGCCCCCTGTTTACATTTCTTGGGGCAAGAAAAGATGGGCTTCAGGCCGGACACTTACAATTAGCCTCCTGTTTGCATTTCCTGAGACAGGAGATAGGTGGGCTCCAGGTTAGACAGTTACAACCAGCCTCCTATTTTCACTTCAAAATAGAAATAACAACAGAAATAGGGTAAATAGCCAGGCTTTGTCTCCTGAGGGCACTTCAAGAAAACAATCAGGGCAGGGACAGAGAAGGGCTAAACCCTGTTTGAGTAAAAGATCAAGGTCATGTGCTTCCCATCCTTAGGGCAAGGGAGACGTACACGTGCAGAAAGGCTCCTTGGGGGTCAAAAACGAAGGGGAACCACCCCATAATATGTGATGCCAAGGCCGCCCCATAGGCCTCTGGGCTAGAATCCATCTTGGAAAAAAGCTGTGCACGCATGTTGGGGAGGGTCCTAGGGCAGGTCAGGTGTGGAAAAGGAAAGCAGGTTAATTGGCCAAAGGGAAGAAAAGACCCAGAAGAACTGCCCTATAAAAATGACTTAACTGCCTCTCTACTGTACTCCTCCTCATTAGAGGGGAAGCCCACACCCTTTCTCTCTGGGTGTGTATCCCTGCCTTGCTTCTATCTTAAACGGTTTCTCTGTGTGCTCTCCCATTTGTTGTACTGTGTCTCTAATAATAAACTTTGTACCTGTTTTTGCAGTTTTTGCCTCCTTGAGAAATGCAGTTTTCAATGGGGGCAAGAGCCAGAGGGGTCTAGTGGCTAGGATTCCTGCTTTTCATCCAGGCTGCTCAGGTCCAATTCCTGGGCAGGGAACTAACATCTCACATCACGCCACCACTCACTGCTGCCATTCTGAGATCCGAAGTAGATTAAAAACACCATTTGTTTGGCCTCTGCAGAGTTTTTATATCACTTAGGTCAACATTGGAAAATTGAATTGTTTTACGTAAAAATCCAATCTTCCAGATTCTCCAGAACAACAGTAAAGATCTAGCAACACAAGACCATCCACAATCTTCTAGAGCTGAATTATTAGCTGCCTCATTTAGAGGGAACATGTATATTCCAGACTATCCCGGACTCCATCACTCCCTACACGGACACTAAAGTTTAAAGCCTATGGTCATTTACTACTTTGCTCCCGATATATTTCTGTGTTTTTTTTAAATAGTAGAGAAATTCTTTGGTAGGTACATTTCTAACCAAAGCAGGAGGGTGGAGTGAGGGGTGGCTGGCCTCAGAGAACAGCATGTTTCAGAAAAATCAGATGATTTTACAGACTTTCTCACATAATTAAAATGCAAATGTGACCTGGTTCTCTTATTAGCATTTCCTGCTTTGTCCCAATAGATGCTTGATGTGTAGTCCCTTCATTCATAAGATGGTTGAGCTATGTCCAGAGCTGAGAAACCAGGGAACAGTGTAAGGAGCAGCATGTTATAGTACAGTGCTGTTCAGCCCTCTTGAAATGAAGATCGCCTTAAAAAGAAAAAGTGATTGCTGAAAAAAATTCTTCTCCTCTTGGTTATCTACTGAGAAGCAGCTGTGTTGAGTGGTTAAGGGAAAAGTTTTAGAGTCAGATGGCCTTAGCTATATAAAAATGATCCGGTTCCTTCACCTCTTTGCCTCTTTATTTTTCAATGGAGATAATTAACAACCCTTACCTCTTAGGGTTCTATGATGCTTGAATAAAATACGTACTTACACAAAGCACTAAATGTAGCAACTGGCACATAGTAAATGCTAATAAGTGTTATTAATATTGCCATTATTGATTGATAAAATGCATAATGACACAAAGCTAGTGTGCATACATTATCATTTTGAATGAATTTATTTTCCATTAATCACAGTGGCATCTGTATGCATATGAAAAATAGGAGCATATATATTTGTCAGACATTGTTTATTTAGTCCACCAACAATACTTGGTGCTTACAGAGTTCTAAGTTGCTTCCTCGCTGCCTCCAAGGGCTCTGAGGTCTAAGGTGAAGAAGGTGAGATGTGAGTGGGAAGGTCACTAATGCAATCCAAGAGAGCCTTGAATGTTATTTCAGCTCCTTAACTAGCTGTAATCATCCCTGGGAGGAAGGAAAGTGGGGGTGGAGGTGGGAGAGGGACAATGAAGGGAGGGAAAAAAACAAAGTATCCTTGGGCAGGTCAATGAACAGGCTTGAGCCTGTCAAGTGAGGATCTCATATTAGATCAGCGGTTTTCTCGATTGGTTCTATAAGAAGACCTGTGGTTTCAGGGAAGCCCCAGAGTGACCACTCAGGGGTAGAGACCAAGGGGCAGAACAAGTAGGTGGGCTTCAGAAGCAGCCTTGTTTTAGAGAACACCACAGCTATTATGGAATTTCCCCATAATATTTCATGTGTAAAAGCATTTCCCAGATTTGCAATACTTTCCAAGAAACAGTTGAGCTATGAAAGTACTGATGCATGGGACTTAGATTTAAATGGACTTGGGTGCATACTGGACATCCCCTGGATGTACAAATGCCTCTCCTTTGATTTGGCCTTGAATGTATTAGTCAAGACAGGGCCAAGGTCACCCACCAGTTTGCCCTCAGTCTATTCAACACAAAGATCCTATGAAGTATAAGGAAATAAAAAATTGAATCCCATAAGGAGCAGAATTTCAGGAGAGTTCAGATTGTTAAAGAATGCCAGTTATGTTTACTTATTTTCTTGAAGACTTGATTTTTAATTACTTTCCATCATGGAGAGAGTAAAAGAAAATGTAAATGCAGTTTGAAAAGAGTTACATAAAACCAAGGTCCACATAAAAAAAGAAAATGCCATCACATCCTGGATTCCCATACACAATCAACAGGGAACTGAAGTTCTGCTTTTGGCAGAAAGAAAAAAATTAACTTTTGATTCACTTCTCTATGACAGTTCCTTTCCAAGGTTATTTATACAAGACTTTGCGGCAAGTATGAAACATTTCAGTTCATAGAACAAGTAGAAAGTTGCACTCTAGCTGGGCTTCCAAACAGTGTTTGAAACATCAGAACAGAACAATCCAACAACTTAGCTATGATCACCTAGGAAAAACTGACTGATATGAATATATGTTGACTTGTGTTTATACCAAGTGAGGCTTACTATCTTTGGGAAATGGAGATTATACCAATTTACTTCTCTTACTTACGCTAATCAAAACCCACCAAAATCACTTCTAACAATCTCAGAGAGAAAGGTATCTCCTAACATATTTTTGGTGAATAGCAGAAGAGGAGATAACCCATAACATTTCTAATTTTGAAAAGGATATGTATTAACTGGGCAAAAGGCATTTTAATTGCATTTTCTTCAACAAGGCATATCCTCAGAAGCTGTGATCTAAATCAGTGCCTTCCAACAGAAACACTATATAATGTGAGACATATTTTATTTTAAATTATCAAACAGCCACATTAAAATGTAAAAAGAGAATGTGAAACTAGTTTTAATAATGTATTTTAACCTGATATATCCAAATTATTATCATTTCAACATGTAATCAATATTTAATGTATTAGAAATAGGTGAATTGCACAGTGTGTGAATTATACCTCAATAAAGCTGTTAAAGTTATTAGAGATTTTACACTTTTTTTTTTTTTTACGAAGTCTTGAAAATCTTACATGTATTTTAGACTCATAGTGCATCTCAGTTTGGATTTGTCACGTACATTTCAAGTGTTTGATAGCCACATATGGCCAGTGGCTACTGTACTGGATATGTGATTAAATGATTCGCGTGTACAAAGCCTTATGCAAAGGAACTAGCACATGCATTTCAACTATCTCCTCTTCAGCTCACCTTTCTATCCATAATGTTCTCAGCAAACTGTATTTCAAATTCAGGACTTTAGCCCTTCATCTTCTATGTCACTCATGGGAGGAAAGAGAAAAGAGGAGAAAGCAGGACTTTCTTGTATCTGTTCCTTAGCCTCTCTCTCTGGCTCTCCTTTCCATTTACCACCTATCCCCATTGGCTACCCTTTATGTACCCAGATTTCTATTATTCTGTTACTGAATGGTTTATGTTCTTCTCTGTTCTTAGATTAAATGCAGAGTAATGAAATGTTTAATACTTTTCAAAAAATGTTTACTTACTGAAGGCACCATATTTTTCTATTTCAGTTATGTTAAGAGCCCTTGATGCACCAAAGTTTTCAACCATCAGGGCTACGTGAAATTAGACTATGTATTAGAGTTTTTGAGAGTCCTTCCAGTTCTTCATTATGTCATGAAGGAAATTTAAAGATCAATGAGAGTTTTCAGGACAAACAGAGAATAATTAATAACCTATCTTTCAGAAAGCAAAAGAAGATCATTATTAGAAAAAGCAAAATTGCTGCGTGCAACTGCCTCCTCTCTCAAAATCAGGGATTTCAACAGACTCGTAACAGAAAATACCAGTCCAAAGACAGCCGTGGGGAAGCCACAGTTTCTCGCCTTATGAAATCTAATATCCTCACAATATTCCACGCTTGCAACAAGCACTGTTAATTTAATGCCAAATCAATGCCTAATTATTAAGGTCTGTACTACCTACGTACGTGACATTGTACCAGGTGCTGAGGATAAACCATCAGACAAGACAAACATCATCCCGTCCATTGAGGAAAACCATAGTCCAGTAGGAAATTAAGACTATAATTTAGAGTTTGATGTATATTATGCCATAGAGGATCAGTGCATGTTGTCTGCGTATGAAGGGGTTGGAATCAGCCCAGCAGAGGGGTCAATGAAGGTCCCTCATAGCTTAAGTTGGACCTTGAAAGGTGTTCAAAAGTTCCCTAAATGAAGAGCATGGGTGGCAGGGTAGAGAAGCATCCCTGGTGATGGGCTAGCACTGGCAAGTCTGGAGTTGTCAGTGTGCTGGTTTAGAGGAACCAAAGGAGTCACAGAAAGATGGGACAGAAAGAATGAGGTGAAGTGTGGTGATAGGGATACAGCCCTGAAGACCAGGAAGAGCTTCATAAACCATGATGAAGCCCTGGCCCTTTACCCTAACTCTAACAGGAAGCTGCTAAGGGTTTACACACAGGAAAGACACAACTTGGTCTGCATTTTCAAGAGATCAGACTAGCTGCAGAATGGAGAACAGATGAGAGAACAGGGATGCTTGCAGGGTGACCAATTAGGAAGCTAAAAAGGCCCTTATTTTCAAGGCCTAGGCTTGGGTGGTAAACTGGCTCCCAAGTGAATGGTGCCTGCCAGTACATCTTATTTAGTCCACAGGCCATGCTGACAATTAGGCAATTGCATATACAAGTCTGCATTGCCAGCACCTCATGAAAGACAGCCTTAGCAACTGCAGGCCCACTTAAGTATCCAAAAACAACCAGCTAGAGCTGAGCAGTGCTAGTCTCTTTCAGGCAGGGCCTGGGCCCTCCCACTCCTCACCATCCCCATCTCATCATGTCACCTTATTTCTGGCCCCTTCCCCGAGCCCCTTTAGAAACTACAGTATTTGACCTCCACTGGAGAGTCATGTAGTCATCAAACTCAAGATGGGCAAGAGTTAAAGAGCCTATGCTTCAAGGACTAAACTGCTGAGCAGGCCATCACCTGAGCTACCCAAGACTGGGAAAGGAGAATCAAGGAGCCATTTCCGCCTCTGGCATCCCAAGATAAGCTGAAAGGCTAGATTCCTGGCTCATGCAAAAAAGCATCTGGACAGTACCAATCAAAACATAATTCAGTGTGTTTATCAGAGTATATGCTAAGTTTAACTTGAAAGACCATGGTCCAATTATATCAACAGAAGTCCATTTAAAAATGCTGCTTCAAATAAAGACCTTTAGTTGTGGGGGAGAGGAGGGAGACATACACCAGTAAGACAGATAAAAACGTAAATACGAAACAGAAGTATTCAATTTCTCCTGATTGGACACAAGTTTTTAGACTCTTGAGGCTGGCTAGAGGCTCTAAGTATTCTTTGAAACAAGCCAAGCCAAAAGGTATCCCTGTTTCCAAGTGCGACGTTTGTACATGCTATGTGTAGGAGAGGGGCCATTCTAACAGCAAAAAAAAAAAAAGTTATGATTATGGGTTTTATGAAAGTGCAAGCAACATCATTTCTTAGCCCCAAGTATGAAATAAATAGGAGGACATTTTCTCCCTGAAACCTCCCCTTTTGTGTCATTCAAGAGTATGTTTGGCATTAAGATGAAAGGTTTATAAAGATCTAAGAAAGAGAGGGGGCTTCAATAAGTCGTTTAACCTGGCAGTACTTCCATGTGAATTCTATTTTCTTTAACATCTGAATATAACTGCATTAAAAGACAGGAGAATCTCTCCCAGCTATTTACTGGACAACTTGCAAATTGCCACATAAACAGATTTTGCAGGAGATTTAAGTTTCCCCATGCTAGCTACTCACTTACTGATCTTTCCTCTCCTGTGTTCTCATCTCTAATTTCCTGTCTTTGCATTATAAAGACAGCCAACAATTTTTTAAAGTTACATCATTAATTCAACAAATATCTTGAGAATTTTCTATCAGGCCTGTGCACAGAAAGCCTGCTTTTTGGTGAGGGAAGAAAGCAAGCAAGGGACACTGAACCATGGACGTAATGCTGCTAGCGCTGCAGTAGAGGTGTGCTATGGACACACAGACGAGGTGAGGAAAAGTCAGGTGGTGAGGCATTCAGGGGAACTTTCATGAGATAATATTTGAGGTTTTTTAAAAAGAAAAGTTATGTAAATGCATATATGTGGAATCCAGAAAAATGGTACCGATGAACCTAGTGGCAGGGCAGGAATAAAGATGCAGATGTAGAGCACAAACTTGACACAGTTGGGGGAAGAGGAAGCTGGGACGAAGTCAGAGAGTAGCACTGACATATATACACTACCCAATGTAAAATAGATGGCCTAGTGGGAAGCTGCTGCATCGCACAGGGAGATCAACTCGATGCCCGGTGATGACCTAGAGGGGTGGGATAGGGAAGAGGGTGGGAGGGAGGCTCTAGAGGGCAGGGATATGGGGATATATGTATACATATAGCCGATTCACAATGTTGTACTGGTACAACACTGTAATGCAATTATACTCCAATAAAGACCTGGAAAAAAAAAAGAAAATTTATCTAAAACTTGGCAATCAAGAGACTAAAAGGTGCACTTTCCAAGTTAGACTTGGACATTATTTAACAATCTCATCTAAGGATTACTTAACCCTCTAGGAAAATCTGCCGGTGCTTGACTTCGCTATTTTACCAGTGCACTAGAGTTCAGACTCTGAGATGCTATTTGTTAACACGCAGAGTTATAACCTGGAGAAAAGGTACTTTGCAGGTTACAGTTCAATTTCTCTTTAGGATGAATCCCTTTGTCTCAAATTCAAATTCACTTCCAAACACCTTTTGTGGTGGACTACACAGACACTCTGTTCCTTTGAATGCTCTTTGATCTAGCTCTTCTATTTTCCTTTTATTCTCATTCATTCATGAATTGAATAAAACCTTTGACATATATTCATTACGTATTTGGATGAGAGTCATGTTTATAATTTTTGAAGAGTATACTTTAATAAAATGAGGCTTAAAGGATCAGGAGGCATCTCCCTGGAAGCTCGCATGGATTCCTTCTTTTTTCTTAATTGAAGTATAGTTGATTTACACTATCATGTTAGTTTCAAGTGTACAGCACAGTGAATCACAGTGTGTGTGTGTGTGTGTGTGTATGTAAATATATATATATTCTTTTTCAGATTCTTTTCCCTTATAGGCTACTACAAAATATTGAGTATCGTTCCCTGTGCTTTTTTAAAATGTTTTCCCCAAAAGAACACAAGTACAGACCAAAAAATAATATGTGGAAACACAATAGTTCCACTTCTTCACTCTCCCCATCTGGGCTTCCAGAAGCCATCAACCATATGTAATGGCCTCTGGGTTAATTCTCTGTTGGTGGTCTAACTCTCCTTTTGAGGCTTTTATCACTCTCTCATAACTCACCTTTTTAAGATTCTGTTAACTCTATGAAATATAAGGATTTCACTTACTCTTTCTTCTCCCAACTTTATTTTATTCTTCTATGGTTACATTCATAACTTTAACTAATATATCTAAAACTTTGTCTTGTTTCACTAACCTTGGGGGGCGGGTAGCGGGGAGAATCTCATCTTTCCATTTTGTTAAAGGTATTCATGCAGCCACCTTTCCTTCACCTGTTGACTCTGTACCTACCATTGTCTGTCAACCTTGCCCTTACTTTCATCGTCAAGGTTTATAACATTTGGTTAACTTGCTCATGTGTTTGCTTTATAGGCTGATTCTACAGTTGGAAAAGACAGATTATGACTAGATAAATTGTTCATTGGACAGCCAGGTAGTATAGTAAGATGGCATTTAATGTCATAACCGTTGAACCACAAAAAGTCAAAGGGATTCTTTGTTGTTGTTGCTGTTGTTATGCTTTAGATTTGGAACGTGGTTTCCTCCTTACATAGTTTTGTTGCTGCTCTTGTTGAGTTTGTGGTTTGAATTGTCTGTTTCTTCTCTTCTTTAAAGAAGACACACGTGCTTTCTTCACATCCCATCACTTAGCTCACTGGCAAAACTCTCTTGTCTCTCAGTAGTAATCCTCATTTTCCTTCTTGAAGATATCTTCTTAGAGTTCCTGGACTACTCCTATTTTGACCAAAAACTTCTATTTTCTAGACCCACACAACTTTCAAGTTTGAATTTTTGGAGGGGCTCTTCATTGCCTTCACCATTTCTTGGTACCTTTAAGAATTCTTTCTAGAATTTCATTCTTAATTTACAGGAATATATTCAGAAAGGGTGTACAAAAGGTCTAGATATCTTGATGCTTTAAAATGGTTTTACCTTATTCTCACAGTTTGGCTTAGAACTGAATTCTAGGCTCTAAATAGTTTTTCTTGAGAAAATACAAGAAGCTGCTCCACTATCTTCTTGATTCTACTGTTGCTGATGAAAAGTTTGATAACAGTTTTAAAAGAATTTCTTTTTGTAGGAGGTTTTCTTTTCTCCTCGTTCCAGAAGGCTTTAAGGTCCTTTTACTGTTAGAATTTTGAAAACTGAAGCTGATACATATTTGGAATATTTGTCTACTTCCCATTTATGCCACTTGGCTTATGATGTGTAAATTCAACCAATTGTCTCTCTAGAATAATATTTTAAAATTTCTTTGATAATCAAATACCCCCATCTCCTTGAATTTATCTGTCATCTCTGGAGAGCCTTTTAATGGAATGGGGGATTCATGCCTTGATCTACTATACTTGACTATTTATTTCTACTAAATTTCTCTTTCCTGTGTCCTAAGAGATTTATACTTCATTTTTCAACCATTTCATTAATAAAAAAGAAAACACTTATTTTACAAGAGATACGTCTTATTCTCTAATTGTTCCTTTTTTATCCTGTCCTGTACTTGTCTTATGGATGGATTCTCTTTTTTACTATTATCTAGGATACTAATGAGAGAGTTTTAAATACACTCTTCTGCCCTTCATATTATCTACCTTTGCGATGGTTACACATCATTAGTAACATTGGTCTTTTTTTCATGATCGTTTTTCTCTCCTCTGCAACTGGTTTTCTTTAATAAGTCAGATGGTCATTTTTTATTTAAGAATGGGGGAGTGAAAGTTTCATTTATGATTAGAATGTAGAAGAACGTGAATAAGTGTCACTCCTGCTACAACCACAGCAACTAGTCAAATAAACCCAATACACTCCTTTCTTTAAAGACACTGAAGAGCTACAGATTCAAAGGAATCCAAAAGAATCAAACTCCAGAGGATAATTTCATCCTTGAGGGCAGTTGCTGAAATTGGAGGTAGGGTGGGCAGAGTAAGAAGCCTGCCAGAGAAGGACAGTCTTTGCTTAGAGTAGGGGAAACTAGTCAAATGTATGATGAACCTGTAAGCCACTGTGTTGGATTTGAAACTAGAAAAGCCCAAAGTGCAAAAATTAATTCCACAGTCCTAAATGGGAAAGCAAGAGTCATAAAATTTCGGGAAGAAAACCTAGGAGAATATCTTTGTGATTCTGAGTCAGGCAAAGACTTTTTGGTAGACACAAAAAGCATAGATCATAAACCAAAAATGTGAATAAAGTGGACTTCATCAAAATTAAAAACCACTGCCATTCAGAAAAGGCTATTAAGAAAATGAAAAGTCAAGTAACAGACTGGAAGAACTATCTGTAATGTGTAAAAGACACAGAACTTATATCCAGAATATTTAAAGAGCTCCTACAACTCAATTATTAAAAAGACAAACCAAAAAATATTGGGTAAAAGTATTTAAACATACTCTTTACACAAGAACGACACATGACCAATAAACACGAGTTAAAGTACTTAACATTAATGGCTAACAGGGCAATGCAAATTAAAACAAGAGGTACAATTTCACATAACTAGAATGGTTAAAATTAACAAGGCTAACAATACAATTGTTAGCAGGCAGATGGAACAATTGGATCTTTCACCTATCCCCTGGGAAAGGATCAAGGGGGACTGCACTCCATTGAAGAACCATTTGGTGGTTCCTTATAAAGTAAATATATACCTGCACCATGACCCAGCAGTTCTACTCCTTAATATTTACACCAAAGAAATTATAATTAAAAAAGAAAAGAAATTAAAATTTATGTCCACACTAAGATATGTTCACAAATGTTTACCATACCATGATTTTTAATATTCCCAAACTGAAAACAGCCTAGCTGTCCACCAAAAGGAGAATGAACAAAAAATTATGATATATTCGCATACTCATACTTGTGAGACATAATAATAAACAATCTGTTAATACACACAAGAACATGGATAATCTCAAAAGCATCTTGTTGTATGAAGAAGCCAGAAACAATAGGATTTGTCCTGTAAGCCCATTTATAAGAAGTATTAAAAGAGGCAGGACACTACTTAAAATTAGGGTCACAATGCCTTCTACATCACTACAGGAAGCATTCCAAATTTTAATCCACAGATGGAGTTAAGTGGATCCAAATACATCCTGAAATTGTACATAGACCATGTGTATGTACATGTGGTCATCCCTTTCTGGGAAGAAATTCTGTGGTTTCATTATAGAAACTGATAGAATGTAATGTGATTGAAGAAAGATATCAGAAACTTAGTAACCATGAAGAATGAATTATATTTCTGTTTCTGGGGAACAGAGCTTTTACCAGCTGTATTATGGTTTTAAATCAATTTTCCATCAGACTTTTCTATATTATTTGCTAGACCAACAATTATGACATCAAAATGTTGTTTGTAGATAAGATACCACCTGTCAGATCTAGAGGTCTTTGCCACTAAATATAGCCTTCAAGAGAGTCTAATGGTCTGTTAAAAAAGTAGTGTTTTAAAATCTGAAAAATCTCCTGGGACGTTAACAGTAATTTATACAAAATTCAAACTATAGAAACCACTCTTCAGTCATCTCATATGTGGTAAAATGTTACAGAAGTGCTCCTTGACTTCTGAAGTCTTAATGGATCAAGTCTGGTAGCTTGTTAAACTTTCCCAGAATTTTAATATAATATCCATAATCTCTCAAGGAAGGAGTCATGCTTCAGAAATAAGGAAGGTAAGGACTACCTAATGTATTTGCTCTGAAAGCATTCAGGTCCTGACCTTGGAAAGAGTAGCTGGAAGCTCTGGAAAGAAAATCTTCCAGTACAGAAATGGCAAATGGGTTTTGTCATGCTAATATCAATATTAATATTCAATTATTTTCAAATAACATAGAAAAGTCTGATGGAATATTGATTTATAATCATAATACAGCTACTAAGAGTTCCATTCTAGAAACAGAAATATAATCCATTTGTTGTGGTCACCAACGTTCTGACATCTTTCTTCAATCACATGACAGTTTTAGAGTAATGTGTTGGGAAGATTCTAGGACTCTTGAGCTGGGATTGACTACTGATGTCTGCCAAGGGCACAGGAAAGATGGGAGGTAGCACATGTGCTAGATGTGTGCTAACCCTGCCTAGTCATAGTGATGAGGACTGAATAAAGTCTGGAAAGTACAGTGCTGCACAGGGGGAAAAAAAAAGATAATAAGAATAGATATTGTAGCCAGGAGGAAAATAAGGATAGAAGACCTCTAAAACAGATTATACTGATACAAACATCAGGACAAGCAAATAGAAACCAAAATAAAAATTTAAAAAAAACACCAAAAATAAAATAATTTTAAAATTCAAAAGGAACCAATAAACCAGGAGAAAATGATCGATTTATAAATTAAATTCATTCTGCAATATATTTAATCAAACTTTCCCCACTCCAATGTCTGTTGAGTACCTACTATATTCCAGGCAGAGCTGGGAAACAGAAGATATAGTCACACACACACATACACAAGTCTGTCTTGAAGATCTTGCTTTCTATGAGGAGAGTGACTTATACATACAATTATAATAACCTCTTCATAGTAAGAGTTACAGTGCACGTTTGAAAAAAAATGCAATGAAGTCAAAGAGGAAGAATTGACATGGCGCAAGGGAGGCACAGAAGGATTTCAATGAATTGGATCTTTTTTTTTTTTTTTTTTTAATGAATTGGATCTTAAAAGATAAGGAATTTTTCAGAATTGGGGGGGCGGAGTGGGACAGGTAGGGATGGCAAAGGGACCAGCAGGAGCAAAGCAGTGGTGATTTAAAAGAACTTGGCACATTTTTGGAAAAATGGAGAGGGTCAGTGCAGCTTGTGAAAAGGCTGGGGTTGGGGAGAGGAGGGAAATAGTGAAAGAGATGATATAAAAAGTCAGAATGGAATTGGAAGGCAAGGAAATAGGAAAATCTGGACAGTTCTGCAGGCAATGGAGTGGTACAGTTTTCAAATTCCCATTTGATCCTCACAACAAGTATATGGGATGGGCAGACATCAACTCTGTAACCCAGGCTAAATCTGAGGAAAATGCCAGTGTGAACATCTGAAAGTGTCATGAAAAAGAAATGGCAGCCCGGGGATGGGTTTAGCAACAAAGTAAAGGGGAAACAATAAGCAAGTTGAAAGAAAACCTTCCTGAGGAGATCACTTGTAGATGTGAATTTGCAGCGTATAGATTTTTAACTGATGTTAGATGTGCCCGGTTGTGAAAATAACATAAGTCAGATTACAGGAAGAGTTCAAGTGGCCATTTTGTCATCATTGTTGATGGTGGTAAGGGGGGGGGTGGGGATGTTTGAACCTGGCAAATAAGACCTAAATCTGTGCAAGATTGGAACACAGCAACAACTCAAATTTTGTTAGTTTCAAAGGCCTTGGGTAAAATCAACCCAAGTAAACAAACAGACTGCAAAACATAATACTCAAGGGGAGAAACACAAATCTTCTCTCCAGTAACCGTCAAAAGGAGACTATTCCTAAAATGGTAGCTGTTTGAATTAGAAAAATAAGGGCAAAAAGGGTGCTGCCACCTTCAGAAGCGTTAAAAGCATCAAAGAACATGAAAGCAGGTTTCTTTTAGTAGGAATGCTTTAGTGCAGGGTAAAAAGTTCTGTGAATAGAGTTGGGCTCATTGCAGATATTTTAAGAGCCCAACCTAAAGGAAGTTTCTTATCCTACTAGTGTGCTTTTAAGAAAATTACTTGACCTCTCTGTTTCTCAGTTTCCCCATCTGTAAAATGAGAGTCTCTCAAGAGCCACTATTGGTGGTAGAAAGAAAAAAAGAAGACCTGTAGAATACACAGAGGGAACAATTAGATAATATCCCAAATGAGGCTTTCTGAACGGCATTCTGAAATCTCATGGTATAGAGTAAGTGCTAAAATTCAACAAGAAGTCTTATATACTATGTTTGTAATTTCTTTAGCTCAATCTCTTTGGACCTTCATATTCCGCGTTTGAATTGATCCTTACAGGTAATTGTCAAACATATCCAGAGAATGGTGTTGTATCAAGATTAATTACCAGCTTATTTGAAATTCAATGCAACAATATTTGCTGAGATCTAGGCTTATTTGACCCAAACTCCCATTTTACATACAAGGAAACTGAAATCCAAGAGTGGACAGGTGTCATGCAAATAGTAAGTAGCAAATGTGGCACAGCCCCTAGTTCACAATAGGTGCTCAGCATACACTGGCTGAATAAAGAAAAGAACCAAGCCAGCTGTGGAAAGGGACACCGCAGCAAGAGTCTTCTCTCTTCACAGAGCAGTTCTGCTGATGCTTTCACATTTGACACTAAGATATTTATTATCTGAGATGAAATTTCAATGCATGACGAATTTCAGGGTAAATTCAGTGAGGACTGAGGAAAACCATAAGAGGAGAGCCATTATAACACTTGATAAGTCAGCCACTGTTCTGCTGATATGCTGGGAGGCACAAAAAAATACAAAACCATCATTTCCACATCCAAATGAAACAGATGAGTGTAAAATGATCCACACATATACTAACACTTGCATAAAACCAGCATAAGAAGTAAAAGATACATATGTATAACTGAATCACTTAGCTGTACACCTGAAACTCATGCAACATAAATACCCTTTAATTAAGGGAAAAAAAGCATAAGAAAGAATTTATTGATAAAATTCCAAAGGAAGAAGTACACATACCAAACACATACCCCTACACACCCTGACAATATGGGAAGGGTTCTTACCCTCCCTACCCACCTTAACACACTTAGTGGTAATGATCAGAAACAGTGACAAAAATTATCCTCAAAAGCAGCTTTTAATTTAATTTCCCTTTAATTACATTTTCGGAGGCGTTTAAAGATTTTTCCACCTTACACAACAGGTTGGCAATGAACTAATTTGTACTTTACAAAAAAAAGCACTGTTAGCATGCACGTTTGTAACATCCCTGATTTTAAGATTTTACTACAGAAATTGAGACTTTAAAAAGCACAACTAAAAGATTTATGCCCAAGTCTCATGAAAACTATTATGACAGTATCGCAAATTGGAGAGGTACATAAAGGAAACCAGCTCTTCACCATTCCCCAGACAATTAACCTTGCTGATATCTGTTAGACATGCTAAATAGTTTCAGGCTGGCTTTCAATCACCCTGGACAGATAAAATGTAACATCTGCATTTAATGATAGTTTTTTCTCAACACAATTTCCTGCATATTAAATTATTATTATTATTTTTTTTGGCAAACAGGGTCAACTTCTCTGACAGTTTCCAAATTCTGTTAATGAAATTGATAATGGTTTCTAAAAAGTGGCAGCATTTTTCTTTCAGCTAAAGTTAAGTGAATGCATGGATAGACACAGGGACTCAGAGGCCAAATAAATGGAATACAATGTTATTCTCTTGCTTTGGAATGTCATCGCTCCTGTAATCTCTACAACCAAAAATGGCAGCTTAACATTTACACCGGGATTGTAAGGAACCAGCATATGCTAGCACTTCACAAGCCTAATTTCACTTACTCCTCACTTACTGTCAAATAGGCATGAGAATCATCCACACCCCACAAAGAAACTGAGGCTGGAAGCAGTTCAGTGACTTGCCAGAAAGTAGAGAAGCCGACACGTGAACCCAGGCAGTCTCCTTCTACCGCTTTTTATTAAGTGATATTGCCTTTTTATTAAATAACTGTAAACTGCATGCTTTACGGTTCTGATACTACTATTTATTTTATATTCTATAATTAAGAAGGATCACACAGAGAAAACAGACCTGTGTCCTGTCCAAGTGCTTTAAAGCAATGATTCCTTAAGGCAGTAGTAACATTTGCAACTAACTTTTTATCCCCAACTCCTCCACCAAAGGTACTAGGAAAATACCTAATTCATCTATGTTATAACCTCTGTCCCTCATTGACCATTCTGGAAACCTCTTCTAGGGGGAGTGTTGCCTCACAGCTGATCGTGAATTAAAATGGAGCCAGGGGAACTTATGACAACAGTGTAACATGAGGGTTACAATATGTTAAACGGACTTACTCTGGAATTCAGCTTCTGTGAGCAAGCAGTATGATTTGGAGCCAGTTACCTTACTTTTCTCTATCAGTTTCCACATGTGTAAATTAGGTAAATTAGTATTATTATTCTAACACCAACCCCAGAGTTGTTCCAAGGATTAAAGGAGCCCATATACATGAAGAAAAGTACTTTCAAACAACAAGGTCCTACTGTACAGCACAGAGATCTATATTCACTATCATGTGATAAACCATCATGGAAAAGAATACGAAAAAGAATCTATGTGTATGTAGAACTGAATCACTTAGCTTTAGAGTAGAAATGAGCACAACATTGCAAATCAACTGTACTTCAATAAGATAAATTTTTTAAAAAGTACTTTTCACAAAGTACTCAATAGATGACAGTTTAAAAATTCTTTCATGCATTTTTACACACAATTTACATACAGTGATGTGCTTAGTGAATATACCATTTAGTCAGTTTTGACGAATTCGGGGGCAGAGCATTTGTATTAGCCCAGAAATTTCCTGCATGTACCTTTCCCAGGTAATCTCCTGTCAGAAGCAAGTGATCTGATTTCTATCATCATCCATTAGTTCTGACTAGTACATTTCATATAAATTAAAATACATATGGTCAGAGTTCATCCATTTTCCTATTGATGGACATCTGAGTTGTTTTCAGAGTTGGATTACTACAGATAAAGCTACTGTGAGTATGTGTCGAAAATGTTTTCAATCCTCTTGGCTAAATAACTAGGGCAGGAATTGCTGAAGCTTAGAGTGTTGTATAAATTTATAAGAAACTGCCAGACCATTTTTCAAAGTGGTTGGAGCATTTTACACTTCTGCTAGTACTGTATGAGAGTTCCAGTCTCTCTGTATCCTCTTACTTTTTGGTACTTTCAGTCCTTTTAATTTTAGCCATTCTGATAGGTGTGGTGCTATCTCATTGTGTTTTTAATTTGCATTTCCCTGACCACAAATTATGGTTAAACACCATCGCTTGTGTTTACTGGCCATTACATATGGTGTTTTATGAAGTACTCTTCATGTATATGTTAGATATATGTATTGTAAATATCGTCTCCCAGTCTGTGGTCCTGTCTTTATTCTCTTAGTGGTGTTTTTTTAATGAGTAGGTGTTGTAAATTTTCATGAAGTTCAATGTCTTTTTCCTCTTATACTTGGAGTTTTTATTTTTGAAAACTCTACTTTTTCAGAAATCAGAGAACAGGCGTAGCAGTGGTTTTCAAATTTTAGCAAATCATCTGAACTATCTAGAGAGCCTGTTTAAAAACAGATTCCTAAACCTCACACTCCAAGAGGTTCTGATTTAATAAGCAGGATGAAGGGCCTGAGAATGTGCATATCTAACAAGCTTAGGTGATGCCGAAGCTGCCGGTTTATAGACCACACTTGGAACAGCATTGGCTTAGGAAAATTAAACGGTTTTTCTAATATTAAGACAGAAGTCTTACTTGCCTTTTCTGAAGTCTGAGCCCACAGCCACTAATTTACACTGTCTTCACTTGAAAAGACACCTGAAAAATCTGCTCAGTGCACTGGAGCACGGTCGACTGATGAACCAACATTGCTTCACTTCCTTCTTCCTCCCTGGAATTTGGGTGTTGGTCTGTGAGCCAGGGCACGTACACACCCGTACACAGGACACCTGAATCTAGCCCTGTGATGAACGTGCACTGCAAAGTAGACTTTCTTCTCCCCATATATTCTGTCAACAATCAGAGAGAGTTTTATTTTCCCCTTAAGGGTTGATTGGTCTCTAAACCAGGAACATTTTTATGACCAAGTCCTTTAAAACTTTCTCCACTGAACTTATATTTTAAGTACTCGGCATCAAGGTGAATATTCCTGACAGAACACAGACATTCTGAATTAAAGATCAACATTCTCAAAGCAAAGAACTCAGTCATCAAAATCCCAACCCAAACCCCTAAGCATCTGTAAGTTTTTAGGACAAGCAGAGAAGAGCTTCTGTAGCTTTCCTTTCCAACAGATCAAGGATGTGTGCTCAGAGCAATGCACCCCAACCATACATCTATTATGTAGAATGTTTACACTGGTGCAAGGACTCAAAAAAGGTACACTGTAGGTTTTTTCTTCCTGATTGTTAAATTACTTATTTAGCATCTGAAACCATGTTAATGGAAACTGAATCCATAAATAGTATTTATACTTAGACTGCTTTAAAGATGTACTTTGATTCCAAGAGGGAAAAACAATTTATCTCCTTTACAAAAAAACCCACAAAAAACAAACAAACAAACAAACCAAACACATCCTTTGAATAAAGGGAAGAGAAGAGTTTGTTTGAAATGCCACCCTCACATTTTCACCAAGCTGTTAGCGCTCTTTCAAAGGTACTATAAGCAACATGAACGTGAGAGCGCAAAGCATGGGCATTGGAGGCGTTTACAAAAACCAGGTAGGAGGTATGTGTGCTTCATTCTAGTAGGAAGGTCTATTCATGATCAACTAAAAGTATACATCACACCTACTCCAGCAGTGAGAAACTCAGAGGTGCAATAAAAGCAAGCCTGTGACTATAATTAATTTGACTTTTCCTCAGCTCTGGACCTCCACCTTGCACAAATGATGACATATAGGAGGTCTACGGTGCCACAAGAAAGGAGCTGGGCCAACACCTCAGCTACCTTGTTCTCCCAGCTCCCAGAAGCCTTTGGGTGACAAGCATTTTGTTTTCTTTCTTTCTTTTCTTTTTTCTTTGAAGGAAATTAAAATGACAGCAAATGATTTGTCAACTGAATTGTCAGAGACATTCTCCAATTTTGGTCCTAGGCTATTAAACCATATTTCTCCAGTGCTTTTAACCAGCAACACACACGATCCCACTATTCCATATAATAGGTGAGCACAGACTTAAATTCTAACGAGTCTGGGAAAGAGTCTGGCCCCGACCCTTCCTTGCTACACAGCCTTAGAAAATCTTTTTACTTCGCTCTCCTCTGGTTTCCCAGAACAGTAATCTCTATTCCAGATGCTTTTATCCTACTTGTGACATTTTTTTTCAAACCTTATAGCACAATGCCTGACTCACAACAAGAACCTTGTGAGTGGTAATTTCTAGAGGAATCTCTCTCTCTTCCCTCCATCTGTCCCTCACTCCCCACTACCCTCCATATATATAAATCATATATATATAAAATAGGTACATTATATAATACATATACAGACACATAGAGAGAGAACAGTTATACACCACTCAACAAATTGTGTGTATATATACAATACACATGCATGTAAGTATGTACGAGTACGTATATACACTACACAGACACAGAATGATTATCATTGTAACCAGAAAAAAAAAATGGGACCTCTTGACTCAACTTAGAACATTCTAACCCCCACCTAGGTGTGTATCCAAAAGATACATAAAGACAACTCCCCCCTAGACCTTAAGATAGAATACAATGTTTTGCCAAAAGTTTCCTGTGGACATAGAAAATGGAAATACAGTGTGTTACGTGCACCACTTCTTTACTTACCTCTGCACCTGAAATCTTATCACATACGCACAACCTCAATTTCTCTTTTCTTTACCTACACAAATCTCTCCTCATGCTTAGACTGACTCCCCTCTGATCGCTTCTAACTGAGACAGTGCAGCCCTCTGTTTCTCCCGTTGTATTTCTGTCCTTCCCACCACATCCAACAAGCTGGTAACAAAAGAGCAGGTCATTGTTTAAAAGGAGGAAGGGAGAAAGGAAAGAGAACAAGAAAAGAGCAGAAAAGGAGGAGAGAAGGCTGTAAAAATGATTAACTACCTTTAAATGTATTTGCCTTCAAAAAAGATAAAGTCACAAGTCCATACCTTAGCAGTCCTAATCTTCTCAAATCTTGAACACAAAGTTCAGGGCAACATTGGGGTTGAGATAATCTGCTCAGGCCACCACCAAAGGGATGGTTTTCTGAACCTCCACGCAGGTTCCAAGACAGCCTTCTCCAAGCCCCTGAGGACGGAGGTTTCTTCCAGGCCTACAAAATCACAAGTGAAAGAAGATATTCAAAATAACAACAAAAATACAACAATGGTATTAGATTCCAGATCACTTGGTTTGAAGAAATTAAACAAAAGACCCATATTCTGTCTGCCATAAAATGCATAGTACTTGAAGGGATTCAGTCTTGATTGTACAGAATCATACAAAATCAGAAAAGGTCAGAGTATACCAAGGCTGGAAGTTTTCTGAAGACCTGACTAGCTGAATTTGCTCATTTAACATATAGGGAAACTAAAGATCAGGGAGGAAATGTGATTTTCCCCATGGCGATTCACTTCCTGTGGCATTTTTCAACCAGTGAAGCAAGCAAATCTTAGGAAACACAAGCAAGGTACTCAGCCCTATGGTTGATGCTAAAATGAGACAAGGGGACAACACATCACTTCTTTCTCTTGAAATCCTTGGCTTCTAAGATACCAAACTTGCCTGTTATCAAGAGGGCCAGTCCCTGTTGGCTCTATCTGTTAGATCTGCTCAATGTCCCAATTTCAGACAGAAGAGCACCCTGGGACTCAGCCCTGAGCCTCTATTCCAAGTACACTGGTCCACCAGAGGGCATCTTCCAGCTCTGTGGCTTAAGATACTATTATACGCTCACAACTCTGAAATGTGTCTCCAGGCCCAGATATTTCCCTCAACTCCAGATTCCCCTATCAACGGACTATCCAAAAGCTCTACTTAGAATTCTAATAGACACATCAGAGACTGTATGCCCAAACTCAAGCCATAATTCTATCACCACCAATACCCTTCTGAAGACAAGGACGGTCCACATTCTTCTCACACAATGGCAATATCATTCACCCTGTTGGTCAGCCCCAAACCCCTCCAATCAACTTTCACTCCTCTCTCTCATCCACACCCCACGTCCTCCGCGACATCAGCAAATTCCAGTGGCTCTATCTTCAGAAGAAATCCAGCAGCTGATCACGTTTGCCACCTCCTTTATACTGCCACCTGGCCCAAGGCATCATTATGAACCTACAGGGCTGCACAGCAGATGTGCTCAAACCACAGCTGTCACTCTCAAATGGACCCTTGAGTAAGAGAGTGACACTCCCCTGCTCAAAACCTCCCACCTCACTCAGAGCCAAAGTCATCACAAAGTCATCACTGTTACCACTGTCTTCCTCCCACGTGTCCCACTTAGTCATCTCCAGCCATGCTGGTCTCCAATTCTTCCTCCAACATGCTTCTAACTCTCCTTGAGACTAGGCTCTCACAGTTCCCTTTACCAGAAGTGTTCTTTTTCCCCTCACTATTTCATGTGTTTGTTTCAATGTTACCTTTTCAGTAAGGACTCTTGTAATCACCCAATTTAAAACTCTAAACCCGGACCATATCTCTTCATTCCCCTTCTCTGTTTAAAGACTTTATGATATAGTATATGGTTTACTTGTTTATTACCTGCCTTCCCAGTAAAATATAAGCTCCATGTGGGCAAGAATTTAATTGCTGGTATCCTTCTATATCTTCCAGCACTTCCCTCATAGCCTAGCACAAAGGTGGAGCTCAGTATATATTTTTGAATGAATGAATGAGCAAATAGGAAGGTTAAGTAGAGCTTCTCAGGGTCACTCAGATGACAACTGAGTGAGCCAGGTTTGAACCAAAAGCATTCTGTCTCCAGTGATCTTGATGCAGCATAACTGTGACTACGTGAATGTCTTCCAGTGCTGGTATTAGAAATAGATACGGTATGGTCTGGCACATGACACAGAAGATGTATACCATAGGCATTTGTGAATTAAGCAAATGAAATGCCCCAAATGATTTGTAGAAACACCTGAAGAGTACATGCTGCATGCATCAGGATGACACTATTTATATCCTAATACTGCAATTTCAATGTTACTTTTTCCATGTCTTTCTCACTCTCCCCTACTTTTTCCTCCAAGCCTTTATTTCTTGTCCTTCCCTCAAATCTGTCCTTCCCTGCCTTACTTGAGGGAATAGAAGGACCAGCGATCTAAGACTAGCAAAGAAAAGGGAAGAGACGTGTTTAGGGAAGGGAAACACGTGTTTAGACGTGCATGGGGCACGAATCAAAGGACTTTTCGTCTGAGACTAATTTGTCACCAATTCACCTTGTGCTTCTAGGGTGATCCCTTCACCTCCCTAAGAGTCCACTGCTCACTGCGCAAAAATACATGCCCTACAGAGGTTTTCCAACTTTAAAAAATGATTATTTTCCTTTTTGATTAATAAAAGGCTTCTGTTTTCTGGGTAGTCTAAGATTGGTTAGGAAATAGAGTGCAATATTTAAGAACGAGGCTTTGGAATAATCAGAGAACTCACCTACTGCTTCCACCAGAATGAAACCCTGACTAACAAACTCAATCTCTCTAAGGATCATGTTTTTATGTAAAAGTGAGATGACAGATACACCCATCCCTTTAGAATGTTTATGAAAAGGAAACAGGGCAACATAGATAAATAATTCATTGCTGTGCACGGCATACGTACTCCATAAAATTTGTTGCTCTTAATGTTTTATTTTCATGGTTGCAGGATTACAGTCTGCACAACATTTCATGATTTCATCTACCTGTTTCTCACTGTCCCCCAGAGTTTGACCACATGAAATTGCTTTCGTGGCCCTTGATGTGACTTTGGGCAACTTTCTCTGGACCGTCCTCAGGCTCAGAGGAATATCATTACCCCAACTGCCCCCACAGTCTGGGGGTAGATGGCAGAATTTTGTAACATGAGAAACAAGTTTTGTGGTTCACTTCCTGTCCTCTTGCTGATGCCTGGCAATTTGAGGATGCTCTTGGCCCTAGTATTATAACAGGCTGATGATTGTCAAGCCACAGTCTACAATTATTTCTGCATTCCAAAGCCAAGGAACACAACTTTGAAAGCAAACAATGCTATAATTCAGCACAATGATATATGGAGTTATTAAAGAAATTGTGCTGACTGCTTTGAGAATTCAAGTCTCCAGTCTATCCAAGCGCATCTTTCTTTCTTTCTTTCTTCCGAACTGATATTAAGAAACTCTCTATGTTTGGGGAGTAACAACATAAAAATATGTCACCTACCTTTCAGATTTCATTATACCACAACCTAACATAAAGTTAAGGTGCTTCAGGGAAAAGTTACTTACACTCCATTCTAAGTCACTGAAGTGCTTGCTTGGAAATGCATTTACTAACAAATGTTTATTGAGTACATAATATTTGCCATCATTTTGTTAAGGATGTGGTAGGGGATATGAAAGACTTAACTGCTACCATCTTCAAGTTCTCACTCCAGCAGCTTTTCTTTGTCTTTTGCAATTTCCTAAATTCTACCCAGATGCAGGAAGGCATGGCAACCCCCTACAGAGCTGATGATTCACCAACATAGTTATAGAGGGTGTACTGATATAAGGAGCCTGACTTCTGCTTGATATATAGAGAGAATTCTATAATTCTTGATTTTCTTGGGAGACATTCTCATTTCCTTAGTTTGCTCCCCACTCTTCACCCAACATACCCCTCTTCTGAGTTGATCCTGGTTTATTTACCTCCTTCAACAAAGAAACCAAAAGTAATCAGCAAATCCACAAGTACACAATTCATTAACAAGATGCTACATGGGTGGTAGGGTATACAGGAAACTGGGCTCAGACGACACAGCTTCAGATATTTGAGAAATCTTTGGAAACTGTGATGGAATTAATGCTGTTACACAGCAAAATAAACTGAGAAAGTATACATACTGGAAATATTGTCAAAGGGAATAATGTCAAGAGAGAACAACATGGGTCTTAAATCGCCAGTGTCTGCACGGCTAGAACGCTAATCACAGAAGCGGGTGGCATCTTTGTCTGTCGGCAGCCTTGAACACTTCAGGGAATATGTCATTTTTCAAGAGGTATCAATTAGCGGCTGTTCTGGTGGCAGAGTGTGAACCATACCCAATGGTTGAACATGTGTTAAAAATGATTCCTGTGAGTATAGAACACACACGGGCAGCAATCCACAAATGCACCCAGACACACTCCCAAGAGAGGCAGGCAACCAGAGAGAAGAGGGCCAAGGAAGGTAGGAGGGGACATACAGGTACTGACGATTCTAAAATAGATCCCAGAGTGGAAGGGTGCCGGGGGAAGGGATGAATTATGAATGTAAATCTACCTACACCAGCAGGGTTGGGTCCTGCTGGAAACTGGAGAGGCAATGCTGTAGAGACTTACCTTTCAAAGAGAACTATGATTATACATACACCAGACAGACACACATCCAAGGCTGTGCCTCACGTACCTACACACAGCATTCCCATTGCCAGCAATGCTTTGCAATATGTACATTACTTCCATTTGCACACACAGAAGTTAGGGATTAAATAATTTGCTTGAAATCACTCAACTAGAAAGGGACAGGATTCAAATTCAGAACTGACCCTGGTGCCTCGTGGTGTTCCCCAAGCATGGTGACAAACACAATTGATTCTTTCCTACATTTTACTTGCGATTAAACCTAGTTCTGACCCTTGGAAATGCTCCATTTTGAACCCCAAAGGAAGAATGCAGTCTCCTAAGAATGAATGCTGGCCCAGCTCAGTCTCTGCTGAGGACAGCAAAGGCACACAGACAGGAGAGGGCATGTTTTTTCCAAAGTCAGAGGAGGTCACACCACACATTGGAACAGTTGGTTCCTGAGCAGCAGAGATAGGGGACCAAATCAATTTGTAAAATATTAATTACATTTCCTATGAGTTGACATTATGGAAACGTCAGGTACATGGAATGTGATATACTCAGGGGATCTAGCTGCTCCCCTGTAACTGTAATCACCCCCCCTCTGGCTACATATTAAAGACCTTGCCTGTTATTAATCCCTACTCCAGACACCAAACAATAAAAGTGCTAGGAGACAGCAAGATAAAATCTGTTTCCTGGATTTTTAGGGGTATATAACACATCCAGTGACTTTTAGACACCTGATCTTCTGCCAGTGCATTACCACCTCACCTTCTTACCTGGTCAGCCTTTTAAATAAAATGGTGAAATCAAAAGTAGTCTAGAAGAAAAGTCACTAAACATTACCATGGACTTTTAGAGAATTTCTTAGCATTGGGGCTAACTGCTGGTCTTACTCCACTTCGCTAGTTAATAAAATATTTATCTCAAACTTCATAAAGTGGGTCAAACACTGATGGTTTGTAGGTAGTAACAGCACTGGCTCATAAGATGTGCTTCTTTTTTAATAACTTTTATTGAGATACAGTTAACATACAATAAACTGCATATATTTAGAGTGTACAATTTGGTATCCCAATCTCCCAATTCTTCCCACCCCAACCCTCCCCGCTTTGCCCACGTGGTGTCCATATGTTTCTTCTCTGCATCTCTGTCTCCATTTCTGCCTCGCAAACCAGTTGATTTGTACCATTTTTCTATATTCCACACCTATGTGTTAATGTACAGTATTCGTTTTTCTCTTTCTGACTCACTTCACTCTGTATGACAGTCTCTAGGTCCATCCATGTCTCTACAAATGTCCCAGTTTCATTGCTTTTTAGAGCTGAGTAATATTCCATTGTATATATGTACCACATCTTCTTTTTCCATTCATCTGTTGATGGACATTTAGGTTGCTTCCATGTCCTAGCTATTGTAAATAGTGCTGCAATGAACATTGGGGTGCCTGTGTCTTTTTGAATTATGGCATTCTCTGGGTATATGCCCAGAAGTGGGATTGCTGGGTCACATGGTAACTCTATTTTCAGTTTTGCAAGGAACCTCCATACTGTTCTCCATAGTGGCTGTATCAATTTACATTTCCACCAACAGTGCAAGAGCTTTTCCTTTTCTCCACACTCTCTCCAGCACTTACTGTTTGCAGATTTTCTGATGATGCCCATTCTAACCGGTGTGAGGTGATACCTCATTGTGGTTTTGATTTACATTTCTCTAATAATTAGTGATGTTGAGCAGCTTTTCATGTGCCTCTTGGCCATCTACAGGTCTTCTTTGGAGAAATGCCTATTTAGGTCTTCTGCCCATTTTTTGATTGGGTTGTTTGTTTTTTTGATATTGAGCTGGATGAACTGTTTATATATTTTGGAGATTAATCCTTCGTCTGTTGATTCGTTTGCAAATATTTTCTCCCATTCTGAGGGTTGTCTTTTTGTCTTGCTTATAGTTTCCTTTGCTGTGCAGAAGCTTTGAAGTTTCATTAGGTCCCACTTATTTATTTTTGTTTTTATTTCCATTACTCTAGGGGGGGATCAAAAAAAGATCTTGCTGTGATTTACATCGAAGAGTGTTCTTCCTATGTTTTTCTCTAGGAGTCTTATAGTGTCTGGCCTTACATTTAGGTCTTTAATCCATTCTGAGTTTATTTTTGTGTATGGTGTTAGGGAGTGTTCTAATCTCATTCTTTTACATGTAGCTGTCCAGTTTTTCCAGCACCACTTATTGAAGAGGCCACCTTTTCTCCATTGTATATCCTTGCCTCCTTTGTCATAGATTAGTTGACCATAGTTTATTTCTGGGCTTTCTATCCTGTTCCATTGATCTATATTTCTGTTTTTGTGCCAGTACCATACTGTCTTCATCACTGTAGCCTTGTAGTATAGCCTGAAGTCAGGAAGCCTGATTCTACAAATTCAGTCTTTCCTTCTCAAGATTACTTTGGCTATTTGGGGTCTTTTGCATTTCCATACAAATTGCAAAATATCTTATTCTAGTTCCTTGAAAAATGCCATTGGTAACTTGATAGGGATTGCACTGAATCTGTAAATTGCTTTGGGTAGTATAGTCACTTTCACAATGTTGATTCTTCCAATCCAAGAACATGGTATATCTCTCCAGCTGTTTGTGTCATCTTTGATTTCTTTCATTAGTGTCTTATAGTTTTCTGAGTACTGGTCTTTTACCTCCTTAGTTAGGTTTATTCCTAGGTATTTTATTCTTTTTGTTGCAATGGTGAATGGGATTGTTTCCTTAATTTCTCTTTCTGATCTTTCATTGTTAGTGTATAGAAATGCAAGAGATTTCTGTGTGTAAATTTTGTATCCTGCAGCTTTACTAAATTCATTGATTAGCTCAAGTAGTTTTCTGGTGGCATCTTTAGGATTTTCTATGTATACTATCATGTCATCTGCAAACAGTGACAGTTTTACTTCTTTTTCAATTTGGGTTCCTTTTTTTCTTTTTCTTTTCTGATTGCTGTGGCAAGGACTTCCAAAACTATGTTAAATAGTAGTGGAGAGAGTGGACATCCTTGTCTTGTTCCTGATCTTAGAGGGAATGCTTTCAGTTTTTCACCATTGAGAATGATGTTTGCTGTGGGTTTGTTGTACATGGCCTTTATTATGTTAAGGTAGGTTCCCTCTATGCCCACCTTCTGGAGAGTTTTTATCATAAATGGGTGTTGAATTTTGTCAAAAGCTTTTTCTGCATCTATTGAGATGATCCTGTGGTTTTTATCCTTCTGTTTGTTAATATGGTGTATCACACTGATTGATTTGCATATATTGAAGAATCCTTGCATTCCAGGGATAAAACCCAGTTGATCATGGTGCATGATCCTTTTAATGTGTTGTTGGATTCTGTTTGCTAGTACTTTGTTGAGGATTTTTTTTTTTTTTTTTTTTTTTGTCTATATGCATCAGTGATATTGGTCTGTAATTTTCTTTTTTTGTAGTATCTTTGTCTGGTTTTGGTATCAGGGTGATGGTGACCCCATAAAATGAGTTTGGGAGTGTTCCTCCCTCTGTAACTTTTTGGAAGAGCTTGAGAAGGATGGGGGTTAGCTCTTCTCTAAATGTTTGATAAAATTCACCTATGAATCCATCTGGTCCTAGACTTTTGTTTGTTGGGAGATTTTTAATCACAGCTTCAATTTCATTACTTGTGATTGGTCTGTTCATATTTTCTATGTCTTCCTGATTCAGTTTTGGAAGGTTATACCTTTCTAAGAATCTGTCCATTTCATCCAGGTTGTCCATTTTATTGGCAGATAGTTGCTTGAAGTAGTCTCTTATGGTGCTTTTTATTGTTGTGGTGTCCATTGTAACTTCTGTTTTATTTCTAATTTTATTGATTTAAGTCCTCTCTGTCTTTTTCCTGATGGTTCTTGCTAGAGGTTTATCACTTTTATTTATCTTCTCAAAGAACCAGCTTTTAGTTTTATTGAATTTTGCTATTGTTTTCTTTGTCTCTATTTCATTTATTTCTGCTCTGATTTTTATGATTTCTCTCCATCTACTAACTTTGGGTTTTGTTTGCTCTTCTTTCTCTAGTTTCTTTAGGTGTAAGTTTAGATTGTTTATTTGGGATGTTTCTTGTTTCTTGAGGTAGGATTGTATTGCTATAAACTTCTCTCTTAGGACTGCCTTTGCTGCATCCCATAGATTTTGGATTGTTGTGTTTTCATTTTCATTTGTCTCTAGATATTTTTTGATTTCCTTTTTTATTTTTTCAGTGATCTCCTGGTTATTTAGTAGCATATTGTTTAGCCTCCATGTGTTTGTGTTTTTTTTACAGTTTTTTTCCTGTAATTGATTTCTAATCTCACAGCATTGTGGTCAGAAAAGGTGCTTGATATGATTTCAATTTTCTTGAATTTACCAAGGCTTGATTTGTGACCCAAAATGTGATCTATCCTGGAGAATGTTCCATGTGCACTGGAGAAGAACATGTAATCTGCTGTTTTTGAATGTAACCTCCTACAGATATCTATTAAATCAAGCTGGTTTATTGTGTCATTTAAAGCTTGTGTTTCCTTATTAATTTTCTGTGTGGACGATCTGTCCATTGGTGTAAGTGGGGTGTTAAAGTCCCCCACTAGTACTGTGTTACTGTCAATTTCCTCTTTCATAGTTGTTAGCATTTGCCTTAGGTATTGAGGTGCTCCCATATTGGGTGCATATATTTTTATAATTGTTATCTCTTCTTCTTGGATTCATCCCTTGATCTTTATGTAGTGTCCTTTCTTGTTTCTTGTAACTTTTATTTTACAGTCTATTTTATCTGATATGAGTATTGCTACTCCAGCTTTCTTTTGATTTCCATTTGCATGGAATATCTTTTTCCATCCCCTCACCTTCAGTCTGCATGTATCCCTAGATCTGAAGTGGGTCTCTTGTAGATAGCATATATATGGCTCTTGTTTTTGTATCCATTCAGCCAGTCTGTGTCTTTTGATTGGTGCATTGAGTCCATTTACATTCAAGGTAATTATCGATAAGTATGCTCCTATTACCATTTTCTTAATTGTTTTGTGTTTCTTTTTGTAGGTCCTTTTCTTCTCCTATGTTTCCCTCTTAGAGAAGTTCCTTTAGCATTTGTTGTAGGGCTGGTGTGGTGGTGCTGAATTCTCTTAGCTGTTGCTTGTCGTAAAGCTTTTGATTTCTCTGTCGAATGTGAATGAGATCCTTGCTGGGTAGAGTATTCTTGGTTGTAGGTTCTTCCCTGTCATCACTTGAAATATATCATGCCACTCCCTTCTGGCTTACAGAGTTTCTGCTGAGAAATAAGCTGTTAACCTTATGGGAGCTCCCTTGTATGTTATTTGTCATTTTTCCCTTGTTGTTTTTAATAACTTTTCTCTGTGTCAATTTGACTACTATATGTCTTGGCATGTTTTTCTTAGGTTTATCCTCTCTGCACTTCCTGGACATGGGTGGCTATTTCCTTTCCCATGTTAGGGAAGTTTTCAACTATAATCTCTTCCAATATTTTCTTGGGTCCTTTCTCTCTCTCTTCTCTTTCTGGGACCCCTATAATGTGAATGTTGGTGCATTTAATGTTGTCCCGGAGGTCTCTTAGGTTTTCTTCACCTCTTTGCATTCTTTTTCCTTTATTCTTTTCTGCATCAGTGATTTTCACCATTCTGTCTTCCAGCTCACTTATTCACCCTTCTGCCTCAGTTAATCCGCTATTGGTTCCTTTTAGTGTATTGTTCATTTCAGTTATTGTGTTGCATATCTCTGTTTGTTTGCTCTTTAATTCTTCTAGGTCTTTGGTAAACTTTTCTTGCAACTTTTGATCTTTGCATCCAGTCTTTTTTCAAAGTCCTGGATCATCTTCACCATCATTATTCTGAATTCTTTTTCTGGAAGGGTGCCTATCTCCTCTTCATTTAGTTGTTTTTCTGTGGTTTTATCTTGTCCCTTCATCTGGTACAAAGTCCTCTGCTTTTTCATTTTCTTTATCTTTCTATGGCTGTGGTTTTCAGTTCCACACAATGAAATACTACTGATACAGCTTGATACATCTGTTTGCCCTCTTGTGGAGGAAGCTATCTAGGAGGCACATGTGCACTTCCTGATGGGAGGGACTGATGGTGGGTTGGGCTGGGTGGGCAGAGCTCAGTAAGACTTTAATATGCTTGTCTGCCATGGGTGGGGCTGTGTTCCCACCTTGTTGGTTGTTTGGCCAGAGGCTACCCAACACTGGAGCTTACAGGCTCTTTGGTGGGGCTAATGGCCGACTCTGGGAGGGCTCATGCCAGTGAGCACTTCCTAGAATCCCTGCCACCAGTGTCCCTGTCTCCTCAGTGAGCCACAGCTGCCCCCTACCTCTGCAGGCAACCCTCCAACACCAGCAGGTAGGTCTGGTTCAGTCTCTTATGGGATCACTGCTCCTTCCCCCTGGGTCCTGGTGAGCACACTATTTTTTATGTGCCCTCCAAGAGTGGAGTCTCTGTTTCCTCCAGTCCTGTGAAGGTCCTGTAGTCAAATCCTGCTGCCTTTCAAAGTCTGATTCTCTGGGGATTCCTCCTCCCATTGCCAGATCCCCAGGTTGGGAAGCCTGACATCAGGCTCAGAACTCTCATTTTAGTGGGTGGACTTCTGTGGTATAACTGTTCTCCAGGTTCTGAGTCACCCACCCAGCATTTATGGGATTTGATTTTAACGTGATTGCACCCCTCCTACCGTCTCATTGTGGCTTCTCCTTTGTCTCTGGATGTGGGGTGTCTTTTTTAGTGAGTTCCAGTGTCTTTCTGTCAATGATTGTTCAGCAGTTAGTTGTAATTCCAGTCCTCTTGCAAGAGGGAGTGAGCGCACCTCCTCCTACTCGGCCATCTTGAACCATCTCCACCGGATGTGCTTTTAATAGTGTTCATAGAAGACATGATGCCCACACTCACTCCTCTACATTGGCACCTGCCCACTAGCCCTCCGAGTCTGACGTTTGATCTTTCAGATATCTAGAAATACAGGTCCACACTTGGCTTTAGGAAATAGGTCGTTGTCGCCAGAGAAGCCATCTTTGTTCCCAGTCTAAGAGCAGGTGTACATATGAAATCCCTAAATACATCCACTCTTTGCATGGTTCACCTAGTCAGTCATCACTACCCATAAACTTCCACACGTGGCTGTGGACCAACATCCCATGTAGATAGTAACAGAATTTATGGCGGCAGCATGCTACCCCACATGACCTCAAATCCACACTGTGGGTGTTCTGTGCTGCCTTAAATGCAGATAATAGCTGAGTTCATCACACCCTCCTTATCTGTTAGCCTGAAGATACAACTGGACCACATGCTTACATGTATCAGTGATAAAATTACCAGCAGCCATTTTAAGTGACAACTTTCCGTATTTCCAGATAGTAACACAATAAAGAAAAGTATTAAAAAGCATCACCTCAACCCCAGAACACCAGCCCCTGATCTCCTATTCTTGGTCACACGCATGTTAGATCCACTGCATTACAGCACTGTGAACACCATGGAAGGATGCTCAGCAAAACCTGTACCAGGAGGCTGTCAACCAGGACACTGTATTGCCATGATACAATCAACTCCAAAGGTTATACTGTATTAGATCCCTGCCCAGGTTTGTTTCCTGCGTCAGCTGCCCAGTATCTGTATCTTTGGACATGTTTGTTAACCTCTCAGTGCTTCATCTGCAAGACAAATCACAATACCTACCTCAAAGCGTTCTTTGTGAGGAGTAATTTTAACACATTAATGCTCTATTTGAATTAATACAAGATATGTATGTTATTAATTCATGGTGCTATGAATATTATTACATAAAATAACACCTCGATCACCATCCCTTACAAGGATTTTAGGAGAGTAAAAATTAGTAATATGTGTGACAATACATTAATGTCTTGCCTAACAGACCAAGTTGCTGAGAACATGAACTCCAAGGTGTGTGTTGTTTATTTCTTGTAGGCACAGAGTAACAATGCAATATAGAGTCAATGTGTAGACATACTGTCTGTGGGCATAAGTTAATCATTTATGACACTCTTTGCTAAACAATTTCCAAACAAAGCTACACCATTTCTTTGCTACCACTGTGGTGGTCGAAAGGAAAGGCTGGCCTAGGGAATGACCAGGTCTTCTTCCATGCTGATATGTTGGGTACACCCAAATAACATGAGAATAAGAGAGGTGAAATTATAGCTCAACACCCATCCTATTAATAAAAGAACAGTTGATTACAATCATTATTGGTAATCAACAAGAAGAGTCTCAAAGATATTATTTATTGAGCTTGTATGTGCCAGTAATATGTTGATCTTCTATTTGCTCATGAAATGCTCCCAATAAATGAATGAGATAATGTTATCAGGATTCCCATATCACATATGAGGAAGGTGATGGCTCAGAGTATTAAAGCATTAAAGCAGCATTATAGACTGTTGACTGGAACCTTTGAGAGTCTAGGTTTGGGGTCTCGGTTTCTAACTACTGTTTTAACTTTCCCTGCTGAGCTGTGAATTCATCTTTGTCTGTAATAAAAACTGTAAATATATTTTTTTGGTTTGTTATTTATATTCTTACATTGTTTATGTAATTTTGTGAGGAGTAATCTTTTCATTTCATATGAGCAAAGAGTTAATATTCCTTAAATATATAAAGATCTTCTAAAGAGAGAAAAGAAAAATACTAATAATTGTCTAGAAAAATAGGCAGGGATATCAAAAGGAAATTTAAAGAAAAATAAATGCAAATGGCCTATGAACTCAGCAACACTCAAAAAAGAAATGCCAATTATGGATGGGAAAATTAGAACATCAATGAGAATAATAACTCCAAATGAATCAAACACTTCAGATATATTAAAATCTATGAAATTATAGTGATACTAAGAAGAAAACAAAAAGGACCCCATGGTTCACATTTGGAGGGTGATAGAGAACCAAGTCAGTATTTTGAAAATGTTAAATAAAAAAACATCAAGCTTTTGTCCTGCCTTTCTTTGTGATCCATAATCAAATTCTGATAAAAAGAAATATCCATTTGTGGAAGTTTTTCACCAAAAATAAAAACAAAATTACAAAATCTGAATACCAATATTTGGTAAGCCCTAATGAAATAGTAGATATGGGTAATAATTATCAATGGCTACCACAGTCACAAAAGAAAGAGATGTTACATGCCTCCTGATAGAAGCACATAGTCTAGCCAAAAACAGACAACCTGAATTCGATCTGCTAGCTTATGGGAAATATGGGTGCATGCGAACTTTGCTATACACATCACAGCGACACAATGAAGAACATCCAGCCTGTGGGACTGTCTACAGGACAAACAGCCCTATTGTCTGCAACAAGTAAAGTGCAAGGAAAATAACGGAGAGTCATGAGGAACCTATGGATAAAGAGACTCAGGAGACAGGAAAGTCAATTCTAAAGGTGGAACTTATTTGGATATTGATTTACAAACAAGATAGAAGGAAAAATATCATCGGTAATTTTAAAAGTGACTAGATATCTAATAGTACTAAGTAACTGTCATTATCTTTAGTGTAATAATGGCATTGTTATATTTATGAAAAGAATGTCACCTTTTAGCGATGAATAACTGAAATATTTAGAGATAATACAAAGGAAGAATTGGATGGGGCCATAGGGATCAGTGAATTAAATCCTATTATTTTGCAGATGAGAAGAGAGTGGCTTGTGGCACAGAAGTGGTTGGGGTCCGGTGGATGATAAGAACCCTGGTCTCTAACGCTCAGTTCCTATAATTCAGGACCAAGGTGCACCATGTGGCATCCTAAATACTTCTATGATCCTGGTAAAACTACAACTTACCTTATATCTATATCAGAAAACTGGTAAGAGTATGTAGGACACAGGATGAGTTGCACCTTGTGTGAGGGAGCTTGAGATGGGAAGGAGGGGTTTATTTTTATATAGACTTTACTATAGCAGTTTTAGTTTGACAGCAAAATTGAGCAGAAAGTATAGGAGAATTCCCATATGTGTCCTGCCCCTCCACATGCACAGCCACCCCCACCATCAACATCCTGCCCCAGAGTGGTAAAATTGTTACAACTGATGAACCCACATTGACACATAAAAATCACCCAAAGTCCATAGTTTACCTTTGGGTTCACACTTGATGTTGTACATTTTATGGACTTTGACAAATGTATCCACTATAATAGTATCATACTAGAATGGTTTCCTGCCCTAGATACCCCCTGTTCTCTATCTATTCACCCCTCCCTCCCACCCTTCCCTGGAAAACACTTATCTTTTTACTTTTTTCTGTAAGTTTTCTTTTTCCAGAATGTCATATAGTTGGAGTCACACAGTATGTCGCCTTTTCAAATTGGATTCTTTCACCTAGTAAAATGCATTTAAGTTTCTTCCATGTCTTCTTATGGCTTCATAGCTTGTTTCTTTTCAGCACTAAATAATATTACAGTGTCAGGATTTACCACACGTTATTAGATCCAGTCACCTACTAAAGGGCACCTTGGTTGCTTCCAAGTTTTGGCAATTATGAATAAATCTGCTGTAAACATCTGCATATAGGTTTTCGTGTGGACTTAAGCTTTCAACTGCTTTGGGTAAATACCAAGGAGGAGCACGATGGCAGGATCATCAGGTAAGAGTGTGTTTAGTAAGAAACTGCCAAACTGTCTTCAAATGGGTTTAATTTAACAAATCAGTACCTCAAGTGAAAATCATACATATCCAATGTTATTCTAAAAATATCTTAGAAAGGCAGCATGTTGAGGCTGAAATTACAGATTTCAAAAGCCTCTAAGCTGTAAGTTCTGGGAAGGAAGGGAATTTTTAAGTAGGTCCCTGTATTCCCAACAGTATTCCTAGTACCTAGAACAGTACTGGTACATATTAAGTTCTCATGAAATGTTTGTTACATGAATACATAAATCCAAAGGAAAAAAATATTTCTTTCAGTTTTATAGCAGACAGTTGTTTGTTTACTTGAACAAGTGCAGTGAAGACTCATCTTAGAGGTCTGGTAGTGTGAAAAATAAGTATTTCTAAACATGGATTATCACTCAGATCACATCTCCACCCTAAAAGAGATGTGAAAGGCTGGAACAGACAGAGAAAAAAGCAGAATCCAGCCTCTCGTCTTATTCTGGAGCACGTGCTCCTTGCATGAAATGGGGGACAGAATCCTCTGCACTCTTTAAATTGTCTTCTCTTCATTAGCCAGGCACGTACAGCCGAAGTCACATAAATTAAATGCACGTAAGCTGAGGCTCCACTATAACTGCAAAACCATTGCATTGAAAATAAGCGTTCATTGAAATCACATTAGAAACCAGAAAGATTACATTAGATTTAGAAACATATTTGGCCCCATCAAGAGACAGATTACAGCAAGTTTATAAAACACAGATACACATCATAGGCCAGCCAAGTACCTGGCTAGGAAAAGAACCAGCCTTATTACCTAGACCAGCAAAGAAAAGCGGTCATCTAACGTCAAAACAATGACTATGGAGTCAATTAAACCTTTGAATGAAATGCCAGCTCTTCAAACTCAAGCATTCACCTACTCATCTGGCCTCCGTTTCCCATGATATAAAAAAGGTACAATAATACCTATGGGCACTGCAAGGATAAAAACTATGTATGACAAGTCTAGCACACTGTTTTTCAATTTTCAAAACACACACACACACCGATTATAGTAATAATTCCTTAAGTCTAAGTATGAAGTTCTAGGAAATACAGGTTTGCTGATCCTAAGCCTCCCCAAACCGTGACCTTTCTACCACATCTCAAGCTAAGCTACTATTTAATATTTATGAAGAACCCACAGAGCCCTAGGAATTACATAAACGTGACTTACATGGCTGGCTATTATTTTTCCCTCATCCTTCTTTCCAAGCAAATGTGAAGCTAAATTAGTCATTTATCATAAAGTTCCCTGAAAACATTAAAGTCTAAAGAAATGTCTTATAATTATTCTTAGCCATCTGGCACCAAGTGATGCTCGTGAACTGACAAGAACCATTTGGTAAAAAGCCAAAAAAGTCTATCTTAATTTTACATCTCACTTACTGAAGGTTCTAAGTTGAGAAATTTCAGAGGGGAGAAAATGGTTTATTAAAAAGGGAAAAAAAAATGGGTAAACGCTTGAACTCAGTCACAATCACATAGGAAAACTTAAAGAAATTTCCACCTCTAGCATCCAGTTGTAATTAATAAACTTAAGGCAAAATTACACACTTTACCCATCCAATGCACGCACGCATGTGTGTCATACCCACATAATACACACTGTAAAGGATAAATTGTGGTTGCTTTCCTTTCTAAGTCCTTTCACATAAACAGCAACACAGCATCTTGCTAAGAAACAAGCAAAACTGCCACCAAGAAGCTTACCTACACTGCCTCTCACATGAAGGAGAGCTCTCCATGTACCATGAGCCACTCATCTCTTTCAGACTGAGCCACTAAAGACAGTTCTCACTTGCCTGATAACAGACTTCTGCCTGGTCTCTAATCAACTCATCTCTGGCTGACCTCAATCCATTCTCTACCTTATAGTATGAATGAAGTTCTCAAGATAAACCATTTCTATTTTCCTCAGCCTAAAACTTTTCAAAGACTTCCCACTACCCTTAGGGTAAATACCAAATCCTTGTGATGGTTTAGAAGATCTTCTGAGACCTAGCCCTTATTTCACCAGTCTCACCTTGAATCATACACTTTCACCTGCTCACTGTGCACCAGCCATACTGGCCACCTTCCCATTACTGTGAAGCGCCATGTTCCTTCTGGCCTCAGGGTCTTCAGCGTATTGGAAATACAAAGCATGATCTTTAGCCTACAAGCCCCCAAAAAGAGATACGAAAACAGATTTGGCAATGATGCGTGGATGACTTGGAGTCTCCTCTTTTTTCTCATTCATGAGCAAGCTGTCATTGGTCCAGGAATGTTCCAGATGTTCCATGGACATTAGTTCCCTTCCTTCCTTTAACAGTGGAAATATATCCTCTTTGCTGGGATCATAGTTTCTAATACGTTTTCCTCATTTAAATGTTCTCTCTCTCATTCTGCCCCACCACCCACCCAAAATCTCGGACTCTTCACAATATATTTATCCTCACCATGTATACAAGCTGGCAACCTGGATGCTAAACTCACTTCTCAAGCAGGGTTGGAATCAATTGAGCCCCTCTCCCGGGGTAGTTAGAAGAACATTACTTATCTTTCAATGATTTTATGACAAGTTCCAGCTTCTGAAAATTACTGGATATTACTCTAAAAATAAAACATTGCAGATAATTACCCCTTAGAATGGAACAAATCATTATAATAATTTGAAAAGTTATCTTGGATATGGAAGAAAGAGTACTTATTTGAAAAAAAAAAATTGCCAATGTACATGGAAAAAGCTCATTTCTGAGAGGAAACAGGAGAACAGGAAACTGCTTCATGGTTCCTGCAATTCATTATGCTGATGCTAATAGCCAACCCAATGGTGTACAGTCTCCCAGAGTGTGCCATAAGGAGAGGAAGGAAAGGATGTTACAGGTGAGTGAAAAGTATCTTCTTAATTTTTGTTGGAGATGATATTTTGGAATTTTTTGGATAGGAACTCCGACAAATAAGTTAAAGTAGAAATATGACCATTATAACTGCAAGGGAAGATATCAAATAAAGCCTTACAGAAATCTGTGATTAGAAAAAGGAAGTATCAGTCAAAGTAATAATAAAACCTAAGTCCCATTCATATGTATTGACCCATTTCTCCATCTTAACTAGATTATTAGGAAGGTTCTATTATAATCTCCACTTCACAGGTGGGGAAAAGAAGCAACTCGCCCAGAGCAGCAGTGCTGGGATTTGAATCAAGGTGATTTGGCTCTACAGTCCACACTTGTCACCATGGCACGAAACTGCTTCTCATGTCTTAAATTCAGACACAAAGGGATAGGTTCAATATTATACTGTGCCTCTGACCCCCAATGCACAGGTGAGTTAGTAGCTCCAGATAATGCAGGAATAGACACAATGTTGTGTAAATGAGGAAAACTAAGTCTTAGAGATCTGACTTTCACCAAATGATGGAAGATCTCCTAGTTCCTAATCCATGGGTGTCCCCCCAAGCCATGGTTCCCCATTTGGAGTGCCTTTGAAATATGTGTCACTGTGTTGACAATAAGTCAGCGGGTGATAAATGATTTAGCCAAGCAAATGCAGGCCCTGTGGGATCTGAGAGGGATAACCTTCACCTGGGGTACTAGAGTAAGAGACGCTGCCATGACATCTGAAGCTGAAGAGTATGTAGCTGAATGAAAGTGTGAGAGGAAGAGATGTGAAGATATTTCTAGGCAGAAAAAAACTGCATGGAGGAGAGCCTGGAAGACAAAACACTGTTCCCAAGGAACTTAAGGAAGTCTCATATGAATGGAGGAGTTATACATTTTTAGCATGGAACATTAAAACCAATCAAAACGGAACAATAAACTGGGATGAGACCACACAGAGCTGTGCAAGCTACATGAAAGAGTTAAATAAAGCTATTTTTAGAGTTAAGGAGAGAGCAAGACATCTAGCTGGCATGGCTCCTCCCCAGCCTCTAAGTCCACTTCCCACTGGACCACCCCCACTACAGAGAAATTAGAGGAGAATTAAACAAAACTGAATAAGACCTGCACAGGGGCTGAAAGGAAAAAAGATGAAGCCACCAAGGTAAGACATGGAGGGAGAAGAGGGAAGAAAGCATGTGTCCAAAAAAAGGAGTTTTACTTCCCAAGAAGGCAAGCAACTGCAGGGTGACTCTGAGTGATAAGATCAAAGGATTTACCAGCGGTATGTCAAAGCCAGCTAGCCAGAGCCACGTGTTAAATTTTCAGGAATTCTGTGAGCTGGTTGTTAAATCACTGGTAACTTGAAATCAGACATGCTGGGAACACTTCCTCCCTGAATATCTAAGGGTTTTCCTTTCGGAGAGCTGGGTTACCAGTACACTGTTGCCTATATTCACAGAGGATCTGGCATTATTATTGCTGCTGTTGGCAGGAAATAAGTAGAATAATACAAAAGAGCCATTTTTGAAACTGTCCTTTTCTGCATGTACTCTTTATGTACTAGAAAAAGTAACACAAACCCAAAATAATACACTGTGTGCATTTTAAGGACTTCTGTGTTGGCTTGTCTCACTCACAGTGAAGCTAAACACTGAATATGATCAACCCTAGTACCCATGAGTTTCTATCCATGTTTGTACATATTAAGTTTTACAAAATTTACTGAATAAAAGCAATACATTTGCTTAAGAAAGGCAACAAGGCTTGGTAGTAACTTCATCTATCGAGCTCAACACTGCCAAAAATCCCAGCAATGGCCTCAACATCCTTAAAAATAAATATTGTAAAATTAGGAGTTTTACAAGGCTGTTCCAAAGATATAAGAGAACATACCATAAAAATATACTCCACGCAGTATATGAAAAGTAAATACCTAATAACTTCCATTATCATTATCACTATTACAATTTATAAGAGATCACATTTATTCAGTGTTCACTATATGTGTAAGGCATCCAATCACATAAGAACTACACTTGGTTACAAGTATTATCCCCATTTTACAGTTGAGAAAATTCAGCCTTAAAAGTTAAATACCTTGTCCAAAGTTGTATAATTATTAAGAGATGAGTTCCCAGCCACTGAATTCATAGCAAAAGCTCTTAAAACCTACAGTAAGTGCCTCACAAAGATATTTTAACTTTATTAGGTAATGCCAAGGGATGCAGAGAGTACAAAATAATCAAGTTGCAATTTTGGAAATTAACATTAGTAAAATGAAACATTAATAATGTTTCTAGAAGGCATGTAACTTGGTATACTCCTGTTTTTCTGTCACAATAGTTAATAGTACCCAGTATCCAAATGGATTAGTTTTCTTATTGCAATAGATACTCTCTTGAGTGGCCTACAATACACTGACTTACGAAATTAGACAACATTCTTCATACTTTTTACATGATATATAATGAGCATCCACGTGAATTGAAGCTACTGGCCTACTTTCTTACATCTCGTACATTTGTAACCCAATCAGTTGAGTGGTACGCACACCAAGAGACAGCTAACTGTTTGTTTCCAAACCTCTTTATCTCAGTTATTCTTGTTTACAAAAGTGCTTGCTTCTACAATATTATAAACACCATGTAAATCAATAAAAATATGTGGGAAAACTGGAATTGCTGTTTTCATAGATAGTAAGTTGAAAAATAGTGGTGCAGGGAATTCCCTGGTGGTCCAGTGGTTAGGACTCTGCACTTTCACTGCCAAGGGCACAGGTTCAGTCCCTGGTCTGAGAACTAAGATCCCGCAGGGGGTGGGGAGAGGTGGGGGGGGGGGAGTATGGAAAGAGGCAGGGAGGGAGGGAGGGAGGGAGGGAGGAAGGAAGGAAGGAAGGAAGGAAGGAAGGAAAAAATAGTGGTGCAAATTCCACTATAAAATGGCAGAAAATATTAACTTGCACAAAAGACACATCCATAAAGTGGAACAGGGATTGAGAGTGGGATGACAGAGGCAAACGTTTACTTTTGGCTAACTTGAGGTTACATGGAAGACAGAGTGCTTATGGAGGAGGTGGTAATTGGCTTAACTTTGAAGAGTGACTACATTTTGGAAAGTGGATATTACACAAACTTAAATTAATATGACCAAATAGAGACGAATGACAGAGTCTAATTTAGAAGTATATTTTGTAGAGAACTATTGAATTGGAACAGAATAATACAGGGAGAACTGCCAGTCTTGGCAACTCATTATTCAGTGGTTTCAAACTGAAACCATGAATGGGCTGCTAGTGGTTCCATGAACTCCTTTCACTTTATGAAAAATGTGTTGTTATTTGCATTTTCCCTAAGTAAAAGGGCCTGCAGCTTCTAACCCAAAATGAGATGTAGAACTACTGGCCATAAGTCTTATTTCAAGGTGAATTGATGGGCTAACAAGGTAGCTACTGCCTGTCTCCCAGAATGATAAGTATTGTAAGTTAGTTGTAATTGCCAACTTTATTTGCTTTTAAGTATTCATAATAGACATCAGAAGTAATGAGCAGTGACTATGGAAAGACAAAAAATAATTCTGGGCAGAAAAATGAAGTGGAGTGACCATATATCTCATTTAGAAAAACTGAATTCTATGTAGGCCAAAAAGAACCCTTCATTCAGAGATCAAACATCAAGGGGAAGAAATACAGTCTATAACCACCACCCCCCAAAAAAAATCATAAGCAATAGGATACACATCTTCCAAAACTTACTAACAAAGAACTTAAGTCTCTTCACCTTTAAGATACTGTATACACTAAAATTATGCAACACTAAAGACTGAAAAAATTAAAGAAAAATGCCAGATATTGTGTTTTCATATATTCAACATCACTAAAGTGGGGATTCACTTCACAGACATGTCAGTAGGCAAGAAAGAGAAGCAGTCGTATCTGTCTCCTAAAAGAGATTTATGTGATACGTGTGCACCTTCTAATACGCTCCAGCATTGTGCTTTTAGCGCTGTGCTTCAGAGTGGTGAACAGTTCAAGAGAGATCATTAGTCAGTGCATGTTTAATTACATACCAGTATTTCTCGAAGATTAAAAATGTCTGTCGTTCAATTATTCCCACATAACAGGTCCCATTTTCTACTCATTCAGTTTGGAACAATGTAGTCACAAAATATATTGTTTTAGATGAAAAACTGTTTGATAGTATTCCGCAGAGCCGATTTCAAAGGGGAAAAAAATACACCTGTTTCACATCTCAGGGAGACTACTAGCTACTGCTTTATACCATTCTACATTCATTTTGATTCTAGAGAACACCCATGCCCCCCTCGGCCCTTTTTCTCCATCACCACTTTCACACAATCTCAATGTTCAACACAGCTAGCCTTTCAAGTCCAAGTCACGAGAAACAGCTAACCTTTCATTTAAATGATCTCAACTCTGGTTTTGAGGTCTTATCCCTACACATAAGCAGATCCCCTTCAGAGATTTGGATCAATACATATAGTTACCAGCATAACAACATTCTGACAAAATCCTATGTGATCCTTTGCAAGGAGAAATCATTCCTCAGGAAGAGAAGAAAAAATGAGTGTTTAAGTTCTGAATTTAAGGTAAGAGACCCAGAAAAACAATTTAAAATACATAAGTGCTGCTCAGAATAATTTATTTGATTACACGTACTGCAAGTATTTTCCTTCATGTTTTCGTAATGAACCTGACCATGAAAAAACAAATTTACGTCTTGTCTGTGTCGTTATGAGCTGAGCTCATTTGGTGGGGAAAACCTACAGTTTAATTGCTTGATTTAAATTTGGCTAGTAGAATGCATACTGAAACACTACTCTTTTCATTATGTTAATTTATAACTGGAAAGCTAAATTTACAAAGGCAATAACATTAATTATTTACTTGTCTATTAACGTTGAATATATATTACAAAGCTAATTGGTTTCATAAGTCTGCCAAAAAATTAAAAACAGGTTCGTTCACTGATTTATATTGGAAAGGTACACATATTCTCAGCAGGTTGGTTGTTTTTTATTGTATTACATGAAAATATGTGTAAAATACTTTCTCTATCTGTACAATATTCCACATTATTTCTTCCTTCCTGGGTTGAAAAGCATTTTTTAAAAAGGGAGGATTAGAGCTGGCTAACATTTATTTAATGCTTATTCTGTTTCATACTTACATGCATTATCTCATTTAATTTCAGAACTGAATAACACATGAACCAGCATTAACCCCTTTTTAAAGATGAGGAGACCAACGGTCAGAAAGATTAAAAAATTTGCCAAGGCACAGAGTAAAACAAATCCAGGACTTGTTCTGGAAAGAGCAAGACATTACCATTTATGCCTTACTGTTTGAATACCTGTTATTCACAGCATATTGGACACTGGATGACTCAATACAATTCTTTAAAGAGAAGACTTGTTTCAATGTCAAAATCAAATTCTTCAATGAAAAATTTATTCATAACTCCATTTAGATATTGGCATAAAGATAACCACAGAACACAAAAATGCACAGAAATCATCAATGAATGTGTACTCTAGTGACCTAAAATCAGAATAATACAAGGAAAAAGTCCAGCAAGTACACTTGACCTTTGTCTCTGAAGTGGGATTCAGTATTAGGCAGATTCCTCTTAGGCAGATTCCTCTTAGACTGCAACTGAACAAGGGGGCTTACAAATTAAAGATTATAATACCCATATTACTACCCTCTTGGGCATATTGTGAAGATCAGATATGAAATTGGGATAAAAAAGAGCTATGAAAACTATCAAGCATTATGCAAATCCAAGTTAGTGCAATTAGTATAAGACTGATTTGCACCTAAAGAATTCCCATGGAATTTACTCTGAGTTTTTGTGCAGATTACAATTTAGCTGTATTCTCACGTAACATAAAAGGCTTATAAAATTTTGCTAATACAGAGTAAGTATAACCAGTATCTTGGCCAGAGAAAAAACTCCATTAATATGTGACCTAACGAGGGACGATTAGCAAACAGTCTTTAATTAATACTCAATAAAATATTATAAAATAAGAATGCCTTCAAAAGGGTTTGGGTCATTATATTCATTAATATTTTAAGCAAGTGTTTTTATAAACAGGAAAAAAATCAAAATATTAAGCATGTATTTACACATGCACACTTTAAATAATACAACTAAATTGCTAATGGTTATAAAGCAATTAGGGCCATATTAATATGTGATGAAAAGTGAATTTGTGCATTTTCTAAGAGATTTAAATTACAGTGTGAATGTCTGCAAGTCTGCTGGAAAGTAAAACAATATTCCGCCTTAGTGGCTTGATGATCTTAGAGATTTTCTATAGTAGTTGCAAATCTAATATATCATCATAAATTTATCTTCTAAGACTGCTGTGGAATACTTCATATATCATTCATTATGATGGAGTTTTGCTGAGGGCTGGGGTCTAAAACCATCAAATTAGATTTAAATTACACTTTGGTTCTTTTTTATTCAACATTTAAGCAATATTATATTATCTGTCTGTGAAAAGACAGAGGCTATTTCTACACAGGAGGAAGAGACCATGCAGATTTTTATATCCCTTCCATCATTAAAATGAAAACATTTAATTTTTTATTGTGTTAAACTAAGACAAAAAGATATGAATCAATGTGTCCAGCATTTACTTAGGACCTGCTAAGTATTAAAAGGATTTTCAAACCCTGAGATTGCAAATGAAACAGTTCTGTGTAACGTCAAAATAACTTTCCACCACCCACAGCAGAATAAAATTATTCAGCATCCGAATTGGTCATAATATCCTATGGACCAATCTTTCATTTTCATTTATGGAGTCTGGGATGGAAGTGGGGGCTTATACATTACTTTCTATCCAATTCTGCTAATTATGCTGACGTGGGAAACTAGATTTGTAATAGCAGTCAGACCTTGAGATTTATCTAGAAGTAGCTAAAATTTACCAAATCTAGAGAATCCAATCTAATTAATCTTTTATACTGATTACTACTAGGAATTGCACACAAATCTTATAACAAATTAAAGCAATAAATATGGACTTTGGGTGAACTCATAATCCATTTTGCTTGGTAACACATGTTGAGCTTTGTTAGAAAAATACCATTTAATCCAACATGGTTTTGTCTTTTTTGAACTAGAAATGTTTCTAAGAGATGACTGTGATAGAGGGGAAAAAATGTAAACATATTAATAGTGAGCTCTTATTGAGTTCCTGAGAGAAATGTTATTTAAAAGCTTATGTATTACTCTATATAAACTATAACTGCTTTATGAAAAAGAAATAAATGGTCTATTTTACTAGACAAACCACCAGCATTGCAGAGGACCAAAGAATTGGATGTACTACTGCTGAGCAAACAAACATAAACATTATTTTACACGTGACTTCTGAAAAATGTCTCAGAAACTGCTAGAATCTGGATATATACATCAGCTGGCTTGAGACACCAAACATCTCACAACATGCAGAAAATGACATTTGGACAATAGCCTCCTCAAGTAAGAAAAAAAATCAAAAACCATGAAAGAATTATTCTAAAATACTGACAAATTTCAGGCAATTAACTAAACCATGCCCTTCCCAACATATCACACCTCCTCTCACATGAAAGAAAATCAAGACACCTTTATTTGTATCTGGAAAGCAAATTTATCACTGGATATAGTTATAACAGCCTAGTCAATGGAAGCTGGGGTAAAATGGAAGGTGGGGTAAACATTTTGCTAAACATTAGCAACATTCTAAGAAACTATTTCTATAAATTTATTCCACAAATAGTTATTGAACATGGGCTAGGACTGTTCAAAGCCCTAGTAGTAACAGAGCTATGAATACCATGAAGAGAAACAAAAATTCTATGAGGTTATACGGTCTTATTGCTTATACTACAAGTAACACCAACTCATACACACTGTTTTTTATAGAGAGAGAGAAAGAGAGGCGGAGAGAGAGACAGAGAAAGAAAAAGAGAAAGTTGGAGACACCAGTGGATAGATCATCCTGTGCATTTGTAGAAACTGTAATTTAATCAAAGCATTTATGGTTTTACTCTAAGATATACTTTGAATCTTTTTTATCCATTATGTTTTGTATCTGATTTTCAAAACATCTCTAAAATATGGGACTTTACAGTTTGAATTTCAGCCAGAAGCTACAATGTCTTTTGGTAAATGCACCAAAAAAAAAGAGACAAACTGGTGAAAAACATTGCTATGTAATGTAATTAAAGTGCATTTACTGAAATGGCACAATGGTAGACTTACATTCATTTTTAAATATAAAAGATACAGACATTTATAAGTAACTCAAAGGAGAACTTCTCTAGTTCAGGCAAAGGTACATTTCTATCCTCTGAACGTCACCTATGTGCTAAAACAAGATTCCCTCCACCAGATCCACAGCTTTCCCTAGTTTCCAACATATTCCTAGTCCAAGTCATGGCACACCTGTGAGGTAAGACCTACATGAAATTGGAGATTTCACTTCAAGGACTTATATAGGTTTCATCCTGTGTGCCTTATATCGATTAGCTGGAGATGACATGTGCTGCATCATAGCAAAATGTCCAGCTGAAGCCTCAACAGGCCCATCAATCATTATTTTTCTGAATGCAGTTGGGTTTCCAATGTTTTGCCTCTAACATCAAGGTAGACTGTGGCAGTCTTTACCCTGTCTACTAGTGTACACATCACTTTGAAAATAACAAAGGTATTTAAAAAATTTCTCTAGAAACAAATCTCAATTTCCAGCAGAGCCCATCTTTCTTATCACCCCCTCCCTTGTAGTTTGCTCAACAAATATTTTTTTGGAAAATGATTTACCAGTTCCTATTTTTTTAAGTTGGGATTTTGATCTAAGAAGCACAATGAAAGAAAAGCACTACTGTAATAGGAAAAAAGAAGACAAATAATTATATACTAGAATAATAATTATTCTTGAATTTCGAATGACAAAAGGAAGAAATTCTATAAGAAATACAGATGCCTAATGCTACCTATTTTTGGTAAAGAAGTAAATTAAAAAATACACACATTCATGTACACATATACGAGAGACATCTGATAACGATTAATGTCTTGATAATTTCAGGAGATAACACTATGATAAAGTATAAAAAACCAAATGCCTTTTCATGCTTTTTCTGTTTTAAGCCAATTTTATCCTTTGTTGGCTTCCTAAGGCATTAAGACAAAAAGTGTCTTTTCTTTGGCTCTACATTGGTCAGCACGCTAAGCTGTCCCATTACTTTACCTAGGAACACTCTCACGTGAACAACTTTGGAAAAAGAATTGTTGTTTTAGATCTTCCCCCTCATTTATCTGCCATTATTCTGCTGTACTGTGTCAGTGCATCATTTGCAGATTGCTTTGCTCCAATACAGGGCTCTGCAGGTTAGAGACAAGTGGAGATTCAAAATACACACATGTATGGAATAGGCCATATGTAAATGTATTTATTTGTGAACCAAAAGTAATATTCTTATGAAAATCTTTACCACACAAAAAAGTATAAAGTAAAACTTGACAACTTTCCCACTGCACATACTAATATAAAAAACAGGTGGGTGTATTAGTTATCTATCGCTATATAACGAATTACTACAAACTTAGTGGTTTAAAACAATACATATTCATTATCTCACAAGTGTAATTGGTCAGAGATCTAGACACAGCTTAACTGAGTTCCTCTGTTTCATCATCTTTTACAAGACTGTAATGTAATTAAGACATTGGTCAGGATTGGGGTCTCATCTGAAACTTAACTTAGTTAAGAATATACTTCCAAGCCCCTGTGGTTATTTGCAGGATTCAGTTTCTCACAGGCTATTTGACTTCATTTCCATGTGCATCTCTACTCAGAGTAGTTCGCTCCCTCAAAGCCATCAAAGGACAGTCAATAAAGAAAGTCTGCTAGCAAGACAAAAGTTACAATTTCTTGTGTCTTAATCACAACGGGGACATTCCATCATCTTAGACATACTGTTGGTTAGAAGCATGTCACTAGGCCAGCCCATACCTAAGCAGAGGGAATTATAAACACAATGTAGGGTCATTAGGGGTTATCTTAGATCTTAGTAGATGTGAACAAATATGGAAGTTTATTTTCTATATGTACTTTGGCAACTCTGTTTTATTCACTTACTATGTCATGGTCATCTTCCCATTCCAGTGTAGACATTTACTTTATTCTTCTAAGTAGTCACATAGCATTTATTTTATATATTTAATTATTTCCTATGCCATACCTTTTCAAACCTCTCTATTTTTCCTTGGCTTTTCATCTGCAGCCCCTAGAAAATGGAGATAGTCTAACATCTTTAGATTATAGAATTTTACTTATAGCAGGAAATTTAAATGGGTTGATGTTACTATTTCAACTTACTAAGGATCCAGAAGACACACATAATGTGGCTCCAAGCATCACAAAAAAGGCATAAATATTTGTCAAGTTTGATTACTTCAAAAGTTTTACAGGAGTGATACAAGCAGAATGAGATAGAGATTCAGTACTCCACGAATCTATTTTATGTAATTCTAGCATAAATGTTATAAAAACTTTAGAAAAATGGGGAAGAAGCCACCCATTTCTCTTGGGGAACTGATGGAATATCTTGTTCCTTCTAAGAACTTAAGACTTTACACAATACAGAATGCAGATAGTGTTCTATCTATGTGATGAAGGCAGTTGTTCACCTGGTAAAATGATAGATAGATTCAAAAGGCCCCATTTGCCCATCACCATACATAAAAATGTCTAATTATAAGCCTCATACTGACACTGTAAGTGTTCTTTCTTCTATAAAAGTTTTTACTAGTAACTGTGAGTTCAGACCATATTAGGTAATAGCAAAGGACTGGATGAGTTATAATTAATAAATATCAGTGAGATATGGAGAAATATATTTAGATGGAAAAATCTGGCATGTCAACAATTAAACAATAAAAAAAACTACAGTACACATTACTGGTTAGGACAGGATGGCATAGATCCCTTTCTACATGCTCCATTCACACTAATCATAGCTGGAAACCCTGGAAATGGTATGAGAGACAACCAAAGGAGAACTCTAAAAAGTAATAAGAAGGTGGGAACCTGGACCCTAGGATGGGAGAAATGCACAGTGGACAGATGTTTTGTTCCCTCTTTATCCAAAGGAGAAAGGCTGGCCAGATCTGGCATTTACAACAACTGCCAACCTGGGGAAGGGAGAAAGGCAGCCCAGGTAGACTCATTCCTCCCTGGAATTGAATGAGAGTTCTTGTGACAACATGAGGTGAACTCAAAGCAAAAAGCAAGAGGGATAAATTGGGAGCCCAGCCAGAAAAAAGCAGCCAAGGGAGGTATACACCTGAGATCCTCTTCCTACCAAGATGTACCTAGGTGGTATACAGAGCTGGCAGGAGAAGCAGCCTGGTCCAGAAAACCTCGCCCCTACTCTGAAACACCAGGATGGGTGGTAAGAATTGGATAAAGGGAAATAAGCACCGGAAGAGGGCCGTTCTGAGAAGCTGCTTTGCTCCTGTGGACCAAAGATGCTCCTCCCCCTCCTAGAAACACTGGAGTAGGGGTATGAGTAAAGAAATACCCAAAACCCTTATTTCCCCAAGAGACAATAAATGCATGTACTAAAGCAGTTTGACCTGCGGAAATTCTCTCTGCCCCAATTGCCACTGAGTTTGGACACATGGGGATTGCTGTGGCACCATATAACCCAAGCAGATCAAAAAAATAATGCAAAGGATCTAAAAATTAAACTGCCATTGGAAACACAGCCCATAAAATTTGACCAAGACCTGTGTGTGTGTGCTCGCGCGCACAAGCAAGTGCGCTAGAAGTAAACAAGGTGACTGCCTACTGAAGTAAAATATTTAAATAGGACCTAAATTCTGACATAATAGACAAAGTGTTTAGGACAAAATAAAATATTACCCATCAAACAAGAGTCAAGTAAGTCAAACAACAAAAACCTTGTTAAAAAATGACCAGAAGATAGAGCTACCATACGATCCAGCAATCCCACTCCTGGGCATATATTTGGAGAAAACCACAATTCGAAAAGATACATGCACCCCTATGTTCACTGCAGCACTATTAACAATAGCCAGGGCATGGAAGCAACCTAAATGTCCATCAACAGAGGAATGGATAAAGAAGATGTGGTACATATATACAATGGAATATTACTTAGCCTTAAAAAAGAACAAAATAATGCCATTTGCAGCAACATGGATGGAACTAGAGATTATGATACTAAGTGAAATCAGACAGAGAAAGACAAATATCATATGATATCACTTATGAGTGGAATCTTTAAAAAAAAAGGCTACACGTGAACTTAACTACAAAAACAAAATAGATTTGCAGATGTACAAAGTAAACTTAACGGTTACCAGGGAATGGGGGTGGGAGGGACAAATTGGAAGACTGGGACTGACACATACACACTACTATATATAAAATAGATAACTTAAATAGACAACTAATAAGGACCTAATGTATAGCACAGGGAACTCTACTCAATACTCTGTTCTGGCCTATATGGGAAAAGAATCTAAAAAAGAGTGGATGTATGTATTTGTATAACAGATTCACTTTGCTGTATACCTGAGTTTAACACATTGTAAATCAACTTTATCCCAATAAAAATTTTAAAAAAATGAGCAGAGGACCTTAATAGACATTTTTCCAAGGAAGACATATAGATGGCCAACAGACACACTAAAAGATATCCAACATCATCAGATAAATGCAAATCAAAACCGCAATGAGATATCACCTCACATCTGTCAGAACTACTATCATCAAAAAAAACCACAAATAACAAGTTGGTGAGAATGTGAAGAGAAGGGACTCTTGTGCACCCTTGGCTCATTGGTACAGCTACTATGGAAAAAATTATGGAGGTTCCTCAAAAAGTTAAAAATAAATCTACCATATGACCCAGCAATTCCACTCCTGGGTATTTATCTGAAGAAAACAAAAACACTAATTCTAAAGACATATGCACCCTTATGTTTTTGTTTTTTGGTTTTTCTTACAGTGCAATTTTATTTATCTATCTATTTATATTTATTTTTTAAACTTTTATATTAGAGTATAGATTAGTAACAATGCTGTGTTACCTTCAGGTGTATCACACAGTGATTCAGTTATGTTCATTGTAGCACTGTTTACAACAGTGAAGATATGGAATCAACTGATGTGCCTATTGATAGATGAATGGATAGGGATATAAGGCATATCTGTGTCTCTGTGTGTGTTTGTGTATGTATATACATGTATTTATATACCCACATATATATATATGTATATATATATTATACGTGTATATGTGTATGTATATACAAATATTATTCAGCCATAAAAAAGGATGAAACCTTGCCATTTGCAACATGAATGGACCTAGAGAGTATTATGCTAAATGAAATAAGTGACACAGAGAAAGACAAATACCATACTATCTCACTTATATGTAGAATCTAAATAAAAGACAAATGAACAAACAAGACAAAACAGGAACGACTCAAGTATAAATAACAACCTACAATAGCCACAGAGGAAGGAGTAAGACGTTCTGGCAAAACAGTTGAAGAGGATTAAGAGGTATAAACTTCCAGTTATAAAATAAATAACTCATAGTTATATAGTGTACAGCATAAGGATTATAGACAATGATTCTGTCACAATTTTGTGTGGTGACAGATGGTTACTAGACCTTGTTGTGATCAATTCATAAAGTACACAAATGTCAAACAACTGTGTAAACCTGAAACTCACATTACATATCAACTATACTTCAATAAATAGGGAAAAAGTCTATACTCAAAACACACTATAAATAAATCATGATGAAATTTATAAAACGTTGAACCAACCTGTAGTAAGGTAAGAAAAAAAAACATGGAAACATGGAAAGCACGTGAAAAGTAATAAAATGGCATACTTAAGCATCAATGCATTAATTTCTTTGTTTCCATACATTAATTTTTAATTGAAGTATAGTTGATTTACAGTGCTGTATTAATTTCTGCTGTACAGCAAAGTGACTCAGTTATATACATATGTACATTCTTTTTTATATTCTTTTCCACTATGGTTTATCATAGAATATTGAATTAAATTCCCTGTGCTGTATAGTAGGACTTTGATGTTTATTCATTCTATGTGTAATAGTTTGCATCTACTAACCCCAAACTCTCAGTCTATCCCTTCCCCACCCTCTCTCCTCGGCAACCACAAGTCTATTCTCTATGTCTGTAAATCTGTTTCTGTTTTGTAGATGAGTTCACTTATGCCATATTTTAGATTCCATATATAAGTCATATCATATGGTATTTGTCTTTCTCTGTCTGACTTAATTGCTTAGTATGATAATCTCTAGTTGCATCCATGTTGCTGCAAATGGCATTATTTCATTCTTTTTTATGACTGAGTAGTATTCATTGTATATATGAGGGTGAGTCAAGAATTATTTGCACTCTGGCTGTAGAATTTACAGAAGTTTTAATATAATCAGAGTGCGGATAAGTTTTGACTCACCGCTGTATGTATCATGTCTTCTTTATCCATTCATCTATCAATGGACATTTAGGTTGTTTCCATGTCTTGGCTATTGTGAATAGTGCTGTTACGAACATAGGGGGGCAAGTATCTTTTTGAATTATAGCTTTGTCCAGATATATGCCCAGGAGTGGGATTGCTGGATCATATGGCAATTATATTTTTAGTTTTCTGAGGAACTTCCATACTATTTTCCGTAGTGACTGCACCAACTCACATTGTCACCAACAGTATAGGAGGGTTCCTTTTTCTCCACACCCTCTCCAGCATTTGTTAGCTATAGACTTTTTAATGATGGCCATTCTGACCAGTATAAGGTGGTACCACATTGCAGTTTTGATTTGCGTTTCTTTAATAATTAGTGATGTTGAGAATCTTTTCACATGCCTATTGGCCATCTATATGTCTTATTTTGAGAAATATCCATTTAGGTCTTCTGCCTGTTTTTTGATTGGGTTCCTGGGATTTTTGTTGTTGAGTTGTATGAGCTGTTTATATATTTTGGAAATTAAGTCCTTGTCAGTTGCATCATTTGCAAATATTTTCTCCCATTCTATAGGAGAATATTGTCTTTTAGTTTTGTCTATGGTTTCCTTTGCTGCACAGAAGTTTTAAGTTTAATTAGGTCCCATTTGTTTATTTTTGTTTTTATTGCTATTGCCTTGGGACACCGACTTAAGAAAACACTGATACAATTTATGTCAGAGAATGTTTTACCTATGATTTCTTTCAGGAGTTTTATGGTGTCATGTCTTATATTTAAGTCTTTAAGCCATTTTGAGTTTATTTTGGTGTGTGGTGTGAGGGTAGTTTCCATACATTTTAAAACAACCTTATTAAAATGTAAGTCACATACAATTAACTTTACCCTTTGAAATTGTAAAATTAATGACCACTAGTGTATTCAGAGTTGTATATCCATTACTACACTCAATTTTAAAATATATTCATTACCCTGAAAAGAAACTGCAGGCAACCTGGCTTCCAACCCCCAAAAAACCTGATCCTCCCAACCCTAGGCAACCACTACTCTTTCTATGTCTATAAATTTCCCTATTCTGGAAATTTCATAAAAATGGAATTATAAAAGAGGATAGAGATTATATTTAGAGGATAGAGATTATATATTTTTCCCAATCACTATGGTATGAAACTAAAAGCCAATTACAGGAAGAAAAATTGGAAAAACACAAACAAATGAAGACTAAACAACATTCTACTAAATACATAATGGGTCAATGAAGAAATTAAAGAGGAAAACAGAAAGTTTCTCAAGACAAATGAAAATGAAAATACAACTTTCCAAAATCTGTGATGCAGCAAAAGAAATTCTGAGAGAGAAATTTATAGTGAGACAGGCCTACCTCATGTAACAAGAAAAATCTCCAATAAACAATCTAAACTTACACCTAAGGGAACTAGGAAAATAAAGAACAAACAAAGCCCAAAGTTAGCAGAATGAGGAAAATATAAAGATTAGAGAAGAAATATATACAAAAGAAACCAAAAATAGAAAAGCAATGATACCAAGAGCTGGTTTTTTGAAAAGATAAAGTTGATAAGCCTTTACCTGCCTCATCAAGGAAAAGAGAGAAAAGACCCAAATAAATTAAACAAGAAAGAAAAAGGAGATATTACAACTGATATCACAGACATACAAAAAATCATAAGAGAATACTAAAAAGTTATATGGCATCCAAATTGGAATGGAAGAAGTAAAACTGTCACTATTTGCAGATAATATATTATATATAGAAAACCCTATAGTCTCCACCAAAAATTATTAGAATAAATGAACTCAGTACAGTTTCAGGATAAAAAATTAATATATAGAAATCTGTTGGTTTTCTATATGCTAATAATAAATACCAGAAAAAGAAAGTAAGAAAATGATCCATTTAATTGCATCAAATAGAATAACATATCTAGGACTAAACTTAACCAATGCAGTGAAAGACCTATACCTTTAAAACTATAAAATACTGATGGAGGAAACCTGAAGATGGTACAAAGAAATGGAAAGATATCTCATGTTTATAGATTGGAAGAGTTAATATTATTAAAATATCTATAATATCCAAAGCAATCTACAAATTTAATGCAATCCATATCAAAAACTCAGGACATTTTCACAGAACTAGAATAATCATAAGATTCATATGGGACCACAAAAGACTAACTTTCCAAAGTAATCTGGAGAAAAATAAACAGAGCTGAGGTATCACATGCCCTGACTACAGAATAGTACCACAAAGCTACAGTAATCAGAGCAGTATGGTATTGGCACAAAAACAGACACATAGATCAATGTAACAGGACAGAGAACACAGAAATATACCCATACACTTATGATCAATTAATCTATGACAAATGAGGCAAGACTATACAATGGAGAAGAGACACTCTTCAATAAGTGGTGCTGGAAAAACTTGACAGCTATATGTGAAAGGATGAAATTAGAAGATTTTCTTACACCATGTACAAAAAATAAACCCAAAATGCAATAAACATCTAAATTTAAGACCAGAAACCATAAAACTCCTGCAAGAAAACATAGGCAGAACACTCTTTGACATAAATTGTAGCAATAAATTTTTTGGCTCTGTCTCCTAAGGCAAAGAAAATGAAAGCAAAAATAAACAAACTGAAACTAATTAAATTAAAAAGCTTTTGCACAGCAAAGAAAACCATTAACAAAACCCAAAAAAGACAACCTACTGAATGGGAGAAGATATTCACAAATAATATGACTGATAAGGGGTTAACATCCAAAGTATATAAGTAGCTCATACAAATCAGTAACAAGAAAACCAACAACCTGATTAAAAAATGGGCAGAAGACCTGAATAGACACTTTTCTAAAGATGACATACACACAGCTATCAGGTACATGAAAATTTGCTCAACATCACTAATCATTAGGGAAATGCAAATCAAAACCACAATGATATATCATCTCACACACATCTTTTCATGTGCTTATTGGTCTTGTTTATACCTTCCTTGAAAAATGTATTTAAATAATTTGTCCATTTATATTATTTTCATTATTTAGTTGTTATATTTCTTTATATAGTCTAGATACAAGTTCCTTTTCAGATATATGATTTACAATATTTTTTCCCCATTCTGGGGTTGTCTTTTTATTTTCTTAATAGTATCTTTTGAAGCACAAAATTTTAAATTTTGATTAAGTCCAGTTTATCTATTTTTTAACTGCTGTGGTTTTGCTGTTTGTTATATCTAAGAAACTATTCCTAATCAAAGGTCTTGAAGATTTATGCCGATGTTGTCTCCTAAGATGTTTATAGTTTTAGCTCTTAAATGCATTTTGTGTTAACTTTTGTATATGGTGTGAGGTTTGGTTCCAACTTCATTTTTCTCATGTGGATATCCAGTTGTCCTAGCATAAATTGTTGAAAACACTATTCTTTCTCCACTAAATTACCTTGGCACCCCTATCAAAGATCAGTTGGCCATAAATGTGCAAGTTCATTTTGAGACTCTCAATTCTATTGATCTAGATATGTATCCTGAAGCCTGAAGGACACTTCCTTGCTTGCCACAGCTTTGTAGTAAATTTTGAAATCAGAAAGTTTGTTTCTTCCAACTTTGTTATCCTTTATCAATATTTTTTGTAACACAGAGCATATTGCTACTTGTAAATATTTACCCTAAGTTGAAATGATATAAATACATCTAAACAGATTTATAGAATGGAATAAAAAAAATTCACAACACAATTATATGCTGCTCATAAGAAATTCACTTCAAATCCAATGACAAAGATAAACTGAAAGGAAAGAATGGAAAAAAAGATATAATGTGTCAACATTAATCCAAAAAGGTAAACGTGGCAATATTAATATCTGATTAAGTAGATTTTAGAGCAAAGAAAATTACCAGAAGCCAAAGGGGAAACACCTTTTGAAAAAAGAATCAATGTACCAGGAAGACATATCAATCATAAATGAGTGTGCACCAAACAATAGAGCCTCAGAATACATAAAACAAAATTGATAGAATCAAAAAGAGAAACTGACAACTCCACAATCACGGCATTCTACACCTCCCTCTCAATAATTTATACAACTACTGTACAGAAAACCAGCAAGGATATAGATGATCTGAACAATGCAATCAAATAGAATCTGATGTATATAGAACACTCCACCCAACAATAGTAGAATATGCTTTTTTTCAAGTGACCATGGAACACTGACCAAGATGTAACATTTAATTTATAATAAAACCTCAACAAATTTTTAAAAATTGATCATAGAGTATATTTTCTGACTATACTGGAATCAAACTAAAAATCAGTAATAGAAAGACAACAAAAAAATCTCAGAAAGGTGAAAATTAAATAATACACTTCTGAAGAATCTATGAGACAGAGAATTCAAAGGAATTTAAAAAAACAGAGCTAAATGAAAGCAAAACACAGCATATCAAAATGTGGGCTATAGCTAAGGCAGTGCTATGAAGGCAATTTATAGCAATTAATGCTTACATTAAAAATGATAGAAGGTTTCAGGCCAATAATATAACTTCCCATTTCAAGAACCTAGAAAAAAAAAGCAAAAAAAACCTCAAAACAAATAGAAGGAAAGAAACAATAAAGAGCAAAAATCAGTGAAATTGAAAATAGGACAACAAGAGAAGAAATGAAGGAAACGAAAAGCTGTTTCTTCAAATAAGTTGGTATAACTGATAAACCTCTAGTAAAACTGGTAGAAGTAACAATGGAGAAAATACAAATTACCAATATCAAAATGAAGTAATGGATATCATTACAGATCCTGTGGTAATTAAAAAGAGGATACTACAAGCAACTTTACATTCATAAATTTGACAACTTAGAAGAAATGGATCATCAATATGTGGAAAAACACAAACTACCTAGGGTAGGCATAATAACGGACTCCCAAAAAATCAACATCCTAATCCTGGGAAACTATGAGTATGTTATATTATATGTCAAAAGGGGTTTTGCACCGATGATTAAGGTGACCAGTTTTGAGATGAAGAGGATACCATGAATTGATCCCTGCATTATCCAGGTCGGCTCAATCTAATCACATTGATTTATTAAAAGTAGAAAACCTTTCCCAGCTGTGGCCAAAGCAATGGCAGTGTGAGAAAGATTTAGCCTAGTCTTGCTAGTTTTACAGGGAGCCATGAGCCAATGAAAGTTGGTATTCTCTAGAAGTTGGGAAATGCAAGGTAATACATTCTTCCCTAGTCTTCCAGAAAGGAACACAGCCCTGCCAGCACCTTGATCTGAGTCCAGTGAGACACACATCATATATCTGACCTATAGAAATATAAGATAATATATTTTTAAACTACTGTTTGTTTCAGGAGAAGTAGAAAATACACTACCAAAACACAATCAAGATGAAGTAGATTATCTGAATAGCCCCAAACCATATAATTTAAATGCTCCTGATAAAGGTATCTCCAGGCCCAGATGGTTTCATTTGAGAATTCTACCATATATTTAAAGAGAAATACCAATTTTACAAATCTCTTCCACAAAATAGATGTGAGAATACTTCTTAACTCATTTTATGAGACCACTGTCACCCTGATACCAAAGAAAGAATAAAAGAAAACTACAGACCACTATCTCTCATAAAGTTAGATGTAAAAATTCTAAATAAATATTAACAAACCAACTCTAACAATATGTAAAAAGAATTTACATACCAGGACCAAGTGAGATTTATTTCAAAAATACAGGTCAGGTTCAGCTTTCCAAAAAAAAAAAAAAAAAAAAAATCAATATAATCAAGTATATGAACAAGCTAAAGAAGAAAAATGATATGATTATACCAAATGACAGATGAAAAGCATTTGACAAAATCCAACTTCCATTTCTGATTAAAAAAAAACTCTCAGAAAGTTAGGAATAAAGGGAAATCACTTCATCCTGATAACACTTACAAAAAAACCTATATATTACATCATACTTAATGGTAAAAGATGGAATGCTTCCCTGCAAGGCTGAACACAGTACTGGAAGTAGTAGCTACTGCAACAACAAAAGCAGAATAAAGAGCAGGCAGGTTGTAAAGGAAGAGATGAAACTATCTCTATTTACAGATGGCAGCATTGTCAACACAGAAAATCTCAAGAAATCTACAAAAAAAAGAGAAGTAATAAATGATTCAGTAAGGTCATAGATTATAAGATCTACTCACAAAAATCAATTACATTTCTATATACTAACAACTAACATGCAGAAACTGAAATGTAAAAACATCACCACATACAATCACTCCAAAGAAAGAAATACAAGTACACAGGCAAAACTGATAGGTACTGTATCTATATACTAAAAACTACAGTGTTGACAAAGAAATTAAAGAAGTCCTAAATAAATGGAAAAACATACTGTATTCATGGATTGAAATATTCAACATAGGAAAGGTGTCATTTCTCCCCCAGTTTATCTATAGGTTTAAGGCAATACCTATCAAATGCCAACAGGTTTTTCTATTGTTTTTTTGCTTTTTTTTGCTTTGTTTTTGTTCTGTAAACACAGACATGCTTATTCTAAAATTGAACTGAAAACACACAGGCTATTGAGTATCTAAAGCAATCTTTACAAAGAAAAATGAAGTAGGAGTATGGGGAGTTACTCTACCTGATATTAAGGCTTATGAGAAACCTACAGTAATCACGACAATGTAGTATTGTTGGGGGATAGACACATAGATTACCAGCATAGAACAGAAGACACAGAGCGATATCCTCAACTGATTTTTGACAAAGGTACAAAACCAATTCAATGGAGGAAAGATAGTCTTTTCAACAAATTTTGCTGGAACAACTGGACCTCTATAGGCAAAAAGGAAACCTCACCCCTTACACCAACATTAACTCAAAGTGACTGAAATGTAAAACAAACCTGTAAAATTTTTAGGGAAAAAAAGCAGAAAATCTTTGAATAGGACTAGGACAGGAGTTCTTAAATTTTACACCAAAAGCACAAGTCGAAAAGGAAAAACTGGTTAATTGGGGCTCATTAAAATTACCCACTTTAGTTCTGTGAAATTCCATGTGAAGAGGATTGAAGGACAAACTTCAGGCTGAGAGAAAATGTTTGCAAACCCGCATATCCAACAAAAGACTAATGTCTTGAATATATACAAAAGTCTCATAGCTCAACAATAAAATAAAACAGTACAACTAGAAAAAGGGCAAAAGAGAAAATTTCACCAAAGAGAATATACAGATGGCAAACAAGCAATTGAAAAGATGTTCAACATCATTATGCATTAGGGAAGTACAAGTAAAACCACAATGAGATAATACTATACACCTATCAGATTTGTAAAATTAAAAAAAAAAAAAATGACAACACCAACTGCTGGCAAGGATGCCAAGGACCTGGGTGACTCATATCTTGCTGGTGGGATTTTAAATAGGCACAGCTGCTTTGGAAAAACAGCTCTGTAGTTTTTTTATTATTATTATTATTAAACATACAACTATCATAACCCAACAAATGTACTCCTGAGCATTTATTCCATTTAAGTACTCCTTGCATACTCCAAACAAATGAAAACTTATGTTCATAAAAACACTGGTGCATGAATATTCATAATGGTTGTATTTGTAATAGCTAAAAAGCTGAATCAGCCCAGCTGCCTTCAAGGGATGGATGGTTAAACAAACTGTGGTACATGCATACCATGGAATACAACTCAGTAATAAAAAAGAACAACCTGATACATGCAACAACTTGGATGAATCTGTAGGAAATTATGCTGAATTAAAGCTAATCACAAAGGTCACATACTGAATTATTCAATTTATAGGACACTTTTGAAATGACCAAATTTTTGAAAATGGAGGACAGGAGAGTGGTTGCCACGGGTGAGATGCAGAGCGTGTGGAAGAAAGAGGTGGGTATGATTATAAAAGGGCAACAGGAGAGCTACTGTGAGATTGAAACTGTTAAGTGTCTTGCCTGTGTAGGTGATACATGAACCAGGTGATGAAACTGTATAGAACTTAGCACACCTACACACACATACACTTGTGCACGAGTACAAGTAAAATTGCAGTAATATGAATATGATTGGTGGAGTGTATCAATGTCAACATCCTTCTTGTGAATTATACTATAATTTTGCAAAATATTACCATTGAGTGAAACTGGGAAAAGTGCACAATGGATCTTTCTACATTATTTCTTACAACTGTATGTGAACTTATAGTTATCTTAATAAATTTTTCAATTAAAGGAAAAAAATTAAACGATAGATAATAATACAGCAAGATGCTCAAAGAGAGACAAGGCCAGGAATTTTTCTCTTCTGCTTTCCCTAGAGTTTGGCACTTTCCTAGAATAAGACAACAGAAAGGAGGGTTTTGGGGTACAGGTGTTGATTGTTTTTTGGGTTTTTTTGGTAACATAACTCAAGGCTGGAAAAGATAACCAGATGTTTACATAAAAATGTATAGTTAAAATGACAGTGAGAAATTAATCTTTATAACTTCTAAATATCGGTTGTCTTTTAGACGCTTTACTCTGAGGCCAAACCACAGAATTCTTAGAAATCATGTCAAAACACAAAGCATCCCCCTTTATGCCCCTCTGTCCAGGAGCACAAACTGACCTAGCTGAGAAGGACTGAACGCACACAGTAGTGCTAAGGCACAAAGGGAGATGGGATTGCAGGAAAGGCCAAGTCTTAAAAAGCAGAAGTGCCTGGGGGGGTGGGGGGGGGCGAGGGGGGCGGTGGTTGAAGAGGCAGGAAAGCAAATGAAGACTTAAAGAATGTATTGAGGAGGGCAAGAGGAAGAATCTCTGCCCTTCCTGTGGGTGTTAAAGGCAGGAAGTACTAGATAATAAATCCCAAGAGTGGAAGATAAGGGTTCCACAACAGTGAATTGCACCTGGGGACAAGTTGACAAGGCCAGAGAAGACACTCCCATATTCCTACTGCTCTGGACTTGGAGTTTGAATAGAAATTTTCATCCTAGAGAAAAGAATTAACCAAATATTCCCTGGGATTTATTTGGGCCTTATTGCTAACTACAGGAACATTTTATTGCTGAACTGTCCTCCTTCCAACCCATTAGAAAGAGGGCTGGGATTGGAAAAGTAAGTTACTGGCAAAAGGAGGAAGTGGGCAATTGATGATGCTCTGAGGTGTCAATCTGGTGGGGATGGGGGTTCACAGAGCCCTGACAACTGAGATGCGCCTTCAAGAACAGGAAGGAGTTTGCCAGGTGGTGATTTATTTTTACTCTATCTTTTCAGCTCAGGAGACTGGAGCCTAATATTATCAGCGAGAAGTTGCAGTAAGCCATACAACTTACTTGAAATTTGCTTAATTGGCCTGTTCCCTCAAGATCCAGAAGGGGACAAAAGCAATGAGGAAGGGGATAGGGAGGGGCAGTTCTCCAGGTGTTTTCATAGACAGTATCCCCCTCTTCCAACCTTTTCCCTTTCATACATAACCCTATCATGTAGATATCTCCCCTAGGGCAAATAAACAATTCAGACTCAAAGGAGGGAAACTGAGTTCGTCAAGGCCACACCCTCTGAAGAATATTTAACATGCAGATTGGACTCCAAACTCCAGGCTTTTTTCATCGTCATCATATTGTGACTGCAGTAGATATGTCCTTATAGGAAGGGACAGGTTACAGGTGTGATGCATGTTACATAACAAGAGTAGGCTAAATGAATACTCAAATAGCAGTGCCGAGTCAGGGCCTCAAGAGCAGCAAAAAGGGGAAAAGGAGGCAAAGACACTGAGAATTGCTGAAGACGAATTTCACCTCTGCTACATTTCAGTTTAGGCATTCTTTCCCATCAAGAAAGATGATCAAATACAACAGATCCTAGAAGAGCAAATCTAAAGAGTCCAATAATACGTTTGAAGATAGCAACGTATGGTGGTGAAGTGAGCAGGTTTTGGAATCAGATTGGCTTGGTCAAAACTTGGTTCCTTTGGGAAAGAGCTGTAGCTGGTTCCTCCTCTGAACCACCATTCAACCTCTTGCGCACCCCTTATCCCATCCACTGCTGGAACGATCGGTCTCAAGCAGGCTTTATCCAGCTTCATAGTAGTGCAAACTGACAGCATCTTACCTTGGGCCCTTGACACATACCTAGTACAAATACCTGTCCCAGGACTTCACTGACACCAAGGTGGGAGACCCCAGGGGGAACCCCCTTGGCTATCAGAAATGTATAATCCAGAAGTCAGTGTAAGACAACAGATAATGAAAAGATGTTTCCCTTTCATTCCCAAGGTGGATGGTTTTAAGATGCATTTCCTAAAGCTCCTCAGACTATCCTTCCGACAAGTTCAAACAACAGACTTCCTCGTGGTATCCAACTCTAACAAGTCACATATTGGTTCTCTCCTTCACTCCTAGTCACTCCACTCCTGCTCCAGGCAATCACTTCCTGGGAGACTACATCTGTCTCTGTGCTGCTTTCAGGAGAACCCAGCCTAAGCAACTTACTTTACCTATCTGAAAACTATTTTCCCCAAACATAAAATGGAATTAATAATTATATTTTCTCTACAGTCTTATAAGTATTAAAAGAGATATTACATGTAAGCATTTGGCCTGGTGTTGAGCCCATGGTAAACAGTCAATAGATGACAGTTATTTTATTCCCTGGTTCCTCTGTAAAGTCACTGCACATCTTATATGGAAGCCCAGGACATACATCCCAGAGTACATCCCCAGCAAATGCCCAAATGCAAGCTAGGACATATCCTATTTTTTAAAAATGTTTTCAAAGTTTATTACCCAGATACATAGTATCCAAGTTCAGAGTGCTCCATTATTGTAAAACCTACAAAAATTTGAATAAAAATTAAAATATTTGAAAGAAGGAATTGGGGAAGAGTAGGATTATTTACTGCTGCTGTAATACCTACATTAATCATCAAGAAATGCCAAATAAACCAAACTTTATCATATAGTTAGCTAGCAATTCTAAGAAAGTCAGGGGACTGGTTTCAGACTTTGACATTGCTTCAGTAGAGTACCTATTTTTCTCACCTCCTTGAATCCCCCTGTTGTGTTGGGAGGTTTACTTTGAACTGAAGAAGGCAGTAAAATTTTATACTACACACTACCTAAAATTATGGTAAATGAAACACCTATTTGGAAGAGTGAAAATGAAGGTTATTCCCAGAAGCTCTTAGAAAGAAAAAAACAAAAACAAAAATAGCAGTGGAAGGGGAGGAAAAAACCCTCCTGCTCTATGGAAGTGAAGACACATAGAGGAAGGAAAAAAGCATACAAAAAGAAACCTGTGAGTTTTGAAGCAACCACAACAAAATAGAAATGGCACAGAAGGACCTCATCAATTTTCCAAGGGACCTAAATCTCTCCATTTCGGCACACTGACCACAAAAAAGAATTCCATCCATTCTTGGAGTTTCCAAACAACCTCATTTCATTTTAAAACAAGCACCCAAAGCCAAAAGAAATCCTACTGGTCTATGATATTTTGCACATCAAAAGGACAACTCTGGAGAAGATTTCAGATTTGAAAGATGAAACCAATCAGTATAGAATTCTGTCTTTGTAGAAGCCCCAAAGCCTATAACAGCTTTTGAAGTGCTATTCAGATTGTCATCACAGTCATCAGTTAAAATCTGGTGAGTTGCATGTTGAAAATGATGAAAATGAAGATGATCCAATGAACTGTTCAAATTATTCTGGTCAGCCACAAGATCTTATTAACTCTGCCTCTGTGAAATCTGCTCTATCAAACATTTTGGACTGTTCATACCACTGTCACCCAATACCCATCTTAATCCATTCGTATTTGGAATAATACAAAAGGCTCTTAACACATTTTTGACCTGAGACATATTATTGCCATAGGCGTTAGCTTCTGCAAAAATCCTCCGGTCAATAATGTGTTAATAAGGCTCCCTTGATCACCATTTTTCTTTCTACCCACCAAAATTCATCAGAAATTCTCCTGTCATATTATCATTGCACAATATCAGTAGAATAGAGTTCTTGGGCTATAAAGTGATGTAATGGAGGTCAGATCTAATGAGATACGGGAGATAGACCATCTCATCCTGTCTTTACCATCTATACCCCCCTGAAATTTTCTACAAGCCAGTCTCTTGAATTTCGTTTGTGAAATTAGAAAAAGGGAAGGTAGGGGCATTACGGCCATATGCTATGGAATTTTACAGTTGCAGAGGCATTTCAGACCACCACAGGTGGTGAGGAAGGTTGAGAAAGGAAGGTTGTTGGTTAGACGATGGTTTCAATGAGATTTCTTTTTTTGAAATTGAGGTATAATTGACATAACATTTTATTAATTTCATATGTACAACATAATGATTCGATATTCATCTATCAATGCTATTTTTAAAGAATTCTATCAGTTCATAAAAATTTAACCCCCTGGAATAGATGATTACCGAATGTCTTTCAGCTGCAGTTTTCTACAATGGAAGTATCCCATACCACAATCTGATGCAGCTCGGATGAGCACCCCGACACATGTGCCGAAATCTGTCAGATCATCTTTGCAATGATCCAGATAACCCATTAGATCTTGCCTTGCTTATTACTTTTCCTTTACATTAAAAATAACTTTCTCTGAGAGGAAGCGAGAGAGTAGCACAGACATATATATACTACCAACTGTAAAATAGCCAGTGGGAAGTTGCTGTAGAACAAAGGGAGTTCAACTCGAGGATGGAAGATGCCTTAGAGGATGGGGACGGTGGGGGGGGGCTCGAGGGAGGGAGGGAATACGGGGATAGGTGTATAAAAACAGATGATTGAACTTGGTGTACTCCCCCAAAAAATAATAAATAAATAAATAAAATTTAAAAAAAATAAAAATAAAAATAAATTTCTCCTGCTCCTAGGTGTCTATTTCTTACCAATTATTTAATAGCAATTATGCATTGTTCTACTACCACCTGGTCGAGCACAAATTTATACCCCAATTCCTACAGTTTAATACTACCCCATGAAAATAGCTTTATTTCTACTCAGGGGTCCAATTCATTAACATTCATGCAATGGTTCGTTTTTTAGATCTTTCCCTCCCATCCTTTAAGGCAGAAACTAAAACTATGTGGATTCTTATTTCACAGGATGCCAGTTCTATTCTATGAATTTCAATATATCCTTTAGCCAGCCCTATTGCATTTCTCTGGTCCACAGTAGCAGTTAGGCAGTGCAGGCGTTTAATAAGATACAGCTGTAAAGCACCTGTACTCTACTAAAATAACATACATGGTACTGGCTTCTCCCAGCCTCAATTAAAAGATAAGAGAAATTTCCTGGCAAATAACATCCTTTTCTCTTTTACTTTGTCCATTGTATACGCTGAAAATAAGTTCACATACTAGCAGTTGAATTCAGATGTGAGAAAATCATTTCTCTAGCTTTGCTATTCTGAGGAAAGATTTAGTTTAACCTTCTAGGGTCAGGCCTGAGAACAAGTAAATCCTGAAAGCAATTATGAAGCAAGCCTATAGGAAGCAGGCACAGGACCTAACAGATTTCATTAACTCGTCATGTCTTTTTTCCAGTTATGTTTTTTTTTAATTTTTTTTTATTTTCGGTTTTTAATTTTGTTTTTTTTTAACTCCAGGGTCCTTAGCCAAAGGCAAGGCTTATGTTCTCTTAGCTTTCAAGAATAATAGAGATTAGGCACAGCCTATATAGTACGTAATAATATGGATGAACTCTTGGAAAATTTTAACAAGGAAAGGTACTTTTATTCGCAGAAATTACAATTCTTATAAACACATTTTTTACAGGATATTTAATTTTCTACTGACAATAACCATACAAATTTAAAATGTGTTTATAAGACTAGTGCTTGGGTTTAGATGAAGATGAAGTCTTAAACAGATTTTAAATCAAGTCTCCTGGGCATCCAGGTGCAGAACAAAGACACAGGGAGCCCACTTACCTGGTGTTAGGAACTGGCCACGTTAGACTGAGAGACTATACAGAGTAAACCCACATCTTGGTGGCCCTATCTTATGGTTTTGTTTTGCTTCCAGCAAAACAGTGACATCAATTTTCTGCTACATCACTTAAATGCATTTCATCGTCAAAATTCTCATGCCCTATTTTTGTTTTTTAGTACAAAAAAAATTTTCTTTCCCAGTCTTTATAACATCCAGATTATGCAGTAAAACTGAAACATTTCTGTTGAGGCTACACTTGAATCTACCTTGAATTCATCACATCTCCCCCAGCACCAAACTTCTTGATCTTATTCCCTTTTTCTATTTATTAAACCAATATATTTCCCCATTAATGAAACTACACAATTTTCCCTGCCAGCACCCATTGTCTATATGTCCAGTATTATCAATTCAGCTCCCAAGAAGTCTCATATAAAACTTTAACAACAACAAAAACCCTAAATATTTGAAGAACCTTAGATACCATCCAAATAAATCTTTTTTCTACCATCTTACGTTGAGTCTGCAGTCTTCTGGCCTTGAAGATAGGTATATCCTTAGCTGTTCTAAACCTTCTTGACAAACACAGTCATTCGAAAAACAAATTCCAAAGAAATCTAACTGGATTTGAATTCTTATCAGATTGCATTCCTGCTCAAAAATTTTCAACACGTACCTCACTGAATAAAGATTTAAAGCCACTCTACTTAGCATGGCATTCAAGCTCTCTGGGATCCAACCCTAGATTTCCCTTCTATCCTCATTTTCCACTGCTTCTATTCCTGCCCTCCCCCCGTCACCCCACCCAGCCCCGCCTCATTGCAGGAAATTACTTAGGCAGTTGGACTGGTTCCTGCTCTGAAAATCAAAATTTTAAAAATCACTTGAACAAAAAGCCCAGGTAAATATCTCAGGTTAATTATTCTCTAACAAGAGTTTCCATTTTATATAGGGTTTCATCCATTAACTAAGGAGCATCTTGGGAGAACCCATGACCTGTGCAGCTTTATGACAACCATATGCATAAAGATAACTGATAGTTTGAGAACATTTCAGCACTCCTTTGGGAAAAAGAGTCAAGTCTGAGGTCCATTAGCAGCTAAAAAGGAGAAAGTAAAAGATAAAAAGACTGAAGTGGGAAACCATTCATAGATTGGTTTAAATGGCATGCATGGATATTTTATTTGCTACTGGCAATAACCAGAAGACTAACTTCTGTTTATTGCCTATGTACTCTTTCTAGGCACTACACTTCTAAGCCCCGTGAACTGGCATTGTTGTTTCTTTGTTTTACAAATGGAGAAATTCAGGCTTTAAGAGGGCAAACCACTGTATCAATGCTTCACAGCAGCTAAGTGGCAGAGCTGGGACTTGAACCTGAATTCTGTTGCCTCCAAAGCCTGTGAGACTTAAAATCATTAGTTTTTTACCTTGCACTTGTCACAGAGCCACTGGCAAACCACACGCATGAAGACAGCCGAATCCAGGTGGTGCTCCAATCTCACAGAGTCTGATGTCTGTTGCAAGCGTGGATTTCTAAAGCACTTTTTCTGACAAAAGTTTAAAATAACTTCGCTCAAGATTTCCCAAAATTCTCTCCCACACCTCTCAAGTCCTTAGTTCTGAGGAAGCATCCTTGCAGTGGACCAGAAAGCCTCTTCTCACAGTGTAAGTTTCCTTTAGCAGAGGAAGAAGCTAAATAAATGTGCCTTCCCTTTCCTGGTTTCTCTCTTCTCGCCTCTCTCTCTCTCTCCTGGGAAACTACCTTAATTTAATTAATCTGTGTTCCTCTAGTCCAGGCTTGGTTTTGCTTGTTAAGCCTAATCACTTTCAGCTGGGCCAGTAATCAGTGGCCTCTCCCTGAAAACAACTTTATTGATTTTAAAAGTAATACACATACTTGTAGAAATTTGGAAACTATGGGGCAGTACAAAGAAGAAAATAAAAATCACCTTATTATAACCACTGTTACATTTTGTAGAATATACTTCTAATTGTTTTTTCTATGCAAGGGTGATGGATATTTATAAAATAACTTTTCTCATGGAAAATTTCAAAAATATACAAAAGTAGGCAGACTAGTGTAAAGACTCCAATGCACCCCATCACTCTTTACAATTAATAATTCATGGCTAAACTTATTTCACTCATACTCCTACCCAGTTTCCCCCTTCCTCCAGGTTATTTTGCAGCCACGCCAAAGCTGCAGGAACTTAGTTCTCCAACCAGCGACTGAACCCAGGCCCGGGCAGTGAATGCATCGAGTCCTAACCACTGGACCGCCAGGGAATTCCCCATCGCAGCATTTCAACTGGAATAAGTCCATTACGTATTTTTAAAAGATAAATGAGCTTTTCATTAGTCACAATCTAATACCATTATTTCACCTACAAGTTTAATAATAGTTCATTCATATCATTAAATGTCCATATGTAATGTTCATTTCCACTTTCTCACGAATTTTTTCTTGGTTAATTGTTTGAATCAGGATAAAAGGAAGGTTCACACATCGCTACAGGTAGGCTCGTCTCTTAAATCCTAGCTCCTTGGGCTACCTAGGTGGCGCAGTGGTTAAGAATCTGCCTGCCAATGCAGAGGTCACGGGTTCGATCCCTGCTCCAGGAAGATCCCACATGCCACGGAGCAACTAAGCCCGTGTGCCAAAAATAAAATAAAAAAAAATCTTAGCTCCTCAAAGTATAGTCAAGGCAGCCTGGGCTTGTCAGAAATGCAGAACCTCAGCCTTCCCTCACCCAACCCAGACCACCTGAGGCAGAATCCACATTGTAAGGAGAGGATTAAAGATTGAAGCTCAACGGCTTTAAGTCTCTTTCAATCTGTAGTTTTCCTCCCTCTCTCTCTCTCTGTGCAGCTTTTTTCTTCATAACTCTTTCTAGAAGAAACTACGTTGTTTGTCTCCTCAAGCTTCTCATGGTGTGGCGAATACTACTTTTATCCTCATGGTAATGTTTACCATGCTCCTATGTCTCCTGTATTTAATATAAATGGAGAATTCTATCACAATCAGGTTCATTTGGGGGCAGGAATTCCATCATAGGTAGAGGTGTCATCCTCTGTTTCAAACCTACTCCGTTATAGGCTAGTTTCCTCCCTCACTTGATAAAGCTGCTTTGACCAACCTCTTAAACATCACATGCCGTGGATACTACAACAACAACACTCTTAAAGCCACTTTCAAAGAAAGCCCAACTGATTGTTAAAATGAGTACTGGATGGGGAACAGAGCCTGACCCCAGCTCTGTCACTCATTCTGATGATTCTAGTCCACAGTGTCATTTATAGAAGTAAAGTGTTAGATTAGGTGATTTCTGTGTTTTCTTCCATGTTTAAAGAAGAATTTAATTCTAATGAATTTTCTATGCTTTAGTGTTCTCTAAGGTCTTATGAATCAGAGCTGTTATTTTACTTCGTTATTCTCTCCTTATTCCACTATGCATCTAATACCATACTTTACTTATGGCGAGTTTTATTATCTGCATGCTGAATTAATTTTTCAGACTCCCTCCTGACTACTGAACTGGAATGTACGGCTCTGAGTCTAAAAAAGATTCCTGCCCAATTGAAGTCCTACAAAAATTTACTAATTGCTTCTTATTTACAAGGCATCGTGCCTGTTCAAATCTGATTATTAGATAAATTTGGTTTGTTAGAGGAATAAACTTCCTATAAAATATATAGTCTAAACATTGTCCCCTGAAACATCCTTTCTTTACCATCTAACAATAGTGAAGGTACGAGAGAGATGTATTCCTTTAAAACGGGGCCACTGTGACTGGCTGATCACAGGTATCACTCCATATTCAACTACAGGAAGCAATTTCTCTTTAATATAATTTCTAATTACATCCCTGCTCTCAATGGGATGCCTGCAGCGTTAACTGGAAGGGGAGACAGAATAAAATCCAGAGCTTTTGATAAACACATTTCCAGTTTTCTCTGACGTCATTTGGAAGAGACCCAGTTTAGAAGTGCACCACGTAGAGGTCAAAGACACAAGTCTCACTTTAATGAGGAGCCATGGTTATCACACATCTCTGCAGGGTCTATCAGACACTACCTTACTTTGTCTTCTAAAAGAAAGAAAGGCAGAAAAAAAGAACTAGCCTAGGGGCTGAATCTGTCTTTGGGGGGAAAACAGATAAATGGAAGCTGGCACTGCTATAGGCAAAGCATTGGAGAAAGGTTTTTCTCACATATCACCGGAAGGCAAACATCTTGTAACTCCTCTGAGCACAGACCTCTTGTTTTAAACTATTCTTGACTCCTTCTCACATGCAACAGGGGAAGGGGGAGAGTGGTGAAAATAGCTTCGTTTTGAATTGCACTTATGAACTCAGTGTGTGAAAAGAAAACAAATAAATAACAAGCATGTTGCCCAAAGTTCTCTAAGTTTGAACTCCATTTGAGGCAAGAGGATCTGGCCCAGCTGCACATTTCGATGATATTTTAAGAAAGAGAAAGGTCTAGTGTCCCTCTTTGTGTATTTATAACATAATATAGAATTGTATACACTGCAAATCAGAATAATTTGAGAGTTAATTTTTGCTTGAGAAACAAAAATACTATTTGGAAATCAGAAAAGTGAGAAGGAATCATGAATATAGTCAAACTATATGAAAAAGAAAGGCCTTTGCAAATTCATGAATGTCATGGTCAAATAAATACAAAGGTTTGCCAACAGATGTGTGAGATATTCTACTACAGAAAATTCTGGTTTACCTAGAGTCCAAACATTCAGATGTTTGGAGTTACACTTGACCTTTGTGAGAAAGAGTTAATAGGATAATCAGGTGATGACCCAGAACATTTCAAAGCCTCCAGAACTTCTAAAAGCTCTAGATTTATATTTCCAATTTCTTTCATGACATCTTCCCCCAGATACATCAAAGGCATCTGGAATTTAGCATGGTCCAACTGAAGACCCGATTTCCCCTCGCAAACGGGACAGTTTTCACTCTTCCCTCATCTCTGTAAATGGCCCCAATATTTACCAAGAAACTGAAGTCAGAAACCCAGGAGTCAGACCAGCTTCATGGGCATGTGACCAGCGCAATCACCAGAGCCACACGCTCAAAAGAGTCCTGCACTTAAAGTTTAAAGTTCTATGGTTGTCGCCTTGAATTTCTTAATTTGATCTTCTAATTTGCATTTTATACGTGAAATCTGATGAAACATTGGCGTACCCCCAAGGGTTGGAGCTTCGGCCCACGTGTGGAGCTGCTTCCCACCACCCCCCTGCCTCCCAGGACAGGTTGTCAGTCTCCTGTTTCTTGGCCCCTGGCATTCTGAGTCTCCCCCGATCTCCTCCTTCCTGTTACTACCCAGCCGCCCTCTGCCCGTGATGGTGACCAGATCATGTTGATGGACGGCAGGGACACTGCATTTTGCAATGCGGACCTGCAAGCAGGTACATGGAGAGTCAAGGTTGAGCACACTCAGCCCGTGGTGTCTCAACAGGTCATGGCAGTGGCCATCACTGCCCTGGGCTGGCAGCGCCATAATGCACTTGAGAGCTACTTGGCAGGGGAAGCCTCTTGCCCACTTCCCATCCAGGTACCAAATGCATCCTGGCACAGAGGCTACAATACCTTGGGGGTTGCCTGTTGGCCATGATCAAGGCGACAGGCCTGGGGAAAGGGAACTGACTTCCCAGTCCCCAGTGGGGGGCACAACACATCGGTCCCATCATTGGCAAGACAGAAAACCCAGCAATTGGTTGACTGTGCCCGTACTGAGCAATGAGGCGGAAATCAGTCCTGCCTGTGAAGGTCTAGACTTTGTCTTACAAGTACCGCCGTGCCCAAGGAAGAGTGACTTTAAATAGCAAAAAAAAACAATCATGACAGATGGAGAGAGAGAGAGACGATGGATGAAAGGAAACCATTTTACATTTTAGAATTTTTAATGACATTTTTTTCTGCTCTTGGAACAAGGAACCTCGTATTTTCATTTTGGGATGGGCCCCACACATTACACGCTCAGCCCTAAGAGGAGTCATCATTTGGACGTCCGTATTTTCTTTCTACAAGCCCTGTTGCTTCCATCACCAACATAGACTCCGTGTTCACATTTCTCCCACTGCACGTCTCGCCCCTCCACTACGTCATTAAACCTTTCAATAAGGCCTGGCTCCTACGGTCTCCTGAAAACACCCAGAGTGATCTTTCAAAAACTTAAAGTCACTTTAAAGACTCAAAGGCTTCCCATCATACTTAGTATGAGATTTGAAGTCCTACTCATGACCTGCAATATCCTACGTAATTCAGTTGCTGCCAACTCTCCCCTCTCCTCCATAATATTCCACTCTGCTTCCTTCCCACCACCTGAACGCATCAGTTTCCACTCCCTGCCCCCTCCCACCCAGGCCCCCTTCCTCCTCTCACAGCATCTCACATCCCATTCCTTCTGCTCAGAACAACAAGCCTCCCCTACCCCTGCCCAGCACACGGTGCAGGCACTAAGGTGTGCAGGCAGGGCTGGCTGCTTCCATCCTACAGGCCCATCTCGCACAGAACCTCCAAGATATCCAACCTAAGTCTTCCTCCTACACTCTGCTATTTCCTTCATGCCACGTATGCCGACTAAAGCATTTGTTTGTCTATTATTTAACTCTTTTCTGTCTGCCTCCTCCTCTAAGCTGAAAGCTTCACGAGGACAAGTATGTCTGTTTTCTCAACCAGTCTCTATCAGGAGCCTACCAGAGGACCTGAGAATAGCACTCAACAATTAACTATTAAATTAATAAACACTCATTACAATTATCATATTTGGCACACTATATTTCACATCAATTTGGAGTGTTTGGAAGTTAGAAACCTGGGTACAAAGCTGACAGCTCCTGTCTCTCCCTATACAGTCAAATATAAGTCTGCATATTAATTTTTACTTCTCAACCCCATCATTGGACTGTTGACTATCAGTATTTATGAGTCATGTTCTCATGGAAGAAGGGAAACACAGTATCACTTTGGAAACAGTAAGCTAAGTTTGGAGATGAATCAGAAATTATCTAGAGGGATAAACTCAAAACTTCCCTGGACAAGTTTTCTCTCTCCTTCCCTCCCTCCTTCCTTCCTTACTTCTTTTCATCTTTCCTTGTTTTCAATAACAGCCCAGAACAATCATCCCTCAAATGTCATTATAAAGTTTAAGAAGGCAAATAAAATTGCTCTTTAAATGTTCACTATTTCAGCTATTATTTTAGTTTCTGGTAAAGGTTTATGTGGTAGGCTGAATAATGGTCCTCCAGAGATGTCCACATGTCAATCCCTGGGACTGTGAATATTTCACCTCACATGGCAGAAGAGACCTGGCCAGGTGATTAAGTGAAGGATCTTGGGACAGGGAGATTAGCCTGGATTACCCAGTTTGGACCAGTGTAATCACACAGATCCTTATAAGGGGGCGGGGAGGCAAGAGGGCCAGTAACAGTGATATTGGAAAATGCTACTTTGCTGGTTTTGAAGATGGAGGATGGGGATGTAAGCCAAGGAATGTAGGCAGCCCCCCTGAAGCTGGAAAAGGCAAGGAAATGATTCTCCCCTAGAATCTCCAGAAGTGCAGCCCTGCTAATACCTTGATTTTAGGACTTCTGCCTTCCACTACTGTAGGATAGTAAATTTACTACTATAGGATAGTAAATCTGTACTGTTTTAAGCCACCAAATTTGTGGTACTTTGTTGCAGCAGCCATAGGAAACTAATGTATATGATTAAGGACAGTTATATAGTTACATAGTTACACTTTTATATATAGTGTAGAGCAAACACATAGGTGAAAAAAAGCCATAAAATATGATTTACCCCGCTATTTCCTAAACTTGCATAGGGACCAAAGTCATGGGGGGAATTTGTTGTAAATATGATACCCTGTGGTCCTTCCTTAGACATCCTGATTTAAGAACACTCGTCCAGTACAGAAAATGAAGCCCAATAAAGTGAGATGATGTTCCTAAGGCTGCAGAGATAGGAAGCAGCTGGTCAAGAGCAAAACTCTGACCCCCAACCCACAGTATCAAGATTACTATTCCACAATGAGCTTTTATGTGATCGTGAAAGGGCCTTATAAACAATTTGTAGGGATTAGAGCATAATTTTGGTTTTTTTTAAAGATTAAGATGTTTCAACAACTCAGATCACACATAAAAGTGGGAGGGGGGCTATGCTAGATTAAAGAGTCTTCAGGACCTCTTATGGCCTGAATATTTGTGCCCCCTCCCCAAAATTCATATACTGAAACCCTAACCCCAGGGGGACTATATTTGGAGACGGGACCTATAAAGACGTAATCAAGGTTTAATGACGTTAAAAATTCAGGGTTAGTGTCCTCAGAAGAAGAGACACCAGCAAGCGTGTGCCTGGGCTCCCTCTCTCTCTCTGTGCATGTGCACATGGAATGGCCACGTGCGCACAAGGAGAAAGTGGCCATCCACAAGCCACGAAGAAAGCTCTCAACAGACACTGACCCTGTTGGACCTTGATCTGGGACTTCCAGCTTCCAGAACCGTAAGAAAATAAATTCCTGCTGGTTAAGCCACCCAGTCTCTGGTATTTTGTCATGCCAGCCTGAACTAAGACAGGACCATAACAACCAGATGCATGTGTGATCCTGAACAGGATACTGATTTAGGCAGACCAGCCTTAAAGGGAATATTTAATTCAACTGGGGAAATCTGAATGAGGCCCAGGTATGAGATGAGATGAAAAGTTATTGAAATGGAAAAGTAAAGCTTATGAACTAAAAATATACAGATTACAAAATAATATGTATAGTATATATCTCATATATACACACACACACATATATATACCTGGAAAGACACACATTAAAGCGTTACAGCTTGGAGCTCTCAGTGGTAGGAATGTGATTCACTTTTAAGTTTACTTGTCTGTATTCACTAATTTTGTACTGTATATGTAGGACTTTCATACAAAATGAAATATCATTTAAAAAATGGATGCCAAATCCTTCTTTAGGCAAAAAAATCCTGCGAATTTATGGAATGTTTCTGATCTTCATGTCTTACACCGAACCATTTCCAGTGTCCCATCTTTCTCCCAGTGAACCAACCACAATTATGATCAAACAGCCGTCAGTAAGGAGAGCTGCTAATAGATACCCTGCCTCATAAAAAAGAAAAAGCAACAAGCATCATTTGTGTACTGGGCCCGAGCTTCCATTCATTTATAGCTGAGGCAATTCATGATTCAATCTAATTCAAACAAGACTTGCTGGGTGAATTAATCCATTCTCCCCAGGAAAGTACTCCTCGAAACATTAAAAGGGTATATAACACCATCTTCTGTTCTGACATAAAAGTATTTAGGAAACCATCAGACATGGCAGCAGAGGGACGTAAGTGAAATATAAAGTTTTAGTTTCATTTCATTCAACAGCATTTATTGAGTATCTAATGTGCTCAAAGCTCTAGACTGAAACACTCCACTCCCTCTTACCTGAAATGTTTTATTCTTTCTTCCTCAGTATCCCTTCTTAAAGACCGAATCCTGATTTCTCCAAAAAGTCTTATCTGACTTCTCCAGGCCACAGCAAATATCCTCCTTGTCTGAAAATTCAGGATGCATAATGTCTCTTTGAGCGCATATAAACTTTCAGCCCTCAGTTATTTAAATATATGCTTAACTCCTCTCCCCAATAGACTGTAGGGCCCTATGGAGTAGAGTCCTTTTTAAAAATCATCAGTATTTTCCACAGCATCTTATACTTCATAGACACTGAATAAATATTTGTTGATTAACTGACAGATCTGGGATTTGCCATTCTCTTGGTCTAAAACTGCAGTACAAAACTGCTAGAGTACAGTTAATATTTGTTGAAACGGATGCCAATTCTTGGTCTCCAAACCTGGTACTGATCCCTTTTTAAAGAGTCTTGGATTTTACAGTTTTCTAACTGGCTCTACAAAGGGTAGGGCTGGTATGTTAATTTACAATACAAAGAAGAAACCTCTGGCTTCCAGTCTGTGCCAGACGGGTTGAAAACCTGAATGAGAACTGAAGGTTTCCACAGTCATGCACCAGGTGACAAGAAAGGAGCTTTTTCAAAGGAATAAAACTGCTCTTTCTCTGCTAAGAGAGTATCTCAAGAAGCAAGAAACAGCCAGGCTGAAATTTCTGTCTTTGCCCCCGTTTTTCCAGTGCTGAGCCAGGAAAATGAGATACTGAAGAGGTGAAATGTTGCCAAACCCCTGAGAAATGAGGCATTTGCTGCTGGGGATGCAAGAGGCTTGGTGACATTTAATTGAGGAATTGCCCAATTTTCCATCTGGTTGAGAAAAAAATCAAGGTGAAACAGTTGGGCCCCGATGTGTGTGACTGAGTTAGAGGCAGGGGGCATCCAATTTCATTTTCTTAAGGCAGTGGATCTTAGCAAGGAGATGGCTCTGTTCCACGGTCTGAGGACACAATTAGAAACATGGGAAACGTCATGTCTTAACTTGGGTTCTTCCAGAAAGACACTTAGAGTATGTTAACTTTTGACCTATTCTACTATGTGATCAGCAAAAACTGATCACAGTTAAGACATGGGCCGTGGAGTGATACAGATTTCTGTTAAATTCCTGGCTCTGCCATTCATTAGCTGGGTGGCCTTGGACAAGTATTTCTCTTTGTTCCTTAACTTTTTCATCTGTGAAATAGACACTATCATATACATACATATACACACACACATCACAATGATTGGCTACAACAAGTAATTTTCAGGGCATCTGACACACACTTCTTTAAAAATGGAGTTTCTATTGTTAGTCTACACTATCACAAAGGATACTTAAATCCTTATAAATTCAAAATTCTGAGTCTACTGAACTTCCAGCCTTGGAGGAAACGGTCTATCGGAGATAGTTCAACAGAAGACCAGAGTATATTAGAATCACTGGAATGGTTGCATCCAAGGCTCTCAGTGTTACCTCGCTTCCATTTCCCAAGCCTCTAGACTGGTCACTATGCTATTCCTCACTTTGATCAAGCACTTTATAGCTTTGCCTTGTCACCTATTTATTGCTTATTCCTAGCATGTCCTTGGCTGCCATCCTCTATATAGCCAAGTCCCATTACTTTTCAAGGCTTAGTCCAAGTCACTGCCTTTGTGGAGCTGTAATCCACAGTCACAAGCTACCATTTCTTCCTGGGACCTCCCAACACAGTACTTTTGATGTTACTTCCCTTTCATGTTTATTTCATTCTCTCTTGCATTTGATTACCTATTTAACAGGCAAACTTTACATCCCAGAAGCAAATGCCTCATTTCTCAAGGATATATCTTTTTACAGAGAGTACACCCTCTGCAAATGTGTATATTTCACAAATAGAAAGTGTAAAAAGGGTCTAGCGCTTTTTACATAATTGGTGCTCAATAAATAGTTGAATAAATAAATAGATGAAGAGCTTCCAGCCTATTTTTGAATCAATGAAAGAATTGTCTATTCTGTAGGAGGAACATCCATTCTGCCTCCTCCTAATTTCCACGATCCTTCTTCTGGTATTTCTACTTTTCCCCATAAAACAGCAGCATCTGCTCTTTTGGAAGTACTGGTAAGAACGCTTCTGCCTGTCCTCCCACCCTGCCTCACTCATTCCTGCCCAAATGAGGAGGATGGAAAATTCTCACCATTAAGGTAAGAAAGGGGCCCAAGTGTCAGGCAATCAACCCATCCCAGAGGTTCAGCATGCCACCACATGGGAAAGGCAGCCCGATTCAGAGGCACTATTGGTCTAGGCCATCACTGCTAACCCAGCTTGCCCATGAGCCCTGTGTGTACTTTTTACCTGGTTCACAACTTACGGAGGATAATGGGCATGACCTGCCTCTATATAGACATCTGATAATACTTTTACAAGTCCTGACATTGAGCTAATGCTGGGAAGGATACCAGGAAGAAATAATATTTCAAAACATGGCATTTCTAAAGAAAACAGAACATTCTGCAGTTTATACATCAGAGGGATGAGAGAAAACTCCCAAGAAGCTGTAACCCTTCTTTGAATTGAAATTCTAAATATGATGTTTTATTAACAGGCTACTATAAAATCAAAATGGGCCTCCAGCCACTGCATTCCTAAATTAGAGGCTTACACCTCATTGGAACAAGCTCCACCAGGATAGCACTAGATTCAGTAGAGGATGGTAAAAGCCCTAAAATAATTTGATGTAAGGCTTAATAGTAGGTGCCCCACCATAAAAGATTAAAAATGTCATCTAAATGGAAATAAAGGCATGCATCTTCCTACACTCATGGGAGGTTCACAAACAGCTAGATGAGAGATCCTGACCACAACACCACACATCTTTGAATTCATTTACTGCAATAGCAAATGCAGAAGAGTGTAAAGCGGTGGCTTTTCAGTCACCAATTTTAATTCAACAAGGATCTAATGAGTTTCCACTTGGTATGCAGTATGCTAGTAGAGCAGGACCTCCCAGGCATCAAAACATGTCATCTAGTTTGTCGTGTACTCCATACTGGTATTTTTGTTTGAATTCCTCTCCTAGATAATTACAATCACGGACAGATCCAGATTTTATGGCGCCTGAAGTTATACAATTTGGGAGTATGCTCTTTATGGAAAAGAACACAAAATTACAAACACAAAGTCAAATGGACCTTCTTGGAAGGGGTTCTTGCAAGCCAGGGGACTGAGGCTTAAGATGCATTAGCTTTTTAGTAAATCCTCCCCTGGTTATAGCACTTAGTCCTTGTCCCAGTAAAATCTTCTAGTTAATGGTAGGGTCAATATTTGCCAAAAAGACTGTGCAAGTGATGAAACACAAATGATGGTGAAGATGATGATGGCTATGAAAATGAGGAAGATGATGAGCGTGATGATGAGAGTGGTGATCAAGAAGAAGCAGGATGAGAAGGAAGAAGAGAAGAAGATTGACACACAGAGCACACCTCCATATCGCTTCATGCGCTTGCCACTGGCCAGTGGAACTCCTCATCAGAGGCCTAGATGACCGCGCTCTCCTAACTCGACTGTCTTGTAGCTCTCTGCCACTCTCTTCCACACATAACCCCTTGTCTGGAGCCTGCTGCTCCTACAAATGGCTGACATTCACTGTAACTTATCTTCACTGGGCACCATTCAGAAGACTCTGAAGGGACTGTACATCAATCTCTTTCATTTCTAGAGTAGTTTAGAGGATTTTTTTCTTTTATACAGGAGTCATGTCAAGAGCCAACTGAAGCTTTTCTGCAACTATATCTCCTGTGATATGCTACTTCTCTTTCTTTCATGATTGTGAAACAGAAAAGGAAGACAACTTTCTCTACGGGAAAAGGAGGTTCAGTGGATACCCTACAAGGTGTAAAGGCTGAAAGGAGAAAACATATGATCATTTCAGTCTAGTTAAGTTAGATTTCCATATGTTGCTTTTCCTTCACTGCTCAGTTGGTTTTCAGAGAACTGCTTTCAGTAGTTTTCATCTCATGATTTACTTATTCAATAGGTAGTCTAAATGTGTGCCATGTGCCTGTACTCTGTTAGACCCCGGGGATCTAGCCATGAACTTGTAAGAAACGGCACATGCTTAAACATCATCATGCAAAAAGAAACCCTGCCCCAAGAAACACACCACTCATCTTCTCAGTGTGGGTATACTGCATCTACTTTTGGTACTAGGATGCTGAGAGATGGGCATGCAAGGATAAAAAATAACAAATAGCATTTGAGAGGCTCTTTTAAAATGGGCATTAAAGTTTGGCAGTTACAAATGTATATATTAATAGTGCATTGTAGAGGGGAAAGAAATGAACATGCATGGCTAAATGTGCTGGTTGTTTCACTATAAAGGCACAGGGTACTACCAGGGCAAGAGGAAAGAAAAAAATAGATGGACTAATTAGTCCTTAGGGGTAGGTGGTGGGGTAGACTGTAATGGGAGGTTACCTATGACCTAAAGATGGAATCCCAGTACTGGGTGTGTATGGGGACAAGAATGCCACTCTCCAGGCAGATAAACAGTTCCTGTGGCAGGAAAGTGCTTGATGCATTTGGGGAAAGAAAAGGATGACTAAACTAGAGAGAAGGTGAGCCTGGGGAGGTAGTCAGAGGCCAAGTCTTGTAGAATTTTATAGCCCATACTAAGGATTTAGCCTTTTACCTAATATATGCCATTTTGCATATTTGTGAAAACTGATTAAAAAAAAAGACTAAAACAGCTTCTATATATAGTATGGTGGATGGAAAGAGCTCTTTTTGGGATTTTTCCAAGCCTTTGTAAAACCCAGAGAGAAGATCTCCTAGGGTGGGAAGTGTTTCTTACCTCCATGTTCTCCAAGCCTAACAAAGTAACAAAGTAAGACTCTGGGTGGGCGTGTTGCCTCTGTTAACTTCAGTTTCCTTATCTGTAAGGTGAAACCTTTGCCGTATGGTTTTTGTGGGTGTGTGGCCCCAATTTTTTAACTTTTTTTTTAACTTTTTATTTTGAAATAATTTTAGATGTGCAGAAAAGTTGTAAATATTGAAACAATACAGAATTCCTGTATATGCCTCACCCTGCCTCCCCTAATATCAACATCTTACAGAAGCATGGTATATTTATGAAAATTGAGAAATCAATATGGGTATAATATTTTTCATTACACTGCAGACTTTTATTAGACTTCATTGGTTTTTCCCTTAACACCTCTTTTCTGTACCAGGACTCAATTCAGGCCACCTCATTGCATTTAGTTGTCTCCTTAGTCTTCCCCAATCTATAACAGTTTCTCCATCTTCCTTTGTCTTTCATGACCTTGACACCTTTGAAAAGCAGTGGCTAGTTATTTTGTAGAATGTCTCTCCCCATGTTTTCCCATGGATAAACTGAGAATGTGGATTTTAGGATAGAATACTCTCCCCTTGGCCATATGATTTTGAGTTCTGCACCAGCTCTGGAGTTTATAGAAAGTTATTTTCCCCTGGTCCCTATCCTCTTCTTCATTCTACCAGGTCCAGCATAATCTGCACGTCAGACCTAAAAGAAGCTTAAGATAGTCACAGGAAGTCCTGTGTCCTATCTAGTGTTCTTTTTAGGACCCTCATTAATCTTTAACCCTCCTTAAACATTATTTATTCTCTTCATTTCTTGTATTTTTCCCTTTTCTCTGTACCCTGAAGCCACTACAGATGCAGTATGTCTACAGTGACAAGATAAGTATTATGTTCTGTAGAAGAGTTTTCTTTTTAACATGATTATTTTTGGTCTCGAATACCCCCAGGAAATCTCTTTCAAAGTAGCCTAGTCTATCTCCATTGTCAGGGAATTAGCACCTGCAAGACCTGTGTCTGCAAATTTTCTAGACCTCACTGCTCTTTAAAAAGACAATGACTCATTCCCAATTATCTTTTCTCTTGAAGCCAAAACTGTCTCCCTGGATTTAAATCACAGCCATCAATGTGCTACCTAATCTTTGGATGGAATCTGTAAAGTTGGAACGCAATAGAAGCAAGATTTCTTTGTGCCTTAAGATAAGTCTCAGTAGTCAGTTTGTATAGGTAACTTTGATTTCAGATAAATTTGATGGGCAGAATTGCCTGCTTTCAGAGTTAGGAAATTAGGATCTGAGAACTGTGAAAGTGTCATCAGGTGGACTCAAAGAGTTGGAGAAATGCTGGGTGTTGGGAGAAAAATTGAAGAGAAAATTATTGCAGTTGTACTGCTTTAAAAGTTCCATCACACTTGCTTTCACTTTCTTGAAAACATGGTGCCCACCCACATGGCCCTGCCTCAGGGCCTTTGCACATGCTGCTCCTTCTACCCACATAACTCTCCTCCCCATCTTCTTTTTAGCCTTCCTCAGGAAAGCCTTCATCCACCTTCCAGACTAGATCAGGTCCTCCTTCATAGCTTTCACAATTCCATGTGCTTTTCCTTCATAGGCCTTGAACAAAATTTTATAATTACACATGTGTGTTGTAATTTAATAACCATAATGTCAGCTAACAATTTCTGGGCACTCTCTCTACATGCCAAGCACTGTACCTCTCATTCAGTCTTCGAGACAGAACTCCGATGAGCCTGAGCTACAACTAGATCAATGTCTGGCACTCCAGTAAACTGCAAGTGACAGGAGGACAGGTTCAATGTTTGTTTTGCTCTATCCTGAATCAATGATATCTGGCAAAGAGCCTGGCAGGAAAAATATGCTTGGTATATATTTATTAAGCACATGCCTACAGCACGATGTAGCAGGAAAAAAATCTGTGCTTCATAGTCAAACACATCCAGGTTTAAATCTCAGTTCTGTGACTGGCTAGCTCTATAAAGCTGGACAAAGTACTTAGTTTGTCTAAGTCTTAAGAGTCCTCATCCATCTGAGATAATGGAACCTTACTACAAAAGCCTTCAAGGGAATTAAATGAGATAACATAGCTGAAAGCACATAATCACGCTCTGTATGAATTAGATGACTTTGCTATTCCTTTAAAAAATATTTCTTAGTGTTCTAATAGTTCTTCATACAATTACCCATGCTATCCTGTCAGCATCTTAGATACCATTTTGGACACTTCACGCACCAAATGCTATGCTGCAAGATAATTACTATGGGTTCCTTCTCTGATGTTACTTCAAGAATGAAGATGGGTTTATTCATGTTCAGGGTAACACATGTCCAGTGGAAACTGACAGAAAATCATCATTTTACAACCTATTTTATTGGTTTCTAGAGAGGCAAATTGCATTACTATTCCACTCTTGCAGAACCACCCAAAATAGTCACCCCATTCTACTTTTCTGGTTTATAAAGTCATCAGCTTTAACCACTTTATTAAAGTTTTGGCAGCAGGTAGAAATTGTAGTGATAGATAGTAGAATTGAATCCCAAATTAAAAGATGCAGAAGACAAAAGAGACTCATGGTATTAGCATTTCAAAGTAGGAAAACAAACAGAAAGACTCACAAAGAAAAGTAAGAAAAACACCTTGGATGATATTCCTTTGAAATACCTCAATTCCCAAAATAACAGAATGGTTATCTAGTGGTATCCATTATGTGCTCCTAATTACCTTAAGAAATTTACACTGGAAACATGCAGAAGACAGTCATGAAAAATAAAAATTGCCAATAAACGTGTGAGACTAAAGAGTGCTCACAGAAAGAAAATAACAAAACTTGCTTACATTTATTAAGCATTTACAATATGCTAGGCTCTGAACCAGACATTTTCACTAATTTCATTTTCATTGCACCCTATGACATATTTATTCAACAAACACTTATCAAGTGCTTACAATGCATCAGCCACTATGCGTAGAACAAGACAGACAAGATACCTGCCTGCACAAAGCACACATCTAGGAGGGAAGACATATATTAAAAAGTTTCTTAATGTTTACTGCATAACTTAGGGTGACCAACTCATCGCAGTTTGCCTGGGACTTTCGGTTTCAAGACTGAAAGGTCTGTATCCTTGGAATACCCCCTCCGTTCTGGTCATAGGGGACTCCTTGCAAAAGGACAAGAGACATAATTAAATATATCAACAGCAAGCACTATTACAAAGAAGTGCAGGGTTATATGAACTAAGAATGATTAGCCCTCTTTGACAGATGAAGAAACTGAGCTTTACAAAAGTTAATATGCCCAGGTTGGTGTGTGGTAAAGTAGAGATCTGAAGCCCAGTTGTTCTGACTCCCAATTACATGGCCTGATCCCATGTCTGAGTCAATGAAATATCTTCTGACACTTTAAACCTGAGAGTACAAATCTAGACTTGCAGTAATTGATGAAATGCTTCCAAAAGGTCTGGTGGAAGAATAGTCATTGAAACAAGGAAAGAAAGATTTCCAAGCAAATCCGTTGGGTCTGAATCCCGAATGCAACTCTATCCCTATGGGAAATGCCTGCATACCCTCTGCCATCCCCACCTTTCAGCTGTGGGTGGCTCAGGAACAAACAAAGGAAAGCATTTTTCAGCTTGACTGCAGTCTTTTGTGGGAAACAAATTGTGTTTCTTCAAGTGTAAGGAGTAAGGTAGGAGAGGGGAACTGTCAAAAATTGTCAGGGCATACCTAAATACTTCTGAGAAGTGGAGGAAAATGCTCCTGCAGGGGGTTTCAGCAGACTGCACCAGCTTGTTTCGGTTAGAAAGATGCAGTTTTCCCTTGGTATAAACTCAGTGAGGGAAGGACTGTGTCTTGCATTGAGCAGTTCTATTTGGCTGGCATCCATGACAGGAAACACAAAACCAAGTGGTCTAGAAAATTGGCAATGTGGGGCAGTGAAAAGAGACTGGGTTACAAATTCCCCCATCATGTTAGCGCCAATGATGGACTGTTTTGGTCACTGCTGTACACAGAACAATGTCTTGCACAATGTAGGCACTCACTAATATTTACTGGTGAGTAAATGATGGATGGATGGATGGATGGATGGATGGATGGATGGATGGATGAAGGGATGGATGAAGGGATAAATGAGTGGATGGATAAGGAGATAACAGTCCTAGTTTCTCATTTGTGAGTGTAGGACAGCTACTTTAGCTCCCTGGGCCCTGGCTTTCTCATCTATTAACTGCATAACTTTTATCCCTTCCTACAAAGTTCAGAGCTCTCCACTCCAAAGTTTATACTTCAGGTTAAGAATCCATCCATAGATAAGATAATTCTCAGTATCAGGATATATTTCTAGATGCCCAACAAGAGAAGAATAGTTCAGTATATTATAGCATACTCATAAAATAGGAAAATAAATTACCACTGACATTGATATTATAGGAGTATATTTATTGACAAAGAAATTGATCATGGTACTGTTAATTTTTTAAAGAGTTATAAAACAGAATAAGCAGTATAGTGTAATCCATATGTGTATAAATGTGCAGGCTTACAGAGAAATCTGAAAAGATATATACTAACACATTAGCAGTGCCTATCACTGGGTAGTGGATTTATGGGTGAGTTTATTTTTTACAATTATTTGCATCACCTAATTTTCCTCTATGATTATGTTGTTATCATATAATATAAATAGATATAATAACCTAGTATCTATTAAGCTCCTAGATCTTAACTGGTGAGGTGCTGTAATGTAGGAGTTAGGACACGAGCTCTAAAATCAGACAGTCTGGTTTAGATCCTCTTTAAGCCCCTTAGTTACTGTGACCTCAGGTAAGTTACTCAACCTCTCTTAGCTTCACTTTCCTATTATATAAAACAAACAGTAACACTAAACTCACTGATTGGCGCTAAAGTTTAAAATTGGTAATTTATGCAAAGTGCCTGGCATACATTATACATTTGATAAATGTTAGTTATTATTATAGCAAATACCAAGAGATTTTTTTGGTAAATGACATAGTCATTATCCTCAGCGAGTTTTTAATTTGGTGAGAATAAGATTAACACACAAGAAACAAAAAGAAAGCATTACAATAACTTCCCAGAGCAAAAGAAGTGGAATAACTATTGTCTTTCTCTCCCTGAATCTTTACATGTGATGAGATGCTAAGACCAACCTCCTGGAAACCTCCTGCCTCATCTTCATGTTCACTGCCACTGCTCCAGCTCTTGTTCATCTTTTGTCTGTTCATTGCATTAAGCTCCATAGAGTCTCTTGGCTTAATGGCTCTTCAAATTCCCATCTCTCTATGCCAGAGACCCTCAAAGGGGAGTTCCCAGATTAGTAGCACTAGTATCACCTGAGAACTTGTTAGGAATACAAATTCTTCAGCTCCACCAGAGAGCTACTGAATCAGAAACTGTAAGGATGGAGTCCAGTAACTCGTGTTGTAGAGCCTTTGCTCTATATGATACTGTCAGTCAGTTTTCCCAAAGGACACATATTTATGTCACTCTTTATTCTCCAATTCTCTCTGCCTATTGCATAAATGGTAATAGATTTTCTTATCCTGCTGCTGAAGGTCTTCCCTCTATGATTTTGCCCCAGTATACTCCAAGCTCATCTTCAGCTACTTTTAACACTCACAAAATTTTCTAGACAACTAAAGCATCTAATTCTCCCTGGACACAATCCATGTTATAATTCTATTCAGATGTGCCTATACCTTTACTCACGCTAATTTCTGAAAGTGTAATATAATATCTTCTTCCTTCCCATCTTAGATGTCTAAACTGTGCTAAACTTTAAGACCCAGTGCCTATCCATGAAACTTCCCTCAATATATAGAGATGACTGCTTTCTCCTCAGAACAGCCAAAGCATTAAACTGGCCCAATCTTTCCTCATTTCCTCTCTTGGAATCATCTTTGTTTCCTAGAGCTACCACAACAAACTACCACAAACTGGGTAGCTTAAAACAGTAGAACTCTATTCTCTCACAGTTCTTGAGACTAGAAGTCTGAAATTAAGGTGTTATCAGGGCCATGCCTTTTCTCTCAGTGTCTGGTGTTTCTGGCAATTAGAGTTCCTTGTGCATAGACTCACCACTCTAATCTCTGCCTCGGTGTCAAATGGCATTTCCCCTGGGCTTCTGTGTCCCTCCTATAAAGGACACCAGTCATACTGGGTTAGGACTGACCTCATCTTAACTTGATTACATCTGCAAAGACCTTATTTATAAATAAGGTCATGTTCTCTGATACTGCCAGTTAGGATTTCAACATTCCCCCCAACATATAGGGGAACACAATTCAACCAATAGTAATGGGCATATATGACATAGCATCCCTAACTCACAGCAGGCTCCTTGAGACCGGTACTCTAGCTCGTTCCTATTTTCCCTTCCCTACGCATCCTCCCCAACCCTTCCACCTGATCTCACCACAGGACCTAGTTCTGAAAAAGAACTCCTTTAGCATATTATAGCTGAATGGATGCAAAACTAAAGAAGGCAACTAGCGTTAGTTACATTAACTAGTACCTAAACACTAAATTATGTGATGTGGTCTATTCAGTTGTGGGGAACTGGAAAGTCGGGCAGGTGGATCTATGAGGATGGAGTGCTTAATAAAGGCTTCCTGGAATCAGAGGGGCTTCTTAACGAATGGATAGGATTTGGGGAAAGAGAAAAAAGAGAGTATAACTTTCCAAGTAGGGAAACCGTATGAACAAAAGATTGTGGAAAAAGAAATATTTTTTTTTCTGTGTCAGCAGAGCCAGAGCCCCAGCAAGCAGATCTGGAATGAAAGGTGGACGGACACCCGACAGAAATAGGAAACAATTCATTGCTTGTTCTTCTTGTTAGTTCAGTGATCACTGTTTGATTTCTCCTGTATTTCTCCTGCTTGTTTATTATCCCCTAGCTGGCTTCTAAATTCCATTTCTGAGAGAAGATAATTGAGTTGGCAGCCACATGTGTGCGTGGAACCCTGGACTTCATTCTCCTGACACTAATCATCTTTCTGTGCTAGAGGGCAAGCTAGAGAGTGAGGATAGAGACCAGATATGGTTAAGTTACTGTAGCATCGCCAATGCCTGCTCAATAACTGTATCTTGAATGAATGACAAGGTAACTATAAGAATGTCTACATGTAGATACATGCATGTATACATGCATGTTGTTCCTACATGTGTATGTGTATTTACGTGTATTTACTTATGAGTGGTTATCCCACTCCGTTAACTATAGCTTCCTAATCACTGGAAAATAACCATTCAATTGTTGCCTTGGGTTCCTAGGCAGTGTTAATTGCTTATTTGACTCCATCTTTTGTCGCTCAGTCCCCAAACTTGTTTGTATTATTAATCCATTAGACAGGACCTGCATGTATTTCTGTTTTATAATCAGTTGAATATGGCTTTGTTTGATCAACATTAAATATACCAAATGATACTCATGCAGAATCTGCTTGTATTCAAATTCAAAGCAGATGATGAAGTTGAAAATGGTGACCTTATCTTAAATTGTGGTGTAAAAAGATCAGAAAAGCCTAAAAGCCAAATAGGAAATGTATGATTTTTTCAGTTTGCCCCTGAATTCCCTCGAGCATACACACTTAGAGTGCATTAAACAAGCAGTATATGCAGTTTGTGATTTTTTGCTGCGTCCTATGCCCTCCTAATGGGTAGCGTTAACACTGACAATCTTTCTCTGAGAGGCAACAGTAGGTTTGGGACAGCATCATGCTTTAGTCTCTTCCTTGGGAAGGAAGATTATTAAATTTTTATTTTGTGATTTAGATGAAATATTAAATCTCTTTAAAAGGAAAAAAATATTCTCCCTAATCTTCTCAGATCTCATAATATGTGGTATGCACATTTTAATGACTCATCTAGTACCATGGCCTTCATCATGCAGAGAAGCTTAAGAAAATCAAAAATAATATTTTGATTGATGGACTCACTATCATAATCATAGCAAGCATTTGTGGAAGAATTCCCATACACTAGGCAGAGTTTTCCACACTCGTTAAGGCAGAGCATTAAGTTCTTTAATTTAATCATCATGATAATGCTACGTGCTAAAAATTATCATTACTATTGTTTTACACAGGAAGAAACTGAGATATGACAGGATAAATAACTTGCCCACGGTCACAAAGGTAGAAATTCAAAGAGTCAGGTTTTAATTCAGGTCTGTCTGACTCTAGAATATATGTGCTATCTGCTAAATTATATTATACTCATTTTTTAACAGAAAAAGTTAAGCCATAAGAAAATCAACTGATTTTAGGGAAAAAAAACTTAAATCAATGTGCAGGGGTTGTTTCTGGGCTGAGTGCATATTCTACCCCATCATGGCCATCAACAATCATTTAATCTAGAAATTATATGATTCAGAGGATACTGAAGTAAAAATACTTGTCTTTGTGGCCAAGTTTATTTACTGCTAGCTAGCTAGCTAAATAGTCAGCTGTACAATATTTTTTTAACCTGAATCTTGAATCTTGACATCAGTATTACACACACAAAGGAAGTAGCACAGTCTTAGCCCTTATTTGTTCATTCGTTCACTTATTCATTTTTAAAATATATACTCAGCACATATCTATCATGTATGAGGTTTCATGGAGAACATGTAACATTTAAAAATCTGATCCCTCCTACCTAAGGGAGAGACTGAAATAATTATCATCCTGATATCCGCTATTCAATTGTCATCATATTCTAGTAAAATCAGAATCAGTATCAGACACATAAAAGTTGTGGGACAGGAGCCATACTCCTATTGGCAGCATTCTATGTCATTTGCCCCCAGGTGGACAGGTCCTCAGAGAATCTCTCCATTCATTCAAATCTCATTCTTAAAGCCTTTCTCTGTACTAAGGTATTACAGCTGAAATATCTTAAATTACCTCCCTTTCTAGAAAACTTGGTATCCAACTTGGATTCAAATACTTAAAACAGATAATGTACCAGAAGGAGAGTTTGAAAAATCACATGGGGATGAATAAGGATTGCTTTCAATGGAAAGGGCCAAGATGTTTTCTGATATTTTTAAAATTACATTGCATTTGCTGACCCTGTTTGAAATACCAAAGGAATGTCACCAAAATGCCCTTCTTCATTTGAGAGACAAAATGGGCTGGTTGAGAGTAGATAAAAACAGGTATTCAGGAATTGTGAATTAAGCTAAGGGTCTGCAAACTATGGCCCATGGGCCAAATCCAGCCTGCCACTTGTTATAAATAAAGTTTTACTGGAACACAGCCACACCAACTCATTTACATATTATCTATGTTCAAGGGCTAGTTCTGGGCTGAGTGCAGATTCAATCCCATCTTCAATACTCCCATCATGGCCATCAACAGTCACCTAACCCAGAAATTATATAAGATTCAGAAAAAAATTGAAATAAAAATATTTGTGCTTGTGTAAGACATACAGATGGCCAGTAGGCACATGAAAAGATGCCCAACATCACTAAGTACTGGAGAAATGCAAATCAAAATTACAATGAGGCACAACCTCTCATCGGTCAGAATGGCCATCATAAAAAGTCTACAAATAACAAATGCTGGAGACGGTGTGGAGAAAAGGGAGCCCTCCTACACTGTTGGTGGGAATGTAAGTTGGTGCAGCCACTATGAAAAACAGTATGGAGGTTCCTCAGAAAACTAAAAATAGAATTACCATATGATCCAGCAATCCCACTCCTGGGAATTTCCCTGGACAAAACTACAGTTCAAACAGATACATGCACCCCTATGTTCATAGCAGTGCTATTCACAATAGCCAAAACATGGAAACAACCTAAATGTCCACTGGTAGATGAAAGGATAAAGAAGATGTGGTACATATACACAATGGAGTACTACTCAGCCATAAAAAAGAATGAAATAATACCATTTGCAGCAACATGGATGCAACTACAGATTATCAAACTAAGTGAAGTAAGTCAGAAAGAGAAAGACAAATACCATATGATATCACTTATACATCGAATCTAAAATATGGCACAAATGAGCCTATCTATAAAACAGAAACAGACTCATAGACATAGAGAACAGACTTGTGGTTGCCAAGGGAGATGGGGGAGGGAGAGGGATAGACTGGGAGTTTGGGGTTGGTACATGCAAACTATTATTGATACATTTATTGGGTTGGCTAAAACATTTGTTCGGGTTTTCCTGTAAGATATGGAAAACCCAGAAGAACTTTTGGCCAACCCAACAAAAACAACAGGGTCCTAACGTACAGTACAGGGAACTGTATTCAGTGTCCTGTGATAAACCATAATGGAAAAGAATATAAAAAAAGAATGTCTATATGTGTATAACGAGTCACTGCTGTACAGCAGAGGTTGGCACAACATTGTAAATCAACTAAACTTCAATAAAAAATTGAAGAAAAAAATACTTGTCTTAGTGGTTAGCCACAAATAACTGATTTTAAAAGTTTATTATCAAATAAATATTTATGCATATACATTTTCATGTTAGTCAGCAGTCCAACTATTTCTACATGATAGCAGCAGAGCTCTGTCATAGCAGAAACCATATGCCAGGCAAAGCCTAAACTATTTACCATCTGGCCTTAAAAAAAAAAAGTTTGCCAACTCTCGCTCTAAACCATCTGTCAGATTCTTCCCAAATAGCCATACTCCACTCTGTCTGGACTCTTGCAACCGCCCCTTTGGAATAGGTTACCTCAGGAACTCTAATAGAACCCATGTACTAGGAAAAACAAGGTAATCATATTCTTAGAATCAGTTAGATTTGTGCTTGATACCACCAGGAGGCTGATGATTGAACTCAACTAATTCCCTTTAGGTCTTGCTAAGGACAAAGTTCTTCAGTAACTTAGGCTCAAATAACTCTTTCCTAGAAAAATGATAGTTTGTAAATTGGAAGTGTATAGACCCACATGGTGATATGTATACACTAGGGATCTGCCCCCTGCCACGTCTGAGATTGCTCACTCCTTGTGAGCCCAGACTAAATAGCGCACCCTTGTCTCCATCAGACTCCTTATTTTAGGATTTCACACACTCCTTTCATCCAGAACATGGGTCTCAAGTTGTTTCGATACACTTGTGTGATTATTACATTAATATTTGTTCTTGAATAAAATATAACCTATATGAGAATTGTCGTTGTGTCAGTTTCTCATTCCCTAATATATTCCTAGAGCTTACTACAGCGTGGAGCACAGGGGAGAGCCTCAACAAGCATATTTGACCGATATTTATCATCTATCTAGCAACAAGTATTTATTGCTGCTTACCATGCACAATACTAGGTTGCATATTTCTTTTACCCTCCTCAGAGCTCAGAGATGGGGCTCACATTTATCAGAAATTCAATGACTCTTCTTTGATAAACTGAAAGTCCAATCAAGTTTGATCTAACAACAGCCAACTAGAGCTACCACTTCTGCTACCCACTTCATAGACAGTGATGTTACCCAGCAGATCAAAGAAACTTGGTGACAGTTGTTATTTCACATGAGTGATAATATTTTCATCTCCTAACCTTCTAAAATAAAGGGCCAGTAGACTGTTAAAACAGCATGAACCAAAGTACCACTAGAGCAATTCTTTCCTTGTCACCTGGTAACCACTTCTGCTATATTCCAACAGTTTGCTTTGCCTTTTCTGAATGTGCTCTTTGCAGACACTGAAATTCGGCTAGGAATGGTAGTGGCAAGCTGCACACTTTTAGCAATTTCCATGATAATAAAGGGTTTACCAATAAGACCAACATGAGGGAGGTGAAGAAAATGATGTTAGTAGAAGCAGTGAGAAAGGAAATGTAGAAATTATCTATCTCAGTGTTTATCAAAACATATTCCATGGAACAGTTGTGCTGTAAGTTGCTCCATGAAGAAAGAGATCTATGAGCAAGTGAACTTGGGGAAAACTGCAAAGAATGGGCCCATCTTGAAGATGGGCAAAGAGTGTTAACATGTTCAAAGCTTCAAAAAATTTCCTACAGTTATAAAAATGTGACATAATTTGACTCAAGCTGTAGAGATTTCTAGTGTTTATTCACATCTGGGGTTTTTCCTACCTTTCCTAAGCAAAGGAGGAGTATCAGCCCCTTGCCACCAGGCAGCACTCTGTGGTTATTCCCAATCCATGAAATGTGAGTGTGTGTGACTGGTGTCACTTTCGAGTTGGCAAAGAAAGGCTTCTGTGTGAACTTCCAGCTCTCTTATTTCCTGCAAGGAAATCATGAGCGCCGTGCTATTCCAAAGGCAGAGCCATCACTCAGCCACAGGTCACTAAGCCACCACAGTGAAGCCCAGGAAAGTCCCCCAGGTACCACAGGACTTTGAATAAGCAAGAAAAAATTCTTTTCCAAATAAGCTACTGATACTTGAGAATTCATCTGTTAGCAGAGCATAGCCTATCCCAAATTACCAAGCATCTCTTAAATTGATTCTTTGTTCTCACACACACAAAAATAATATCACAATAAAATAATATTACAGAGAAATACTTTGGGAATCACTATGATAACTGAAATAGACTTTTGGGTTTTTTTTCCCCCAGGAACCATGGCTGTAGCATTCTGAGCAAATATAGTCCAACATGCATGAGGGAGAATTCAGAGAGGCAATTCAGAAGTGGAAAAGAGGTGCTTAGACCAGACAAGTGGGTTGGAAATATAAAAACCAGAGTTCTGCCTCCCCTACAAACTTTCTCAGTGTTGCAGACCCAATGTTCTTTCTTTCAACAATCCATTCAGCAAGTATTCATTGTATACATTCTGAGGGCACAGCATGACATGAGGCACAATTTGTGATTGACATGTTACCTATGTCTTCCTTGATTATTCATGCTGGTGGGCTATTTTCTCCACCAAAGATGCATTGCTTGTCTGTCTCTTGGCATTTACCTCAAACTGCCCTGTCTTCTTGATAGCCATCCATTCACTTTTATAGAGATAAGGCTGGAAATCTTATTGCTTCCCATACCTCCCAATACTGGGGCTGCCACTTCTGGAACCCCAGAAAGCCTGGCTGTGGCCACAACTGCTTAAATCAGTACCACTGTGGGAGTCAATGGTAGCAGCAGCAAACCACAGGGGAACTAGATCCATGTGGTGACCTGTCCTAAGCACCTTTTCTACAGGGATGTTCGACACTGTATTCCAACCAGAAACCCAGGTAGACCTGCTGTCTTGCGAAGCCTAAAAGTCAGAAAGAGAGCCAGGCAAGTGATAGCCACAGAAGAAGCAACTGCAATTCAAGTGGAAGCTGAGATGAAGACAGGAGACACATGTATGGCAAAGCCTCTTGAAGTGTTAAGCTTGTTTGATTGCCTAAGATATACTGAGCCAATGATGGTCATTCTGGTCATTCTGAATGAGGGTCCAAATCTCCATGGCTCCCTGCTGTGGCATCACTGAGACAGTTGCCTAAATGTTCTCACACATCCTCTGGGTAACGCGAGCCCATCCCAATGCCTTGGCACCTAAAGGAGCCTTGCCAGAATTTATGAACTCATATTCCAAAGTGCTTGAGAACAGTGACTGGGTGCTAGTCCTCTTACTAAGTCCTCCATAGTGCTAACCACATAGTAGATGCAAAACATTAATTTTGGAAATGTTTACTGAGATACCTACTCAATCTCAGCTGCAGACAGCTTTTAATGAGCTAGAAGTGTGTCTGGACTTTGGAGACCATATTCTTATAAAATGAGAATAATAAAATAATAATACTATAAAGTAAATAAAATAAATCATTAATTTTATATACATATAAAATAAATAAAATAATAATAAAAGTAAAACATTTAACTCTAATATTTGGTTGATTGTGTGAGAGGAATATTAAGCACAGCTCTTGGCAACACTGCGACACTGCTTTAATGTGGAAACCAAGACATAAAACAACTAAAGAACCATGTGCGGCACGTGGAGTCAAAATCTTCCTTCCTTAATGACTACCATTTAGTATGCCACGCACACTAGTGGGTGCTTACATACGCTTTCTAATTAAATCTTTCTAAGAGTCCCAGGTCAGAGATGTCATCATTCCTAATTCACAGGTGAGGAAATGGAAGCTCAAGAGAGTTTAAATAATTTGCCCAAAGTACACAAGTCACAGAGTCATAATTCAAATTCTGTTTTTCCCTAGCTCTTTCTAATTCTAAGTTTGTGCTCTTTCCACTGTACTACACTTAGGGGAGAAAGATGAGCTTTTTAGCCAGGGAACAAAGAAGTGACAGCTGGGGTAGAAAAGCACACTGCTGTACCATATTTTCACTGTGCAATTCATAGTATTTTGACAGTAAAAGATTATTTTCCAAAGTGAGTTTCTCATATAGTAGGGGAAAAAAATTACTATCTGATTCTACCTCTATCTTTTTATTTTGGCATTACCAAAAAAGGAAGAAAGAAAAAAAAAGGAAAGGCAAGACTGCACTAAGTATTATGTTCTAAAACAATTAAAAATATTAACTGCAAGGTAACTTTGTCACACTTATTTCTTTCAAAAGAAATAGGTCCAGGAGAAGAAACATGGCAGCAAAATAGAAGGACGTGGAATGCATCCCTCTCCACAGATGCATGAGAAATACACCAAAAGACGCAATAATTCCCACAGAGAAACAGCTGAACACCAGCAAACGACCTTGGACACCAGAAGGGACTGCAAAGATCCCAACATACCTGGGTAGGACAGAGGGGGAAAAAAAAAGGAGAAAGAGGAGAAGCAAGGAAAGGGAAAGGTCCCACACCCTGGGGCGGGGGGATCTGAAACAGAGGGGAGGCTGTCGAATTCAGGGAAACGTCCCATATCTGATAGGGAAACCCCTTCTCCAACGGGGAATTTCCCTGGGTCAGAAGGGAGGCATTTGGAACTATCCAAAGAGGGTGAAGCGGCTGATCTGTGGTAGATGGGAAAGAGTGAGAAACACACGGAGGGTCAACACCACGGCTCAGCATGTCCAGACTGAGATGATGGTTCACAGCTGAACAGGGGGTCTGGGAGCTAGAACACGGGAACCAGAAAACTGGTTCAGGGTGAGAAACAGTGCTGGCAGTGGGGAGATGGAATGAGAGGACAGGAGGGAAGAAACCCACAGTGGAGAGTGCCTACCGTGGCAAGCTGTGCAGCCATAGTGGCAGCTGGATACTGCTGCTTCACAAGCAGGGGGAGGAGCCACGGGTGTAGCCTCTCTCTCTCTGTTTCTCTCTCTCTCTCTTTCTATCTCTCTCTCTCTCTCTCTCTCTGGGCACCTGCGACGGACAAAGGAAGGACCCCTGTGGGCCTAGCTAACGCACTCAGGGATAACAAAGGGCCCTGGGATGGGGCTGGCCTAGAGTGCCTGCAGCTGAGAGCTAAAAGCCCAAAGAGTGGCCCAGCTCTGGAGACATTCTATTTACACCTGAGCCACCGACATTCCTCTGCAACAGGCACCACCATGGCCGACTGAGCCGTCGTGACCCAGGCAAAGCGCAGTGGCAGAGTCATAGCAGAGGAGAGGAGCCACAGCTGGAGTCACTCTCTCAGCCTGAGCCACCCAAGCCGCCGTGACCCAGGCAGGGCGCCACTGCTCACTCACCTCCAGAGGAAGGAGCCACTATTGCACCCTCTCTCTCCCAACATACCAGCGCTTAGAGATGAACAATAAAGGAAGCTCTGCTGGTCACAGAACAATACAAAAAGCCCAAGGTGGGTAGAAGGACACTTACAGCTGAGACCCCAAGGAAACAGAAATATTAGTATTAATTCTATTGATCTGGTCCATTCTGGGGTCAGTCTAGTAGTTTTTTCTTGTTTTTTGTTGTTGTTTTTGTTAATTACAATCTTAGTCCTAAGGGATCTACATGTTTTATAAGATTTTTATTCTACTTTTCATTCTATTTTTATTTTTAGCCTTTTTATATATTTCTATTTCTAGCTAAGTTTTTTGTAGTGCTGACTGTATCTCTCCTACCTTCTTTTCATCTCTATCTTTTATACATTTCTATTGCTTTCTTTTTCTTTTCATATTTCCAGTCACACTATGCTCTTCTGTTGCCCTGTCTTCTATCTTTTTTAGTTTATTTTATCTTAATATACTTATAAGTAATATTATCAGTCTGCTCTGTTTCCTTGCTTTATTCTCCACATGACACACTGCTTTGGTTTTTATTATTAGGTTTTGTCTTTATCTTAGTTCTAAGTATAATTGTCTGATTTCATTCTGAGAATCTTCAGTCTGTCTGGTGGTACTCTTGCTCTTTATTATATTTGATTCTAGCTTTCAAAATCTCCCTGGATTTGTGCTTGTGTGTCTGTGTTGTGTTTCTTTTTTTATTATTATTATTATTGGTTTTGAAATTCTGTTCATTTCCTCTTTGATTGTCTGATAGCAAACTGGGGTTCTTCTCTCACATCTTTCTAGTGCCTTATGTTCTATTCAATTCAGTACTTGTGTGTCTTATACATGTATGTGCTTCCTTGACTTAGTATTTGTTTCACTCAACACTCTACCATTACTCTGGGGCTTGGACAGTCTTTTTTAAACCCCTTTACTGCTGGGACAAGCAACCTCTGAAGTCTGGACTACTCCATCCGAAGTCAAGTAGGAGGCTCTGGGGAGGGAGCACTGAATCCAGGATGCTAGGCTACTAGGGAGTCCGCAGACACAGGGAAGATTAACTGCAGAGAACTCTCACAGAGCCCTGTATCAGAGTCTAAGACTCGGCTTCGCTCAACTGTCTGCAACTGCCAGTGCTGGATATCTCACACCAAACTACAAACAAGACAGGAACACAAACCCACTCATGAGCACACAGACTACCTAAAGCCATATTAAGCTTAGACACCCTAAAACACACCTCCTGACACGGCCCTGCTCATCAGAGAGAAAAGACACAGAGCCACACACTGGAAAGCAGACTCCAAACCCCCCACCAGGAAGCCTACTCAAGACACTGGACAAACCCTACCACAGGGGGCAGGGGACAGATACAAGAGGAATTACCACTAGGCAGCATAGAGAAAGGAGACAGCAAATCCTATAAACTAGACAGAATGAGAAAACAAAGAAACACCATGCAGGCAAAGGAGCAGGAAAAAAATCCACAAGATCAAAAAAATGAAGTGGAAATAGGAAAATTGCCTGAAAAAGAATTCAGAGCAATGATAGTAAAGATGATCCAAAATCTTGATAACAAAACACAGAAAATACAAGAAACAGTTAATAAGGACTCAGAAGAACTAAAGAGCAAACAAACAGTAATGGACAACAAAATAACCGAAATTAAAAATACTCTAGATGGTATAAACAGCAGAATAACTGAGGCAAAAGAACGAATAAGTGAATTGGAAGATAGAATGGGGGAAATAACTGCCACAGAGCAGGAAACATATAAAAGAATAAAAAGAGTGGAAGACAGTCTCAGAGACCTGGGTGACAACATTAAGCACACCAACACTGGAATCATAGGCATCCCAGAAGAAGAAGAAAAAAAGAAAGGGTCTGAGAAAATATTAGAAGAGGTTATAGTGGAAAACATCCCCAACATGGGGAAGGAAATAATTAATCAAGTCCAAGAAGCGCAGAGAGTCCCATACAGAATAAACCCAAGGAGAAATACACCAAGGCACATATTAATCAAACTAATGAAAATTAAGCACAAAGAAAAAATATTAAAAGCAGCCAGAGAAAAGCAACAAATAACATATAACCCAAAATCTATAAGGATAAGAGCTGATCTTTATGCAGAAACTCTGCAAGCCAGAAGAGAATGGCAGGATATAGTGAAAGTCCTGAAAGAGAAAAACCCACAGCCAAGATTACTCTACCTAGCAAGAATCTCATTCAGATTTGATGGAGAAATCAAAAGCTTTCCAGACAAGCAAAAGTTAAGAGAATTCAGCACCACCAAACCAGCCTTACAACAAGTGCTAAAGGAACTTTTCTAAGTAGGACACACAACAGAAGGAAAAGACCTACAAAAACAAATCCAAAACAATTAAGAAAATGGTAATCAGCACACACATGTCAATAATCACCTTAAATGTAAATGGATTAAATGCTCCAACCAAAAGACCCAGACTGGCTGAATGGATACAAAAACAAGACCCTTACATATGCTGCCTACAAGAAACCCACTTCAGACCAAGAGACACATTTAGATTGAAAGTAAAGGGATGGAAAAAGATATTCCATGCAAATGGAAGTCAAAAGAAAGCTGGAGTAGCAATACCCATATCAGACAAATTAGACTTGAAAGTAAAGACTATTACAAGAGACAAGGAAGGACACTACATAATGATCAAGGGATCCATTCAAGAAGAACATATCACAATGGTAAATATCTATGCCCCCAATATAGGAGCACCTCAATACATAAGGCAAATGCTAACAGCTATAAAAGGGGACATCGACAGTAACACAATAATAGTGGGAGACTTGAACACCCCACTTACATCAATGGACAGATCATCCAAACAGAAAATAAATAAGGACACACAAGCTTTCAATGACACATTAGACCATCTCGACTTCATTGATATTTATAGGACATTCCATCCAAAATCAACAGAATACACTTTCTTCTCAAGTGCACATGGAACATTTTCCAGTGAAGATAACATTTTGGGTCACAAATCAAGCCTTGGTAAATTCAAGAAAACTGAAATCATATCAAGCATCTTCTCTGACCACAATGCCATGAGACTAGATATCAATTACAGGAAAAAAAACTGTGAAAAATACAAACACATGGAGGCTAAACAATACGCTATTAAACAACCAAGAAATCACTGAAGAAATCAAAGAGGAAACCAAAAAATACCTAGAAACAAATGACAATGAAAACATAACAACCCAAAACCTATGGGATGCAGCAAAAGCAATTCTAAGAGGGAAGTTTATAGCAATACAGTCCTACCTCAAGAAACAAGAAAAATATCGAACAACCTAACCTTACACCTAAAGCAATTAGAGAAAGAGGAACAAAGAAACCCCAAAGCCAGAAGAAGGAAAGAAATCATAAAGGTTAGATCACAAATAAATGAAAAAGAAATGAAGGAAACAAGAGCAAAGACCAATGAAACTAAAAGCTGGTTCTTTGAGAAGATAAACAAAGTTGATAAACCATTAGCCACTTATCAGGAAAAAAAGGGAGAAGATGCAAATCAACAGAATTAGAATTGAAAAAGGAGAAGTAACAACAGACACCACAGAAATACAAAAGATCATGACAGACTACTACAAGCAACTATATGCCAATAAATTGGGTAACCTGGAAGAAATGGATAAATTCTTAGAAAAATACAATCTTCCGAGACTGAACCAGGAAGAAATAGAAAATATCAACAGACCAATCACAAGTATGGAAATTAAGACTGTGATTAAAAATCTCCCAACACACAAAAGTCCAGGACCAGATGGCTTCACAGGCAAATTCTATCAAACATTTAGAGAAGAGCTAACACCTATCCTTCTCAACCTCTTCCAAAATATAGCAGGAGGAGGAACACTCCCAAACTCATTCTACGAGGCCACCATCACCCTGATACCAAAACCAGGCAAAGATGTCACAAAAAAAGAAAATTACAGGCCGATATCACTGATGAATACAGACGCAAAAATCCTCAACAAAATACTAGCTAACAGAATCCAACAGCACATTAAAAAGATCATACACCATGATCAAGTGGGATTTATCCCTGGGATGCAAAGATTCTTCAACATACGCAAATCAATCAATGTGATACATAATATTAACAGATTGAAGGGTAAAAAAACATATGATCATCTCAATAGATGCAGAAAAAGCTTTTGACAAAATTCAACATCCATTTATGATAAAAACTCTCCACAAAATGGGCATAGAAGGAAATTACCTCAACTTAATAAAAGCCACATATGAGAAACCAAAAGCCAACATTGTTTCAAATGGTGAAAAACTGAAAGCATTCCCTCTAAGAACAGGAACAATACAAGATTGCCCACTCTCACTATTATTATTCAACATAGTTTCGGAAGTTTTAGCCACAGCAATCAAAGAAGAAAAAGAAAGAAAAGGAATCAAAGTTGGAAAAGAAGAAGTAAAATTGTCCCTCTTTGCAGATGACATGATATTATACATAGAAAACCCTAAAGATTCTACCAGAAAACTGCTAGCACTAGTCGATGAATTTAGTAAAGAAGCAGGATACAAAATGAATGTGCAGAAATCTCTCGCATTCCTATACACTAACATTGGAAGATCAGAAAGAGCAATTCAAGAAACTCTCCCATTGACCACTGCAACAAAAAGGATAAAATACCTAGGAATAAACCTGCCTAAGGGGGCAAAAGATCTGTATGCAGAAAACTACGAGACACTGATGAAAGAAATCAAAGATGATACAAACAGATGGAGAGACATACCATGTTCTTGGATTGGAAGAATCAACATCATGAAAATGATTATACCACCCAAAACAATTTACAGATTCAATGCAATCCCTATCAATTTTCCAACAGCATTTTTTACAGAACTAGAACAAGAAATCTTACTATTTGTATGGAAATGCAAAAGACCCCGAAGAGCCAAAGCAATCTTGAGAAGGAAAGATGGAGTTGGTGGAATCAGGCTTCCTGACTTCAAACTATACTACAAGGCTACAGTGATCAAGACAGTATGGTACTAGCACAAAAATAGAAAGGAAGATCAATGGCATAGAATAGAGAACTCAGAGGTAAACCCAAGCACATATGGGCACCTTATCTTTGACAAAGGAGGCACGAATATACAATGGAAAAATGACAGCCTCGTCAATAAGTGGTGCTGGGAAAATTGGACAGCAGCATGTAAAAAAATGAAATTAAAATGCTTCCTAACACCACACAGAAAAATAAACTCCAAATGGATTAAAGACCTACATGTAAGGCCAGACACTATAAAACTCTGAGAGGAAAACATAGGCAGAACACTCTATGACATACATCAAAGCAAGATCCTTTTGGACCCACCTCCTAGAATCATGGAAATAAAATCAAGAATAAACAAATGGGACCTAATGAAACTTAAAAGCTTTTGCACAGAGAAAGAAACTATAAACAAGACAAGAAGACAACCCTCAGAATGGGAGAAAATACTTGCCAACGAATCAACGGGCAAAGGATTAATCTCCAAAATATACAAGCAGCTCATGAAGCTTAATACCAAAAAAGCAAATAACCCAATCCACAAATGGGCACAAGACCTAAGTAGACATTTCTCCAAAGAAGACATACAGATGGCCAACAGACACATAAAAAGATGCTCAACATCCCTAATCATTAGAGAAATGTAAGTCAAAGCCACAATGAGGTATCACCTCACACTGGTCAGAATGGCCATCATCAATCTAGAAACAATAAATGTTGGAGAGGGTGTGGAGAAAAGGGAACTCTCCTGGAGGTTCCTTAAATTACTAAAAATGGAACTACCATATGACCGAGAAATCCCACTACTGGGCATATACCCAGAGACAACCATAATCCAAGAAGAAACATGTACCATACTGTTCATTGCAGCACTATTTACAATAGCCAGGACATGGAAGCAACCTAAATGCCCATCAACAGATGAATGGATAAAGAAGATATGGCATATATATACAATGGAATATTAGTCAGCTATAAAAAGAAATGGAGCTATATGTAATGAGGTGGATAAACCGAGAGTCTATCACACAGTGAAGTAAGCCAGAAAGAGAAAAACAAATATTGTACCCTGACTCATATATACGGAATCTAAAAAAAAAAAAAAAAAAAAATGGTACTGATGAACCCAGTGACAGGGCATGAGTAAGGATGCAGATGTAGAGAGTGGACTGGAGGACACAGGATTGGGGGGGGCGGGGGGCAAAGGGGAAGGTGGGATGAAGTGAGAGAGTAGCATAGACATATATATACTACCAACTGTAAAACAGATAGCTAGTGGGAGGTTTCTGTGTAACAAAGGGAGATCAACTCGATGATGGGTGATGCCTTAGAGGGCCAGGAAAAGGAGGGTAGGAGGGAGTCTCGGGAGGGAGGGGATATGGGGATATATGTATAAATACAGCTGATTCACTCTGGTGTACCTCAAAAGCTGGTACAAGAGCGTAAAGCAATTATATTCCAATAAAGAGCTTAAAAAAAAAAAAGAAATAGGTCCAAATGTTTACCACACACACACACAAAAAAACTCCCTACCCTACCTCCTTGTCCTGAAAACCAATTTCTATCCATTACTGGGAAAGTATAACAAATCTATATAAACCCATTTATTCTATAATTGAAGCTGTAAAATGTGTCATGTTTACATACTGTGATAATGTTGCAAAAAATTAAACATTGAGAAATTCTGAAGTTATTATTCCATTAAAGGAGAAAACAGGTATTATCTTAGTTTAGAGGTCACAGTTGGCCACTGACAAGAATCCTGTGGCATGATACTTAAATGTTTTAAGAATAACAATTAATAACCAGGATATAATTTCATGTTTCTGCTGTCTTAAAGGTGAGCTTAATTTGGGACTTAAAGTCTCTGAAGTATTTTTAGAAGCTGCTGAAATCACCACACAACAACAAAGATAAAGCATCTTCAGCATATACTCAGCACTAAACTTCAGCAATTATTTAGCAATAAAAAGGGAAAGAAGTACTGATACATGCTACAACCTGGCTGAATCTTGAAAACATTATGCTTTGTGAAAGAAGCCAGACACAAAGATCACATCTTACATGATTCCATTTACATGAAATGTCCAAAATAGGCGAAGCCATAGAGACAGAAAATATATTCGCGGCTTTGAGGGGATGGAGGGAGTGAGCAGGTGGAAATGAGGAATGACAGGTGATGGATTTCCTGGGTTTCCTTTTGGGGTGATGAAAATATTCTGCAATTGATTGAGATGATAGTTGCACAACTCTGTGAGTACATTGAAAAACCACAGAATTGAACATTTAAATGGGTGAATTGTGTGGTATGTGAACTATATGTCAGTAAGGCTATTATAATTAAAAAGCATCACCCACAGTGCTGAATGGCAGCCTCTCCTTGAAGCACTTTTCTCATCCTTGGTGCTGAGATCACATGCCTTCCTCCAGCTCCTGGGGATCTCATCCATGCCAAGCCATTCCTGCCATTCCCACCCTTCTACCTCTGCTGCTACCTCTAACCCTCCACCCAGTGCCCACACCTGGGTCAACTCTCGCCCTGGAACATCAGATTGCTGCTCTCATGTGACCATAGGAAGCCTTCCCTGACTGTCCAGAATCATCCCTGCAGAGCACTCACGATCAGTTTGTGCACCCACACATTTATTTAGGCTTTTATTATTGTTCAAGGTGTTTCTACTCTTGCTGGTTCTTCCAGAGGGTAGCACAACACCTGGCATATAATACATACTCAGTAAATATTTAAGAAATGAATGAATTCTTAGTTAAACTTTTTTTTTACATCATAAAAGGCCTTTATCTACCCTGTTTGTTTTCCTATCAAAGAAATGTAGTTAGAAATTCTCTTAAAAACTTACAAATAAACTGTTTATTCGGGGATGTACTAATGGATCTATAGGTATTAACCAAACACAAAACATACCTTTTTTTCCCAGTGATTTCTTCCACAAGATAGATGTCCCCAAGCAAAATAACTAACAGAATTGCTAAGATAATTTGTGGCTGAAAGAAGAAACGTCTTTTCTTTATGTTACCAATGTTTGTTTTATTTTCTGTGAAAGTTTGCCCTTTACATTGTTCTAGGCATAATCGCTTAGCAAATATCTCCAGAGGGCCAGCTAGATGCAGTGGAGAGCACAGCAGTTAGGACTGAGTTCAAATGCAGCCTCAAAAACTTAGTTCAAATGTAACTGCCTTCTTTTGAAAGCTACTTGACCTCTTTAAGCTTCAATTTCCTCATCAATAAGATGAAAATAATACCCAATTCCATGGGGTTGTTCTGAGGACTAAATGAGATACATCTAGCATACAAGATCGATAAACAACAAGGTCCTACTGTACAGCACAGGAAACTATATTCAATATCCTGGGATAAGTCATAATCAAAAGGAATATAAAAAAAAATCTATGTATAACTGAGTCACTTTGCTGTACAGCAGAAATTAAACACAACATTGTAAATCAACTGTATGTCAATAAATTTAAAAAGTAAAACATGAGATACATCTATAAAGCAGTTAGCATAGAGCCTGAGGAATACACACTAATGAGGATAAGGACAATGACTCCTCTTACTATCAAGAAGCCTGCAGGCCTCTGGGGTAGGCGATGAAGAGACACCATTAAAATAATTATAATATAACTCAAGATAAAAACAATCTCATTGCCAGGATAAATTCTACTAATCATCTTTGCAAAAGTTCTCGAATATAAATATTTAAGAGTGTTTTCTGTAACAAACAGCATAGTTTATAATAGATTTATAAAAAGCAACAACTGAAAACAACTAAAATATCCATTTAGACAGGATCAGTTAATTAAATTATGGTGTGCCCATATGATGTGATAGAGTGTGCTTGTTAAAAATACGAAGCAAGCTGTTTAAAAGACTGAGGAATGGTGCAGCCCAGTTCTTAGCTCCCTCAATTTTTTCTAACGCTTCTAGTTTCATCTTTAATTAAGGAGAAAGAAGCAATGGCATTCCTCGTTTATTCTTCAATACCATTCAATGAAGACATTTACACTAAAAAATGAAGGGAAGGTATACATGCTCAGTATTTAAAGATACTGCAGACATTATTAAATGAAAAAAGTAAAGAATAAAATAACAGGTACAACATAAACCCTCTTGTGCTTATGAAAATATATAAAAATAGGCACATAGATGCCTTAGAGGGCCAGGACAGGGAGGGTGGGAGGGAGTCGCGGGAGGGAGGGGATATGGGGCTATACATATAAATACAGCTGATTCACTTTGGTGTACCTCAAAAGCTGGTACACGAGTGTAAAGCAATTATATTCCAATAGAGCTTAAAAAAAAAAAAAAACAGGCACGTATAGTAGGTCACATCTAGTTGGAAGAATCAAGAACTGTTTTACAGTGGATTTGGGTAAATGGAGATGGAAAATTTGAGAAGGGAATTCCAGGCTGAGGAAAGTGTGGGCACGAGGACTGGGGAGGTAGACATGCACAGGGAGAGAGAGGTCAGAGTATGCAGATTCCAGAGGCAAGGAGTCAGGGAAAGTGCACAGGTAACAAGATTTCAGCTTTGAAACAGAGTTAGGCTGATTGTGCAGGACTTTCAAAGGCAGATCTGGGCATCTGGACTTTGTCTAGTAGGCACTGAAGTTATGGAAAGCTTGTAAAGAGGGAATACTCTGTTCAGAGTTGCACATTAGGGATGCTGATGTGGAGGGGTATGTAGAGAGGAGTGGAGGCAACAAAGAATGAAGTAATGCATTTAGGATGCAACTACAAGTCGCCCGGTTTCTCCCTCTGCATTTTACAACTGCCATGTTGATAAAGCTTCAGTTTTACTTTCTAGTATAATACATGTGCTGCTTTCATGTGAAATAAGCCACATGAACAGAGTCAGTGATTCCTTTCCAAAATCCCCGATAGATGCTCCACACAACCTAAAATTACCAATCTCCATTCAATAATCAACTTCTCGGCAGATATCATTTTTCAAAGAAATGTTATTTTGCCTGTTAAATGAAAGGAAGTGAGATCATTAAAACAGTTCTCTAAGTAATGCATTTTAAATGAAAGGCTCTTTTGAGCCTTTCGGGAAAAAATATCAAAAGTTAAACTGAAACATCCAGGGAAAGCTCAAATTAATATGTTAATTCTGTCAACATTCAAGGTTCTGAGTCCAGACCTAGAAGTAACAGAGCAGATGGTGATTTACTGCTCCCTAGCTATAATTTTAACTACGTTTGTTGAAATCACAAAAGAAATGTCACGACTTAAGTTTTCATCACTATTTCAATGTGAAATATGAAAGTGTTATAACTTCTGTTTTGTTTTGGATATCAGTTTATTATACTAGGAGCCACCAAGTGATTTTCATTAAATGTGTCAAATGAGGTTGAGCTAGGAAATAAGTGATGGATTTAATATGCAGCAATTTTGTCTTTACAGTGACAAATGTAATGTCTTTCTGTGGACATTATGTATTTCCTGGTCTGACAGATTTTTTTTTTTTTTCATAAAAAAGACAATGAACCTTTCGAATTATAGACAAATGAAATTATATGGTTAAAACTCGATGAAACTCTAAGAAAAATTATACAGCATCAACTGCTGAGATTTCAGTTTCTATTTATCTGTTACCACTTAAGAAATTACCATCAGTGCTCTGGTGAGAAAAAACATAAATGTCTGTATATGAATGCTGAACTGGGTCCATAAAAAGGGAATCTGACAAAATTACACATACTCCACCCATCTGTGGGTTAAAGAGTTTTAAAATCTTTATTTCCCAGAATTTAGCTTTGTGCTCTACACTGCTAGGTGAATGGGAGATATTCATTGGATGGATGGATAGATGGATGATGCAGAGACGGATAATGCACTGAGGAATGAGTACTATTCCACTCTATGGTCTTCATCCCATTAAGAAGAATTTACCAATACACATGTACATAAACATATAATATAAAAATATGACATGTTTAAAAAATAAACAGTATCTGTTAAACTCATAAGATATTTGTATCTAACATCTATCTATACATCTATTTATCTATCTTTAAAGACACATATTAAAATGTCTCAGATATAGTTATTTCTACATTTACCTTAAAAACATTGAGTTAGAGATCATCTTTTAAAAATACATAAAAGCTAATTATGGGCTATAATGTAAGTGGTATAGGTATAAAATTTATTTTTCATTTTAATGATGGAGTAATATAGGCATTCCCAGGAAAATCACGAAGAAGATGAAACTTTCCACTGTCACAACCAGCATCTTTTAAATTTCAAGATGCATCTTAAGATAGGAAATTATGATTCTTTTTTGTTTTGCTTTGTTTTCTTCAGTACAATAAATGCTATATATAATTACATTATGGCTAATGCAATAAATCAAAAAAAGAAATGGCACAAAAATAAGAAAAACAAGATGGATGCATTCAGTTTTTGACATGTTACTCAAATAGAGAGAATGTGACAAGTTAGATATTTCCTGATAACTTATAAAACTCAATTTTTCTTATATATCAGAAATAACAAGAAAAATTGATGGGGAAATATTCTTATAATAATAATAATTAAAAGTACAAAATATTCAGCAAGGTCCTCAAAAGAAATAGGTAGAAGCATTATGGAAAAAATTAGAAAACATGAGTAAGTATAAAAAAATGAAACTACACAAATTCTGGAAGAAAACGTGGATGATTTCCTCTGTAAACTAGGTGTAGAGAACAGCTTCCTATTTACGAGTCAAAATTCAGTTGCAGTAAAAAAAAGATACTGGTGCATTTGAGTACATAAAAATAATAAAAATTTTAATGTGTCAATTATATCTCAATAAAGCTGGAAAACAGTTTTTGCATGGAAAACAACACTAAAAGCAAAGTCAAAACACAAATAAAAAATTAAGAGAAGATATTTGCAGTAATATCCCTATTATCAGTTTTTAACATTTAAAATTTTTTAACATTGGGGAAATAAAAACACAAAACGTTATAGAAAAGAAGGCAAAAGATATTTTATAAAAAGTTTTCAGAATGGTTTTTAAATGTACAAAAAGGTGTTCATTTTCATGTTTAGTAAGAGAAATGCAAATTTCTCAACCATAGAATTAGCAAGAATTCAAAGCTTGACTATATAGTTTATTGGTAAGGCCGTGGGAAAACAGTCACTCTCATCTATGATCGTGGAAACTCAAAAATACCACCCCAGTGGAGGAGAATATGCACGTGTATTATAAACTCCATATGCTTTTAGTATTTGATCCAGCAATCACATAAGTGAGAATACACCTGAACATAAACCTCCCATAATACAAAAATATATATAAATGCACGGTCATACATTACAGTGTTTCGTGCAGTTGCAAAATACTGGCAATTATCTTAGGTGTCTAAATGCAGGCCATTAGTTGAAAACACTGTGGTACACACACAAATGAGGCACCCAGTATCCATAGGGAAGACTAATGGAGATCTGTATGAACTGCATGGAGAGTGACTTTCAAGATACATTTCAGTAAACAGAGCAAAATAAAACAGATTATGAATAACATGCTACCTTTGTGTAAGAAACAAAGGAAAATAAGAACACATACGTAAATCTGCTTATTCTGCATAAAGAAATACGGAAATAGTAAATCAGAAACCAATGAAGGGTTTGGGAGAGGCTATAAGTTTTATGGGATAGAGTGACCCTTCAAAACTACACCTTTTTTGATATAGTTTTGACTGAGAGTCATGTCAAGTATTCTACATATGCAAAAAATAAAACGAAATCAGCAAGGATAAGGATAAAACCTAAAACGAAATACAAACAGAAGCAAATTAACTCAATTACATTTTAAGTGAATAACAACAACACTGAAGGGACCAAAGAAAACAAATCCAGGGAACTGTTAAACACAGGACTTTGACATATGTCTTCAGTCTTAGGAAAGAAAGAACTGCAATGAAATCTTGAGCTCTTTGTGGGAGCTTTGTTTTTCATAGTGGTAAGGTTCTGAAACTATTTTGTGTGTATTGTTGAAGTGAGCAAAGAAGCAAATGTGCTGATGCTGGGATCAGGGTCTCAGTGTGAAGGAAGGGAGATTAATATAAGCGAAATACAGACATGTAAGTTCTCTGTTTCAAAAATCAGGTTATGGTACTAGAAGACATCAGTGAATTGTCAAAGTTAAGCAAGAAACCTTTCGGACTGAATTGGTTTTGAAATATATGTATCTCCTTACTCTGTTTGCTAGACAGGCTTACAAGCAATATTGCCTTAGTAGTTATGAGCCACTCAGAACCCAGGTTCTGACTACTAAATATCATTCCCCAATAAGAGAACCAGGGCTCTCTGAAGAAATGTCTGTCTCCAGAGCTGGAACATCTTTTGTCAGAAAGTAAGAAAATACATACTCAAAGGATGATGGACACATCAAAAGGACACAAGAATCACTTTCAGCTGGTTTCTACTGCCCAAGCCTGGGACAAATGTAGCATCAAAATAATTAAGATAACTAAGGTATTTTAATCTATTGAATAAATAAGAATCCACAGATCCATACTGAAAATAAAGGGATAAATTAATAAATAAGAGAAAAATCAGGGCTCTTCCTTATCTTAGAATACCAACGGATAAACATGGAGGGAGGAGGGGAATTAGAAATTCACCATGTTGCAACCAAGTGAAGGTGGGTTCAGACCAGAATCACCAAAAATAAGGACCTCCTCAAAGACTTTGCCTTAGCTGCAAGAGAAAAAGTACTGACTATCCTGGGAAGAAATTGGATGGCACCCTGACTGATGCCACAACTATCATTATCCATGAAAAGCAGGTAGACATCAGGTGCCCCTAGGTGTGATATCCTGCGAAGGACACCACATTACTTACATGAAGTTCCAGCTGGAAATGCATAACCTGAATCTTTCTTACGAGGCATTGTCTTCAAACCCAAAATGCAGAACACTACAGAAAATAACTGGCCTGCATTTGTCACAAACGTCATTATTATGAAAGCCAAGAAAGGTTGAAGGGCTATTCTAGACTAAAGGAGACTAAGTAGGATAAATATAATGATTTTATACTAGATCCTCTACCGGAGGAAAAATAAAAGCTATAAAGGATATTATTGAGATAATATTGGACAAATAGGAACAAAATTGAAATACGGAATGTAGAGGAGACAAAAATATTGTATAGGGCTTCCCTGGTGCCACAGTGGCTAAGAATCTGCCTGCCAATGCAGGGGACACAGGTTTGAACCCTGGGCTGGGAAGATCCCACATGCCATGGAGCAACTAAGCCCATGAGCCACAACTACTGAGCCTGCACTCCAGAGCCCTTGAGTCACAACTATTGAAGCCCGTGCACCTAGAGCCCATACTCCACAACAAGAGAAGCCACCGCAACACAACAAAGAGTAGCCCCCGCTCTCTGCTACTAGAGAAAGCCCACATGCAGCAATGAAGACCTAATGCAGCCAATTAATTAGTTAATTAATAGAAAATTGTATAACTATAAATTTTCCTGAAATTGATCATTTATCCAATATATGCTATATAAGACTGTATAAGAAAATATCCTTGTTCTTAGAAATTAAATACTGAAATATTAAGGGGTGTGATGTATACAATCCACTCGTGAAAAATAATAATAAAAATAAATCATAACTTCATTTTCTCAAAATAAATAATGGTACACACACAGGGAGGATAAAGCCAATACAGTAAATGCTAAAGAAAACTGAATCTGGGTAAAGGGTATACAGGAGCTGTTCTTGCAACTTTCTGTAGATTTAAAATTATTTCAAATAAAATTAAGAAAAGAAAGATTCTATATAGCATTTGAAGAAATAAACAGTAAGACAAGGAAACTTTGAAAGAACAGACTAAGAAGGATAGTCATACTCTACCAGATATTAAAGCTAATAATATAGTTTTTAAAAATTACAAAGATGTACCACACTTCAAGGATCAACGAAGGGATCAAAGAAAGAAAACTAAAGCTCCCCCCACCCCTCGCCAAAAGACACTATCACTACACATGTCAAAGCTGAAATTTCTGTCTCTTGGCAAAGAATTCATATCTTCAATAAGTAATGCTAGAACAATTTTATAACAATTTGAGAAAAAATTAAGCTAGATCCTTATAAAATAACCAGAACATTTCAGGTACAAATAAGTGAGCATAAACAAAAATACACACACTCATGCAATGAAAGAAAAATACTGAAGAATAAATACCTAACTTAAGAATTAGGAATGTCTATTAAAGAGTACAGGGACATCCCTCGTGGTCCAGTGGTTAAGACTGCACACTTCCAATGCAGGGCACATGGGTTAGATTCCTCATCAGGGAACTAAGATCCCGCATGCCCCACATCATGGCCAAAAAAAAAAAAAAAAGAATAGAGACAAATGATAAAACTATTAAGGAAAATGTTAATTATTCTGACAAAGAAATGAAAGATTGCTGTATGTATAAATGGAACCGTAAATAAAATTAAGGGCAGATAAAAAATTTTAAAAATATTCATATCAGTTATGGCAGATAAAAGTTTAACCAATAATGATATACTCACTGGTCAAATGGCATGGACTCTATGTTGAGAGCCAGTGGTAGAGCAAAATGCCTGCTCTATAAGCCAAGAATAAATTATTAGAAGACAGCACAGAGACTTTGGGATCTCTAGCAAATAAGAGCCAACAAGGGCCCATCCAGCCACAAAGCTTCATGGAATTTTTACCAAGCCAAGGGAGCCCAGGATACAAGTTACACTAATCAAAGACTCCAACACCAAGCCCAGGTAAGTGGTAGGACTGCATCAGAACAAACTGCTAAGTGAGGAATTCTGCCTTGGAGATCAAGGGGCCAAAGGACTCCTACTTGTCCCAACCTGCATTCAGTCACCCAAGTCATTGCTACTCTAAGTGTGGTCCATGGGCCTGCAGCATCACCTAGGAGCTTGTGAGAAATGTAACATCTCAGGCCCGCTCCATACCTACTGACTTATTTAATGCATTTTAGCAGGAGCCCAGGTGATTCACAAGCATCTTAAAATTTGAGACGAACTGAATGAAGCCACACCCTCAACTCCTATATCCAGGTACTATCTCAGAAAGAGAAATGGGGGAGAGGGTGTTTGAGATACAGAATACCTTGACCAGGGATCAGAGCCCTTACTGTTTAGCTGGGGAAAATTATTGACTAAATGTCTGATCTAATTTAAAGCTTGGACCATAATTCAAAGAATCTATTTGTGCCCATGCATCTGTGTGTTCTTGCAGGACTGATCTGACAGCAAGGAAGGTACAGAGCATGGTGGGCACAAGCAGGTCAGGGGGCGAGCAGGACCACAGGAGGTGAGCAAGACTCTGAATATCACTGATCTTGTGCTCAAATCACTGAATCCACTGCGCATGCGGGCGTGAGGGCTAGATTTTCCTCTCTAACTCCTGCAGGGCCAAAATGGCATGGCATTGGAGGAAACTATTAATTTTCCCTTCTCATCCTGAAGGACATTTACAAAAAGACACCAGTGGAAATCAAATGGGGACTTTCTCACTTGATCAAGATCTAGGTTCAAATTCTTGCTCCACTAATTTTTTTTTATTGAGGTATAGTTGATGTATACTATTATATAAGTTTCAGGTGTACAACAGTGACTCATAATTTTTAAAGGGTATACTCTATTTATAGTTGTTACAAAATATTGCCTATATTCCCTGTGCTGTACAATGTATCATTGTAGCTTATTTATTTTATACATAGTAGTCTGTACCTCTTAACCCTCTACCCATAAATCTCCCCTCCCCCCAACCTCTCCCCACTGGTGGAGTTTTCTGCATCTGTGAGTCCATGTTGTGTGTTCATCAGCAGATGAATGGATAAAGAAGATGTGGTTTATATATGCAAAGGAATACTACTCAGCCATAAAAAAGAATGAAATCCTGCCATTTGCAAAAACACAATGGGACTTGGAGGGTACTATACTTAGTGGAGGAAGTCAGAGAAAGACAAATACTGTATGATGTCACTTATATGTGGAATCTAAAGAATAAAACAAACCAGTGAGTATTGCTCCACTATTTATAAGTTGTGACTGAACCATAAGTCACTTAGACTCTCTAAACCACAGTTTCCTGATCTATGGTGTGTGAATAATACACATCCCCAATCCATAACCCACAATTCGGAATCAAAAGATCTGAAAAATGAAAGCTTTTCAGAACTTCTTTGGTAGCAAACCTGACCTGACATGAACTTACTGGTGGCAAAATGTGACCTGAACCAACATAGGACCATGGATACTCTTTATTTATTCCATTTAGGATGATGATGTATCCATTCCACATGTTTTTCTGATATCAGAAAAGCACATGAGGACTTCCCTGATGGTCCAGTGGTCAGGACTCTGTGCTTCCACTGCAGGGGGCAGGGGTTTGATCCCTAGGTGGGGAACTAAGATCCTACATGCTGTGCTGGCACAGACAAATAAAATACAACAAAATAAAATCCAATGTCTAACTGTTAAAAAAAAAAAAAGCACATGATTTGATGACAGGTTCTGCCCAAGATCCCAGCAGAATATGTACATTGTATTACCTTTCTAAAATTAAAAAAAAAAAATTCTAAATTCTAAGACACATCTGGCTTGTAGGGTTTAGATAAGGGATTGAAGGTTGCAAATCATTACAAGGATTTATGACATGTCTAGAACAGAGTGGATGCCTAAAATAAATTAATTTCATGTTCTCCCCTCTCTTTCTTCATCCCTAAATCCCTCACTTAAAAAGAAAGCCACCATGATAAAGATGCATAAAAAATGCATATTTTTAATCATTAAGCTTTTAATGTCTTTCTCTAAGATATGCGGGCTAATCACGATTTTGTTTGGTAAAGAAATGAAACAGCATAATAAAGCTATGTGAATGAGCTATAAACATAAAACAAGCCGTAACAATATACATCACTGAGAGCATTTTCTGGGAAAGGCAGTCATGAGCAGTATGTAGTTAACAACACAAGGTTTGGTATCAAGCAGCTTCCGGTTCAAGTCCAGGCTTTGCTTCTGACCATCTGCACGACAGCCTGTTAGTTATTTAGCTAAGCAAGTTAATTTCACTGAGCTTCAGTTTTCAAAACTATAAAATAGGCATTTAAAGTGTCCCTCCACCCCAAGTTTGTGCCAAAGATTAAATGAGATTAGGTATGTAGAGCACTTAGCACAAGGCTTGTCATATTACTATGCAGTAACAGTAACAACTTAATAATTGAGGCTGTTATTCTTACAGATTAAAATTACAGCCAACTAGATACTATAATCACCTAGATTCATTAGACATCAACTGTATGAAAAATCATTTCAGTTCCTCATCTGATTATGCACTGGGTAAAAATATATTTATAAAGTTACTTTATACATTAATTGGGTTTTAGCACTAACAAACAGGTTGCAAGATCTGCCTAACATGTTTTGACATCCTAACAGCTATGGGGCATAGTCTCACACTAAATTATAATTTTGTAAATATTTTGTCTGCCAAAAGCCACAGAATAATTACTGTATGAGACTTCCAACTGCTTAATCTTCAACGGAAGATTAAGATACTGTGTAATACACAGAGACTCTAATTGCTACTTTGTGTAGATCTTCTACAACAACCCCAAAGTTATGGTAAGTACCATTTATTCACTCTATCTTGGGAAAAATTAAGAAACTAATGACGTACATTTGATTTTACACATTAGCACGTTTTAATTAAATCTCTCAGAGTCTATAATAATATATGTGGCTCTAATTAACTAACTCATCAAGCTTTTAAGTGGACCAAAGAATAAAATATTTGAACTTAAGCAAAGCAAGATCATTAAAGAAGAAAATGTGCCAAAATTTGCTTGAGTCCATAAGGAAAACTGCCCTTTTTGTCCATGTTGATTCTTGGCTTTCTAATACAGATTCCCATTTAGAGAAACCTGAGGATGTGCATTTCAAAGGTAATAGATTAACATATAGACAGCTGTTAGCCTACCAACAGACTATCATTTAAAGGTTCAAAAAGATGTCAGAGCCTTAGGTCAGAGGACAAACTGACATAGACAGTTCAAGAAAGCCATAAAAGCCTGCCAAGGAGAAGCTGGCAATTCTTAATGATCTACAACAAAGATAAGAGTTTGAATAAGCAAGTGGACTTCGCAGCATTTGGGCCAGCTATAACCTACCTGTTTGCTTAATCCTTTAATCAAACAGTTACTGTGTATCTAATGTGTGCTGAACACTGTACTAGCAATGAATATCCAGGAGGTCTAGGAGCAGAGAATATGGGTACCATGCACAGGAGCCAAAGACATAGGGGTAACATCCTCAAAGATCAGGAGCGCGGAAGCCAAGGGCTAAACTCACAGTTGTCAGAAGTGCACTCCGGTAGCATGGAAATTAACTGAGTCACATGGCCAAGATCCTGCATAGATGCAGGTATGTATAATGGCAAAGAACAAGCTAAATTAGCTTCTGTAGCTGTGGGCATTGGAGAGTTGAAAGGCAGGGCAATTTGACCGAGGCATTATAATTTGTGAACTTGGTTGTTTGGAACCCACAGGGTCATTTTACCTGTGAAAAAGTCCACAAATGTATATTCCATGGGAAATCTCATGTAATAATCTAGTGATGGTGTTAAAGAACTTTCCCTGCATTTTTAAGTGTTTCATAGAGAGGGAGGTGTGTGTGACATGAGAGGATATATCGTCCCATACCTGCTGGAGTGACCTGGTAGTGGAATTAGAAACACTTCTCCCTTCATTCCATGCACAAAGAGTCAATGTCCATGAAAAGTTTCAGGCTGATCTCACACCCGTCCTCCATTCCAACTTACTTATTAACCTCAGATACCTCTAAAGATGGTCCAGGTGTAACTTCTAAAGTATTAAAACCATGACTCCCATATAAATATACAGCAAACATACACTGAAGTTTTTACTTAGTTCATTCATGAGCGAAGAAGCAAGATGGCTGTTATGGGTTGAACTGTGTCCCCTAAGATGATATGCTGAAATCCAAGCCCCCAGTACCTCCAGTGTAACCTTACTGAGAAATAGGATCTTTGCAGACGTAATGAGCTCAAGTGAGGTTGCAGTGGCATAAGGTGGACTTTTAATCCACTATGACTGGTATTCTTATAAGAAAACATTATGAAGGTTCTGAGAGAATACCGAGTGAAACAGAAGCAAAGACTGGAGTGATGTAGCTGCAAACCAAGAAACACCAAGAGTTGTCAGGCAACCGCCGGAAGCTAGGAAGAGGCAAGGATGGATTTCCCTATAGGTTTCAGGGGGATCATGGCCTTCCAACACCTTTATTTTGGACTGTGAGAATGTGAGTTTGGACTCCGGAACCATAAGACAATAAAGTTCTGTCGTGTTAACCTCCCCAAAATGTGACAATTGGTTAGGGTAGCTCTAGGAGTAATATCCTGGGTAAAGCTGGCCTAAAGAGCATTTGAGAAACTGGTTATTCATCGCCATTTGGGGGGGGAAAAAAGGAATCTTGGAATAACATTGTCAAAGAAACAAAACTGGTTTATGTTCTAGAGGGCAGTAAAATCATTACCTTGGTGGAGGGAAACTCTCCCTCCTGGATGAAGTTCTACAACTTACCATGTAATTTCCAGAAGCCTGAGCCTTTAATCAATGGCATGTGGCAAGCCAAACAAGTCATGCTCCCTTAGATAATTAGAAAACCCACTGGTGAGCCCATTCAAAAATGCTTCAATATGATATCCAAAGGACTTACTCCTCCCTCCCAGTCTTTTTACCTAATTCCCAAGATTGGTACCATTTTTTCTTCGCAAGTCCCTTATTCACATGTGTGTCCCCCCTTGAATCTGGGGGTTTACTAGCATGCTAGCCAGGCTGCCACTCACCTACTTGCTGACTGCTTGCAGAGGAAGCTTGTCACCCTCTCCACCACCTCCAGAGCTCTATTCTTGTCTCAATCCTGATAATGATCAAGCTCCTCCCCTTTTAATATAATTAGCTCTTTAACAATTCTAACCCACTTCTCAGGTGGACAGGAGGCTTAGTGAGATGCAGCTTATTTCAGTAGGAAACAAACAACAAGACCTCATGGCAGAATCTGGAAGGAAGTACAGCCTATTTTAAGGTGAGAACGTAACTGCTTTTTCTTTGATGCACCAAGAAGGTGAAATGAAATACTCTCTCTCATCTACCAGGAGGGTTTGAAGATTAAGCCCACCCTGCCTTTCAAGAAAGGAGACAGAGATCCTACCTTGCTAAGGATTTGGACTCACGGTTAAATGGGCCAGCAAGGTCTGTTGTGAAAGAAAAGGGAACCTGGGTGGGGGGGGGGGGTCTGTTCAACATATTTACCACATAGTGTGGCAAGAAAACTTAGCAAGCAGAATGGAAGCTGGTGCTGCAAAACAGAAGGAGGGTTCTGGGGGTCTTCTGCCATGCCCAGGGTCAACGCTGGGGGATGGGGGGGAGCGGGAACTGAGGGATCCTGGGAAAGAGATCAGGGCAGGCAGCAGAAGGGGCACTTGGAAGGGGGTTCTTAGAGGCCACTGATTAACCACCACGAAACTATTTTAGAAGATTCTAAAAGTGTACAGTTGCATCAGTGCGCACCTGCTAAGCATCAGTCCTGAAAAATTATAAAGGCTGAGCAGAAAGAGAAGAGGAAATAGCTTGGTAAAATGAAGAAGGGTTAGGATGGACTTTCTAGATATCCCAGGACAACTAAGAATCCAAGAGAAAGCTATGAGGGCCCTTGGCTTTTGGGGGCTGGGTGTCAGAACTCCCCTGAACACATGTATTTCTAGTGCTTGGACAGCGCAAGTTTGAGAATCCCTCAGCTGGAAGAACGATCAATGACACCCTAGTACAGTCGATTTCCACTTTAAAGCTCAAAATAAAATAGAATCCATTCGTTTATCTTTTATTTTTCCCCACTAAGCAATGCAGCCCAAATAGAAGGATGAAAATTTAGGAATATATTTTTATATTTTATCTTGGGGTGGTGGAATTTAGGGAGAATGATTTCTCCTTTCGAGTGTCAAGTGAACAGAACCGAATTTTTCTGGCTTTCAGCTATGGTAAATGATTAGATACATAGCAAAGCTCAGTAAAGTGGTAGAGTTTTCATTTCCTGGGAGGAAGAGAGGTTTAAATCCACCAGACAATTCATTTGTAACAAGCTTACAAGTGCTTGCAAGAATGCAATAACTATCCACCCTGCCTGAACAAGTCAGTGAATGAAAGAAAGGCTTTTGACCTCAAATGAAAAAAAAATTAAAGGGATTTGTCATTTTGACTTCGGTTCTGAACTCAAAATCAATGCCAAGATAGAAAATGCCATGATGCATATAATTGCTGTCAGTAACCTTGTTTAGAAAATGGGGTGAAATATTAGAAGTCGCTGGAGGAATTCAGGTCCTACACACAATCAATAGGGATGCTTCATTCCAACAACAACAACAACAACAAAGACATGATAATAATAGTCGCAGCTCCCACTGATTGAATGTTTATTCTACCAGAGATGGTGCTAAGGGCTAAATCTGCTTTCTCTCAATTGATCTGAAGCCACCTGAAGTACTTACTCTTCCCTGATTTTACAGATGAAGAAGGTGCAGATGACGACAGGTTATGTAACTTGCCATTATAATAATGGAGAAGCTGGAGTTCAAACTCTGGCCCATCTGACAAGAGAGCCCAGGATCTTAAATGCTGATTATGCCAGCCTATTACTTAACAGCGCAAAAACATCTGTGAGGCGCCACCTAACGATGCACCCTGGACTGTGAGTCCAAGAGAACGAGTAAGCCTGAGAAGCTGCCCCTGGCATTAAAAATCAGACAAACAAAAACCCAAAATTGAAGACTGCTCTTGAAAGATACCTAATTTTCATTTTAGTGTGATTTGATTTCCCTCCCTGAGATCTTTCTTAATTCTGTTAGAATACCCTCAGTGAAATACAGACTTGGCCCAAAGTGTCCTAATGCAAGCTGGAAAGTAAGATCAATCAGAAGTCCATTAGGAGAGGGATGAAGGGGAAGTGGTTGAATGCAGCCAGTGCCAACAGACTTATCGGGATGCTTCTCAAGGGTTTCCGATGTCTTCAGTGTCAGGTGCTTCCTGAAACGCTGTAACTCTAGAGTCAATTTCCCATTACCCACCTGTGATTTCCCCACTCTGCAGATTTACCGTGAAGCCTTTAAAGTTTTATGCCCAAAGTGGCTCCTATCCTCAACGTTGCTGACTCCAGGCCCCGTTCCCCTCCTGCCAGTTAGGGCTCACCATGCAATGAAAGGCAATTGGACCAGGCAATGTAGTTCCCCCAACTCCCTCCTCCCTCCTCTACTGGAAAGCAATGGCTTTTCTTTCATCTGTATTTAGGTCTGTGCCATGACTGCTCTCCCAGCCCTGTGTGCTCACAGAACCAGAGGCAGGAAGGGGCACGATCTGGGAAATGAGGATTAATTCAATTTTGCTGCAGCCAAGAAATATGTATTTATTTCTTTTAAGAGGTGGGCTCCAACAAGGATTTACTGTGGAATTATGCCCAATATCTTGTAATAACCTATAACAGAATATAATCTGCAAAAAAAAAAAAAAAAACCCTGAATCACTATGCTGTATACCTGAAACTAAAACAATATTATAAATCAACTATACTTCAATTTAAATAAATAAATAAAAATAAAGGAGGTGAGCTCATTCCCCCAGCTTTAAGAACATTTGTACTGCATCCTCATGGTTTAAAATTCTTTGAAAAAGTCACATGACAGAAAGGTATCAAATAAGGTCAAGCATCAAACTTTGCTTTACCTAAGTGTGATTCTTTTCTTTCCTAATCAAGAGAAAGCTTGGAAGGGGTTCAAAGAGCTCAAGCTTTCTAGGGAAGTTGATCTGGGTTTGAGCTGAGGTTCTACCACTAACTGGCTGGGTGATCTTGGGAAAATTACTACTGCCTTCTGTCCCTTTCCTAGTCCAAGACAAGGACAATATTCGTACTCATATCTTCTGGTTGTGATTATGCAATGAGATAACACATGAAAAGCATCTCATATAACACTAGGAACACTGTGGTTGTTCAGTAAATTGGAGGGAATCATCACTATCATTAATAGTAGCAGCATCAGTACTGTTAGGGAAAGGAGCAAGTAACAAATGTTGGATATATTCTGAATAAGAGTTACCCCCCAAATGCAAATATTAAAGAATTACACATATTGGTATATTTTTAAATAAGCATTGCCTCTAGCTATGAATATCAAATAGCATCGTACCCTGAAATAAGGACTAGCATAACTAATTAAGATGCTTTCCATTTATTTATTCTTTGAAGATCCTAATTCAAGAGAATTGCTTAATCGTCTTTCTTAATCTATTTAAGCATGCAAAACATAAATGGACTTCCCTGAGACCCTAATAATATGAAGTATAAGATAAAGCCACTTGCTTTCAAATTAAAACAAAATCTATGTTTCTATCTTTGTTCCCAATATAGCGACTAATGGAGCCCTAAGGCTTTGATCTTCCACTTGAAAAATATCAAAACATCTTTAATATGTAAATCAAGGCAAGAGCTTGTGGGGTCATCTGCAGCAGATTTTTTTCCCCTCTTATAACAGTAATTGGAAAATCTATGGGGGCCCTGAGGATCATTATTTTAAAAATAACTCTACCGCTAACAAAAATCCACTAGCTTATCCTTAGTCACATCTGGAAATGAAATTTAGATATTAAATAGTATTGATTTACATTCAAAAGCTGCCTTGACCACCTCTATATCAATCCTCCTGACTTGGAATGAGGATGGTTGGAAATCATTAAGTCATTTATCTTGTCAAAAATCTCGGCAGTGTGCCCAGATGTATCAAATACTGGATGAAGCTACTTTTAGTTCCCATTTCCACTGGGTAACCGACTGACTTCCTGTAAACCCTTCAGTCCATCTCAGCCCAAGTCAGACAGCTCTGAGGAGGAGGGAGAGGAATTTGAAAATTCACATCATTAAACGGATGTGTTCAAGACAGGGCATAGGGGTGGGGGAGTGTGAATTAAATTTCCTTACAAGTGATGTAATGACCTCTAAAGTCCTTGTTCACCCTCCCAGGGTTTTTCAACACATACCTCTTTCTTTCTTCATTCAAGAAATATGTATCTAGCATTAATCTTATGCCAGCACACTGATAGGTGCTGGGATTACAGCGATGAACCAATACACAAGGAAGGCCTTAGAGAGCTTAGAGGCTATTGCGGAAGGCAGAAAGTAAACTAATTGTACAAATTAATACATAACTGTAAGTTATGACACCTACCATAGAGGAAAATAATAATAGCATGCTCTGAGATGGAGTAATAGGGAAATTGATTAGATGGGGTGGGACTCTAGAGGAGAAATGACATTTAAGCTAAGTTATGGGGTAAGTGGGATTTAGCCAGAAAGGAGTAACAGTCCAGACAGAGGGAAGCTGTATGGCAGGAAACTGGAAGTCAGGAGCGGTAAGTGATGAGCGATTAGCAGGTAGCATGAGTGATTCCTGAGGGAAGATGCTATCCCATGATGGGCGCATTTTGGTGTAGACTCTTCTGCAAAACTTCCTTGATCACGGCAAAGATTGTGGAGTTGATTCTAAGTAAAATGGGAATAATTTTAAGCAGGGAGGTGATGTGAATAAAATAAACAGATAAAAATCTATTAGAGTTGTCTAGAATAGTAGATGTACTAGAGTGTTTCATTTAATTCCCCACCCCCACCCCACCCCTCCCCGGGGAAATTTCTAGAGTGCAGTTTTTCCTCTTGCTGAATGGTTTAAGGCAATTTTTGATCAAAAGTGGTTCCTTCTCCCAGATCTCCTGCCACAGAATCAGCCAAGGTAGTTATGAAAAATGCAGAAGTCCTCTGCAGACCTCTTGAATCAGAATCTTTTGGTATGGAGTCTAAAAATCTGCTCTTTAAAGGCATACTCTGAACAATTTCAGAATACTCTTTTTTTTTTTTTTTTTTTTGGCTGCGCTGCACAGCGTGTGGGATCTTAGTTCCCTGACCAGGGATATAACCCGTGCCTCCTGCATTGGAAGTGTGGAGTCTTAACCATGGACTGCCAGGGAAGTCCCCAGCATACTCTAAATTTGCGTGAACCCAGAGGTACCGGACCCAGCAGTTACACCATGGGTTGGACAGAGAAGATTCACTGTAAAGCGGAACGTATTCAGGGCAGGCTGGTATCACAAGGATGAGGTAACAGAAGCCAGGGGGGCATAAGCAGACAAAGACTCCAGGTGGGACCTGACTGAGAGGTGCAGCTCTCCTCTAGGAGCATGGAAGGAGCGTGCCCACAGGATATTTCATCCTCAAAACACAGCACCTAGGCTACCCATCTGTATTAGTTTGCTGGGGCTGCCATAACCAAGTGCCACCAGACTGGGTGGCTTAAACAGTAGAAATTTATCTTCTCACAGTTCTGGAGGCTAAACATCCAAGATCAAGATGTCAACAGGGTTGGTTTCTTCTGTGGTCTTGTTCCTTGGTTTATAAATAGTCATCTTCTCTCTGTGTCTTCACATGGTCTTTCCTCTGTGCCTGTCTGTGTCCTAATCTCTTCTTATAAGAGCACCACTCTTACTGGATAAGGAGTCACCCTAATCACCTCATTTTAACTATAATAAGTGACTTCTTTTAAGTCCTGTCTCCAAAGGCAACCATATTCTGAGGGACAGGGTTTAGAACTTCCAAATATGAATTTGGGAGGGACACAACTTAGCCCATAAAAACCATCTGACTCTTCTTTCTCTGCATTTCAAGTTCAGATGCCATACATGAGGAGAATCTTTCTGCACCCCTTTCAATCCTGGGTCTCACTGTCAGTCAAGCCAATTGTATCTTCTGACCTAACTTGAGCTTCTCAGAAGTACCTGTTTTTAGAGGATCTGACAGGCTGCCTGCGGGTGCTTTTCTGATAGTTCCTTCATCCTTACTGGTTCTTCTGGGTCAGTCACTGAGGGTGAGGCTCTGCCTGAGTCCTGGTACACTACATTTATTTTTAAATTTTAATTCAAATCAATCAGTCACCCCTGCTACTTCTTTATTCACAATCATCTAGTCCTCATCTTAATACATTTCACTTAAAAATGTAATTACTGGGCTTCCCTAGTGGAGCAGTGATTAAGAATCCACCTGCCAATGCAGGAGACACGAGTCCGATCCCTGCTCCAGGAAGATCCCACACACCGCAGAGCAACTAAGCCCGTGTGCCACAACTATTGAGCCCACGTGCTGCAACTACTGAAGCCCATGCGCCTAGAGCCCATGCTCCACAACAAGAGAAGCCACGGCAATGAGGAGCCTGTGCACCACAACGAAGAGTAGCCCCCACTCACTGCAACTAAAGAAAGCCCGTGCACAGCAAAAAAAGACCCAACACGACCAATAAAATAAATAAATAAATAAAATGTAATTACTGGCCAAGATAATACATGTATCTAATAGAAAAATAATATTCAGCTCAAGCAAGTTAGATGTTCAGTAATACCTCTTACAGAATATAAGTATTTGGAAACTGGATTGTTAATTAACAAGAATACTGTTTAAGTGGAAAACATTCAAAATCGTGATTCAAAATCGAGAATATGAGGTAGAAAGCTGTTATTCACACCCAAAGTTATTCCCAATATGAGAGCAAAATATGGTTATATCATTTTTCAATGAATCAATAGAATATAAAACACTTTTTGCTAACTAAAAACAAAATTTAATGAATCACTGACAAGGTTCTGAAATTCAGCCAGTTTCCGATAAAACAAATTGGTGTCTATTTTTTGACTTGAAAAGGAGTGACAAAAATCTTCCCACCCATTTCAATCGCACTTTGTTTTGAAGACTTTTTTCTAATCTTAAAATAATTTGTTTACACAGCTGTTTCAGCGCTAAATGGAGAATGTGGAATAATGCAGTGGCCCTTCCTAACTGCCACATGTAACCATTTGAACATAAGCTCCCAGAGCATGTCACTGGCATACAAAAAGAAAAAAAAAAAGCTGATGAGAAGGAAGATATGTCAAATACCAAGTACGTAGTAGACCCTGCAGTTTGCCCAACAAAGCCCTTTCCTATTATATGATTACTCCATGGCATCTAAATGATACGCATCACATCACATAGGTTCCAGTGAAAGACAACAAGCTCCAAAAGCCTGCACAGTAATTAGCACTGTTCAGATTCTTAGGCCTCATCCTCTGATCCAGTGATCTTTAACATGTGGTCTCTAGACCAGCAGCATCACTGACTGGGAACTTATTAGAAACGCAGATTCTCAGGCTCCATCCCAGATCTTCTGAAATGGAAACACTAGGGGTGGGGAGGGCAGCCATCTATGTTTTAATAAGTCCTCCAGTCAATTTGGATTCCTGCTCAAGTTTGAGAACCACTGGTCTAGTCCAAAGTCAGAGCCCTAAGCTTCCTCTGGGTGCATTCTGCATTGAGTGTGGGGATGGGGCGGGGGCAAGGAGAGTAGGGGGTGATGTCAGGGAAGAGGGAAGGCAGAGGGTGGACCCAGGGAGCAAAACCAATCAGGCCAAATCTTAGGCTCTGGTACTGACATCAATATGAGTACCTTTCTTTTATCTGTTTCATGAATTAGGGCTTCATCAAAAAAATCATTTTCTTTTTTTTTTTTAATTAAAAAATCCACTATTACAGGCAGTCCTTCTCTTTAGAACAGGGAAAGATGTCCCTTGAGCTTTAAAAACCCTCTGCTCAGCCCTTTTCTGACCACACCTATCCCCAGAAGGACATGGGAACGTGCCCACCTGGGGTCCAGGAACTTCCAGACTCTGCTCTGCCTTTGGGGTACTGGAATTGCCAGCCCATATATGCCCCCATCTGCTTCCCAGGCCTGTGCTGCTGGCCTCTTGCCCAGGGCCACCTCAAGGGTAGACTATGCCTTCTGTGTACATTCTAGGCCCAAGAGGTCATATATTATATCTTACTTTTCCAACTTGCTGTAGGTTTTGATGTTTTAACATCTTAAAAACAGCAACAGCAACAAACAACAACAATAAAAAACAACATTCTGGCAGGAGAGAAGCCTGTGCCTTCTGGGGCTAGATGAACTCTAAGAGACAGCAAAGGATCCAGCCAGGTGTAAGCCTTTGACATGCAAACCCACCAATCCTGAGTTTATACCCCAACCACCACCTTATCTAACTCTTGAACGCTATGCCCTAAATCATCCCAGGGCTAGGTACCAGGTGATTAGAGACCACTCCTATAGCTTAGACACCTTGGAAATATTCAAACCAGCCAATCCTACATGTTTACCCTGTCCTGTCTTGCTTTTCCAGTGGAAACCCCAGTAAAGGCCATGGTCTATACTTATTGCTCCTGCCTTCTGACTCTCCATTACCACAGTGTTGTCCCCTGCGACCCTAAGTGGCATGTGGTGACTCTCTCTCCAGGACATGAAAGTATAATTAACTTATTCCTTCCATAGCACACATAGCCCCTCACAGTTTGATAGGCACCCAAGTTGTAAAGAGCAGCCTGTAACTCAGAGCTGAAGCAACAAGTACCTCCATGTTCTGGCTCCAAGAATCCTAAATTCAGACCCGGCCCTTAAATTCATTATGAAGGTGTATTTGTCAAGGTAGGGAGGTAGAAGCTACTTTAAGTAATAGTTTGTTCACTTGCTTTATAACTTTGATCGTTATACGCCTAGTAGGTGGGCGTCCATTTCTACTCTTGTTTCAGCTACCACAAAGGTTAGGGGAGAGCCTGGTTAGAGGGTAGGAAAAGTCACTGTGTTCAGGTGGGTTACCTGTAGTACTATTGTATTGTATTGTGTTGTGTTGCATTGTATTTTTTATGAAGTACTGGGAAGTTCTCCCATCTACCTTCAGGAAGGGTGAATATCTAGAAGAAATGGGAACATTTCTGCATTCAGTCTGTACCAATGTACCTTTAAGGAAGAATAAAAACATTTTTCTGTTGCCAAGGATTTGAAGTCAAGCTCCAATAAGGCATTGTGCTTTTCAGAGGACCTGTGGAACTCTATCACTGGGGTAGGGACTTTGTCTTATTCATCAGTATACCCTTAGTGCTCAGCCAAGAGCCTGGCACAGAATAAGATCTTTTTTGTTGTTCTTGTTCCTGAACCATCATCATCATCATTATTAAACCACTATTGAAATGTGACTGGCATGTAAAAAGCTGTACATATACAACTCAGTGAGTTTGAGGATAAGTATATACCCTATACCCATGAGACCATCACTGCTATCAAGGCCATAAACATATCCATCTCTTCCCAGCGTTTCCTGTCACCCCCTCATGTAATTTTTATGTTTGTGTGTGTGGTAAGAACACAACATAAGAGCTACTGTCTTAGCAAATGTTAAATATACAATATAGTATTGTTAGCTATATGCTGTATAGTGGATCTCATTTATTTTACATAGCTAAAACTTTGCATCTTTTGACAATCATTTCTACCAATTTTCCCCCTTCTTCCAGGCCCTGGAAGCTACCATTGTACTCTCTGATTCTATGATGTGACTATTTTATATTCCATATATAAGTGAGATCATACACTATTTGTCTTACTGTGTCTGGCTTCAGGTATCTTTGCATAATGCTCTCCAGGTAACTCATGTTGTTACAAATGGCAGAATTTCCTTCTTTTTTAAGGTTGAATAATATCCCATGTTGTGTATATACCACATTTTCTTTATCCATTCATCCAGCAATGGGCACTTATGTTGTTTCCATATCTTGGCTATACTGAATAATCCTGCAATGAACATGGGCGTGCAGAGATCTCTTCAAGATCCAGATTTCAATTCCTTTGGATAAATACTCAGAAGTGAAATTTCTGGGTCATATGCTAGTTCTAATTTTAATTTTTTGAGGACCCTCCATACTGTTTTCCATAGTAGCTGCACCAATTTACATTCCCACAAACAGTGCAGAGGGTTTTCCATTTTCTCTACACCCTTGTCAATACTTCTTAACTCTAGGATGTTAGGATGACTTAACTAGTTATCCTAACAGGTGTGAGGTGATAGCTTATGGTGGTTTTGATTTGCATTTTCCTGATGATTAGTGATGTCCTTGATAAATGTTTGTTAAATAAGAGAAAAACAAATCAATGAAGAACCATTTCAAAAGGATAAAATTATATTATATCCACCTTAACAAGCACGTATTGACCCTCTGCTGTGAGTTGGGCAGGGCACCCCAAGGTGGAGAGGACAACAAATCCATTCTTGAGGCATGTACTGTTTAGCAGAAGAGACAAACACATGAACCAATGATTTCCACGGGAGCTGGTAAAGGCAGAGCTGTTTATCTCATTTGTCCAAGGCAACTGTTTATCAGAGTCTTTGTCTTTAAAATTTACTGAAAACCCAGAGGTAACATTTCCAAAGGGATTAAATGGGCAGGGTCCTAAATGTTGGCAAACTTGTCCTAGACACTAAGGTTTCTCTTTATCCAGCAGCAGCCTGGGCTCAGTGCTCATTCTGAGTGTGGGACGGGAGTAGCAGGGGGGCGTTAGTTACAGGTGAAAGTATCCTAAACTTACAGACACCAGTTCTACATACAAGACTTATTTGGTTCTCTTAGTAATTTCAGAAGTGTGTGATCCCACAGCTGCAAATAAGACATCATCACTGCTTGAACGTTCACTTCAGAGGAGATCATCAAAGAAAAATACTAAGAACGTCTGCATTTTGTCCATTTTACAGCCACCCTCCACTGTGTGCCCTGTCATAAGAGGACCCCAGCAGGTAAGTCGTCAACAGTGTAAGCCAGTGTTTTTACTAAGCTTCCTGCAAAATCCCAGGACTCAGCAAGCTTTATAAAGTAGAAAGACATTTTGCATATGTTGGTTTGTACATTACAGGCATTTTCCCATATGAAACCCTGCAAGGTGCAGGGTTACCCAAATGGCCAGACCTACAATTCAAAGTTGACAAGAAAGATCTACACCACAGAGGAAAATGTGCCACCAACAGATGATGAAATGAGTGGATAATCTTTTATAGTGATGTCACCAATGAAAATTCTTCACGTTTTTCTGATTACAATGTAAGCCAACAGAAGAAGCCAGTGAGCAGAGGGAAATGGCGCTCGTCCGCAATTTTCTCAGAAAACACCCACACGGAATTTTAAATATGCTTTGAATTGAACTAAAAATTGCCTTTTCCCAAGTTATTTTCTTGCCTGACAATAAAAGATAGTTTTAAAATTATTTTTAAAGTCAGACGATGTGTAGGTAACATGACCAGATTTGTCACAGCACATCACATAGCTCATTCGCTGACTTTGAAATTCCACCCTTGGCCAATGCTAAGTTATTTCTTTTTAAGATAGAGGAAATAATTTTTATGAAGTTTGATGATTATGTTAAACTGCAATAACTTCATCACTTTGTAAGATTATTATGCTACACAGATCTTCATATTTATGAGAAACATCGGCATCTTCAATGCCCGAGGCAAGGCTGTCATCCTAACACACAAGACAATCCAGTCTTACCTAGATAGAGGCAGCCCCTGATACACGCACACTCAGTGCATACAAGTTCTCTTCTAAACTTCATATCCTAAGACTGAGCATTTTAAAATAATCTATACAGTGCATGGACGAAGGGAAAGTTCAAATTCAATGTAAGACTGTGCAACTATTAACCTAAAAAGGGGCTCCCTGTAATGTAACTTTAAAAGTCAACAAGTTGGTAGTTTTGAAGGGCACCCCTCCACAGTGTATTTGGAGGGCCTTAGGGTAGGTATGCATCCTTATGTCCTAATTTGAAATTATATTGGTAGCATTCTCCCCATGGGGAAATGCCTTCTGAGATTCAAACAAGTGACATATCTTTTGGAATACAATGTATTTGGAGGTTAAAGACAAGCTCTAGTAGTGTTAAGACTTCCTCATGAAGTACAGACAACTGCCTTTCAGGCAGAAAGTAAATTCTCTGGTCAAGACCCAAATGTTCACTTAAAACGGAGAGAGGAACACATTCCCTTGTGTTCTACTTTTTGTCCTTATCGTTGAAGCGGACTCCATGTTGAACAGTGTTATCCATGATGAAAAATTCACTTCCAAGATCATAATTCTAACTTCTGTATTTCCAAACAGGCTTATGATAAAAAAAAAATTGAGGAACATCGAAGTACTTATGCAGGTCTCCCAAGCTTAACAATCAAATGCAGAATATTCCTAACTCTCAGGGTTTGACAGGCCAATAGCCTGATTTTCTCACTATACTGGGAGTCAGTATAGCATAGTGACAGAGAACAGGGGCTCCAGTTCCACACCTTATTAGCTGGGTCACCTTGAGCTTTCTTTCTGTGAAATGGGATTAGTAGCAGTATTCACTTCCTTAGGTCAGAGCAAAAATTAAATTAGTTACTACCTGCTAGAGTATCACATAAGCCAATGCTCAATAATGGCTCAACAATGATTCCTACATTCAGTAGGACCACTTTCCCACATACTCAACCTCTTCACACAACATCTCAATAAGAAAAATAGACTTGAGATGTGACAAATTGTAACTTCTTCCAAAAGCATGGATATAATAACTTGCTATTAAAAATACAGAAATACAACATGAAGGCATATATGTGTGTGTGTATTCAAAGGCTGCCAAGAGATAAATTTTATACATACAAAAATTATATATACCATTATATATTATATAGCACAAATAAATTTTATATATACACAAAATTTCTTTCAGCAGCTTTTGATTTTCAAATGCCTAATAAATAAAACTAAAACAAACCCCACTCACCCATTAAACAAACATATATACAGAAGACAGGACAGTGCTGGCTTTGAACCCATTTCATCACTGAATGATGACACAGAGGGCCAGAGCATGGCTTGCTGCTGCACAAATAAAGCTAGTGAAGAAATCAGCCGGCCCCACACCCCTGTCAGGCTGCTACAAGGTGCTCCTGACTTGTCTTGTGGAGCAGAGGGGGCATTCCCAAGCTCCTCCTCTATGGAGGCAGCATTCTCATTTTTCTGATTGCTGCCAGATGGCTTTTAGGTAACAGGGATGGACGGCAGCTACAGATCCCAACTCTTACCAATGTATTTATCATTAAGAACTCTGGCAGAGGACCAGGGTCAGTGTAGCTTTTCAGGATCACAGGCTGCAGTGCAGAGGATAAAGGCTGGGCTACAGGGTTAGAGGGCTTGAGTTCAAATCCAGGCTCTAACTCCCAAGGGCTATGCGGCCTTTGATAAATGACTCTCTACACCCAAAGATCTCCCACATGGCTATGAGTGAAAATGGTACCCATAGGTATGTCACAAGGGTTCAACCTGAATCTAGTCGAGTGCTCAGCACAGCTCCCGGCACCAAGTCAGTGTCCATATGAGTTCCTCTGTCTCACCTACACTGCTGCAGTCTTGTTCTCCCTATTGTACCAAGATTCCCAGGACAAGCTTCATTAGCATAATTATAAGACAACTGTAGAACTGGTCACAAATTGTTTCTAAATTCACAGTTCATTTAAAGATAAGAAGACAGGAAAGGCAATTATTGATTGTGTCTTACAAATAAGAAAAACCAGGTGTTTGGTTTTCTGAAACCCCAAAGCTAGAAAGAAAGAAGGCTAGAACTTGATTCCAGGTAATGTAACCAGAACTTTTTCACTCAGAGTAACTTTTACTTAATAAAATCTATAACACTGCACCTTCACCAATTATGACCTTGCTTCCTGCCATTGGTGGTGACAGTGATGTCTCATTTTTCTTCAAAGTTCAAGTTCTAGAAGAGGTAAACTGTAGATGCATCACCAACCAGCACTGTAAGAACAGAGTGCACTTGCATATGTTAATTGTTACACTAACGCTTTACCTGTGAAACCGCATTTAATCTTCACAACACCAAAATGAGATGGATGCTAACAGACGCATTTTCTAGATAAGAACACTGAGGCTTGGGGAAGTTAATGAGTTCCCCGATGTCACACAGCCAGAAAAAGCCAGAATTTAAATCCAAATCTTTCTGGACTCCAGAGTTTTTAACCAAAAGGAACTCAGTCAGGCATGTCTTTAGTGTGTGGTGATCTTTCCTGTTTTCCTCCCTCTGAGATGGTCTCCATTATCTCTCAGGAAAGGTGTATGAAATGAAAACCTTGGGGCAGACTATATTTTCCAAAGAGGATCACTACTGAAGAGGAAAATTAGAAACTTGCACTCATCTAAAAATAACTCCATGCTTGTTATGCTTCTGTGAAATATGCTTGCTACGCAGAGAAAAACAAACAAAAAAACAGGATGACCTAGCAATCCAATGTAACCATAGATGCCTTGCTAAAAATGGAATGTTCTGCACCTGCTCTTGTAAGTTTCTGTTTGGAAACTTCCAGTGCTCTGTAAACCAAGTAACCAATCCATCCATTCTAACTGTAAACATGTGCACTGACCTCTATAAAAGTAAAGCTCACCCTGAGCTTGGGGCCCAGAACTTTGGAGCCTTAGCTCATCTGGGGCTGCTGGCTTAATAAACCTGAGTTCTCCAACCCTCCAAGTGTGGTGCTTGGTTTCTCAACAGACCGATTTCTGCAACACTATAATATATTTCATTCCACATGCTCCTTTTTAAAATATGAGCTTGATGAAGGAGGTGGTTGGGGTATGGGCTGTAGATTGGTTGGTTTGCATAGGAAAGGGCAAGTGTCCACTATCTCTAAGAATTAGCTAACCCTTGGATCACCATCTCTCCAGCATCAGGAAGGCTCCCGATGTCAATCATCAGAAATACAGAAAATAAAAGAGCATATTCCACAGATGATTCCAGCCCCAGCCATCAATTCAATTCCAGACTTAAGGTCTTTCCAGCTGAGGCTCTAGACATTTTATGGCAGAGAAAATTCTATCCTTGCTGTGCCCTGTCTGAATACATGACCAACAGAACCATGAACATAGTGAGCTGGCTGTTGTATGCCACTACACTTCAGCATAGTTTGTTATGCAGCAGTAGATAACCAATACAGAGTTTTGGCTTGAATGATGATAATTTCCATCAGCTCTAGTTCATGTTGCCTTGTGGAAGGGGGAATTCTTGAGTATGCTATTTCTCTTGGCATTACATTTTCACCAATTAGTGCTCATGAATGATATGAAAATGTGTTTAGGTTATTTTTCCCTCTGCCTGCGGGAAGAGTTCTCACAGATTAGTGATGCTAATTTTTCAATGTTCTCATGAAATTTTCCCTTATTAAAAAGAGAAGAGACAAGCTGCAATTTCTAAATCTGCACCACCTGAGGCAGCCCTAGTGAAAAACATGTATCCTGACCTTCCTTAGCAAAAAGAAGAGTTGCAGTCATTTGTATAACTTGTACCAAACCAGAAGGATAAACTCTCCAGAATGTGCACAGAACAGTAAGAAAGGAACAAACAAGGTTTCAAGAGGTCTATTTCTAACTGATTCAGTTTGCTTTACATAGTAACAGAACTCTGGTCTTAATTTGAAAGTAGCATCCAACCCAGTAGAGCAAAAAAAAAAAAAATATGTATTTTGTGGAAACATGATGAAAATTAAAATTCAAATGCACACCCCAATTTGAAAAAAAGAATATAAGAGTTTTGAAGATTCAACCCCAAGAGAGGTGGAAAAGTGACATGACAATCTTCAAATGAGGAAAGGCAGAAAAGTAAGTTAGGCAGACAGTTGAATTTTTCTCCTCCCACCTTATCAAAAAGCATGCCTCTGGAGAGTTCAGAATACAGTCCCCTTTTGAGAGGGTAATTTTATATGATAGGGAAAAATACTCCTTGCAGATGTGACTTTAAGTAAAAATAGTCAAGGGTTATTAAGGCTCCCATCAGAGGTAATGACAAATGTATGATAATGTGCAACTTCCATTTTATCCCAATAACATTAGTTTATATTTAATAATTTTGATCATAAAATGTAGACGTTGTTTTGGGTTCAGAACAAAAAAGGATGAGTCAAAGATGACTGCAAAGTGTTTCTGATTCTATTCATACTTAAAATAGTCACTCAAGAAATTTTTACTGAAACCTGCTATGCATATGGCACCATGGTAGGACGTTCATTTCAGACAACACAGGCACACTTCCAAGAGTATACAACATTCTCTTGAACTAAGGGAATTAATTCACCCAGAAATAATCCATTGATTTGTTTCTTCACAACAATGAAAGAAGATTCTGCTGTGTGCCCAAACTATTTAGGTCCAGACATTCTCAAATTGTGACTGATGATCTGAACTAACAGGAGATCTTACTGAAAGGGACCTATGCAAAGATGGTGGTTTCCCTCAGTACATGAGACAAGCTGCAGTTTTCAAAAAAATCTTCCTCAATATCAAGAGGAAACCATAATAATAATAATAACAGCAGCAGCAGCAGCAACACTACTAGTAAAAAATAGTAGCATTCAAAAGCCTAGATTAAAAATAGAACTTTCCAGCACAGTGATTATACCTAATAACATTGCATCATGCACATGAATGCTGCTAAGACAGTATATTTTTGTGTGTGTGGAATCAATGAACACTGTTGAAAACTGTTGCCAAAATCTGTTTGCGAAAGTGCTTTGTGTGACTGATGTACCTTTCCTCCAGATTTCAAGTCATTCTCCCTACTAAATGCCACTATCTTGATTGTAAAGATTCTGGGCGCAGAGTTTCGTGTCTGCCAGGTACACTCCGTTAACCAAGCACTGAAAGGCAAAAGTCAGTTGGAAAATTAGCAGATACCTTTCTTTGAACACATGAGCCTGTTTTTATAGGGCAATTAGTGGGGAAGATGTTCACACAATTGGATGGGATGCGATCAGGTTA